>NC_089841.1:202926967-204231967 GCF_035609145.1 Eleutherodactylus coqui | reverse complement strand
ACAACTAACTGGTAGGCATGGTGGCATATATGCTATAGCCTCAAGCAACAGAATAGCATCTATATGTGATGTCCCCTATCTGTGTTACAACTCACTGTCTATGAAATTGGCCATAGTGTGCATCATGACCTTGGTAAATTAGATTGTGAAGCGCTCTAGGAAGAAGGATATTTGTGTGAGGCCACTTACGACAACAGTAAAGAAAAGTTGTAATTTCACCTAGATTGAACCCGGACTCCTTTTCAGTTCAAGTGAACCAAAGTAGTTTTCTGTGTTACACTATGATAATCTAAGTTTGATCTACTTAAAACCATAGCGAGTGAAGTTCGTGCAGCTCTAATGAGGACTTTAAATGTAGCATAAGTTCTTACAAAACATGTTGGCTCCATCACTGGAATTCAAAAGACTTACCCCAATCATTGTTCTCATTCCACATGTAGTCATGATAGGTTCTTCGTCTTCAATTCTGCTTATACAGAAAAATACTGTTATATTCTATGCAATTGACACTTCTTCATCCTTCGGTATATTGGAATGGGACAAGTTTCAGTTTCATTTTGGTTTTTAGCCATACAGTATAAATTACAATTCTAGATCGTAGAGGTTCCTCCCACCCATACCCCCCATTTATGACTGGGATTTAGTCTAGATCTTTACTTTCTTTGTAGTATAATTTAGGCCCAGCTTCTATTTTTATGGGGCTTTTTTTGCTGTAATGAAGGCTAAACCTAGCAATCTGAAAATTCAGCCTTTTAGCAGAACGGCTGGTGTGCCCGTGGGTCGTGGCGGGCAGGGTGGAACGTTTCTAATATTAGGTTGATTAGCTTCCCAGCTCTCTTTTAAAACAAATACTTGATCGTTCCATTTTTAGAGCAGTCTGCACTGAACTCTACTAAACTGTGGATTGTTAATATTGGCAACAGTACAAGACCAATATTGCCTGGTGCCTAGACTTATTTGCCATCTTAATATAGTGTCGCTTTAATTTAAAGTATAATTCTCCGTATAAATCTACATAAAATTTACAGTCACGTTTACAATACTTTAATTTGTTCTGAGTTTCACATCGTCTTTCTTCATTCATAAATATTCACATGCTTTCAAAACTGCTGGTTGACCTTTGTTCATAAGAGGAGTTTCCTTTAAAGAGCTTGGCCACTTCAGGGTTAAATGAAAATGCTAAGTTTTTAATATGAATATAGGCACTTACTAATATACTCTTCTTGTAATATAATGCCTGTCCAGTTTTTCTCATGAAGCCATGCTCCCTGCTGACCCCACTGATTCCTCCCATACCTCTTCATAAGATGGCTACTTATGGAGATGCATGTAATCTGAATCATCATTCAGCCTTCTCCATAGCAATACAACAGTAAAATGTTAGGAAAGATTATTTAGAAAGTGCTTACTTTTGCATTTAGGCTACGAATGAATAATGAAAAAAACGACAGGGCAAAAAGTGTCCAAAGCCTTTAGTGTGGTTTCAACACATTTTTTTTTTGCAGAAATACAGTAGTTTTGTGGCAGTTTTCCATGCAGATTTTTTAGCTTATGCCAGAAATGAATGGGAAATTTAAAATGAATGGGAAACATAAAATAAAGACTTCTACTTCTTCTGCGTGATCCACTTCTGGCTTTGGCTTTCCAAGAGTTATTCCCAGGATTAACATTTATCACATATCTACACGATAAGTGATAAATGTCTGAACACTGAAATGAGTTCCCCACCAATCACAAGAAAAGGGATGGGGGTCTCATGTCCCTCCTTCATTCTCAATACATCCCCTGCAGGGAGGAGGCTCTTTAATGGAGCGGCAGCTGAGCATGCATATTGCTGATCCACTCAACTCTATGGGGCTAAAGCCCGATTTATACGCAAAAATGATCGCTCAAAATTCGTTCAAGGGATAGCTTGAATGACAGTTTTGTGCGATCATTTTGCATAAACTACTAATGGACACTAATGCCCATTAGTAGCTTAATTTGCGTGTAAATTTTCCTCCCTTCGCTGGTGGTCTGTTATCTGCATACAGCTCCATTGTTCTCCAGCGGGACAGCAGCTGAAACAATGTTATAACCGCTCCCCATGGAGAATTACAGAGTTTGGTCCCTGCTATCAGCTGGCTGCCCGAAGGATGGTTTTTATGCTGAACTAGAAATAATCATTCGTCAGAAACGCAAACGGCGGTAGCATTTACACGCAATGATTATCGCTCAAAAGCCATCGTTTGAACGAATTGTGAGCGATAATTGTTGTGTGTAAATGGGCCTTTATTTCTTATGGCTTGGACACTGAAATTCTGGCTTCCAAAATTTGCAATTTTGGCGCATGCATCCGAACTCAGAATTTTTGGGCACATTTAACATAATTTCCTCCAGAAAGTGGCATAGATTATACCAAAAAACTCCAGCTCAGAGCTGCTGTAGGTTTTCATCTGGCACACAAAAGTGCTGGCAGATAAAACAAATTTATTAAGAGGCTTGCAATTCTCAATACATTTGCTGCTCATAGCCAAGTGCATGCTTTACTCAGACCAGCGTGTGAAATACCGGTCTAAATAAATAAGTGCCCATGTGTCTGTGGGAGATAGCTAAGCACTATACTCAGCTTCACTTCGACAGTCCTACAGAGTTGAATGAAGTCCCATAGAGTTGATGCTTGGCCACTACTCCATTAAAGCTTTTTTGCACTGCAGAGGGTGCAGTTAGGAGGGAAATGGGGCGATATTCCCTTTCTTTTAATTGGTGGTGGGACCCTAAAGCAAACAGACACTTTTCACTACTTCTGTGGATAGGCAATAAATGCCAGTTCCTGGCATACATTAACAGTCATTGGGACTTCTACATTGGTAAGAAGGGTGTTCATTAAAGATTTCCCCTGGCCTACTTCTATTTATCACAGGATGCTGAAACTACACGTGTAATGATAGAAGTCTCTACAGGTTACGTGTCAATTCGCAACTCTGAACTGATAACGGTCTTTCTTTTACAGGTGCTGAAGTGGGGCAAGGTCTGATAATGTACCCAGTGGAATACAGAGCAGTCATCAAGTTCATTTACTTGAAAGGCCACATGCCAAGGGAGACGTTCAGTGGGATAAAAAAGGTTTATGGTGAGGCTTCTCCATCATTTTATGTAGTCTGGCACAGTCAATTAAAATGTGGTCGGACTTCAGTGGAAATGCCTCTAATTCCAGTGTGACCCCAATCCGCTGTCGATGAACACATCATCCAGCAAGTGGAGGCCACCATTTTCAAAAATCGCCACGTAGCCATTCGCGACCTAGCCCAAAATTTCAAGATTAGTGTGGGGTCCGTAGAAAAAAATCATCCAAGACCATGTTCATATGCATAAGGTATCTGCTCACTGGGTTCCCTGGCTGCTCACACCTTTTCAGAAGCATGAATGAGTCGAATATTACCAGGCTCTTTTTACAATGTGTCATGGAAACCGGGAAGAGTTTTTCAACAGACTGATCACACAAGATGAAAGCTGGGTCCACCACTATGATCCAGAGACTAAAGTCCAGTCGATGCAATGAAAGCATGCAGATTCCCCACCTCCAAAGAAGGCACGTCACCAACCCTTGGCAGGCAAGGTCATGCTCACAGTCTTTTGGGACCAGCATGGAATAGTCTTGATGGATTTTCTAGCAAAGGGTACTCGATTACTGGGGCATACTGTGCTTCACTGCTGCGGAAATTGCGGGAGGCCATCAAAACCAAAAAACGTGGTATGCTCACCAAAGGTGTCTGCCTTTTGCAAGACAATTCCCCAGTTCACAACTCATATGTTGCCCAGATTCAAGCACGTAGCTGCGGGTTTTAAATTCTATCGCATCCCCCTTATTCACCTGACCTCGCACCTTCGGACTTCCACCTCTTTCCAACAATAGTCATTTTTGAAGGGCAAACATTTTTCAGATGAGACTCTGAATTTCAAAGTCATGACGTGGCTTTTGGAGCAACCTGTCGATTTCTACAAGCAAGGTGTTTATAGTTGCTTAAAAAGATGGGAGAAGTGAGTGTCCCTAAGTGGCACCTATGTAGAGGACGACTAATAATTGTGCCAAGTTTCGTTGCTCTCAGTCCATAAGAAGTGAGTCAGGAGAGATCTTTAATGAACGCCCCTCGTAGCTTCACTTCTAGACCAAGAAATGTCTATATCTCTAATAATAAAATAATTAATTATAAGATTGGTGTCAAATGATTACTTAAAGGGGTTGTCTCGCGGCAGCAAGTGGGGTTATACACTTCTGTATGGCCATATTAATGCACTTTGTAATATACATCGTGCATTCAATATGAGCCATACAGAAGTTATTCACTTACCTGCTCCGTTGCTAGCGTCCCCGTCTCCATGGCTCCGTCTAATTTCGCTGTCTTCTGGCGTTTTTAGACGCGCTTGCGCTGTGCGGTCTTCTGCCTGGTAAATGGGGCCGCTCGTGCCGGAGAGCTGGTCATCATAGCTCCGCCCCGCCATGTGTGCCGATTCCAGCCAATCAGGAGGCTGGAATTGGCAATGGACCGCACAGAGCCCACGGTGCACCATGGGAGAAGACCCGCGGTGCATCGTGGGTGAAGATCCCGGCGGCCATCTTGGTGAAGGAAGAAGCAGGAAGAAGGAAAAAGTCGCAGAGCGGGGATTCGGGTAAGTAATATATATATTTTTTTAAACACATCCCTTGGGTTTGTCCTGCGCCGAACGGGGGCCTATGGAAAAAAAACAAAAAACCTTTCGGCGCGAGACAACCCCTTTAAATTAAACCAATGTTCACACGTAATGAACATTTAGGTTAGCTTCTTAAGGATACATTTCATTGTAATTTATATATGTATATCATAAATGGCACAACTTTCTGAAAAAAAGAATTTTACTGGTTTTTGTTCATACATTTTTCCAGCAGAATTTCATAGAAAGAAGGCTAAAATCTCAAGTTTAATTTAAACTGAACAGAATGTTTATTTTACATTTAAGAAATTATACTTCTCCACCCAAACACGTACTGTATATGTCTCTGGAACCTTCCAGTTGCTCATTCTCAGTTTCCTGTGAAATACCAAACTTAAATGTTCTCTGTGGGTGGATACAAGTATTGTTAACAAGACGATTTTCCAAAAAGACTGACTTCAAATTATCTTATATTTAAAAGGAGAAAGGCAGACGGGGGAAGGTTCCAGAAAGAGAAACAACGCAAGAGAAGACACGATTTAATGTGGCCAATTGTAGGACAGCGAACTGACTGGCTGAGCTAGTATGGTCAAGAATTTTTCTTTTTAAAGGCCCCTCAATTCTCAAATTATATATATTTTTTGAAGGGGGTTTACCATTTATCTGTATCATTTGTCTGTTGGAACGGTCATCTGATATTACCAACAACAAAACAAGCGAAAGACTTCGATATTCTGGTTACAATTAAACTAAGCAGCGGTGCTCAATGTCAAACAGCAGCTGCAAAAGCAAGTACGATTTTGGGGTGTATAGAAATAGAGATAAAAACCTATAATCCCAATGTAATATTACCCCTTTATATGTCCCTTGTAAGACAACATCTTGAGTACGGGATTCAGTTTTGGACTCATCATTTTAAAAAAAGATAGAGGGGAGCTGCAGACTGATATATAGTTTATGGGGAAATATTCAGTATAATTTGTATTTTATTCATTTACATTTCTGCCCATTCTGAGCTGAACAGTCCAGTGGGGGGAGCTATCAGTGATTGACAGCTAGCTCTATATACACAGTCATACACAGATAGCTGTCAATCATTGATAGCTCCACCCATTGGACTGTTCAGCACAGAATGAGCAGAGATAGAAACGAATAAAATACAAGTTATACTGAATCTTTCCCCATAAACTATATATAAATCTGCTCAGCTCCTCCGGCTTTATAACAGGATGCCCGCAGTTTGGACAGCTTGTTAAAGATGACAGATTCCCTTTAAATACCTATCAGTAAAATCAAGGGAAATGGTGCTGGTAATTAGAACAAGAGGCAGTGGTTTTAGAATATCTGTGCATAAAGTAATGCAGTGAAAGTTCTATTTATTAAATGTGCAGGTTGGTTAGAATCAAGACTATGTTAGATGACACTTCAACAGTATGTAATGGTCTAGAGCAGTGTTTCCCAACCTTTTTTGGCTCACGGCACAGCTCGTTCAAAAAATGTTATCTTGCAGCACCCTTGCAAGAAAAAAAAAGAAAAATCCATCTCTCTCTCCCAGAGGCGCCCCATATAACTTCTCATGGCACACCAGTGTACTGCAGCACTCTGGTTTGTAATTACTAGTCTAAAGGCATACATGTATATTTGTCTGTTTAGACCTTGATTTGTTCACACAGAGGGAAGAATTAAAAGGGGTCTTTCTCATCTCAGCACTTCCCGGCTATATGGAAAGCCCAGGCTGGTTTCCTGACCACCTCACTAAGTGTTACAGAAACAGCCGCGCATGGCAGCCTTATGCGGTTTCCAGAACTACAAATGAAGCAACTTGTCTGAATGCCTGTACAATTTACTGCAATACTACTGTATTGCAGCATATTGCACTTTGAATTGTTGCATTCATTATTGCTATTCAGACAGGGCTTAATAGCCTGCAATACATGGCAAGCCAGGGAAACTCCACTAGACCCCAGGCAACCATGAAAACCTATCAGCACCCTGCAATTGTGTCACAAGGAGGCCAATGGGGTAATGGAGGGGGTTTCCTGAGCCTGCTCCGTACACCACCAAGAACTGATCGCATGTGCCTTTGATCATGAAGGTAATAAATAATAAAGTAAAACAAATATTCATAAACAGGTTCAAAAATGGAAAGGCTAAGGCTAGATTCACATTGCGCTAGGGATTGCTTTTTCTGCTCTGTTATGCGAGCAGGAAAACAAAATTCCCTGGATGAACGAATCTGTCTCATAACAGAACCAAACTGTGCTGAACAGACCCCATTGACTATAATGGGGTCCATTAGGTTCCTGCACCTGTCTGGCCTTTTTGTACTGGACTAAAATGTCCAGCAGGGGGGGCGTGGCCAGCGACCAACATGGAGAGTCGCATGTGAAAGGAGCTCCCCAGGGGATATATCAATCCTGTTAAAATCCTGGCCCTAGGGTGACCTATTCCGAAATCCAAGACCCCTGAAACTTGCCATAGGAGACCGGGACGGAGCTGGGGCAGAATAAACCCCTTAAATGTGCTGCAAAGCGGAGTGGACCGGCCCGGAGGTGAGACCGCGCCAAATCCCTGCTCTCTTCCCGCCATTGCCGACACCCGGAGCAGCGGCTCCGGAGACCTACCCCCACCTGCGGACCAAGCTGGGCGGAGAGGCAGCCCTTCCTCCTTGCCCTCCGAGCACGAGACAGCGCCCGTGGAACCGGCCCGTCGGTCCGGACCGTCCGACCGGCCGCTCGAGACCCCCCCCCTCCTCCCCCGCGCTTACCATCCCGACCGGGAGCTGCAGAGGGACACACGCTCCCACACATTACTGCAAAGTTCCTCTTACCTTCTCCCCGAGCCTGCCTTCCTGCCGCCGCTGTGGGAGACACTGCTGGACTGCCCGTGCCTGCACGTGGAGGGAGCGCAGGCAGCCTCTCTGCCCTCTGATGCGCGCTGCGAGTGCCGCCGGCGGCCAAACACCCATTAACCCCCGCGCTCCTGGACTACCCGGAGGACGGGGCTGATCACCTGCTGCGGGATCGCGGCCTCCCGTGTCCGACTGAGCCGCCTATCCTCCTCCTGAAGCGATCCGGCGGCCATATTACCTGCGGAGGACCGCTATCTGGTGGTCCGAACGGCCTGGCTGGCGCCCTCCCCCTGCTGGAGAGGACACAACACACCGAACCCCGGCGCCTACAGCTGGATTTAACGGCGCCTTGAGCCACATTACCCCCGGCAACTCGGCAAAACCAAGACCCCCTGCTGCAGTGGAGAGGCGGAACTGCTGAGCGACCCAGCCGCAGCCAAAAAGAGGAGCGCCAACACCTGCTCCCCTGCCACGGAGCCGCCGGGAACCGCGGTTTGACCAACCACCGGACATCCTTACCGCTGCGGCGAGCGCGGCCTATTACACCCGGCCGGGCGCCAGGAGCGGGGAGACCCACCGACCGTAAACCGGCCCAGCGGAGCCGGCGACAAAAACTGTAAGTAGGGACAAGGGTCGGGGGACAACACCTAGCAACGGCACACCGCCGTATTGGACGCCAGGTGCCCGGAGAGGGACAACATATAATAGTCCCCCGCCATCTTAAGACTCTCCCCCCCCCGCGACCCTGCAGGGATCCCCATTTGCTATAGGGGAGACAGACAAGACTCGACGGCCTCCCGGCCGAACCACCCGAACTGACCTGAGTCATAAATAACATCTACCCACATCGGAGGTACATTTTACCGGTGCATCAAACTCCAAAAAAAAACAAAAACGGTGGTGGCTTTGAGAAAGTAAGGCACCCGGAGATATTGGCAATTTTACATACCTTACCAGAACCCCCACAAAATATTTGATAAGCTAACCAGCCCTACAATCAAGTTATCTTTCTCAGAAACACTCATACGCTTACACCACCAAAGAAAACGCTTACGCTTCCAGTTAAATATGTTAAACAACTGCCCGTGAACATGAGCACACGCGCAAAAAGCGGCTCTGCGACGGAAAGATTAAAAGAATTCTCACGCACCGAAACCCCAGACCACACTCCTCGAGCGATGCGACCTGCTCAAACAAAAGAAACCGATGATACATCTGGGCAGCCACCGGAGCCAACAATGCGCCAGCTCCTGGAGGCAATTAACTCCTGCAAGTCCGCCCTCACAGACAAGATAGAAGAGGTCCAATCAGACGTAGTCCTCCTGAGACAAGATCTACAAAATATGCGCGGCAGGGTGCGGGAAATGGAGGACCGCATCTCGAATGTTGAGGACTCCCTGCGCCCAATCCCCGCAGCGGTAAAAAAAGCCATGAGAACAGCGGAATACTGCCAAGCTAAAACCGATGATCTGGAAAATCGTGCGCGCCGCAATAATTTACGCATAATTGGCCTACCTGAGAAGATAGAAGGCTCACAACCAGAACTGTTTGCGGAGAACTGGTTAAAATCATTGCTGGGCGAAGACGCCTTCTCTACTCACTTTACCGTGGAGAGAGCTCACCGCGTCCCTGCGAAACCTCCACAGCCGGGCGCACCTCCACGCCCGTTCCTAGCAAGAATTCTTAATTGCAGGGATCGCGACGCCGCCCTGCGTCAAGCCAGATTAAAGGGCCCACTTAAACATAACAACTCAGTGATATCTATCTTTCCTGACTTTTCTGCGGACTTGCAAAAACAAAGAGCTACCTTCATGGAGGTCAAAAAGAAATTTAAAGACAGAAACATTCCCTATTCTATGGCATATCCAGCCCGTCTGCGCATTGCCGCAGAGGGTAAAGCAATCTTCCTGCACTCTCCTACTGAAGCTCTGGAATGGCTCAGAATGCACCAGGTGTCACCATGATGCACTAACCCATAACATGCATAAATATGTATACTAACTTGAAATATGGCTGGGAAGCTCTTTTATCCCCCTGACCTACTGGTGGTGCGCCGGCTGTCCACGCCGCGAACTTACTGCCCGGGAACCCCCCAGGCCTCAACGCTACTCCAACCTAATAATTTAAGTCCACCAGACAAAGCCAGCCACCCATAGGCCATTGGGATCCTTCCCCCCCCCAGCAACATCAGCTACCTACTGATAGTTTGTAGCTTAAGTTTTTCACTGTCTCCTGTCTTTAGATTTACCGGAAACCCAATTTAGGATTCCTACGTTCATATTCAGACAGGATGCCAATAGCTAAAGGTTTACACTGTTTTGAGATAAATGTTGTTATTTGTTCTGAACTGTCTATGCCGATGATTCCTACTGCTCTGTTCTCGCAAGGTCCTCTCCCTTCCCTCCCCCCGACTGTAAGGATATCAATCGAGATCTTTATTTACACCGACACCAATGTCTTTAAAATATCTTAGCTGGAACGTGCGAGGTCTTGGCACAGCCCTCAAGCGCAGGAAAGTTTTCTCCTTTATTAAACAAAACAACCCCCATATCGTGTGCCTGCAGGAGACCCACCTCACCAAGGACAGGGCCGATACTCTTAAAAAGCCATGGGTACAGTGGGCGGCCCACTCCTTTCACACCTCCTCTTCCAGAGGCGTTTCATTGCTTATACATAGCTCCATAAGATGGAATCCTATTAAAGTCCGCAAAGACCCGGAAGGCAGTTCAATATTCATATATGCAGAAATAGACTCCAAGCCTTATGTAATCTTATGTATCTATAATCCACCACACAATAATCTCTCCCTCCTTCAGGCGGCCGTGACCTTCGCACATCAATATCCCTCAATAGGAGTACTCTGTATGGGAGATTTTAACCAGGTGATGGACCTGACCAGGGACAAATTCCATGCCCTGGCCAACACAACCGCCAATACTAACTCCTCCCTCCGGCAGACGACCGAGAGCGTGGGCTGGGTCGACCTCTGGCGGTTACACCATCCTGCCACCCTAGAATACACCTGCCACTCCCTGGGTCATAACTCCCTTTCAAGAATCGACTACATATTCAGCTCCAGGGAAGTGGCGGTGTACCTCGCAGATATAACACACGGCCCGCGGGGCATTTCGGACCACAGCCCGATACTACTAACACTGAAATTTCCCCAACTCAAAATTCTCCCCACCTGGAAACTACACCCGTTTTGGCTCAAACTTCTAGGCCCAGACGACCAAACCCCGTTTCATATATCCCTTTTTCTAGATGCCCATAACAACAACACCCACCCGGCCTTGAGATGGGATACCCTTAAAGCATACCTTCGGGGGTTTCTTAAATCAGCCATTACATATATCAAACAAACGACAGCCCAGGCGGACAGAGAGATAGAAGTCAAGACACTTGAGGCAGAAAAGACTTATATTGACAATCCCACAGACTCTAACAAAGAAGCATGGCTTAGTTGCTCCCGCCTCTACAAACACCAAATTCACGCCAAGGCCAAGCGTAAATTATTCTTTGTGAAGCAATACTACTTTGAACTGGGTAACCAATCCAGCCACTTACTAGCTAATCTGATTAAACACGAGAAACACTCGAACACGATCCTTAAGATAAAAGATCAATATGGTGCGGAGCTGACTGACGCTCCAGCCATCACAAATTGCTTTAAAGAATTTTACGCTAACCTGTATAGCTCACCCACAAATTTTACTAAAGCAGATATCCTAGATTACCTGAACGACCTGACTTTTCCAACACTGTCAGAAGAACAGGTGGAATTCCTGGAGGCCCCAATCACCCTAGATGAAATCCGGCAGACAATCCGGGACATGGCACCCAATAAAGCCCCGGGCCCGGACGGCCTCCCGATTGAAGTATACCGGAAATATGACGAGCAATTGGCCCCACTGTTATTAGAAACACTACAACAGGCCCAAATAGACCAATCCCTTCCACCCTCGTTCTATGGAGCATCTATTATAGTTATCTTGAAACCAGACAAAGACCCTACAGACTGTAGCTCTTACCGACCCATATCCCTGGTAAATGTCGATTATAAAAGCCTAACTAAACTCCTGGCCACAAGACTAAATCAAGTAATCCTATCCATCATACACCCTGACCAGACTGGCTTCATGCCAGGAAAGTCCACAACAATTAACATACGGAGAGTACAAACAGCGATTCAACTGGGCAAACAGTTTAACATGCCCTGGGCATTGGTCTCATTAGACATAATGAAGGCCTTTGATTCGTTGGAGTGGGCTTTCCTTGAGGCCTGCCTGGTTCGTTTCGGGTTTGGCCCCCAATTCCTACAGTGGGTCAAGACCATATACAAATCGCCAAGCGCTAATGTAATAGTAAATGGCATCCCATCCACAGAGTTCCACCTTGCAAGAGGCACCCGTCAAGGATGCCCGCTGTCCCCGGCTCTATTTGCTATAGCTATCGAAGCCATGGCAATTCGGTTGAGAAGCACCCCTGAAGTAACCGGCATTAAATGGGCGGACCTTGAAAGTAAAGTGGGCTTATACGCGGATGACACAATCCTATTTTTATCAGATCCTATAAATTCTTTCTCCCACGCTATGTCCCAAATCGACAAATTTTCCCACCTATCTGGTTTACATGTCAACTGGCCCAAGTCCACGATTCTATATACAAATCTCAACCCAATAACAGACCCGTGTGTTGCCAGATATAATCTAGCCGTGGTCTCCACATTCAAATATTTGGGAATGTATATGTCCCGAAACTCAAATGACGCTATAAAAGATAATATTGACCCACTGCTGAGAAATGTCAAAAACAAACTCGAGCGATGGTCTAAATTACCACTTTCGGTAGCCGGCCGCATAAACTTGGTAAAAATGGCCATTCAACCTAAGTGCCTGTACATACTACAGCACATGCCAATAATTGTACCCAGGCGCATCTTCCAAGCCCTCAACTCCCTCATTATATCTTTCATTTGGAACTCCACACGATCAAAGCTTAGTCTTTCGACCCTCCAGAGACCGAAGGAGCAGGCTGGAATGGCGCTTCCAGACCTGCATGCATATTACCTAGCCGGACAACTGCGTAACGTCCGGAGCTGGTTCCTAGAACGGGAAATGCCCATCGCGGACCAGTACCTGGCTAAACAAGTGAAGGGAAACAACCTTTTAAGCTTCCTGGAATTCCCAGAACATACCAATGCCTCCGACACACTGCCACTTCACAAACTTGCCTTAAAGGTGTGGAAGGAGACTAAGGCCATCCAACGGTACAAAGGAATAACGTGCGAACTTCCCTTATGGAATAATCCTGGCCTTAAGGCCCTGCAGTCGGTTCCAGACCCCCAATATTGGAGATCTATAGGGGTGGTGTCGGTGGGAGACGTCTATACGGACGGGAACCTCCTTACATTCAACCAACTACGGGAAAAAATACAGTCCCCACAACTTCAACTGTTTAGATACTTTCAGCTGAGGCACGCCCTGAACTCCCAATTTCCACCCACCTCCACAAGCATATCCAAATTCCCCACAATCGGCATTCTCAGATCTCAAGGTCCCAGGGGCCTAATCTCAGTGCTCTACACGCACCTCCTTTCAGCAAAAACCGACCATAGTCAGCCCCCAGCTTACGATAAATGGAAGACTGCCATCCCGTCCTTATCACCGGAAGACTGGACAGACATATCTGAATCCCATCTCTTAGTCTCCCCTGCAGTCAATAACAAACTGATTCAACTATATATTATTCACCAAGCATACCTCACACCCAACCGACTATATAAAATGGGCAGTTCTTCCTCAAACTCCTGTCACAGATGCCGCCAGCCGGAGGCTGATTTCTGGCATCTGATTTGGGACTGCCCCCTGGTAAACGGATTCTGGTCTGAGATCGTATCCTTCACAAACTCACTATTACCATCTCCCCTTAACATTGGGATGGATCCCAAGATGATCCTATTTGGCCTACTGGAGGAGGAGGAGCGGCTGCATCACATTCGCATCTTTCTACAGAAGATATTATTTTTGGCACGCAAAACGATAGCCACCTACTGGATGGCGGCGGGAACTCCCACGATCTCATGCTGGGTCCGGTCGGTGAATACAGTAATCTCCTACGAGAAAATTATCTATCAAAATAGAGGATGCCCAAACAAATTCCACAAAATATGGGACATCTGGTTGGACACCAACTCTACCTTATCCGCGGACTGAACTCCCAGACTCGTATCCCTTCTCTCTCCCCCCCTCCCTCCCTCTCCCCACATACACTCCTGTGCCCCTACTTACCTAACAAATAACGAGAGCAGAGCTTTATCTCACAAAGAATCCAACTAATCGGCATGGGCGGATCGAGTTTATTGGTTAAACGTTTATTGTTATTTATAGAAAATATACAAGGAAAATGTTATGTTATTATGTCTAAGCAAACTATAGCACAACATGTACTCTATGCAACATTGAGTCTATACTTTTACATAATTTTACTATGTACTGTGCAATTTTTCCTTAATAAAGAAAGTAAATTTAAAAAAAAATGTCCAGCACGTACGACTTTATTGTCTGGTATTTCATGCCGGATCTGCGCCAGAGGCTCTGAACGGAGCAGATGTGAATAGAGCCTACATAAGACAGGGGTCATGATAGTTAAAATGACTCAGGAGCCCCTCTATGGCCTCCTCTACTCTGGCAGACTTGAGTCGCCATGTACAGATGGGTCTTAACCTCTTTTGAAATGCGTTAGTATAGAATTGGTATCCTGACAAATAGAATAACCTATCTTGAGACATCCAGTGAAAAAAACATATATGTTAAACATATACATTTTAACCTTGGAGCCTGTTGGCGATCGATAGGATTCGCTGAGGTTTTCATCAGATGTATCATTTTTTGGTTATGTTTGTTTAACATCTCCGACACTACAACTCGGGATGTCGAGTTTAGAGAGAAGTTAAGGAAGGAAACATCTGTATTACATGGGATGGCAATTCATTTGAATAACCATCATCCTACATCTTGCTGCAGGGGAATCGAATGGCTGGCTGCAACTTTCCCTGCCAATAACAGCTGATCACCAGGGATTTAAGAGGCCAGAAACGTAGCGATCAGCTGACCGTCTTGCCGGCTGTATTTTCAGAAGGAGTTGCCATGGTGAGACAAACTATTAAATAAAAGCCACGACAGCCCAACACCTAAAATAGGCATAAGGTCAAGGAGTTTAGAGTTAATTACAATTTGAGGGAAAAGGCAAAGATTACTTTTCACTGGTAGAAATAACCTTTCTATAAAGTGTTTATTCTCCTTTGCAGCAGGCGAACTAACTTGAAATTCCTTGGACAGAGCATGACATTCCTCACTTAAGTTCCCACTGGATAGAACAATCCGTTATGAAGCACGCAGACAGCATCCTTATTTAGACTCCATAGGAATGCTAACCTCACATGATTGCATTTCCACTTCTGTTATAGTCTGGCAGATGTTTAAACAGCTAGGTAGCAATTTAAATAATTTCATGGAAAAAAAGGTATATTTCAAAATCCTGCAGCTGGAATCCTCTAGCCATCTGGATGACAGGCATATGGTGAAAGATAATAAGCAGCGTATAGCCTTTCATCAGGTCACTACTTATATACATTACAAATATAAACTGCTGAAAAGAATGATACATAAAACATACATCATTACAAATGACATAAGAGACTAAATTGAAAAGAGGAGACTAAGCAAAAGCTATAAAATTTATACATTTCTTAATCCCTTGAAGGGGTTTTCCGAGTTATTTATTTTACACAGGGTTTGGGCTCCCCATGACCAAAATTATATAAAAGAAATATACTCACCACAACACTGGACCGCTGTTTCGGCGGCCTGGCATCTGACAGGTGATGTCAACCAGCAAGAAACCCTGATGACGTCCCGTACTGTCACATCTAATGTAGAAGCCCCGAGACAGGTTTACGGGATGTCACTAATGACGCCCCTGGCCGGCCTATATTGGCTGTGACAACCCATGTGACCACCACCGCCGATGTAAGCAGAGGACCGGAGTGGTGGCCAACTGCAGCAAGGGGAGCAGAGGGCAATAGGAGATGAAGATGTGTGCTTTTCATTTCACACACATCTCGTCCCCTCACTGCCACCAATATTAAACATGTCAGTAAACCCTTTTAACTACCAGCCTCTATTGGGCCCTAATAGACAAGCATATATTTTGGTTTCTTCAATGAAATGTTTCAAGAGCCATAACGTTTCTATTTTGCTGTGGATTTAGCTGTATGAGGGCTTGTTTTTATGGGAAGAGATGTATTTTTAATGGCACGATTTAAGAGTAGATATAATATATTTTATAATGTTGACACTTGTTTTATGAACCCTGCCATTCTGCCATTGTTTTTTGGGGTTTGTTTTTACTGTGTTTACCATGTGTTATGAATAACATGTTACCTTTATTCTTTGGGTTGATAGGATTACAGCGATATCACCTATATACTTTTTTAAAGCTTTCTACATTTGCAAAATAAAAACACATGGAAAAAATAATTTAGTCAAAGCAAGTAGTAGGCAGTTCACCAACTCCCCAAGTAGGGTGCGGAGTGCACTGATTGGTCCTTGTACCCGAATAAAAAACTCTAAAAAAATAATTGTTCTTTAGTTGCTTAAAAAGATTGTTTTGTGCCATTGCATTCTAATACCCCTTGCATTTTTGTTTTTCTGTTGATGCAGCTATATTAGGGTACATGCTTTGTAAAATAGGTTAGAGTTTTTATTGGCCCTTTTTTGTTTTTTTTTAAAGGTACAGCACATGCAACTTTTTGATCACTTTTTTCCTTCTTTTTTGGTAGGTAGGATGGACCAAACTGGCCATAATGACAAGTTTTTGACAAGTTTACCATATAACATATTATTCACATATAACAGACAACATGATAACATTCTCTGTGGCAATATGATTACAACTATATTGTAAGAACTTGGGGGTTGTTCGCTCATCATATAGCCATCTTTGCCTCACTAAATGGATGGTTGCGCACCAGAAAATCACATCCAGACAAGAAGTCTATCCGGTTTATGAATACAGGCCTAGTGCCTTAACACATAGCTAATGTATATGGACATTGTGAGTCTATCTAGGGTGATAACCTAAGGAGAGTCCTGACGTCAGACCTGGCTTTCTCAGCCTGCATCAGATGCTCAGCAGTGGACCATGACTTGTTCTGCAATGGACCTCTCAGGGACCAGAATGGATATGGAGTTCAGCAACTCAGAGGTATTTTTGTCTTGCAGCCACACCCTTATCCAAGCAGCCCATAAGCCCCCTAACAGCCAACACTGACACTACATGCTTCTGTCTCTATTGTATATATACACATACATACACTGATTGATTACAATATCAAAGCAAGGGGATAATTTATTGTAAAAAACTAAACACTTGAAAGGAGGCTCTAGTACCCTGTTGGACCGCCTCTAGCTTGGATACAAGATGTGATATAGGCAGACATGGAGGCATACAGGTTCCAAATGGTATCTTGCAGCATATTGGTCCACATTTGTTGAAACTGAGCCTCTGGATGGTGCAAACTAGTAGGCTGTAAAAGTTGGCATCCTAGATGGTCCTACACATGATCTATTGGTGACAAATCAGGCAACCCTGCAGGCCACAGAAGTGTGGCAATGATATGGAGGCATTCCTGTGAAACCCTTGCTGTGTGCAGCCGAGCATTATCCTGCTGGAAAATGCCTTTGGGAGCATTGCCATGAAAGATAACACGTGTGGCTACAGGATGTCCTGAACATATCGCTGAGCTGTCATTGTCCCTCATACCACTACTAGGGGTGACTGACTATCTTATGTGCTGGCCCTACAGACCATCACACCAGCAGTGGGAACAGTTTGCTGTTCCACAGCAAAAGCAGGATTGAGGCACTCACCCCTAGGTCTCCAGACACGAATACGGCTGTCGTCAGTGCCCAAACTAAACCTTGATTCGTCGCTGAAGACAACCTGGTTCCACTCCATAGCAGCCAAGTTTGTTGTTCATGGGATCACTGCAAACGGGGGTGACTGTGGGCGTCAAAAGCAGTTCACATAATGGGTGCCGTGAGATCAAGTGTCCTTCAGTCAAATGTCTGGAAATGGTTCTGACAGACACAGAGGCCTGCAAGGATAGTGCCACTTGTCTCTGGATGACAGACAACAAAATAGTTGCAGCTACTCATGCTTTTCAAAAAATCATATAATACGCTCTATATGTGGTCTGTTAAAGGAATCCTGAGCCTGGTTGCTCTGTGTGAATGCCTTCACTTATGCACTGGTCTCAACATCTCCTAACAGTCCGGTCAGAATGGCTAAGGTGACAGGCAATTTCCAGTCATTGTTACAAGGCTTGTATAAAAAGTCTGACTTTGACTTGAAGGAATGCTGCCTTTCAATAGGTGGCACTGTGGAGGATTTAGCAATTTGTCGATACGATCATCCAGCTTTTTGCATTTCAATAATGCCTACTCTCTTAAATCCTGTTATCTGGGCAAAATCTCTTTGATTGCGATATAGGAAGCATGTCTAGTGGTCAAGGTCTACTCAAGTGGGAAAGAGGTCCACTACACATAAGCAGCCTCTGAGGGCCTCTCTATAGGCCAAGCATGGAACCCACTTTTTGGCGCCTCAGGTGGCAAGACCGTTCATCTAAATCCCACCACAACTCTAATCATTTGCATATCTGCCTGAGATGTAAATGCATGCCGAGTTTCTCAGGGCTGCAGCTACTGAATTCTCCCACCTCCTCCAACCAGTAGTAGTGGTCCTGGTCTTCCTGCATCTGTCATTGGTGGTAGACACCACATTCACCTCTATTCCAGCTTGGCAGTCTCTGTTCCCAGTAAGATGTGCATGTGTGCCAAGGCTCCCTTCTATAGGGCAAGTGCACGCACCCAGCTTTCCAATCTCGAGCCAATCCTGATGGCTCTAGGGCTAATTAGTGATACACTTCCCACTAGAGGGTTTGTATCTGCTCTTCCATTCTATTTGTATCACTTAAGCAATCCATTTAGAGAGATGGTATAGTTGTTTGATATCTTCCCCTAGTATAATACAATGGTTGCTCTTGCTTTTGTGATAAAAACAGATCCTTTCAAAACATTTGAACAAAGTAGGGGTACCTACCTGTTCTGGATGACTTGACAATAAAAATTGGAAGCAGATGGGGTGCAGTGCCTCTTTTGAAATCGACTCCCTTTAGCTATATTTTAGGCAAGCAAGTGAAGCACATCTTATAGTCAGACCTGTGGATTTAGAGTGAATACTTTTGGTAGCAAATATAATACTAGGTGGTATGTCATACACTATAAATGGCTTTTCCAGTCTTCTGTAAGTTAAACTTCTTCCTGTAATAAAAAAAATGCGGAATTTGGTAATATAATGTGTTTCTGTTCTTTTCAAGCTGTCTGAATATCTACAAGCTGGTGAATGGTGCAGATTGTGCCAGTCTTTTCCAATTGGTGCACTTGTCATGATAAATTCCCACATGGTCCAACTTGCTAGAAATGCTAGAGGAGTTCTTCTTAGCCAATGACATTTTCTAGACAAATCTCAAAACAATGCAGCTAGGGTTAAAAGAATCTTAACAGCAAAATAAATTTGGCATTCACCATGTTCCCCACTTTTTGTGGAGCACATTTCGCTCAACCCGTCCAAACACAAGTCATTTTTTTCAATTTGTTTTCCTGCATTACAACAGCTGTAACTTCTTTGTTCTTCATGGAATTATTTAGGGCTTGCTGTTTGCAGGTTGTATTTTTTGATGAAACATACAAAAATTAAGTTGCAAAAAAACATTTTTTACGGTTTCAGTGATATCAAAGATGTAAATAAATGCTTCAGAATGTAATCATTTTATTTTATACAATTTTTTTAGGAAGTAAAAGGGGGTTTGGTTTTTTTTTTACTTCATTTTTCAAAATTTTTTTTTTTTGTATTTTACTTTATCTGTTTCACTAGAAGACATTTAACAATTACTTCAGCTTTTTATCCAAATTGAATACCTCAGTTTTGTTATGGAATTCAATGCTCCGTCAATATGCTGTGAGGCTCCAAATCAGAGGTGGTTATGGCAGCCGCCGTGAGAAAGCAATGAAACACAGAGATCAGGCCTGTGTCTAGAAGCAATCTGTGTTTATTCTGTACATTGTCATTTCTTATACAAAAAATAGAAGGAGTATCAGTAGGCGTATCAGTAGGCGTATCAGTGCAAAGGCTAGTGTTACAAAGTTCAATCTGTTATACTGAGGTCAAAGTACTAAGGTGGTGAATAATTGCGTTTTCTCAATAAACATGGCTTCTTTTGTTGGAATGTAGACTGACTGTCTAGTACCTTGATTCTTTATCACAATCTACATTTTAATCACATGCCCTAGACAGCAGTTAATGATCGAAGCATTCCATTATCCTTTGATCATTGTAACGAGATTAACAAGATCTTGGAGACATGATGGACATTTAAGATTACACCTCTACTTAATGTAATTAAGTACTAACCTAAATGTACAAGCATTTATCAGAGCTTTTCATAGGACACAGAATAGAGTGTACAATTTAGGCCTAAAGCCTCCGGAAACGTGTATCAAAGATACATACATATATAAATTAAATATGTTCATAACCCTCACAATCCCCCATTTGAAACAGTCCATCTTGAAAAGAGCCTTTGTTGTGGTACTATCAAGGGTGCTAAGCCACCCCTGCCGGTCTTTCTATCCTCTTCGCCGGATCCCCACTGTTGGTGCTCTTTTACTCTTTTGACTGTTTTAACGATATCGTAGAGGGAGCGATTCCAGATAATTTGCTTGTCTCCGTATCCCACAGAATGTCCATAAGTTGCAAACACTCAAAAGAATGAACAAAAGAAACAGTATTAGTAATGGGTGAAACATAAAATCCATCATCTTTCCTGCTGTAGGTGACCATCCAGTAAAAATATCATACCAGTTATATTCGGTGTCTATCTGGATTTTATTACCTATGCTGACCAACTTATCTCCTACCCATATAGTTTGTTTTTCTAATTCCATAAGGGAGAGGTTAGTAACATCCAAATGCTTTTGAAGGTGTTCAGTGTCTTTCATTAGTCTTACGATTCTACCCAAGGATATAGTCAGATTTGACATAGGGATAGCATCTGGGTGCCAGTAGTACTTTATTGCAGCTTCAGCATCTGGCAAAAAGGTGTAAGTTTCTGTAAACCAATGTATCACCGATATGTTCTGTAAACATCCAGAAAATGGAGTGGTGAGATTATACATACTGGTGGTTTTAGTTTGGTTGGTAACAAAGCATATATATTGGGGGCCAACTTCTATCAGCATATGGAAAGACGCAGGTAGCACCGTCCAATCACATATGCTGACTGAAGGCTGCAGGAAACATGGCTCATATGCGGCTGTACTCCGTCCGCATACTAGGCCATCCAGTGTTTCTTCACAGTTCTCTATGCCATGGGTTTTATTTTCACTATCAATCATAGTACCTGTGAACTTGGGCAACCAATATTGGAAAGCATATAGAGGCGGTCCGAACACCACAGGTAGTACTACAAACTTACACATCAGGCTTGTGTCCTTTACATCATAAAAAGTCATTTCACCAGTGCAATATTCATCAGAGCATTCTACACTATCAGCCCGGGGCCGTATCCAGGATGCTACTGGAATTACATTCTTGAAAATATTTCTCCACAATTTTTCATTCTTTGTCATCAAATCTGACTGTGCTTTATCCTTCTCGTGAATCATATATACATATTGCAGGCTACATTGTGTATAGTTTATGAATTTACTCATATTTACAAACAAATCATTTTGAACCCCAAAACTCAGATTAAAAAGCGTTAATACATCCTTATTATATCCTAATGCAAGATGTTGGGGGAGGAATATGGAGGGCATCCATTGTGCCTGAATATTGACCAGATTAGACACATCTCTTCCTTCCCCTGCCATCTTATTTTTCATTACTTCTAAATCTATTGAATTTAAAACCCCTGTGCCTGCTCCTATTCCTCCAAGAAGAGTATCGTACCATTCTCTCTTCATTCTAGAGCATGATTTCATTACAGGGAAAGATATATTAAACTGCACTACGGTCCTCTGTTGTTTGGTTGAGACATTTTTACATGTATGGGGGAGCCTAACTAAATTGTCAGTGTGTACCACAGGGGTTGTTTCCAGGACGGTCAAAAGGTTTAACCACATTAGAGAGTTGGCTATAGGAGTACCATTAATGCACAGGAGAGTATATGTATCTTTTAAAGATATTGTCTGGTTTGTGCCTCCTCTTCCAACTTGGTCACCCTTACACATTAACGTTTTTGAAAGATGCTCATATGTGAACTGCTTATCTATATGAGTCACACATCCTTGGGTTAGTTTATAGCATGAGATATTTACTCTACTGATAATGTTTATCCAAGGATGCTCTCCTTCCTGTATGACATATGAACGACCTTTAAATTTATTGGAGGGGACATATAAGCCACTGGTCTCTCCTAGTGTAAAATTGGCTATTATGCACCTATGATTGCCTTCACATATGAACTCGTCTTGCTGTCTGGCTTTGGTTTTATTTGCCCAACCCCAGTAGCTTCTAACAACACCTCCTTCCTTAGTTTGTGCCAATTTCAACTTTCCCGCTGGCGTCAGGGTCCAGGCCCTGGCGATAAGCAGGAGAATTCCAAGCACCAGGAATAGTCTCATTTCTCTCATATTGTGGTTTCTTAACCTTTTTGCAATGTGAGGCATGTACCCAATTGGTTTTACCCTCTAGTTTGACGGCAGTACTGGTTGTGAGCAGCACTTGATACGGGCCGTCAAACCTTGGTTCCAATGTCCTCCTCACGTGTCTCTTTGTCACTACCCAATCTCCGGGCTGCAGATCATGCGTTCCTTCAAGAGAATTTGGATCTGTGGAAAGTACAGACCCAACCTGGGTGCGCACCCAAACAAGATTTCATATGGTGATAATCCTGTTTTTCTGTTAGGCACATATCTGACTGAGAAAAGGGCCAATGGGAGGCACTCAGTCCATGGTTTGCCTGTTTCTTTCATTGCTTTCTGTATTTTTAGTTTTAGGGTACCATTCATCCTTTCTACCTTCCCACTACTTTGTGGATGATAAGGGGTGTGAAATGCTTGGGAAATACCCAGGGCAGACATGATGTGTTGCATTATTTCACCTGTGAAATGTGTACCCCTGTCTGACTCGATTACCTCTGGTACCCCATACCTGCAGACTACCTCATTCATGAGCTTCTTTGCTGTTGCCTGAGCAGTTGCCTTGGTGATGGTGTAGGCCTCAACCCAACCTGAGAAGATATCAACAACAACAAGCACATATTCATATTTCCCCACACGTGGGAGCTGAATATAGTCAATTTGCAATCTCTGAAATGGGTAGAGTGGCCTAGGCAAGTGTTTTTGCGGGACCTTTACTTTCTGTCCTGGGTTGCTCACGGCACAGATCATACAAGATTGGACAAATGATGCAGCAGTTACAGAGAACCCAGGGGCCACCCATTCTCTCTCAAGCGTCAGTAGCATAGCTGCCTTCGATAGGTGAGTCTTTCCATGGATCAGCTGGGCCATCATGGGGTACAGGGATCGTGGTAGGCAAGTTCTACTGACTGTTTGCCATACGCCACCCTGTTCTACTGCTCCCATATTAGTCCATTTATCTTTTTCTTCTTTGCTGGCTTGTGACTGTAATGTCTTTAGTACATCAATGTCCATATTTTTATCAAAGTCCAAATCATAGTCTCTGACTTGTGCGGTCAGTATCTTCTTTTCTTCTTTCTTCCATGGTTTGAGGGCCGCTGCCTTTGCTGTGAAGTCTGCGAGGGCGTTGCCTTTTGCTTCTGCAGTGTCGGCTTTAGTATGAGCTTTCACCTTTAGGATTGCTACTTTATCCGGTAGGAGTAGGGCTTTCATAAGGTTCTGTACTGCTGCACCATTCTTAATGGGTTGTCCTACAGAAGTTAAAAATTGTCTGGCCTTCCATATTGGGCCGTAATCATGAGCTATGCCAAATGCATACCTGGAATCAGTGTAAACGTTTGCTGTTTTACCTTCTGCCACTCTACACGCCTCAGTGAGGGCCTTCAATTCCGCTTCTTGTGCTGAGACATGCGGAGGCAGAGCTTCTGCTTTTAGGACATCATGTTGTGTGACTACTGCATACCCGGTATGGAATCGGCCATCCTCACCTTGGTACCGTGAACCATCTACAAAAAGCTCAAAATGTGCATTGTCAATAGGCGTTTCAGTAACTGATTCAAAACCTGCAGTTTCTTGCTGCATCAATTCTAGACAATCATGCTGGTGTTTTGAATCAAATAAATCAGAATCATGCTGTACAGAATTTAAAAATAACTGATCTGCAGTACCCAAATCCCCCACCCCCCCATTTGAATCGGGATACTCGATTGGAAGAAGAGTAGCCGGGTTCAAGGTAGTGCACCGTTGGAAGGAGATGTTAGGAGGCATGAGCAAGGCACATTGTAACCTTATTTGACGAGCTAGAGACAGGTGTTTAGGTTGTACTTGAGTGAGTATACTCTGGATGTCATGGGGGGTGAGAACCACTAGGGGGTAGTCCAGGACCAACTCAGAAGATTTGTCAACCATTGCTTGTACTGCTGCTACCGCACGGACACAGGAGGGGGCTCCTCGGGCCACCAGATCCAATCTCATGGAGTAATACCCAAGTGGCCGTGGACGTCCTCCATGTTTTTGTGTCAGCACTGCCGTCGCATGACCAGAAAGTTCAGTGCAGAAGAGAGTGAAAGGTAGAGTGTAATTAGGAATTCCCAGTGCTGGAGAACTGAGAATAGAGAGTTTTAGTGTATGGAAATTGTCAGTTGCTTCAGGAGTGAGAGAGAAAGGAACACTTGGAAGACAATCATAGAGTGGTTGCATCAGGGATGAGGCAGAACGGATCCAAGGACGGCAGTATGAGACAAGCCCCAAAAAGGTGCGGAGTTTGGCAGCAGAAGAAGGTACAGAAATGGCTTGAACTGCAGCTTTTCGTTCTTCTGTGAGATGTTTGGTTCCTTAAGCTAGGCAATGGCCTAGAAACACAACCTTTTGTTTACAAAGCTGTAATTTTTCCTTTGAAGCCTTGCAGCCATTTTCTGCTAAAAATTTTAGAAGAGAAATGGATGCAGATTGACATGTTTTCAGATCCTCAGCACAAAGCAGAAGGTCATCAACATATTGCAACAGCACAGTTCCATTAGGCGGAGTCCAGGCCTGCAAAACAGACTGGAGTGCCTGGGTGTACATGTTTGGAGAATTCTGCGCACCTTGTGGCAGGACGGTCCAAGCGTATTGTTTACCCTTGAAGGTAAAAGCAAAAAGGTACTGGCAATCCGGATGGATCGGTACACTGAAAAACGCATTTGCAAGATCTATCACTGTAAAAAATGTCACAGTGGGCGGGACTTGTGCTAAAAGCGTATGTGGATTTGGCACTACTGGGGTGTCGAGTACAGTTACTTTATTAATTTCCCGAAGATCATGTACCATGCTATAAACATCTGGTTGTCCCTTTTGTGTTTTCTTTTTAACTGGGAAGAGGGGAGTATTGGCTGGTGATGTTATTTCCCGTAGTGCCCCCATTTGAATTAAGTCTGTAATTTGTGGGCCTATAGAATCCTCTTGGGCCCTACCCAATGGATATTGTTTTACTTGGGGGGCTACGCATCCTGGTTTTAGTGTGACTACCATGGGTGTCACATTCATATGACCAATATCTGCTTTGGACTTGGCCCAGAGTTCCTGTGGAACTTCCTGTAATATTATTTCCTCTTCTGTAGTTAAGAGGAAAATTGGCTGTGGATCATCTAGAGAAGCCACCATCTGGCAAAATTGTTCTGCGTTTGTTTTTGCAAAATCAATCTGCACTGTTCCTTCTTCAGTAAACTGAATGGAAGCTGACAGGGCAGAGAGTATGTCTGTGCCCATAACTGACAGTGGAATATCATCACTCACCAATAGTTTTGTTAACACTGTCTGGTCTCTGAATTTTATGGGGAGAGGGTCTGTTTCCTGAAGTTTCTTAGGAACTCCTTCAAGACCTACAACAGTTTGAGCTGTATTTTGCCGGTATGCTGGAGGAATTAGGTGGCTTTGGATGACTGAGGTTGCTGCCCCTGTATCAACAAGGAAAGGAATTTCCTTATTGAGTACTTCCCCTTTAAGAAAAATGGCCACACCCTCTTTTACATTGCTCATGGGGAAGAAGGGCAGAGGGTCGCCGACTATTCAATCTTGGTTTTCTATTTCTCCCTTGGCGACTCGTGCTTTTGTGGGTTGTTCACTACCCCTCTGCTGGAGGAATTTTCTACACTACCGTTTAAAGTGCCCAGGCTTACCACAGAAATGGCACTTAAGGTTATGTTTGGGATGGGTGCCCCGTTTTATTTTGTTCTCTCCTGTGCTGTATTGTGCTATCATAACAGAGCTATGTCCTTTTTTGATTTTTAAATTTAGTTCAATGCCCTTAGCTGCTTGCACCAGGCCTGCTGCTTCATATTGTCTCCACTCAGGCTTGTTATCCATGAGTTTAGACCTCAAGGGTTCTCGCAACCCCTCTACAAAGGCCATGCTAAGTACATGGTCACCCAATTCTTGTATGCCCCTATACCCCAGATCTGACCAACGTTGTTGAAGGCGGGCATAAAATTGCTCTACACTTTCATCCTTCTCTTGTGTGACATTAGAAAGAGACAGGGAGGATTCTTTTAATTTTTCTTTTGCTCAACGTTCTAGACCAATTAAAAATATCTTACCACTTTTTAATTCTCTATATTTAATTTTATCCCAATCTGTGCCACAATAGTCTTTCACATAATTTAAAATTATAGTTCCCACTGCCTCCCCTGTTTTTAACATAATCAAAGGACCCAGATCAGCTGATGTTGCAGAGTATGTGTCTTGTATTTGTGCTATCTGTCTAAAGAAAGGCATAGGTCTGGTCATGGGGTCTGGTAATTGCTGTATAAGTGACATATGCTCTTGAGGTGTCCATGGTCTATATTTAACTTTTTGTGAGGTCATATCATATTGGCTCCTTCTGCCTTCCCCCTGTGTTACATCAGCTCCTATACCACTCTCCGCTCCCTGCATCTCCTCCTTGTCCTCTTCTCCATGCTTCCACTCACTAGCCTTGGATCTAGTGAGCATAGGCATAACCGGTTTGTGCCGAGGAGCTCCGCAAGCAGGGCAGCTCTCTCTCCAATCCGGGTTTTGTTGTCCACAATGCCAGCAGGTCCATCCCTCCTGTCCAGTGTTTGACCTTGGAGTGGATGGCTTGGCATAGGGTGGGGGAGACTGTTGGAATTGAGATGAAGGAGGGGGTGGAGGTGGAAGAGGGAACAGACCTGGCAATGGGGGAGCATAATATATCTGTCCTTTGAATTCTTTTCTCTGATATCCTGCATCTTCTATATCTCTACTTGCCTTTTTCCAACTATTCAACATTTCCTGTAATCCATTATCTTTTGCCCACCCAGCATGACTGTCTGAAAACCTTTCCCACTGCTGGAGATCTAATACTCCTGTCCCTTTATATCCTATGTGCTTAAACAATTTATCACATCCTCTACCAACTTCAGCTCTGCCTTCTCTTTCTTGTACAATTTCTTTAGCTGTCTTCCATACCTTATCCTCTTTACCAGCAGTATTGCCCATGGCTGGCGGTTTATGTACACCAAGAGGCTTATTATTTTATCCTTTCATACACATAAAACAATCCCCTGACCGTTGAAATATACAAACGGAACTGCAGGGGACCCTGTCCAGAATCGTGGCCTTGTTAGGGACTCCTTTCAGCGTCACTGATCAGGTTCCTGTTAACACGGGACACAAAGATTTATATTTGCACCCCGGAGGTCAGGTTCCGTCGATCAGGTCAACTCATCAATCACTCACTCGTGCATAAACAGGCACACATAAAGACAAAAACATTTGAATGTCAGTTACTACTTTTTTTTTTTAAGTGTCAGTACTTCCTCACTTGTCTGTAAGTGTCGGTACCTCTCAACCCTGCTTATTTTTCCCCCGTCTCAACTACTTCTCTTATACCTATAAGAGGCTCCCATCAGGGATTTTATCCCCTGAAAATTTTAGGCTTCCCTGGTACAATTTATACCATGCCTTCCAGAGATCGGCAAGAGGGTTTCATATTCTGTACACTGACCATGCAAAGTAACAAATAAAGACAATAACAGTTAAAGAACACCTGCACAGCATATTCAGCCCACCATATGAATTCTTAAAAAAAAAAAAAAGCTTGAAGATTTATAAGAGGCATGCACTTCTTACCCCTCGGACAGGAAAGGAGCAGCCAAGAAGCACGGATAGATTGTGGCAAGATAAAGCCTTACCTTACTGCGCAGTTTTTGTAAATCCGTGGTTCTGAGTGGCTCCTTATCCCATCTGGGTCCGGGGGGGTTTGAGGTGCAGGTGGTCCTCATGTTCCTTCAAGCCCCACGTTCTGGGCCCCAATTACTGTTATGGAATTCAATGCTCCGTCAATATGCTGTGAGGCTCCAAATCAGAGGTGGTTATGGCGGCCGCCGTGAGAAAGCAATGAAACACAGAGATCAGGCCTGTGTCTAGAAGCAATCTGTGTTTATTCTGTACATTGTCATTTCTTATACAAAAAATAGAAGGAGTATCAGTAGGCGTATCAGTGCAAAGGCTAGTGTTACAAAGTTCAATCTGTTATACTGAGGTCAAAGTACTAAGGTGGTGAATAATTGCGTTTTCTCAATAAACATGGCTTCTTTTGTTGGAATGTAGACTGACTGTCTAGTACCTTGATTCTTTATCACAATCTACATTTTAATCACATGCCCTAGACAGCAGTTAATGATCGAAGCATTCCATTATCCTTTGATCATTGTAACGAGATTAACAAGATCTTGGAGACATGATGGACATTTAAGATTACACCTCTACTTAATGTAATTAAGTACTAACCTAAATGTACAAGCATTTATCAGAGCTTTTCATAGGACACAGAATAGAGTGTACAATTTAGGCCTAAAGCCTCCGGAAACGTGTATCAAAGATACATACATATATAAATTAATATGTTCATAACCCTCACAGTTTTTTAACCCTTTCCAATCCACTGTCTGACCTCTGAAGACATTATGATTTAAGGCTGTACAGCTCCGATGTTGGATGACGTCCGTCGGGGTTCTCTTACTGTATATTGCCAGCCTCTCTGCTGTTGGAGCCTATCCAACGTGTCACCTCATGCAGTACTGGCTTTAGCCAGCATATAGCGCTGTTGTATAACAGCAGAAAAAAAAATAAGCCCCCTATGAAAACCAGAATACAAATTGGATTAAAAAGAGTTAATGCATTATAGAAAACTTGGCAAGGTATAATTGAGGACTTATGGCTATGGCATCCTTCATGTTCCCCACTACCAGACTAAGTGCTATATCTCACCAAAGAGGTATTTCCACCTGATAATGTTATGGCATATCGCTAGGAAATGATGAGAGAATTTCATATGAATCATCATGACAAGAAGTTTTAAAGATAGATTCTGCGGCAGCTGATGTGTTAATACAAGAAATAATGTACCCCCTTACTATAAACTCCAAAGAATATTAGAGGCTACTTTAGAGTTCTGTACCTTGTATTAAACGCAGTTAGTGGCCTGATGGTCACTGATTTTCTAATCTAATAATTTACAGTAGGCAGCACATTATTTCATATAGAAAGCCTTCCTGGAGATTATATGTTGGAGCGTGCAGTTGTCAAAGAAGAGAGCAAATTCACATTCTAGCTGCACAAGATGAAGCAATTTTATTCAAAAACACATATTCGTAAGAACCGCAGGTTCCACAATAAATCATCTTAAAAATAATCCTGCTGAAATGTCCAAATCACTCATTAATATTAAACTGCTCACAAGCAACTTCCTGACATCTGCATTCTAAATAAGCAATTCTCTCGAGTCGAAGCTGTGAATAAATAGCTCCATTTTTGTACAGGAAAAAGTGACATGGCCAAATTAGTGCCAAGAGACATCAAATTTCCACTGGCCGAGAGAGACGGATACAACCTGTATGCAGAGATGGTAGAAGACACATTAGGACTTGTTATTCTGGTTCCTATTAGAAGTCTTGCTGCAGTTTGCGCACAATCGTGATTATCTTCTGACTTTCCATTCCTGGAATATCAAGTCTGCTTAAAGTACGAGCCAGTATGTCAGAAACTTCACTGGCAGCTTCCTGTGTCTGAGTCATCTGAGAGAAAGGAAACAAGTAACATTATCCTCAAATGCCTTTCGATATTCCACAAACAAATATGCAGTGTGCTTTCCCAAATGCTAATAGGCCAGAATATGACCACAACACAAACAATGTTCATGTTTCTAATTAATCTCCACAAAGTACGGGCTGGCTCCCCACAATTTGATCAGACCATGACCTTGACTTTAGGTCCTAAAATCAAAGGCTTTCCAACCAAAACAGGAAGACAGATATAGCAAAAAGCAAACAAATCATATAAATAATAGATTCCCATGTCAGCCGAGGCCGTCATTTTAACTTTTCTAACTTTTATATTACAAGTGTTTAAGTCACTTTTTTTTATTGCGGCCACTAAAAAAAAATAGATTCAAATGTAACAGTTGCTAGAAAGCAATTTAATCCAATATCCATAAAATTTAGAATGTGCAATATTTGAAAAAGTAGCAATAAAAAAACTGTAAAATATAAAATACAATCCTGTATGAAGAAAACGCTACATCCTCTACTGAGATCTATCGAAGGAATTTAGGAAAAGGGTCCAAACTATGCAGGAGTTTTATTCTGCAGAACTAATTGTAAAATACTCATACGTAATAGTATAAATATCTTCAAATATTCCTAATATTCATGCTGAGAAATGTACTACTAAACTGGGATTTAGGGATACTTCTACATCAACAGTGACAAATCAAACACACACCCATCACACTTGACATTATACTGTACTAGAACACATGTTCGTTCATTCATACATTTTCTCCACTGAATAACCAAAATTTCACACTACCAGAAACAATGCAGAAGCAGAATGTAAAAGCTTAGAAGATTAGAGATGAGTGAGCGTACTCGGAAAAGCACTACTCGCTCGAGTAATTTGCTTTATCCGAGTATCGCTGTGCTCGGGTCTGAAGATTCGGGTGCCGCTGCGGCTGACAGGTGAGTCGCAGCGGGGAGCAGGGGAGAGCGGGCAGGAGAGATCTCCTCTCCGTTCCTCCCCGCTCTCCCCTGCAGCTCCCCGCTCCGTGCCGGCACCCGAATATTCAGGGACGAGCAAAGCGATACTCGGATAAAGCAAATTACTCGAGCGAGTAGTGCTTTTCCGAGTACGCTCGCTCATCTCTACAGAAGATCCCTTTACAGACAAGTAGAAAGTTTAGGGTCCTGTTAGGCCGCCTGCACACCGGCGGATATCTGCTGCGGAATCCGCGGTCTAGGCCTGCATCGCGAATCCGCAGCAAATACCCCCCATTACTTCCGATAAAGATCCACAGCTTCCTACAAACGAGCAGAAATCCATTGCGATTTCCACTCACGAAGGGGGGGAAAAAAAAAAAAAAATCGCAGCATGCTCCATTTTCATGCGGGCTCCACACGGATGCCTTCCATTGAAGTCAATGGAAGCCATCGGACCTGCAGCCCATACGCAATAAACGGTGAGCCGCCGGGTCCATTTGCAGTACAGGAAAGATGGCAACAGAGCAGACACGTGTGGACAACTGCTGCTGGGGCTGGATTCTACATGCGGAATCAGACTCATCCATGTGCAGGCGGCCTTACACAGGACAAATGTTGGGCGCCTGATAGCAATCCCAGCGACAATCGCTACTCCTTTTACAAAGGAGTGGTCATGGCTCAGTGAATGGAGGCAGAGCAGGCTGGAGATTATTCTGGCGGTCGGCCTCCATAAACAGGCAGTTTTTCAGAGATGAATGACTGCCTGTTTATATAGATAGTCGTTTGATTTTTATGTCTGCACAATCCAAATTACCAATGTATTATGGTTCATCATTCAGGTTCCTGCAGACATTTACATTGAATGATTGCAACCAATGATAACGGCCTTTTAATGCACGATCCTCACTGAATCACGGGAATCTGACCGCTAATCGTGCAGTAAAAAGGCCCTTATCATTGGTTGCTTGGGTCAGAAGGAAGGAAAATACGTCCCTTCCAAAAGGAAAAAAAAGCAGTCTATGTAGTGTCAACTATAAGTAGCTACCCTGTAAGTCAATGTTCGGCCCAGAAAAGTGCCGTGAAATATGACTAAGGATATTAACTAGAGATGAGCGAGCACCCAAATGCTCGGGTCCGCGTTATTCGAGTTGAGCTTTTCGTAAAATTTGAGAGCTCTACTCGAGTAACGAACCCCATTGACTACAATGGGAGACTCGAGCATTTTTGTACGTGGGACGCCGGGTGCCAAGCTATTTTTTTTTTCCCCTAGGGGTCGGTCGGTCTCTCTCTCCCCTGCCTGCCAGACAAAACATTTGCCAATGACACACGCTGCGTCGCGGCGGGGCTAAAACAGGCACGTCACTGCGAGGAGAAAAGCCAGTAACGAGCACCATCGAGTACGCTAATACTTGAACGAGCATCAAGCTTTGCAGAGTATGTTCGCTCAACTCTAATATTAACCAAAGCCGTTACCCATCTGTAGACAGCTGTTTCAGGGTTCTTGCCCCTCGTTAATACAATGCAAGTTACAGGTTAGACAGAGGAGAAGTTTTTGATAAGGTTTTTTACTTCGAGGTCACTTCCACAGTGACTATTTATATATCTGCATCTATAGCCAGATGTATCCTTAAGCTATATTTAGCACTGTTTATGCTTTACATTCATTCTGTGTGTGATGTTGCCATATGTTCATTCCATGCTTCTTTGTTTCATAGTTTATGACTGTAATACTCTGGGGCCAAAAAGAGGTCTCAGCCTAAACATAAAAGTTACATGATAATGAGCACAGCACAATAAATACCTACTACCGGTATATTAAATCAGGAATTATAATTAGGATGCTTCATTGAGAAATAATAACAGACGATGATCTGTAGTTTTTATAGCACCAACATATTATATACGGTTTGGAATCTTTCGTGACCACTACTAGCCAAGGGTTCTGGCAGTATGTATACTCGTTACACATTGACACTTACATAAGATACACAGTCCTTGGCGACGCTGTGCCACTTGGGACAGAATACAATGAAAGTGACACACAGATGTCTAATCAACTGCAAAGTACGTGGATGCCATGGGTTTGATTTATTTTCTTCAAGTAATTTGTGAAATGACATGGCACAAATGGTTGAACTTCTCCGGAGTGACACCAAGCATTCATAAACAGCTTTGGCTTCAACCTAAAGAAAATAACATTACAATGATTAATTTGTATTGATGAAGGATAATGGGCTTTAATGATAGCAGGACCTCAAGCATGTAGACATCCCTAGAAGAAACTTCTTTAACTAGCTTATTCCAAATGAGGGATTAGTGACTGCTGAAATCCACATTACAAAGTCAGTAGACCATTCACTTCTAGAAGGAAAGGCAGATTTTAGGCATTAATGCACATGAGTTGACATTTAACTCTGAAAAAGCAAAAAGTGAAGGCCAGACATTTCTTTAGTGTCTACAATTAAGCTGTCAGGGCTTTTAGCCAGAATGTGCTTTTTTTTCCCTAAGAAACTGATGAAAGAGCCATTATGGATTACAAGATCGTAACCTGAAAATGTGAAAGCATTGTGAAAATAATTTTGTACTAAGTACAAACAATTCAGACGATTTAATCTTGGTTAAATATTGAGGAAGTGTAAAGATATATTGTGCCACAAGATAGCATTATATCACTATTGTAAGAAATGTGTGCTGCTAATCAATAAAAAAAAAAAAAGGATTAACCTGTGTTTTTAGAACAGCACAACTTTACTATGGAGTCAAGTCAAAGTAACTGGCAACTGTGTCAGATGTATTCAATTACTAGCAGAATTAACCGGCTTCACATGGGTCTAGTTCGTGTAACTGTTTATTGCTTGTGTGTGGTTACAGATATGAAACCAACAGCTTTATAGCACCAAATTGGGCACTTAGCAAAAACAGGAACTTCGGAAGGTTTTAGAGTGGGTCTCATCTCATATTTGCTTTTTTATTTCGATATTTTGCGAGTATGTCGAGAACGGTAGGTGCTAGATAGCCAAAACCTTCCAAAGTGCCTAATTTACTTATTTGGCAAATTTGGTACAGATTGGTGGAGTTGCGTTTCGAATTTTAGCAAATATGTCACAAACAGTAGGTCTTAGAGAGCTGAAACCCAGTCTAAAAGCGTCTGAAGTGCTTGATTTCCCCATGTGCTTTAACACATAGAACATGTGCATTGTCCATCACTATATCCATTGTATAGGTGTGACTGTATAAATGAACGCGATAATCCTGTACAATGCAGTCGGTAAAATCAAATTCTCATCTGTGCTGAGTCCTATTCTTACTTTTGGAAAATAAGGTATTATTGCAGCTGCAGAAATAGGTAACTATGTGAAATATAAAAGTAGTTGTATTATGTATAAGAAGTCTAATTAACTAAAAAAACCTATAATTTTCAAGAGAAGAGGGACCATAAGTAATTCTAGCCTGCCTCATTTAGTAAATTCTTGTCTTCTCCATGAAATAATTCTGGAGCGTCTTTTCTTGGAACTCTACATTGTGCTGTTCTTTTGTTATTAAGCCTATAAATGAATAGTTTGACGACTGGGCTTTACCAGTCCCATTGTCAAAGAGGTGTTTTCACGCACAGTATCAAGACCCTTTTACATGCAACGATTATCGCTTAAACGACTGAATGAATTAACAACTTTTTTTGCATAAAATACTGTGCATTAAAATGTACAAATAATCGTCTGAAATCCTCTCCATTTCCCTCATTAGCTAAAGTGAACTCCGTATATGTTGTTTGCTCAGGCGGGTGTTTGTTTATGCGAGGGAAACTCTAGCCAGCAGGATTTTAATTAGTGTGAAGAAAATCAATTGTCTTCTGCCAGCATGAGTAAACAAGTAGTCATTGTGTTTGGCAAGGCAAACAACCAGTCCCCCATCAAGTCTTTCAGTCTATCAAGCGCATTGCATTCAAATGGAACGAATAGTGAACTGCTGAACAAATAAAACTCAGCGATAAGCGGCAACTGAGTGAATAGTGCAAGACAGATGTGCGTTTACACGCAACAATTATCGCTGACTGGAACAAATGTTGAGCAATAATCGTTGCGTGTAAATGGGACTTAACGCTGCTAGCACTATTTGGATAGTGGCAATGCGCTGGGACACCCCCAACTCATAACACTCAGGTCTTAAATTTGTTCAGAATTTTTTTAGGAGGATTAACAGAGGAATTGCACAACTCAATTCTAAGAAATGATGCTCCAAAATGGTTATTCCACTAGTATTTACTAAAATAGTCATGTCAGGGAAGTGGACGGGTCCTCTAATATAAAAAATGAAACACCATGACTACAGAATGGTATCTACCCTTCTGGGTCAAAACTATTCTAATTATATAATTGATGCATACTAACTAGAGATGAGCGAGCGTACTCGGTAAGGACAGATACTCGAGCAAGTATCATCCTTACCGAGTACCTGTCTGCTCACCCGCAAAGATTCTCGCTCGAGTAGCTGTCCTTACCGAGTAGGCTTGCTCATCTCTAATACTAACACTTTAACCTAAAAATCTAATTTTCAGTAACAAATTATTATACAACCCCCATTTGTATTGTATGTTATTATTCTAGCATGTAAAATCCTACACATGCAGTCGGATGAAGAAGAGATAGCATAAAACAATTGACCCTTTGGAAAACAAGGGATGCATGGAGTTACAAGCCCTTGAACAGCCTATATTTAATTTGATTAAACCTTATGTAAAAATGCTAATTAAAAGTGTTGAACAAATATAGGCCTTACTAAATTAAGAGTATCATCATGGGTGGTCTGTGAAATCAGTGCTAGGAAAAGCTAACATCTATACTGTAACTATGTGAACAGATACCAGGCTCTCATACACATGCTTACAATCCATAAACATGAATGAACTATTTCAGCTTTAGAGTTTAGCTTGGAAGAAGTTACTAAATTTGATCACATCCAATACTCAAGGAAATATTTCCTCCACTTCTCAGCAGCAGTGTAATATTTCAAACCTAAATAAGACCTTTGTACTACTAGTGAAAGATGGGGCATGTTGAAGAGTAAAAAAAAAAAAAAAAAGAGTAAAAGTGCCCTAATGTGTCTAGATATGCAATTTATATCCCTTAAAAAATAAACGACTTAGATGAAAAGCGGACGTCAATAAATATTTTATAACCTCATAACAAAGAACAATCTTAAAAACAGGCACAAAAAGACCTGATCATTCCGCCAATACATGGAGACCCATCCAACAGCATCAAGTTGATAATACATAGAATATCATGGATATAAAAATATATGAAACATGCACAATACATTATAATGATGTGCATCAAATAATAGATTTCAGTCCCAAAATAAGGTCCAGAGAAACACCAAAAAGAGCAAATGCTAAAAGTGCCAGTATGAGTTTAAATAAATAATGTAACATAACTGTGTGGGCTGTGGGAACAACGACCTACACGAAAGCAACCCAAATAAGAATACTAGACTGGAAAGGAGAAAAGAGGGAAGGGGGATCGTCTTAATAGGGAAGGCCCCACATGGGAACCTAGGGGCCTGGCTCGCCCTAGACGGTAATGGCAGGAACACCAGACAGAAGAAATAACACAACAGGCATCAGTTCACCTACAGACACAGGGGAATACAACATAGAACATAAAATTCACCAGGTGTCTGCACACCTACAAAGACATCAAACAGAAAATCAACCATGTATGCAGACACAGAACAAGACATTATTCACACCAGGTGTCTGCCTCACTTACAGACAGACACTAAACAAGACACTATTCACACCAGGTATCTGCCTCACGTACAGACAAACACTGAACAAGGCACTGTTCACACCAGGTGTCTGCCTCACGTACAGACAAACACTGAACAAGGCACTGTTCACACCAGGTGTCGGCCTCACTTACAGACAGACACTGAAGAAGGCACTGTTCACACCAGGTGTTGGCCTCACTTACAGACAGACACTGAAGAAGGCACTGTTCACACCAGGTGTTGGCCTCACTTACAGACAGACACTGAAGAAGGCACTGTTCACACCAGGTGTCGGCCTCACTTACAGACAGACACTGAAGAAGGCACTGTTCACACCAGGTGTCGGCCTCACTTAGACAGACACTGAAGAAGGCACTGTTCACACCAGGTGTCTGCCTCACTTACAGACAGATACTGAACAAGGCACTGTTTACACCAGGTGTCGGCCTCACTTACAGACAGACACTGAACAAGGCACTGTTCACACCAGGTGTCGGCCTCACTTACAGACAGACACTGAACAAGACACTCTTCACACCTGTATGGATGTGACAGAACAATGTTAAGTATGGATAAGATCTGAAAAAACAAACAAACACATAAGCCCTGCAATAAAATTCCAGATAGTCAACGCAATCATCTACCCAAGCACAACTTCGACTTGGGTGCTGGAGGAAACTCCTACAAATTCTTTGGACCACCAAGATCATGAACAAAACAATTCTAGACTGCATCAAACAAAAATTTTCATTGGAGGGCAAAATTATGAAACGGAGACTCTCATAATTCGGCCACAAAATGCGAGCTAATTTATTAGAAAGATCGATAATGCTTGGGGTGATCAGCGGCAAAAGAAGACCTGGCCATCAAAGTACGCACTGGCTTGATACTATCATATCCGATACCAACATGCAATTGATGGAGATGAAAAAAGCCGTACAAAACAGAACCAAGTAGAGGGCCGATTCATGAAGTGCCTGAGAATTGGCCCCAATAGACTTATCATGGACTGCATTGACCTGAAAAAAGGAGTAAAACATGTATGAAAATGAAGCGTGGAACACCCGAAAGCCTGCGACCAAGCATAGGATTAGTCAGTTTCAAAGCAAGGCTTGGAACACATATACAGGGTTTGAGAGATCATCACAAACAGAAAGAAACATAATGGAGAGCAGACACATAAGATATAAACAGTGATGAGAGATCAGCGTGGGCCTAATAGCCCAAAAACCTCTGTGACTCTATTGCTAGCTTATAGATAAAGAGCAGGATTATCAGGCACATACATCAAAATAACAAATCAAGACATATGTGTTCACTAGATTAACTATTCAACGGAACACAGTAATCTCAGAAATGCCGTTTCTTGCGAGATAGGTCTTACTATTCAGACATACTAGTAGCACCCCATTGCTTCTTTATCTCTATTTTATGTATATTAATTGCCCGCTAGAGATGATCGAGCATACTCGCTAAGGACAATTACTCGAGAGAGCATTGTCCTTAGCGAGTACCTGCCTGCTCGGAAGAAAAGATTCAGGTGCCGACGGGGGGCGGGGAAGAGTGGGGAGGAACGGAGGGGAGATCGCTCTCTCTCCCCCCTGCTCACTGCCGCAACTCACCTGTCGCCCGCGCGGGCAGCCGAACCTTTTCTTCCGAGCGGGAAGGTACTCGCTAAGGACAATGCTCGATCGAGTAATTGTCCTTAGCGAGTTATGCTCGCTCATCTCTATTGCCCGCCCAATCTCGTTTTTTCTGCTCGTTGATACGTGATTCAGCTACATATGTGATAAAGCCAATAATACTCCACTTTACTACGCTGATACATAAAACTACAAACATTAGTTAATCAGTTGAAATTACGTTTAATTGTTTAATGTCATTTCTTCTTCATCCCATGTTAAATAAATTACGTGAATTGTAAATGTATTTCCTACTATTGCAACAGTGAAACGCTAATTACGCTTTGAGGATCGTCATTTTCATGCCAAACACAGGCTGCTTTAGAGCACAACCTACCATTGTTCTACCTCTGCTTTGGCTCTCATTGCATGGATTGTAGTAAAATGCCAGAAGCCACAGCAGGTCGTCTGAAATTTCAGGCTCTGACGTCAACAGCTGCTCTGCTGCAATGTCCACCCATCCTCCTAAGCGAATTAGCAAAAACCATGATTGAAAGACATTCTCGTGAGATCTGGAAAAGAATCAAATGAGTCACTACAGAATGTAAAAACAAATCTACAGATTATTAGAAAAAACATATCTATTCCTGATCTGAAGGTTTCTACAAAGACAGAAACAAGACATAAAATCCCATAACATCAACTGATCCGGCAGGTATCATATTTACAAACATAATAAAGTAGTAAATAAGGGCAGATAAACAAATAGATACATACTAACATAAGTTTCTATATACAATATCTTATATTGGGTGGTCCATTTATGCCCCTATATTTATTACTAGAGTGTCCTACATGTATTCTCTCTTCTCAATCTTGTTTTAATTCTATGTATCTGACTGCTGGATTATGAAACAGATGTGGCATGTATGTTTGTTTTAAAGCAGGACATTACGGCACATGCATAAAATGAGCCATAAATGACTGATAGGAAGGGTCCAACAGATAGTCCTGGAACTATCTTTCAGTCCGGAATACGTCGGACGCTGCATAGACTCCTATGGGAGCCAATGACAGCTGCCAGAGAAGGGAGGTGGGAGGGAGTTTAGCAGCATGATTGCTAAACTCCCTCCCCCTTCTCTCTTCCCCTCTGGCTGATTGCAATGGGAGGGGGCGGAGCCTTAAGGCCCTTTTACACATGACAAGTGTCAGGCAAACGATGCCCGACACTCGTCTCTGTGATGCTTGCTTGGCACAGGAGCGAGTATTGCTAGATCACCGACAGCGCGCCCAGCAGGGAGGCGGGTGGCTGAAGGAGAGTTCTCCCCTCGCTCTCCCTCCGCCCCTCTCCATTCACTGTAAGCAGCGGCCATTCAGTACTGAACAGCTGCTGTTTACACCGAACGATGTGTCGTTTGGATTGTGAGCTGCTTAAAAGGTGAACGACTTGTCAATTCTCGTCCAGTTTCAGCATGCTTTTATATGGGACGACTATCGTTCAAAACCCAATGTGAGCGCAGGGTTTTGAACAACCAGAATGAGAATAGTCTCGTGTAAAAGGGCCTTTAGCCTTCTGCCTTCGATGCGGTCGATCAATCCCTTCTGCTACAAAACGCTTCTCCTCCCTTGGCATCATAAATTTGGCCCTCTCCTGGAACTCCTCATACCTCACTGACTGAACATTTAGTGTATCCAACTTGCTCAGCAGCTACTTGCTTTGCAGTTTGTATACTCTGTGCAAGGACCCTTACTAGAGATGAGCGAGCACCCAAATGCTCGGGTCAGCATTATTCGAGTTGAGCTTTTCGTAAAATTCGAGAGCTCTACTCAAGTAACGAACCCCATTGACTACAATGCGAGACTCAAGCATTTCTGTATGTGGGACGCCGGGTCCCGAGCTTTTTTTTCTTCCTTGGTTTTTCCAGATATACCATTTTACTGCCCAATATGTAGTGTCCAACTTGGTGCCACTGAAAACAGACACCTCATCCATTTTTAAGTTGGTTCTCCTGTGTATGGCAATACCCTATTGGTCATTGTAATCTACAAACACAGTAGGGCTCAAAAGAGAAGGAGCCCCACTGATTTTGGAGCGCCAATTTTGCTGGATTGGTTTTCAGGTACCAAGTCAGTTTGCCAGTTTTGCAGATCCTTTCAGGTCCCAGTACAGTGGAGGCCCTTGAGAAGTGAACTCATTTTGGAAATGACACCCCTCAAGACATTAATCATAGGAGTGTAGTGAGTATTTTGACCTAACAGGTAGTTTCCATGAATTAATATGCAGCAAATGGTGCAGAGTGAATATTGCCATTTTTCCACAGATATCCCATTTTAGTGCCCAATAGGTTGCATCCAGCTTGTGCCACTGGAGAGACATACTCTAAAATTTGTTATGCGGTTGTCCCAGTAAGGCAATACCTTATATCTGGTCAAAAGCGTACACTTCCTTTGACCACCATAGACCCGCGCCCTGCTAAACCTAATGAGTGTGGAAGAGCAGCAACTACCAAAGTGGGACTGCTGTCCTGGTTCCCTTGATGGTTACGAATGATTAACACTAGAGATGAGCGAGCCCCAAAATGCTCAGGTGCTCGTTACTCGAGTCGAACTTTCAGTGATGCTCGAGGGTTCGTTTCGAGTAACAAACCCCATTGAAGTCAATGGGCGACCCGAGCATTTTTGTATATCGCCGATGCTCGCTAAGGTTTTCATTTGTGAAAACCTGGGAAATTCAAGAAAGTGATGGGAACGACACAGCAACGGATAGGGCAGGCGAGGGGCTACATGTTGGGCTGCATCTCAAGTTCCCAGGTCCCACTATTAAGCCACAATAGTGGCAAGAGTGAGACCCCCCCCCCGCACTGTCAGCGTAAAGATCGTTCTCCTCTGCCACAGCTGTAACAGCTGTGGCAGAGAAGAACGATGTTAGCCCATTGAATTCAATGGAGCCGGCAATACAGCCGGCTCCATTGAAAGCAATGGGCTGCCGGCGATGGCGGGATAAATTGTCGGTAAGGGCTTAAATATATAAGCCCTTCCCTGCAATTCATCCATAAATGTGTAAAAATAAAAAAAATATATATACTCACCTTGTCCCGGCAGAACGATGTTAGCCCATTGAATTCAATGGAGCCGGCAATACAGCCGGCTCCATTGAAAGCAATGGGCTGCCGGCGATCGCGGGATGAATTGTCGGGAAGGACTTAACTATATAAGCCTTTCCCTGCAATTCATCCAGAAATGTGCTGGGACAAGGTGAGTATCTATTTTTTTTTATTTTTACACATTTCTGGATGAATTGCAGGGAAGGGCTTATATATTTAAGCCCTTCCCGACAATTCATCCCACGATCGCCGGCAGCCCATTGCTTTCAATGGAGGCGGCTGTATTGCCGGCTCCATTGAATTCAATGGTCAGTGCTCGTTTAATCGAGACGAGTACCGCGTGGTGCTCGTCTCGAGTAACGAGCATCTTGAGCACCCTAATACTCGAACGAGCATCAAGCTCGGACGAGTATGCTCGCTCATCTCTAATTAACACCAATTATTACCCTGTCAATGAGTCCTAGAACACAGTGATAGGTTATTGCACATACTACCTGAGATTGATCAGTTTGAATTGACAAATGAATTATAGTGATCACATGTCATTTCTTAATGTGGAACCCATGTTGTGTTATCTGCATTTGGATTAGTTTACTGTATGAGGCTAATCCATGTGCATCCTGCAGCAGCTCTAAATGCAAATTTGCAGCAGAAATCAGAGGCTTAGCCTTGGATTCCTACAACGGATTATGTAGCAGATCTACAGAAGATTTTTCTAATGTGGAAAATGAAAAGTGAACAAGCCCCACTTCCTCTCTCTGTTGGGCCCCTGTCACGTCCACCGGGGACGTGCTGGAACCGTAACCCGCAGATCTCGCAGATAAACACACAAACTGTGTTAAAACAATAATGAACTTAAACATGGGAACTCTTTCCCTATCTAAAAAACCTCAGGGACAAGGACCTGCCTACATGCAGGCAATTCGCCCTGACAAGGATGTACCTGATGTCAGCGGGCGCTTGCGCAGTGTACATAGCTTGCCTAGAGCGGGTATGGGTGCGGCTTTAATTGGCTGCTTTTTAGAGCCTCCTTACAACGTAGTGAAAATACCCTCCACGTCACGGCCGACGCATGCGCACTGTTGACTGCCGGCCTAGTGTAGGTATGGGCGTGTTGTTTATTGGCTGTCCGACCCACACATGCGCAGTCTGGCGCGATAGACGCGGATGATGATGTATACCAGTGTATATCGGGATGACATATGTAAGTCTTCTGTTTATATTGATTAGTTAATTTACCGCAGCTGTAACCTGTTTGTGCCTGGACCAATCATGCTCTATATGTGTTTGTATGGGTGTGTACACTTTTTACTGTGGGTGTTTTTAGGTTACTATATAAAGGGGGCTTATTGCCCTCAGACTGCATGCTTGATAAAAACCTGTTGCATCAGGTCGAATCGTTGCAGATTTTTTATGCAATTGACCAGGGAATAAAGAAGAGGATTCTTTTTGCTAAAATTTCCAGTGTGCTGGTTCTATCCTTTTATTGAATTTCTTCTAAGGATGTACCTGACCTCGTACCTCGGTCCTAAGTTAACTTTATGTGGGACAGGAAAATAATATACGAAACATAAAAGAAAAGAACAAACTTAACTTTGAGATGCAGCAGGCAAATCATAGGTCCAGGACCAAGCTCTCACTGAGAGCATGGTCAGAAGATTCAATAGCAATTCAGACCAGCATCAGCCAGATTAAAGAGCCATGACAATCATCCACATGCGGCTAAGCATGTCTCACCTAAAACCACACCCACCAGGGACAGAAGATGAAGAACCACCTGCAAACCCTGCACCAGACTATCAGCATGGCAGCAAACCCAGAACCGCCATAACAGTACATCCCCTTTTAGAAGGGGCCCCAGGACCCTTAGCATCAAATCGATTTGGATTCGGTCTGTGAAAAACTTTCACAAGTCGATCCGCATGGACATTAGCAGCCGTTGCTCATGTCCGCTCCTCAGGACTATAACCACGCCAATTTACTAAATAATGTGGGGATCTCCTAACTTGATGAGAGTCCACTATGCGACTTATCTCAAATTGAATATCTCCATCCACCATAACTGGGGCTGGTGGAGATGAACCATTTCCTGAATCAACAAACTTCTTTAAGAAAGAATTGTGAAACACATTAGTTATTCTCATAGAACAAGGGATCTCCAAAAGAAACGATACAGGATTCATTTTTTCAATGATTTTGAAAGGGGCAATAAATTGTGGGCCTAACTTGAAGGACTGTTTTGAGTTTTATGTTCTTAGTTGACAACCACACCAAGTCTCCCACCAAGAAATTAGTCCCCTCAGAAAGCTTATTATCCACTGCCCACTTAAAATTTTGAACCGTCTTCTGAATAACCTCCCACACTGCCTCAGTACTTCTGACACCTTGTTGGAAAAAGGACCAAAACATTGATGAAACCCATAATTACAAAAGAAAGGTCATGTTCCCATAGATTCCAATGATCTATTGTTAGGTGTAAATTTAGCGAAGGGCAAAAGCCCCGACCAATCCTCCTGCTTCTCTGAAAGATAACACTGCAAGTACTGTTCTAAATTCTGGTTACATCTCTCAGTTTGCCCATTAGTCTCTGGATGATATGCAGAGGAAAAAGGAGAGCTGAATTCCCAACAGAGAGCAAACAAAATGCCAGGACCTGAAAACAAATTGGACCCCATGATCAGAGATGATATTTGCTGGTAACCTGTGCAATCTCACAATATGAGTAATGAACAATTTGGACAAGGTTTTAGCATTAGGAAGACTGGGAAGAGCCACAAAATGACACACCTTGCTAAAACGACCTACCATCAACCTCCCAGCATGGCCATTGCAAAGCGATTTTGTCCTAGCACAAACATCTCAAGAAGACACAAAACTGAAAATATCTCGTCGTAATGACGGCCACCAAAAAGTTCTTGTATTTTTGGGTATTATTAATCCCTGGATGACCAGCTAACACAGAACTATGTACTTCAGACAGCACCCGCAGCCTCAAATGAACAGGGACAAAAAGCTTGCCTGGAGGACCTGGCGAACATGAGAAATCTGTCAATCAAAATCCAACGAAAAGATAAGAGAAAATCATCGCGGTATACCAGAACAAAGCAGCCGATAAATTTATAGAGGACCTCACTGATAAAGGACTGGAAAACCACAGGAGTGTTTGCTAAACCAAACGGCATCACCAAGTTCTCGAATTGCCCTTCAAGGGAGTTAAGGCGGTTTTCCATTTGTCCCCCTCCTTAATCCGAACCAAATTATATACCCCACATAAATCCAACTTTGAAAACCAGTTGGCATCATTTAACTGTGAAAACAGATCGGGAATGAGAGACAACGGGGACAAAATTACGCTTGGCGATTTTGTTTAGCTGTCTGAAATCAATGCATGGCCGCAAACCCCCATCCTTTTTCTTGACAAGGAACAACCCGGCGGCCAGTGGGGAATTTGAGAGATGTATGTGACCCTTTTTCAAACTGTTCCGGATAAAAACATTTATAGACTGTCTCTCAGGCTTAGTTAAGATTGTACATACGGCTTTTGGGAAGTTTACAGTCTGGAACAAGTTCAATAGCGCAATCCCCTTCCCTGTGAGGCGGTAATTTATCTGCCCCCTCTGGCGCAAAAACTGTGAAATTAGCAATATATTCTGGTAATTCCTCAACTTGCACTGAAGACACCCTTACAGAGATAGAAACAGAATTACAGCATAGACTCTATTTAGACATGTCTCCCTTCTACCAATCCACCACAGGAGCATGTAAACGCAACCATGGTAGGCCCAAGACTGCCTGTGTTGGAAGGGATTCCATGACATGTAGAGTGATGATCTCTATATGGAATAATCCGATCTTTAAACATATATCCGGAAGACAAAATGTCAAGCACTTCTGTGATAATGGAGAGGAGTCAATGGCGGACTCAGGAATGGGTGGATCGGGAGGTTTTACCTCCAACCCCAAGCATTTGACTGTCTCATGATGGATTAGGTTAATATTAGCTCCACAATCAAGAAAAACTGATTTGATCACTATCACCCCCAAGAAGGATCTCAGTGGGTAGAACCAGCCTGGAGGACACCATCCAAGCAATCAGTGGCCCTTGAGGGACCTTCCCTCCCACCTTCAGGCCCCCTAATTCCTTCGGCCAAGGCTGACGAGAAGGACAATTCTGAACCAAACAACTGTTATGATTGCATGCAAATCACATAAACAGGTGGTTTATGCAGCTTTTTTTTATATCTTCATTGCCAATACAATGGACTGGCTTCCTGGACAAAATTACCACCATGTACCTATTAGGTCACGCCCCCTACTTCATTTAGATTGAAAGCTACCATCTCCTTTTGTCTCATTGTTTGTTCAGTTGTCTTCACTAGTTGTCACTTTAGCAACTGTTAAACTCTTATCTTATGTCCCTTTTACATGGGATGACAGTCATCCCATCGACTGCACGAGCGTTGATGACACCGCTAAGGACGTTGGCGCTCGTGCAGAGTGTTTAGACTGATAAAACTTCATGGCTGGATCACGGGCTTCTTATGGCCCATTTACATGCAACGATTAATAGCTCAAAATTTGTTCAAACGAGCGAAAGTGAGTGATAATCGTTACGTGTAAACACAAAGCCATCATGCGCTATTCTTTCACTTGTCGCTGGTCGCTGAGTTTCAGTCTGCATGAAAATAGTTGCTAGCTCCTTCGCTTGTTGTTAGATCCAAACAGCAGTTCTTCAAACAACCTGAGGGGAGGGGCGATTGTTTGCCGATGTAAAAAAAATAACTCAGTCAAAGGCCAATCCACACACTGCAGCAGTTGACAATGGCTTTTTCTTCACACTCATTAAAAACCGCCCACCTATAGATTCTTCACATATACACACATCCACATGAGCCAACAATTGTCCACTTATCTTATATATGTTCACTTTACTTATAAACACTATGAAATGCCCCAGCAAATGAGGGAAATGGCCAGGATTTCAAACGATTATCTTTACGTGTAAACACTCATCATTTGAAAGCAAAAAAGTCGTTGAGTCGTTCGATTAAACGACAATCACTGCGTGTAAATGCGCCTTTACTCAGCACTTCCCCTTTTATATGAAGCACCCAGCGATTACACTGAAAGACAAGCCCGCCACCCAGCAATGTTTTTATGCTGACTGAAAGTCAGAGATAACGAACAGTAAATTACCTTTTTGCATTTAAACTGAATGATTATTGCTCAATTTCGTTCAGAGTAACTGGCCCATTTAATCTGCGAGACCCAACAGACACAACAACAATAAGTTTATATAAAATGATTTGGTCACAAGCTGTGTGCTATACGATACAAGTATTGTGAATTGTTTCCTTTAGTTTTAGGCCGAATGCACACGGCCGAATTTGCATTGTGGAATCCAGAGCAGGCGTCCGCCTCCAGATTCCGCAGCAAATACTGCCTATAGACATGTTATGCAAAATCGCTTTTCCATGTCCACGAGCGGAAATCAATTGCGATTTTCCGCTCGCTGAGGGAAAATTGCAGAATGTTCTATTTCAGCGCGGATTCCGCATGGGTGGTTTCCATTGAAGTCAATGGAAGCCCTCTAAAACATGGGCCTTCCACAATCATAATTATGGAAAGGTCGTGGGATCCACCTAATCACCTAGCGATTATGCAGCATAATCTGTTCTGTGCATACGCGCCGGCTGCACACCCGCAACACAGATCTGGAGAGGTATGCAGGGGTCACCGGCTGGGCACAGGGTGGGATCCCGCATGTGGAATGGGACCAGGACGTGTGCACTTGGCCTTACACTTACATTATTTTGTTTAGAAAGTGACATTCACAAGCAGGTAATCATGAAAAACAAACTGATTTAAGTAGGTTCTCTTTTTCAAACCTTTCGTTAAAATATCAGCTATTAAGCACTTTTCTGAAAAGACACCTAGAACCATCCCCAAGAGGAAAGTTAAATACTCCAAAACAGTACGGTACAAATACAAAACACAGTACAATACCTTTCTTCACTGTCCACACTTCTTAACATTTTCACAATAGTATGCAAATGTTGGATGCAGATATTAGATGGTAGTCCTAGAAGAAAGAAAACATACATTTGCAATAGATTTCATACATGCACTGCAGTATATAAGGCCACATGCACACGGCCGGGTCGGATTCCGGCAGCGAAGTCCGACCCTGTGCCGGCCAGTGACCCCCATATACCTGTCTCGGATGCACTGCGGGTATGCCGGCTGACTCGCCAACACACATGAGCAGTGCAGAGAACGCCGCACCGGCAAATTGACAGTTTGGAATTGCCACGGGATGAACGGCTTGCATTGACTGCAATGGAAGCCGTCTGTGCGAGTCTCGCACAAAAATAGAGCCTGCTGCGATTCTTCCTTCGTGGACTTCCGCTCGTTTGCGTGGAAGAATCATTTTACATTACATGCTATGGACGGACATTGCTGCGGAATTCGCAACGAGCAACTGGCCGTGAATTCCGCAGCAAAAATCCGTCCGTGTGCATTGGGCCCAAGCGCTTTATCCTCATGTAACTTTGCTATTTTATTTCATGAAAGCTTTTTGCCTCCGGGTGACTGGAATCAATTGAGCAGCTGGTAGCAAATCTACACTAACTGTAGTAAGAATAGAGAGAAACCAAGCAGAACCTCAGAAAAGTACTGCACATCCTGTTGTGTTAGCGCCACGAAAACCTTATTATTATGTCCCTTACTATTTCACCTTTCATGTTGTCATTGCTATGTGATGCCTCCCCTCACAGTTACAGCAAAGTCCTCCTCTCTCCATGGGCACCTGACACTTGGGGCTCATGATGAGAAGGGCATCAGAACCTTTATCTTCAGGCTTGTTCACACCAACATTAGTAATTTTTGTTTCCCCCGTTCCCTTTTTTAAGAAGAGAAACTTAAATCAAAATGGAATTAAAAGTTTCACTTTCTTCCCCATTGTTATCAATGGGTTTTCAAAAAACCCAAAACTGAAATGTTTCTATTTTGATTCCGTGCAGTTTAATTTTGGTTTTCAGAACAGAACAAGTAGTGCTGACTGTACATCAGTTTACTCTTTGGTACCACATTCTGTACTTGCTGGCCTCCTGATGTTCCTGTTAACTGTCTGCCTTCATCACTAATTGGAAGCTACTCTAAGAATTGTGACTTAAAGGCCCATTTACACGTAATGATTATCGCTCAAAATTTGCTCAAAGGAACGAATGTGAGCGATAGTCGTTCAGTGTAAATGCACAAAATTCGCTCACTATTCGTTCGCGGTTTGTTACATTAGGCCTTCCTCACACAGGGCGTTTTATACAGCGTTTAGCGCTGCCTTTTCATCCCAGCACTAAACGCTGTACAACACTCCCATTCATTTCAATGGGGCTGCTCACACAGGGCTGAAAACGCAGTGCCTTCCGACGCTGCGCTTTGACAGCGATGCATGTTCAATTTTGGGGCGTTTTCAGCCCTGCGTTGCCCATTGAAATGAATGGGCAGCGGTTTTAGCACTGCTGAAAACGCGGCAACACTTGGTGCCGCGTTTTTGGCAGCGTTAACCGCTCGCCGATTTTCGGGGTGAGGGCTTGCAATAGAAGCCCTACCCCGAAAATCTGCCCCAGCTAGGTAGAGAGAAAAAAAGAAAGTTAATACTCACCTAGTCGCTGCAGTCCGGGTCGCGGCCGCTGGTCTCTGCCGCTGATCCGGGCTTCTCCAACACTCCCAAGTCTATTGCTGGAGGGCAGGTTTGAGCGCCCCGCCTCCGGCAATAGAGTGCTGTGATTGGTTATCGGCACGCTTGATGCCCAATCACAGCCCTTCATTGACTGTCTCAGCCAATCAGCGCCGGCAAGCTCTGATTGGCTGACACAGTCAATGAAGGGCTGTGATTGGACATCGAGCAAGCACCGACAACCAATCACAGCACTCTATTGCCGGAGGCCGGGTTCTCAAACCTGGCCTCCAGCAATAGACTTGGGAGTGCCGAGTAAGCCCGAATCAGCGGCAGAGACCAGCGGCCGCGACCCGGACTGCAGCGGCTAGGTGAGTATTACTTTCTTTTTTTCTTTTCAGCATTCTTGGCTGCGTTTTCAGCCGAGCTGAAAACGCAGCCAAAACGCTGGCATAAAGTATGCCAGCGCTGCTGAAACGTGGCGGAATCTGCAGTAACGCAGCGTTGAAAAACGCTGCGTTTCTGCAAACTCCCTGTGTGAGGGAGGCCTAACAGGTGAAGCAGACGAGAAGACAGTGATGGAGCGGCAAATCTCTCTGTGTAAACGCTCTGCACGAGTGTTGACGACCTTAGCAGCTACGTCGGCGCTCGTGCAATCGTTAGAAAGACTTACGGCCCGTGTAAAAGGGCCATTACACTTTGCACCTTACTTTAGCTAGGGGCAATCCGATTGTGACACAGAGCATTCAGACTCATGGGGCCTCGTGTGTGACACCTTTCAGATCCAGCTGTGTTTTTCCATTTTGAGTAAAAAATTGAAAACATAACTTGCATTCCGGTACACCGCCAGTACCCATAATGAGTACAAGACTGGACAACGATAACTACAGGCATAGTAGGATATACTTGGTGTGAATCTTCCAATGAGTGCTTTATTGCAACAATAGCAATATCACTTGTTCAGGTGAATACTGCTTCACTTACGACTAAGCGTATGTTCACATGGCGAAGTCCGACGCAGATTTTTTTCGCCTTTAAATTGTTTCTTTAAAAAAATGTCGTCCACGGCTATGGGTATGTATGGCCACGAATCTACACGCGGATTGAGCCTTTTTCAATGAGCAAATCTACAGTATGTGCAAAATTCCCAACGCACAACAAGAAATGACACAACATTCATTTTTTCTCTTCATGGGGATATGAAATTCGTGTGTTGGAAAAACAATCTGCTCCGTACCGACTACATGGATTCCCACTGAACGTGTTAGGATGTGGATTTACCGTGGAATCGACGTGCATTCTATATTAAATCTGTTGTGTGAACTAACACTGAGGTAATGGAAAGAATCAGTCTCACTAAGGCCTCATTCACACAACCGTATGCGGATATTCTGCGGTGTTTTACTGGTCTGTGTGATGCCATGTATCTCACACATGCTGCCATGTACAGTCTGACTCATTTTTTTGTTATTTCCCGTTCTACTTCATAGCGGGGTTGCATATGAATTGTTGCCCGTGTGAAATGTATTGCATACGGACAGCGTTGCATACATGGTCCATACAAAAGTACAGGGGCTCACGCTGCATGGTACGCAGAAATAGAGCATGCTGCCATCTATTTCTCGTGCGTATCCACAAGCAGTGTTTATACACTAATGTGAATGGATCAATGAAAGTCCATTTCTTTTCACTGACTCCATTCACCATGTGACACGGCTGTGCATGGCGGCCGTAATACGAGCTGAAAGCATGGTCGTGTGTAGGAGCCTTAAGATAAAGCAAATATTCAATGTTTAAAAAATTACAGCGGATATGTGAATAAAGAGGAGTAACTTTACTTTACTGTTTTTGTACTTATTCCAAGTTATTTTATGTCATTTGGTCCTTCAATATAGCTTCTTTTGAAACTGGTTCAAAATTAAGCTGGTTTTGTTACTATATGTATGGGCCTAAACTGCTGTATCATAGCTAATGAACAACTGGTCTGCTCTTAGACATAACCTACAATGAAAAAATATGTAAAGAAAACTATTTATAACATTTTCTCAAGACAGCTGGGCGTGTGATTTAACATATGCTGGGTACTGTAAACAGCTCCAAGGGGCTCTTTTACATGCACATGAAAATGATAAATAGAGATGAGCGAACGTACTCGGTAAGGCTGATTTCGCAATCGAGCACCGCGATTTTCGAGTGCTTCACTACTCGGGTGAAAAGATTCGGGGGCGCTGTGGGTGAGCGGGGGGTTGCAGAGGGGAGAGGGGGGGGGGGAGAGAGCTCCCCCCTGTTCCGCGCTGCTACCCCCCGCTCCATCACGCCCCGCCCCGCCCCCCCGGCGACCCCCGAATCTTTTCACCCAAGTAGTGAAGTACTCGAAAATCGCGGTGCTCGATTGCGAAATCCGCCTTACCGAGTACATTCGCTCATCTCTAATGATAAAGTGTTAATGGCAATTAACACTTTTTGCAAAAAGATCGCTAAAACTTTCAATCTTTCAATCCTTTAAAAGATTATCTTTGCGTGTAAATGAGCCTCGTGCAGATCCTTTTAACTTTTCTAGATAAGTCAGTAGCTAAGGGTGCATTTACACTGCAAACATGATCCTTCAAAAGATGGCTCTTGAGCGATCATTTTGCATAAACTGAGACACTGGGAGCTGTAGTCAGGGAACAGACCTCCTGCTGTTTCCTGATTACTTTCACTTTGTTCTGCCACAGGGCTGATAGCTCAGAAGAGCTGATACAATGTTATCAGCTGTAATCAGCTCTCTATGGGCAGAGCACAGCGTGTGGTCCTGCTTATCAGCTGTTCTGCTGAACAATCGTTTTCAAGCAGAACTGAAAGACGGGCACATTTAGACAACGATTAGCGTTCAAAAGACAGCTTTCGAGTGCATTTTGAGCGATAATCGTTGTGTCTAAATAGGCCTTTGCATTTAAAAGTGTTTAAGAGACACCTAGAAAGATACAGCAGTCATTAATGAAGGGTTCCGTAGAAGTCTAAAACATTCAATACATAAACATAAAAAAACAAGTATTCTAGCATAAAATGCAGTTGTGTGTGCCCATATTTACGAAAGCCAATTTGTGCAGTAAAAGAGTGGCAAATGTTTGTGCAAATGCATATTTGCGTAAAAATTTGTGATTTTTTTTTTTAGCTTTATGCACTGGCCCTATAACTTTTTCATAAACTCGGCATGGCTTTTTGGGAAGGGGCATGGTCGCCCCGGACCTATAGATTTATATATAATTTACACCAGAAACTGGTGTAAACTATACCAGAAATGTACACTAGATCGGTCCTGGCGTACAATTCTCAGAAGGCGCACAGAGCTGCTGGGATGCACTGGGTACATGAAGAGGCGTGCGCCGGGGCAATCAGACTAAGGCTGGCGTTGCAAATGCCGGTCTTGGTAAATTTCCCCACTGGTCTTAAGTACATATAATCTTTACCTTTAAGTTCTCCACAATTCCTACACGAAGCAACATGTGACCCCCTCTGAATTAGGAAATAAGGATGAAATAGCCGGGAACTTCTCAGAGACCGTAAGCATTCCAGTGAAAATACAGCATGAGGAATGCTGGACAACAGAAAGAGTTATTTTCCTGCCTGACCTCAGATCCTGTAACATGTTGAAATGAGATGTGAGCACATTCAGCTGCAGACTGATGCCCAAGCATCTGATATCCTTGAGAATCAGATCATTACATGCATAGCTTGTTAACATGACAATACGGCACATGATAGACGAGATGAGAAATGGTTTCCTTTGCAGGGAAACAAAAATGAGTCTCCTATTTGTGGGCTGTAACTCCTGAGCAAGCCATGAACATGGAATACTTCAGAAAATGAGAATAGATGAAAAGGATGTTAAAAATGCCTCATCAGCGACATTAGCTAGTTATACCAAAACTCTGGGGTCGCACGTACCTTCCGCTCTTCTGAGTAATGCCAACACCAGGGGAGTATTATGTGAAAAGTAAGCTCTTAATGGTAGCTTGGCCTACGAACATGGAAAATACAAAATTACAACAAACTACTATTTTATTTATACAATTATTGAAAAGATTCTTCTACTTACAAAGTGAAGTCAAACTTACGGTGGAACCCAATTTACAGAACACAAAAGCTATTAACTAGGATTCTCTAAAGTTCTTATGGAAACCATTCCCATTAGTGACCGGAGCGACACAAATTTACTGCGTTACCTTCACATCATCCGAGCAGTTAATAAGCTTTTTTTTTAAATGTTGCTTTCATTAAATGACAAAAGAAACGGCTAACGAGGATTACAGCAGGAAAATGAGAATGTACATTGTATGTGGCAGAACACAAAAGATGAAGGCCGGAACATTAGGCAGTTTGCTTACAAACAGTTCCTTGTTCCCTGAAGATTACATCCTTGTATAACGATTGGGGTAATAGATAAGGGTAAAGTAAATGAAACAGAAAATACATACAAGTCATACCTTGAAACGCACGGGGGACGGGTTCTAGCGAGCTCGGGGCCCAATTGTAAGAATATTCTAACAAGCAGTTAACAATCTAAGCCAAACGTTATTAACAGAGAGGTAAGCTTTAGGGTTTGTGTCCACAGGCGGGTTTGATTTGCGGAACCCGCAGGGGACACTTGCAAATCAAGCCACCCATAGGGATGCATGGGCATCTGTAAAACAATTGAGGCATGCAGATTTGTTTTGCGGACCTTTTGGTCCGGAAAACAAATCGCAGCATGCTGCATTTTTCTGCAGATCCCGCAGGGATGGCTTCCTTTGAAGTCAATGGAAGCCTTCTGATCCATGACACAACCGCAGCTGACACTGCAGAAGTTCAGCGGATCCCGGGGGAAAGCGGGAGATCTTAAAAAAAAATAAAACACAGTACTGCGCATGTCCAACGGCACGCCATGAGGACCATGCGAATATAGCGAACCTGGAGGTTCGGATGCTGGGGGTTTCCGCTGCCGGGAAAATACAGATAAATTGGGCTCACCGGCCGCAGACTGGGCTGGATTCTGTGCGGGATTCCCTGCAGGGAATCCGACCCGCCCGTGGACATGAGGCCTCATTAATAACTGCTCCTTGTATATGATTTGGCTAGTCTGTATTCAATGGATTGGCCACATTCATGGAGAACAAGCTGACTAATTGAACCTGCAGAAAGTGCAGCTAATAATGGAAACAACTTTTTGTGGATTCCTACAGACCTATCTAGAGAACTTCTGCATTAAATTGCTGGCAAAGGTCCTCACTTGAGGGCTTAATTAGGTAGTTCTATGCCTGGTGAATGGATTAATTAAAATCTATAGAATTGTTTTCTGAACTTGTAAATCGCCCCAGCAATACAAGTGACCATACAGTTCTCTTACTTCATGCATTAAAAGCCTCAGATTGTGTAGAGTGACAGTATTTGTGGGTTGTGTTTAAGAGATCTGGTTTTGGTCATATACTTGTATTCCCCATAAAATAACAATTCTGGAGCATGATTTTGTCTATTTTTGTGTTGGTTATTCTTCTTAAAAAAAAAAAATATATATATAAATACATTGACAAGTGAGCGTTTTCTTGCCCACTCTGACACTGTCCAATCATAACAGTCAGTCTGTGTACATTCACATCCTGATGAGAAGTAGACGGATAATGGAATGGCCAGATATCATTCCTCAATAAAGTGGACTGGTATAGTTTTTTATGGGTATGTCAAGAAATTAGATGAGGACACTGAGAAAAGCATTTATGTGTATAATTTTATTTTATGGTATTCCTGAAATGTATAGCAAATACATAGTACTGTCAAAGTGATAGTTCCAGTGGCATATGCAAAAACTGATGCAATAAAATATATATTGGCACACTGGAGTTTCCTCTGGACATCACTCACACAGATGGGCATAGGGCAGAGATTCATAGACAAAGTTTTCTCCCTCTATGACAGACCATTGACGCAGGTGAGAACGAATTGAATACTACCAAGTCCACTCTCCATTTAGGGCTCCTGTCCACGGACGATAGTGCATTGCGTTACTCGCGGCAATAATCCGGGTGCAATTAACGCAGTGCATGCTATCTATAGCGTTGCTATGGAAAGCACAGCCGCCCTGTCCACGAGCGGAGAATCATAGCAATTCTCCGCTCAAGGAACCTAAATCACGGCATGCTCCAATTCGCCGCGACTCTCCGCGGTGAGCCGATCTGTCAGATAGGCTCATCGCAGAGAACGGTCAGTTCTCTCCCCTGCTTCCCAGCAGCGGAATATCGCTAGCAATGTTCCGCCTCGCCCGTGGACAGGGGACTAATAACGGCACCGGACAGGGCTGCCCTCTATCTCCATTACACTTTGCACTGGTCATGGAACATCTTGCTATAGCCTTGCGGCGGAATCCCAGTTTAGACAGTCTCACCATTGGTTCCCAACAGTACAAGGCCTCATTATATTCTGATGATCTGCTTCTACGTGTTACCTAGCTACGAATTTCCCACCCATCAATTCGAGTGAAGGTCTAAAAATACGGCCCTCAGTAACTTTAAAATAAATATCACTAAATCAAAAGCACCTATCCCAACAGTTCCCATTTAAATGGAGAAATTCCCTGCTGCATCATACCTGAGTCCTACCCTTAAGTGGATTTTTGCTGTGCTGCTGGTGATACTTTTTGTTCTATTCACTAAAAAAAAGTCACGTCTGATCAGATGCCTCTCACAAACTTATAGCTGGTTGATTGAGGGTCTATCTACTCAGGACCCTGTCTTTATGAGTGGATGGGAAACTGAGCTCGCTACAACCATAACACCAGAAGAGTGGAGCAAAAGCATTTCTACTGCCCCACAGGTTGCTCATGGCCTGTAAAGCCCAGGAATACAATTATAAGCGAATAACAAGGTGGTATCGATGCCCAGCACTGCTACTTCATTTATATCCATTTATCTCACCAAGCTGCTGGAGATGCGGCTCGGGCACTGGAACCATGCTGCATGTGTGGTGGGACTGTCCTTCACTGAGTCCATTGTGGAACATAGTGTTCTCCACCTACACAAAACTTACCAGACGATCTATTACAGCGTCCCCTCAGATTGCCCCGCTCTCCATCCTCCCAGGATCTATCTCATCAATAAGGAAGGATCTCTTACGTCATTTCTTAACGACAGCACATGCTGTTATCCCCAGACATTGGAAGACTCCACAATCACCCACTACCCATGAGTGGATACGGGAATTGAAGGAGATCATGTCAATGGAGGAGATGCTGTCTGAGGATTCAGACCTCCCGGAGAAATTTATAGCAATGTGGAGCCCTTGGCTAGAGTTTCAAAACACCTGTGATTTTCAGGCCTTGTTAAACTAACTGTAAGGCAGTGGGAATACCTCATGGTTACTCCCAATTCCATCCTCCGATATGTGTCTATTATTTCCTTCCCCCCACTCTCCCCTCATTTTTTTCTTTCTCTGTCTGCTTTCTGATAAATTCTACTTCTCAGTTAACAATACTACACTTATTTACAGTTCAATATAGTTATATTAAAATCAGGAACTAAGGAAGAAGCTCCTTTCAGGATGTTAACATGGATGCTTAGCGATCTCTCTAATTAGAACTACAGTAGAATCGATCCATAGATCAGGCAATGTGAAAGTTCAAACTGTTCATTTCATAACTTCTCTCCCCGTCTCATAACAAAAAAATGTAAAAATTAACGAATCACAAGGAGAAATGTATAAAATAGGGTTTGAAATTACATATGAAAATGTTAGGGCCACCTGCAGACGAGCGGGTCGGATCCGGCGGCGAGAATTCTCGCCGCGGGACCCGACCTGAGTGCCTGCAGAGAGCAGCGCGTACTCACCCGCGCCCGGCGGCCCCGGCTCTTTCATGTGCCGGCTGCCGGCGCAGACCGGAGCCCGCGTGAGTGACACTTCTGTGCGAGGCTCTGCGAGCTCCGCACAAAAACAGGACATGCCGCGGTTTGTTTGCCGTGCGACACTTCGCGCGGCCAAACTGCGGCCGTCTGCATAGGAGTGCGTATTGTAATGCACTCCTATGCAGGCTTTGAGCGGCGGAAATCCCGCCGTGGGATTTCCGCCCGTGTGCAGGCGGCCTAAGGTTGCTGTTTTTATAGATTTATATGGTCCTGCGAGAGCTTTTTGCTGTTGTTTATTTTTTATAAAATTTAAAAAAAACTTTAATAAAAACTGATTAAACCTAAAATATATTGGCAGAAAGAAACCAGCCCTTTTCTGCATAACAAAGTAAAACTATTGTCTCAAGGACGTATAGATTTCTGCTACACAAACGCATCTAGTAATTTACTGTACTTAGACATCTGTAACTGCAGCGTAATAACCAATGCACCAGGGGCTACTGCAATCAAACTTTCAATTGACTTGACACAGAACATATTTTAGCTAGTGTGTCAAAAGTTTTGAAGTTAATAAGGTCACAAAACACACAGAAATAAATGATTGCACGAGGTATAAAACACGAGTCTATATCACTCCAACCCTGTACTTCTTATTCCAGTAGTTATAGAATAAGTTCAATGGATGAGTGTAACCATTGTTGTCAAAGGTCATAGACTTCCCCATAGCGTGTGCTTAGTATTATTGGTGTTCAGCATTTCTTTCAGATTCCGGTGCAGTCTTTAAATTACTAAACCAATCATATTTATTTGGGGTTTAGGGGTAACAAAATCACTAAACACAGATACTCAAGGGATACTCAGATTAAATAAGGTCTGGCTTGTTTGGAAAAACCCATACAAGTATCAACACTAAACACATACATTTACATTACCTTTGCATTGTCTTTATAATACTCTTGGAGAAAGCAACTAGTAAATAGTCGTACGATGGTTAGCATTTTAAGGTTTCCATCCCTTTCCAAAATGGCACTTCTAGGAAAAAGTAAACTTTGTGTTGGAAAAGAATAGTACAAGAGACATTACAAATGACCAGACTGGCTGACTAGTGAATGATGTACTACAAAATACATTAAAAGTTGCTTGATTTTTAGGTTTGTGCATTTAATCATGGGACAATTAATTACAGAAGAAGTGCATGCCTGTTTTACACAGCAGTGTCCAATTAGAAACCTGATCCCATTTCATAAAATAGAATTAGGGTTTCATTCACTGGAGGTTACGAAAAAAATACAATATACACACCACCGGTCAAAAGTTTTAGAACACCTCAATATTTTTGTTCTTTATTGATATTTACACAATTTTGTGTCTCAAATGTACTGTGAAATGAAAGCATAGAACAAGTAAACAGGTTAAGATAAATCAAAATAATGGATTAATTTTGTTTCACCAAATTAAAATCTAGATCTTTGACTCTTCATAGTAGTCACCTCCAGCTGATATATAACAGGTTTTCACAATACAGGCATTCGTTCTACAACTGCATTCAGATATTGGTCAGAAATTTCTTCCCAACATTGTTGCAGAAGTTCCCACAAATGTGCTGCACTTGAAGATTGCTATGCTTTCACCCTTCGATTCAGTTTATCCCATACAAGCTCAATAGGGTCTAAGTCTGGAGACTGCAAACCATTACATTCTTTGCAGCCTACCAGCTTCTTCTTGTCTTCTTAAGTAGTTCTGACATAATCTAGAAGTATATTTTGGATCATTGTCTTGCTGTAATATGAATATGAACCCCTGACTAAGTAGGCATATCAAAATGCTGTGGTAGCCCTTTTTGTCCAGTGTACCAGTCACCCTGTGCAAGATCTCAACTTTGAATCTAGCAAAAGAGACCCAGACCATCACCCGTAGAATCATAGAATGGTAGATTTGGAAGGGATCTCCAAGGTCATTGGGTCAAACCGCTTACTCAGTGCAGGATTCACTAAATAATCCCAAACAGATGTCTGGCCAGCCTCTGTTTGAAGACTTCCACTGAATGAGAACTCACCACCTCCTGTGGTAACCTGTTCCACTCATTGATCACCCTCACTGTCAGAAAGTTTTTTTCTAATATCTAATCTGTGTCTCCTCCCTTTCAGTTTCATCCCATTGCTTCTAATCTTTCCTTGTACAAATGAGAATAGGGCTGATCCCTCTGCACTGTGACAGCCCTTCAGATATTTGTAGACAGCTATTGTATCTCCTCTCAGCCTTCTTTTTTGCAAGCTAAACATTCTCAGACCCTTTAATCCGTTCCTCATAGGACATGATTTGCAGACCGCTCACCATCTTGGTAACTCTTCTCTGAACTTGCTCCAGTTTGTCTATGTCTTTTTCAAATTGGGGTGCCTAGAACTGGACTCAGTATTCCAGACGAGGTCTGACTAAGGAAGAGTAGAGGGGGTAATGACCTCACGTGATCTAGACTCTATGCTTCTCTTAATACATCCCAGAATTGTGTTTGCACTTCCTCCTCCATGTTTGACAGTTAGTGTCACACTCATAAATCATCCTTTTACCTACTCGATGGCATACAAAAACCCTGCGTAATGTATCAAAGATGTCAAATGTGGATTCATCAGTGCATAAAACCTTCTTCCACTTTTCAGTAGTCCATTGGAGGTGCTGCTTGGCCCAGGCAAGTCTATTTTTAAAAATTTGCAATCTCAGCAGGGGCTTTCTTAGCGATACTTTACCTGTCAAGCCTGCAGATGGAAGTCTTCCCTTCACAGTTGAAATGGAAACCTGTTTATTTTTTGCTGCATTAAGCTGTTCTTGAAGATTTTGTGCTGTGAGGGGCCGATCATGCAAACTGTTAAAAACTTGTCATCTGATTTATAGTGACCTTTGATCTGCCCGACCTCTTCCAGTCAGTTTCCAAGTACACCTTTTGATGGTATAAGAAACCGTACTGACTGCCACCTTGTCTTTTTTGGCAATTTCTCGGTAGGACAGACCTACACTTCTAAGGGTTATAATTGTCTGTCTTATTTGGTTCATTGCCCTGTTCTTGCCATTACGATAGCTGTGTGCTCTGTTCATAAGACGATAACTCTAAATCCTGACTTGAGGGTGTTGTAATAAAGTATGTTAAACACTGGTTATATATAATCAGAGGGTTTGAAAGTAATCTACAAAAGTTGAGACATCTGCAGGAACAGTTTGCATCCAGTTTCAAACCATAATTTGTTTTCTCTGTTGCAGAGCACCGGTCACTGATATGTTCTCTGAAAAATGGCCTTTGATTAAAATCATAAATTCAGACTGTTGCATTTCAGGTTAAAATTTCATACTCTTCTTATGCTTTTAACTTACTTTTAAACCTTCAAACCAATTCCTGTTATAAGCTGGACTTGAACTGTGTTCATCCCAAAAATAACTTGAAAAGCTGAGGTATTCGGAAAACTTTTGACCAATATATGTACATACAATATATACATCTATAGATATCTCTCTCTTTTTCTTTCTCTCTCATATATATATATATATATATATATATATATATATATATATATATATATATATATATATATCTATATATATATAATGTGTATTTATAATATATACTGTCCAAAGTTTTAGGCGGGTGTGGAGAAAATGCTGCAAAGTAGAAATGCTTTAAAAAAATAGAAAGGTTAATAGTTTGTTTTTGTCAACTAACAAAAGGGCAAAGTGAATAAACAGAAGAGAAATCTAAATTCAATCAATATTTGGTGTGATCGCCTTTTGCCTTCAAAACAGCATCAGTCCTTCTAGATACACTTGCACAACATCAGAGATTTTGTAGGATTATAGTCCGGTGTATGATTAACAAATTATCCAAAAAAGGGGATAATAATAATTATTTTCATATGTAGGTTGAAATACAGTCATTAACTGAAATACAAACAGCTGTGTAGGAGGCCTGAAAGTGAATTAGGAACTTCATAAGAGTCTTGATTTAGTATTTTCTTCCATCCACTATTTGTTCATTTTGTGGGTGTAGTAGGTCTCAAACATACTGACCAGCACTAGAGATGAGCGAGCATACTCGGTAAGGCGATATACTCGAAAGAGTATCGCCTTTTTCGAGTACCTGCTGGCTCGTCCCTGAAGATTCGGGGGGGCCGCGGTGGTCGGGGGCTGCGTGGAGGAGAGTGAGAGAGATCTCTCTCTCTCCCCCGATCCCCTCTGCAACCCCGCGCTCACCCCCGTGCCCCCCCCCTCCCGAATCTTCAGGGACGAGCCAGCGGGTACTAAAAAAGGCGATGCTTTTTCGAGTATATTGCCTTACCGAGTATGCTCGCTCGTCTCTAATCAGCACCCTTCTCTCCTTAGTTTCTACTGGGGCAATAGAGGTGGAACATCTTTGTATTTTTGTCATTGTTGTGTATATACACTCGGCTTGTGTGCTCTATTTTTAAATGTTCCCCAAAAAAGTTTGCCTTTATTTACCCTTTTTCTCAGTGAATATAAAACATGTAAGCTTGTTGAGATTTGCACACCATGTTTTTAATCAAGTACTAATAACGAAGGATTATCTTTATTTATACACTATTATTAGAAACCAGAAAACCCCTACAGGTCACATCCAAATCTGTGCCTGGGGCTCCAGCAGATTTTCATTGTTCGGTTCTGTCCTCAGAGCCAAACAATAAAAGTATCCGAACTGGCAGCTAAAAGGCACCAAGTGCCCCGCAGGGACTATAAGGGAATCCGTCTGGCTTCCAACCAGCATTTTCATGGATGAAATATGGCAGCATGCTGTAGCATTTCATCCAGGATTTTCTGCCGAACCTGCAGTTCAGGATGGAACTTCTAAAGCAAATGTGAATGAGGCATTAATGTTAATTTAGCGGTTTGTGAACCATTCGTCCTTTATATATAGTAAATTTAAAACTATAATAACAGGATTAGAGATGAGTGACCACACTCGGTTAAGGCAATCACTCGAGCGAGCATCGGTCTTTTCGAGTAACTGCATACTCGTCCGGTAAAGGGGCTGTCCAGTTGTAAACTTGTAATAGCCTAATCTTAGGCCAGGCCAACCATAATAGATAGTTCGGAGACCACCGTCTGGCACTCCCGCCAATCAGCTGTTTGTTGGCCCAGTGTACCCATGCACTGAACTGATTTCAGAAAAAAGCACGCCTGTTCCCACTTCTGTGGCCTGGTTTGCTACTGCAGGCAAAATTACCACTCCCATTTGGTAATACCAAGTCTAGTCACTGCAGTCCAGACAGAGCTGTCCACTTCCTGCAGAAATCCGCTCAGTACACGAGTGAATCAGCCTGGCGAATGACGGGAATCCTGGGTGACAGACCGTTGCTGGTCTACTATTCATGGCCTATCCTGTGGAGAGGCCATCAAAAGTTTACAACTGGACAACCCTGGAAATGATGAGCTGTCTACAGAACATTTATTGCAGGTTAGTTGTTTCTACACTGCTTGTAAGAAGTCATGACATGGAAGTCAGATTTAATACGTTTGGTGAATATATACAGTAAACTGTGCGGAGAGAAGCAGCGCCGTCTACGCTTTTGTTGTAAACTAAGCCAACCAATGCTACTTTCTATTTTAAATACCGGTACATCCTTGGTTTTCCTTCAAGCTAGTAACTATGAATGAAATGTTTATTTCTAATAATGCTGCCATGTAGTCCCATTTAAAAAGTTTGTTAAAAATAAAGAACTGATTTAATAACCATTTCTAGTTTTCATCAATTGGCGTTTTGTGAAAATCATGTGATCTACAACGTTATGGAAAAAGTATCGACACTCGTCCCCTGATGTTGTATATCTGTCACACTGGGCATGTTCTGATCCTCACACAATAGAATAGTAGACAGTTGGGATCCAGGTTAACAAATAGCATGGTTTTTAGATCATTTCTGCATTGACTTTAACAGGACCTGTGGGATCTCTCATTTGGTTACAATGATAAAACACTTAATATTTATTTAAAAGGACAGTCAATACTTTTCGTTTGCTACAATAAGACCCACCTTGGCAGGTTTTTTTTCTGTACGCATAGCAAATCTTATATATTTATTCACTACTGACATAAAAAGCAACTGGTGGCTGAGACGGGAAGATGCATTTGTATGCCCCGGCCACCAAAAAGTCCAAAAAGAGTCAAACTGTCTGAGCTACGCTGTTTCTGTAACTCCTATAGAATTATGGAAACAGTGTAGCACAGTAAAACGTATTGCTACTCATAGCTGCGGCATTAGGCAGGACGGAGGGGTCAAGAGACTCCTGTTCCAGAGGTGACACCCGCATCTATCAGACGGTTATAGTATATCCTGTGTATATGCCATAAATCTCTAAACACCCCCTTTAAAAAAAATGCATTCTTCTTGTTTTTTATTACAAAGTCTTACCTGAATATGCCATCAGTTATTCCAAATATGGCTGGGTGACATGCAGCTTGAGGCTAGGTAGAAAAAAGGCAAGAAAGAACATAAAACATAATATTTCTCCTTTTATTACTGGCTTTAGTAAAAGAAAAAGATGATGAACTTAAACAACTTTCACGGAGAATTGCAATGTGCAGTGTTAAATAAAAATACCTTCACACAAGACGACTATCGGCCAAATAATCACTGGAAGATGTGAATTTAAGCAATAGTTGGTCAGTGTAAATATGGCCACCGACAGGGTGTCTAGCAATAAGTCGCTAGTCATTTTGTTGCAGATCACCAAAAAATAGTCGCTGGTTGATCAAATATGAATGACTTTGACTTCACACTATTGAACATGTTGTGAAAGAATTTGCACGGAGATCCCGTCTATGAACGATATCTCAGCAACCAACTAATCAACAAACATCACTCTGTGTAAGAGCAAATTAACGACTGTTTGTACGCTTCTGAGCAACTATCTGAACAATGGTTGCTTGATGTAAAGATACCTTAGACCCCACATGCAGGATTCCCACAGTGGAGTTCGACCCGGTGACCCCAATGTACATCTCCACCGTCTTTTCCTCTGCTGCTGATGTGCCGGCTGCCACACATGCGCAGTACAGAGGTCGCCGCGCCGTCGCTATGGAGATGACGCGGCTCCCGCGACCAATCTGGAATGATGATTGCAGAATGGCCGCGGGACGGGGTTTTCACTGCAACCATACAATGCCCATATTGTGCATGTTTACTATTAACATACCCCATGTACGATACTTTGAGTCATACGGTATGCAACTGTATCTCCCAGCATGCAGTAGCATCTCTCCACACCGGATGTGGAAGTAGACTTTAAAGAGAGTGTCTGTCACCGCACCCATAAGTTACATTTTAGACAATGGAACCACATTTATATGTATATATTTTTATAGCCTTTCCTTGCTTTGTGAGAATTCTTGCTTTCACTTTCTGACTTAGATAAGCTCACGGTTCCTGAGTGCAAGCTCAACACCCTGATATGTTTAGACTGATTTCTCAGAATACTTTTAGCTTCATTAGCCCTCCGATCTATTAAGAAGAAGAAGTCATTGAATTCTATGTTTAGAAAAATAAATCTGCTGTTAATAGGTGACATGACCCAAGTGAGACACCCTGTTCTGGCAACATACCGGTTTCCGGTACATTGTACAGACTGGGAAGGAGGGGGATCATGCATGCTGCTCAGTTCTGAGAATGTTGGAAGAGCAAGGCATCTATGTAATACATAGAATTAAAAGGCTCTTTTATCACAAATTACTATCATGAGACAGTGATCCGACTAACTGTGGGGGTTGTCTGGGTTTTAAAAATTTTTTGCCTTTAATAAACTACACTGTTACATATATGATACACTCCTCATCTCCCCCCTGCTGTATGAGATCCTTCTCTCTTACACTAGGGCAGGACACTTTCCTACCTTTTTACACTAATGAGGAAGATGGAACACTACCTCTGCAGCGCCACCTATTGGAAGGCAGCATTCCTGCAAATCGATGTCAGACGCTTTATACAAGTCTTTATAACAATGTCTGGGAATTCAAAACCAAAAGCCAGAAATCCATACACAGACAGCTGTTTCAGCGTTTTGTTCCATCTTCCTTATTCGCAGAGGAGCATGCATGGCCTTATAAGTCTCCTCATTCACCTCCTAGGTGTCTCTTCACACACTTTTGAGGTAAGGAGAGATGATACTCTTCCCGAAACTCTAGGCTGTAATGTCTAATGGATCTTCCTTTTCTACCTGCTGCTTGTTGAGATGGTTCTTTTTACTCCTGCAGCCTGTAATGTGACATTTAGGAGAGGATGCCACTTAAGGATCACTTACTGGGAACAGTCTGAGCACGGTTCAACCCAAGATCCCATGGCTGTATTACGGCTCCGTGTTGTACACAGCAGCACTAGTGCTTTTGTAGCTCAAAGTCCCATTTTAGGTAAATAATATGATTTCAACTTGCTACTTATCACATTGGCTATCACACGTTTGTTGACACGTAAGTGACAATGTAATGAAGAATAAAATATTCAGAGTTAAATAATGCCTTTTCCTCGACAACACCCTTTTGTAATGGAAAAAAAACAACCCGGGGAAACTACACATAATAGGTATTGTGACGTTGGAATGATTTCAACTATAAAAATATTGTATTATTTTACCAGCACAGTGAATAACGTAGAAAAAAAAGTACCTTTTTTTTTGTCCACAAAAAACAAAAAAAAACCCACAATGAAACACACTCAGAAATTCTCATGTACCTCAAAAAGTTACCAATGAAAACTACAACTTGTCTCACGAAAAAAAAAAAAAAACCTATACAGCTCTATCCACAAAAAACTAAAATGCCACGGGTCTTGGAATGCTGCAACGCAAATAGAATTAAATTTTTTTAATGTGGTTTTATTATACAAAACTAGTAAAATGTAAAAAGGTGATATAAATTTGGTATCTTCATAATACCCTAAGGTGAAGCCATTAAAAAAATACAACTTGTCCAACAGAAACACCAGCTCTAATACCACTATGCTGACCCCAAAAATGGAACAGTTATGCCTCTTGTAATGCAACAATAAAACAACCTATAAAAGAATCACTTGGTCATCAGGGTGCAAAATACTGTAGGCCGGTCACTAAGCGGTTAAAGCATGATGGCTGGGAACACTCTAGGACTCGAGCAAGCCTTTGTATGACATTACGGGGGACCACCTTCATTCTCATAATTTTTAGGGTGCATGCACACGAGCGTATTTGCATTACGGAATCCGAAGCGGGCGTCCGCCTCTGGATTCCGCAGCAAATGCTGCCCGTTGCATGCTATGGAAGAGCAATTTTTTATGCACACGAGCAAAAACCAATTGTGGTTTCCACTGGTGGGTGAAAAATGGCAGCATGCTCCATTTTTACGCGAATGGCTTCCACTGAAGTTAACGGAAACGTCCGGTCTGCAGCCCTTCTGCAATTCACATTGCGTAAAGGTCGCAGATTCTGCATCATTGCCTGGTGATGACGTGGGAAAAGCAAGAGTTAAAAAAAAAAAAAAAATCATCTGCAGTACATATTCAAGAAAAAAAAAGGGAGGTACACGCGGACACCTGATTCCGCATGCGGAATTCGACACGCCCATGCGCATGCTGCCTTACTGTTAGTTTCTCAATAGGAAATATAACATAAATTTGCAGCATTGAAGTAGACCTGAATTTGTAAAAAGTGATGCCAAAGACAAATCCTAGCTCTTGCTAAAACAGGATGCAGATCACATGACTCCCAGAGGCTACAAAAAGAAGAGTGAGTTTTAATAAGCTACTTTCCAGAAGAGTTGAAGACATTCTATCTTTCCAGTGCCATGAAAAATGCATCAATGTCACTGTTGACAGAAGTGGAGGACACCGAGGTCTGCGGTGGTAAGGGTTCGCTCTCTACTGGATGTGTTAAATCATTCTAAACACACCGTGAAAGCTACAGGAAATCTCTTTAAAGATCAGTAGCTTCTATTGTGGTTATAGGGTTCATCTACACTGCTCATACACGGTGACCCGATGCACACACAATGTCATACCTTTTACTTGTGGGATATATATATGAAAATATATATTTTTTTTTCCACCACAAATATACGGTAAATTAAAGTTTGTACTACGGGAGAACATTGATGGCTTTACGAATGGTTCTTGAGACCCACTTTTACTGCACTGCTGTTTTAAGTAATTCTTTTTACATTGGTACGGTATTATACAGTATGTGTCCACGTAAGGTTTTTAATAAAGAACCGGCCAAGAAACAATGTCAAAGTACACAGACTTCTTTTTTCCATCAACGTAGCTGTCTAAGGGCTTGTTTTGTCAAGTTTTTTCAATGGTATTTGGAATATACCATATGATGTACAAAAATATTAGAAAAGATTTCAAAGTGGAGTGAACTGGCAAAAAAAACCCTAGAACAATTGCGTCATCTTTGGGGGAGGGGTGGTTTCTTGTTTTGTGGGTCAGTATAACTACTATGATACCAAATATACATTTATTTTTTGCTGTGCTACTTCAAAAAAAAAAAATATATATATATATATATTCTCTGTCGTCCACCTTCTGTCTGCCATAATGTTTTTATCTTTTTGTCAATGTGACTCTTCAAGAGCTTGTATTCTGAGGGCTGAGCTGGGTTTCTATTGGTACTATTTGGGAGTATTATGCTTTACTTTTTACAATATTTTAAAAAAACAACATTTAAAAAAAAAACTTATTTCTATATTTTTTTTTTTAGTCCCCATAGCCAACTTAAACATGTAGGGATTTGATCGCCTATACTGCAATGCATTAGTACTGCAGTTTATGGTATTTCTGTAGGCATTGTATTAAGACAGGCCTGTCTTAATAAGCAGAAATATGTGGCAGCCCTGGGGGCCTTCAATAGGCCCCGAGCTGCCATGAAACCTGGACGCCACCTAGCATTCTCATCATGGTGGGCAATTCGGAACCCCCCCCCAACAACAATCAGGGTATTACATGCTGTCAGAATTTACAGTGAGATGTAAAGGGTTAACAGCTGCAATCGTTGTGAACACTGATCACAGCTGTTGTGGCTGTCGCAGCTTACATTAGCTGCGTTTGGCGTGGACTTGGCTCTGAATCCGGCTTCATGCAAACCCCGCGCACCCAGGTTGTAAATATACATCCTGGGGCACTAAGGGGTTAATAACCTGTCTTAGTACCCCAAATCAATCCTTCTAATTATTTTTGCCCCCCTCTTCTGCACCTGTTCTAGTTCCGTTATGTAGCTCTTGGACCAGTAACACATCCGTAATACAGATACATAATATAGCCGAGTTAGAGATGCGGCTGCATCTGTCGGTCATCAGTAATTGCCATTATTGGTTTTATTTACTACTGGACAGATACAGATCCTTATTTGCCTAAGAAAAAATAATAACAATGAATGCAAATACGGAGGCAGATACAGATCAGGTAATAATGAAATACTGGTGACAAACAGATACATCCATATTGTAATCACTTCTCACAGACATAATAGAGGAGATACCCACAGCAACCAATCAACTCAGCTTTCATTTTGCATTCTCCTCTTGTAAAAATGTAAGTTGCATTATGATTGGTTGCTTGAATGCAACGATGGACGTGCATGAGCGGCACCCGCTCCACTTGTTTCGATGCGGCTGACATTGATAGCCAAGTACAAGTGCTTGGATAGCTCAGTCAGCCCAATAGAAGATGAATGTTGTGGAGCGACCGCCGTTCCATTCAATCTCCTCCTCACTGTGGGTGGGTGCAGCGAACCAACAGGGAGGAACCTCTGTTCTCAGGATGGGTGGGGGTCTCGACAAACTGCTACATGGAGGAGCATTGCACAGGTATTATATACTGATACATAGTAACATAGTAGGTTGAAGGGAGACAATGTCCATCTAGCTCAGCCGGTTTACCCCCCCCCCCCCATTGTTGATCCAACAACCAACCACTCACACGCCTACCGTATATTGGGGGGAGTGGCTACTTAGTATTATACTTTCACATAGTGGATAAAAGTCAATTTTGGTAAAACTCCTTAATATCTGCTGTCTGATAATACCCTCAAGTAATTTTCAGCAGTTTCAACCATTGTTGTATTATTAAATGCATGCATGACTTTATATTTATCCACATTAAACTTCATTTGCCTCCAGCTTCCCCAAATCTCTCTAATGTTATCTTATCCTCCCCTGTTGTCATTACTTTATGGAGCTTAGTATCATCTGCAAATCTTGATAGTCTACTCTTTTCCATAGTCCATCTGCTCTCCCACACCATCTGATTTCCTGACCGCCCTGTAGGATTCCTAAGGGCTGATTCACACCTACATGTACTTACTGACCGTCTACACTGGAAGCATCCTTTTAAATGGGGATCATTTTTTAATAACAGAACACGTCAGTATTCAATGTTTCCACGTCCTGTGGGGCCAAGACATTGACATTAAGGCCTCGCTCACACAGTCGACAAAGTTGTGCGATTTTGTAGCGTTGCTACAAATTGCAGGTATGTCAAGCCCATGCTTTCCTATGGATTAATTCACACATGCAAGATTTTGTAGCATGCGACAACCCAACACAAAAACCTCGGAGGTCCGGCGAAATGCCTGTGACTCGTGAGGTTTTGCAGCCCATGTTTCCCTATGGAGCCTTCCTCCCTGTTGCATCGCATTGCATGAAAATGCTATTTTCGTGTGGTGCGATGCAACTTTGACAGTTGGAAATCTTACTGTCAAAGCTATAATCTAAGTCCTAGCAGAAGAAAAAAATATACATAAATCACCTTAGAAGCACTCTCCTACCATGCAGCAGCTTCTCCCCAGGTCCCGACACGGTTTCTCTTCATCATCTTCTGACCGAGGATTGAAAAATTCCCACCTTCTGGAAGTGCTGGCTGAGATTGGCTGACGCTTAGCCAATCACAGCCAGCGCTCGATAAGTGGCTGTGACTGAACCAATTAATCCCCGACCAGAAGATGATTAAGAGAAGAGAAACAGTGCCCGGGACTGAGAAGAAGCTGCAGCGGTGCTCCGGCCATCGCGGGAGAGGTGATGTATACCTATTTTTTTTCTTCAGCTACAGCTTACTTTCAGGGTATGGCTTATATTTCAAGTCTCTACCACCCCCACAATCTTCACGTGGTGCTACAAAGTCACAGTATCACCGCGAGAAGCCACAGCGATATAACACGGACCAGCGATGTGATATCGCTGCGAGAAGTTTGCAGCGATGCCATGTCGCTCGTGTGAACGAGGCCTAATAAATAGGTGGATGGGAAGGATCTTGGTCTTTCCTTCACAAGACAGAGGGTACAGATCACCCACTGAAAAAGTTTAAACACAGTCTGACTAGTACAACAAAGTAATGGAACTCATTACCGAAACTTTATCATAATTGGGTTGTTTGGTAATTAAAATTTCTCCATGGTTGACCACATATCAGAGACAGTCATGTTCTTTGAGTCTATGATGAAAGCTGTTCACTGATACAGTCTATGATCAAGCTACGACTTCAGACTCATGAGCCCCCCACCCCACCCAAAAACCTGTAAAAGAGCCCCCTCTCTCCTACGTATTACATACCATATATAATGCTTTAGTCTCCTTAAATGGCAGAGGGACCTTTAGATTTCCTCAGGCACAAGCATTGTGTTTTGACTACTACCAGACACTCTAGACCTGTTAATTGTAACACTACCTCTGTACCGCCTATTGCCAGACCCCCAATAGTGTCTCTGAGACCACAGAAATCCAACTTGAATTTTAAGGGTGAATTTACCTTTAAGGGTAAGGTTGCTGGCCTGTGGCTGACAGAAATTGACATTAGGCCGGTGTCACGCAGGCGTATTTGCGCAATGCGTGTTGTGTATTTGCGTGCGCATGTGTGTGTTTTACCGTACTTTTTTGTGGGCAGATTGTCCACATTTGCATGTGCAAATAAACATGTAACCATGCTACCATTCGTTGAAATGGGCAATTAAGTTAATTACGTCAATATGAGCTCTTTTCGTGTGCAGGAAAGTAGAGCATGCTGCGTATTTTTTTGTGAACGAAATGTGCGCACAAAATACGGTTATGTAAAAAACCCATTGAAATCAATGGCTGCTATTCACTGCCTATGCAAAACACTTTGCAAACATGTTGGTGTGACACAGGCCCTAATGTGCAGCCATGTTCAGGCTCCACATCACCCCGGGATCGGTGACTCGTATTATTCTGTTGCCAGAAGTTAATAGGCAAAACAAAATAAAAGTACTAGAAAAGTCCTTCCATGCATTTATATCAATATAACATTATTTCTTGACCTTCCTCTACGCTCAACGTGCTCTAGTGATGTTGTGCACGACAATATCAGTCCTTTAGGCTCAGTTCATGCTTACATTATAAGGGCTGCTTTATACGAATGTAAGGTCACAGTGTATTACGCACGTGGCTTTTGCCTGCGTAATATGCTGTACCAATCTGCTATAGGTTCCCATGTTGCCGCTCACATAGTACATGCAATAAAGATTGCGGCATGCTCTATCTTGGCGCATATTAAGAGTGAATACACGCCAAGACAGTACATGGCGATTGGCAGCACACAGTTGGTATACAATATCATTGCGTACTTGCACTTGACTGTCTCATGCGGGCGGCACGCAGTAAATTATGCTCGTGTGAAGCCGCCCTAAAGAGCTTCTCTGCAAACAAAGGGAAGGGAGCTCATCCCTATCATGTGAGCCAGAATCTAGAATGAGACTTTCAATGTATGTACAGTACCTAAAAGTGAACCACCAAAATAGATGAGCAACCAATGTAAGGCCACATGCACACGGGCGGGGCGGATTCCGCATGCGGGAGCCCGCTGTGGAATCTGACCCCCTGCGCATGAACCTATATTTTCTTCTTCCTTTTTGTACTGTGGATGGTCCGCACGGCTCGCCGTCAGACATGCGCAGTACACATTTCTTCTAAACTCCTGCTTTTCCTGCGGAATCCGCAGCCCGTCCGGCTTTCATTGACTTCAGTGGAAGCCGTCCGTGCAGAATCTGCAGAAAAACGGAGCATGCTGTGGTTTTTCATCTGCGAGTGGAAACCGCAATTGGTTACCACTCGTGTGCATGAAGAATCAATTTCGCATAGCATGCTATGGAGGGTATTCGCTGCGGAACCCGGAAGGGGTCACCCGCTCTGGATTCCGCAATTCAAATCCGCCCGTGTCCATTAGTCTTACTACTGATAAAAATGAAGGCGTGTCATGTTGAAGTGAAGATCCTGATGAAGAGACCAATTTTCACTTGTTACTGCAAATACTTGGTGCCCCCTGCTGTTTCTATGATTCCGACTCAGAAAGTCCATGAGTTGTGTTCAGTGCTACGGTCTCAGTCCCTCCAACCGGATCCAATTGTACTGGGGCAGAGAAGAGATTCCTGCTATTGCACAGTAAGTATCAGGGCACTAGAAGCAGCTTCTTTTCACCATTACAGTAGGGGGACATTCTGAGAGGGAATCAAAAGAACACCAGAGGTATCATATCAAGGATGTAAAGGCAATATCTACACATAAACACTTTTACTAAAATGATTCAACTGAAAAATGATGTGTTTTTATTCCTAATCTAACACAGAAATATAAACCTTAATCATACAAGTATTTTAATAATATAATTTAATAGAGCTTATGGCTCATGCTGATATGTTGGGCTAAAAATGACTTTTCTGCTGTTTTATCTATGCAGTGTGACAATGTTACATATCACCAAAGACACCTTTTCACTACTTCACAACTGCTGGTCATGCGATATTGACTTTTAAACACATATGATAAAATAAAATGTGTTTCCAGTAACGTAAAAAAAAAACTTGAGATTGAAAGTTTAACTTTCACATACTGCCACCTAGTGTCTATTATGATGAAGTGACAATGAAATAAAACATTAATATGATGCTTATTGCCTCCCGACTACAATTCCATGCTGGAGAGAAGAAAGGCTTGACCAGAAGGCTATATCCCTCTCACTTCTTTGGTAAGGGCTCTGTGATTGTGAGGTGAATAATCAGATAGGACTTGAGCCTGAACTGACCCTTTAAAAAGAGTTTAAATGCTAGAAAGTTGCACATATGGTTGTGAGTCTGCCTAGACAGCCCTTTTATTAAAATCTTATTTTATTTTTCATGTTTTTTAGCTTTTTTAGTTCTTCTGCACTACTGTACGGGTGTGGCTATACCTGGCACTACAGCTAAGCCCTTATTAGTGAAAGAGCCCTTGGTAATCGGTCAGATTTCCTATGGAATCGTTTAAATGCCGGCAGCGACTGAACGATGACCCACTCATTATTTAGTTTCTGCAGGTATAAAAAAAAATCAAACGATGATCGGCCTGTGTGAACAGAGGGGCGACCTGAATGATCTCTGGCCTGCTCTGCCTTCATTCATTGAGTGATCTTCACCCACAGCATTTGAACTGACAGTTCTCACCCTGCCTGTGTATAGGCAGAAGAGCTGTCACTCTATATGTGGGTGTGGAGAGGTCGATGCAGCAGTCTCTTAATCAAGACCTCCAATCCTGAGTCAAACAGGCAAACCAATATCTGATTGGTGTAGATCCAACTTTCGACACCCTCACTGGTTAGCTGTTTGGAGGGGCCACTGAGATCATAGGAGTGCTATAGCCTCTTCAATCTTTACATTGGTCTAGGACGCTGTTCGCACTCAAAACACCATACTTTTCATGGTGGCTATTCTGAATATGGCAGCTTTGTCAAATTCAAGAGTGCCACAACCCCTTCAAACAGCTGATGATCAGCAGTGTTGGGAGTCAGACCCCCACTTATCAAATATGGATGGCCAATCCTAAGGATAAGCCATCGATTTTTAAAACCTGGATAACCCTATTAAGATTGAGGTAAGATTTTAAAACATGTCACGGACTATGACTAATGGTGAGGCTCAGGCATCGTCATGTTCTGGCTACTGAGGCCCCAGCAGAAAAACATTAAAAAGCCATATCGAATAGGCATTATCCGGGACAGCACATGATTTAACTCAGCCCCCATATAGTCACTGTAAGGCTGCTCACACAAACAGGTCAGATTCCGCGTGCATATCTGCAGCGGACGACCTGTGAATGAATGATGGCAAGAACTAATTGTTAATAACTGCGTATGCGTACATTATTCCGCATGATGTATGTCTATGGATAGCAAAAAAGATCGCAAGCAGGGAATGACATCAGAAAGTTGCCCAACCCCCTTCTACCACTCAGGTGACCCCCCCACCCCCACCCCCCAAGCGACATTCTCTTGTGCTGTTGTGGTGAGAGCGGTCTGTGAACCATGCCTTCAGAACGGGAAACTGCACTGGCTGGTTTATACTACCTATTTTGGAAGTAGTATAAACCATTTATAAAGAAAACCCTTCTTGTGGAGGAAGAGCCCAGAGGAACAAGCGGAGGTTACAGACAGTCTGAATGATGCTTTGCTCCCCCAGACTGTCCTGCATTGTCTGCCCACAAATTCCTGCTTTCTTTATTCCATTTGTATCTGGTCTCCTAGCAACATGTGTACGAATCCACATCCATACACAATGTTAATTACGTATGGACTGTTGATCGAAGGCATCCATAGAGATCAATAGAGCCCATCCATGCGGAATACGCAGTAAAATAGCGCATACTACGATTTATCTTACGCTCGCGGAAATTGGAAAAGCATTAAAAAACTATATAAGTTTGGTATCACCATAATCGCACATTTTTTACTGCACTGTGAATGCTGTAAAAACTAAACCCACCATGAAAGGAACAAGTGCATTTTTTTTTTTCATTCCTCCCCACTTAAAAATTTGTAAAAGTTTCCCATACATTATACAGAACATTAAATGGTACCATGAAAAAAAATGCAACTTATCACGCAAAAAACAAGCCCTCATACGGCTAGGTCAATGAAAAAATGAAAAAGTTATGGCCCTTGGAAGCGGGGATAAAAAAACAAAAATAAAAAAGTGATAAATCCCCAGTCCTGAAGTAGTTAAAGGACAGAATAGAAGTTTCCTCCAAATGTGGATACTGTGACGGTAGTGTGGCTTTGTATCAGAGCCGCCCTCCAGTCATACGTGGGTTAAGGTTGGTTTATACGGAACAAATCTTTCAAAAAAATTGTTCAAATGAGCAAAAATGGACAATAATCATTCAGTGTTAAAGGGGTTCCGACACGAATAATGTTTTTATGCCTTAGCAGCCATTGTTCCCTGGTCTGTCCAATGGACACAGGGAACCCACGATTTTTGGCATGCTAAAGCATAAAAACCTTATACTTAACTTTTTGTTATGTTGTTGTTGTGCAGCGGGGGTCATCTCCCAGCAGGCTTTCTTCCTCCAACCTGCCAGGACGGGCCGCCCCCCTCCGGGATTCCGCGCAGGCGCAGAAGACAGGTGCCCTCTGATAAGAGTCAGGATGGGCAGCCTCTCCACTACGCACGTGCAGATCCTGCAGTTCAGCCAGGACGGACGGGCCGCCTGCAGCAAGCACTGTTTTGACGTGGCGCCCGTCCGTTCACCTCGGAAGTGGCTGACGGACGGAGCAGAGCAGGAAGCGGTCATTTTGACAGCTCCAGCTCTGCTTCAAGAAGCTGCAAAAGATGATGCTCGATGGAGGGGACATGCCTGATGATCGGTCCTGGCCAAGCAAAGTAAGTAAAACTTTTTTTTTGTCATGTCAGAACCCCTTTAATGCAGCCAACAATCGAACGGCGAATGATAACTCGGTTGCTTTTCATTCATTTTATGCAGGCCTAAAAATCACTGTTGGCTCATTCTCTAATCATTCTGTTTAAATACCGATCGTTCAGTTGTTCCAACTCATTTATACAGCGATTGTGAATGATTGAACAATTTCTCGTTTGTCTATTTATCAAACATGAGTTGTGTTGGGTAAAAAAGTGCACACTACACTACCAGAAATCCGAAACAATCATGCTAGGGTTTATTTTCGGGGAAGTAGGTAGTATGCTATACTGCCATACCACAGAGATCACCTGTAGCCAAGGTTTTTGGTTATTTTTAAAGGCATTTATAAATGAGCACATTCTCTATGGCTGTAAATGATGCCATGTGCGGTTAGTATTGCTTAAAAAGTACACACACTTTTTTTTCTTTAAATGTACAGAATAGGTGAATCTAAGCATTTTTGTAATGTTTTATCAGCCAATTCTGTATATTTTTCTTAAAAGAAAACCTTTTTTTCTAGGTGAAGACTGGGCTGAAAAATCCAGTAGGGGCGCTGCATCTAGATGTCGTCTCTATAGAACCAATTCAGACACAAGTGTTCTGCTGTAACATAGTATGTTAGGTTGAAAGGAGACAATGTCCTTCTGGTTCACCCTGTTTCCACCCACCTTGTTGATCCAGAGGAAGGCAAAAAAAACCCCAAAACAATGAGGCGGAAGCCAATTAGCCCACTTAGGAGAAAAAATTCCTACCCGACTCCATAATGGCAGTCAGAAAATTCCCTGGATTAACGTTTTGATAATTTCTACCTGACTCCAAGACCCGAATCAATGACCCCGCTGGTTATTTAATGTCTATATCCTGTAATATCATAGCGCTCTAGAAAAGCACCTAGTCACCTCTTACACTCCTCTATCGATTTTGCCATCACCGCGTCCTCAGGCAGAGAGTTCCACAGTCTTACTGCTCTTACAGTAAAGAACCCCTTTCTGTGTTGGTGATGAAACCTTCGCTCCTCTAGACGTAGAGGATGCCCTCTTGTTACTGTCCCAATCCTGGGTATAAACTGTGTATGAAGAAGATATAATATATATATATATATATATATATATATATATATATATATATATATATATACACACACACACACATACACACACACACACACACCCCTTATTTTCTCCAACGCTGTGCCCTCTGTATCCCACCACCCACATGTGCTTTACTGTCCTCCCCGCTCATATGCCGCCTCCATCCCAGGCACAGTGAAGGGAAGACGGCTTCTATTCTTCCCAGCATGCTTGGCACTGCTGATCCCGAAACACTGACAGGGGTTCTCATTGCATCAGGTGAATGCCACTATAGGTTATATTCCTACCATGTTGATCCAGAGGATGCCAAAAACCTCTATGAGGCAAATGTCAATTGCTCCATATTAGGGGAAAAATGTATTTCCAACTGAAAACTAGCAATCAGAATAAATCCTTGAATCAATATCCCATCCCCAGCAGCCATACCTAATAAGATTACATTTTTCAAGAAAGACATCCAGGCTGTGTGAGATTTTTCAAAATATGCCAGAGAGAAAATAACTGTATAAAAGGATGAAAAAAAGAAACATTGCTCACATTTACAATGTCCTGCAGCTCCCATCCTGGAAGTTCCTGCAGCAGTCATGTGATGTTCATCGTTTACATGACTGCTCAAGTTAAACATTGGCCTCAGCAGTCATGTGTGCATGAATAGCATGGTAACATGAAGAATGGGGTCATCATTACAGGCGCTTCTGGGACCAGAGTGGAAGCACTGGGGCGATGGAATATTTAAAAAGTCATGTTTTTTATTTTCTTTATTTTTTCCAGTAATCTGCTTCCTGATGCATTTTGAAAAATCTTGGCCAACCCCTTGGACCTTCCTTACATCCTCTAGCATAGAGTTCCATAGCCTCACTGCTCTTACAGTAAAGAATCACTGTCTATCATCATTGTGAAACCTTCTTTCCTCTACATGCAGAGGATGTCCCTATCTTGTAGTGACATCACTAGGTATAAAAAGATCTCGGTAGAGTCCATGGATATATCTGTACATTGTAATTAGATCACCCAAGCTTGATCATCCTTCTTGGTACTGCAATATAAAGCTACTCTAGTTCATCTATGTGCTTCTTATACACAAGGGCCCAAAGCTGTACTCAATATTCCATGTGTGGTCCTAAGTAGTGATTTGTGTAGAGGCAAAACTATGTTCTTCTCATAATCATCAATGCCTCTTTGGATGCTTCCCATGGTTTTCTTTGCTTTAGCAGCAGCTGCCTGACATTGGTTGCTAAAGAGAAGTTTACAGTCTACCAACAGCTCCAAGTCTTTTTCAGTGTCAGTTTTATCACATTAAAGCTCATTTGGAATCACTCCACGCAAGTCTCCAGCTTCTCCAATTTCCTTGGCAATTTTGTGTGGCACTTTTTGGTGGGATTTCTTAATGGTGGTACTCTCTAGCTCGCACTGTTAATCAGCTTTACTCTATTAATGAGGGCACTCTAACTGATCCTGCTCATTGGGAGACCTCTCTGGCTGACACGGTCTATAGAGCACTCCAGAGCTCTGTCTGTCGGAGAAGGCACTCTCAGCATAAATAGTTTATGCAGGCACTCAGACAAGCAGAACTTATGGAGGTACTCTGGCATGTTTATGTGGCTGCTATGGGTATGGAGTCAAGGCTGTTGTGCAAAAACCTGCATCTAAAATCAAAAGGTAGCGACTATGATATGCCCAATTATAAATATGTATAAGGCCAGTTAGAGTATAACACTGTGCGAGTCACGCAGCATTTTACCCCTGCTGAGCCCGTAGGGAGCCGGCGTAATGCTGCGTATGGCAGTAAATTTGCACTGCATGCACGCGGTCATGCTCAGTCTACATGCTTTCTCTTTGTCGGTTATATATTCCGAAACGGCGCATATACACGCAGCCCATACGCAGTGAAATTACATATGGGTGCGCATATATAGACAATGGGCTCTATCGCATGTATAAACGCGACAAACTCGAATGTGCTGAGTTCTTTTTTCGCACTTGCCTATTTTGCAATTCCGACGCGCTAATGTGATCGGAACTGCGTAAGGCAATGCAACCGATTGACTGTGAATTACCGTGTCTCACACGGGCGTACAGCACACGCCTAACACATGGTAATCACGCACCAGTGTGACCCCCGCCTAAATACGCATATCATAGTAGCTGCCTTTTGATTTTAGATGCAGATTTTTGCACCACAGCCATGACCCCATACCCATAAGCTCTGCTTGTCCGAGTGCTTCCATGAACCATTTTTGCTGAGAGCGCCTTCTTCTTCAGAGACACACACCATTTTCTCCTACCGGACCTAGTTTAAACAGCAAAGCCTTTAATGGTATCCTCATGCTACAGAGCAGGTCAGCCTATGGCAAGCAAACAAGAAAGTGCAATGTCTGCTCAAAACTTTTATAACTTCCCAGAGATTCTAGAATTTCTATAGCTAATTTTGTTCCATTCTCCAGGGACAGGAAACAAAATTAACAGCATACCGTATAAAATAGGAGTTACCAGACCATCACACTTTAATTATGCTCGCAAACCAAAAATAAAGCAGTGACTATCAAGTTACCCCTCCGAGAAAGAACAGGGGTCACCCTGATAGTTCTCTTCTCCTCTGCAGAGATATGGCCTCTGATAAATGACACATTTATGCTGCAGATTACTATATTGTTATTCTATGTGTAATCGTGGCCCATTTATTGTGCCGTAGCACCACAATGCTTTACAATGTAATCAGAAATGCATGACTCATGTTCTCACATAGTAACACTAATCACCTAACACCATATGGTTCATGCGCAGGCCATTAATAGAGCACACTACTTACTTGTTTCACATTGGATCTCTGTAGGAACAAAGGAGATGAAATATGGGTTATGTTTTACAAAGCAGCTGCGATGGGGAATCCCAGGGAGAGCATGACGACTGACTTTCTACTATATACAGTGTATACATTCTGACTTTGGATATTGTATCAAACAGTAACAAAGCGCTGAAGCTGTTTCGTATTGTAACTTTCTAAGTACGACAGTAAAAAAATGGGAATAATTCTCAACTCTTTACCTAAATGAATCAAAGTAATCAAATAGAATTCTCTAGGTGTCCATTAATTAGTACTCAGCGAGTAAAGACGGTGCGATAACCTGCGCACAACTGTGTACTGTATATATTATCCCTGTGATATTCATGGAATGAATGAATGTAAAGGTCTTGTAAATCATTCGGCACATCTTTCCAGTGACGTGTTGTGAGATGCGAGCACTTACCAAGTATGAATCTTTTATAATCTCTTCCATTTCACTGAATGATTTGCTTTGGAGAGCAATTAATCTTTGTAATAGATCCAGCACTGCTTTTTCAAGGCTCGGCAAATGACGAAGCCACAAGCTAAGTACTGCTGATTCACTTAGCGCAATCTTCTTCCTTCATTTGTAGGGAAAATACAAACCAATTTAAAAGTAATCTTTTCTTATGAGAAACAGGGCCACAAATGGAGAAAGACATTACTAGCTTCTTACTGTTCATACACTCTGTGACATCAGCAACGCATCTCCGGGGATTAGGAATATTACATTTTTTCCCCTCACAAAGACGTAGTTACAACCGGAATTCAAGTCTAATGCTTCTTGTTACAGTAAACAGAGTTAAAACCTTCGCAGTCCGTGAAGTATGCATAGGCCCTATAAGAACACATTGTAACTCTCTTGCTCTATATAAACGGTATTGTGTCACTTACTTCTATTCTATTTTTCTGTATTAAACACTAAATTATGTCCTATGTAGTACAATGTAGTATCTGGCTGAAATGATTAGGGGAGCGTCTGTCACATCACAGCGGTTAATTGCAGTTGTTGTCCGATTAAAACCGGCTTCACATGGGCAGGAAAATTGCTCAAGATTTGTGCATCGTGAGACACACAAATGTTGCACAAAGATGGACCCCATTCTTTAGAATGGGATCATACACATGAGCGATGTTTTCCCACATGGCACTTCGATGCAATGCAGGAAACAAATCCCAGCATGTTCTATCTTGCTGCGTGATCTCATGTCGCACGCCCATTGTCCTCAATGGGGCCGGCGGCAGCAGCGCACCACGTTATGGGTCTCCCGTTGAAAACAATACGAGAAACTCCATGATCGTCCGCCACAGCAGAGGATCCCTGCATCCCCGAAGTGATGCGAGGCTGCTTTGACATGAAAGCATCTCGGATCCCTGGGGATTTCACATGATGTGGAGCACGATATGGGGGCGGGATTCACGGCCACATATTGTGCTTGCCAGTGAGAAGTTAGCCTAAGGCTGGATACAGACGAACGTATATCGGCTGGGTTTTCACGCCCAGCCGATATACGTCATCTCTCTCTGCAGGGGGGGAGGCTGGAAGAGCCAGGAGCAGTGCTCTGAGCTCCCACCCCCTCTCTACCTCCTCTCCGCCCCTCTGCACTATTTGCAATGAGGAGAGGCGGGATGGGGGCGGGGCCAATTCTCGGAACTTAGTCCGTCCCCCGTCCCGCCTCGTTTCATTAGAAATAGGGCAGAGGGACGGAGAGAGGGTGGAGAGGAGGCAGAGAGGGGGCGGCAGCTCAGTTCCTGCTCCTGTCTCTTCCATCCCCCCCCCCCCTTGCAGATGAGGACACCGTATATCGGCTCAGCATGAAAACCGAGCCGATATACGGTCGTCTGAATCCACCCCAAGGCCGTATATACATGGCTGAAGAAACTGAACAAACTCCGTTTTTTTTTTTTACAAACACACTTACCTCTTGAGGCCGCAGTCACATAAGCCATTGTTCTGTAGGAGTTTTCTCCAACTCTGAGATGGACAGAACTTACACGGAAAAAGAACCCATTCATTTGAATGAGTTCATTCACACAAGTGATTTTTTTTACTGGGACCAAGTTTGAAAAAAATTCACAGCATGTCCTATTCCTGTATGATTCTCGGGTGAGATTAGTACATGCAAATGTGCAGTATCCCACACATTAGATGTGATTTCCAGTGTCCGATGCGAATTGCATCTGAAAACCTCAGGTGCAGTTCGCTCTCAGTCGTGTGGATATGGCCCGAGTCCCCCAGAGTTTTCTGTTTATGACCTGTCAGCGATGACCTGTTGTACTGAAATATGACTGCTGAAGCCAATCACATGCCATACTTACTGGCATTACGAATCAGTGAACAGCGATACCTATAGAACTGACTAGTTGCAGTGGTCACGTGCCCACAACCTGCAAATAACGACTAGCAGGGACCACCAGAGCATCTGCACTGCGGTATTATTGTATCTTGATGCCCTTGGAAGCTAGGGGTTTGACGGGGGCTTGGATGGAGGAACGCTCCCAGTCACACCCCTAGCTCCCGATTGGGTGCATTCTGTAAGGTCCTAGCAACGTGTGTAGTGGTTTTGTGCCTGTGCTGGAGGGTTAGGGTTCGCTTTCCTGTTAGACTTACATTATTAGCTGTAAATGCAGAAGCCTTTACAGCTATAAATGTAAGCCTAATAGGAAAACGAACCCTAAGCCTCCAGCACAGGCACAAAACCACTACACACGCTGCTGCTGTCCCTGTGCTCTGTGAGTGGTCCATGCGGGCACTTTTTTTCTGCCTCTGTGACTGCTGTCAGCTTCGTCCTGGGCGGCAATTGCCCCAGTCACTCACTGTTGGTGTCCGCTGTCCGTGTGCATCAGCCACCACCTCTGCCTCAGCCGCCACTCCCACTGTGGCCGTGGTCCTCCTGCCTTGTCAGGACGGCACTTGGAGGATTCAACAGGCTGCCACTCCCAGCATCGCGAGTGTCCTCCGGCGCCTCTGCCGCCGCTCCCAGGCTCGCTGCTGTCTTCCTGCCATCTCAGAACGGCACTGCCCGGTCTCCTCCACCACCTGTGGCTCTGCTAGCGCCAGCGCCACCGCTCCCTGGCTCGCCGCTGTTCTCTTGCCCTGTGTGATCTTAAGGACCCCCCCCTCCCTCCTATCAGAAGCTGGGGGTGTTACTACATTGTTTGACAGCTGCTACCTTGTCATCACCCCTAACTTCCGTTGGCGTCAAGGTACAATAATATCCTGTACTGCATCAGCAGGGATTGAAGAAGTGACCAGCATTTTTATAATTTCATGAAATTTGTGGATCTCTTTTGTTTCTTTTTTAAAGAAAAAGGAAAACCCCTTGAAGGCTGTGCTGACAACAAGACAGAGACCTAAGTTTGCCGTATATGCTGGGAAAGCCCCTAGCAAAGATGTCAAGTGAACCATAAAGCCTCCCTTCAAAGGGTATCCTTCTGGCATAGTAGATTACTCTATGATATGTAAAGGCATCCTATACAATATACTTGACTCGTGGCTAGCTGTGCGCCTCAGGGGACTCTCTTCGGCATCCTACCATTGCAGTTTCTACAGTAAGTTGATGTGAGTTTTAGGTGCAAATGCATTTTAAAAAATGATTTTTTTTCTCACAAAGTTACAGTGTGTGAAGGTGGACATAGTTATCAATAATCCGTCAACACAACTGCAATCAGCGGGTTACCCGCTTTCAGGAATTATTTTGGGTTTAGAAGTTTACTTATTTTCAAGATGAGTAATTCGGGTATTTTATAGTTTCCGGTTTTTAATTGACAGGTAACACCAGATCTTTGGCCTTTTCAGCTGTGGGACTTTGATGAATATAACGGAGTGCAGAAATGGGCCTAAATTGTACAGAAGAAATCTACACATGCTGAACTTTTGTATGTAGGAGGTATTGTGCATCTTAGCTAACACATTTACCCACCAATATCAATTTTAAAGGATTTTTTTAATGAAAAGTGATGCTTTGACACAAAATTGCATGAAGGACTTTAAGTTTATGAAGTGTTAAGTGGCATTTTTAGGATGTGTCAGGTGACTACTTTTCAAAAATACATCCATATTGGGGTTAGTGTAATTTTGTAATTGAGGATTTATATCTATGTCAAAAGTATGAAAATTGCCTTGACTACTGGCGATGCAAAGTGTCTAAAAACCTCTGGCAGCAAAAGAGGTAGTTATGCTTTAACTCCTTAGTGACGACCAGTACATTTTTCTAGTGACCTCGGTAATTGGGTTTAAACCAGCACATACATCTTTTTAAGGTGGTCGTTTGGATGACTTCAGCCAGGCTCCTCCTCTAACAGCCAGGAACGGAGAAACCTCAGATCCTGACAAATCCACCATCAATGCCAACTGCTGCATGTAAGCTGATGACAGGGAGAAGGGGCTCCTTTTGTCATCCATGCGCACCCTGCAGTGTGATTTCAGGGTACCCATGGGTTCCTATGTCAGCCAAAAACCTGACAAAGACTTGCATGTCAGCCATGTAACTCGGCCTATTGAACTCCACTTCCAGAATCTAGGTGGATGTCATAGGCTTAGTAGAATACAGTATGCAATATAAAGTAATGCAGTGTACTATCCTAGTGAACAACCACATCTTCAAGTCCCCTTCGGTGAATAAAAATAGCATTAAAATAGTTCAACAGAGTTTAATTTTAAAAAATGCAGTTGAAAAAAATGCATTTTCTCCCACAAAAAAACTCTTTTGAAATGGATAAAATAGCCAAAAAAATGCTTTAAAAAACAACACATAATAGGTATTGCCAAATTCGGAAGGACCCAAACAATGCAAATATTTTATTATTTATTGCCCATGGTGAATGCCGTAAAAGTAATTTTACAAAGTAATCCCAGAATTGCTAAATAGTGCACGACAGCTCTGCGTTTACATGTAACAATTACCGCTCACTTTCGACCAATTGAACGATAATGGTTGCATGTAAATGGGGCCTTAAGACAATGCAGACCTGCAACAGTCCCATGGACATTTATTTGATTTACTTAGGAAAACTTCCACCTGTGTAGTCATATCTATCTATCTATCTATCTATCTATCTATCTATCTATCCTCACTGAATTACTCACTCATTAACTCACTGACTGACTACTAATTCTCTAACTTCCCGATGTCGTACGAACTTGAACTTTGCGACGACCATTTATAGGTGCTAAACAGAAAAAATGAAGGGGTCACAACTTGATTATTCAATGCTAAGTGCAAAAGTAAGTGCACCCCTATGATATGTAACTAATAACATACATCTGAACTGCACAAATATGAAATTTGCCACAACCATTTTTTACGTCCTAATAGGAAGTGTAAAGGGGTTACAACCTCAATATGCAATTCTAAGCATGAAAAACTGAAAATCCGCCATACATGACATAGTTCTTTTCTCAGAAACCATAAAGCCCAGAGAATTGATTGGTATACTGAGGAGACTCCACCTCCCCCCCACGTGCATCTACTGAGGAGACTCCACCTCCCCCCCACGTGCATCTACTGAGGAGACTCCACCTCCCCCCCACGTGCATCTACTGAGGAGACTCCACCTCCCCCCCACGTGCATCTACTGAGGAGACTCCACCTCCCCCCCACGTGCATCTACTGAGGAGACTCCACCTCCCCCCCACGTGCATCTACTGAGGAGACTCCACCTCCCCCCCACGTGCATCTACTGAGGAGACTCCACCTCCCCCCCACGTGCATCTACTGAGGAGACTCCACCTCCCCCCCACGTGCATCTACTGAGGAGACTCCACCTCCCCCCCACGTGCATCTACTGAGGAGACTCCACCTCCCCCCCACGTGCATCTACTGAGGAGACTCCACCTCCCCCCCACGTGCATCTACTGAGGAGACTCCACCTCCCCCCCACGTGCATCTACTGAGGAGACTCCACCTCCCCCCCACGTGCATCTACTGAGGAGACTCCACCTCCCCCCCACGTGCATCTACTGAGGAGACTCCACCTCCCCCCCACGTGCATCTACTGAGGAGACTCCACCTCCCCCCCACGTGCATCTACTGAGGAGACTCCACCTCCCCCCCACGTGCATCTACTGAGGAGACTCCACCTCCCCCCCACGTGCATCTACTGAGGAGACTCCACCTCCCCCCACGTGCATCTACTGAGGAGACTCCACCTCCCCTCCACGTGCATCTACTGAGGAGACTCCACCTCCCCTCCACGGGTATCTACTGAGGAGACTCCACCTCCCCTCCACGGGTATCTACTGAGGAGACTCCACCTCCCCTCCACGGGTATCTACTGAGGAGACTCCACCTCCCCTCCACGGGTATCTACTGAGGAGACTCCACCTCCCCTCCACGGGTATCTACTGAGGAGACTCCACCTCCCCTCCACGGGTATCTACTGAGGAGACTCCACCTCCCCTCCACGGGTATCTACTGAGGAGACTCCACCTCCCCTCCACGGGTATCTACTGAGGAGACTCCACCTCCCCTCCACGGGTATCTACTGAGGAGACTCCACCTCCCCTCCACGGGTATCTACTGAGGAGACTCCACCTCCCCTCCACGGGTATCTACTGAGGAGACTCCACCTCCCCTCCACGGGTATCTACTGAGGAGACTCCACCTCCCCTCCACGGGTATCTACTGAGGAGACTCCACCTCCCCTCCACGGGTATCTACTGAGGAGACTCCACCTCCCCTCCACGGGTATCTACTGAGGAGACTCCACCTCCCCTCCACGGGTATCTACTGAGGAGACTCCACCTCCCCTCCACGGGTATCTACTGAGGAGACTCCACCTCCCCTCCACGGGTATCTACTGAGGAGACTCCACCTCCCCTCCACGGGTATCTACTGAGGAGACTCCACCTCCCCTCCACGGGTATCTACTGAGGAGACTCCACCTCCCCTCCACGGGTATCTACTGAGGAGACTCCACCTCCCCTCCACGGGTATCTACTGAGGAGACTCCACCTCCCCTCCACGGGTATCTACTGAGGAGACTCCACCTCCCCTCCACGGGTATCTACTGAGGAGACTCCACCTCCCCTCCACGGGTATCTACTGAGGAGACTCCACCTCCCCTCCACGGGTATCTACTGAGGAGACTCCACCTCCCCTCCACGGGTATCTACTGAGGAGACTCCACCTCCCCTCCACGGGTATCTACTGAGGAGACTCCACCTCCCCTCCACGGGTATCTACTGAGGAGACTCCACCTCCCCTCCACGGGTATCTACTGAGGAGACTCCACCTCCCCTCCACGGGTATCTACTGAGGAGACTCCACCTCCCCTCCACGGGTATCTACTGAGGAGACTCCACCTCCCCTCCACGGGTATCTACTGAGGAGACTCCACCTCCCCTCCACGGGTATCTACTGAGGAGACTCCACCTCCCCTCCACGGGTATCTACTGAGGAGACTCCACCTCCCCTCCACGGGTATCTACTGAGGAGACTCCACCTCCCCTCCACGGGTATCTACTGAGGAGATTCCACCTCCCCTCCACGGGTATCTACTGAGGAGACTCTACCTCCCCTCCACGGGTATCTACTGAGGAGACTCTACCTCCCCTCCACGGGTATCTACTGAGGAGACTCTACCTCCCCTCCACGGGTATCTACTGAGGAGACTCTACCTCCCCTCCACGGGTATCTACTGAGGAGACTCTACCTCCCCTCCATCGGTATCTACTGAGGAGACTCTACCTCCCCTCTATGGGTATCTACTGAGGAGACTCTACCTCCCCTCTATGGGTATATACTGAGGAGACTCTACCTCCCCTCTATGGGTATATACTGAGGAGACTCTACCTCCCCTCCGTGTGTAGATACTGAGGAGAATCTACCTCACCTCCGTGTGTAGATACTGAGGAGAATCTACTTCACCTCCGTGTGTATATACTGAGGAGAATCTACCTCACCGCTATGTGCATACACCTGAGGAGACTCTACCTCCCCTCTATGGGTATCTACTGAGGAGACTCTACCTCCCCTCTATGGGTATCTACTGAGGAGACTCTACCTCCCCTCTATGGGTATCTACTGAGGAGACTCTACCTCCCCTCTATGGGTATCTACTGAGGAGACTCTACCTCCCCTCTATGGGTATCTACTGAGGAGACTCTACCTCCCCTCTATGGGTATCTACTGAGGAGACTCTACCTCCCCTCCATGGGTATCTACTGAGGAGACTCTACCTCCCCTCTATGGGTATCTACTGAGGAGACTCTACCTCCCCTCTATGGGTATATACTGAGGAGACTCTACCTCCCCTCTATGGGTATATACTGAGGAGAATCTACCTCACCTCCGTGTGTAGATACTGAGGAGAATCTACCTCACCTCCGTGTGTAGATACTGAGGAGAATCTACTTCACCTCCGTGTGTAGATACTGAGGAGAATCTACTTCACCTCCGTGTGTAGATACTGAGGAGAATCTACTTCACCTCCGTGTGTAGATACTGAGGAGAATCTACTTCACCTCCGTGTGTAGATACTGAGGAGAATCTACTTCACCTCCGTGTGTAGATACTGAGGAGAATCTACTTCACCTCCGTGTGTAGATACTGAGGAGAATCTACTTCACCTCCGTGTGTAGATACTGAGGAGAATCTACTTCACCTCCGTGTGTAGATACTGAGGAGAATCTACTTCACCTCCGTGTGTAGATACTGAGGAGAATCTACTTCACCTCCGTGTGTAGATACTGAGGAGAATCTACGTCACCTCCGTGTGTAGATACTGAGGAGAATCTACGTCACCTCCGTGTGTAGATACTGAGGAGAATCTACGTCACCTCCGTGTGTAGATACTGAGGAGAATCTACCTCACCTCCATGTGTATATACTGAGGAGAATCTACCTCACCTCCATGTGTATATACTGAGGAGAATCTACCTCACCGCTATGTGCATACACCTGAGGAGAATCTACCTCACCTCTATGGGTATATACTGAGGAGAATCTACCTAAACTCCATGTGTACATACTGAGAAGAACCTACTTCACCTCTATGTGTATATACTGAGGAGAATCTACCTCCCCTCTATGTGTATGTACTGAGGAGAATCTACCTCCCCTCTATGTGTATGTACTGAGGAGAATCTACCTCCCCTCTATGTGTATATACTGAGGAGCATCGACCTCACTTCTATGTGTATATACTGAGAAGAATCTACTTCACTTCTATGGGTATATACTAAGGAGAATCTACCTCACTTCTATGTGCATATACTGAGGAGAATCTACCTCCCCTCTATGTGTATATACTGAGGAGAATCTACCTCACTTCTATGTGTTTATAATGAGAACAATCTAACTGACCTCTATGTGCATATACTGAAAGGCTGTAAGGTACATGAGGAAGCGGCCACAGACTGCAGGCTTTGAAGAGGCTACAACCTTAAGTCTGGGGCTAAATTTGAATAAAAATGGGCACTAGCTTTAAGGGTAAAAAGTGAGGAGAATGGGAGGGGTGACACATTCTGCAGAGGGACATCAGTACATGTAGTCTGAGGAGAATCTAATGCTCCTCTATGTATATATATATTTTATTCCTCGGTTCCTCTAAAGTAACCAAGACTTCATAAAATTTTCTGTGCGAACAACAGGTAAACACCTTTACTAAATTAACTCTGGCAAAGTCTGGTATGTCAGCTAGTCTCTTCATAAAACAGAGATGGTTCCCATTCACTCTCTACTTCACTGAGGGTGATTCTCGTCATAAAAAATATTGGATGATCACACTTTCTCTTTCATAATGGATAACAAGGGAGATAACAGCTGGGACCCATGCAAGTATCCAGAGCACTTGTTTATATTACAAGCTGGAATTGCACCACTAGAGGGGCACATATAATAGACTTACATGTATACAAACACAAGCCTTTTTCAAGGGCCTTTGAAGGCTTTTATCTGATAAGATAAAAACATTCCTAGGAAGGTCTACTTCTCCAATCATCAGATTGTGTGAAGCTGCTGCCGATCACTGGACGAGCAAACAAATGGTCGTGCAACAAAAAAAAATATGTGATTGTGAACAGACATTTCCTCATGTGAAAAAGGGATGTCCAACCAACAAAGACGAAACTCTATGGAGACAAACAATTGTATGAACAATCGTTCATCCACCAATAGAATCTGAATGGGCCCATGTAAAGGCCCACTGGTGAGCGCCGATCTTGTTGATCCGTGCGAATCCACCACAACTAATCCCTCCGTGATAAAGGATCCCAGCTCATGTTTATTTTTTTTTACACTTCTGTTAACAGATCTGCATAAAAACACTTACGCTGTGTTTATTATTTCTAACAAAACTTCATCATGGCAGGGGGTCTTAGTAGACCTATAAATGATATGCTGGCAGTCCACCATCAGGGCTAGTGGCTCTACCACTACCTCTCTCTGTTTTATCTTTCTACCTGGAGTCGGGTTAGCTAGGCAGGGAGGCTGGGGTATTTACTTCAGTTAGCACTATCAGAAAAAGAAGAAAAATAGAAAAGTATATGGGCTTTGAAATATTTTTGTGGGTTTAGCCTATACCCAATGCAGCCTTAGGGACGTCTGTGATTTTCATTTTTTGGGAAATCTGTCCCGGTTTTTGATAGCCTCGCATCTGATGAGGTTTCTGGCAACTTAGTTTCCTGTTGAATTGTGTGAACAAGGAAACGCGTTGAACCGTCTATCTAGAGAACCAATCCTTAACAACTGATGCATCAGATTCTATATACTAGAGGTTGTATTTAGCTTATGCATCATCGACTATCTAGAGACTGATGTTCTAGGAAGCTCATTATAGACAAGTGACAGTGTACCTGCCATCCTCATGCAACGCCCTTGTTGGAGGATACATTATCTAAATCGGATCTTCTTTAGTAGTATCTTACCTCTACATTTAGGAGGGACTGTCTCCCACTTCTAAATAACTAGGGATTAGATTTCTACGATTACCGTATATTCCGGCGTATAAGGCGACGGGGCGTATAAGACGACCCCCCAACTGTCATCTTATACGCCGGGAATACAGTGGAGCAAAAAAAATAAATCATTACTCACCTCCCCCGGTGTTCTGCGACGCTGCTGCAGGCTGTCGCTCCCTCCTGGTCCCCGGCAGAGCATTGCTTTCTGGACGCAGGGCTTGAAATCCCCGCCTCCAGAAAGCTAATACTGTGATTGGCTAACACACGCCGTCAGCCAATCACAGCCATTCAATGACATTATTGAATGGCTGTGATTGGCTAACACACGTGCGCCTTCAGCCAATCACAGCTATTCAAGGATGTCATTGAATGGCTGTGATTGGCTGACGGCGTGTGTTAGCCAATCACAGTATTAGCTTTCTGGAGGCGGGGATTTCAAGCCCTGCGTCCAGAAAGCAATGCTCTGCCGGGGACCAGGAGGGAGCGACAGCCTGCAGCAGCGCCGCAGAACGCCGGGGGAGGTGAGTAATGATTTTTTTTCTGACACTTTCTTTTTTTTGTATTACCGGCGTATAAGACGACCCCCGACTTCAGAGCAGGTTTTTCGGGGTTCAAAAGTCATCTTATACGCCGGTATATACGGTATATGTCTGCTTGTCTTTAGTCCTTGAGTTATTTTAACATTGAATTAATAAAGTTATGTTTTTAGCTAGGGGTCTTTACCTCTGTGAAGTTATGCTGCATTAGATGTAACAATCACCGTTCAAAGAATTGTTAAGATAAGCAAAAGTGATCTATAATCGTTCGGTTTAAATACAAGCCAACAAATGAGAATTGTGCACTTTTCATCGTCGTACAGTTTCAGCAGGACTAAAAGTCATCATTGGATTATTCACTTCTCATTGCGTTTAAACACTTCCGCTTAGTGTTTCACATAGGAACTTGTAACACTGAAAGAGAAGTGAATGAGAGGTGAATGATTCTCAATGATGATCTTACTATCTAAACAGCTGACACGAGTGCGACTAAGGGGTGTTAGCATACATCCGTACCCATCTGCATACATGAACATTGCGTATATGGTTTCTGAGCTGATGAGCAGTAAAAAAAGAAAAAAAATTCTCTACAACCCTTTGGCTTACCCAATAGAAACCAACCTACGGAAAGTTTATGGTATGTGTTGCTGCACTTGTTAGCACATTTTACCTTGATTATAATAGCATGCACAGAAAGTTGTCTGATCTTAACCCATTTAAACACTATTGTCATCTTATCGTAACACAACAAAACCATTGTAAAGTAATTCTAAGTGTAAATAAACCACCCTGACATCATGTCATGTTAAAAGTCATGCTAAAGAAAAGCACATCTGTAGCTCAGGTGTAAAAGGATAAATGTCATGCTCAGGTTGTAAAATATTTTTTTTTATCCAGCAGTTCCTACCTCTGCCACTAGATGGCAGTGATAACACACAAAGCAATGTAGTTTGTCAAACATTCTGAATCAAACAAATTCTCCTGTACTTCGACTACAGATGTATAACGCATATACACAAAGATAACAAGTATTTTAGATGTGTTTCCTTACATGTTGCAACAAGTAAAAAAATGTGCATAGGACAAAGCATTGGTGTAACGAGTGGGTGATGAGAACACAAAAATGCTGGCAGTAAATATTCTGTACTTGTGAAACACTGGAAGGACTCTGGGAATAGAATGGATGGGGTGGTTTGGTGAGGGTCTCTGCCACTCCTTGATGCTCCCTCACTACTGTGTAAATGTGGTTTTATTAAGTCACAAGGCCAATGTCAGAAAGCACAATGTGTGTTTTTGTATGTTATTTAAGCTTATCAAGTGATGTGATATTGATGCAGCACCAGAGTCTGAGGGATCATCCATTAGTGGAAGAGACTGGCAAATTGAGCCATTGAAAAATAAGCCCTTCCAGTCTCTCGCACTGGTCTCCAGCGCTGTGGCAGGCTGCCGTGTCTTCCGCACTGACAGCATTCTCTTCCTGGTAACAGGGTTTTGAATACGCCACCTTCAGCATGCGAGTGCTATAATTGGTTCCCGAGCGCCACTTGGTCAGCCAATCAGAGCCAGTGTTGGATCATTCACAGCCATTCAATGAATGACATCACTGAATGGCTGTGATTGGTTCATCGAGCACCGGCTCTGATTGGCTGAGCCACGGCGCTTGTGATCAAATCACAGCACTCGCTTGCTGGAGGCGGGGTATTCAAAACAGGAAGAGAATGTTGGCAGTGCGAACACGGCAGCCTACAGCAGCGTCGGAGACTGGCGTGCGGCACAGGGACGCCATCGGCTAGGTGAGTATAACACACGCCCAAAAATAGGACACTGTGCCTCTTTTGGGGCAAAAATTAATATAAGACAGTGTCTTATTTTTGGAGAAACACGGTATATGCCGCCCTTACTCGTCTGCTGTGGAGAAAGCCTTGGCTACAGCAAAGAGTCTGTCAATGCAATGTACAGACTGTGAGGGGGGGATAGCACTTGGCTGCCACTACAATGTTTACATGCAATGGTGCTTAGTTTAGAGGGTGCCAGAAATATGTAGGGGGCATTAAATTTTCAAACATTACAGTGTATTGAAAAGCTTTTTAAGAGGGCAACATAAAAAAAAAAGTTAACCCCAAAACCACCCCTTTAAATCTACGACTATGTAGGGACTGTCGAGCTCTCTATTCAAAAGTGGAGAACCAATACCGATAAAAGATATATTATGGTCAGAACAGAATTTTGAAGTTACATAAATGGGTTAGACATTCACAATATTCAACCACTAAAAACAAACATAAAACAGCTTCAAAACAGACTCCAACATTTGCCTACTTACGTCTGCATTGCATCATTCACAGCCTGCAAGAAATGACTGTCGAGGACTTCATACGGCTCGGGTCCATGGTAGAGTAGCAATGCTTCCAGCAGTGGGGCTACTTCAGCCAAGGTAAGTACAGGAATACACTTTATGCATATTGCGCGGACCTGCTCCGCCAATAGTGGACTAAAAGACATGAAAAATTAAAAAGGGAAATTTAGGATCTAAAATTAATGTAAAATTTGGAAAAAAAAGTTAATTGATCCATAACTGAGAATATGGGACAGACATTTGTTTTTTTGTCCAATCAAAAAGCTCATCCTAAACTGCATACATTTTTGTTGCAATGCATGCGAGTGATATTGCTTATTGTGCTTTATTATCACTGACGACTTGACTAGTATTATCCATCGCCCGAGCACATTAAGCAGCATGTTAAGGGAGGTCTCACACATGGGTTCTGGTGGCAGTTTTTGAACCAAAACCAGAAGTGGATTAAAAAAATAAGGCAAAAATAAAGGAAGGACTTCTCCTTCCTGCTGGATCCACTTCTGGCTGTGGCTCAACAGACTGCCAGAGAAACCTGGGTGCAGTTTTGCAAATTTATCATGTATTAAGCGTTACAATTATTAATCCTTTGCAATCCAATTTTGGATTCAGGGTTTCCTAGGAGGTTTTCTCTTTCTGCCATTATATAATGGCGCCATCTACTGGCTAGAGCTAGTACTGCGGTATGGGACATGCTGGAGAGGCCCCCGACTACAGAGCGGCCGGCAATATACAGTAAGAATACCCTGCCAAACGTAATCCAAGATCGGAGCTGTACAGCCTTTAATCAGAATGTCTTCAGACGTCAGACAGTGGATTGGAAAAGGTTAAAAGGTAAAACATACTCAGTTCCTTTATCTTGCTGACTTCTTCTAAGCCGCTTAATTAATGATGAAATGATCTGTAAAAAGGCCACAATAGAAATATAGTTAAAGCATACTCTGGGCTTTTTTTTGTGCATTTCTTACCCAAATATTAGAGGTCAAGTTTTCTAGTATCCTGCTGCAAATGTTGCAATCATCTAGTCAGGTTACTAAAAGGTCAGACCCAAAATGATAGAAAATGCTGACTATACAAGAAACATGTAAAAATAACAATCAGCCGTCATGAATGGTTTGTATCTGCATGCAGACAGAATAAATACTACAACCACCTACGGAAGAATAGCTGCTGACCTAATTATTTAATTGGATGCGCTGGGCAAAATTTAAAAAAAATTCTTATTTTGTCAAAATTTCATGCATTTCACAATCACCCAAATTTTCGCTTTTTTTGGTCCTTTACCTCTTTATGACTCGGCCCTTTTTTTCCCCCATTTTTCTTTTTTTCTCCTCCCTTTTAAAAAATCATAACTCCTTTATTTATCCATCGACGTCGCTTGTTTTTTACTGGACGAGCTGTATTTTTCAATGATGCTATTCAATGTACCATATAATGTACTGAAAAAAACGTAAAAAAAATTCTAAGTGCAGTAAAATGAAAAAAAAAAAAAAAAGACATTTCATCATCTTTCGGTGCGTCCTGTTTCTAAGGCGCACAAACTACAACAAAATTGACCTAATAACTTCATTCTGTAGGTCAGTACGATTACTACAATACCAAACTTGTATAGTTTTATTTTTTGCTGTACTATTTTTATTTTGTTTTAAAGGCATTTAATCTTTATTAATTATTTACTGCCGCCATCTTTTGCGCACAATAGCTTTATTATTTTTCCGTCGACGTAGCTGTGCGAGGGCTCATTTTATGCAAGATGTCCTGTAGTTTACGTTGGTACCATTTCGGAATACATGCAACTTTTCGATCGCTTTTTAATTGCATTTTTTTCTGGGAGACAGGGTGACTGAAAAACTGCATCTTTATTTTTGTTTTTCGGACGACGTTCACCGTGCAGGGTAAATAATGCGCTACTTTGATAGATCGGACTTTTACGGATGCGGCGATACCAAATATGTATTTTTGTTTTATGGTTTCGATTTTTTTTTATTATAGATATGGCAAAAGGAGGGGGGGGGATTTAAACTATTACTTTTTTTTTTTTACATTTAATAAAACTTTATTGATCTTACTTTTCCTTTTTCTTTTTAGCCCCCCTGGAGGACCACAACTAGTGACACTTTGATCGCTCCTGCAGTATTATGTAATGCCATAGCATTACATCATACTGCAATCTGACAGGCAGTCTATCAAGCCACCCCACAGGGACGGCTTAATAGACAGTCTGCTAAGGCTTCCATGACACCCACACGGTTCCTGTGATCTCCTTGAGTTAAATAAACCTCGTGGATTCTCCTTTTTAAACTTTAAAAAAGTGGAATTGAGTTCCTGAGTGCCGCTCCTGTCTGTGTATGTTGGATTGGATCTTAGAGACTGGGGAGTCGGCGGTAGTTCTTGGTTGCTGGCACCAGCTGCTATATTACTTCCCCCACTTGGTTGGGATACACGGTGTGCCGCTGACTTCTCTACTGTGTACTAGGACTCTCTTCATACATAGACCACCGATACAGACCGTCAAAAGGGATTAATGACATTTTCCACTATCTTCTTCTAGGACTCTGTTGAAGCCTGCTCCATTGGTTTGTTTCTGAGCAGCAATGGTCAAAGACCAGCAGGGAATCAGCATAGGCAATACCTCTATGCAGGCATATACAGATAGCCATTTCCTATACAGATACCTCTGCAGCCTATGATAGTCATTGCAGACCAGGCAACTACACTTTAGAGTTTTATAGAATGGATGGAATTCAGGCAAATATTGATTTTCTTAGCTTGTCTGCTAACCGGAGGATTCCGAATGAATATAAGATTGAGTTAACATGAGCGTGATACGATAATAACAATGATCATACATATCAGCCTGACAGGAGGAGAAGGACTCTGTTATAACAACTGATCAAAGTTTGATCAAAGGAAACCATTCATCCCTCTGCTGGCAATCTGCAATGACCCAGCTCATATGTAGCGAGAGCCGGAATGACCTCACAAATTTTTTATATATTGGAATTTTTTAAATGATGATGACATCGATTATCGACAACTGAAAAGACCCATTACCGATACCATGATGGAATACAAAAACAGCCTTTCATGGAACTAAATTAGAGCTGATCATAGTCGTACTTCATTGTGAATATCGTATGAACACAACATCTAATAGTCTAGAAGGTGAGTGAGGAGATTTATAAGGCCATCCCTGCTCCTCTGGGAAATATGCAAATGAGAAGATGGAACAATACCCCTACAGCGCCACCTATTGGAAAGCAGCATTCTTGCAAGTCAATATCATACTTTTTAGACAAGCCTCATAACAATGACTGGGAATTGTAAGCCAAGCCAGAATCCATACACAGACAGCTGTTTCAGAGTTTTTGCACTTCATCAGCGTGCAGTAGGTTTCTGGCCTGGGTAGTGAGTGCCTGACGTGAGTCAGGAAGGGTATTGTTTCTCCTTAAGGAGAACACGTAGAAGAGGAGTGAGGAGACTTATAAGGTCATGAGGTGCAAACCCCCCTAAACAGCTGTCTGTGTATGGCATTCTTACTTGGTTTACAATTCCCAGTCATTGTTATAAGGCTCGTCTAAAAAGCCTGACGTTGACTTGCAGGAATGCTGCCATCCAATAGGTGGCAGTGCAGAGGTATTGTTCCATCTTGCCATTTGCATTATTCTAATAGACTAGGAATAAAGTTAAAACACTCACATTTGTCAAAAGCTTATCATAGTAGTCAGCAGCCGTACATTCAAGTTGGGTTAAAAGATGTGCGTCTTCTTTTCCAGATGAAGAAAGGAGGTGACAAAAAAGTCTCTGTGTATACAGAAATAAACCATTATTTACAAAGGGAGAGTATATACTTCAGATTTTAACTTGTAACTAAACTGCTAGTGCCCTACTCGATGTAGACATAATAAGGCCAACTTTTTTTTTTGCTTTACACACTTTTGTAAATACAACTGTAGCTTAGCCCAAGGGTGGCCCTATGGTGAAAGGCTACCATTAAATACTATTTTTTTTAATCTGAATAGAACCAGAATTCCTTAATTTTGCAAAGCAATCCTCATATCCCCTCGGCGCTCGTGTCGCAGATCTAGCATGGAATACCGAGCAAGAAAAAGTCCTGCATGATGGCTGAATGGAAACTGAACAGACCCCATTATAGTCAATAGGGTCTGTTTGGCGCCGCTCATTTCCATCATAATTGGATCCATTTGTACAGGGGATTCCCTTTTCCTGCTTTCACATGGGAGTAGGGAATCCCCAAACGCAGATGTGAACATAGCCCAAAATACCTTTATGGTCAGTGTGCTGAGTTACTGATACACAGCTCCAAATCCCCTCTATAGCCATACAATGAAATGATGCCATTTTGGTGACTTTTAGCCACAAGTGGGGGCAGAAGCTTATTGAGTACGGTTTATAAACTAAACTCAATAATTAAAGTGTGCAAATGGCACATAAGTTCCCCCAAAGAGTGGCTGCAGGTCGTCATCACTATGTACAATAACTTAATTAAGTCTATACAGGAAATATATGGAGCTCTGTATCAGAAGCAAATAGATATCCAACCATTATAAAGATATACAGATGTATTCAAGTTTAGCATGACTTTTAATGCGTTATGACAACTTCTATGAGAGTTTTTCTTATAGCCTATAAAAGAATAGTCCTAATAGTCTTAATGCTTGTTGAAAAGACCAAAGAGAATATGTTCTACAATTATATCTATAGACAGACAGATCTTTAAAGGGTTTGCTATACACCGAGGACAGTAATACTATTTATCAGCCACAAGGAGGCAACATAAGACTAAAAATGTTTGGTTCACAACAGCCAGGCCTCCTCCTCCAATGATTCTATCTTATTATTGTTGATATTCAATAAAATATACAACAAAGCTAGCAAAGCATAAGCGGATCATTAATCTTGTAAAAATAGCGAAAAATTAAAGTTTCAAAGTTTAATAAAATTAGGCAATTCAAAGATTGGCATAATTTACAAGCAAATGACAGAACGTAAATGTAAAAAGTAATGTTTAAAGGGAACCTTACAGCAGAATTTAGACCCCCAAATGATCCAGAATGTTGATAGGTTCACAGTGATGATCTTCCACCTACAGGCAGATTTGGCTTAATGTTGAAAAATAACTCTATAACTAAACTCAGGCAAGTAGTCATGGGGTTAGAGACACTATTTGAACACTCAGACCAGTCAGTCATTCTTCTGGCTTGATTGACAACCCACAGACCAGGTATGTTGTCACAAATCACCTCCAGGGGCATCTGGCTCATACGTCGTCGTTGTATAAAGAGACCGCTATCATTTGTGTATGTTTATTAAAAGTACCAATATTGGAAAAATTTTGAAAAAAATCGTCATTTTTTCACATTTTCAACTGTAATATCTCAAATATGTCCAAACATACTGTACAAATTTTTGATAAGATATATATTTCCATCTGTTTACTTTATTCTGAATGCACACTTGAAAAACTTGTTTTTTTTAACCATTAATAGGACGTACAAATTTAACATTACTTTTCAGCATTTTGAGGAACACTTTGTTTTCCTGCACCAAGCCAAGTTTGCAAAGGCTCATGAGTGTCAGAATAATAGATATCCCCCCAAATGACCCCATTAAAAAAACTACACCCCTTAATGTATTCACTGAGGGGGGTCAGGAGTATTTTGACCCCACCAGTTTTTTTTCAGGAATTAATTCAATTTAGAGGAGAAAAATAAAATGTCATACTTTTGCAAATATGTCATTTTAAAGACATATTTTTTTCCTATAGTGCCCATGAAAATGAGGATTTACACCCCAAAATGGATACCCCTGTTTCTCCCGTGTTCAGAAATATACCCATTGTGGCCCTAATCTTATGTCTGGATGCACAACGGGACCCAAAATGAAAGTAGTAGTCAGTGTCTTTCAGAACCTAAATTTTGCTTGAAGGCGTTTTAGGCCCCATAGCACTTTTGTAGAGCTCTTGAGCAGCCAAAACCAAAGAGAACCCCCACAAGTGACTCCATTTTGAAAACTACAACCCTTAACGAATTTATCTAAGGGTGTACTGCCCATTTTGACCACACAGTTTTTGAATGAATTCAAGCAAATCAAAAGGAAAAAAATTTGATTTTTGCTTTTTTGGCAATTCTGTTGTTTTAAAAACGTTTTTTTTTTTGTACAGCACAAACATCAATGAAGACTTGCACCCCAAAATGGATACCCGTTTGTCCCGTGTTCAGAGACATACCCATTGTGGCCCTAATCTTATGTGTGGATGCACAATGGGGCCCAAAATGAAAGGAGTAGTCGGTGGCTTTCAGAACAGAAATTTAGCATGAAGGCGATTTAGGCCCCATTGCCCACTTGTAGAGCCCTTGAGTGGCCGAAACGACAGAGTACCCCCACAAATGACCCCATTTTGAAAACTAGACCCCTTAACGCATTCATCTAGGGGTGTACTGCGTATTTCGACCCCACAGTATTTGAATAAATCTAAGCAAAGCAGAAGGAAAAAATTAAGATTTTCATTTTTTTGGCAATTTTGTCAATTTAAAAACAGGGTTTTTTTGTACAGTGTACATAGGAATGAAGACCTTCACCCCAAAATGGATACCCCCGTTTGTGCCGTGTTCAAAAACATACCCATTGTGGCCCTAATCTAATTAAAGGAGACATGGCAAGGCCTATAATGGAGGGAACACCCGTTGGATTGCATGGCACAACTGAATAAATCCCAGGCCCCATTGTTCATTTGTACGGAATAAAAATTGAGTCCCTAAAAATATCCCCCCCCCCCACACACACACTTCACGCCCTTTTCGGCGTTCCCCAAATCTTAGATAAAAGTAATAATGTGAACTGTGTGGTATTTCCGAATACAGGGGTAATTACGGAGGCTGGTTGGGATGGGCCCATGGGGCAATAAAAACCGTGTATCCCCCCCTCCTCTCATGCTTTTTGGGGGTCGTTTCTTGACCTCAGCGGCGGGGATGGGGTGTAGAAAGTGGCGCTCTGTGAGTCTCCGTAAGCTTGATGAGGTGCGGTGGTCTCACACAGAAGACGCTCAACAAGGTGCTCCTGGAACTGCATTAAGGCGAACGTTCCCGGGAATTCTTGTAAATTACGTATTACAGGTAGCGGTCTGAATAACGCCGGGCTCACGCAGCCGTAGGTGGAATCCGCTTGCGGAGGCCCGCAGCGGATCCCATCTGTAAGCCGGCTGTGACCCTGCGTACGGCCACGTAATGTACTGCGCATAACTGCGTACTCACACAGGCGGTCATGCGCAGTACAAATTTTTTTTTGTTTGTATTTCCCGCACTGTCGCTTAGCCATGACGCGGGTACCCGCAGCCCGTATACAATGTAGTTGCATATGGGCTGCGGGTATATCTGCGACCATGGAGCACAACGGGCTCTATGTTGCGAATATCCGCGGAAAAATAGAACCTGCTGCGTTCTCTTTTCTGCGAGTGGATTACACAATTCCGACCCGCTAATGTGAGCAGAATTGTGTAATCCAATGCGATTGATCTGTGTAATACCGCGGATCAGACTCATGCAGAATCCGTAATTCCTATCCGGTCATGTGAGACCAGCCAAAGGTAGATCGCTACCTTTTTATCACGTGACCGGCGATCGCTCAACAAGGTTGGTCGCTGGGAGCAAGAGATTTTAAATTTCCTGGGCTGCCCGACTCCTGCGCATGTGTCCGGTGTTTTGCTGGCGGTCGTATGCGCAGAATCTGGGAAAGTTCACGGAGGAAGATCGCGTCGGGGTGCAAATACGGAGGCCTCTGGTAAAAAGTTTCATCTCCTCTCACCGATCGCATCGGTGAGGGGGGATGAACCTTCACTTTTTTTACTTTTACGTGATCGCCTTTATTCATTGGATAACGGCGAACACGTGATCAGGAATCGCTCACCGCAGCCCCCCGTGAAATCTCCAGGCTCTCGGCTAAGTTTTGTAGCCAGGAGCAGGGAGATTTTAAATTATCCTGGCAATCCACAGCTTTTGCGCATGCGCCTGCCATTGTGGCAACGGGTGCGTGCGCAGAAGCTAGGGTAAGGTCTGCGGATAAATCTGTGGGCCTTAGGTACGTCATTTCATCCTCCCTCACGGATATGATCCGTGGGGGGAGATGAAACGCAAGCTTTTTTAACTTTTTTAAAACTTTTGTAAACTTTTTTTTTTAACTTTTTGCACTTTTTTTTTACTTTACATGATCACTGTTATCCATTGGATAACAGTGATCATGTCCCCGGTATAATCTCTCTGCTCCTGGCTACACATGGCAGCCAGGAGCAGAGGGATTTTGAATTTCCCGGGGCTCGAGCCCCTCTGTGCACGCGCCTGATGTTAATCGTCGGGCGCGCATGCGCAGAGGGCGACTTCGGGTCCCGGAACACCGGGGACATCGGCGGACCTAAGGTGAGTATTTTCACCTCCCCTCATGGATCCGATCCATGAGGGGAGGTGAAACTGACCTTGTTTTTTTTTACTTTTGTAACTTTTTCGCGATCGCCACTATCCAATGGATAGCGGCGATCGCGTGCCTGGGGACCGCTTGCAGCGGTCCCCGGTAACACCTACTGGTTCCCGGCTACCTTCAGGAGCCGGGAGCCAGGAGATTTCAAATTTCCCGGGGGCTCCCGGGCTTCTGCGCATGCGCCTCACGTCATCGTCTGGCGCGCATGCGCAGAAAACCGGCAGCGGGTCCGGGAGGACCCGATCTTCGGGGGACACCGCGGACAAGCCGGGTGAGTATTTTCAGCTGCCCTGATCGATCCGATCCATCAGCGCAGCTGAATATCTTACTTTTTTGACAGTTTTGTTTACTTTTTTGCGATCGGCGCTATCCATTGGATAGCGCCGATCGCAATGCCGGGGGGGGACTGCCCGCAGCCCGGGATGACAGCTCCATGCTGTCACGTCCTCAGGCAAGTGGGCATTAATCCAAAGAGGATGCATAAAACTACGTCCTCTAGGATTAAAGCCCACTTTCTGAGGACGTAGTTTCCCGATGGGGCAGTCGTTAAGGGGTTAAAGTTATCTTTCTCCATTATACTGAATCTGCTAGCAGATGCAAGATCATCATTGTTATCTGGTTACCGTTTGGAATAACATGTTGCTGGCAGTTTGGTGAACTGCATTCTGCTGAGAAGATGCCTCTAAGACATTCATGGGCTGCAGGTTATACAAATGTGCAGTTCCATTGGTTAGTCTGATAGTTTTCATAATTATCAGCAAGAAAAAAACCCAAGCTTTGGGCTGTCCCGACTACAATATTGTAGTGAGGATTAAAGTAGCTTCATATTCCCACATGGAATCCCACATACCGTGCAGCTCAATGTAAATGAATGAGATGCGATGATAGTAAGACAGCCTTATCTAATGGTTAAGCTAATGGTGCCCCCAGGAAAAAGAATAAAAAAAGGAAAGGCTGCCATGGTCCTGCAATCAACCACAGGTTTCTATTGAAAGGGAAATACCCAACATGAGAACTGGCACATTCTCTAAAATTTGCTTTGACTGTATAGCAGGGCAAAAGATAAGTGGGCATGGCTTAGGCCACCTTCGCATAGGGCAAAATCATTGCTGGCATTCCACAATGGAATGCCCAAAATTCCACAGGAAATCCACGATACCAAAATGTGCACCTAATGGATTTGGCCACATTTTTGATTGTGAATCAGCTGCAGAATTTAAAGGGGTTGCCCCACGCCGAAACGTTTTTTTTTTTTTTTCATAGACCGGGGGGGTTCAGCGCGGGACAAACCCAAAGGACGTGATTAAAAAAAAAAAATTTTACTTACCCGAATCCTGTCTCTCCAGCTTCTTTCTTCTTTGCAGCCAAGATGGCCGCCGGGATCTTCACCCACGATGCACCGCGGGTCTTCTCCCATGGTGCACCGTGGGCTCTGTGCGGTCCATTGCCGATTCCAGCCTCCTGATTGGCTGGAATCGGCACACGTGATGGAGCGGAGCTACGCCATGACGCGTACAAGGGGGCGGAGCCAGAACGCCGCTCGTGCCGAGACCGAAGAGAAGGGAGAAAACCCTTCTGCGCAAGCGCGTCTAATCGGGAGATTAGATGCTGAAATTAGACAGCACCATGGCGACGGGGACGCCAGCAACGGAGCAGGTAAGTGAATAACTTCTGTATGGCTCATATTTAATGCACGATGTATATTACAAAGTGCATTAATATGGCCATACAGAAGTGTATAACCCCACTTGCTATCGCGGGACAACCCCTTTAACCCTTGCGTTTCAAGGGTTGAATTCTGCAACCTCAATTCGCAGTATAAATAGACGTTTTTCAAAAACGCTGCAGATTCATCACTGATAACTTTAGCATCATGTGAAGGAGATTTCTGAAATCTCCACATGATTTGTACTGTAAATGCAGTGGAAGTTCTGCAATAATTCCGCCAGTGGAAATTCTGCAGCATTTACTGCCTGTGTGAAGGCGGCCGTAATCACCATTGTACGCAGCAGTACAATTTAAAGCTCCTCTATTATTTTATCACCTGCTCAAATACAGAACAGGGAAAGAAAGAGAAGGCAAAATAAAGGCCTATATGTAAGACTTACAGTTTAGATCTTAGATTGCAATGCCAGAATGTGGAAACCCCCTTCAATCCTGTACAACAAACTAAAATAGGAAGCCTCAACAACAAGTCCTTAAATCCCTGGCATATAGGAGAAGCTGCGTAATGTGTGCGAGATGACAAGAATGCTCTTTATGTTGTATATACATATCTCTTCATATATTCAACTATATAGGCCTTAGATGAATGAGTGAGAGGAACTGTATTTCTTCCATAGTTGGTTTTGTGTTCCAGTGTGAATCTGCTTATGTCAGCAAGCACCCCACATACACAATTAGAGTGCGATTTCTATTGTTTCTTATCTAGAAAAGTTTCAGTATAAACAGGAAAAAATGGATTCTTATCAAGCACATGAAACTAGCATAGAGATGATTCATCAGCCTGTTTTTAACTTAGTCATATGGCAAAACCCTACTGAGCATGTCTGCTAATTGCCCTCCCTTGTGATTACCTTCTGAACCTTCCCCCCCCCCCCCCCCGTGAGAATGACCGATCAGCACACAATATGTTGTAATGTATCTGAATGTCGCACCTTCTTTTGCCCGAGTTACAATATAAACTGTTTTGCCGCAACTTTTGAATGAGATTTCCTTTGGTTTTACACACTATACTGTGTACTATTCGTTGGCTTCTCTATGGCGCCCACAGTATATTTAAGAGCGCATTTGCATTAATATATGCATTACGGGATAATAGCAGTTAGCCCAAAGGCTGGTCTGGAATTAGTGTGGCAAAAAAGACCAGGAACGATTTAAAGCCGAGCAGTGGCTTGTACAACTAGTGCAACACCATACAAAGCAAAATGTAAACCGTTATATTTTCCATAAGGATCCATCATTACCCTCCTCTATTGTCATACATTCAAACATAGCAATTCTTTCCTTAAGATATTATTGTACTTCATTTCATAGAAGACCCCAGAACTTCCATCCTTTTGGGGCCATTTTTTATATTGCTTAATTCGCTTTTAGACGAATTACCACTAGAGATGGTAAGGCGATATACTCGAGAGAGCATCGCCTTTTTCGAGTATCGGCTGTCTCGTCCCTGAAGATTCGGGGGGAGGGGGGGTCAGGGGCGGCACGGGGCAACGGGGAGGATAGTGAGAGATCCCTCTTTCTCTCTCTCCTGATCCCCTCTGCAACCCCCCGCTCAATCCCCAAGCCCCCTACCCCCAACCCAACGCCCCCCGAATCTTCAGGGATGAGCCAGCAGGTACTCGAAAAAGGCGATGCTCTCTCGAGTATATCGCCTTACTGAGTATACTCGCTCATCTCTAATTACCACCTACATTTTGATTGCAACACTTGAACTGTGTTCTATATGTGGAAGTCAAACTTGAGAGTAGAAGTAAGAGAAGTTAAAGAATAAAAAAATGTTTTCATGCATAGTTCACCTCTGAGACAACATCAGTGAGGAAACAGAGCACATGAACAGCGAGGTCTACTAATCTCAATCTTCCTCTATCAGAATGAAGGTTAGCTCCTGATCTGGAGGACCCAGCCATGCATTCGAACCACTGCCATGTAATACCACATTTCCACTCTGTCAACAAGTCAAACCCTTAAAGGTTTTGATCTAAAACAGTAAACGTATAATGGAAGAAACAATTCACCAAAACAAATCCCTGTTTTTTTTTTATAATGAACACTTAAATAAGTGGTTTTGGGTGAAGTTACTTTTTTTGGTTTTGGGTGGAGCTAGTGCTTAAGTGAATGACACAGAGAAAACCTTGTAATCCTTTAAACACCGAGAAGACTAAAAAAAAAAAAAGTAAATTAAACCGGCAAGGCTAAGTGCCATAAATACATAGACTATAATACTGCCAATTACCTGGAATCATACCTAATAATATGGAAAAGATGGAAATGACTGTAATTGAAATAAACAAATATATTTTCTGGTTTAACGTTAAGGAAACCGGTGTTCTGAATGTCAAACGTTTTTTGTGTTTCTTTCAAACATGGTTAACCACAATGAACCTAGGTTGCAATCGAGAGAGAGCCAAAAATACTAGAAGAAAAAGACTGTCATTTCTGTTACTATATTTCTTTCACAGATTCCAACTCATTTCCTTGTACCTCAGTGTTACTAGGATAGGAAAACTGATGCTGTGCTGCTACTGTGGCTAAGACCACACAACTTCGCAGTGGAAAACATCCAAGTTCCATCAGTGAGTCACGCTCAGCTCTGGTACGAAGTTCAGTTATGCATGTATGATCTCCATCGGGTTTACAAGTTTACATATGGCTGAGGCAAGGAACAGTTAACCCTTTCGTGCCTGGAATTTATTACAACCCCCCCCCCATGTCCCGTGTAGTAGTCACACAGCAAAAAAAAGTATATACTGCCAAGACATCCATTTCACTAACAGGTTAATTTATTGCCTGACCCATAAATATGATATTTCCTATGCTAGAATTGAACAGTTTTATGCCAAAAAGAAACAGGACACCTTTGGCTGAATCCATGCTAGACAAACAAACGTACAGAGTTGTTGATTTTTCTTACTCATTTCTCGTCTAGAGATTTCAGAGATTCAAATCCAGACAGAGTAGACACCTACAGCAAAGCGTAGCTGCCTTGTGGTTGAAAACATACACCGACGTCTACCCATGCCAAGCTCCAGCCACCAACGGTTTAAAATCTTGGGCTAATTAAGCAGATAGCAATATTAACCTCTTAGAACAAATAGTGACAAAAGCATGGGTTTATACTTGGGATTTACGATCGTGTACAAAATTATAATAAAATAACACATCTCTACGTAGTCACAATGGAATGGTCTACCGTATCGTCATAAAGTGGTCCTTATTGTAACCTACCGATCATTACGCACAAGACCTGAGCTGTCAAGAAAGCAACTTAGGAGTGAAACTTTTACTACACATACAGAACATACATGGGGGTACCCAAAAGGAATCTTCTTCTGGTGGGCAGGGTGTTACTGGTACAGGCTTCGGTTGCTGGGTGAAGGTCTGCTGAACCCTTCTGATGCAGTATGCCAGATGGCGTTGTTGGTGAAGGTTGCGTTCCGATCCAGTGATTTTTCTTTTTTCAACAAATTTTCAGTTCTTTGCCTATTGTGTAATGGCTGATTCATATGAACACCTTGTAGCTATGAAATTTTGTTTCCGTTTCCACTACTGAAAGCAGTTGCGGAAAAAAAAATTTGCAGAGATTGGGTAAATACAGATAGCGTGAGTCAAGGGTGTCCTGGCGTTGTTCACCAAAAATTGCTTACCATTCAGTGCTGTGTGAGCAGTTGCGTTGTCATGATGGAAGAACCAGTCACCTGTTTGCCCACACAGCACTAAGTCTTAAGCAATTTTTGACCAAAAATGGCAAGACACCCTTGCCTCACCCTCCGTATTCACCCGATCTCGATCCGTGCAACTTTTTTTTCAAGTGCTTTCAGTTGTTTAAAAGGAAACAATATTTCACAGTACGTTGTTTGTATGAAGCACAAAATAGGAAAAAAACTAAGCAACTTGTTGAAATAAAAAAAAAAAAAAAAATCACAGGAGCGCAACCGCAACCTTTCCCAATAAGGTTGGCTGGCATACTGCCTCAGAAGGGTTCTACAGACATTCACCTAGCAACAGAAGCCGGTACTAGTAATGTCCTGCCCACCAGAAGAAGAGGTACTTCCTCATATGGTTAACATACCTAGTGCCCACCTTTTTAATGTTGCCGGCCCAATTCATCCCATTCCCAACCCTCTCTTAATGGACGTAACAAGCTAAATTCTCAGACTACCCTAGCACAATGGGGTAAATTTACTATTGGAAATACACCAGTTTTCTGGCAGGAATTGCACTAGAAAACTGTCTTCCATGGTTAGCACCACATTTATCATTTGTTTTTACACATTTTTTACATGCTTGGCAAAAGAATGTGGTTTCATGGAAATGGGGCATGGCCTAAAAATGACATTTTCTGCCAAATGTTTGTGAAATTTTTGTAAGAAACTAAGCCAACTGATAGGTGGGAAAAAGGTAGACTGGACAGTCTATAAAATTTGACAGATTTATTATTCAGCAAAATCATGTTATACATCTGGTGCAATTTAAGACTGTCTGTCTAGGTTTGCACAGTCTAACTATTAGACAGTATTAGTAAATCTGCCCCAATGTGTTTCTGTAGTCTGACACATTCCCTCTGCTCTCGGAAGAACCAGTATTGATGACGTCAGCACTATACTCAGCCTCTGTCTTCCCCCACAGGTCCTTTGTCCTTGGAGCAGGGAAAATGTCTCAGACAATCAAAATGGCAACAACACTGAAAAGGAGGGCACCAGATATAATAAATATATATTCTGCATGTACAGTATATGGAATTTTGTTCTGTGAACCAGAGGGGCACTTTAATAGGAATTCAGTGGAAGTCTTCCCCAGAGGTCGTTTGCCACACCAAAGGAATTTTCAATTTGTTCCCAAAAATTCCCGTAGCTGCAAAGTCCATTCCAAAGCTTTAACTCATGTTTAGACTGAAAATTCTGGACCTGCAGGCAACTCCAACTATTTGGTTGGGTAAACCACTGAAACTTTTAGACCATGCTGAAGAAATATTTCTGTAGTGAGGTTTTAACAGGCCACGTAGCTCGATTGAGAGATACCTCACGTATGTTCCAGATTTTACAAGTGAAGGAAAAAAAAAAGGGAAGTTTACCAGAAAATACATATCTTCGGAAACCTGGCGTGCAGCGCCTTTTTGCTTTTAAACAGAAATCTGTTTAATGAAGTTGAAAAGTGTGGAGATTAAAAAATTTGCAACCTGGGGCCTGGCTGGCAGAAATTAATACCAGGCATGCATTAGTGAAGCTTTGTTTTCAGCAATGGTTTAACGGACCAAGAAAATAGTACAAAAGATTACAAAGACCACAGGAATCATCCTGGGTGGCATTATTCTCAGTCTGAATTGTCCCTGCTAGGTCCGGATTGCTAACCCTACTGAAGTCTACCATGATGCGCCACCGGATTGAGCCTCCATCAAGACAATAGTTCAAGCCACTACACAATGGTACTTATTGTACATTTTTCATCACTCACGTTGAGATGATGGATTTTTCCGTTGGATAAGTTCACTGTGGGATCTGTAGCAGAAATTCCAGTTGACCCTCAGCCTTCTGCCATGAGTTTCTAACTTGGAATACTGATAATCCACATGTGGCTACCTGCTATGGTTTCCACTTGGACATTTCATCACGAGTTGACATGCAACCTCATTTTATCCGCAATGCCGATTTCAAATCCATGGTGTGAGCTATAATATGGCTTCCCATTTAAAATGCAAGGTGGATTTCACGTAGATTTTGTCCCAAAATAGGCATAAAACGTTCGTTGTATAAAACTGCCCTTGGTGTCGGAATAGCTGACTAAATGGTGACCCTCATGCTTCTGAGTACATACCTCAACATGCTCCGATTATTATTCAATAAATTGTACCTTTGCTCCATCACAAGCTCCAGTAGACCTCTAGTCTGAAAACATGAACAGGATGCATCTGGAGAAGCCATGTATGGCAGGATCTCCACTCTCTAACTGAACTCCACTGAACAATAAACCAAAAACAGTGAATAACATCTTGTGATCTTTTCATCATCCCTGGACTAATTTCCAGATTATGCCCCGTTGTTCTGGTTCCTAAAGGGTTTGTACCGGAATTAACTGCTGAGACCCCCACCAATCCCAAAAACAAGAGACCCGTTCTCGAAACTGCGGGGATGCTTTTCCCAACTGCAGCGGCATCACATGAAATCGGGTGATGGCTGCATATCTGTGGTCGCCACTCAATTCATTTCAATTGGGCTGACAGAAGTAGCCAAGCGATTGTACTCGGCTATCCCCAGCAGTCCCACAGAAAATGAATGGAGCAACACAGCGCATGCGCGGCGATCACTCCATTCAATCTCTTCCTCACTGTGGGGTTACAAAAAGGCCACATTGAAGAGGAAGGGGTAAATATAACCCCCATTCTTGAGAACGGTGTGGTTTCTGCAGTGAGATCCCTGACCAATCAGCCTTTTACCCACTATCCTATGGATAGGGGCTAAAAGTAAATTCAACCCCTTTAATTTTTCATTACAAACAATTCCCCCTCCAACTTTTTTGAACCTTAAAGAAAGGTTTTGACCATATCCACCCTTTCCCTTCCTTCCTCCGAGCTATACAAATAATATGAACCTGTAATCAGCCTACGCTGCCATATGTAAGGGCAGCTTAGTATGGCAACAGGTCTTTCTTCAACAGGAGGGAACGGGATAGCCTCTTGTACCGACTATATTAGGATTATTACTAATGATGCTCTAAATCTTTGTGACAGATCCTATTTAAGTTAGGCAGCTCAAAACACATATGTTAATAAAGCAATAACAGCGAGAGCTACATGGAATGCTGTTTACTCCAGTTGTGCTTTAAAATCACTGTTGCATGAGGAGAAGACTGACTGAAAGTCTTTAGACTGTGACCACCCACATTATGGGAAGCACTATGATTAAAGGGAGTTCTGTGTTCCAATATCTGCCAGCGCAGTCTGCTCCATGCTGTAATTATTATATTTGCAGTCTTCTCATAATCTGTTGCATGTGTTGTGGCAAGTCTCCCTCACATTACCCATCCGGAATAAAACTAGGTGAAATATTTGTAATACATGCAAAATGCTTAAAAAGAAAAAAAGGGATATCAGGGAAAAAATTTTAAAAAACACAAGTTACCAATATACGAAAAAAATGAAATACAATACATATAGCAGAAGGTAAGAGGTTTGTAAACATTATGCAGCCTCTTCTAATGAACTGGTCTACTTCAATACCCCTCCTTACCCCCCTGTCTAATAATGAGCCAAGTCATTAACTTAGGTCTTAAAAAGCCTGAAACCATGTAAGTTGTGGTTTAAGACTGCACCAAGAGAACAGTAAAAACAGTCAAATGCATCTGTCACTTTGTTAAGAGATTACACAAATTGGACATTATTGATTAACCCATGGATTTACAATTTCAATACATTTTCCTGTAATGGCTTTAAGGAATCTTGTAAAGAAAAGAAAAGGAAAAAAAACAGCAGTCGCTCTCTAATAAAAAGAACTTAAGCATGTCTGTAATGAAAACCAGCGCCGAATAAAAAGAAAAATATGTCCTATAGTATTAGAACATCTGCCAGCCAAAGGAATCATCGGCACCCCCTAAACACAGCAAGTACTCTAGGTAAACCACTACAAGTTCGAAGCTGGGAAAAGTACGAAAGGAACCTAGCCAAAACTCAATGAGAAGAGGACGGTCAGAGAATCGTGCAGCTTAATTGGTTGTTTCACGATTTTCTTCTTGAAAAAAAAATTTCATGCACATTTAATTAAACTTTAGAATATAGGTCAGCTATAAAACTATTCATCGCTACAGAATGCTGCCTTAATAGTACTTGGTGCTATACTGGAGAAGGGCATTCGTACGTTAGACTAGAAGCCAACAAACTTCCTTTTAAATCCGACAATATTTAATTAAAGAGGTTGTCCAGTTAAAAAAAAATAAATTGTAGAATATGTAATGCAGCAACAAAAAAAGACAACTCATTCTGTTAACCCTCCCCCACCCCTTCCCCAGCCACAGTTTTCATGTGCCAGTATCATACCTCATTGCTGCTCCTATGTGAACAAAGACCGGCAGGCGGCCATGGGAGTATCATGCTGGAGGATGTATTTTTTTTAAAATTATTACACACGGATTCCACTCATGCCCCCTGCCAGCGACCCTGCGTACCTGTCTTTTCTTCTGTACTGCGGATGGGCCGCAGGGCACACATGCACAGTACAGATTTCCCTGCGGCGTTACGGAAGGGCCGCGGACCAAACGGCTTCCATTGGCTTCAATGGAAGCCGTCCGTGCAAAAAACGCTCTGAAATAGAGCATGCAACGATTTTTCATCCGCGAGTGGAAATCGCAACTCGTTTGCACTCATGTGCATCAAAAATCAGTTTCCCATTATATGCTATGGACGGACATTGCTGCCGAATCCATGGGCGTCCGTCCGCGGATTCTGCAGCCAAAATCCGCTCGTGTGCATGAGCCCATATTCTGTGCCCCAATTTTTTTAAACACTTGGGCAATCATTTTAATTGCAATGGACGGCAACCAGTTCAATATAGTTTTAAATTCAGAAAGATCAAGAGTTAAAGGGGTTGTCCCGCGGCAGCAAGTAGGGTTATACACTTCTGTATGGCCATATTAATGCACTTTGTAATATACATCGTGCATTATTCATGAGCCATACAGAAGTTATTCACTTACCTGCTCCGTTGCTGGCGTCCCCGTCGCCATGGTGCCGTCTAATTTCAGCGTCTAATCGCCCGATTATATCCAATAAAAGTAAAAAGGTTCCTGCGCTCCTTTAGGACCCAATTCCACCAGGGATTGGAATTGCCAATAAATGAGTAAGCTAAAAACTTTTCTTTATTCCATATCCAAATACAGTGCAACGCGTTTCGTCGCATATAGCGACTTTCTCAAGCACAATCATAAAAAACTCACATACATTTAACATATATATATATATATATATACAATAACCTTATGTGTTTGTATTAATTACCTTAGTGCTCCTCCTTTCTCCCGCAGGCACGTCTGTCTGCTGTCATGCCGGCGTCCTACTCCGTGCCGCCCACGTGACCAGTCACGTGTGTCAGCGTCGCGCGATGACGTCATCACGCCAGCGTAGCCCCGACATCCACGGTGGAACGCATGGAGTAAGTGTATTCCCTGCGCTCCTCTCGGCCGTCTCGTCAGTGGTAGCGTGCCGACGTCATCACGCTCCACCAGAGCAGGCTCCAATGATGTGGAACGCTGTGCTGGAGCACATTAACTCTCTCCTTACCTAACGCTAGCTATATATAACGAAAGGAGGAGCCCCTTCTTCTTACCCCTTCATTTTCTGTACCTGTTTGCTTGTATATATCATATATAAGAAATGTTATCACATATGAAATGATGTATATAAAAAGAAGACAGGTGTTATAGCCCTTAACCTCTGTCCTCATTGTTTTACCCTGATCTTATTCAGTATAGATCTCTACTTTTATGCAGTGTTATTTAACCTCTGATCTATACCTACTATTGCACATAAATCCACATATATTAATTTATATGGCATATATATATACTATTAAAATATAAATACATTAAAATATTGTTTAATATTGATATATGTATATATAATATACTATAAAATTTATATTAAAATGTCATATTAATTATGATAAAATATTTTTTCTCTATAAAAAATTCCTAGTAAACCTATTATTGATCAGGAATTGATATATATATGTATATATCCATTTCTTATAATACTACCTCCATCTCTGTTTCATTTCATAATTAATTACTGCCATTAATAAATATATTCATAATTGATAATCAATAACCAATAACTAACAATTAATAAATAAATAATTAACGATCAACAATTTATCTTCCTTCATAATCCATACTTATAGTTTTTCAAGCACTTCATTCAAGCCATTTGGAGTGAGGGTATTCATTCTGTAAATCCAGTACATCTCTTTTTCTCGTAGACGTTGTACCGACTTTTCATGAATGAATTCCAAGGGTGTGACTCTGAGTCCTTCACTTTTTTTATTATGGTGCGTGGAAAAATGGCGGGATACACTATGTTTGGTGTATCCCTTGTTAATATTACTTCTGTGTTTATTAACCCTTTCCCTCAAGGTATTAATGGTCCTGCCTATGTATCTCATGTTGCAGGGGCATTCTATCATATATATCACCAATTTTACATTACAGGTCATATGTTGTACTATCTTGATCTTTTCCCCATTTACTAATTCTACCTCCTGTCTACCATTTTCAATATTGTGACAACATTTACACTTTTTCTCTTTACATCTGTGTACACCTCCTTCTCCAATCTTGCTTTTTTGTAGTTTACTTTTTTCCTTTTTCTTGTTACCTTCTCTTCTCGGGCATGAAGGGGCCAATAAATTTTTTAGGGTTTTGTTCTTTCTAAAAACACATCGGGGGTTGTTAGATATAGTTTGCATTAAAAAAGGATCCTCCTTCAATATGGGCCAATTACTCTTGAGGATCCTATTTATTTCTCCGTGTTGGGAACTGTATTTGGTGATGAACGCTGATTTGAATTCCTGGCTATTCCCTTCTTTGTTCCTCGTTTCGACACCTTTTTCTCCATTTTCTTTCTTTAGGGCCTTCTTGTATGCAGTTTCTATTATTTGCTTAGGGTACCCTTTCTGTTGAAATCTCTTTTTTATGACTACAGCCTGTTTTTCAAAGTCCTCATTTTTAGTGCAATTTCTTTTCACCCGCTGTAGTTGCCCAAAGGGAATATTCATTCGCCATTTCTTATGGTGGCAACTATAGTAATCCAAATAGCTATTTGTGTCTACTGGTTTGAAGTGGGTACGTGTTATTATTTTATTTCCATCTGCTTCCAACTCCAAATCCAAGTATACTATTTTTTTAGGGTCTATAGTGTAAGTGAAATTTAATCCAAATTCATTCTTACCTAGTTCTTGTATAAATAGAATTAAATCCTCCTTCTTGCCGTCCCATATTATTAAGAGATCATCTATGTATCTCCTATAAAGTATTATTCTTTCATCCTGAAATCTCCCCTTCTCAAAAGCCCCCATAACTAAGTTAGCAAACGTAGGGGCACATTTGGTACCCATAGCGGTCCCAGTTATCTGTTTATAAAATGTATTGTTGTATGTAAATATATTGTTTTGTAATATGAAAAGAATACTTCTCACGATAAAGTCTCTTTGGCCGGATGGCATAAGTATATCTTCTTCTAAGGTTTGTTCTACTGCTCTGACCCCCATGTCATGTTCTATATTCGTGTACAAAGATTCCACGTCCAGCGTGCACCACTGGTAAGATGTTTCCCACTGTATATTTTTAACCATATCTAATAAATGCCCAGAATCTTTAACATAAGACGGGAGATTTTTTACATATTTTTGGAGTTGTAAATCAACATACTCCGAAAGTCTACTAGTAGACTTTCGGAGTATGTTGATTTACAACTCCAAAAATATGTAAAAAATCTCCCGTCTTATGTTAAAGATTCTGGGCATTTATTAGATATGGTTAAAAATATACAGTGGGAAACATCTTACCAGTGGTGCACGCTGGACGTGGAATCTTTGTACACGAATATAGAACATGACATGGGGGTCAGAGCAGTAGAACAAACCTTAGAAGAAGATATACTTATGCCATCCGGCCAAAGAGACTTTATCGTGAGAAGTATTCTTTTCATATTACAAAACAATATATTTACATACAACAATACATTTTATAAACAGATAACTGGGACCGCTATGGGTACCAAATGTGCCCCTACGTTTGCTAACTTAGTTATGGGGGCTTTTGAGAAGGGGAGATTTCAGGATGAAAGAATAATACTGTATAGGAGATACATAGATGATCTCTTAATAATATGGGACGGCAAGAAGGAGGATTTAATTCTATTTATACAAGAACTAGGTAAGAATGAATTTGGATTAAATTTCACTTACACTATAGACCCTAAAAAAATAGTATACTTGGATTTGGAGTTGGAAGCAGATGGAAATAAAATAATAACACGTACCCACTTCAAACCAGTAGACACAAATAGCTATTTGGATTACTATAGTTGCCACCATAAGAAATGGCGAATGAATATTCCCTTTGGGCAACTACAGCGGGTGAAAAGAAATTGCACTAAAAATGAGGACTTTGAAAAACAGGCTGTAGTCATAAAAAAGAGATTTCAACAGAAAGGGTACCCTAAGCAAATAATAGAAACTGCATACAAGAAGGCCCTAAAGAAAGAAAATGGAGAAAAAGGTGTCGAAACGAGGAACAAAGAAGGGAATAGCCAGGAATTCAAATCAGCGTTCATCACCAAATACAGTTCCCAACACGGAGAAATAAATAGGATCCTCAAGAGTAATTGGCCCATATTGAAGGAGGATCCTTTTTTAATGCAAACTATATCTAACAACCCCCGATGTGTTTTTAGAAAGAACAAAACCCTAAAAAATTTATTGGCCCCTTCATGCCCGAGAAGAGAAGGTAACAAGAAAAAGGAAAAAAGTAAACTACAAAAAAGCAAGATTGGAGAAGGAGGTGTACACAGATGTAAAGAGAAAAAGTGTAAATGTTGTCACAATATTGAAAATGGTAGACAGGAGGTAGAATTAGTAAATGGGGAAAAGATCAAGATAGTACAACATATGACCTGTAATGTAAAATTGGTGATATATATGATAGAATGCCCCTGCAACATGAGATACATAGGCAGGACCATTAATACCTTGAGGGAAAGGGTTAATAAACACAGAAGTAATATTAACAAGGGATACACCAAACATAGTGTATCCCGCCATTTTTCCACGCACCATAATAAAAAAAGTGAAGGACTCAGAGTCACACCCTTGGAATTCATTCATGAAAAGTCGGTACAACGTCTACGAGAAAAAGAGATGTACTGGATTTACAGAATGAATACCCTCACTCCAAATGGCTTGAATGAAGTGCTTGAAAAACTATAAGTATGGATTATGAAGGAAGATAAATTGTTGATCGTTAATTATTTATTTATTAATTGTTAGTTATTGGTTATTGATTATCAATTATGAATATATTTATTAATGGCAGTAATTAATTATGAAATGAAACAGAGATGGAGGTAGTATTATAAGAAATGGATATATACATATATATATCAATTCCTGATCAATAATAGGTTTACTAGGAATTTTTTATAGAGAAAAAATATTCTATCATAATTAATATGACATTTTAATATAAATTTTATAGTATATTATATATACATATATCAATATTAAACAATATTTTAATGTATTTATATTTTAATAGTATATATATATGCCATATAAATTAATATATGTGGATTTATGTGCAATAGTAGGTATAGATCAGAGGTTAAATAACACTGCATAAAAGTAGAGATCTATACTGAATAAGATCAGGGTAAAACAATGAGGACAGAGGTTAAGGGCTATAACACCTGTCTTCTTTTTATATACATCATTTCATATGTGATAACATTTCTTATATATGATATATACAAGCAAACAGGTACAGAAAATGAAGGGGTAAGAAGAAGGGGCTCCTCCTTTCGTTATATATAGCTAGCGTTAGGTAAGGAGAGAGTTAATGTGCTCCAGCACAGCGTTCCACATCATTGGAGCCTGCTCTGGTGGAGCGTGATGACGTCGGCACGCTACCACTGACGAGACGGCCGAGAGGAGCGCAGGGAATACACTTACTCCATGCGTTCCACCGTGGATGTCGGGGCTACGCTGGCGTGATGACGTCATCGCGCGACGCTGACACACGTGACTGGTCACGTGGGCGGCACGGAGTAGGACGCCGGCATGACAGCAGACAGACGTGCCTGCGGGAGAAAGGAGGAGCACTAAGGTAATTAATACAAACACATAAGGTTATTGTATATATATATATATATATGTTAAATGTATGTGAGTTTTTTATGATTGTGCTTGAGAAAGTCGCTATATGCGACGAAACGCGTTGCACTGTATTTGGATATGGAATAAAGAAAAGTTTTTAGCTTACTCATTTATTGGCAATTCCAATCCCTGGTGGAATTGGGTCCTAAAGGAGCGCAGGAACCTTTTTACTTTTATTGGATATAGCTACAGTGGATCACACCCAGAGTGTGATACAGTTATCCTGGCAGCTCTCCCGACATAGCCCGTCGGGATATCGTGGACACACAGGGAGATGACCGGCAGTATATATTAAAGCGAACCAGGACTTGGAGGTGTAGGTGGAGCTCAGGACCGGGCTCCACTATACACCGGGTGAGTCCCATTTTATGTGAATTATTATCCACATTGAGATTGCTTTCCATTATTCGTAGTGCGCTGTCCTGATACATATATTATAATCGCCCGATTAGACGCGCTTGCGCAGATGGGTCTTTTCCCTTCGGCTCAGTCCGGCAGTCCAATCAGGAGGCTGGAATCGGCACATGTGACGGGGCGGAGCTACGCGATGATGCGTACAAGGGGCGGAGCCAGAACACCGCTGCTGCCGGACTGAGCCGAAGGGAAAAGACCCATCTGCGCAAGCGCGTCTAATCGGGCAATTAGACGCTGAAATTAGACGGCACCATGGCGACGGGGACGCCAGCAACGGAGCAGGTAAGTGAATAACTTCTGGGGAAAAAATGAAATACAATACATATAGCAGAAGGTAAGAGGTTTGTATACAAGCGCGTCTAATCGGGCGATTAGACGCTGAAATTAGACGGCACCATGGCGACGGGGACGCCAGCGCAGGGAAGGTGAGTATATAACTTCTGTATGGCTCATATTTAATGCACGATGTATATTACAAAGTGCATTAATATGGCCATACAGAAGTGCATAACCCCACTTGCTATCGCGGGACAACCCTTTTAAGAGCAGGATAGCGCCCTGATACCAAAATGCAATATCCAGAGATAACAGACAAAAGGGGGGGGGGGGGGGGGGGAAATCAACTGGTGGAACTGGAACGCCTGGTAAGAACAAACCTATGGTCACACCTATGGTCCTGGATTGCCTTGGATTAACAATCAGGTTCCAGTTGCATGTTTGGCACCAAAACGCATTGCATCTGCTTCTATACCTGCCTTATGGAATGAATTTGGATTTTCCTGACTGACACCTACAGCTTCTGCTTTGAACAAATGATATCTCGATATAGGGGGGGTTGAGCGGGTTTCACCACCCTCTGTGGAGTAAGTTTGGATTTATTATTAGAGATGAGCGAGCGTACTCGGAAAAGCACTACTCGCTCGAGTAATTTGCTTTATCCGAGTATCGCTGTGCTCGGGTCTGAAGATTCGGGTGCCGGCACGGAGCGGGGAGCTGCAGGGGAGAGCGGGGAGGAACGGAGGTAAGATCTTTCTCTCCCTCTCTCCCGACCGCTCTCCCCTGCTCCCCGCTGTGACTCACCTGTCAGCCGCAGCGGCACCCGAATCTTCAGACCCGAGCACAGCGATACTCGGATAAAGCACATTACTCGAGCGAGTAGTGCTTTTCCGAGTACGCTCGCTCATCTCTATTTATTATCTCATTCTCTTCAGCTGCATGTTTATTCCTCCTACACCTTTGAGGGCTTGGATATATAATTTGTTTCTTCTTTTTCTGCACTTAAAATTAGAAAGATCAGGTTATTTGCCCCAAACCGTATTTTGCTTGCCCATACGGTCTCTTCTCTTCCTTCCTGTATGCCTGTTTTAAATTTTTAAAAATGTGAACAAGTAAAACATATCCTGACAAGCTTTACTGCTGATGTCCCGTATCATATAGGCTCTCTGCATAATTCCACCAAGAGCATATTACTGACGTACTTCTCTGTCTGTAATACAGACGTGTGTCCTGACCCAACTGCAGGGTTCACTGACCCCAATTGTTACGGCCATACTCCCACTTTGGAAACCAGACCTCACAAGGATTCTGTACAAGGAATGTGATGAATGTTTTGACCCCACAGGTGTTTTGTGGAAGTTATTAACATTTGGCAAAGAAAAATATCAATTTTTCCAGTAATATGTAATACAATACACTGTAATACAGAAATAGTAACTGTTATCGAACACAGGGTAATCCTGGGTGCCTTCAATAGTTTTTTAACTCCCATGGGAATCCAGTAATACCCCAGATAGGTCCCACTCAGTAATAATGCCCCTCATAGGCCCCAGCTCCTCCACCCAGTAGCAGTGCCCTTTTGATATATATATAAAAAAAAACTAAACTTATACTCACCTGTGCTGGAGCGCCGCCCTTCCGGTGAGTTGAACGGCCAGTAGGCTCCAGCTTAGGTGTATATCTACAGTCCTGACTTTAATGGCAGATGGCACTGTGTAACGCTCGCTGCCATTAAAGGTTTGTACCACAATATCACAAATATTACTGGACTCATTGCTGACAGCAAGATGAAATGATTAACCAATAACATCTCCCAAATAACAATAAGCAGAGCAAAGTGCGCACTGCAAGGGAGAAACGTAATGTGAAAGAAGCCTTACATGGGTGACTTTCATCTGCGCAGTAAAGTGATCATATCATGCAAAAACTTTACCCAAATGCACACATAGACTTTAACCATGCCTATTTTTTGTCCCCCCAGCTGTGTCCTTCCTGCTCCAAATTAAAAATGTTTGTACACATACTTTGTGCCCGCTTACAGATTTGCTTTCCGTGTTCATGCAACTATGTATGTTGGGCAAACTGTCATGTTCCATTGCCACAGCTGCCGGCTCTCCTCACCTTCCCTCCTTCGGCAGCCATGGGCCCCATTTCCCCGTTACGGTTACCTGCAGCAGATGCTGCATGGGTCTTCGTCCCAGGCCATCTGTCACCAGTCTCTTGAAGGGCCAGTGTGTGCACCCAACTTTCTAGTCCCCAACCAGTCTGTATAGGTGTGGCTCCATTTAGAGCCACTCCTCCAACCTAAAGGTGCCTGAGCAATTACTCTCTTGGTGTGCAACGGTGTTTATCGATTTTGTCTGCTCTCCTGGTTTTGAAATAGTTTCTGTCTTCTCCACTTGCTGAACTTGGCTTGTTACTGGACTGCACTTCTCTCGTCTGTGGCCTGCTCTATCGCTGTGCAAGAATTCCACCTGTCCAGACTATGGCTCTGTTCCACGACCACGTCTCTGCCTACACCCTCTTGTACTGCATTATGGATACCCTTGTGGAAGAAGCCTGTGTATTCGGACTTTGGATCTGATCCATGACCACATCTCTGTCTACATCCTGTGGTACAGAATTACAGAATTGCATCAGCTGCCTCCTAAACTAGACTACTTCTGGGGCAACATTGTGGGATCTCTGCAGCAAAGACCAGATCCCTATTGGTGTGGTTAAAGAGTGAAAACGGAGGAGCCCCAGGTACTGCCCCTAGATTTAACCCAAGCCAAATCAGTTTGAGGCACAGCAGATCTACATCTGCTGTTGTGACACAAGTGACAAGTATTTGGCATCACTGTATATGGGAGAATTTTCTTTTGTTAATGTAATTATATTACATGATAGCCTTATAAGGGAGGGTAATTTGCATTTTTCCCCTTTAAAAAAAAATTGGAAAGACACTTTTTTGGGGGGAATCATGTAAGAAAACCTGTCAGGTCTGTTATGCTTCTTTCTCGGTCACTTATGTGTTATTGTGAAGCAGTTTTACAAAACTTACCTCTTGAACTTATACACGGCAATAAGGAGAAAACTGTCAATCAGCGGCTGGAGAGTGGGGGAGCCCACATGCCATGAACATCATTGGACTCTTTGCTTGCAGCACTGGTAATGCTGCAAAGCTCAAGAATTAAAGAAGCACTCAAATTTTCTCAGAATGAAAAAAAATTATCACAATATTCCTCGGCTGTGAGGAATCCATTTTTTCTAGGTTGTCACTCGAGGCTGCGTATTTTGCACTTTTCTTCCAGGTCACATGACGAGCACCCCAACTCTGCTCTCTGTCATACAGTTAATGGGCCAGCTCTATGTCAACTAACATGAAGAAAAACAGTTTTTCTGGCCCATAGCAACCAATCACAGCACAGTTTTCATTTTCAAGAGCAGAATACAAATTGAAAGCCGTGCTAGGCGAGAAAGATAGTTTTTCTTCAAGACAGGTGACATAAAGCTGACTGCACAGAACACAGCCATGGGATCTGCAGGCCAGAAGAAAAGTGCAAAGGTTATGTATTATAAATATTAACACTTTCACCCTGTGTGGGACATACCACAAGAAAAGCAAAAATAACTAAATAAAACGTTAAAAATTTACAAATCATTTTTTAAATAAAAAAACTAATACCAAAAAATTAGATTTTTTTAAATGTGAAGGAATAGTTAATAAACATTTTTATATACCTTATAGAGGAATTTTGAGGTAATAGAAGATGGGCTGTTTAGGATCCTCAGTTTCTTTCCACAGTAAAGAGAGTTTATAAAATGTGTCTCTTGCTGTGAACAACCTGTCCTGTTCTGCTTTAGGGTCTGTCCACATTAGCTGGATTTGCTGTGGATTTTCTGCACCAAATGGCGTAGATCTTAAAGATTTTTGTGCAGATTGTCACAAACTCCCCCCCCCCCTCAAATGAGGGTGTGTAATCCACATCAAAATCTGTGTGTTACATGCGTATTGTCACATGGATTCTGGGCACATGAACACCAAAATCCACAGTGTATTTTCTGCTGCCAAAATACACTTTGTGTGATTTGAATTAACATGTAATGCTTTGTTTTTCCTGTGGTGGCGCTGCAGCAAAATTAGATACTTATTACCATGTTTCCTTACAGATTACAGCTCATCACTGGGGGGTCCCAGTAGGGGAATATTTTGTAATCAGCTTACTGTCAAGGGACCCTTCTACCAAACAGAGATTGTCCAAAGTGAAGAACCCTTTTAATAACTGTGTTACTATATCATACACTATACTAGACTGTGTACTGTATGACAATCCTGTCACATTTAGTAAACATGGAAATTTTATTTCAGACAAAAATATAAAATAAAAACAAACATTCAAAACCATACCATTTCTACCCCGAATGCAGGAATTTTCCCTTTTTTTACCCAGGTCTCCAATTTCAAAATCAACTTTAGTAAATCTGAAATCCTGAACATCTCACTCCTTACCGCGGTACAACTAACCCTGCTGCCTTCCTTTCCCTTTTTTGTAGGCTCCCCAGGCCATTAAGTATTTTGGCATTCAACTTCCATGAGACCCCTCTGGCCTACACCAGCTAAACTTTTCCCCTAGAAACTTTTCAAGTTTCTACAAGAGGACTGAGCTAGGTGGTCCAAAAGTGCCTTTTTGCCTAGAGTTAAATATCTTTTCTAAACACTCCCCATTAAAATCTCCTGTCTGTTTTTTTCAGTGGTTGACAAACTCAAAATATGTTTATTTGGGTTAATAAGCCTCTGAGGATCACACGTTCCCTGCTTTGTAGGCCGAAGGAGAGAGGTGGTGTTGGTGTCCCTGACTTTAAGTCCCATTATTTAGCATCTCACCTGGCACATGTGCTTGACTGGTACCTCGCTCGGGTCCAAAAAAGCCCTAGGCAGAGATTGAACAGAGGTTCTCAAATATCCCTCTGGCTGCTTTACTCCCAATTGCTTATGTTATAGGGTCCATTAGTTCAACTATTGCTTGCTGCACACAAGTGTCGGTCTGAGTCCATTTCCTTCTACTCCCATCTCCTCTCTTTCCAACATTGGACATTCTTTTTTTCTTTTCCACCAGGCCTGAGGGATCCAGTATTTTGCTTTTAGACAGCAGCCAACTGCTTTAGAATCCTTTGGCGGCTCAAGGGTCTAGCCCATGCCTGACTTTTTGGATTCCCTGACCTGTGTGGGGGGCCTGTCCTCTCTTGTTCCTTGGAGGTCTACATAGCTTAGTCACTTTTTCCACTAACTTGCTCCAAGACCTACTTATTCGAAATGCAAAACAGCTTTTCAAGAACTCAGCCTTGGGAGTTAGTCAGTACTCTACGCACTGCCGGATTAACCACCTTCTCGGTTTATGTTACAATGGGAAGCTGACCTGGGTCTGTCTCGGTCATCTGTGCGACACAAACAAATTTTTGTATTGCCTCATAAAGTCTCTATTAGCTTGCGGCTAAAAGAGGTGAACTATAAGGTCCTATCTAGGTGGAATAGTGTCCCCTCCAACCTACATGCTCTTTTTTCCCTCTGTTGATCTGCTTTACTGGAGATGTGGGGAAGAACAGGGCTCCCTTCTTCACATTTTCTGGTCCTGCAAGGTCCTGGCCCCCTTCTGGGACGAGGTTCAACAGGTGAAATAGCAGGTTGCTGGAGCCTCAATTGGTCTGGAGCCGGCGCTGCTTCCCCTCCATTACTACAAGACTCCCTTGTCAACCTATAACTGTTTGCTCTTACGTCACTTGATGATGACAGCAAGAGTTTGCATCCCACTGCTTTGGAAGAAACACCATCCCCACTATGGTGTCTCTTTGGTTTTCCCAGATGAACAATGTGATGCATATGGAAGATCTTACCTCTTACCTAAATAATTTCTAGGACAGGTTTCTAAAACTTGGTACTATTGACTAGAGTTTCAAAACTCAACTATATATTTGGATCTCCTGCGGAATTCAATCAGAATGTTTTTCCTGTATGGTTGGCATAGATCCTAACCCTGGTGAGTCACTCGCACCCCCCCCCCCTCCTGCGCGCGCACGCACGCACACACACCTTTCCCCCTTTTCTCCCTTCCCTTATTCTTTCTTGGTTTTCTTACGCCCTGGCTCCTCCCCTCCTTGTGTTATTCTTTGCCATTTTTTCCTTTAGTTTGAAAATCCTGGGATGGAGCCAATTTGTGATCCCACCATTAGCTTAATGTTTCCGGTCCATGTCTTCTCCTGCCGATTGCTTTGCTGCACCCATCAGACTGCGAGTTTTCTATGTTAATAAAAATTAATTCCTTTGACAAAAACAACGAGGCTGTGAGATGAAACGCCAAGGTACTTGAGTTCACACTCCCTGGAACGCTAGAACGTATGTGGATACCCCACCCCAACACCTGCTAGAGATACAAAAAGGAAAGGAATATAGGAAAGACTGATACTTCTCTATTTGTATCCACTTCAAGCTTTGGCTTAAAAAACTGCGTCGGAAACGGATTGTGTGATCCCAGCCATAGACTATAGATATCGAACTATACCTGGGTGAAAGCAGAATGAAAACCCTCCCAGTTTTAATTGCTGCCTGTGTCAATAAAATGGTAAAATATAATAGTATGCAAAAGATTAACAGGTTGTATTATGACTTGATGATTTGTTTTGCAATATAAGTAATTGGACTTAAAATATGTTTCGTCAATGACAAAGTCAAGGTGATCATTAACCCCTTAACGACCAGCCCATAGTGTTTTTACGTCCTCCCGAAGTGGGCTTTATTCTCTGAGGACGTAAAAACATGCTTCCTGCAGAGAATAATGCCCCTCGGGCTGTGGACGTGACAGCTCCATGCTGTCGGTGTCCGCAGGTAGCTGACAGCATGGAGCTGTCATCCTGGGCTGTTCGGACACCCCCCCGGCATTGCGATGAGTGCTATGCAATGGATAGCGCCGATCGCAAAAAAAGTAAATAAAAGTACACAAAAGTTAAAGATTCAGCTGCTCTGATGGATCGGATCCATCGGAGCAGCTGAAATTACTCACCCAGGTCCGGCACGCTGCTCCCCACTCTCCTGCCGCTCCGGGGCCCGAAGCCTGTCTTCTGCGCATGCGCGCCAGGCGGCATTACGTCAGCCGCATGCGCAGAAGGCCCGGCGGCGCGGGAGATTTAAAATCTCCTGGCTCCCGGCTCCTGTAGGTAGCCGGGAGGCAGGAGATGTCAGCGGGGACTGCGGTGAGCGGTCCCCGGTACCGCGATCGTCGTTATCCAATGGATAGTGCGATCGCGAAAAAGTTAAAAAAAAGTTTTTAAAAAGTCAGTTTCACCTCCCCTCATGGATCGGATCCATGAGGGGAGGTGAAAATACTCACCCCCAGTCCTCAGCGGTGTCCCGATGTCCCGGGACCCGAATCCCCGTCTGCGCATGCGCGCCCGATGATTGACATCGGGCGCGTGCACAGACGGGCTCGAGCCCCGGGAAATTTAAAATCCCTCTGCTCCTAGCTGCCATGTGTAGCTAGGAGCAGAGAGATTATACCGGGGACATGATCACTGTCATCCAATGGATGACAGTGATCATGTAAAGTGAAAAAAAAGTGTAAAAAAGTAAAAAAAAGTTTTTAAAAGTTTAAAAAGAGTACGTTTCATCTCCCCTCATGGATCATATCCGTGAGGGAGGATGAAAGTACGTACCTAAGGCCCCCAGATTTATCCGCAGACCTTACCACAGCTTCTGCACACGCGCTCGTCGCCAAAATGGCGGGCGCATGCGCAAAAGCTGTGGATTGCCAGGATAATTTAAATTCTCCCTGCTCCTGGCTACAAAACGTAGCCAAGAGCATAAAGATTTAATGGGGGTCTGCAGTGAGCGGTTCCTGGTCACGTGTTCGCCATTATCCAATAATGGCGAACACGTAAAAGTAAAAAAAAAAATTTGAAGTTTCATCTCCCCTCACTGATGCGATCAGTGAGAGGAGATGAAACTTTTTACCGGAGGCCTGCGTATTTGAACCCCGACGCGATCTTCCTCCGTGGACCTTCCCGAATTCTGCACATGCGATTGCCGGCAAAAAGCCGGACACATGCGCAGCAGTCGGGGAGCCCAGGAAATTTAAAATCTCCTTGCTCCCAGCGACCAACGGTCACAGAGAGCCTGGAGCAGTGACGGGTGGCCTTGTTGAACGGTCCTCGGTCACGTGATAAAAAGGTAGCGATCTACCTTAGGCCGGTCTCACATGACCGCATAGGAATTACGGATTCTGCATGCGTCTGATCCACGGTAATACGCAGATCAATCGCATTGGATTACACAATTCCGCTCACATTAGCGGGTTGGAATTGCGTAATCCACTCGTAGAAAAGAGAACGCAGCAGGTTCTATTTTACTGCGGATATTTGCAACGTAGAGCCCATTGTGCTCCATGGTCGTGGATATACCCGCAGCCCATACGCAACTACGTTGTATACGGGCTGTGGGTACCCCCGTCATCGCTAAGCGACGGTGCGGGAAATACAAAAAAAGGTGTACTGTGCATGACCGCCTGTGTGAGTAGGCAATTATGCGCAGTACATTACGCAGCCGTACGCAGGGTCACAGCCGGGCTCACAGATGGAATCCGCTGTGGGCCTCCGCAAGCGGATTCCGCCTGCACCCGCGTGAGCCCGGCGTTATTCAGACAGCTACCTGTGATACGTATTTTACAAGAAGCCCCAGGAACGCTCGCCTTCCTGCAGTTCCAGGAGCACCTTGTTGAGCGCCTTTTGTGTGAGACCGCCACACCTCATCAAGCTTACGGAGACTCACGGAACGCCACTTTTTACACCCCTTACCCACCACTGAGGTCACGAAATACCCCCAAAAAGCATGAGAGAAGGGGGGGGGGATACCCGGTTTTATTGCCCCATGGGCCCATTCCAACCAGCCTCCGTAATTACCCCTGTCTTCGGAAATACTACACAGTTCACATTTTTACTTTTATCTAAGATTTGCGAACGCCAAAAAGGGCGCGGAGGGGGGGGGGGGGGGGAATTTTTAGGGAGTCAATCTTTATTCTGTACAAATAAGCAATGGGGCCTGAAATTTATTCAGTTGTGCCCTAAAATCCAACAGGTGTTCCGTCCTTTATAGGCCTTGCCATGCGTCCTGTAAGTAGATTAGGGCCACAATGGGTATGTTTCTGAACTCGGGACAAACGGGGGTATCCATTTTGGGGGGAACGTCTTCATTCCTATGTACAATGTACAAAAAAAATGTTTTTAAATTGAAAAAATTGCCAAAAAAATTGAAAATCGTAACTTTTTCCTTCTGCTTTGCTTAGATTCATTCAAATACTGTGGGGTCAAAATACGCAGTACACCCCTAGATGAATTCGTTAAGGGGTCTAGTTTTCAAAATGGGGTCATTTGAGGGGGTTCTTTATAGTTTTGACCGCTCAATGGCTCTATAAGTGGGCAATGGACCCTGAAATTTATTCAGTGGTACCCTGAAATCCAACGGGTATTCCTTTCATTGTAGGCCTAGCCATGGGTCCTGTAAGTCTATTAGGGCCACAATGGGTATGTTTCTGAACACGGGACAAACAGGGGTATCCATTTTGGGGTGAAAGCCTTCATTTATATGTGTGCTGTACAAGAAAAACTGTTTTTAAATTGACACAATAGCCCAAAAAATGAAAATCCTATTTTTTTTCCTTTTGCTTGAATTTATTCAAAAACTGTGGGGTCAAAATATGCAGTACATCCCTAGATAAATTCGTTAAGGGGTCTAGTTTTCAAAATGGGGTCATTTGTGGGGGTTTTCTATGGTTTTGGGCGCTCAAGAACTCTACAAGTGGGCAATGGGGCCTAAAAGGACTTCAAGCAAAATCTATGTTCTGAAAGCCACCGATTACTCCTTTTATTTTGGGCCCCGTTGTGCATGCGGACATAAGATTAGGGCCACAATGGGTATATTTCTGAAAACAGCACAAACAGGGGTATCCATTTTGAGGTGTAAATCTTCCTTCATATGTGTGCTGTACAAAAAAAGCTGTTTTTAAAATGACAGAATTGCCAAAAAAACAAAAATCCTAATTTTTTACTTTTGCTTTGCTTGAATTTATTCAAAAACTGTGGGGTCAAAATACGCAGTACACCCCTAGATAAATTCGTTAAGGAGTCTAGCTTTCAAAATGGGGTCATTTGTGGGGGTTCTCTATGGCTTTGGGCGCTCAAGAACTCTACAAGTGGGCAATGGGGCCTAAAAGGACTTCAAGCAAAATTTGTGTTCCGAAAGCCACCGGTTGCTCCTTTCATTTTGGGCTTCGTTGTGTATCCAGACATAAGATTAGGGCCACAATGGGCATGTCTCTGAACACAGGACAAACAGGGGTATCCATTTTTGGGTGCAAGTCTTCCTTCATATGTGTGCTGTACAAAAAAAGCGGTTTTTAAAATGACAGAATTGCCGAAAAAACGAAAATCACAATTTTTTCCTTTTGCTTGGTTTGAATTCATTCAAAAACTGTGGGGTCAAAATATGCAGTACACCCCTAGATAAATTCCTTAAGGGGTCTAGTTTTCAAAATGGAGTCATTTGTGGGGGTTTTCTATGGTTTTGGGCGCTCAAGAACTCTATATGTGTGCTATGGGGCCTAAAAGGACTTCAAGCAAAATTTCTGTTTTGAAAGACACTGACTACTCCTTTCATTTTGGGCCCCGTTGTGGACTCAGATATAACAATAGGGCCACAATGGGTATATTTCTGAACACGGGAGAAATAGGGGTATCCATTTTGGGGTGTAAATCCTGATTTTCATGTAAACTATAGGAAAAAAATATGTCTTTAAAATGACAGATTTGCAAAAATATGAAATTTTACTTTTTCTCCTCTAAATTGAATTAATTCCTGAAAAAAAACTGTGGGGGTCAAAATACTCATGACACCCCTCAGTGAATACACTAAGGGGTGTAGTTTTTAAAATGAGGTCATTTGGGGGGGGTATCTATTATTCTGACACTCATGAGCCTTTCTAATCTTGGATTGGTATAGGAAAACAAAGTGTTCCTCAAAATGCTAAAAAGTAATGTTAAATTTGTACGTCTCCTAAATGGTTAAAAAAAACACGAAAGTTTTTCCAATGTGCGCCCAAAATAAAGTAAACGGGTGGAAATATCAATCTTAGCAAAAATTTCTATATTATGTTTGCACATATTTAAGATATTGCAGTTGGAAATGTGAAAAAATGACGATTTTGGCGCTTTTAATAAATAAACACAATTTCTAATCGGTCTATTTTTTCCACCTAAATGAAGCACAACATGTGGCGAAAAAACAATGTCAGAATCGCTTGGATATGCAAAACCTTTCTGGTGTTTTTCCATGTTAAAGTGACACATGTCAGATTTGCAAAATTTGGCCTGGTCATTAAGGCGCAAACAGGCTTGGTCACTAAGGGGTTAAAAAACAAGTCATCCAGAGAACATCACTAAAATCTCAAAACATCCTTTTTTTAAGGCCTCGTTCACACAGGCGACAAAGTCACGCGATTTTGTAGCATTGCTACAAATCGCATGTATGAGAAGCCCATGCTTTCCTATGGGTTCCTTCACACATGCAATGTTTTGTAGCATGCTACAAAACGACACAAAAACCTCACCAGTCCCGCTATATGGATGCGACTCGTGAGGTTTTGTAGTCCATGTTTCTCTATGGAGCCTTCCTCCCTGTTGCATTGCATGAAAACGCGATTTTCGTGCGATGCAATGCAACTTTGACAGTAGGAAATCCTACTGTCAAAGCTAAAATTTAAGCCCTGGCTGCAGAATAAAAAACAAAAACACACATACATCACCTGTCCCGCACTGTAAGCCCGGCCGCATCTTCTTCCCGGGTCAACGGCAGTGATCTTCTCTTCTGGCCAGGGATTCAAAAATCCCCGCCTTCTGGAAGCGCTGGCTGTGATTGGCTAAGCATCAGCCAATCACAGCCAGCGCTCAATGAATGGCAGTGATTAAACTGCCATTCATTGAGCGCTGGCTGTGAATGGCTAAGTGTCAGCCAATCACAGCCAGCGCTTCCAGGAGGCAGGGATTTTTGAATCAACGGCCAGAAGAGAAGAAGATGATCTGTGGCAGGGACACAGGGAGAAGATGCAGCCGGGCTGACAGTGTGGGACAGGTGATGTATGGGTGTTTTGTTTTTTGTTCTTCTTCAGCTACGGCGTATTTTCACGGAAGGGCTTATATTTCAAGCCTCCCCCGAAAATCCTCGCATGTGGTGCTACAAAGTCGCGCGACTTTGTAGCATCACATGTAGAGATGAGCGAGCGTACTCTGAAAAGCACTACTCGCTCGAGTAATTTGCTTTATCCGAGTATCGCTGTGCTCGGGTCTGAAGATTCGGGTGCCGGCACGGAGCGGGGAGCTGCAGGGGAGAGCGGGGAGGAACGGAGGGGAGATCTTTCTCTCCCTCTCTCCCACCCGCTCTCCCCTGCTCCCCGCTGTGACTCACCTGTCAGCCGCAGCGGCACCCGAATCTTCAGACCCGAGCACAGCGATACTTGGATAAAGCACATTACTCGAGCGAGTAGTGCTTTTCCGAGTACGCTCGCTCATCTCTAATCACATGCGATTTATAGCGCTATAAAGTAGCGGTATCACCGCGAGAAATAGCAGCGATATCGCACGGACCAGCGATAGTAAGTGATAAATAGACAAAGACTAAACCCCCTGACTTACATTGTTCTTTCTGAAGGTGTTATCCAGGCATATTCTCCCACTTGCTCTGACATCCGGCATGGAGAGACAAACCTGCCTGATGGGTGGTGTCGGGTTGTTGGAGCGACTGTCTGATGCCCAGTGAGTACACCAGCTGGGTGTTGAATGGTTGTTGCCGTAACTCTAACTCCCCAGCCTACGTAGTATTGGAAGCAGGAGTATGTTTAGTCAACTCCTTTATCTCCTTACTGATAGTCTATGTATTTTTATATTGGTTGCTAAGGGGTCTTATTGGGATACATATGCCTCTTTATACACTGGAAGCAATATAGCAGAGACTCAGCTGTGTAATGCTATTTAACCCCTTAGATGCTACGACCAAATGCTGACTGCAACATCAAAGTGAATAAAAGAGTGAGGGGGCTCCTTCTGTACTCCACTGGGTATCAATGGGTTGCTATGGCAGCCAAAGCTTAAAAATGGTCTCTGAAATTGCCATCTATGAAAGCCTTTTGAGCCCTAACAGGCTCTAGAGCCTCTTAGGCTACCTGTCAGTGTAATACTGGCAGGTAGAATACACTGCAATAGAGAAGTTTTGCAGTGCATTATATGAGTGTTCAGTGTTACTGAAGTTGCAGTTTCCTAGGGAGACTAAAATATAATTTTTTTTAATGTCTAAAATATGTCAAAAAAATATATTTTTTTACACACCTTTCCAACCTTACTGTGTAGAAAAATACCCCCCCCTCCAAAAAAAAAAAAAAAAAAAAAATCACCAACCTGAACTGAAAAATTATCACATTATTTAATCCACATGGTGAATGACATGGCAGAAAAAAAAAAAGAGCAAGAATAGGTGGTTTTGCTTATCCCACCCCACAAAACATACATTGCGAACACATGCACACTTCCTGTCTAAGGGCAAAAGCATTCAAGAAGAACATGTACATAACTGTGTTACAAGGGTGTACTGTTGTGTGTAAAAATCAGTGTTCTTGCCTTTAGTCAGGGTGCTGAATTCAAATACTGCAAACAGAATTGTCTGTCAGGCAAGATAATAACGTTAGAGATCACAAGTATGATATTCAATATTGTAACATTTTGTTATAGTACATTGACCATTAAAGTCATGGACCTCATTTATCAAAACTCTCTAATGTGACAATAGATACAGTCAATGCTTAAAAAGCAAAGAAAAATCTGCCTGGATGGTATTCAAGAATTTGTCAAAAATTTGGGACGCAACATGTCCCACAAAGTACATTTCATGAACTTGCACCTTGACTACTGCCCAGAGAGATGCAGAGATTTATCAGATGAGCATGGTGAAAGATTTCACCAGGACACATGAGCAACTGAAAAACGGTACAGTAGATGCCACTTATGGAAGACTTTTTCCCATAGGGACTGCTTGGTGAGCAAGGATTGTGTTACCCTTTACACAGTGTACTCTCTCCACCATAGGAAAATGCCCCACAAACCATTATGGACCCTCTAACCATGTTTGAGAGTTGGTGAAATGCAATTACGTATCATCTATCGAATGTCATATGTCCATTTTTCTTTTGCTTCCAAACACCTCAAATTTGGACACATCCGTCCGGTACACTTATTCAAAATCCTCTACGGTCTAATTCTTGTATTTCTGCACCCATTGCAGTCATTTCTTTTTTATTTGCTGCCTCAACAAGTGGTTTCAGCACAACAGCTCTACTGAAAAGGCCAGCTGTTCTGAGTCTCTTCTTGATAGTTTCCACTGGATTGAGAGAGTTTGAATGATAACCATTTAGTGTAAATGCTGGCAGCGTCTTAACGATGAACGATAATTAAAACGACAATCGGCCTGCGTAAGATGCATAATTCATCTATAAACAATTGCATCTTTACTGTGAATGGAGGGGGGGGGGGGGGCAGGTGGTCAGACAGAGTGATCTCCATCCCGCTCCATCTCCATTTACTAAGTAATCCTCACTCGTGTGTGAAAGAACAGGAGTTATTATCACTGGGACAACTGTCCCATGGTAAAAGAACCTGAAGTTGAAATCTGCTTAAATTTCAGATGCAGTTCGCCATCTACTTTGTTTGGAGAGCAGTACGAAGGACTTTGTCAGTAAATCGAACCCGGGACCTCCCAAACTCCAGCCAGCAGCTCTCCCTGTCAAGCTATCCAGCCTGTGGGCAGTTCCCCTGCATGACTCTCAGCCTTGTTCCATGATCCCGGTTATCCAGTTACTGCCTCCTGGTCCTGACCCCGCCTTTGTCTCTGATTAGGCTTGCTATATAAACCTGGCCCTGGTCCCTCTTTCCTTGTGTGATTATTGTGCTCCACAGCATTTGATCAAGCTTCACTTTTGCCCGCTCCTCTACTATTACCTCAAGACCTCCTGATACCGACTTCTGGCTTCCCTTATGACTACGCTACCCGCCTCACCCATTTGTACTGCAAACCAAGACCTCCTGATACTGAGTTCTGGCTTTCCTTCTGACTATGCTGCCTGCCTCATCCATTTGTACTGCAGATTGAGATCTCCATTGCCGATTCCTGCCTCTTCCCCGACTCTTCTCCAGACATGCGGCTGCTACACCTGAGGCTCCACCCTAGTGCCTGAAACTGCTACAGACATATCTTCTGCTTTTGTAGTCACCCGTGGCCTCATTTCATTTAAATGTTTAAATCTATAGATCGCGCATGTCAGAAATATTTCCTGTTTGTCTAATCAATATAAATTAAATTGCAGAGCTAATAAAAATAAGAACTATCTCATATACACTGATTGAAGTGTAACATGTAGTTTCTATGAAGTACTTTATTCTTTTTTTATATGATTTGAAACACCCAAACTATACCTTAAGCATAGATTTTGCTTATCTAATCACCTCTATTTGCCGTTTAACCCTGTAGATGCCACCATAATTGCTGACCAGAGCATCAACATTGTTTGACAGAAAAAAATAACATTTTTTAACACTTACACAATGCTTAAACTATTGGGGGGAAAAAAATCTGCATATAATTGGTATTACCACATTCGTAACAACCTGCACTATAAAACATTACATTACTCATCCAGCACAATAAATTCAGTGAGAAACACAATGCCAAAATAGCCATTTTCTCTTCATCTCACTTCCCCAAAACAAGAACAAGAACTAATGAAGTAATTGTACCTCAGAATGGTATCAATAAAAACAAAAGTTGTCCAGCAAAAAAATACATTTAAAAAAAGTCATTTAACAATTTAGTCATCAGGAAAAATAAAAATAGTATGGTCTTGGAATATGGTGCCACAGAAAAAATTATTTTGTTAAAAAAAAAAAAAAAAAGTTTATAATGTGCAATAGTATTAGAACATCATAAAACCTATATAATTTTAATAAATTTGGTATTGTCATAAATGTAATGCTCCTATGTATACCACTTTGTGAACACCATAAAAATTAATTCCAAAAACCAATGGTGAAATTGCTTTTTTCATTGCCCCCACGCATCAAAATGATAAATGTTATTTGTATCCGAAATTTGTTCCAATAAAAATGGATATTCATTAGAGATGAGCGAGCCTACTCGGCCACGCCCCTTTTCCGCCCGAGTACCGCGATTTTCGAGTACTTCCGTACTCGGGCGAAAAGATTCGGGGGGCGCCGTGGGTGAGTGGGGGGTTGCAGCGGGGAGTGGGGGGGAGGAGGAGAGAGAGAGAGAGGCTCCCCCGTTCCCCGCTGCTACGCTGAAAATCGCGGTGCTCGATCGAGTAATTACTCGAAACGAGTAGGTTCGCTCATCTCTAATATTCATCCCGCAAAATACAAGATGTCATACAGCTACAATGACAAAAACTATAAAAGCTATGACCACTGGAACACAAGTATGAGTTATGTCACTAAGATTAAAAATGGATTTAAAGTAAATGAGTTATGCGCCAAGTCTGATATATATATATATATATACACACACATATACATATATATATATATATATATATATATATATATATATATATATATACACATATACATATATATACATACATACATACATACACACACACACACATACATATCTTAGCCTGATGTGGTGCGAACAACTCTGCCCTCATGTTTATATTTATAATCTAAAGGCATCAGCTATTTTCAATACATAAAATACTCAGGGCAAACCAGCGTGGAGGTCCCTTTGCGTGTTGCCCACTGGCCTACTTTTGTAGACACTGGTAGAATTTTTCAAAAGTCTGTAATTTTAAATATTTCCTGGTACACAACATTTCAGTGAAGTTTGTGGAAAATTAGCCAGGCACCGCACTCTTAAGAAAGCTATCTAAAAAAAAAAATCTGTGCTGCCCCTAGCAACCAATCACAGCGCATCTTTCATTTTACCTCAGCAGTATAATTAATGAGAGCTGTGCTGTGATTGCCTGTTATGGGCAACAAAAATGAATTTTGTTTTAGACTGTTTCCATAAGAGAGTGGTTGCAGGCTACTTTTCCATATAGATCGCCATCCTGGAACGGTCTTTCTACTAGTATAAAATTATATGAGACATGAATTCAAAATCTACAATGAAAAAGTGACGTTTCCGGGAGGATTTTTCCAATTTTAATGTGATAGGGGGTTAAGGCTTAAGATTTCTAAAAGTTCGTTTAAAGGTGCGTTTACACTAAATGATTATCGTTAAAAAAAATTAAAAAATCTGGATCATTGGAATTTGAACGAGTGTCGTTCAGTGTAAACACAACCAATGATGAACAATAATTAATTTGCTTATCTTCATTTCATGCAAGCATGAAAATCATTGTTGGCCCGTTCGCTAATCGTGCAGTCGTCTTTCTCATTCATTGGTACAGTGAATGTGAACGACTGAACGATTTATCTGCCCAAGCGAATGAGTAAACTCCCATATCATTCGCTCATGTGAACAATAAATCGTTCCATCTAATAGTCACTCCACTAGACCTAAAGGCAAACCAGCTTTAATTTTAAGATTTTTCTTTCAGTTCAAAAGAATGACATAGTGCATAGGTCCCCAACTCCAGTCCTCAGGGACCACCAACAGGTCATGTTTTCAGGATAAATTATGGTAAGAACACCTGTGGTAATGTCTGAGGCACTGACAATAATTACATCACCTGTGCAATGCTGAGGAGATCCTGAAAACATGACCTGTTGGCGGTCCCTGAGGACTGGAGTTGGGGAACACTGACATAGTGTACTAAAAAGAGCAGAAGGCTCCTAAAGTACTCCTTCGTTAATTGTCCAACTATCGTGTGGAGGTTATCTGGAAGCCCCCGCTTAGCTCAGTGAACACCAGATGTGTGATAAAGGTAGGACTGAAATCACTTTCATTCTCTTGCAGTGTTTTCATTCCAGGTCAAAGGTGATTAAATTGGTGAGAATTCAGTAAAAGAACATTAGCAGAGCTCTTTCTTACATCTGGAAAGGACATTTTTTTCTCTCAGCGGTTTATATGGGTATAACCATATAATTAAAAATAATTTCATAGCATAAATATATAAATAGCTGTCCATCAATGTAATTTCATGTCACAAATGTGTAATTCATTTTCTACAGATCCACCACCCCAAAATCTCTAAAATCTTTAAGAGTGGATATTTACCTAATCCCAGGCAAAGCATGGGCAGAATACTCAGCAGCACATGTGAAAAAGACTTGGGTATACTAATAGAACATAGACTGCACATGAGTCAACAATGTGATGCAGCAGCCAAAAAGGCAAACACAATTCTGGGATGTAATAAGAGAAGCATAGAGTCTAGATCACATGAGGTAATTATCCCCATCTACTCTTCCTTAGTCAGACCTCATCTGGAATACTGTGTCCAGTTCGGGGCACCCCAGTTTAAAAAAAGCCATGGACAAACTGGAGCAAGTTCAGAGAAGAGTTACCAGGGGGTTGAACCCTGGAGGTCCCTTCCAACTCTACCATTCTATGAGTCTACGACTGTGAAAACAGCCTGCACCGCTGATAAGAGTTCATCGCTCAATTCTAGACAACTAGAATTGAGCGAGGAACGAATCGTGCACATAAAACGTTTATCGCTCAAAAGATGGCTTTGAGTGAATTTTGAGCAAGAATCGTTGTGTCTAAATGGGCCTTAAGGCCTTACATTGCTGCCATGTGTGCAGTCTTACCTTTACCCAGCTATTGGCCTTTCTTTCTATGGTATTTTGTGGTTGACTGCTGGTCAAACAGCAAAGGCAGCAGATCAGCAATTGCCGAGTGTCTTCTGTAAAAAGAAAAAAAAAAAAAATTTACCTTATAAATTTCTATACAATACAAAAATCACGATTTTTTAATACGTAAATAAACGTTTATGCACACACATTATATTATATATTACGCACACACTCAGGTTTATTCTACACTATATTCTCTTATAGATTGCCCTACATGGTATTCTCACTGTTTTCAATATTAAGAAATATGATAATGTTATGTAATCAATTTTTTTTATCGCATTGCAAACAATACAAACGCGCGTTGCGATGCGATTTTAACATTACAAAGTCTCATTGACTTTTGCAATAAAAAAATCGTGCCATAAAATTGCACAAGGTTATCGAGGGCGGCAGCGATCTGATGCATGATTATTCTCTAAAAAAAACATTGCTGACGTTCACAAATAGCAGTGAATAAAGATGCGATTTTGCTGCAAATTAGCCTCAGGGCTCCTGCACACTTGCAAATCGCGATATCGCTGCGTTTTTATTAACGCGAATGTCAATAGGACTTTCTAATGTTAAAAAGCCATCGCACAAAAATCACAAGTCTGTGCTTTGCGATTTTTGTGAGATGCGCTTTTACCATGAGAAAGTCCTTATTGACATTTGCGTAAAAAAAAAAAAAAACGCAGCAATTTCACGATCGCAAGTGTGAAGGCCCCCTAAGGAAAAACGCTAACAATTTTTTTTTTTATGAAAACCAACGGCAAAAATGTTTTTTTTGGGGCACAAATTAAACCAAATGCAATAAAAATTGATTCAAAGGTATCTACAGTACAGCCCTTAAAGGGAACCTGCCGTGTTTGAAATGAAGTCCTTTCGGCAGCGCGTTATAGAGCAGGACGAGCTGAGCAGATTGATATATAGCTTTGTCAGAAACTTGGATTTTATTCATTTTAATCTTTGCTCTTTCTGAGCTTAGAGGTTCAGTGACTAATGGCACATACAAAATCAGCTGTCAGACGCTGATAAGACCACCACTGAACCTCAGGCGCTGATAAGACCACCACTGAACCTCAGGCGCTGATAAGACCACCACTGAACCTCAGGCGCTGATAAGACCACCGCTGAACCTCAGGCGCTGATAAGACCACCGCTGAACCTCAGGCGCTGATAAGACCACCGCTGAACCTCAGGCGCTGATAAGACCACCGCTGAACCTCAGGCGCTGATAAGACCACCGCTGAACCTCAGGCGCTGATAAGACCACCGCTGAACCTCAGGCACTGATAAGACCACCGCTGAACCTCAGGCGCTGATAAGACCACCGCTGAACCTCAGGCGCTGATAAGACCACCGCTGAACCTCAGGCGCTGATAAGACCACCGCTGAACCTCAGGCGCTGATAAGACCACCGCTGAACCTCAGGCGCTGATAAGACCACCGCTGAACCTCAGGCGCTGATAAGACCACCGCTGAACCTCAGGCGCTGATAAGACCACCACTGAACCTCAGGCGCTGATAAGACCACCGCTGAACCTCAGGCGCTGATAAGACCACCACTGAACCTCAGGCGCTGATAAGACCACCACTGAACCTCAGGCGCTGATAAGACCACCACTGAACTTCGAAGCTCAGAAAGAGCAAAGATTAAAGTGAATAAATCATAGGTTATACTCAAACTATTCCCAAATCAAGCACCTAGGAGTTGTCATTTTGCTGCAAAACTCGGCATGCAGTTACATCTTTTGGCGTGACGAATGGTCTTGCCATCTAAGGCCTTAAAAGTGATTCCATTTTTGTACTATAAAAAGGCTCTCAGAGGCTACTTGTGTGTAGTGACCTATATTTCCCCTTGTGTAGAGCTTGTTGACCACTAGACGCCTCTATGACACAATCAGAGATTTTGCCCAATTAACAGAATTTGAGAGGGGCCCTTTATTGGAATGCGAGAAGATGGATGTCCGAATGAACGAATTGCCCACCATCTGGGCAGACTGTTAGGAGATGCTGGGACCAGTGGATGCGTGAAGGCACACACACACACACACGGTGTCCGGGCTCAGAACGTCCTCAACAGACCACCAATTGAGAGAAACATCTGATCATCTGACAAGCACAAGCAGCTAAAACAGTTTTGTTGTCCGCCATCCAGAGACAGGTGGCACTATTGTTACAGGCCCCTGCGTCTGTTGGCACCATTTCCAAGTGCTTTGCTGAAGGACATTTGACACCCAACTTCACCCTCGTTTGCAGTTGTGTCATGAATGACAAAACTTTACTCCTACAGAGTGGGACCGCGTTGTCTTCAGTGATGAAGAAAAGTTTAGTTTTGGCACGGACAATGGCCGTGTTTGTGTCTGGAGACCTAGGGGTGAACGCCTCAATCCTGCCTTTGCTGTGAAGCGACACACTGCCTCCTGCTGGTGTGATGGTCTGGGGGAGCCATTGCATCCAACAGTCGGTCACCCCTAGTAGTGGTACAAGGGACAATGACAGCTCAGAGATATGTTCAAGACATGCTGCAGCCACATGTGGTCCTCTCATGGCGGCTTCCAAGAGGCATTTACCAGCAGGAAAATGCTCAGCCACACATAGCATGGGTGTCACAGGAATGCCTCCACAATATTGCCACACTTCCGTGGTTGTCGGTCGCTAGATCGCCAACAGAACATGTATGGGAACATCTGTGACACCAACTTCAACACCCTTTGAGTTTGAACGATCTAGAAGCTCAGTCACAGCAAATGTGGACCAATATGCCACAGTATACCATATGCAACCTGTATGCCTTCATGCCCCACCTGTATCACATCTTGCATCCAAGCTAAAGACAGCCCAACAGGGTATTAGAACCTCCCTTCAAGTGTTCAGTTTTATATAATAAAGTATCCGTTGTAATCACTTACTTATATCAACATTGCAATCACACCAATTGTCCCAAATACGGGATTTACGGGTCCAACAGTCATCAACCTATAGCGTATGGCACCCAGAGGATGACCGCAGGGTCAACTTATTTTCAGCTCTCCAGATCCTGCCCTTTTACAAGATGGAGCACAAATCACACCTTGCATGGAATAGCATGTCCCAACACACCTCCCTGCCACCACTGGCCACTTCGGACAGGTAAGTCACCCACCTCGCTTTCCACCAGCCTAGACACGACTAATACACTTTGGGGTAAAGGATCTTTTTCTGTTTTTGGCTTGTTATCTACGCATTCTTCTGTCTGTTGCCTGCTTTGACCCTTGGCCTGTTTCTCATCCACACAAGTTATCCGCCTGGCTTTAAATTAGACTATTTCCAGAGTAATGATCTGAGGGTTCCTTCAGTGAAGACCAAATCCCAAAAGAGTGAATACAGGGGAACCCCAAATTCTGCCCCTGGATCTATCCCCAAGTGAAATCAGTTTAGAAGTACAGCAGATTCACATCCATTGCGTGACAACCATATTTTTTTTCTCTGAAATGCTTCTTACAAAGCCACTCCTTCGTTGCCCTGGCGGTGTGCTTGGGATCATTGTCATGCTGAAAGACCCAGCCAAGTTTAATCTTCAGTGCCCTTGCTAATGGAAGGAGGTTGGCACTCAAAATCTCACGATACATGGCTCCATTCATTCTTTCATTTATATGGATCAGTCGTCCTGGTCCCTTTGCAGAGAAACAGCCTGAAAGCATGATGTTGCCACCCCCATGCTTCACAGTAGGTATGGTGTTCTTTGGATGCAACTCAGCATTCTTTCTCCTCCAAACACGACGAGTTGTGTTTCTGCCAAACAGTTCTACTTTGGTTTTATCTGACCATATGACATTCTCTCAATAGTCTTCTGGATCATCCAAATGCTCTCTAGCAAACTTCAGTGGGCCCTGGGCATGTACTGGCTTAAGCAGGGGGACACATCTGGCACTGAAGGATCTGAGTGGTGGCGGTGTAATGTGCTACTGATGGTAGCCTTTGTTACGTTGGTCCCAGCTCTCTGCAGGTCATTCACTAGGTTCCCCCGTGTGCTTCTGAGATTTTTGCTCACCGTTCTCGTGATCATTTTCACCCCACGGGGTGAGATCTTGCGTGGAGTCCCAGATCGAAGGAGATTATCAGTGGTCTTGTATCTCTTCCATTTTCTAATTATTGCTCCCACAGTTGATTTCTTCACACCAAGCTGCTTGCCTATTGCAGATTCAGTCTTCCCAGGCTGGTGCAGGGCTACAATTTTGTTTCTGGTGTCCTTCGACAGCTCTTTGGTCTTCACCATAGTGGAGTTTGGAGTGTGACTGCTTAAAAGTTCAAACAGATGCCATTACTACAGGTAATGAGTGGAGGACAGAGGAACCTCTTAAAGAAGAAGTTACAGGTCTGTGAGACCCAGAAATCTTGCTTGTTTGTAGGTGACCAAATACTTATTTTCCACCATAATTTGCAAATAAATTAGTTAAAAATCAGACAATGTGATTTTCTGGATGCGTTTTCTCATGTTGTCTCATAGTTGAGGTCTACCTATGATGTCAATTACAGGCCTCGCTCATCTTTTTAAGTGAAAGAACTTATACAATTGGCATCTGACTAAATACTTTTCCCCTCACTGTGTTGTGTGTGTGTGTGAGATATATATATATATATATATATATATATATATATATATATATATATATTATACACACACACACACACACACACACACACACATTTTCATCCAAAGAAGCCAACAATTAAAGGGAAAGGAAACCCAAATCTCCGTGCAGCTGTATCAAATGACCAATAATACGGCAAACATAAAACAGAATGAAAATATCCAGGCTTTTGAAGTCTAAATAATTACTAAGGTCGAGTTTCTAAGTTAAAAATTCATTTTATAAATCAGCAGTAAATTGTACCATAGCGATACTTTTGCAAAGAGAATATTTTTATGCCAATATACACAAGAAGAAGTGCACAATGAGTCAGAGGTAGTCCACAAGGAAGAAAAGTATTTTCGGATGACTAAACTGCCTTCTGAAAAATTAACAAAATATATTTTGCATTCATTAAAAACTTTTTAAAAAAAAATAATTTCCAAAAACTATGAAGGATTTTATGCAATGAGTTTGGTAGTTTAAAACTATTAACTAAAGTAATTGAAAATATACAATTTCCTGCAAAGAACCGTAGTCTGTCTTTTATTTCACCTATTTTTCATTAGCAACACAAACCCGTAACTAAGATAGAAATGACCCGACCATAACAGTTAACGTAAGCTACTTTAATTGAACTCTATGGTTTCATCAGGTGCTTAAAGATGTTAATACTGATGTAAAGCAGCCTCATGTAATAAATGTCTAGCTGCCCTGTAGGGCTGTTGTGACCTCCTGCTGGTAGCATCTTTGCAAATCAGTAATGTTTGGCTGATTGCAACAGACAACCATGTATTGGATTTATTTTCTTTACAAGTTATTAATTCAGCATGATACAGTGTTAAAGGGGATGCAGAAAAGACCTCGTTGGCCACCATAATATTCTTTCATGAGAGTGGGTGATATTTTTTTTATAGAATGCCCTCTGCCCATCCAGTGTGGTCAGCTAGATTTTTTTAATGCAGGAAACCCTACAAATCAAAGTCTATTCTTTACCAGCAGACATTTAAACAATATGATTATGATTTCCTGCTTCACAATGAGAAAATAACTCAACCACTACACCACAGTAGTAAAATCGATTTTAACTGCCTGCTCTGCTCCCCACACACAAAATGCATGCTCAGCATATTAAAGCGGGGAATATGTTGAGTATTGTAATTAAAGGGAAAGGAGGGGTGTCTCTGGCCGTTCTAGATATAAAAAGAAGAAATAAAGACCACAAATGTTAGTTTTATTCTTTCTTTTTTTCTAAAAGGAAAGAAAGATAAATTCCAGCTGCTAGAGACCTCGGGAAGGTGGCTGTAGGTTGGTCTTATGTAATAATAACACGGAGATGATATAAAGGGTGACACATAAATGAACCATCTGTACTTAAAAACTATGAAAAAGAAAGTTCAAGAAAAACACTCCGGGTGTTAAAGTCACTGAACGGAATTGTGCTATTTAAGGGATTCTATAGAAAACTTCAAACTCTATTCTATGGGTGATATATATTATATACCGTATATTCCGGCGTATAAGGCGACGGGGCGTATAAGACGACCCCCCAACTGTCACCTTATACTCCGGGAATACAGCGGAGCAAAAAAAAAAAAAAATCATTGCTCACCTCCCCTGGCATTCTGCGGCGCTACTGCAGGCTGTCGCTCCCTCCTGGTCCTTGAAATTCCCGCCTCCGGAAAGCTAATACTGTGATTAGCTAACACACGCCGTCAGCCAATCACAGCCATTCAATGACATCATTGAAAGCTGTGATTGGCTAAAACACACGTGGCTTCAGCCAATCACAGCCATTCAATGATGTCATTGAATGGCTGTGATTGGCTGACGGCGTGTGTTAGCTAATCACAGTATTAGCTTTCTGGAGGCGGGGATTTCAAGCCCCGCATTCAGAAAGCAATGCTCTGCCGGGGACCAGGAGGGAGTGACAGCCTGCAGCAGTGCCGCAAAACGCCGGGGGAGGTGAGTAATGATTTTTTTTTTTTTGACACTTTCTTTTTTTTGTATTACCGGCGTATAAGACGACCCCCGACTTCAGAGCAGATTTTTGGGGGTTCAAAAGTCGTCTTATACGCCGGTATATACGGTATGTTAGGGCTCATTCCAAGGATGTAATTTTAGGAATGTAGTCAATGAACGTACATTTATTTTCACGGATACAATCGTATTAGCTTAATTACATTACGTATAATACGTGCGTGAAAAAGAACGCAGCATGTTCTATTTCACCGCGTATTACGTGTGTACAGCACTATTAATTACTATGGGTTACGTATTAAACACTGTTCATATGCAATACATTATGTATGTGCAGTGCTCATCGTGCAACGCCGCTGTGAAAGAGAGCGGGGTATGTAAAAAAATAAATAAACTAGTCACACTGAGCAGGATAGTGTGCATGAGATACGCTGTCATGGGCAGTGCACAATCGCTGCCATACACAGTGATAGCCGGTTGACGCGGCGGTAAAACGTGTATCCCGCAGCGTTTTACGCATACAGCCATGGGAATGAGCCCTAAGACAGACAGACAGACTGAATAGGCAAGATAGACAAACAGGATATACAAGATAGACAGATAGGATAGACAAGATATATAGATAGACAGACAGACAAGATGGAGAGATAGACAGACAGATTAGATAGGATAGATATAGAAATCCAGAAACACAACCAAACAAGTGAAGTGCAGGGCCATAAATTTGAAAGGAAAATGCTGCTGCGGATAACAAAGGCTTGGCTGCTTATCTTAAGGTCCATTTACACTGAAAGATAGTCGGTCAAACAAAATCGCTCAAAGGACAGCTTGAGTGACAGTTTCAAGCGATCATCTTTGCATAACTCTAAGTAGCTAATTAGCTACTTAAGAGTTAATGCAGGTGGAGCAAGATACTGCCGCGATAGATCCGAGAACAATGCAGCTGTTTTGTATATGCAAACAGCTGCATTGTTCTCGGAGCTTTCAGCTGGTGTCCCGCTGAGAACTGCTAGCGGGATATCAGCTGAAAGAATTCTATCAGCGCCGCCCGCTGAGAAAATCAGCGTGCGGCGCTGATAACACTCATTGGTGATTTCTAGCTTGCTAGAACGAATAGTGCACGATGGCCGCATGTTTAGACACAACGATTATCACTCAAAAGATGGCTTTTGAGCGAATTTGAGCATTAATCGTTGTGTCTAAATGGGCCTTTACAGCATTGTGTGAAACCACAAAAACCTAAGTTAGCATATCATACTGAAGTCTCCAGGATATCACTTGTTTGTACCGTCAGCACATAAATCATGAAGAAAGAAAAAATACCTAGACTGCACTTCCCAGCAAGGAGAAAAGCACAGTTGTTCAAAAAGGTTTATATAATTTGATTATTATATTTAATTCTTTTTTATGTATGAGAGATCCTAAACAGCAGAAAAGGCTAATCCACTGATTAAGGCCTCCTGCACACGGGCATGTCGGACTCCACATGCAGGATTCCCGCAGTGGAGTTCGCCCTGATGCCCAACAGGTGGCCCTAGCTTACTTGTCCAGCAGCTTCTGCACATGATGCAGATGTGCCGGTCTGGCACTCCGTTGTGCATGCGCAGTAGCCGCTGAGGGGGGGGGGGGGGTGACGTGTATCCCGCGGGACGGACGGCTTCCACTGACTTCAATGGAAGTCAGCCACGCGTAGCCCGTACAAAATCGCAGCATGCTGCGATTTATTCTCTGCGAGCGGAAAATCACAATCGATTTCCGCTCGTGAAGATGAAGTGGCGTTTTGCCATTGAATACTATGGGCTGTATTAACTGCGGAGTCCGGAGGCGGACGGCCACCGCAATGCAAATACACCCGTGCACGGGATATGCCGAACCTGAAAATCTGTCACAGAACACCAGGTATCAGGTGAGGGTCTTCTCAAGGGTTTCTCTAGTCAGTACTAACTCTTGCAGCAGAAGCTTGGCTGTACTCATCACTGGATTCCTGTGGTGAGTGCAAAGGCACATCTTCAGTGGTTGTGTCGTCACCAAGACATGCATGTACGTCAGTTTGCCTAGATTGTGGGCGTTCTAAAATGTACATGTGTGTAATCTTCCAGGAAGGGGTTAATAGACTTCAGAAGCAGAGAAGATATTTTTAAGTGAATCTCACAATATCTTCAACTGTGAATCTATGATTAGCTGTCAGCCTATGCTTTCGAATGCGTATGGCTAGCCGCAAAACGTAGCCCCCATCTTCATATGTATTTCAAACACCCAGAAATGCGTTTAAATAGATTTTACATTTTTGACACATACAAATAAAACCTAAAATTACAAAATAAAAAATAAATAGACCAAATCCCCAAACCCTGGCACACTAAATATACAGGTCACCTTCATGCAATTTTTTTCTCTAGCCCGTGGCACGTCTTCATGGGCTGCCTGTCAAAATGCAGTATAAGGCCTTAGTCACACAGGAGTTTTTCCCCGTGAATTGCGGATCGCATGACGAATGCGCATCCGCAAATCGCGTGACCAGGACCGAAAAATCGCTCCTAGCCGCATTTCATTAGAAACGGGCCGGAGCTGTCCAGCGCATTGAATTCAATGGAGCCGGCAATACAGCCGTCTCCATTGAAAGCAATGGGCTGCGGGCGATCTCACAATGAATTTTCGGGAAGAGCTTAAAAATATAAGCCCTTTCCTGAAATTCATCCAGAAATGTGTAAAAACAAAAAAAAAAAAATATATACTCACCTGGTCCCGGCAGACGGAGTTCAGCCGTGGCCGGCCGGCAGTTCTCCTGAACTGCTCTGAGTAGTATTCAGCAGCCGGGGATTTAAAATCCCCGCCTGCTGAATGAGCTGCCTCTGATTGGTCACAGCCTCACCAATCAGAGGCAGCTCTCACTTACCCATTCATGAATTCATGAATGGGTGAGTGAGTGCTGCCTCTGATTGGCTCAGCGCAGGGACCAATCAGGGGCAGCTCTGAGCTGTCATTCAGCTTTAAATAAAGGAAATAAAAGTTAAAAAAAAAACCTTTTCCAATATTAATAATAAAAAAAATAAAAGCATTCATTATCGCTACGTCTATGAAAGTCCGATCTGTCGAAGGAACATATTATTTCTACTGCATGGTTAATGTTGTCAGAAAAAAAAAATAGACAACCCCAGAATTGTGCATTTTTAGTCACGTCGTCTCAAAGCGATCAAAAAGTCATACGGACTCCAAAATGGTACCCGTAGAAACTACAGGACGTCCTGCAAAAAAATAGCTCACAAAACTATCTCAACGGAAATGTTATGGCTTACAGAAGACGGCAAGAGAAAATAATCTTATGTTTTACAAGTAGTACAGCAAAAGTAAAACTATATAAATGTGGTATCACTGTAATCATACCGTCCTACAGAATAAAGCTATCATGTCATGTTCGCTGCAATGTGAACGCCATAAAAACAAGAGCCCCCCCAGATAGCATAACTTTTTCATTTTTCCGTCGACGCGGCCGTATAAGGGTCTCTTTTTTTGCATGGTGAACTGTAGTTTTTATCGGCGCCAGTTTTGGGTACATTGACTATTGTAAAACTTTTATTATATTTTTTTATTATAACAGGGAGAGAAAACGTATCAATTCTGCCATAGATTTTGGGTTGTTTTTTTTTTACAGCGTTAATCATGCAGCATAAATGACACAATCCTTTTTTTCTGCGGGTCGGTACGGTTACAACGATACCAAAATTCTTACTTTTTATATAGGTTTTTCCACTTTTCTGCAATAAAACCTCTTTTTTGGAAAAAAAAATTTCGAAATCGCTGCATTCAAAGTCTTGTAACTTTTTTATTTTTCTATGTACGGAGTTCTGTAAGGGATTATTTTTTTCGAGACGAGCTGTAGTTTTTATTGATACCATTTGGGGGTAAATACAGCTTTTTTGATCCCTTTTATTGTGCTTTTAGGGAGGCAAAATGCTAAAAATTAAAACATTTTTTAGGGGTTTTTTTAAACCCTTTTTTCTTTGCAGAGTCAGAAGCATGTGCAACTTATTTTACACGTGGTTATGGACGCGACAATACCAAATATGTGGGATTTTCATCTTTTTTATGCCAATATGACAAAAAAGGTTTTTTTTAACATTTTTTTTTTACATTTTTCATTTTTGTACATTTTTATTATTATTTTTTTTTATTTTTTACACGGTTTGTGTCCCCCTGGGGGACTTAAGCGGTCACATGCTATTCATTGGGCTCAGCCAGCCACAGGTTTTAGTAGTGTTTTTGCCTTCAACAGCAAGCGACCGCTGAAACCTGTGATTGGCTGGTCGGTTACATGCAAAGTGAATGGCACTTGCCCGACAGCTACTACTGGAATCAGAGCAGCAAGGCTGGGGAGGCAAGTATTCCCTGTCCTGATTTTTAATCCTGGAAAATATCTTAAAAGTAAAGCCGCTTTCAGACAAGTGACAGAGAACGAGTATGCGCTCTGATTTATAAGGTGTCAGGGGGTGGTAACATGAACAAAGTCCATGAAACCCCCCAGGTGATATAAAGTCTTACAGAGTAGGAAGAGGAACACAGGCCCTCCTTCCTTGAAGACCGAAACTGCAACTCTAACTGCAATGTAGCCTGAGATAGAATCATTAGTACAGGCCGAAGGGAGAGCAGCAGGAATATGCATCTTCAACTTACTGTATTTTAAACCAGATTGCAACTAGAGGTGTGATTTTGGTCTTGTTTGAAAGCCAGGATTTTTGGATTTATTGCAAAATCAAGATCGTTACAGCTCTAGCTGCAATCTAGCCTTTAGTACATCCTTAGTAGGTAAAGGGTTAAACGCCCTCCTCAGAACAAACAAAAGTGGGCAGCCCAATAGGTGCCTGACCTATGCAATTGCACAGGGTGCATCAACCATCTTTGATAAAGTGGGCACCAGTGAAGGCCTAGAACCTGAGACTCACCACAAACACTAATAATAATATCAATTATAAACCAGTATAGTCTAGGTATTCTATAGCACTTTTATTAAATTATTTTATGTCTGGAGCTGTTATTTCATCACTATATGTTGGTATTATTTGAGCACTATATAGAGGTTTTTATTTAGACACACTTTGCACTGCTACTTAGATTATATTATTTTTGCAGTATATGGTAGTGGCATCACTGTACACTACTGTTATTTACACAACTGTATGGATGTTATTTTGGCCAACATATGGCACTGTTATTTGGGCACTATCATGTATCATGCTGATAATTAAGCATGGTGGGGGGAATTTATTAAGACTGGTCTTTCAAATGCCAGTCTTAATATGATTCCCGTAGTCACGAAATGTGCCTAAACTATGAAAGTGAATAATGTATGAATGGCGCACGCCTCTTCATACAGTAGGCGAACCTCAGGCTGTCCATGTGAATATAAAGAAATCTACATCAGCAATGAGCTGGACTAGATTGCTAGTATTATTTATATCAGTTTCTGGGGTAAATTATACATAAATCTGTCAGGTCAGGGCAGCCATACTCCCTATAATAAGCCATGCCCGCATTTCTTAAAAATGGCATGAGTGGTTTAACCCTTTCCAATCCACTGTCTGACGTCTGTAAAGCTCTGATGTTGGAAGACGTCCGTCGGGGTTCTTTTACTGTATATTGCCAGCCTCTCTGCTGTCAGTGCCTATCTAACCTGTCACCTCATGCAATACTGGCTTTAGCCAGCATATAGCGCCGTTGTATAATGGCAGAAAAAGAGTAAGTCCCCTAGGAAAACCAGGATACAAATTGGATTGGAAAGGGTTAAATGTGAAAATACAAACAAAACTCTCCCCCCCCCCCCCAAAAAAAGCACACACTTTAGTGAGGCTTGCACCACAATTTGTGACTTTAACCCCTTTTGCCATGATAAATCCCCCTTTTATGCCATCATTTTTCATTGCATGTGCATACTATGGGAAAGGTGTCAGAAGAAGGTACCGCACCGCATACAATCCAAAGTACCATTGGCTCTGGCTACACGGGATATATTTTCACCCAGTAAATTGGATAGTAATGTAGGTCTGTGTACTTACTATGACTAACGACAAAAGGGTTCCAACAAAGGCGGCCCAGAAACTGTCCAAGAGCAGGTAGCCTTTCGATTGCTGTAGTCGGCTCCTGAAAGCAATAACACAAAATAAAGAACAACTTTAAATTGGCGTCAAAAAATCTTTATAAATTAAGTTATAAATACTAATACTAGTGTAATACTGATACAAGAACTTATAAATACTATCAAGGTGGCAGATACTTTCATCTATTGTCATTATCCCTCCTTGGATACAACTACTCCAAAGTTAAAGGGATTTTCCAATTGCAGAACATTTCTTTTTTGTACAAACACCTAGTAATGGTATAAAATAACAAAAAAAAAATCTTACTAATCCCATGCCAACACTTCCCTGGTCCCTCATCAGTCTCTGATTATATATATATATATATATATACATACATACATATATATATACACACACACACACACACACACACACTACCGTTCAAAAGTTTGGGGTCACATTGAAATGTCCTTATTTTTGAAGGAAAAGCACTGTACTTTTCAATGAAGATAACTTTAAACTAGTCCTAACTTTAAACAAATGCACTCTATACATTGCTAATGTGGTAAATGACTATTCTAGCTGCAAATGCCTGGTTTTTTGTGCAATATCTACAAAGGTGTATAGAGGCCCATTTCCAGCAACTATCACTCCAGTGTTCTAATGGTACAATGTGTTTGCTCATTGGCTCAGAAGGCTAATTGATGATTAGAAAACCCTTGTGCAATCATGTTCACACATCTGAAAACAGTCTAGCTCGTTACAGAAGCTACAAAACTGACCTTCCTGTGAGCAGATTGAGTTTCTGGAGCATCACATTTGTGGGGTCAATTAAACGCTCAAAATGGCCAGAAAAAGAGAACTTTCATCTGAAACTCGACAGTCTATTCTTGTTCTTAGAAATGAAGGCTATTCCATGCGAGAAATTGCTAAGAAATTGAAGATTTCCTACAACGGTGTGTACTACTCCCTTCAGAGGACAGCACAAACAGGCTCTAACCAGAGTAGAAAAAGAAGTGGGAGGCTGCGTTGCACAACTAAGCAAGAAGATAAGCACATTAGAGTCTCTAGTTTGAGAAACAGACGCCTCACAGGTACCCAACTGGCATCTTCATTAAATAGTACCCGCAAAACACCAGTGTCAACATCTACAGTGAAGAGGCGGCTGCGGGATTTTGGGCTTCAGGGCAGAGTGGCAAAGAAAAAGTCATATCTGAGACTGGCCAATAAAAGAAAAAGATTAAGATGGGCAAAAGAACACAGACATTGGACAGAGGAAGACTGGGAAAAAGTGTTGTGGACGGATGAATCCAAGTTTGAGGTGTTTGGATCACAAAGAAGAACGTTTGTGAGACGCAGAACAAATGAAAAGATGCTGGAAGAATGCCTGATGCCATCTGTTAAGCATGGTGGAGGTAATGTGATGGTCTGGGGTTGCTTTGGTGCTGGTAAGGTGGGAGATTTGTACAGGGTAAAAGGGATTCTGAATAAGGAAGGCTATCACTCCATTTTGCAACGCCATGCCATACCCAGTGGACAGCGCTTGATTGGAACCAATTTCATCCTACAACAGGACAATGACCCTAAACACACCTCCAAATTGTGCAAGAACTATTTACAGCAGAAGCAGGCAGCTGGTATTCTATCGGTAATGGAGTGGCCAGCGCAGTCACCAGATCTGAACCCCATTGAGCTGTTGTGGGAACAGCTTGACCGTATGGTACGCCAGAAGTGCCCATCCAACCAATCCAACTTGTGGGAGATGCTTCTAGAAGCGTGGGGTGCAATTTCACAAGCTTACCTCAACAAATTAACAGCTAGAATGTCAAAGGTGTGCAATGCTGTAATTGCTGCAAAAGGAGGATTCTTTGACGAAAGCAAAGTTTGATGTAAAAACAATGTTATTTCAAATACAAATCATTATTTCTAACCTTGTCAATGTCTTGACTCTATTTTCTATTCATTTCACAACACATGGTGGTGAATAAGTGTGACTTTTCATGGAAAACACAAAATTGTTTGGGTGACCCCAAACTTTTGAATGGTAGTGTATATATATACACATATACACACACACACACACACACACACACACACACACACACACACACACACACTGTATATATGTCACTAAGATCTAAGCTTATGTGGCACTTATGAACTGTTCTTCACCTTATAGATGTGTCCGCCTGTACCTTATCTCTAATATGGTTAAGGACTGCAATGTTTCCTGAAGGCAATTCAGTACAATAATGACATGTTAGCAAAACACTTGTATTCACAACCACTTGATGGCCACAAAAGACCCTTATAGGACAGAGATCTCATGACATAATATCACAAATATTGCTTTGAAAAGGTGGCCATCCAGGGATACACATGTGAAAATATTCAGCCAAGAGGACAAATAAGCAATGATGAATCTCCAGGTTTTAGTACGTGTTTAGTATGTAAGTGGGTAATCCAGCACAGCTCTAGGGTGTGTAATGGTATCAGTCGCACCCGAGAAGGCTTCCGACACATAAGAAGACACTGTATAATAAATGGCACATAATACGAATCCTGTTACAGATTTTGCTTTGGGGCCCATGAGCTTAGAGGTATACCTCTGGTGTAATTATCTGTGTGCCACAAATGTGTCTTTCATGCAATATTTAAAGGAAATAACAATACAAAGTTGACAAGATACAGTTGAAGACAATTATGTGCGCAAAGAATTACCATATTTTTCGGACTATAAGACACACCCAGGTTTAGGCAACAGAAAATAGGAAAAAATATATCTTAGACTGATTTAAATGTCTTTGGTGGTCTAAAGACTGGAGGGGTTTCTGTCCCTAACTTTGGTGGCTAAGGATAGGCTCACACAGGATGGAAATGCTGAGGAATTTCCGCAGTAGAAAATTCTGCAACTTTTCCACATGTAAAACGGAGTCAAAATCTGAACCATCAATGCAGATTTTGACCCAAAATCAAATGCGTATCCGTAGCGGATTTCGACAGATACAGTGTTCTCCTGACCTCCCAATACTTCGTGCTATCAGCCCAGCCTTTCCCCGGTACCCAGAGGCCTCTAGTGAGTGCAGGTCAAGTGATACAGAAATGGGCTACAACTTCAGTGGGCTCTCCCACCCTACGTTGATTTGACAGATCTGGTTGGGTGGCCAGAAAGAACCAAGCATCTGCGGGATGTATCACAGCATGGTTCTCTCAATGACCAGACAAAGTGCTGCCAAAGCCCCCGACTTCCAACTATAGGATGCACTCACACTTTTTAATAGGACAACTTCTTGCTAAAAAGTGCATCTTATGGTCAAACAAATATGGCAAGTTAAGACATTACGGTTTGCAGGATGCTCATGTCAGAAAATGTTTTAAGGGGTTTAGCCCAGGGCTCTTTCTAAGCTGTGCACTCTGGAAAGAGTTAAAATGACATACTAATGAGGCTAAATAAGCCCAATAATACCTCTACCCAAAGGGGGGAGAGGGCAGGAACTAGTGTGCTAAGCTCCCGCCCCCTCTCAGCAACCAGCAATGGGGCCAGGATGGGGTTTGAGCTTAGCAACTAGCTCCCGCCCCGTCCCCTCCCATTGCAAACTGCCGGCAAGGGGCGAAGAGGAGAAGAGAAGGGGGAGGAAGTTTAGCAGTCACGCTGCTAAGCTCCCTCCCACCTCCCTTCTGCAGCAGCCGTCATAGGCTCCCATAGGTGTCTATGCAGCGGCCGACATAGTTGGGCCAGAAAGATAGTTCCAGGACTATCTTTCCTGGCCGATGTAAAAGCGCCCATCTGATCTGATGCATTGGAATCCAATGCATCAGATAGTAGCGTATATCAGCCGGCCGTGAAAACGGCGGCCGATATACGTTCATGTGAATAAAGCCTGAGGCTGTATTCACACGACTGATATTCACATATGAGCTCTGTCCATGTCTGAGACAGAACCCATTCATTTGAATAGACCAAATTGGGGCCTGTTGGGTTTCCAACCAAGCGACATTTTGTGGGCAGTGCTGCACACTATTTTGTCCAGTATGTTCACCAACATCAGCAACAGAATCTCCATCGCTGATGTGAATCGGCCCGCAGACACCCACGGCTTTTTAAATAAGGCAGAAACACAAATGAATACAGTTGTTACAGAAGGATATAAAGCAATATTGTGCAGGAAAGGCCAGTAACGTAGTAAAAAACAAACAGAATGGACCGCCAAAGTTTGTTTTTTTCACTTTATGTGATCACTTATCGTAACTGTTCTCTCCCTGTGTATACAATTTATAGCTACATCATAGGCTTCTAAAGTGGGTGCTGAACATGGATAATGTACATTTAAAAAACCTGCTAACCATCTCCTGCTGCCGCAATAAACATCACATCTCTGGTTTACATGCACGGCTCACTCTAGACTTGCTGGGGCCATGCACAGAGACAGTCCGCGGAGAGCCAACCTAATAACTGTACCAAATCACAAAACGGTATAGACTGTTCATTATAGTAAGTGATAAATCATGGTTATTGCCCCGCTGCAGAGCCAGCCAGAGATGCTGTTGTTTACTATCGCTATTAACAAACCACATTAACCAGAAGTACACAGAGCCGCTGCGCGCCAGCAATTTGTTTCAGCAAGAGGCAACCATTCGAGTTAATTAGTCTCCCAACGAGGACTACAATACAATAGATAACGTTCTACTATTTTAAACTGGAAGAGAGGATCACAACTAAAGCCCCTCTTACATGGGGCAACTGTCGGGCGCTGAAGCTTGCATCCTTCCGGCCCACCCTCCTCCACATGCCCACGGCCGTGTCGGACTCCGCCAGCGGAATATCGCAGCGGAGTCCGACACAGCGCCCCCCAAAGACCCCATACTCACCTCTCCGGATCCGCCGTGTATGTCCCGTCTGGCGAGCCGCCGTGTATGCACAGTGTAGCGCATGACGTAGCCGGCGGTGACGCGTTTTCCCGCTTTCTTTCACGCTGCAAAATTCTGTGGTTCAATAGAACCAAATAGCTGCGGGATAACACAGCGGTGAAACGTGGCAGGAATCTGGCCATGGGAATTAGGCCTAAATAGGCTGTTGTTCATAGATGTATGACTGACTGTTTAAACTAAACGATGCAGCGGCGGACCAACAATGATTTTATGGTCGGCATGAAAGATCTGATTAGCGATTTATTGCTAATCGTTTTTGCACAGAATGCATTCAACTGCACAATTATCGTGACCCCCCCATCTAACAAGCTATTTGCATGATAACTGTCATGTAAAAGGGGGTTAACAATCAATATTATCAAATCCAGGTGTTAAAAAAATAAACATATCCTAGGATGCGTTCACATGTTGTGCTTTTTGTTGCCGTTTTCCCCAACTGCAGCAAAACTGCAGCTTTTTTTGCAACAATTTCAAAAACTATAGCAAAACGCATTATGGCTGCAACGTGTGATCACAGGCTTATAGTTTGCTATGTCCTGTGACGTCATGGGTGCCTGTACTCAATTCTACCAAAACTGTGGCAATTCGCAGGAAAACAATGTAAACAATGTACTATTCTCACCACATGGTTGTCAATGGCGTAGTTATTTTCCATTACAGGCACCCTTAGACTAGCGCTATTCACCAATTTAAGTCATGCAACATCTTCAATAGCGGTTGTTGGCGTTCCGTCACACTAAGCGAAATCGCTTTGGGCATTCTACAATGCAAAACTCGCAAAAATTGCGCTAGAAAACTCACTAAATGGTGCGGATTTGGCCACGTTTATTGTAGCAGATGTATTGCGGGATTTAACCTTTGTATTGTAAGAGTTGAGTTCCACGGCATCAATAGACATTTCGCAGATTTCAAAATCACTGCAGATTTGTTGTCGAAATGTTCTGCACCGCGTGATACTAGAAATCTCCTCCACGTGGCTTATGCAGGGAATGCTGCGATATTTCCACAGGAATTCTGGCAGCAGAAATTCCGCAGCATTTCCGCCATGTGTGAAGGTGGCCTTACAATAGATGACAGATACAAGGAGCTGGATATAGTTGCTGACATCATCAAGCTCCATCTCCCCCAGTCCAGGCAGTCAAAGACCACCCCTGCAGCACAATAAGGGCACACAAGGCTGTCAGCCAATGCAGAAAGCTACACACAACAGTCGGCATCAGGTTGTTGGTATGTAGCGTCCTGCCAGGAGAGGGGGCATTATGGCAGGTAAGTGCATTTAACTCTTTCCAATCCACTGTCTGCCATCTGAAGACATTCTGAGTAAAGGCTGTACAGCTCCAATGTCGGGAGACGTCCGGCAGGGTAATTCTTACTGTACATTACTGGCCGCTCTGTTGTCGGGGGGCCTTTCCAGCATGTCCCATACCACAGTACTGGCTCCAGCCAGCAGATGGCGCCATTGTATAATGGCAGAAAGAGAAAGCCCCCTAGAAAACCCTGAATCCAAAACTGGATTGCAAAGGGTTAAGTACTTGGGTTGGGAGAAGCTCCACTGTTCTGTCTCTTCCAAGTGCATTTAAGCCTAAGCCCTCATGCACACACGCGTATGCAATTTTTGTCCGTGACAAACGCACTATTTTCACTGCAAGTGTATGCGCAGTTTTGGTGCATATGCTTTTTTAGGTCCATGTTGCACCCGTATTCACCACGGTTGTCCCGCACACAAAAACAAAAAAATGCAAGAAGGTCCAACTGATTTCACTTCTTCCCCCCACTGTCTTTGGTAACATGCGTAAAGCAAAAGCTGTGAATATGCATTCAACTGCGTATAGGCTGCGTTTTTACATGATCCCATAGACTTTAATGGTCAATTTCAGTGCGTGATACAGACCAAAATAGGACATGCTGCAACATTTTTTACGCGTCTGAATACACCCATGCAAATCAATGGTGGTGTATACTGTTCGTAAAAAATACAGACATAGTACGCCTATGTACATGAGGCCTCATATACAGCTATTCCGTGTACATGGAAGGATACAGTACTGTATGGAGTGCACAGACCAGTATCGCATGCCATGGCCGTTGTGCTGTACTGTATTACCCCCCTAGAAGCAATGCTGGCTGACAAGGTAGAACATAAATGTAATGCAGACAATGGACAACACAGAGCCGCAGTCTGATCTGAAACATCTGTGCAATACTGCCATATTGAGGATATGTTTCATGTGGAAGCAAAGGAATAACAGATAGGAATATGAACCATAAATAAAACGAGCGGACGGACTACCGGTGTAATGTAAGCCTATATGTGCTTCTCGGATAGAACTAAATCAGGTCGATGTCACTGCAGTGATCAGTCTACTAAACCGCTTACCATATGCTTCAGCGTCTCGTACATCTGCGACAGGAACTCCTGTAATTCAGGCAAGCGCAGGCAGACATCTTGCTGAATCTCCAACGAGGATGTATTATCACCCCACTCAACAACTTTACGTAGCCAGGGCTCAATATCTATCCCAGGAGATGCGTCGCTGGTCATTCTCAAGAGGGCAACACAAAGCCACAGGAGGAAGAAGGAGATCACAGGCCTGGAAAGAGGAAACCAGATATTAGCTAAATCTCATACTAATGAATGCATCTAGATCCCCGGCATAGTCTTCTTTTTATCTTTGTTTAATTCAGAATAGTAACAAATTAGAACATACTCATACAGCATTTATACAATGTATCTGTTTGTTTCTGAAGCCAAAAGAAAAGGGATATTCTCTCCTTTTTTTGATACAATAAAAAGAACACAAATACTTGTTTAAGTTCTAATAAACAGCTATATTGGCCTCTGATTTATGTATCTTACTTACCATGACATGCCCGATGCATTTTTTTTTTTCCTCTTTTTTTTGGGGGGGGGGAGGGGGGGGGCAGACCAGATTATAGTGTTTGATGCGAGTTGAGCCAAGATCCCCATATCTTTTTTCATTTATCGGGACATCCCCTGTGCTGATACACTAATTTTTCATAGGGGATTGTTGTATTAACCAGCCTCACCCAGCCTGACGCCGAGGGCGACTCCACAGCCATCCAACTCATTGCAATCGTTTTTTCTGGCTAGAAAGAGAACCTCCCTAAGGCCTCTTTCACACGGGCGCTGCCATTGTCGGCCGTCCGCATTGCGGCTGCATCTGCCGTTTTCATGCCCCTTCATACGGCCAGGCTGCGGCAGTGGTAATGTATAAGGAGGCAGCGTCCACACTTGCTTGTTCAAGGTAAAATTAGATTTTATTCCCCCAGGTCCTCTTGTGGCAACGTTTCGATCTCCTTATGAGATCTTTGTCAAGTCTCCAGGAGCTACAGCCATCTGAAGTTGAACAAACTCTGTACCTCCAAAACTGTAATGTCCTTTCCCTATAGAACGAACAGAGCTCGTCCAAAACGATAGGAGGGGTGGGGGGCATTAAAGGGTTTATTCAGCAAGGGAAATACTTACTCTACCTGGTCTGAGTCCAGCAGTTCTGGCACTTCCACCTTCTGACCAGTTCTGACACTGTGTCAAATGGTATGGAGTTTGCCTCCTCCCTTTTGTTGTTGGTGCCATCGTCACATGGGGCTGGCTGCTTGCCTCATCTGAATAACTAAGCATGCCCCCTTCTTTGTAATGGCTGCTGCAGAGAAAGAGAACAATGGTGGCTTAGAGCTTATTCACACGAACATATTTGAGCTGCAAATTGCAAGTGCACAATTTGCGAGTACAATACGCAATGAATAGAGCCCAATGATTTCAATGGGTTCGGTCACATGTGCGTTCTTTGCATGTGAAGCCGGTCTCAGTTACTAGTTGATGAAACAAGCTGAACAGCCAACCCCCAGTGATGACGTCAACACCAATGAGAGGGGGAAGGAAGACTCTATAAAATGTAACCCAGTATCCTAACCGGGTCAGAAATGGAGGCGATGGCACCGACACACCTGAACGGGATAGAAATGGAGGCGATGGCACCGACACACCTGGACAGGATAGAAATGGAGGCGCTGGCACCGACACACCTGGACGGGATAGAAATGGAGGCGCTGGCACCGACACACCTGGACGGGATAGAAATGGAGGCGCTGGCACCGACACGCCTGGACGGGATAGAAATGGAGGCGCTGGCACCGACACGCCTGGACGGGATAGAAATGGAGGCGCTGGCACCGACACGCCTGGACGGGATAGAAATGGAGGCGCTGGCACCGACACGCCTGGACGGGATAGAAATGGAGGCGCTGGCACCGACACGCCTGGACGGGATAGAAATGGAGGCGCTGGCACCGACACGCCTGGACGGGATAGAAATGGAGGCGCTGGCACCGACACGCCTGGACGGGATAGAAATGGAGGCGCTGGCACCGACACGCCTGGACGGGATAGAAATGGAGGCGCTGGCACCGACACGCCTGGACGGGATAGAAATGGAGGCGCTGGCACCGACACACCTGGACGGGATAGAAATGGAGGCGCTGGCACCGACACGCCTGGACGGGATAGAAATGGAGGCGCTGGCACCGACACGCCTGGACGGGATAGAAGTGGAGGCGCTGGCACCGACACGCCTGGACGGGATAGAAGTGGAGGCGCTGGCACCGACACGCCTGGACGGGATAGAAGTGGAGGCGCTGGCACCGACACGCCTGGACGGGATAGAAGTGGAGGCGCTGGCACCGACACGCCTGGACGGGATAGAAGTGGAGGCGCTGGCACCGACACGCCTGGACGGGATAGAAGTGGAGGCGCTGGCACCGACACGCCTGGACGGGATAGAAGTGGAGGCGCTGGCACCGACACGCCTGGACGGGATAGAAATGGAGGCGCTGGCACCGACACGCCTGGACGGGATAGAAATGGAGGCGCTGGCACCGACACGCCTGGCCGGGATAGAAATGGAGGCGCTGGCACCGACACGCCTGGCCGGGATAGAAATGGAGGCGCTGGCACCGACACGCCTGGACGGGATAGAAATGGAGGCGCTGGCACCGACACGCCTGGACGGGATAGAAATGGAGGCGCTGGCACCGACACGCCTGGACGGGATAGAAATGGAGGCGCTGGCACCGACACGCCTGGACGGGATAGAAATGGAGGCGCTGGCACCGACACGCCTGGACGGGATAGAAATGGAGGCGCTGGCACCGACACGCCTGGACGGGATAGAAATGGAGGCGCTGGCACCGACACGCCTGGACGGGATAGAAGTGGAGGTGCTGGCACCGACACGCCTGGACAGGATAGAAGTGGAGGTGATGGCACCGATACACCTGGACAGGATAGAAATGGAGGCGATGGCACCGATACACCTGGAAGGGATAGAGTAAGGCAGAGAGCACACTGCCGAGACAGATTCCACATGCGGGATCCCGCAGCGAAATCTGACTCTGTGGCCGCAGTACAGATTAGGCCGTGCCGTCGCTGGGCAATGACACGGATTCTGCGACCTTTCCGCAATTATGATTGCGGAAGGCCCATGGATCAGATGGCTCGCACTGACTTCCATTGTTTTAAAATTAGGGTTGATATTTGCAGGTGAGAAGTGCCCCGGGTACCAGAGCTACAAGACATCGGAGGCCCCTTCACACGCGTACAATACGCAGAGAATAGCACCCAGTGATTTCAGTAGGTTTGCTCACATGCACAATTTTTCCTGCGCATTTCGTTTACGCAGGACAAACGCGGTGCGCTCTATTCTCCGGCACATTTGAGCACCAAAAGTCCCCGTAGAAGTCAATGGGGATGAGTAAATGCATGCAAAATACACTACGAGTTATGGGAAATACTGCGGAATTGCGCAGGAAAAAGAACACATCGGTCATTAGTCATCTTCAGACTAATCAGCCATTTCAATTGGTGACTATTTTTTTGCTTTGTGCGCAGAAAATATAGTAAACTACGCCGATGCAAGTATTAAAAAGCATCATCCATTCCGCTAATACACAGCGCTCAGACACGCAGATACGCATGCAGTCTGGTGAAGGGGGCCCAAGACCGCCAAGATGCAAAAGGGTTAGATAGCGCCTGCACCTTCACCCCATCGTCCGTTTTCGGTTCTTCCCGGAGGCCCATATAGCACTATAGGAGGTCATCATCCGCTTCTGGGAGGAGACGAACAACAGCGGATGGAGCACAAGCGCTACAGTGTGACAGTGCAGGTCATCTTTACACAAAGGTAACGAAAAGTGATGTGTATGATCAGACCCCATCTGGCAGGCAGCACTGCGTGTGAATGGACACAATATGTATGAAGTATCCGTCCAGTGCTCAGCATTATCCCTACAAGTGACAGCTGCAATGTAACTGCGAGCTCTGCAGATACCCGGGACATACGTCCGTATATAGCGCCCCCCGGAGGGCTGCCCTCTACCCGCAGGTACGGTGTACGCACACCTATCTACTCACACGTGGCCTCTGGGCTCCGTCTCTCCGTGAACCCGGAAAAGACGGGCAGCGCTGATAGGACGAGCTGCTGGCGGGCCGGCGCTGATAGGACGAGCTGCTGGCGGGGCGGGGTCTTGTGGAACATCGCAGTTCCCGCGTAAAAGCTGCTGCCGCCTCTTCTCAGTGAGTGGAGGCGGCGGCCGTGTGCTGTCCGCGCTGCTCGTGTAGTTACCGGGCACGGGGGTCACACCTCGTCTGCCGGTATAACGAGGCGTTCAGCACTGTGCACGGAGGCTCTGGTGAACCATGTACATGAGGGCTTTCTCAGGCAGCCATTGCTGTGAATGAAGTGTATTCTGTATTAGGAGGGCGCTCTCACACATTCTTCTTACCACAGCGCCCCCATTGATTCCAGTGTAGTCTGCAGACCTGCGCTTGCAGGCGGCGTTATGATTTTAGCGCTGTCTGCTCTATCACCATTACCACGGTGTTTTGAACGCTACGGTAAACGGTCGCTCTCATTTTGGAGTTGGCAATCGGCGTCCACAGCTAAACGCAGGCGCTGAAAGGCATGTAAAATCGCTTTTTCACTCTTTTGCTGCGGACTCTGCGCAAACAGCTTCCATTGAAGTCCATGTAGCCCGTCCAACCCACAGCGCATCCGCAATTGACATTGCAAATGGGCTGTGGGTACCCGTGTCATCGCCTAGCAACGGTGCAGGAAATGCAATTTTATTTTAAGGCCTCATGTCCACGGGGAAAATAAGAATTAAAATCCGCAGCGTTTTTCCCGCACGCAGATCCGCTCCCCATAGGAATGCATTGACCACCCACAGGTAGATAAATACCCGCGGATGGTAATTAAAAAATTTCTGGAGCATGAAAAAGAATGGACATGCTCCATTTTAGTGCGGATCACGCGTGCGGGAGCTCATGGAGCACATAGCGCAATTGATCTCCCGCATGAAAAATAAAAGACAATTACAGTGCATCCGCAGCCCAAATCCGCGTTACAAATCCGCAGCGGATCTGATTTTCCCCGTGGACATTAATCTGTACTGCACATGAGCAACGGCGAGCCGCCACGGTCATCCGCAATACCAGAAGAGAAGGTGCGGCCTTAGGACACTCGCACATGCTTCAGCGAACACCGCTCTAAATCGCAGAATTTTTACGATTTCGAGACGCGTTTTTGAACGCACGGTGTAGCGTTTGACAGCGCTTTTCAACGCAGCCCATCATTGTAATGGGTGGTGAGGTGCGTTAAAAAATGCGAAAACGCAGAAAAATACAGCAGACAGCCCTGAAAAATTGCCGTGACTTTTGAGCCGCTGTCTGTTCTATGTTTCAGCGTTTTGTAACGCACCTCATCACCCATCACAATGATGGGGCGTGTTAAAAAGCACTGTTCAAACGTTGTACGGTGTGTTAAAAAGCGCAGCTTGAAATCGCGATAAAAATGGCGCGATTTCGAGTGGCGGTTTCTGAGCACGTGTGAGAGGGGCCTCACAGCTGATACTAAAATCGCAGCGCGTTTACTAGGGCAGAGCTGCTTTGTACAGCGCCAGGGTGAGCGGTCGCCTGTGCGGTTACTATCTAAGCCAGTGATGCCGCCACTTTCCCTCCCGGTGGCATAGAATGCTGCATTCAACAACTGTACACGGCATTCTGCGCCATTTTTTACAGTGTTGAAAACACTCCCCATTGATTTAAACGGGCGACGCATCACATTAAAAAACACTTAAACACCCCGAAAATAGAACAGACAGCGCTCGAAAATCGCAGGAGCTAGAAACGCTGCGTTTGAATGCCGGTCTGAGAAGCCCCACTGAAATCAATGGAGGTGTTTTGCAGAGTTTAGCGTGGTGTTTCAAACGCCGCACTAAACGCTGTAAGAAGCAGTCTGTGTGAGAGTGGCCTTACGGGCATCATACATGTGTACTGTATCTGGGTGATTCTCAGTCTGGCACTAGGTATTGGGCACTCGGCTGGACATGGCCAGGACAGGGGGCAGCCTCCCTACATAGGCTTGGCATGGTAGGCTGATATGATCGAGCCCTTAGAGCAGTGAGACGATGGAGCCCTATGGTAGCGATGGTGAACTCATAAGTGGGGCGGGACATTTGGCTGTAAGGGTGCCTTCACACTTGCGATCGCGATATCTCTGTTTTATTAATGCGGATGTCAATAGGACTTTTTAATGTTAAAAATGCATTGCACAAAAATCGCGAAGCGCAAACTTGCGATTTTTGTGCGACACTTTTTTAACATTAGAAAGTCCTATTGACATCCGCGTTAACAAAAACGCTGTGATATCGCGATTGCAAGTGTGAAGGCACCCTAAGGGCTCCTTTACACTGGTGAGATAATCGGACGATTTTCTAGCGTTGCAAGAGGGAGTGAAAGCACATGATTATGTAACCAGTGAATTCCAATGGTTTCATTCTCATTTGCGATGCTGCGTGAAAAAAAAATTGCAGCATCTCCTTTCTGTGATATCGCCCATTGTTTCCAATCGGGCTGGCGGCAGCAGCGCCGGCCTAATTGAAAGCAATGGGAGAAGATCTCGATCCCCTGCTGCAGCTGTGAAAACTGCGCTGGCCCCCATTGAAAGCAATGACAGAACATTGCGATCTTCTGTCTCTGCTGTGATAGCAGCGGCAGGGGATTCCTTCATCCCCACGGGGAGTCCCCTCATCACTGAACACTGTGACAGCAGCGGCAGGGTGTTCAGGGATGAAGGAATCCGCTGCCGATGCTGTCACAGCAGAGACATGAGATCGCAATGTTCTCCCATTGCTTTCAACGGGGCCGGCGCTGCTGCCGGCCCATTGAAAGCAATGGGATGAAGGGATTCCCCGCAGTGATGCGAGGCTGTTCTCACATGAAAACGCCTCACATCCAAGGGTTCCACATGCATTGCGAGGGTGATAGCCCGCGTATCACAGCCTGATATCACTCTCACCAGTGTGCAGGAGCCCTTAGACTATTACTTGTCATAGTCACTGATTACTTCAGAAGGCTTGTTGATGCAGGGAAGTTACTCTGGTTGCCAGATTTGGAGTGTCCCCCGCCCCCTCCCCCCCTAAAATTAGGAAAATTGATTCCTACCTTTTATGGGCTTATGTCCACAACCTTGTCCTCACCGTGTGTCACGCGTGCATTGCACGGACTCGTGATGCGCAGTGAATGGAGTCAATGACTTTTATTGATCCATGCCCACCGGTGTGTAGACAGTGGTTATCGATACACAAGAGAAATGAATCGCACCATGCTCTATTTCGCATAGTGAGCCCTATATATTTGTATGGGCTTCGTTTGATACGCTGTCCTTACACAATACATTGCGCATTGGCAGCGTTTTCATACGCATCCCGGCTCTGAACAGAGCGGGTGATTAAAAAAAAACAAAAAAACACTGCACATGTCCGTGTGCATGGGATTAGCAGGCATTAGCAGTGCCATATGCGATTTCGGCCAGCAGAGCGTATGGCTGCAAAATGTGTAAAACGCTGCGGGGAGACCATGGGAACCCATTTCATGAAACTCCTGACACACAAGCCTGGTGTTGATGTCCCTTCCAGATGCAATTTGGGACTCTGTAGTGAGTAATGCAACAAAGGATAGGTCACATCCTTCATCACTCAGCAGCTCTACAAGATTCCACGATCTACCACTTGATGACTGACCCGGTTTTACTCCTAGATGGTTCCATGTCACAATAACAGCGTTTACACCAGACAGGTCATAAACTTCACTAAGAGAGTTCTTTCAAATGTAATCCTATGACATCCCACATTAAAAATTGTTGAACTCTTCATTACAACCCATACTAGTTACAATCTATGGAGATGACATGGCTGGGTGTTTGGTTTTATAGACCTGTTTGCAATGGTTGTGGTTGAAAAAAATTGAACTCAGTAATTAGTAGGGTGTCTGTATACTTTTGGCTGACATAGTGTACTGTACATGTCGCGTCTGTGCAGCACGCAAGCACCACGCTCAGCACGGATGAAGGGTGACGTTCACAACCACTGAGATTGACAATACCATGCAATACGCCTCTATGGAGCTGAATAAGCAGCATTGAGCAGAGGGAGGGGTGAGAATATAAAGCTTCTCTACACCTGATGACTGGAAGAGCAATTAGAGAACCCCACCTCCAACCTTTTCCCAGGCATGACTAATCCAGCATGCATCCATGCAGCAAAGAGAGACAGCACCCAGCAGTCTCTGCACATGGTGCATTAACCCATGTCCTGCATAACAAGGCAACAGGTCTTGGCCTGCGTCGAAGCCACGATGCCACGACACTGTCGCGACCGACAAGCAGCGACAGTACAATTGGGATAAAAACAACCTGCATAAAGGTACTAGTAACGAGTGTAGGTCGGTGTTGTGTGATATAGGAAAAATGTGCTGAAAAACAAAGGATCTAGTGATGAAAATTCTGTTCTTTTTGGTGACTTGGATTATCTGTCTTAGCTCGCCAAAAAGAGTTGACTAGTTCAGGTTCCAACGACTGTAAATCCACAGCACATTTCATCCTTTCAATTAGAATCGTAGAGTTGGAAGGGACCTCCAGAGGGCTGATCCCTCTGCACTGTGACAGCCCTTCAGATATTTGTAGGACAGGTATTACCCTGTTTCCCCAAAAATAAGAGCTACCCTGAAAATAACTTCACTACTGGTGAGTGCCTCGCTTTTCAGTATCTGCTTTTATATGGCCACATTACTTATGTCTATTACTAGTTTTGCATTACTCCATTTTCACCCCTCAATCCTATTTCTACTTTCTCTAGGCCGTGCTGGCATGGCAACCTAAATACTCACTGTAGCCATTCAGATGAGTCATGGTCCCCCCTCACCACCTCCCCCATTTTAAATACTTCCCACTCTCTATTTTTGGTATTCATTGGGTGTTTTTATACATTATATCGGAATCTCACGTACTATTTTATATCCTGGGGTTATGATTTACTTGCCATATTGCCGTAATTAAACCAGATAATATTCACATTTTATTACAGCGATTTCATTGATTATTGTTTTTGGATCTTTTTTTTGTTTTGTACTGTTGTTCTGTTTCATGTTCTGTTAGGCCTTTTCAGTTATCGACATTATCCCATGAGTCACTCACATATTTATTGGACTTCGAATTGACTGTGAGACAAACGTTTTACTTTTCTTCTATATACGGAAACATTATTTGTTCCATCAGATGAGTAACTATGTACTGTTTTAATGAATTTACTGTTAGTCATAATAGTAAAAGTAATCGTAATCATACAATCGCAAATAAAAATTGTATCTGCAATAATAATAATAGTAATGTTAATATCTCCTGATTATATTTTGTTTTCTCCCTTTTTTTTTTTGATTTCTACTTCTATTCTATTTTATCAATACTTTTAAACCTATAAGTTTTTCTATGCATTGTAGCGTTTGTTCTGTTGGTTTGACTCCTCATAAAATAAAATCTTTCTATCTCAGCGTCACCATTTTTTGGAGTTGTTGTGCCTTGAGCCAGATGTCCGTCCAGTTTCTGTTTGAACACTTCAATTGAAGGAGAACTCACCACCTCCCGTGGCAACATGTTCCACTCATTGATCACCCTCACTGTCAGAATGTTTTTTCTAATATCTAATTTGTGTCTCCTCCATCTCAGTTTCATACCATTGCTTCTAGTCTTTCCTTGTGCAGATGAGAATAGGGCTGAACCTTCTGCACTGTGACAGCCCTTCAGATATTTGTAGACCGCTACTAAGTCTCCTCTCAGACTTCTTTTTTGCAAGCTAAACATTCCCAGATTCTTTAACCGTTCCTCATAGGACATGATTTGCAGACCGCCCACCATCTTGGTAACTCTTCTCTGAACTTGCTCCAGTTTGTCTATCAGAAAAGCGAAGGTACGCATGGTGATCAGCCACGGTCAAAGCCAGATTCTGCTGCGGCACCTGCATGTAGAATCTGACTAATTTGTGTGAGCCTGGCCTTAGGCCGCCTGCACACGACCAGGTTGGATTCCGCATGTGGGATGCCACACATGTGCAGTGCAGATAGTGCTGTGCCATGACTAGGCGATGACGCAGATTCCACGACCTTTCGGCAATAACCATTGCGGAAGGGCCACGGGCCAGACTGCTTCCATTGACTATTGAGGAATGTGACAGGCAGCCAAGTGATGTGGTTTTTTTATACTCACCTGCTCCCATGATCCAGAGCTATCCCCCTTTGAAGTCGGTGCGGCACAAAAATCAAACTCCTTTTCAGAGTCCTGTGTACGTGCTCTCCTATGCAAGTATAGTCGAATGTTAAGTTGTGGGGGACGTGACAGGTTCCCTTTAATGATTATAAGTCCGGGTGGGATTTTATATAATATTCTGTACACTATAAATTAATCCCAGAATTCTTTTGTGAAAAAAATTACCCCTGAAAAAAAGCCTGAGAGAGCCTTAAAACGCGTCTGGAGAGTTTAAATACTTGTGTCATATCAATGATATTCAGCACAACTACTATATTATTTGGATTGGAATACACCATCTGTAAACTGAGAACTGTTACTCCTGCCTGTTTGGAGAGCTGCTTATATTGGATTGTACGTGGTCTGAACAACACAATATTCCATCTATGCTTTATTTAAGGATGAGGAGGATTTGAACTAAGGGTCCCAGCAGTACAAGCATAGCGTTATGGCACAGGTTCTTTCATCTCAACACAAGTCCCGGTGTATCGGGGAGCATGAACACGCAGGTAGGATCTGCTGAGCCTCGAGACATCCGAAGACGCAGACACTATTATGGGGTGGTGACAGGCTGGTATCCATTGCGGATTGTTTATTGGGTCTATTTGCATAATTAAATAATTCTTGATATATGTGGAAATAAGCAGAGTCCCCAAGATTGGCATTACATCAGGCTGAGTGAATTTTGATACATATATGATATATTTTTGACACATGAAACAATGTAACATTTTTCTACTGAACTCGTACATCTTTTGAGTGACTTTTCTATATGCAAGGATTTATGAGGAGGGGAGGATCTCTGAAAGGCAGACAAGGATATTTTAGTAGGAGATTTATATGTACGCAGAGCATTTAATCTACTATAGGTGGTTGTGATAATAATTATAACTGTCCTGCACAGGGATAGTGTGTGAACACGAGGGCCCCGCGACCGATGTCACCCTGATAATTATTTGTAGCTATTAATATTTTAGCTATTTTGGGTTTTTATTGTAATTAAGTACTTTTATGTATAACTGTCTGTATAGCATTAAGTGGGACACCTAGAGAGCTGAAAATACCCATAACAGAATAGTGTGAGTGCAAACACCTACAAGGGGGTATTGACTAGTGTGTTTACAGTCAAGGACTAATCAAAAAGATGGTGTGTGGGATATCTGTAGTTTGTTTTGCTAAATTATAGAGGCTAAAACTGGGGTGTGGAACAACAAAGCGTTGAGTCCTTAGGCTTCTACTAAGGCTTATAGTCTTAGTATTTCTAGTCATGAACGATTAAAGGGGTTGTCCCGCGGCAGCAAGTGGGTCTATACACTTCTGTATGGCCATAATAATGCACTTTGTAATGTACATTGTGCATTAATTATGAGCCATACAGAAGTTATAAAAAGTTTTTCACTTACCTGCTCCGTTGCTAGCGTCCTCGTTTCCATGGAGCCGACTAATTTTCGCCGTCTAATGGCCAAATTAGCCGCGCTTGCGCAGTCCCGGTCTTCTTCTTTTTTCAATGGGGCTGCTCGTGCTGGATGCCGGCTCCGTGTAGCTCCACCCCGTCACGTGCCGATTCCAGCCAATCAGGAGGCTGGAATCGGCAATGGACCGCACAGAAGCCCTGCGGTCCACCGAGTGAGAAGATCCCCGCGGCCATCTTCATCAGGTAAGTAAGAAGTCACCGGAGCGCGGGGATTCAGGTAAGCGCTCTCCGGTGTTCTTTTTTAACCCCTGCATCGGGGTTGTCTCGCGGCGAACGGGGGGGGGGGGGGTTGGAAAAAAAAAACCCCGTTTCGGCACGGGACAACCCCTTTAAGGTAGTATCTTGTGCTCAGAGTAGTAAACCCAGCAAAGTGCCTAGTCAGTGCTCTAAGTTGTCAGACGAGCGAGGATGTTTGAAAGGGGTATTCTGGGACTTTTTAATTTTTTCCCTACTGCTGACCAACAGGATCACCACCAATCAGCTGATTTCTGGGGCTGCTATCACTGTGGTCAGCGCAGAAAGCGCTGACCATTTTGCAACAGCCTGGGTTAGTACTATAGACGCAGCTCCCTTTAAGTTCAAAGTATAGTAGCAACCCTGGGCACTGTGCTGCGAACAGCGCATTCTGTTGCCTGTGCTAACCGTAGTGACAGCAGCCATGGGAATCGGCTGATCATTAGGTCCCTGCCAATCGTCTATTGATGACTTGTTGCTCATTTATAGAAAAAAAATGTTAAGTTCTAGAATACCCCTTTATGTCCAGATACTGTAGGCCTGTGTATTCTCAGATTTAGATTTCTTCCTATGACATACGTTTCTGGTAGATCAATCGAAAGATGATTTATCTTCTCTGTCAAGAACCTCCCTTCCATCGGTAGCAAGGATCTCCCTTTTATTCTTCTGCATGTAACTTGGTAGATGTTGGTTCTAGTACCAGGCAGGGATCTCTAGGGGCTATAGAGACACAAAGCTTAAAATCCTTTTTACATCTTTGTATTTCTTTAGCAGGCTTGCACCTGGAGGCAGCTACTAGAGGTAAGGCAGCTTACTGGGAGACAATATTTTGTCCTTTAGTTTCGAGAACCACATCATTTGTTTCTATTAGAAAAACACTTTTATAAACTTTCTATATACAATGATTGTCCTTTAAAATATTAGGTATTCTTCATGACGTATATAGCACACATGTGACACTATTTTACTTAAGTGGAAGCCTGGTAAAAAAAAACGAAATAAAAATCACAGCACTTTACATCCCTTTCTGCCTCCCACGACCACCCATGTAGTGTAATAGGGTGTCCCAGTATTCTAGACAGCTATATTACTCTATGATAAGCACCACACTCTTGACAAATTAGTTCATGGAAAGCAAGAGGTAAATATACTGTTCTTTATTAGGTGGTAAGCTGCTGTTTTGTGACTGCCACAGTTTATGGTTCTGTGGTCCTAGGGGCCCCCACAGCAGTAGCCTATATTGCCGCTCTAGTAGATGTACTAGTGCTGATAATGCAATTCACTAATATAATGTTTGAAGTGGCTTTAAGATTGCTTTGCACTTTAATGCAGAGATTAATGAAGAACATGTGACTCTCTGGTACATGTTTTCTTCAGATGCCACTCCTAAATAGACTTTAATTTTGTGAAGCAAGGCTCTTAGATCGCACAGTGGAAATATACATATAAAGCACCAAGTAGCTTCTCAGTGGAAGGTTCCAACTTTCTTGACTTGAACACATTCATTTGCTTTTCTTTCATCAATCCTATAAGTTATGAACAAAAAAGTTCAGACGTGATCTGCTCATGCACTTCTTCCACCCGGCGCTGTTTCACATTCTGATTTAGTAAGATGTGGCAGAAGCGGAGAACGTTTCTTTTCAATGTAGGAGGAAGTTATACATTGCACTGCCTTATGGTAGATGATACTGTGATGGAATTATCTTCTGGCATCACCTATCCCCCATTATAAGAAAAAATAAATACATTTATGGGGAGACTGTCTGCGTTGGCCCAGTGGCAATGAATGGAGTGGTAGTCATACAGAGAAGGCTGTGAATCGCTGATAGGACTGCCCAAAAATTGGTAAGAATTTAAAAAAATACAAGTTATACTGAATATTTTCCCACTATAGCATACTGTCCTCCAATCAGAAACAATGTTTAATGTGACAGGTTCTCTTTAAGCAATATGAGCACCAGGACAAGAAGGGGGCTGCATCCATGTGTTCCACCATAGCAACTTAATATAGCAGTCTAGAAGCACATTAGTATATGTAGGTCCCTAATAGAGAATTTCTTACTCCATCAGCTCATCACTGAGCGTCTCTACTTCATGTGTTCTTATTTCATGCTCATAACGGTGTTGGTAACCTGTCACCAGGTTTCACCCTCCTAAATTGTAGCACAATAAAAATCATGAAAAGTGCTCTACAATTGTATATACTAGTATTACAGTATATTAAAGGGGTTGTCTCATGAAATCAAGTGGGGTTCAGCACTTCTGTATGGCCATATTAATGCACTTTGTAATATACATCGTGCATTAATTATGAGCCATACAGAAGTTATTCACTTACCTGCTCTGTTGCTAGCGTCCCCGTCGCCATGGATCCGTCTAATTTCGCCGTCTTCTGGCGATTTTAGACGCGCTTGCGCTGTGCGGTCTTCTCCGTTGTGAATGGGGCCGCTCGTGCCGGAGAGCTGGTCCCGCGTCGTCATCGTAGCTCCGCCCCGTCACGTGTGCCGATTCCAGCCAATCAGGAGGCTGAAATCGGCAATGGACCGCACAGAGCCCACGGTGCACCATGGGAGAAGACCCACGGTGCATCGTGGGTGAAGATCCCGGCGGCCATCTTGGTAAGGGAAGAAAGAAGTCGCCGCAGAGCGGGGATTCAGGTAAGTAATAAACTTTTTTTTTTTTTTAACCCATCCCTTGGGTTTGTCTCGCGCCGAACGGGGGGCCTATTGAAGAAAAAAAAAACCCGTTTCGGCGTGAGACAACCCCTTCAAGCTTTCATAACGCAGCGCGCTTTTTTTTCGGTTTCTCCTTTCCCATCCTTACTGTTTTGTCGATGTAGTTGTCTGATGGCTTGCTTCTTGTAGGACCGGTTGTATTTTTCACTATTTAATATACTATACAATGTACTGCAAAATGTTATAAAATTTCTAAGGTTAGTCTCACAGAGGTGTTAGTAAAAACGCAGAGTTTAGGAGCATTTTCGAATGGCATTTGCGAACGCATTCAACAATGTTTTTAACACACCCCAAGATTGCAATGAGTGATGTAGTACGTTAAAAATCGCTGAAATGTACTAAAATAGAACAGTGTTTGAAGAGCATGACGTTGAAAATGCCGCGCCCAAAAGCTTGTCTGAGAAGCCCCATTGAAAGCAATGGAGGCTCACTACAGCATTTCTAGTGGGCATTTCAAAATGCTCTAAAAAAGGGGTGAAATGAAAAAAAAAATTGCCATGTTGGGGGGCGTGGGGTTATTGTTTTTACAGCGTACACATTGTGGCAAAAATGACATGATGACTTTATACCAAACTTATTTAGTCTTTTTCTGTTTTTGCTATATTACTTTTAAATTATAAAATACCTTTATGAAAAAAAAAATGATTTTTGTCTGTCACCATCTGATGACAGCCATAACTTTTTTTAATCTTTCTGTTGATAGGGTTGCTCAATGGCTTGTTTTTTGTGGGGGAACCTGTGGTTTATATTTGCACCATTTTGGAGTACATACGACTTTTTGATCACTTTTTAATTTTTTTTCCTGGAGACAGGATTACCAAAAGAACACAGTTCTGGCATTGTATCTTTTTGTTTTTCTGCCAACGTTAACTAAACAGGATAAATATTCCATTATTTCGAGAGATTAGGCTTTTGCAGACTCAGCAATACCAATTATGTTGTTCGTGTTTTGTTTTTTTAAAGAATATTTGCACTTTTTTTTAAACTTGTAATTGGGGGGGTGGGGGTGGGAAGCACTACTGGATGGTTGCGGGAGGCAGCGTCCTGAGCGGGGGAACAACAGCAGCTACTGCCCAGCCCAGCGCCACAGTGGGGGTCCAAAAACAGCTGGCACTCCGGTCTTCGGCATAGCTGAACAGCATAGCGCCGGAGTGTAGTGCCAGCTGTCAGTCCAGTCCCCGGCAGAGCCGCCGACTGTGTTGGTGCAGTCCTCCGCATAGCCGGCCATCCACAGTCCAGTAGCGGAGAACAGCTGTGAGTTGGGTCCTTGACATAGCCGCCCAGCAGAAGCACAGGAGCAGCTTTCAGCTGTCTGTCAGTCAGGTCATCCAGTTGGGTCCTCGGCATAGCTGCCCAGCACAAGCAGGCGCCGAAGCGCCTTGGAGCTTGTGGGACCTGACATGCTGTGTGCGGGGAGCAGCCAATCCACTGCTGGGGACGTCACCTGCCCCTTCCCTGTCACTAAGCCAGGTCAACCCACTTCTCCACCCCTAGTTCCGGTGAAGACAAGATGCACCAGTACCGGCCCATCCTATTAGGCAGAGGTACATTGCAGCCTTGGTACTCTTCAGAAGGCTCTAGGCTGTCATAACAACTAAACACCTCGTAATCTCATTGCGGTTATATAAATAAATGGTTATAGCCACAATGAGAGTCAGCTGATCCTGCTCCATACTAACCCCGACGCAGGAGGGCATATATGTACGACCAAAAATGTCAAGGGGTTAAAGATGTAATTGAGTAGGATATATTAAGTGTTTTAGATAATCTTGTCAGTGTTTTCTTAAACTTGACATGGCCATGTTCCTCCTTTCCGTTAGCAGAGAGTGCCATACCCACATACACACATATCGCATATATGCAAGCGCATATCTGCTGCTACCACTAGGGAACAAAACTCTATGCAATGTTCAGGTCAATGGGAGTTGTATACGCTTTATTATTTATTTATTTCTATCGAGTTGAAATCCTTGTGATCATTGCCTTGTTAAATTCGTTAATGCAGACTTTGATTATATCAAAGACTCAACCAGACAAGCTGGTTTATTTATGCTTTTTATCTGAAATCAAAGGGAATCCCGCAGCATGCTCCAAATATTCTCAGTATATATTTAGTGGTATCCTGTTTCCCTAATAAGTTTAAAATGCCTTCTGATTCTCTATGTTCTACATGAGTAGCACATTCTAATCAGTTATATTCCTGCATCTGGGATACATCAGTTTTGCTGAACCCACATATATAAAACAGCTACCTTTCAACCGTTCAAAATATTTCAATAAAAGCACTAAAGTAAATTAAAGAAGAAAAAAAAAACGCCCTATAAAATACCACCTATGAACTATTTCATTGTATTTCAGACTCTGGAACAAGATTATCCCCACCAAAATATTTATTCTTATAAACTACATGGATGCATAATGTGCCAAGGAACAGCCCATGTGAAAAGCAAGTATACTGGATAATTCTAGAGAGGAACAGAGTGTGGGGCCCAAATCCTAGGTAAATTAACAGTTCCAGTCCCAGGCAGGATTCAAGTTCGTTAAAATTTCCAACACAGCCGAAACCTAAGAAAATGTCAGTTCCCTTTCTTGCATAGTGCATAACTGATGTCTGTTGCTATTCATAAAGGAAGGAGGAACTACATTGGAAGAGTAGTCTGTAATCAGTTTGGTGGTGACTTAATGTATTCTCCAGATTTTTTTTTTTTTTAGAAGCATTCTAGTATTTCTATAACAGCAGCAGCTGCGGTGGCCTCACAAAATTGTGGTTGTCAACAGTGGGTATCTACATCATTGCCCAAAAGTGGAAACAATATTCACATAACAGAACGACTTACCACTTCCATGCCCATGACCAAAAGCACTTTGAGCAATAGCATAATTTAGGGCTCTAATCTCACTGAAATTCAGGCAGTCACTAATAAAACCAGGAGTGATTCTTCAATATATCTGCACTTGATGCCTTTTGAATGGTTCAATATCAGACCATTTGTTCATCGGTATTAGTGTACCTTGATGCCACCGGAAGCTGGGGGTTTGACAGGAGGAACGCCCCTCTCACACCCCTAGCTGTAGATAGGGTCAAGGATGGCAGGTCCTGGGAGCACAGTGTGTCTACATTTCTGTGTTCTCTGCAGCTGAACACTCAGGGTAAAATGTCTGGTTAGTTTTCACATTATGAGATGTAAATGCTGCCATGTGGCCGGTGTAGAATGGCAGCATTAACATGTAATAATGTAAGGCTAAAAATTAAAGTTACCCTGACCCTGGTCCTCACCGCTACTGGTCCGCTGCCTGCACTCTAAGCTCGGTGTCGGCCGCTCCCCCACTCACTGCTGCCGCCCTTAGTGGTTGTGATCCGGCGCTGGCACTGTCAGATCTGTTGCGGCTGCTCCATCGGTGACAACTGTGGCCATCAGCGCTTGTGCTCTGACGGCAGGAAAGGCGCACTAGGTGGAACGCGGCCTGTGTGTGCTCCTCCACTCTGTGGCCATTGGGTGAGGGTACCTCTTGTGAAGCGCCACTGGGGAATTCGCTTCTGTCGTCTTTTGCCTCAGTGCTACTACAGTCAGCCGGGTAGCGCCTTGTGCCTTGGTGGGCAGGCAGTGCGTTTGCACCACGGGCCGCTGGAAGTATTTTCCCACTACTTGTAGTGGCCTCCAGGACCTATTTTGCAAGTTGCTGTGCAGCCAATTAGGTTCAGGGGGCATTACCCGCCGTCAATCTTGACTCCACCAGGACTTCCTGGTGGTGTCAAGATACACTAATATTTTGTTCATTTTATCATTCAGCGATACACATCAGAATAATTCATACATCAGGCTCAGGACAGATATTTATATGAATTTGTATTTAGGTTTGCAGTGTTATTTATTAGAGATGAACAAGCAACACTCGGTCAAGGCAATTACTCGAGTGAGCATCGGTTTTATCGAGTAACTGCATACTCATTGCAAAAAATTCGGGGGGGGGGGGGGAAGAGGGGAGGAGAGTGAGAGAGATCCATAAGGTAATCATAATTAATGCTTTAAGCACTTTGGTTTCTCCTATCAGCCTGCCAATATGGGCACTAATGCCCATCAGCACTTTATAAGCTTCTTTTGCATGTAAATGAGCCTTCAGCAGCTGTTTGCATATCCTAGCATGTGGTTTGGACTTTGCATTGAGCTGCATCGTCTTCGCACTGGCTGCCAGGGGCTGTCAGCTGAATACAATGTAATCAGCTGCTCCTGTGGAGAACACAGCGTGCAGTCTCTGCTATCTTTCTCCAGCTGAATGATGGATTTTATGCTCACCTAAAAATCATCATTCAGCCACAGAGTGAAAGATGAAAGCATTTACACACAACTATTTTCGCTCAAAAGCCATCGTTTGAACAAATTTTGAGCGATAATCATTGCGTGTAAATGGGGCTTTAGAATTCTACCAAAAATAGTGTTAATAGTTTTTTTTTAATCAATTAACAAAACGCAAAGTGATTGAACAAAGCAGAAATCTAAATAAAATCAATATTTTGGGTGACTACCCTTTGCCTTCAAAAAAGCATTACTTCTTCTAGATGCACTTGCCCACAGTTTTTTGAAGGAACTCAGCTTGTTAGATCAGCTCTACTAGTGGTCTGTCTAGAGGGGCTGAGCCTGTTCGCTTTGTGCCCTCACGTATCCACTGGTTCTAACACCCCCTAAGGCCCAATGTCCACATGCTTATTTTATTTATAAAATCCGCGCATGGCCCCCACACAGGAGATCCGTGCGTCTTGCTGCCCATAGGGATGCATTAGCATCCATAGGGCAGCTAAAAGTATGCAGATGTGATTCCTTCCCGGCATGCGGGTCGCACACACAGGAAGAAATTGCAGCATGCTCCATTTTCCTGCGGCACAGCCGCAGCTGTTTTTGTGCTGTGCCGCGGATACACGGAAGAGCAGGAGATCTAAAATGCAAAAGAAAGCACTGCACATGCGCTGGGAGCGTCCACAGGAGCTCCTGGAAGCATCCCATCCACCGTACTGAAGAAAGAAGATCCGGACGGCGCAGAGGAGGCCCGTGCTGGACCCGGAGAGGTAAGAAATTGTTTTTTTCCTCTCCATGTCCTCGGGCATGCAAGGATACCACTGCGGGATTCAACAGTGGACATGAGGCCTAACAGTTTGGTCCAAAATAGGCCACATGATGGGCAATTTGCCGATAGAACCAGCTTCTCGCACTCCAATAATGCGCCCCTCTCAAACTCAGTTAACTGAGTAAAATCTCTTTGACTGCATCATAGAGGCTTCTAGTGGTCAACAAACTCTATACAAGTGGAAAAAGAGGTCACTACACACAAGGCGCGTCTGAGAGCCTTTTTATAGGCCAAAGGTGGAATAACTTTTAGTGCCTTAGGTGGCAAGACCGTTCATCTAATCATGCCACACTCTAATCCTTTGCATATCTGTAGGAGGCTGCTTTCACATGGCCGTGTAGCACAAATCATGTGTGAATGTGAACTCTATTCTATCTTATCTGGTTCCTGGAAATGTATCTTGTATTGATTTGAATGGGACCTTAAATGCATCGCATGGCTTTTGCATGCCGTGCCATGCGAGGTTTCCCTTTGAAATCAATGGAAAACACTTCAGATCCTCTATTGTGCGTGAAACTCATGTGAGAGGATTGGAACTTCAAAGATGCAATTTCTTTTTGCCTGAAAAATGCCTCGCATTCATAGGTAAATCGCATGTTCATAAGCACGATATTGGACCGAGTATTATGGCCTGATATTGCGCTCACCCGTGTGTAGGTAACCTGAGACGTAACTGCATGCTCAGTTTTGCAGCAAAACTATAACTCCTTTTAAGTGCTTTCTTTTTTCCCCAACAAAATGCGCATTAGAATCTCCTAATAAGTTACCCCATTTTTAAAAACTGCAACTCCTTAAAGTAGTCAAAACTACATTTAAGTGTTTCACCGGAATTAAAGTAAAATGGAAGCAACATTTACATTTTTTTTTCCTTGCAGATTTTACATTTTAAACAATTTTTTTGTAACACAACAGTATTTAGCCGTTGATTAAAACTCAATATTTATTACCCCCAATTCTGCATTTTTTTTAGAAATTTTATACATGTGATACTAGTATGCAAAATGACAACGGCCTCAGAAAGAAACACCTTGCCAGGGTCCCCGTTTTATTAGGACTTTCTCCGCGCACCATTTAAGGTTTGCAGAGACTAAACTTATGAACCTACTTCAAGTTTTTCCTCAGGCTTAATGGAATAGATCTATCTATCTATCTATCTATCTATCTATCTATCTATCTATCTATCTATCTATCTGTCTGTCTGTCTATCTATCTCTATATGATATACACACACATACATATAAAAAGGCACAGACATGGAGTGATTAATTTGTGCTTAAAACAATACCAGAACAGGATGAGCAGAGGAGTAAATAATGAGTCCACTGATGATGTGAAAGTTTTGCGGTCTTTAAATTGGTTTTAGGGGGTCGCCAGGCCAGCATGTTATATCTGCTACAAATTTCTCATATTTTGCACTGTAGCATGAAACCTCTTGACATATTGATTCCTGTCTTAAGAGTATCAAAGATGGCTATAAACTTGTACTCCCAAATTCTTCTATGAGGTTGAGATTTGACGTTGCCTTTTAATATAGTAACTTTCATATGTTCTATGTTGTGTCCATGGCTAGAATAATGCTCAGCCACAGGTAATTCTGACTGTCTTTCTTTAATTGTGTGGCAGTGAGACCTCATCCTCGCTTTAAGTTTTTGTCCTGCTTCTACTCCTGCTCCATCAAAGCATTGGCGTACTTCTGCTACATTAATGACATCCCTAATCATCTGGACCAACTTCAAACAAGAACAAATAAAATTTGACAAGAGATTTAATGCATTTCACCCCACCATAATCCTGACCTTGAGCTACTTGTACACAGAAATCAACTTTTTGGACACTATCATAAAACATTTTTAAACAACTAAATACATCTCTGTACTGAAAACCTATTGATTGGCCCACATCCCTAAGGCCCAGTTAGACACAATGATTATTGCTCAAAATTCGCTCAAAAGCCATCTTTTGAGTGATAGTTGTTGTATCTAAACGCGCTGCCATCGTGCACTGTTCGTGCACTATTTGTTTATCACTGATTTCTAGCAGGCTAAAAATCAGGGATAAGCCTTATCAGTGCCACATGCTGAGTTCTCAGTGGGACACCGCTGATAGCATCCTTTCAGCTGGAATCCCACTTGGACTTATCAGCAGGATACCAACTGAAAGCTCCAAGAACAAAGCAGCTGTCAGTGTTCCTGCTGTTCTCGGAGGTATCAGCTCAGCGGGATACCAAGAACAAGGCAGCTGTTTGCATATACAAAGCAACTACTTTTTGTGGAGCTGTTAGCAGTGCCCTGCTCCACCTTCATTTAACTTTTAAGTAGCTAATTAGCTACTTAAGAGTTTATGCAAAGATGATTGCTCAAAACTGTCACTCAAACTGTCATTTGAGTGATCATCTTTCAGTGTATATGGGGCTTTAGATGGGACATTTTCCATCCCAAACACATCATATACAAGCGGATCTGCTCTAGCCCAAAATTCTAATTTTTTTTGCCAATAATGTCATTTAATTTTTTTAAGATGTTAGAAGGCTTAAGTTTGGCAACAGTTTTTTCAAATTTAGAAAATTTACAAAATCCATTTTGTAGGGACCAATTGACCTGCAATACCACAATCTAACTTTTTTGTCCAGAAGCCCAAAGCTTTCCTAACATCATTAAATATAACTCCACATGCCCGAATGAGCTTATATGCCTTCCTTCTATGTAATTAGACTCTGAGGTTTTCTGAGGTTTCTTCACTGAGCAAACAGGGGAGGGGGCTGTAGCTCTGTAAAATGTATCTCACAGCCCTTATTAGACCAACTGAACTGTACCTGTGTATATGAAAGCATTAAGGAAATTTCCCACATGTGGATGTGAATTGCTGTTTTAACACATAAGAGGTCTCTGAATAGAAAGAGCGCAGATTTTAAGTAAAGAAGATGGGATGCTATGCACTTGCAGAGCCCCTGGGGTACCCAGTACAGTAAACCCCCCAAAAGTGACTGTTTTGGAAACTATACTACTTTAGGGTATTCACGTACGTGTGTAAAGGCCCATTTAGACACAAGGATTATCGCCCAAAATTCGCTCAAAAGCCGTCTTTTGAGCGATAATCATTGTGTGTAACTGCACTTACATCGTGCAGTTTTCGTTATGCTGTCGCTCATCGTTGTCTTTCAGCGTGCTGAAAGACAATTTTTCTCAGATCAGCATTTTGGAAATTCTAGCTATGATGGGGTTTAGATCAACGGAAGGCTTCAACCATTGGGATGCTATATAAATCCTGGCCGCCTGATAGATAAATTGGGAGAGTTTCTTTTGCTGATTGTTAAACCCGGTCAGCTTGTCTGCCAGTAGGCAAACTGAGGGGGTGAGAGGAAATGTCTTGCCCAGGACTCTCGACACCAGGTTAACTACTTGTCTCCATAGAGATATCGCCGATGGGCATGTCAACGAGGTGTGCAAAATGGAACCCAACGCTCCGCTGCCTCTAAAGCAGTTGGGGGAGGTGGTGGGAAAGAACCCGTGAATAGTTGTGGGAACGTATTGAGCCCTGTGCAATATCTTATAAGAGGTTTCGGCCAAAGTCACCTGGTGGCTTTCCTTGGCAATAAATGCACAGCAGTGGTGTCATCTCGCAGTTAAAAGCGATATGTTCAGGTCTTACTCCCAGCACCTCAAGAACAGGAGTTTATCATCATTTTTGTCCTGCCTGCCTAACGCCGGCTCGGAATCCGACCCTGTGCCCAGACCGGCATCTGAGCGTACCTGTCATTTCTTCTTCTTTTCTGTACTGCGGATGGTCCACACGGCTTGCCGTTGGACATGCGCGGTACAGATTGTTTTTTAAACCCCTTCTTTTTCCACATCATCGCCTAGCAATTACGCGGAATCCGCGACCTTTCTGTAATGTCAATTGCGGAAGGGCTGCGTGTCCATTGACTTAAAAATAGAACATGCTGCTAGCGGAAAATCGCAATTGCTTACCGCTTGTGTGCAGGAAAAAACATTTTTCAATAGCATGTTATGGATGGTATTTGCTGCAGAATCCGGAGTCGGACGCCCGCTCCGGATTACGTAATGCAAATCCGGCCATATGCTGAAGGTCTAATTTGGAATTTTCCTTAACATATTAAAGTCAAATGGATTTTCCCAGCTGACAGCGCTGCTCACTTAGATGGGTTTTTTGTAAAGTGGACAATTGTAAAACAAGAAAAACATGTACAATTTGTATTCAGATCTTTATCGAAAACACATAAAATGCAAGTAAATGTTTGGATTTGGGACGAAACAAATCAAAACCTAGTAAAATTCTTACATAGAAAGAATACACAAATAAGGCTGTTAATGGGAGAGATGAGCCAGATGCTCTGATAGCAATTGTTCAATATTCGGCTTCACATTAGTGAGGTATAGTCTCACATCTCCACCTCCAGGAATTTGCAATAGATTTCTTTTCTTCGTAAGAAGATTGGCGACCGCGCTAAAACCCCTTTTCACGACGTATGAAGATTTAAAAGCTATCAAAACCTTTCTTGCGATAGTCCATAATGCAGGATAAGCAACAGATATGCTGGTTGCTGCCGGTATGAAAACTTGTAAAAACTTGCACATGAACATAGCACACCACAAAGCAGATGGGTACAGTTTGCATAAAACTTCTTGGGTCTGGCGCATCACGTGAAAACGATGCGCAGTAGAAACTTTATAGGTAAATCAGCTACTGCGCAGGTCTGTTTTGTCTATCGCCAGAGCCCAAGAAGTTTTGTGCGAACTCTATATAAACAATTTTTTATGAAATATCAAAGAGTTAAGTAATTTCTATGTCTATTATAAGTATTATGTACATACAATCTGTGTAAGGTGGATCATGTCATTTATAGAAAGCCTAAATGTTAATGAAGATCTGCGTAAATGGGGTCAGCTCACATAGATCCCCATTTACATCTTATGCACCCCCAACTTCCTTCTTGCTGACATGGACCCCCAGCAAGTCAAAATCGACCCCTGGGGGTCAGTATAGACCACTTTGGGAACCACGGATTTAGATTATTATAGAGGAGAGAAATTGTCCCCAACTGAAGGGGTGACCTGACACACAGTCTCTCAAACTGCATATTGGATATTTGGGAGTGTGGTCGGGAGATCATGGATTGCAGGAAGCTATGTATCTGGTGAGCCTCCAGCCACGGGTGGCCTGGGACCAAGTATCTTTCTGTAATTTGCTGTGTAGTAGAGATGAGTGAGCACCCAAATGCTCGAGTCCGAGTTATTCGAGTCGAGCTTTTCGTAAAATTCGAGATCTCTACTGGAGTAACGAACCCCATTGACTACAATGGGAGACTCGAGCATTTTTGTATGTGGGATGCCAGGTCCTGAGCTTTTTCTCTCTGTCTCTCTCTCTCTCTCTCCCTTTCTCTCCGCCAACCAGCCAGCCAGCCAAAAAATTTGCCATTGACACGCGCTGCGTCGTGGCGGGGCCAAAATAGGCATGTCACAGCGGGGAGGAGCCAAAAACTGGGGCGGTGTCGAACACAGCGTGATGCTCGCTCGAGTAACAAGCATCATCGAGTATGCTAATACTCGAACGAACATCAAGATTGGCAGAGTATGTTTGCTCAACTCTACTGTGTAGTCATAAGTTTATTCAAGGTGACAAAGTTATGTAACAAAACCGGTCCCCTACTGCGCCACCAAATAAAACTATCTGTTAGCTTGCTGTGGGAGAAAGCTTGGTTGGGGATGACAGGGTAGATTAGGGGGTGATCTGAGTTTAAGGAATACTTAAATCTATTACGTTTTCATATTGTAAGGAGGGGGAAAGTGAGAGGCGAGAGGTGCTGTACTACAGAGGAGTTAGCTTTTGTATCCTAAAATGCCCTTAGGTCAACCGGGGACACCAGGGAAGCCTCAATCTAGGCCCAATGGGGAGTTCCTGGGCCTGCAAGAGCAGGGGGATCTGGGCCATTTCTGTTGCTGAGTAGTATTTTTGCAAATAAAAGTGACTCAACACGATTCTTTTTAGTTCTGCTGGACACAACACTGATATTACATGGCGAAAATCAAATTACAGCTGCTGCTCTTCCACACAAGGACTGTGAACAACTGGGATTAATACCAGTAGAACCAAGGCAAACAGGTTGGAATACCAGTTTAATGAACTTTAGAAGAAAACTGAACAGTCAAACTCTTAGCATGAAGAATAGATTTAATATTGACGTGTTTTGGCGCTGACCCATTTCCCATGTCAGGGGCAAGATTGGAATAGTGCTTAAAGGGGTTTCTAGACAGCAAAATTATACAAAAAAAGAGCTTACCGTCCGATGTTCGCCAATAGAAAGAATAAATAGCTGTCTTTGTTAGTCCATCAGCTAGGTGCAAGGAAAAAAAAAACTGAGCCAGGTGTCAAAATCAAAGGTGATAAATGTTAAAGTAAATCCAGCACCAGTCCTTTACATAAAAGTCAGCTCATTATTGAAAATCGCATTAACCCTTTCCAATCCACTGTCTGACGTCTGAAGACATTCTGTTTGAAGGCTGTACAGCTCCGATGTTGGAAGACGTCCGTCAGGGAATTCTTACTGTATAATACTGGCCGCTCTGTTGTCGGGGGCCTCTCCAGCATGTCCCATGCTGCAGTACTGGCTCTAGCCAGCAGATGGTGTCATTGTGAAATGGCAGAAAGCGAAAGCCCCCTAGAAAACCCTGAATCCAAAATTGGATTGCAAAGGGTTAAAAGTCCATTGTGCACAAGATTAAGCCCTTTACGACACAGGATGTACAGTTACGTCCTGTGTGTTCATGGTTTGTATGAAAGAGGATCAGGGGTCGATTCCGCTCCATACAATGTGGATGGCTGCTGATCCCGCTCCATACAATGTGGATGGCTGCTGTTTCTTATAGCGGAGATCTGCTGGCAACAGTGCAATCATGCACTTGTGCTGATCTCCGCTGTTAATCCTTATAAATACGGCTATCCGTTCTGACAGAGGCATTTAAATGCCCCAGTCAGAGGAGAGCGCTGGGTACCGTTCGGTTGCCATGGCGGTTGGGGCCTTATGAAAGCTCCCAGACCTGCTATTGCAGATTGCCTGTCCAGCCATGCCTGCAGTGTGGCTTGATAGATTGCATGTCAAACCATCACAAGTTCATGTGCCCTGTGGGGACTAAAAAAAAAATGCATAAATCAGTTTAAAAAAGTTTTATACATTTATTAAGAAAATAAATAAAAGGTAATGAAAGTTTTAAATAACCCTTTAACCATAATTATATAAAAAAAAATTAAAGAACCCCAAAAACATTTGGTACTGCTGCATCCATAAAAGTCGGATCTGTCCAATTAACACATTATTTAGCCCGCACGGCGAACAACGTCAGGAAAAAAAAGTGTCAGAATTGTACTTTTTGAGCACCGTCTCCAAGAAAAAATATAATGAAAAGTGATCAGCAAGTCAAATGTACTCCAAAATGGTACCAATAGAAACTAGAGGACGTCCCACAAAAAATGAGCTGCCACACAACTATGTTGAAGAAAGAATAAAAAAGTTATGGCTGTTGGAAGAGGGCATCAGAAAATAATTTTTTCCCAAAGATATTTTTTAAAAGTAGTACAGCAAATAAACGGCTATATATTTGGTATCGTAGTAATCGTACTGACCCATAGAATAAAGTTATCATATCCTTTTCACTTTACTGTGTACACCGTAGAAACAAGACCCCCCCATTCTGGCCCAAAGATCGTGGAATTGTTCTTTTTTCCCCATTTCACTCCACTCAAAAGTTTTTCAAAAACTGAAAATGGGGGAAAAAAGGAGAGGTCCTTAAGGAGTTAGAGATTGTAGGCTTACTCCTTCAGCCTTAAGTATAGCATATCATCTACTTATAAATGTAATCCTTAAATAGCCATAGAAGGATATGATGTAATATGAGAGAATAGATACCTCCGACAATATACAGAATTATATGGAATAAATTACATTGCCTATGAACCTTAACCCTTTCCAATCCAATTTGTACCCTGGTTTTCCTAGGGGGCTTACTCTTTTTCTGCTGTTATACAACGGCGCTATATGCTGGCTAAAGCCAGTACTGCATGAGGTGACACGTTGGCTAGGCTCCGACAGCAGAGAGTCTGGTAATATACAGTAAGAGAACCCCGAAGGATGTCTTCCAATATCGGAGTTATACAGCCTTAAATCATAATATCTTCAGAGGTCAGACAGTGCATTGGAAAGGGTTAAAGATGAACTGTCCTCAGGGCAAAATGGCGGGTGGCACCAGACAGAACAGTCTATTTGAATTCCTGTCATGTGCCAAAATTGCCGAAATATGTTCAGCCATATGAACTTTTAAGTCTCTTCGATGTACACCCTGCATTTATAAAGATGACGTTCTCTACAAGCTATTAAATATACAGTGTAGCAGGAATTGCTATTGATAAATGAATGAATATTAAAACATGGCGAATTACTACTTGTACAAAATACTTTGGTTTGTATGATCATTTTCTTAACATAAACCACATTTATTGCCACCATAATGAAAACACCCATGAAAACTGAGCCAGTTTCCATTATGAGAAGACACATATAGACTGGAAGAAACCCTATATCCAATAGTGCGGGCCCTGCTGGCAACATAGCACACTCCCGAATCCAAAATCTGGCTAAGGAATCATCTTGACGTAATAAAGGTAAGTTGTTATATATAATATTAGTGACAGCTGAAAAATCCTTATTATATATAAGGAGTGGGAAAAAAAACATAGAACTCCCTCAGTACTTTTGGACCAATCAGAGAGATATGGATCCCTAGGTTTACTATCCGCAATAGACCTTGCTCTGTCGATAGTCCCACTCAAATAACCTCTTTTTCTGAACCCAGAAACAATTGATTGAGTTTCAAGTTCGTAATCGCTGGCGCAAGAACAAACTCTCTTGTCCCTCGCAAGTTCTCCCACAGGAAATTTACAGCGGATGCTTCCTGGAAAACCCCTTTAAGTTGTTGCCCTGAAAAGCTGAAGGCTATTTCCCTATCTGATACATATGATGTATCTGCATGACTGTTTCCCAGATTTTCACTCTACAGAGTTTGCAGAACAGATGCCTCTATGTAAAAGTAATAAAAGTTGCAATTGTGCCATTAAACAATGTACATTTAAAACATATGTATTTTAGCAGCGAGAGCCAATATTTGCAAATTACACCTTACAGCAATTCCCCAAAAAGTTCTGTGTAACTATGTCAATTTGACAAAAAACATTAAGGGTTTTCAGGAAAAATATCACCTTGGCATATTTCCTACAGCGACAAGAAAAATTTTGAAATATTGTCGATATTATGTGTAAAGGATAAAGGCTCACAGGCGGATTTGATTTGCGTAATCCCGGGTGGGAGATACGCAAATCAAGCTGCCCATAGGGATGCATGGTTATCCGCAAATTAATTAAAGCAAGCGGATTTGATTTGTGGACCTTTCAGGTTCTGAAAACAAGTTGCAGCATGCTTTTTTTTGTGGATCCCGCACTGAAGTCTTCCATTGAAGTCAATAGAACCCATCTGATCCGTGGCACACCTCATTAAATATATACATTCAAGGTTTGCAGTAGAAATTTTCCCAACGGAAATCTCAGACGCACATATGTAGAAACATACGCAAATTACTAAGCACATTCATCCACGTAAACAATATAGATATTTATATGTACGTACAAACAGGCAGACACATTAATACAGATACTCAAGAATGAAAGCATGTAGGTGGATTTTCACAAATATATTACAGTATACACACTGTCAGAACACATGTGGATGTGGACCTACTGTGCCAGAATGATTTGACGGATAACTATTCTTGAAGGCAGCACCTGGTATCCCTTGGTTTTTACCATTTAACTCCAGCAGTCAGGATCTGGTTTTCGTTCTATGAGCCCACAGGCCGTTACCCCAGGGGTAGTCTATGTGCTGAGTCAGCTGACGCCAACTGGTCAGTGCAATTATAGCACAGTACTAGAAGAGCAAGCAGGGATGTGCTTGAGATTGAAAGGCAAGGCATAATTCTTGCATAAAAATAAGACTAGCCAAGGATCAGGGCAGGCAGCAGACAGGTATAACGTGGTCCACATACATACCAAGGTCAGGAATGGAGAACACAGGAAAGCTCAGTGAAACCAGCAGAAGCCAAACCAGGTGTCAGAACCAGGAAATGCCTTTGCATATCAAATGTAATCAATTGCTTAGGCACACTCCAGTGGGGGAGGGTGTCTTAAATTAACCAGTGACCCATCTGAATTGGGAGCAGAAAAACAGAGTGTGTGCACTGGTCCTTTGAGAGGGGATTCAGCGATGTGCACCCTACAGGCAGCCAAGAAGTGTAAACTGTCGAACAGGACCCACGAGGATGAGGTGATTGCTGCAACTGTTTGCAGGAGGAGATAGGGAAGGCCGTAGTCATCCATGACACACAGATGCATCAAAGATACACATTGACCTACCTCTCCACCACTAGAGTCAGTTCATACCCCTATAGTGCCTATTGTACCATACAGTGAACCCCATCGCCCTGCCCAGTGTTTTTTCTATAAAACATCAGTTCTGTTACGTGTACTCCATGTCACTCACTATTCAGCTCACAGCTTGTAGGGACTAGTGTAGTCTTGGGGTCCTTCTGCACAGGTTGAAGGTCTGTGCGGCTACGAACCAATCTTCCTTTTTTCTGTCTTTTAGGAACACTGCTGATTGGTAGAGCAGCTGTCAGAGTTATACAATAAAGTAGATCAATGACTGACAGGCTGTTGCACCAATCAACAGTTTCCCATCACAAACAAAGAAGTGCTGATTAGTAATTAAGAAAAGAGGCCCATTGTAATGGCATAATCTGCTTCAATTGGAGGTACATCGCATATCCAATTCTAGATTCAGATGACATAATTTTATTGTTCGTTTTCACCTTAAACTATTGATGACCTATTTTTAATCATCTGAAATACAGATGCCCAGTTTAGTATTGCAGCTCTCTATCATTCACTTCCTTGTAAGAGAGCTGCAGTACCAAACTAGACCACTGTGCCATGGATGGCATTGTGAGCATTCTGGTCTTCCGTAGCGCATATTCATTAATTAGCTGATCAGTGTGCGGCCCAAGCAGCAGATCCCTAACGATCTGCTATTGATGACCTATCCTAAGAATATGTCGCCAGAAAACCCCTATAAGCAAGTTTTTTTCAATTCTTTTCATTTTCACAAAACACAACAGTATAGTGCTCAATATTTACTGTAAGCAAGGTTTTTTTTTGTATCAACGAAGTGTAAAATAAATTAAAATGAGGTTGAGCGTCCTGTATGGACACACAGAAGTCAGAGCGACAAAGTGCTGTAAATCTTATTCAGGTGGACTTCTATTATGATTAAATGACAGACCAAGTATGGAAAGCAGAAGGTTTTTACTTAACATGGAAAGATACTGCAAAAAAAGGAGGGTAGTATGGCAGAAGGGATAAGGAGGGAAGGAAAGAGAAGTAAAAAAAGAGAAAACAAAAAAAAATGAATAAATAAAAAGTTTAATGAATTGGAGGGAGAAATAAATTGAATTTTGAAGGCGTTAGCTATAGAACTGGGTTCTAAATTCTGTGGAATCTTGAAATTCAATCCAACAATGCCATGTTTTGGAGAATCTAGTCTGCGTTTCCCCAAAGGATGCAGTGAGATCCTCCATCTCCATGATCTCCTGGATTCTATTGAACCATAATGAAATAGAGGGTAGGGATATTTGGCACCATAATTTTCAAGATGTTCTACCCCAAACTTCAGACCAGAAACCAGCCAACACTAGGCAATCCCAGAATATATAGAGTAAGGTTCCCTGCTCCAACCCGCATCTCCAGCAGAGTGGAGACACGGAGGGTATCATTTTATGCAAGCGGGAGGGGGCACAACCTGTACCACCAAGAGAGAATCTTGAATCCTGTTTCCTGAAACCTACTACAGATGTAAGAGGAAGTTTGTACATTCTAGCTTTCTGCTATATAGTGAGTAGCCAAGACAAGTCTCTTTTCCAACTCTGAATATAGTTGGGTTCTAGAGACTCAGATTGGGTTATTAGAATTTTATAGATACGTAAGGGGGTGGGACCTTCTGCACTGCAGAGAGATTCACAAGGGAGACGGGTCTATTATTCCTGCCAACATGTCAGCTGAAAGCCAGCTTCTCGCTAGGAGAAAATGTTGTGCTCTGAATCTGTTGTTTAAGAGCCATTGGTGAAATGCAGTTTTCTAGGCCAGGCGGGAAGGCCGGATTACCCAGGATAGGAAACATAGGAGAGTGTGTGGGAGAAACACCCGGTCTGGGGAAGAACCAAGCGATAACCTTCAGTGTTGGGACAATCATGGGGTGGGTTTTCACTTCTGTGGAGGTATCTTCATTAAGCGAGAGTAAAGCTGTTAAAGTCACCGATTGGGATGCTGGTTCTAAGGAGAACCATTGTTTAAGTTTTTTGTGTCTATGCCAGTTAATTATTCGTAGTAATTGAGAAGTTTGATGATAGGCTATGAAGTCTGGTAAGCTCATTCCGCCTTCAGATTTAGGCCTGGTGAGATTATTGCGAGGTACACAGATGGGTTTTTCTGCCCAGATGAATTTGATGAGAAAGGACAATATGTGTTTGAAAAATTGTCTGGGGATATGAATGGGTAAAGCTTGAAAGGTGTAAAGAATTCTGGGGACAATGTTCATCTTGAAGACTGCGCATCTGCAAAACCATAAAAAAAGGCCCTTAGTCCATGATTTTAAATCTCACCTGATTTTGGTTAAGAGGAGGAAAAAGGTGGCAAAGTAAAGGTCGGAAATGTCTGCAGTGAAATAGATCCAAAGGTATTTAAGGTTGTCTGGCCCAGGTGAAGGAGAAGGATTCCCTCAGTTCCTCTACTAGGGCTTGAGGTAGGGATATGTTTAAAGCTGCAGATTTTTGATAATTGATTGATTTTAAAGTTAGAAAATGAGGCATATTGGTGTTTGGGAGTGAAATATGTGGGCTGGAGAAGAAAAACAAGTCATCTGTATAAGCAGCTATTTTACATGAGGAACCCCTTATTTGACCTCCACAAATGTCTTGGTGGGTGCAGATATGATCTAGGAGGAGCTCCAGACATAGGACAAAAAGAAGAGGTGAGAGGGGACATCCCTGCCTTGTGCCATTTGCGATTGTAAATGGAGTAGAGTATTGACCATTTACTCTAACTGATGCTGATGGAAAGGAGTATAAGCTGGAGATCCAATGTAGCATGTTTGAGCCTAGGGCAACATGTTGGAGAGTCTTAAATAAGAACTCCTAGTTTACCCTGTCGAATGCTTTGTCAACATCTGTAGATAGTAGACACAAGGGCAGGGATATTTTTTAGCCTGATGTATGGGGTTTATAGCTTTGATGGTGTTGTCACGTGTTTCCCTTAGGGGCACAAAACCAACTTGATCTCTATGTATGGTATGTTGGAGAAAGTGGGGCAATCTGTTAGCTAATATTTTCGAGAAAAGCTTAAGGTCAGTGTTCAGTAAGGATATAGGGCAGTAGCTTTGGTAAAGGTAAGGGTCTTTTCCTTCTTTCAGTATGACTGTGATGTGTGCTTTCAGAGTGTCTCTTGGGGGAAGGGTTCCCGGATAAGAGTGGGTTAAAGGAGCAAAAACAGTCTGGAGAAAAGATTTTGGAGAAAGTTTTATAATATGAACGAGGAAGTCTATCTGGGCCAGGTGCTTTTCCTGTGCAGGATTCTTCCAATGTGAAGGCAAGTTCTACTTGTGAGATAGTTGTCTCTATCGCTTGGATTGTTTCTAGGGAGGAATGGCCTAAGCCTGAATTTTGGAGGTAAGATTGCATTTTCACTCTGTGAGATGCCAATTCGTGGTGTGCAAGTTGAGAAGGAAAGTTATAGAGAGACTGATAATATTCTCTAAACAGGTTCCTGTGTTGGGCGCTATGTTCTCTTTTTGATGCAAGAGCCAATACTTATAAAGGAGCCATGAATGAAGCATTTATTGGCCTCCTATACCAGTATAGTCCGAGATGGCATTGTTAGTGAAGTATTCTTGTAAGTTATTTTGAATCTCCAATTTCATTACTGAATCTTGTATTAGGGACTCATTAAGAAGCTATTGCCAATTCTCATGGTAAATGTTTGGAAAGGAGAGTGATAAAGTAATGAGAGCATGATCTGAGATGGAGATGTTCTCAATGTCTGCTTCTGTGATGAGAGGGTTTCATGCCAGAGGTCATACACCATGGAAAGACTTAGCACGGTACATATTAGTAAAGTCTCTACCAGGCAAAGATTTAAAAACAGACTGGAGTTCCAAGATGTGGTGTTCAAGAAGTTTTGACTGTAGACTCAGTGGTCAACCAAAGCAACTTATTGCAGCAGATGTTTGCCACATTATGCCTACTTCTATTTGAAATTGGAAGATGTCTAGCAGTGCCATCAGCTCATAACTGGCAGAAACTAGTGGGAGCCAGGTACACCCATTTACTGTTCGGAGAAGTCTGGTCAAAAATGGGTCTTCATGGAAGTACCTTCGACGCCGAAACAAGGTGAAGGGACTCAACTATGCACTAACACATAGTAACTGGCATGCAAAAAAAAATAGCAACAAGTGCTCTGGACTAATGAGTCAAAATTTTAAAAACTTGTAACAGAAGGCAGTTTTTTCACCAAAGGGCTGGAGAGCAGTACAATGATGAGTGTCTGCAGGCAGCAGTGGAGTATGGTGGAGGTTCCTTGCAAATTTGGGTCTGCATTTCAGCAAATGGAGTTGGAAATTTGGTCAGAATTAGAGATGAGCGAGCGTACTCGGAAAAGCACTACTCGCTCGAGTAATTTGCTTTATCCGAGTATCGCTGTGCTCGGGTCTGAAGATTTGGGTGCCGGCACGGAGCGGGGAGCTGCAGGGGAGAGCGGGGAGGAACGGAGGTAAGATCTTTCTCTCCCTCTCTCCCGCCCGCTCTCCCCTGCTCCCCGCTGCGACTCACCTGTCAGCCGCAGCGGCACCCAAATCTTCAGACCTGAGCACAGCGATACTCGGATAAAGCACATTACTCGAGCGAGTAGTGCTTTTCCGAGTACGCTCGCTCATCTCTAGTCAGAATTAATGGTGTCCTCAATACTAAGAAATACAAGCAGATACTTATCCATCCTGTAATACAATCAGGGAGACGTCTTATTGGCTCAAAATTCATTCTGCAGCAGGATAATGAGCCCAATACACAGACAACGTCCTTAAGAACGATCTTCAGCATGAAGAGAAACAAGAAGTTCTGGAAGTAATGATATTGCCACCACAGAGCCATAATCTCAAAATCATTTGGTCTGTCTGGGATTACATGAAGAGATAGGAGGATTTGAGGAAGCCCAAATCCACAGAAGATCTGCAGTTATTTCTCCAAGATGTTTGGAGCAACCTCCTTGCCAAGTTCCTTCAAAAACTGTATGTAAGTGTCCCCCCGAAGAACTGATGCTGTTTTGAAGACAAAGGGTGGTCACACCAAATATTGATACGGATTACATTTAGATTTATCTTTCGTTCATTCACTTTGGATTTTGTTAAATGACAAAACTAACACTTCTATTTTTGAAAGCATTTTTTTGCAGCATATTTTCACAATTTAGACATTTTCCAAACAAAGTCAATCTTCAACGCGTCTGTGATATGAAAAGTAACATACATATGGTAAGAGATCACCTTCAATATTTAGGGGTGAAAGTTAAATCCTATATTTGTACCATCCAGAGACATGGAAGATTCGATGGGCAGGTAATCTAGATTGAAATGTGTTTTCATAAAGCTTAAGCGTGTAGGTTCAATTTAGCATGGTCATTGAAATCTCCAACTAGTACGCTGAGGACTTATGTATCGACTATCATGCTTTTACTGATGATCTTTGTAGCCACAGAGTAAGCCATCATTTTTCCGAGCAGCAACATTTCCAAATCAGAGATGGAGATGTGACGCTCGGTCGCCTTAACTTCGAGACGCTCCCGATCAGCCTTTTGCCATTTAGCATTAGTAATCTTAGACTCTTTGTAATTCTCATGAGCTGCTCCTATCCTCTCAAATGCTTTTTGATCATTTTGAAGCTGTTTATTAGTCATATGTTGCAATATTTTGGGAAAAGTAAGACATTTTTTGCACTTCTTCGCACCAGAATTTTCTCAAATGCTCACTATTTGCTCTTTTTCCATTTTTACTTCTGGAACTTACTGAGACTAATCAAATGACACATCACACAACATGATAACATTCCGGAGTCCAGAGCTACACTAATTTTTATCCTTGTGGCACGGCGATTTTAGTACCGCAAGATGGCGGCGCTATTGCATCATCCTAAAATGTCCTACCGAAGTCAGATTCTCTTGTTGCTTGGTACTTTGGTCCTTCTTTTTTACAATAAGATATTTAACACTATTGTCATATGTGTTATTTTGATTTTAAAACTTTCATATTTTTGTAACTGTCATCGACCCAAGTACGGTTCGAAAACTATAGACGTATTCTACATTCAAGACTCCCTGAAAGATTATTCATTAGGCCCCAGGTACTTACCATTACACCTTTGAAGTAATATGCAGTCCAATGTTGGTCTCTAATTTGTAAAGTGAACATTCAGGAGTGAAAAAAAGTTTCGTGCAACTGAATTTATACAGGCTACGTGGAGAGAATGTCAAGTCAGAAGAGAATTCTTAGGAAATATATAATATTCAAACATATTGGACTTCACGTATTAGAGCAAAAAGTGGCCTTGCTACCCATAAGAAGCAACCTGACTCCAAATATAAAATTGGATTCCTTTTAATAGGTTCAGCTATTTATACAGAGTGCAAAGTCATGGAAAAGGCACTCCCGACATTTTCAGATATGTAGGGAAAAACATTGCAATTTTGATTCACTGCATTTGCAGCCAGAATTTCCTGGGCAGGTTATGAGTATTATTTCTAGGGTGAAATGCACATCAGCCATGCTAAAAGGTAAATATTATTTTTTTAACATATACATTTTATAGTGTAGTAAAAATGTCTTTCATAGCTTCCCAGCTCTAACCCCATTACACTGTTAGTTTATGAGAAAGATCAGAGACGCCAGTATGGCTAGGAAATACAAAACCAGAAAGAACATAAAAATGGAAAATGGCAATGAATTAGATACATAAAACAGTTTGATTATTAATACATAATTATTTTCTATAGTTATATATTGCTGTATGGAGTATATTATACATCCATATTTTTAATTGAACAGCCGTTAGATGCTAAATTCTTATGTTGTCTTCTGCGAGGTTCACATGCTAGGAGTGAATCCTAGAAGTAAAGAAATAAACTTTATATTACAAATAAAGAGCTAAGAGTTCATAAAGGGAATCCATTTATAAGGCTGCATTTACACTTCAGTTCGGCTGTCAGTTATAATTCCGTCTCTGTTCAGTTTATGGAACAGAGAAACAGAATTAAAAAAACGGAAAGCTTCCGGTTTACTTCTGTTCTGTTTGTTTTGTTTTTATTAACTGAACAAATAGCGTAGTCTGCAGTGCTGTTTGTTTAGTTTAAAATAAAACTAAAGGCCCATTTAAACGGAACGATGATTACTCAAAAATTCGCTCAAACGACAGTATGAGTGACAGTTTTGAGCAATCATCTTTGCATAACTCTAAGTAGTGTGACAAGTTGGGGTCCGATTGCCACTGGATCGCCCACCTTTGATACCGGAATGGCCACCAGCCGTGCAGAAATGTTCCAGAGACGTGGATTCTCTTTAAACCTGGCTCCTGCTAGTCTTTATTCACAGCACATCAAACAACATAAACAGACTCCATATACCATTCTTCAGTAAAACATAAAGACCATATACTCACCCCAACTGGGTGTTGAGGTTAGGGTTGTCATCCCTGTCAACCTCTAGCCTTTGTCTGCACTAGACCCTGGGGCTAGCAGCCCTTCCAGCTCCACTGAGCTGTCTCTCTGGCTCTCTCAGCCAACATCTCCCCGACTTGGGTATGAGTCCTTAAACACCCCACCTGGGTGTGAGGTTAGGTTGTCATCCCTGTCAACCTCAGGGCTTTTGCTGGTCCTCACTGGACTCCAGCTTGCAGCCTGTCCTGCACTGCCAAGCTGTAACTTCCCCCATGCTTCTGGCAGGAACTGGCTTATATGCACCCAATTCCTGCTACACCTGTCAGTTGTTAACCCTATCTTTCCCTTTCCAGGTATCAGACTGCCTGACTAGCACCCTCTATAGGGCATTCTGATACTGCACCACTATAGTAGTTAATGAGCTACTTAAGAGTTAATGCAAGCGGAGCGGGATACCACCGTGATAGCTCCGAGAGCAAAGCAGCTGTTTTGTATATGCAAACAGCTGCATTGTTCTCAGAGCTTTCAGCTGATGTCCTGCTGAGAACTGGCAGCGGGATACCAGCTGAAAGAATGCCATCAGTGCCGTCTACTGAGAAAATCTGAGTGCAGCGCTGATAAGAGTCATCGGTGATTTCTAGCTTGCTAGAAATCACCGATAAATGAATAGTGCACGAACAGTGCATGATGGCGGCTCATTTAGATGCAACGTTTATTGCTCAAAAGATGGCTTTTGAGCGAATTTCGAGTGATAAGCGTTGTGTCTAAATGGGCCTTTACAGAGTGGTATCAAACGAAGCTTTCCGTTTGCCTTCCATTTTTTTAAACCTGTTGAAATCAGTTTATTTCAGTTTCAGTTCTGTTTCTCTGCTCCCAAAATGGAACAGAGAGACAGAATTATAACTGACAGCCTAACTGAAGTGTAAATGCAGCCTAATATGTAAATGCAGATTTTCTATTAAAAATATTAATCAATGTAATTGTATAATCAGTCTATCTTTGTCAATAGGAACATCGCAGTAACTGCTCAGTAATTACTTTATATTCTTACCTGTTGTGTTTTGAAAGACTCAGTGTAGATTTCACTAACCAGGGAACCCTCGGGGAGGGAGCCTTCAAGTGACACTTATGCTAAGAATTCTTGTTATGACTTGTGAACAATCATAGTTGGCAGGTAATTCAATGAGATGCTAATGTAGCATTTAATTAAATAGCACATTGTTGAAATTGATCAAGCATATTAAATAATGACTTCATTTTTGAATTGGAAGGGTTTTGGTGCTATGCTGCAACCAATGAAGTTGTTATAGGAATAGAAAGGGAATTGATGCCAAATGGAACATAAATGATTATGAAATATTATAGTGACCTACTGGTTGCATATATATTCTTTGGATTAAAAATATTTGAAAGGCATGCGGGAGTCTTTAAAATTATTATATCAGCAACATTTTTTTGTTAGGGCTCTAGGTGTGGACCGACTGTGCTAACCAACCAGACCTGGCTTTTAGACCAGACCTGGTATGGCTGGCAGCTGACCCCAGTGGTCAGAGGTATTGAAGCAGTTAAAACTCAGATGGGTAACTTGCCCTTAGCAAAGCAGGAAGATGGGAAGACCCCTGCCTATAAGCAGGTTAGGTGTCCTGATAAGAAGGACCCCATGCTAGAACCTTGGGGCTGACTGTCCCTGACAGGAAACAGGAACAGTGTACACTCAGCACAGAACAGGACTGACTACTACAGAAACAGGAACAATGCACAGACTGGACAGAAATGGAGAAATGCACAGGGTAAAGCATAAGGCAAAGAACATACAAAATAAACAGATACAGATACTGTCTCAAAAGACAAAACAGTCTTAAGACAGGCGACCTAGATGTGCTGGGTGTCTAAAGCAAACACACATCAATTCTGAGGCAAAGAAAGGGGGTCCCCAGCTCACTTAAAGGGGTTGTCTCGCGGCAAACATCAAAATTTTACATTAGCCCATTCCCCCTGTCACCCCCCTGGCAAAAAATAGCATTTTAAAGCGGTTTTTAAACCGCTTGCTACTCACCGATGTGATGAAAGATGAACTTATAAAATTCTTTTCCCAAGATGGCCGCCGGTCCTTTCCCAGGGATGCACTGCGGTTTTCTGCCATGGTGCACCGCGGGTCTTCTCCCATGGTGCACCATGGGCTCTGTGCGTTCCATCGCCGATTCCAGCCTCCTGATTGGCTGGAATCGGCACACGTGACAGGGCGGAGCTACGCGATGACGCGTAGAAGGGGGCTCAGCCAGAACGCCGCTCGTGCCCGGACCGTCCAGAAGGGAGAAGACCCTTCTGCGCAAACGCGTCTAAAAAAGCAAGAAGACCCCAAAATTAGATGGAGCCATGGAGACGTGGACGCTAGCAACGGAGCAGGTACGTGAATAACTTCTGTTTGGCTCATATTTAATGCACAATGTATATTACAAAGTGCATTAATATGGCCATACAGAAGTGTATAACCCCACTTGCTTTCATGAGACAACCCCTTTAAATAGGACAGTATTTGCTATTTAAGCTGCAGCTGGGCAGTAAGCACTGAGAGTGGTTAACTCCCTCATTGCTGGTAGAAAACAGAACAAAGCGTACATTCAAACCGGAATAGCAAGAGGGCGGCAGACACAGGTAGCAGACCTAACATTTTTGTATTAACTAAAACCAGAGAGTGAAACATTTTTCGTTTTTCTAATCTGTTTTTATTTTCTGATTGTAGAATTTTTTCTTACTCTGCTGTCTATATATGACTATGGGGGCGGCCATCTTTCATCAGTTACATTTAACAGCATAAGGAGAATTTGGAGATATGCTTTATGGTAGCCTCATGGGCTATTCACACAATGGACAGGAGAAGACTGGTTGACTTGTATGGGAGACTGTTATAGATATGTTCTGTGACCTGTGCAGAGGTCATCTTGCAGTAAGGGGGAGTAGAAAGTCAAAGTTTATACCGTGAATGGTTGATCCTGTGTTAGCTACATGAAGTTGTTTTACCTTTCAGAGTAATCCTGCCTGGGATGTTAGTGAGATGACAGCTGCAAAGCTTCCTCTACAGATTCGGAAGTGATAAACTAGTATGGTATTATTCTCTGTGGTGAGTGTAAAAAATGCAAGATTTGGATTTTTAAAATACAGATTGTGATTAAAAGTTAAGAAGAAAATCAGCAAAAATTCTTAAAAAATGTGTAACATAAAAATTTGATTTATATAATAGATCAATTTATAATGACATATTCCCTTTAAAAAATATATAAGTATAAAATAACATTGTTATCTGCAGAGGAAGATAACAGGACTCTATAGCTACAAAAAAAGAAAGCAATAATTGATGTATATTACAATGTTCACCTTCAAAGATTAGTAAGTATACACAGGCAGTATAGATAAACTTCATAAACTTAAAAGGTAAAACAGTTCTGCCAATATATAAAGATATTCTCTATCCTTTTAATGGGGTTGCCTTGTGTAAAAATCCATTCCCAAAGCAGTAACATAACAAATATGCATATACTCATCTCTCCCCACTCTTGCTGTGTCCCGCGCCACGGCTCCTGGTCTCCCCTCTGATGTCATATTTACAGGTTGCACAGGCAATGGACTGATACACATGGACTGATACACACTTCTCTCCAGCACAATAGGGGTTTCTTCCTCCAGTACTTTCAGCTCAGCTGTAGGGCATGGGCAACTACCTCCCTACTTAGCTGAGCTGTCCTGTCCTGTGTCCTATCAGGGATAGCCATGTAGGTTTTAAATTTTATTTGATTATGCATGAACCTTATCAGATCTTTCCCTCACTTACCCTGTAAAGGACCGCTGTGTCTTTGGGCTTCGATCAGTTTTGTTTTATGTATATTTGTCTATAAAGTATTTTCTAATTCATTCTAAAAGTCCAAATGCAATGCCGTGATAACATCACCACGTTTTGTGACACGCCACAGCCGTACATGCCAGCACGGTGCTTCCCTATTAGTGGAAATCGGACGCTGCACCATTAGGACATTACTACGCCATGTGATGCATCGCGACTCTACACGCCAGCATTGTACGACCCTCCCTATGGTGACTGACATGTACTGGGAATCTCCCCTGCTTATTTTGTTATTGCCACTCGGGACTCGCATTTCTCTATTTCTTATTATCATACAACCGGTGTCTAACTAGAAGTCTATTAACATTCTGTTTTTTACCCCGCTTTTAGGCAGGGGTACCCCAATCTTCCCAACTAGGAAAGGGCGAGATATTCCCTCTGACCACCGAGGGTCAGCTGCCAAGCCAAACTGGTAGGTTGACACAGTGGGTCCACATTCAGAGTCCCTAACACAGAACCTGTAACATCCCATAAACCAGGTGGGACTGCAGCTGTAAACAAACAGAGGGGACCCAGCCCTTGTGTGGGAGCAGAGAGAGGTAAGTATAAGCCTTTTTGTCATGTTGCTGCTGAGGGAATGGATTTTACATAGGAGCTAGAACTCGGACAACTCTTTTAAGTGTCTGATCATGGGACCCCCACTGATTCTGAGAATACTTGACAGATCTTGATTGCTACATTCAATGAGCTGTTGATACTTGTGTTTTTTTAGGTTCAGATTCAAATTTAAAGGCAATGGCCTAAGATTTAAACATCCTCTATTTTGTGGATAAGGGGGTAAGAGTATGGCAGGGATCTGACGGCTGGGACCCCACTGATCATGAGAATAGGGATCCCATGTCCGACCATATGAATGGAACAAGCATGCGCTGCTGCTCCATTCATCTCTACTGGACTGCCAAAAAGTAGCTCACTACAGCACTTGGCAATTTCTGGCAGTTTCAATAGAGATGAAAAAACAGCAGTGTGCATGCTTGACCACCATTCCATTCACGTAGAGGCATGGAATCCTTATTCTTGTGATTGGTGGTGGTCCAACTGATTATCCTCTATCTTAAGTTTAAATCTTGGGACAGCCCCTTTAACTTTGAATCTAATCTAAACAAATCACATATATTATAAGCCGATCCACTGTATATAAATAAATAATATCCAACATATATGAAGACAGTCTTCCAATGGTTCAAGGACTCTTTAATGAGTCGGACATTGACTTACAGGGTATGTACACATAGGTGACGCTAGAGAGTTAGTTTTCTTTCTTTGGGAGGAGAGCTAATTTGCATAATTTTTCTTAGGGAGCATTGCCTGTAAAACTGCACCAGCTGGACCCACCAAAATTCACATGTTTACAAAGCATAGTCCATTTATAATAGCAAAACCTTCTTACCAATTCAGTGAAACTTCCTGTATGCCAGGCCGGTGTGAGTCTCATTCCGGGCAATTATTATCCTTAATTTAGACCCTAGAATACCATAATCTATGCCATGGAGTACACATTATAGTAGCCCCTCTTATTAGAGCAGCTCCAAGCAGGAACCTTACGCTCATGTACCTCACGTGTTTCGTCATACAGTGTTGCAGACTTCTCAGGAGATTTCAAAAAACTAATCTGTAACAAACAAGGGAAAATACAGTTACAGACATTGCTCAAACCTAAACAGGTGGCATGTCTCATGCTCCATCCCAGACAGGTGTTCTGTCTTAGGCTTTACATCATCTTGTTATGATGTGCTAAACTGGCAACTAAATACTGCCTCCTGAAGCCCACACAAAGGAGTGCGTAGTCACCTCCCAGACCGATGTGACATTATAATGATGTCACCTGACTTAACATACTGTCATTTCTTCAGTTAAAGAGGACAACAGAAAAAGAAAGGTTGTAATTATGGTGCCAAATGTTGAGTCATTATAGCAAGTGCTCTCGTTACTCTCTAGTGACTTTTCCAGCCATCTTACTGGTAGTTTGGCATCTCATAAAGTCAGCTTGTTGGTCTAGGGAAAGAGTGTTCTTGTTGGTTATGGCAAAGCATCCTAGACTTGAAAACACTGAAATTTGGCAAGTCTGAGTGCTAGAAAGGCGATTCTATTACTATATTTGCACTATAACTTACAGTTTCTAGCATAAATTATAGTAGATTTTGCTGACTATGAGTGACCCTGCCTCCTTCAATTTTTAGAAAAGTGACTAGGGCAGTGCAAGAGGGGCAAAAAACACAAATTTACACACAAGTGCTTTTTATGTCAGAATTCTGGTGAACTGCCCTTATTATATTTCTCATGGAGAAAAGTATTTATGCTACAATTTATGCTAGTTTGTGTCATAAATTATAGTAAATCTGCTGAGCGATGGGTTTCCCACTCAATACTGTTCAGAAAAGTGGTGAGCGCATTACACATTTTGAACTAAACAGGTACGCGCAAAACTTCGAAGTGTTTTTTTCCTCAGAATTCTGTTGTATATACATAAATAAATTTCCGCATAGTATATTATATACATAAATATATAACTCAAGCGACTGTACATACATGTTATAAAAATTAGTAGCTTTGGTTGGTACTCTTATCAAATACTACACAGTAGGTGTGGCTGGAAAATATATAAGCTATAAAATACAAAATATATAATACATAAATTATGCGTTTAATAATCTATATCCAATATAAATAAGCCTACATGCTTACTTATTGGGATTGGGACACCTAGAAGGTGAGTGAAGAGACTTATAAGGCCATGGGTAAGGCAAATAAGGAAGATGGAAACATAACTCTGCATAAATTACCCTGAGGAGCTAGTATGGGCTTATAAGTCTCCTCACTCACCTTCTAGGTGTCCACACATCCCTTTTGGGTGCTCTTCTTGGAGAGAGACTATACCATCCCCCGACCCACTCACCCCCTAGGTGTCTCCACACACTTTTTGGGTGCTCTCCTTGAGGAGACATGACACCCCTCCTAACCAACATTGCAGGCCCCTCACGAACTAAGCCAGAAACCCAAGGGTGTCACACGAATACCTCCACAACATTAACACACTTTCAAGGCCTGACCGGTTGCCAGAGTTATCACCAATAGAACATGTATGGAATCATCTGGGATGCCAACTTCGACAGCCTACGAGTTTGCATTATCTAAAGGCTCAGATACAGCAAATGTGGAGCAATATGCCACAGGATACTATGTGGAACCTGTATTCCTCCATGCCCCCTGTATCACATCTGGTTTCCAAGCTAGAGGCAGCCCAACAAGGTACTAGAGCCTTCATTTCCACCTGTATCACATCTTGTATCCAAGCTAGAGGCGGTACAGCAGGGTACTAGAGCCTCCCTTCAAGGGTTCAGTTTTCCACAATAAATTCTCCTTTTGCTCTGATATTGTGATCACTTCCTTATAACAACGTTACAATCACACAGAGAAAGTTTCACTTGATTCCGAGAACACCTGGAGAGGAAGGACATTATAGGATATAAATCTTAGGTTAATTGTTAATCCTGGTATATAGGCAGGTAGGAACTATTAGGGGTTGATCCAGGGAACAGTCTAATTGCCATTAGGGAGTCGGGAAGGAATTTTTTCCCCAAAAGGGCTATCTGGCTTCTGCCCTTGGGTTTTTTGCCTTCCTCTGGATCAACACGGGAGGATAGACAGGCTGGACTAGATGGACATTGTCTTCATTCAGCCTAACGAACTATGTTACTATGTTACCTTCTAGGTGCTTGATTTATTTTTGACAATGAGTGTGTATAATTTATTACTGTCATCAGAATGTGCCAGTTATCCAGAAATACACAATGCTACATAAGATCTCTCTGCATGATGCTTTGGTAGTCACAATATCCTTTCAGTGTTGGCTGCAATCCACTCTCCCTCCACCCCCACCCCCTCCCTTCCCCGGCAAGCACAAGTACACCACGTTTAAGTGGTTATCTTAAAATCTAATGAGTTGTTTTTATTTAAATTCCTGTACCTTCCCAACATGCTTCCATATGCAAAAATACATCCAGTTGAATTACACTAGTTGATTGCCCTCTATATTTTTTCATTATGGGTCTTCTGTTGCTCTTGAGGCGTTCACTAATCAGTCTGTGAGAAACTACATTTCCTAGAGGCATCATGAGTGTCCTCCCTGCACCTCCTGGCATATGTCTGATTTACCTTTTTGAAAAAGCTTCCCATTGGTGGATCATGTGGGTCGTCTTCCATGCATTTTCAGTTGCAGCTGTCACACAGCTATGTGGAACTGAGGAATAACTGAGCAACGGCATCAATAGGGGAAGTACACGTGTGTACACTTAGCATGATCGGAATTTGTGGTGAGCACAGCAAGACCGCGCATGCACTGAATCATTACATAGGAAGAGAAACAAATATACTATACACATTGCGCATGCTCGCCACGTGCAACAAAAAACTACTGAAGAACATATCCAGTATTAGCAGGTTAAAATCACCAACATAGCATGGGGTATTCTGGGGGGTCGTGGCAGAGAGGGTTCATTTTGGATAATTTAGTACATTTGCAAGCATTCCTTATTTTACAAATGGGAGGAAAAGGTTTTAAAAGAGCATTAATGTGCCTATAATACAGACGGGTCTCCTGACCCTAACTTGGAGCATCATACTGATCTATGATGCTCTGAATTCAGGTCAGTAGACCCGCGATAAGGCCAAGGCACTTGCCTGTATTACAGGCACATAAATGCACTTTAAGGGCCCATTCACAAATCGCATGAACGAGAGAAAGTTGCGACTAAATCTCATGTTTTCTCACCCATTCAGATGGCCAGCTGCACGCCGCAGCCCGGAATTTTTTCGGTGTGGGGAAGAGAGTTTAGTGCTGCTAAATTCTCTTCCCCTCTCTTTGTCGGCTGATCACGGCAATAGAAGCTCCTATAAAAGCCTATGGGAGCTGCCGGCAAAGAGAGAGGGAGGGAGTTTAGCAGCATTAGTTATGCTAAACTCCTCCCCTTCCCTTGCCAGCAGCTCCCATTGGATTCTATGGGAGCTGCAGGCTGATCACGCCCAAAAGATAGAAGACCTAACTTTTCCGGCAGCGCGTAAAAGCTACTGGGCGGAATCCACAGCATATGTGCTATCTTTTCCGAACACCCGTTTTAATGCTCTGGAAAATCGCCCATCTGAACAAACGCATTAGTATCCAGTGCTTCAGATGGCCGCAATTTTTGGCTAGCGTTTTATCACGATAACATGTTTCTGTGAATAAGGCCTTAATGCCTTTGTGTGAAACTAACCTTGATTTCACCGATAATGTAAAATAAATGAGCGTATATTGTTTAGCCATGTGTTAGATTTAGTGAGGAGCAATAGAAAGCTATCACTAAAGTTGGATGGTAGTCACCTGAAAATGTGTTTGAAATTGAACATACAGAGTTGGTTTGGTATAATGATGATGATGAGAGTGAAATATCAGTCATTAGTATTACAGATTCAGTACACTAATTTATACATACAGGAAAAAGTATGAAGCTGTAAGAGGTCAGTTTACATACGGTTAACAAGCAGACTCAGCCGCTGTTGATTTGGTTCTAATAATTCAGATGATGATTTCCATATTTAATCTTTCATAGTTTTACAAGTGTGTGGCACAAGTCAGAATGGCTTGTGGTGTTACTTATTGCTTGCAGATTTTTTTCCAGAGTATAAAATATGAACTCTATTTATCCCTTACAAATAAGGATTGCGAAAGGCCAATACTGCACATGGATTGATGGACCTGAAATCATGCGTATGTGGAGAATAGACAATATTTCTATTGGAAGGGGGGGGGGGGGTATCTTATAGGGTTGAATGTTTAACCTTTCTTTCTCCCTGCTATCTATGTCCTGTATTTGTAATTGATGTATAGAAATTCTGACAGAAAAAGTCATATATGCTAATACACTCCTCAACATTGAAATTGCAACACCAAGAAGGAAAAGTCATGGAATTATGGAAATCACAGGATCAATGCAGTGCCATGTGCAGAAATACACACACGTACACGTGTTGGCATGCTATCAATGAGGTTAATAATGGCTGTCTGAAGAACGTTCTGCCACGCTTAATGCACTTGGGCACGCGAATCATCAAATTGCGCTGCTGGCAGCTCTTTTTGCAATTGCCGACCAATGACGTCCCAGATGTGCTAGATGGGAGACAAGTCTGGAGATGCTGCAGGCCATGGTAGCAAATTTAGGCCACTCAGGCTGCTCACATTTGCACATGCAACATACAGCCTCATGTTGTTGGGTTGAAAAATGGCTCCTCGGACACTTCGGAGAAATGTCTATACCACTGGTTGCACAAGCAGTTCAATCTGATACTGATTGTTAGTTTACCTGGAATGAAGACCAGCGGGGTCTTGCTATTATATGTAAAGGCTTATTTACATGGAACGATAATCGCTCAAATGAAAGTTTCATTGACAGTTTTGAGCGATCATCTTTGCATAACTCTAAGTAGCTAATTAGTTACTAAAGAGTTAATGCAGGCGGAGCTGGATACCACCGCGATAGCTCAGCTGCTTTGTTCTCAGTGCTTTCAGCTGGTGTTTCGCTGAGAACTTCCAGCGGCATACCAGCTGAAAGAATACATCGCTCGCTGAGAAAATCAGCGGGCGGCGATGATAAGGCTTATCGCTCATTTCTAGCTTGCTAGAAATGAGCGATGAATGAACAGTGCATGATGGCCATGCGTTTAGATGCAACGGTTATCGCTCAAAAGATGGCTTTTGTGCGAATTCTGAGCAATAATCGTTGAGTCTAAATGGGCCTTTATGCCAACCCACACCAGTAATCCCAGAAGTAGGACCAGTGTGACATTCCCTTGTGAAGAGCTCTTCATGGCATTGCCCACGTGATCTCCAGACTAATGTCTGGCAATCATTACGTCAAAGACAAAAGCGGGACTCCTCGCTGAAGAGGATAGACCTCCATTCGAGCCACCATTGCCGTCTTGCTCTGCACCATGTAGCCTTTGATAGTGGTGGCGTGAGGCCAAATGGAGCACCTGTCACTGATTGTCTGGTTCGTAGCCCAATGTTGTACAAGTGCCTTCTGATGGTTTGTGTAGACACTGTTTGACGCCTTAGACTTGGGATATAATGTCCGATTTCACTTACAATACTGAATGGATCACTGCGGGCTATTCTTCTAATCAAAATTATAACACTGACCACATAATCTCTACTAGAACCTCCTCCGTTTGTTAAGCGATGAATATGCAGCACTCACCATTTCACGAGTCAAACAGTCACAAAGCGGTTAAAAACAAGTGCAACAGCATGTAACGGCCGTTTCACATGATGCAATGTTTTTTCAGGTGAACACTAAAGAAGAATGGGATTGTACGAAAAATACTGTGAAAAACACCAAGGAGCATGCCACAATAAACACCGTAGAATGTTAAGTGGGAAGCCAGGTGAAGGCTAGTAGGATATTACCATTGTCACTTGGGTTTAAAGCCAGACTCGCTGTAACATACTCACCTTTGTGTTTCTGCAGCTGCTATTCTGTAACTTTGGCTTCAGTTTTCAGCAATAGCATTTGCTCATTTTTCCTTTTTTTATAGTCAGTGCTGTAAAATGAAATATCACAGCTACACACTTGTAAGGCTGTATTCACACGGGTAAGTGCGATATCGGCCACCTGTAAACCTGCAATTTTCCCTAAGACTACAATGCATTTTGTGGGAAAGAAAAAAAAACCCATTGTGGCTTCGCCGTACATATAATTTTCATGTGCTTTGTTTCAAGCATGTGAAAATCGCATGCTATTTCAAAATAAAAAATTGCATCACGCTCACATGAAAACCGCATCTGCATGCGATAGCGATGCAATTATTTTTGGCTCCCATAGAAAAGATAGGGAGATATGTAAAAAAAAAAGAATAGAACATGCAATGATTTCCCTACCTCTCAGCATCACTGCGAGACAAAAAAAAAAAAAAAACGCACATATAAACACACTCATACAAATAGTGGGTTGTGTTTCCATTCAAGTTGTGTGTGTCTCAAAACGCACAAAACTCAGCCAAGAATATCAGCTGTGTGAATATGGCCTAAGAGTGTGATGTTAAATTCACACTGCAGAATATGCGTTGGAATTTTGCAACTTATACTTATGATAGATGTCTCCATAGTGTGCCACTGTATAGTATACAGTGGCTTGTGGTGCCCATAGACTCGTGTTACTAAAATCATATGCCACCTATGTTTATTTTTTGTTTTTTTACTGGATGCCTCTGTGTACTGTAGAAAAGCAGAGTCAACTCCACAAAAGAGAATTACCCCCAATATATGCTGGCCTGTCGGAGAACAAAAGCAGACTATTTTGGCCATTGTTGTATATCTTCTCAGCATACAATGCAAACAGTGTGAGTGGACCTTAATCTGTAGTATAAAAACTTTCAATAAAGTGACTCTGTGGGCAACATAGGAAAATGCTGAGTTTGGAGAATTAAGGCCCTTTTACACGCACGATTATCGCTCAAAATGCGCTCAAAAGCCATCTTTTGAGCGACAATCGTTGTGTGTAAATGTGCGCCAATCGTGCACTTACAGTGCAATTTTCGTCCATCGCTGAGTTCAGCTCAGCTTAAAATCCATCGGGACTGATAACAGGGACCCCAGGCTGAGTTCTCCATGGGCAGCACTGATAAGATTCTTTCAGCAGCTGTCCTGCTGGAGAACAATAGTGATGTGTTTAAAGAACAGACCACCCGCATTTCTCTAAATACATGCAAATGAAGCTAGTTAGCTACTAAAGGGCTGATTAGCCCATTAGTAGCTAATGCAAAATGATCCCTCAAAACTGTCAGTTTCTGACGAATTTTGAGCGATCATCTGTGTGTGTAAATGGACCTTTTCTTGCACAGTTTTCTGTGCTTTAGCATTTTCATGTTAAAAAATAACCCCAGTTTTTGTGGTAGTTTTTCATGCAGTGTTTTGAGCCTAAAGGTACCTTTACACAGGACGATTACCGCCCAAATTCTTGCCCGACAGTCGTCCTGTGTAAAGGTATCATAAGCTAGAAGTGGATTGAAATGGATATGGGAAATATAAAGGAAGGCCTTACATTTCCTGCTGATTCCACTGTTGGAGTTGGCTCAAAAGCTGCCACAAAAACCTGTGTATGAAACCACTCTTAAACCATATTTACATGGCTGATAGCGAGATTCTCTGGCACGACTCACAACACACCATATGTGTGATGTGCGAGACACTACACATTACATGTTCTATTCTCATGCAGGAATCGCAGTAAAATAGGACATCTTTCATTTTTCTGTCTTGCACTATTGGTGCGAGAGGAGAAATGCTTGTGTAAATTAACCCATTGAAAACAATGGGTTAATTCATTGTGCAAGTTCTGTGCATTGCGGAAATACACAGAACTCAGATGCCTGAGTAAAGAAGCCCTTAAAGCAACCCTCTGAGTCTGGAGAAACAACTATGGCTGAACCACTTCTCTGATTACCTGAAGCTCACTGTGCATAGTATGCATCAGTAGTGTAAGACACTACATGCTGCTCTGATTAGCCAGCACTGCTCATGTGGCCAGCACTGGTTAATCAAAGTAAGTGTAGTGTCTTAGACTAATAAAGATGGAACAATACCTCTGCAGCGCCACCTAATGGAAGGCAACATTCCTGCAAATCAGTGTCCGACCCTTTATACAGGTCTTAACAATGATTGAAAATTGAAAACTGAGCCAGAATCCATACACAGACAGCTGTTTCAGAGTGTTTGCCCCTCATAAATGTGTAGTAGGATTCTGGCTTGGGTAGTGAGAGGCCTATGACGTGCGTTGGGAGTGGTATTGCCTCTCCTTAGGAAGAGCACCTAGGTGGTGAGTGAGGTGACTTATAAGACCATTCATGCTCTTCTGGGAGATATATGCAAATAAGGAAGATGGAACAACACCTGTGCAGCACCACCTATTGGATGGCAGCATTCCTGCAAATCAATGTCCGAACCTTTATACACGTCTTAACAATGATTGGGAATTGAAAACCAAACCAGAATCCATACATAGACAACTGTTTTGGGGTATTTACCCCTCATCAGTGTGCAGTAGAATTCTGGCTTGACTAGTGAGAGGCAGAGGAGCATGCATGGCCTTATAAGTCTCCTCACTCACCTTCTAGGTGCTTTCCTCAAGAAGAGACAATACCCCTCCCGACCCACGTCACAGGCCTCTCGCTAGCCAACCCAGAATCCTACTGCACACTCATGATGGGCAAAAATCCAGAAACAGCTGTCTGTGTGTGGATTCTGGCTTGGTTCATACCTTACTGGAATAAAAGGGTTATGAATAGCAAAAAAATAATTTTGCTAAATATAGGTGTAAAAGAGACCATAAATAACAAAAAGAAAGCATTTAAACTACTAAAAGAAGGCAGTGGACAAGCACTAGAAAGCTATAAGGATAAACATAAATTATGTAAAAAGTAGATAAAATCAGCAAAGGTGAACACATAGAGACTCACTGCCAAAGAGAATAAAACTAACCCTAAACTATTCTTCCATTATATAAATAGTAAAACAGATTAAAAAGCAAAGTGTTGGCGCTTTAACCCCTTAAGGACATGGCCTATTTTGGGCTTAAGGACGCAACGATTTTTGGCGGATTTTCTTCTCCCTTTTTCAAAGGTCATAACTTTTTTATTTTTCCGTCGACGCGGCCGTATTTTGCATGGTGAGCTGTAGTTTTTATCAGTGCCACTTTTGGGTACATAGACTATATTGGAAAACTTGTATTATTTTTTTTATGATAGCAGAGAGAGAAAACGCATTAATTCTGCCATAGATTTTTTTTTTCTTTTACAGCGTTAATCATGCGGCATAAATGACACAATCCATTTTTTCTGCGGACCGGTACGGTTACAACGATACCAAAATTCTTACATTTTTTGGGGGGGGCTTTTCCACTTTTCTGCAATAAAAACCCTTTTTTGGAAATCTTTTTTTTTCTAAATCGCTGCATTCAAAGTCCTGTAACTTTTTTATTTTTTTATGTACGGAGCTCTGAGGGCTTATTTTTTGCGCAACGAGCTGGGGTACATTTTGGGGTACATACGGCTTATTTTTTACTTTTATTGCGTTTTTAGGGAGGCAAAATGCTAAAAATTAGCATTTTGCCTCATTTTTTTAGCGTTTTTTTTAAACGCTTATTTTCGTGCACAGTCAAAAAGCATGTGCAACCTATTATACGTGTCGTTATGGACGCGACAATACCAAATATGTGTTTTTTGGTTTTTTTTAACCTTTTTTTATGCTAATATGAGAAAAACCATAAAAAAGGGTTTTTTTTTTACATTTTTCTTTTTTATTCATTTTTATTCTCCTTTTTTTTACACAATTTGCGTCCCCCTGGGGGACTTACAACACTGCACTGCTGATCGCTGTGATAAGGCATGGCAGGGCTACTGCCCTGCCATGCCTTATCGCTTATACAGCGATCACAGGCTATGGCAATACAGGATGCCAGTGTCTGGGGCTCTCTGCAATTATATCGCGAGAGCCTGGCAACTTCACATAGATCGCGGCAGGGGAGGGGTTAACAGTGGGGGGGGGGGGGCATCTCCGATGCACCCCCGCAGTTGCAGCGGGAGGCCGGCTATGGCTGACAGCCGGCTCCCGCTGCAGGATAGCGCAAGATCATAAGTGATCTCACGCTATCCCCAGGACGTAAGTTTACGCCTTGTTGCGGGAAGTACCCTGCTGCTAGGACGTAAACTTACGCCCTGGAGCGGGAATGGGGTTAAAAATTAATGAGGGAAGAACTGCAGAAGGTGACAAGGAGAAATGTTTTATTTCAGTGTATTCACTAAGGAAATGAAATATCAGATGAAATGCAAAGTGATTAAAGAAAACTCTCCATTAAATCTCAGCAAGAGAGAAAAATATAAAGCAAAGCAAGAGGATCACCATGTGTTGCTCCACACCTATATTGTATCTTGACAGTGCTGAGAAAAGGCTGGTCAAACAGCAGTAAGAGCAAGAAATGTTAAAAATCCAGATGTCATAAAATTAAAAAAATATATATTTTAGTCCATAAAAAGATAAGAACAAATAGACTCCCTGCTAATCTCACTTACATGTTTCAAACCTGCTGGCGCTTATTCCTAACGTGAAGTTTTTTCAGTTTTATGATATGTGCAGATTTTTTCAATTTTTTTTTGCTATTAAATCTCACCAGTCTAACCCAAGATTGAAATAAACAAATTGCCAGGTCCTGTGATAAATAGATCATTGTTTCTTCTGTTTAAGGACTCTATAGTGGCGGGGTTTGTTCCACTGGATTGATGCATAATGTGGAAACTACAGGCTGGTAAGTCTTATTTCTATTGTGGGTAAAATGTTTGAAGGGTTACTAAGAGATACTATTCCTGAATTACCTCAAGGAAAATAGCTGTATAACTCCATATCAGCATGGCTTTATGAGAGATCGCTTGATTTTTCCAAAGCTTTTAATACTGTGCCAAATAAAAGGTTGGTATATAAAGTGAGAATGATTAGTCTGGGCAAGAATACGTGTGAGTGGGTAAGTGACTGACTCAGTAACAGAGAGCAGAGGGTGCTTACTAACCCTTTAAATTTTGTTTTTTCTCCCCACTTTCAAAAAATCATAACTCTTTTATTTATCCATCAATGTAGCTGTCTGAGGGTATGAGGGCTTGATTTTTGCGGGATGAGTTGTATTCTTCAGAGGTACTTTCCCAGAGGAGCATGGTAGCAAGCTAGTGTGGCCAACTTTGTTTCTCCAGGGCCGGAGGGTTAATTTCATGTCATCAGACAGGAATTGACAGTTTTAGGCCCGTTTAACATCTGCATTGGAACCTCCAGATAAAGGTTCCGTCACAGATCTGTCTGGGAAAAAAAACTGCATGCAGAGCTTTTTCTTCTGTCCAAAAGCCGGCCAGCTGGTGGGAAAGCAGACGGACCCTATTATAGTCAATGGGGTCCATCCAGCACTCTTTAGTTCCCTTCCAGAGAAGGGCGTGGGGACTCCACTTTCCTGCTCCCCGAATAGAACTGGAACCCTGGGTGTCGGTGTGAAACCACTCTTATTTGTATAAATTTGCATCCCTGACCTCCAGTTTCACCTGCTACCTAATATATCTGCTTTAGGGTAATTTCACACGGGCGAGAAAATCTCGCAATTTTCGCCAATGATTTTCAATGGTTTCCTTTTAGAGATGAGTGAGCACCCAAATGCTCGGATCCGTGTTATTCGAGTCGAGCTTTTCGTAAAATTCGAGAGCTCTACTCCTACTCGAGTAAAAAACCCATTTGGCTACAATGGGAGACCCGAGCATTTTTGTATGTGGGACGCCGGGTCCCAAGCTTTTTTGTTTGTCTTGCTTCGTGTGTTTCTCTTTCTCTCTCTCTCCCCTTCCTGCCAGACAAAAAATTTGCCATTGACACACGCAGCATTGCGGCGGGGAGGGGCCAAAACAGGCGCGTCACAGCGGGAAGGAGCCAAAAACTGGGGCGGGGTCGAACACGGCTTGATGCTCGTTCGAGTAACGAGCACCATCGAGTACGCTAATACTCGAACGAGCATCAAGCTCGACCGAGTGGGTTCGCTCAACTCTATTTCCTTCCCATTAGCGATGTCTTCACTGATACGATGTTGAGAGAACAAAAAATCGTGGCATGCTCTATCTTTCTGCGATGTGTGATTTTTATTATTTTTTTTTAATCTCTCATGTTTCTCTATGGAGCCTTCTTTTTATTGCATTGCAACGCAACAAACACACAGGTTTATGCTGTCCTATCTGAGGGCAGCATAAACTAATAACAGAGACCCTGAATCTTACAGCGAATCACTTGCTTTTTTTTGTTGCAGTGCTTTCATAAAATTACCTTTTAGCAGATGCAATATACATGAGTGACGCTGACAGACAGCTTTCTCTCTATACTGTATATAGGAAGAAAGCTACCAATCAGCTGAAGGTGTGTGGGGGAAGCTGTAGCTCATCAATATTGTGGATTACAGGGAGTGCTCACAACATTACAAGGACTATATCATTGGTCCGCACTGCAGCCACTAAATAGTAATTTTATAAAAAGTATGGCACAGATCTGAGCACGGATTTTGGTGTGAAGTCCATGGCAATAAAACTCCACGTGAACATGTAAGGGGGTATCATCCAGTATGGAGGGAGCTGACTAGTGATGTTTGATGTTAGTTGTCTATGTCTGGCTTCTTGTGTCTGAAGTGAAAAGCCAGTTCCGCACGAGTCTATTATGGGCGCATTTATGCATCTGTAATATAATAATAATAATTATAATCTTTATTTATATAGCACCAAACATATTCAGCAGTGCTTACAAAAACAGGGGGATACAGAAAGACAAAAATACAAAAACCACGGTTACATATTAATCAGTTGATGGAAACAGTAGAGGTGAGGGTCCTGCTCCAACGAGCTTACATACTACAAATAATGGGGTTATACAGAAGGTAAAGGAGCTGGAGATATGCACGGTATAGCGAGGTGGAGAGTGAGAGGTGCTATACACATAGACAATGGTCAGACATTAAGCCATGTGTTGGCTGAATCGGTATGATTGCACGGGCCGGTTGATGGCAACTAGCAGGGGTTGCAGACAGTAGGACAGGGAGCATGTTATCAGGTGGAGTACCGAGGGCTTTGGTTTAGGGAATGTGGTATGCCTCCCTAAAGAGGTGCATTTTTAGAGCATGCCTGAAGTTTTGTGGATCAGGCATTGTGCGGATAGTCTTTGGTAGCGCGTTCCAGAGGACTGGGGCTCCTCTGGAGAAATCTTGGAGGAGGGGAATGAGAGGTTTGAATTAAAGTGGCGCTCAGTCTGATTTTGTTTGCAGAGCGGAGAGCCCGCGCCGGGTGGTGGATTGAGATGACGGGGGCAATGTAGGGCAGGATGGTGCTGTGGAGAGCTTTATGGATGAAGGTAGTGAGTTTAAATTGAATTCTGTACTTGACGGGCAGCCAGTACAGTGACTGGCACAGGACAGAGGCGTCTGAGTAGCAGCTGGACAGAAAAATGAGCCTGGCTACATGAACAAGTATCCAGACTTGACTGTGGGGTTCCTGACTCAAATTCATAGCATCATGAAATCTATGATTTTTTGAGTTCGAGTCAGGAGGCGCTCAGACAGTGAAGTTCCAGAAAGCCACTTGTATCTATGGCTGGCTTATACTGTGCTATCTGCCTGTGTATTGCCTGGCTGCAGCAATCATGTGATAACTCAATGCGGAAGTCAGTGTGGACAATGCGGCGCGGAGTGCTGGGGCTGGGAGCAGGAAGAGAAAGGTGAGTATGTGTTTTTTTATTTTAATATGCAAATAAAGGGGCCATGGAGTATCATTATAACTATAAATGGGGGCATTATTACTACTATAAATGTGTCCATGTGAGAATTTTGTATTAATATAAATGGGGCTATTAGGGGCATCATTATTGCTATAAAGAGGTCATAAGGGACATCATTATCACTTTAAAGGGGCCATGAGGGGCATTATTATTAGTAAACCTAGGCTACGAAAGGGCGATTGTTATTACTAAATGAAGGCCATGTGGGGCATTTTTACTAAAAGCATTTCATCATCAGGTACACTATTAATGAATGGAGGTCATGAGGGGCTTTATTATCAAATGGAGGCCATAAAGGGCATTATTAATGAGTGGTGACATGAAAGGGGGCACTTTGCCTACACTTACTGTTTGGGGTCTACAGGAGCACAAAAAGGGGATACTATTACTTTGTGATGCACATGGCATTATTACTATCTGGGGCACCATGGATGGGGAAATTATGTAAAGGTTTGTAAAATGAAGACACATGGCTGAGAAATTGAAGAGTCAAAGATATCTGTGAGTTTCTGCAGAGACAAGTAGTAACCGGAAGAAGTCATCATGACAGTCCGGCCTGGATGGAGAAGAAAAAATAAAGTGAACAACCCCAGTCAGCGAGGACATCACTTATGATCACTGATTGTAACTATACTATAATCACTCATACAGTCTGCAGAGCGCCTGCTTAGAATTAGTATGTACCGCTAATATGCTCACTATATCGGGGCAGTATTGGTCTTTGTATATTGTTTATTTTCAGTAACATTTTGGTGATGATATGTGGTCACAATCTAGGGATATGATTTGGCCCTTATATAGTGTGGTTATTGGTAATATCAATCTTTGTAGTGGTTATTCAGTATTAGTATAGTGGTATTACTGTCACTATGTGGTGGTAATTTGTGATCATGGTGCAGCGGTATAATTTGGCCTTTATATAGTGTTATTATTGTTAATGATGGTTTTGTTCAGTGACAGTATGGAGGTAATTATATGGGTCATGGTGATTGCAGGGCCTCTGTTTATGGTGTTTTTACATTTATAAAACAATTTTTTAACTTAATAATCTGATAATTATTTAGTCCCACTAGGGATGTCACAGATACAATTATATGATCACTTGTAAGGCTACATTCACACGGGCGACCACGATATCACGCTTGCCAACGTACCCTTTTGACACTGATGCGATGGGTTTTTTTAATTCAAAAATGTCTCACATCACTTCTGTGAAGTAGCGATCCTCAGTCACGTGTTTCACGCACATCAAATGATCAAAAGTATTTACCATTGATTTCAATGAGAAACATTGCACTCATATGCACATTGCATACAATGTCTTTTAAGGTCCCATTGAAGACAATGGGCTAGGTAGTCCACTGGAACACCAAAGATAGACCATGCTGCAACTTACTTTTTTTTGCAGCATCGCTACGAGGAAAAAAAAAATTGCTCACGTGAATAAGTCCATTCAAGAGAATAGGGTTCATATTCGTCCAAATTTTGTGCGTCTCGCAACACACAAAACTCGTGCGAAATTCTCACCCCCTTGTGACTAAGCACATATAGGACCTTTTTAGATTTTCCCTGTTGGCTGAATTTCCCAGAAACTGCCCTGATTGTGTGGATGTATAGAAACAAGATAGTCTGTAAGTTTCAAGTGTTTCATGTGAGAAGTGCTATCATATCAATGCAAGGTGTTAGAGCAGTCCTTAAAAGACACTAACTCCATTATAATAAAGACCCTTCATGTACGTAAATGCTGCTGTTTAACCCCCTAAGGACATGGCCTAATTTGCAATTGAGGACCAAACGATTTTTGGCGTATTTTCATCTCCATTTTTCAAAAGCCATAACTTTATTGGTTTTCTGTCGACGCGGCCATATAAGGGCTTGTTTTTTGCATGGCGAACTGTAGTTTTTATGGGTACCATTTTTGGGTACATAGGCTTTATTGTAAAACTTTTATTAATTTGTTTATGTTCGTAGGGAGAAAAAACACATCAATTCTGCCATAGATTTTTTTTTTTTTTTTTAGAGCGTTAATCATACAGCATAAATGTCATAATTAGAGATGAGCGAGCACCAAAATGCTCGGGTGCTCGTTACTCGGGACGAAATTACCGCGATGCTCGAGGGTTCGTTTCGAGTAACGAACCCCATTGAAGTCAATGGGCGACCCGAGCATTTTTGTATATCGCCGATGCTCGCTAAGGTTTTCATTTGTGAAAATCTGGGCAATTCAAGAAAGTGATGGGAATAACACAGCAACGGATAGGGCAGGCGAGGGGCTACATGTTGGGCTGCATCTCGAGTTCCCAGGTCCCACTATTAAGCCACAATAGCGGCAAGAGTGGGCCCCCCCCTCCCAACAACTTTTACTTCTGAAAAGCCCTAATTAGCAATGCATACCTTAGCTAAGCACCACACTACCTCCAACAAAGCACAATCACTGCCTGCATGACACTCCGCTGCCACTTCTCCTGGGTTACATGCTGCCCAACCCCCCCGCACGACCCAGTGTCCACAGCGCACACCAAAGTGTCCCTGCGCAGCCTTCAGCTGCACTCATGCCACGCCACCCTCATGTCTATTTATAAGTGCGTCTGCCATGAGGAGGAACCGCAGGCACACACTGCAGAGGGTTGGCACGGCTAGGCAGCGACCCTCTTTAAAAGGGGCAGGGCGATAGCCCACAATGCTGTACAGAAGCAATGAGAAATATAATCCTGTGCCACCGCCATCAGGAGCTGCACACGTGGGCATAGCAATGGGGAACCTATGTGCCACACACTATTCATTCTGTCAAGGTGTCTGCATGCCCCAGTCAGACCGCGGTTTTTTATAAATAGTCACAGGCAGGTACAACTCCGCAATGGGAATTCCGTGTGCACCCACAGCATGGGTGGCTCCCTGGAACCCACCGGCTGTACATAAATGTATCCCATTGCAGTGCCCATCACAGCTGAGGTAACGTCCGATTAAATGCAGGTGGGCTTTGGCCCACACTGCATGCCCCAGTCAGACTGGGGTTCTTTAGAAATGGACACATGCAGTTACAACTCCCTGTGGACCCACAGCATGGGTGGGTGCCAGGAAGCCACCGGCGGTACATAAATATATCCCATTGCATTGCCCATCACAGCTGATGTAACGTCAGCTTTAATGCAGGTGGGCAAAAAATTAATTGGATTACACTGTAGGCGAGGGCCCCAAAAAATTGGTGTACCAACAGTACTAATGTACCTCAGAAAAAGTGCCCATGCCCAACCAAGAGGGCAGGTGAAACCCATTAATCGCTTTGGTTAATGTGGCTTAATTGGTAACTAGGCCTGGAGGCAGCCCAGTTAAAATAAAAATTGGTTCAGGTGAAAGTTTCAACGCTTTAATGAGCATTGAAACGTATAAAAATTGTTTACAAAAATTATATGACTGAGCCTTGTGGGCCTAAGAAAAATTGCCCGTTCGGCGTGATTACGTGAGGTTTAAGGAGGAGGAGCAGGAGGAGGAGGATGAATAGAATACACAGATTGATGAAGCAAAAAGGTCCCCGTTTTTGATGGTGATAGAGAACGATGCTTCCATCCGCGGGTGCAGCCTACGTATTGCTTAGGTATCGCTGCTGTCCGCTGGTGGAGAAGAGAAGTCTGGGGAAATCCAGGCTTTGTTCATCTTGATGAGTGTAAGCCTGTCGGCACTGTCGGTTGACAGGCGGGTACGCTTATCCGTGATGATTCCCCCAGCCGCACTAAACACCCTCTCTGACAAGACGCTAGCCGCAGGATAAGCAAGCACCTCCAGGGCATACAGCGCGAGTTCAGGCCACGTGTCCAGCTTCGACACCCAGTAGTTGTAGGGGGCAGAGGCGTCACCGAGGATGGTCGTGCGATCGGCTACGTACTCCCTCACCATCCTTTTACAGTGCTCCCGCCAACTCAGCCTTGACTGGGGAGAGGTGACACAGTCTTGCTGGGGAGCCATAAAGCTGGCAAAGGCCTTGGAGAATGTTCCCCTGCCTGCGCTGTACATGCTGCCTGATCTCTGCGCCTCCCCTGCTACCTGGCCCTCGGAACTGCACCTTCTGCCACTAGCGCTGTCAGATGGGAATGTTACCATCAGTTTGTCCGCCAGGGTCCTGTGGTATAGCATCACTCTCGAACCCCTTTCCTCTTCGGGTATGAGAGTGGAAAGGTTCTCCTTATACCGTGGGTCGAGCAGTGTGTACACCCAGTAATCCGTAGTGGCCAGAATGCGTGTAACGCGAGGGTCTCGAGAAAGGCATCCTAACATGAAGTCAGCCATGTGTGCCAGGGTACCTGTACGCAACACATGGCTGTCCTCACTAGGAAGATCACTTTCAGGATCCTCCTCCTCCGGCCATACACGCTGAAAGGATGACAGGCAAGCAGCATGGGTACCCTCAGCAGTGGGCCAAGCTGTCTCTTCCCCCTCCTCCTCATGCTCCTCCCCCTCTTCCTCAACGCGCTGAGATATAGACATGAGGGTGCTCTGACTATCCAGCGACATACTGTCTTCCCCCGCCTCCGTTTCCAAGCGCAAAGCGTCTGCCTTTATGCTTTGCAGGGAACTTCTCAAGAGGCATAGCAGAGGAATGGTGACGCTAATGATTGCAGCATCCCTGCTCACCATCTGGGTAGACTCCTCAAAGTTTCCAAGGACCTGGCAGATGTCTGCCAACCAGGCCCACTCTTCTGTAAAGAATTGAGGAGGCTGACTCCCACTACGCCGCCCATGTTGGAGTTGGTATTCCACTATAGCTCTACGCTGCTCATAGAGTCTGGCCAACATGTGGAGCGTAGAGTTCCACCGTGTGGGCACGTCGCACAGCAGTCGGTGCACTGGCAGATTAAACCGATGTTGCAGGGTCCGCAGGGTGGCAGCGTCCGTCTTGGACTTGCGGAAATGTGCGCTGACCCGGCGCACCTTTCCGAGCAGGTATGACAAGTGTGGGTAGCTTTTCAGAAAGCGCTGAACCACCAAATTAAAGACATGGGCCAGGCATGGCACGTGCGTGAGGCTGCCGAGCTGCAGAGCCGCCACCAGGTTACGGCCGTTGTCACACACGACCATGCCCGGTTGGAGGCTCAGCGGCGAAAGCCAGCGGTCGGTCTGCTCTGTCAGACCCTGCAGCAGTTCGTGGGCCGTCTGCCTCTTCTCTCCTAAGTTGAGTAGTTTCAGCACGGCCTGCTGACGCTTGCCCACCACTGTGCTGCCACGCCGCGCGACACCGACTGCTGGCGATGTGCTGCTGCTGCTGACACATCTTGATTGCGAGACAGAAGTTGCGTTGGAGGAGGAGGAGGAGGAGGAGGAGGGTGGTTTAGTGGAGGAAGCATACACCGCCGCACATACCAGCACCAAGCTGGGGCCCGCAATTCTGGGGGTGGGTAGCACGTGAACGGTCCTAGGCTCTGACTCTGTCCCAGCCTCCATTAAATTCACCCAATGTGCCGTCAGGGAGATATAGTGGCCCTGCCCACCTGTGCTTGTCCACATGTCCGTTGTTAAGTGGACCTTGGCAGTAACGGCGTTGGTGAGGGCGCGTACAATGTTGCGGGAGACGTGGTCGTGCAGGGCTGGGATGGCACATCGGGAAAAGTAGTGGCGACTGGGAACCGAGTAGAGCGGGGCCGCCGCCGCCATCATGCTTTTGAAAGCCTCCGTTTCCACAAGCCTATACGGCAACATCTCCAGGCTGGTCAATTTGGCTATGTGCACGTTTAACGCTTGAGCGTGCGGGTGCGTGGCGGCGTACTTGCGCTTGCGCTCAAACAGTTGCGCTAGCGACGTCTGGACGCTGCGCTGAGAGACATTGCTGGATGGGGCCGAGGACAGCGGAGGTGAGCGTGTGGGTGCAGGCCGGTAGGCACTCGTGCCTGTGTCCTCAGAGGGGGGTTGGATCTCAGTGGTAGGTTGGGGCACAGGGGGAGAGGCAGTGGTGCAAACCGGAGGCGGTGAACGGCCTTCGTCCCACCTTGTGGGGTGCTTGGCCATCATATGCCTGCGCATGCTGGTGGTGGTGGCTCCCCAGCTGATCTTGGCGCGACAAAGGTTGCACACCACTGTTCGTCGGTCGTCAGGCGTCTCTGTGAAAAACTGCCACACCTTAGAGCACCTTGGCCTCTGCAGGGTGGCATGGCGCGAGGGGGCGCTTTGGGAAACAGTTGGTGGATTATTCGGTCTGGCCCTGCCTCTACCCCCGGCCACCACACTGGCTCGGCCTGTGCCCACACCCTGACTTGGGCCTCCGCGTCCTCGCCCGCGTCCACGTCCTGTAGGCCTACCCCTACCCCTCAGCATGCTGTATTGCCAGTAGTGCAGAAACAGAACGCTGTAATTAAATGTGCCGCTTATTGGCCTGTGGTTGGAGGCTGACTTCGCTTACGGAACGCACAGCAGAGGCAGGAAAGAATTTTGCGCAAGCCTGCTGTAACACTTAGCTGGCTGTGTATGAATTAGGACAACTACCCCCAGCAGAGACCCAGTACACTTGTGGACAGGAATACAGCGGTGATGTAAGAGGCAACACAGAGGCAGGAAAGAATTTTGCGCAAGCCTGCTGTAACACTTAGCTGGCTGCGTATGAATTAGGACAACTACCCCCAGCAGAGACCCAGTACACTTGTGGACAGGAATACAGCGGTGATATAAGAGGCAACACAGAGGTAGGAAAGAATTTTGCGCAAGCCTGCTGTAACACTTAGCTGGCTGCGTATGAATTAGGACAACTACCCCCAGCAGAGACCCAGTACACTTGTGGACAGGAATACAGCGGTGATGTAAGAGGCAACACAGAGGCAGGAAAGAATTTTGCGCAAGCTTGCTGTAACACTTAGCTGGCTGCGTATGAATTAGGACAACTACCCCCAGCAGAGACCCAGTACACTGAGGACGTTCACAGGCAGCCCAAATAGATTTTTTTTCCCAAATGTTTTTGGAAAGGCCCACTGCCTATATACACTAAATATGTCTTCTGTCCCTGCCTCACCACTACTGGCCCTGGACAATGTAAAATTACTGCAGGACGCAATGCTCTGCACGGCCGATATACGAAAAAAAAAAAAAGTGCAACACTGCAAAAAGCAGCCTCCACACTACTGCACACGGTTAGATGTGGCCCTATGAAGGACCGTTGGGGTTCTTGAAGCCTAAAATAACTCCTAACGCTCTCCCTATAGCAGCTCCGGCACCAGCAGCACTGTCCCTGAACTATGTCAGAATGCATCTGTGGCGAGCCGCGGGAGGGGCCGATTTATATACTCGGGTGACACCTGATCTCGCCAGCCACTCACTGCAGGGGGGTGGTATAGGGCTTGAACGTCGCAGGGGGAAGTTGTAATGCCTTCCCTGTCTTTCTATTGGCCAGAAAAGCGCGCTAACGTCTCAGAGATGAAAGTGAAAGTAACTCGAACATCGCGTGGTACTCGTCTCGAGTAACGAGCATCTCGAACACGCTAATACTCGAACGAGTATCAAGCTCGGACAAGTACGTTCGCTCATCTCTAGTCATAATCCATTTTTTCTGCGGGTCGGTATGATTACAACGATACCAAAATTCTGACATTTTTTTTAGGCTTATCCACTTTTCCTGAATAAAACCCCTTTTTTTGCAACAATTTTTTTTTCTAAATTGCTGCATTCAAAGTCCTATAACTTTTTATTTTTCCACGGACGGAGCTCTGTGAGAGCTTATTTTTTGCGAGACTAGCTGTAGTTTTTATTAATACCATTTTGGGGCACATACAGCTTTTTTGATCACTTTTATTGTATTTTTTGGGAGGCATTTTCCCTCATTTTTTGAAATTTTTTTACGCTTTTTGTCATGCAGGATAAAAAGCATGTTCAACTTATTGTAGTGTCTTTATGGATACGACAATACCAAATATGTGGGATTTTAATTTAAAAAAATTATGCTAATATGGGAAAAAGCACAAAAACCCCTTTTTTTTACATTAGTTTTTTTAAACTTTTTTGTCCCTGTAGGGGACTTGTACAATAGCACCTATGATCGCTATGATAAGGCATTGCAGGACTTCTGTCCTGCAATGCCTTATTGCTTGTATTAGCGATCATAGGCAATGGCCATTCAGGACGCCTGTATCTCACGTCATGTTGCCATCTCAAGCACTCCCTCTGTGAACCCTTTACATGCCGTGATCTACATAGATTGTGGCAGGGAAAGCCCGCTATCAGTGACAGCCGGCTCCCGCTGCCAGATAGCGCAGGATCTCTTCTGATTTTGCTCTATCCTCAGGGCGTAACTGTACGTCCTGTTGCGCTAAGTTCTTCCCTGCCAGGACGTACAGTTACTCCCTGTGGCGTTAAGGGGTTAATAAAGTCATTACGTTAATGCACATAACACACCTAAATCCACACCTTAATCTGTCATTGTGAATTCCAAGCCAAAACCCGCAAGTCTCATTGTGGATTGTGATGTGGAATTGCCTGCAGAATTAAGCCATTTGGTGGACTAAATCTGGCCGTGTGAAAGCACCTTTAAGCTTCCTTCATACACACATTTTGGTAGATGTATTTTGCACCTTTAAAACACTTGTATAAAAAAAGTCAGCAATATTTTAACTTGTGCATGCAATTTTAGAAACTTTTTTGGCCATTTTTTAAAAAATTCACCTGTTTTCTTTCTAGTGTTTTGTTTCCTCTAGGGAAACCTGTGCAAAATTGCTAGAAGAACGCCGACCCTACAACCTGCTGTGATTGTAAAAAAAGCCACTGATCCAAAACCGGGCTGCACTCTGTGACATACTTCCTTCCTGACCTACAGCTAGCATCTGGCAGCAGCTATTTTTTTTTTTTGCTGCAAAAAATGCTTGGAGAAATGCCCCAAAAATGTGGCATTTTGCTAAAAAGGGCTGTGTGTGAAACCATACTAAGGCCTCATGCAGTATAATTAAATGTCAGATCCATGTTAGATTTTTCGGGCATGTATTTGACAAGTAATCCACCAACGAAATCTGAGCATTAGAGGCTTCTGCAGGCGAGCGTATTTGCGCAAATTCGCTTGCGCCAAATGCGGAGAATCGAATTCATTTATTTCAATAGGTTCCCTCATATTATGCATTTTTGAGCACAAATTTTGCACGCACGAAAATATATGCGACATACTCTAATTTTTGTGTGCATTTGTCGAAGGCGCATAGTGTCTATAAGTGTGTGCAAATGCACACCCGATCCGCATAAAATCACAGACTGAACTGCGTGGGAAAAATTGATATAACTGTTGACTATTTCAGCTGGTGTGTCCTGGGCCAATATGAACGTCCTGGCAGTGCAGAAAAGTACAGTAAAATGATAGCACTATGAAAGGAGCGCTATCGCAGGCTATTAAGTCACGCCATTGCAAGCGTACATACGGTCGTGTGCAAGAGCACTAAGGAAAGGAGTACTGCTGCAAATTGGCATGCAGATTTAGCCACAATCACAAGGACAAATCTGCATAATAGTTTGGCAATGCGTCAAGAAATACAAATTCTTTCTTATGATGCAAATTTCAAAGTCCACACGTGTAAAAATCCACATCGTATAAACTATGGCGCAGATTTCTATAGCATTAAATTGACTCCTAAAATGCTACAGGTTCCAATGCAGCTTTTAGTGTGGAATGCATAAGGAAAGTATTTGGTATGAAAGCGCCCCTGGGCTGTCTTCACACACCAGTATTCTGGCTAGTACGTTGTATCCGTATTTATAAGCCAAAACCAGTTGTAGAAAGTAAACAGAGAAAAGGTATAATGGAAAGATGTTTACGTCTTCCATCGCTTGGACCTGCTCTTGGGTTTGGCTTTCAAATCTTAACCAAAGTACTGCTGTGTTAAACAGGCCTTCAGGTGGGAAAACAGATATTGACATTAGGTTAGAGTGTAAACCAAATCTAAAGAATAAAATTGGGCTACATATTTGCTAAATCATTGCAGATGATCCCAGAAACTATTTTTGGAGAGCTTGTTCACTCTGGATTTCATTAAAAAAAATACCACAAGCACAAAAATACCTAAGGGCAGTGCAATATCTGTGATTTGATCATCATTTGCCTCGCCCTTGTTTGGGAATTGAATGCAGAGTGAATTGCATGCTCTCCTATCTATAGCTGGCATGGCACGAGGACGTGAAATCTCGTTAATTCTTGATTATTTAGGTTTTATTGAAAGTCATTTCTTATAACTATCTTTAAAGTTGCCGGTTTTACTTTGGAAGATAGTAGCATTTTTAGTTATGATCTAGGAAAAATTACCACTGTGTATGTGAACATTTGACTATCCTGAAGAAGCCCACATCAAATTACAGGTTTAGTTATCAAACCCCTCAGATCAGACTGGCCACTACTTCAAAACACAATGGGGGAGATTTATGAAACGGTCTAAAAGAAAAACTGTCTTTGCTGCCTGTAGCAACCAATCACAGAGGAGCTTTCATTTTGTATTCTACTCTGGTAAAATCAAAGCTGTGCTATGATTGGTTGTGCCCAATTGGGCAGATTTCTAAATCTGTTTTCAAGAAAAGAAGCTGTTTTTGCTGCCTAATGGCAACCAATCACAGTGCAGCTTTTATCTCCTAAGGGCACTATAAAAATTTGAGCTGTGCTGCAATTGGTTACTACAGGCAACAAAAACTTATTTTTTTTTCATTTAGAGTTTTAGGAATTTGTCCCATTCCTTTATCTTCATTTTCCATTTCTCTCACTAACCACTGGAGTGCACACAACAGGCTGACATGTGCTTTTTCCGCTGCTTACTTTTGCATTTTGCTGCGTAGCCGAGAACAAAGTCAGCTGAATAATTTCATTATTATTAGAAGGCAAGCGTTTAACCCCTAGGTGACCAGCCTATTTTGGATCTTCAAAGGCATTTAAAAGAAAACCGTGAACACCAGTACTACTAACAATAGATTGAGGCCCTACAGACAGCAGTTCAACAGTGTGTGGGATTCTGTCAGCAGCAATAATTAAATGCAATCATGCAACAATGTACACTATAAGTGCTCTTCCAGCCTCCGGATGGATCCAGGTTTACGTGGACCCTTGGGCTAAAGAATCATAGTGGGACCCCTTAGTAAATTAAAACCCTGTCCCATGCCCCTGAGTCATTATAGGCCCCTTTGTGACTCCCGAGCAATTATTATGATCCTACTGTTCCCCTTGAGCAACTTGTAAGGCTCTACTGTGCTCCCTAACCAATTAGTAAGGCCCCCATATGCCACGGCACTAAAATATAACACTCATTCACCTCCATCACGCTCCCACAGCATCCTCCATCCTCTGCCATGGCCTCTTCTGACCAGGATCATGTGAAAGAATGCAGGTGACATGACTACTTCATTGCATCACCTGCGTGATAGAGAAGGCACCAGGAGGCAGAGCAGGAAATGCTCACCTTCCTTCAGTGCCACTGTAATAGTAGATTATGTCTGCATCTTTCAGACACATGCATACTTGATTTCAAAGAACAAGAACCTGCACAGGTTTGCTGGTTGCTGATGCTGGCCCGCTGCAGACCACAACCTTAGAGAAAGTAAAATACCTCTTCACCACAGTAGGAACCTAAAGGGTATCTGTCATCAGGTTCATGAAGTTTGACTCAGAGCCAAGCTCTGAGTTACAAAGTTGGTCCACACTGGCCTATCCCCACCCGCAGCATACAGAGTAACAGCTCTCTCGTTATACACTTAAGGGGAGAAAGCTGTCAATCTGCATGTTGTGAGTGGGGAGAAGCTTGCACAGCCTGCTTCCATGACTTGGAGCTCAGCTCTGAGTTAAACTTCATGAACTCTGTGACAGAATCCCTTTAAACAATAACACCCCGGTATTGTACTGGGCTGTGGAGCTACCAGTTGAATAATAGTGTAGGTACAAAACATGTACCTACTCTAAGTTGGAACTAACCTCTATTCTTTGCAGCCTGAGAAATATTCAAGTGAAGGGTCCTTATAAACAACTTTTCCCATGTGATTTGGCTTAATTTGAACAAACTTGCAGTTCTCCATGGTAGGTTTGTAATTCCATTAGTTTATTCCTAAGTATTCACTGTCAAATGCTTTAACTGGCGACATGTCTCCACTAAGCTGAGTTAGCCAGTGACGTCACTATACAGCTTTGGTGAGATGCATAGGTCATAGACGCATTAGAAATCGGAGTCAAAATCAGTGGCACAAATGTCAACAACCTCCGATATGCAGATGACACCGCCCTGCTTGTGGAAAGTGAAAGGGACCTAGAATACCTTATCCAATGAGTGCAAAAGGAAAGCGAATGCATGTACCTCAACAGCAAGAAAACGAAAGTCATGGCCACGGCAGGCAACGCTACAGTGAACATAAAAATTAACAAAGAAGTCGAGGCGGTCCAAGACTTCATCTTCCTTGGATCCAAAATTGATTGTAATGGGCAATCTGGACCTGAGATCAAGAGACGGATTACACTTGGTAGGATTGCAATGCAAGGAATGGAAAAGATAGGACATTAGCATTGCAACAAAAACCAGACTGGTCAATGCAATCGTCTTTCCCATAACGATGTATGGTTGCGAAAGTTGGACGCTTAGGAAAAAAGACAAAAGAGAAATTGATGTGTTTGAACTATAATGCTGGAGGAGAAAGCTACAGATACCTTGGACTGCCATGACAAGGAACAAGGTAGTGTTAGATCACGTCAAACTGAAAATATCACTAGAGGGCAAAATCGTCAAACGGCGACGTAATGTGTGCTAACTCACTGGAAACAGTACTGATGCTTGGCAAGGTCAGTGGAAAGAGAAGATCAGGACGATAAAGAACAAGATGGCTAGATACAATCAAGGCCACCATGAACATGTCAATTGTGGAACTGAAAGAAGCTGTGAAAGACAGGAATGCATGGAGAACATTGATCCATAGAGTGACCGAAGGTCGGATGCGACTGAACGGATAATCAATTAATCAATCATAATCATCATAGGTTATAGAAACCTATGCACTAGAGGCTCTCACCATAGTCCTGCAATGATGTAACTCGGTACTGGCCATGTTGCCTGCTTTTGTCATTGGCCGCCAAGTATATCCTTCCCCTTGACAGGTACCATTGTACTAAGCTAATTAGTGTTATTGTTTTCACCTGTCAGTGGTTTTAGTGCTAATGGCTGCTTGACATATAAAGACAAGATTTTTATCAATCCCCATAGGAAGGAATATTAAGAAACCTGAACAACTGTTAATGTTCATAGCGGCCATGAAACATTTTTTTTGTACATGTACAGTTTGTAATTATACAGTTAAAAGCGCTACGCTGAAAAATGTACATGGACACAACTTAATGAGAGCTCTGAATAATCCAGTTGTTACTCTGGGAAGTGGAACTTGAAACTGTTCAGCCACAGGGTTATGAAATAGGATTTATTACAAACTCCAGAGAATTCTGTGTGCCTCGGGCTGAAGCAAGTGTAAAGGAATCCATTCAAGCATCATTAAGCAATACAATATGAATAAAGTACCTTTCCCCAATACTAGCCCACAAATCCCTGTAGGATAAGGCTAGAACTAGATTGCATAAACAAATGTTGCATGGCATTAAACCACATTGCTAACAAAAGAAGCCACTTGCCTGTCGCATGGTAATACAGTAGGCTGATTTTATTCTTCACCAAGATATTTTACACGCATCTTACTAAAACCCTGAAGAAAAAGATTATGCACTTAGGCCGGTTTCACATCTGTGGCAGGGATTCCACTTTCCTGCTCCGTTCAGGGAATCCCCGCTGCTGAATGGTTCCGTCTCTGGACAGAGCCGAACAATGATGGGGTCCGCCTGCTTTCTGCCCAGCTGCTTGGCTTTTGGATGGAAAAAAAAACCACAGCGTGCAGCACCTTTCCTATCAGTATGTTTAGCTGGGTGTGAAAGCGGCCTTATTTGTTTTTTGCATTGTCACGCACTAAGGGCTCATGCCCACGGCCGTGCCAGGCTACACAAGTGGAATACCGCAGCGGAGTCCGTCACAGCACCCCCCCTCCCCAAAGACCTCATACTCACCTCCCGGATCCACTGTGCGACTCCTGCATGACGCGCCGGCAGTGTCATATGGCGCGGCCGGCGGTGGGTGGGGAAGCGTGTTTTGAGCGCAAGGTGAAACCACTGGATGCAACAGCATCCAGGGGTTTCACATACACAGAACACCGGTTTGCCGCAAAACACAGTTACATGCGTTCTGCGAGCCGGTGTCCTATAATTTTCACCGCAGGCATTTTTCTGCATGCAACATTCGCACATGTGACTGCTGCTATTGAAAAGCATTGGTTCTATCTAGTGCAAATTTTTTGACGTGCGGTAAAATGCCCATTACAAACGCCCGTGTGACTGAGCCCTGATGGATTTTGATAATCTGTTAGTCCGCCGATCTGCAGTGCAAGCATAAAAACCAAACAATGACTAAAATTTTTAATGAAAACGAATTATAAAAATCCTTTATTTCCAAAGACACATTGATTAAAGAAAAAAGAGTGCACAGGTGTACATAACCTTTAACCCCTTCATGCTGCGGCCCTTTTTTTTTCCATTTTCGTTTTTTCCTCCCCTCCTTAAAAAAAATCATAACTCCTTTATTTATTGATCAACGTTGCTGTATGAGGGCTTGTTTTTTGCAGGACGAGTTGTATTTTTCAATGGTGCTATTTAATGTACCATATAATGTACTCAAAAACGTATAAAAAATTCTAAGTGGAGTAAAAAGAGAGAAAAAAACAAAACATTCCGTCATCTTTCATTGCGTCTTGTTTCTACGGCGCACAAGCTGCAACAAAAGCGACATGATAACTTATATAGTTTTTCTTTTTTTGCTATACTACTCTTTTTTTTTTTTCAAAGACATTTAATTTCTTTCAATTATTTTCTGCCGTCATCTTGTGCGTGCAATAACTTTTTTATTTTTCCGTTGACGTAGTTCAGCGTTGGCTCATTTTTTGCGGAATGTCCTGTAGTTTCCGTTAGTACTAATTCGGAATACATACGACTTTTTGATCGCTTTTTATTGCGTTTTTTCTGGGAGACAGGGTGACTAAAAAAGTGCATTTCTGGCGTTCTTTGTTTTTTTTCGGACAACGTTCACTGTGTGGGGTAAATAATGTGCTACTTTGATAGATCAGACTTTTACGGATGCGGCGATACCAAATATGTATTTTTATTTTATTATTTAGACTTTTTAATTATAGATATGGAAAAAGGGGGGGTGATTTAAACTTTTATTACTTTTTTTTTACAATTAAAAAAACTTTATTGATTTTTTTCTTACTTTACTTTTAAGTCCCCCTGGGGGACTACAACATGCGATACTTTGTTCGCTCCTGCAGTATGACGTAGTGCTATAGCATTACGTCATACTGCATTCTGACAGGCAGTCTATCAAGCCACCCCACAGGGATGGCTTGATAGGCAGTCTCTCAAGGCAGCCCTGGGGCCTTTCAGAAGGCCCCTGGCAGCCATGACAGCTGCACGGCTCCCCCGATCTCACCACGGGGGGGGGGGGGCCGTACTGGACCCCCAAACAGAGTTTGGGGGCTTTAAATGCCGCTGTCAGAATTTACAGTGGCATTTAAAGGGTTAAAAGCCGCGATCGGTCGAACGGTAGTAAATAGCCGACGCCCGCGCTGTATGCAGAGAGGTCGCCCCGCGACCTCTCTGCATACATACCCCGATGCTCCAGGACGTAAATGTACATCCTGGAGCGGGAAGGGGTTAAGTATCCAAACCCAATCCCTTTCCACAGGTGAGAAAAAAATTGAATAGTCAAAAGAGAAATTCCATTAACCATAAATGTATAAAATGTACTTCAACAGAGTGAGTTAGTGACAGACAGTTTATCCATATGTTATTCGAAACATCCATTCCCCATCCATATAGACGATACTATCAATAATCTGGTGACCTCCCTCTCCCACAGGCACATTCCTAGATCATCACATCCCGGTTATTAAGCTTTATGCGATGAACATAATTTTCAATGCTGCTGTAATAACGGAAGAAGTTGGCCCCAGACTCATAAGATCTCTCAAAATACAAAATTTTGGATCAAGATCAGTCTTCAAATCATTAATGTGTTTAACTTTGTGCAATAATTGTACTCCAATAATTAACAGATTTAGGGCATCTACGTTTAATGCTGTGTTTAGACTGAACAATAATTGTTCAGAAAATCGTTAAAACGAGCCAAACTGAACGATGACCTTTCAGTTTAAATGGAGCCAAAGACTGAACGACGAATAATAATTATGTGCTTCTCGTTTGTTGCTCAGTTTCAGACGGCATAAAAATCAGCGCCGGCTTGTTATCTTCTCAGGTAGTTTAAACACTGATTGTTTAGTGTTTCCCATAGGAATGTATGCAAGTAAGAAAGATGGAACAATACCTCTGCAGCGCCACCTATTGGATAGCAGTATTCCTGTAAATCAATGTCCGACTCTTTATACAGGTCTTTAGAACAATGATTGGGAATAGAAAACCAAGCCAGAATCCATACACAGATAGTGATTTCAGGGTGTTTGCTCCTCATCAGTATGCAGTAGGATCCTGGCTTCACCAGTAAGAGGCCAATGACGTGGGTCTTGAGGACTATCAACTCTCCTTAAGGAAAGCCCCTAGAAGGTGAGTGAGGAGACTTATAAGGCCATGTATGCTTCTCTGGGTACGTACCATTGAAGAATACAACTCGTCTCACCAAAAAACAAGCCCTCAGACCCTCAGACAGCTACATCGATAGATAAATAAAGTTATGATGATGTTTTGAAAGTGGGGGGGAACAAAAATTAAAGAGTTAATAACCACCTCTTGCTCTCTGTTACTGAGCCAGTCACTTACCCACTCACACGTATTCTCGCCCAGACTAATCATTCTCATTTTATATACCAACCTTTTATGTGGCACAGTATGAAAAGCTTTGGAAAAATCAAGATACAATGACTCGCCCTGATCCAGTCTAGAACTTACCTCCTCGTAGAAGTTGACCAGGTTGGTTTAACAGGAGCGATCTCTCATAAACCCATGCTGATATGGAGTTATACAGCTATTTTCCTTGAGGTACTCCAGGATGGCATCTCTTAGTAACCCTTCAAACATTTTACTCACTTGTTTTAGTAGTTTAAATGCTTTCTTTTTGTTATTTATTGTCTTTTTTACAACATTCTAACCCTTTTATTCCAGTAAGGTATGAACTGCTCACAGTGAGTATTTAAGACGGTTTTAAAAATTTCCCATTTATTGTCTGCACTCCTTTATTTGAATGACATTGTCCCAGTCAATAAAGTTAACCCTTTCCAATCCACTGTCTGACCTCTGAAGACATTATGATTTAAGGCTGTACAGTTCCGATGTTGGAAGACATCCGTCGGGGTTCTCTTACTGTATATTGCCAGCCTCTCAGCTGTCGGTGCCTATCCAATGTGTCACCTCATGCAGTACTGTCTTTAGCCAGCAGATAGCGCAGTTGTATAATGGCAGAAAAGAGTAAGCCCCCTAGGAAAACCTGGATACAAATTAGATTGGAAAGGGTTAATGAGATATTTAAGCTGATTGAACTTTGCCTTCCTAACTTCAGTGTTTTTGTGGCTCTCCAACAAAATACTCTATTGAAAGACAAGTGGAAATTTTTGTATTACGGTCACTATTTTCTAGGTGCACCTCGACCTACACCTTTTGTTTTTCTCTCCGGTCTTTGGTTAATATTAAAGCCCTAAAGGGCAGTACGTCTAATTGGATCCTGCCCAAATCAGGAAAGGTAATTATTAGAGATGAGTGAGCACCAAAATGCTCGGGTGCTCGTTACTCGAGTCAAACTTTCAGTGATGCTCGAGAGTTCAATTCGAGTAACTAACCCCTTTGAAGTCAATGGGCGACTCGAGCATTTTTGTATATGACTGGTGCTCCGCTAAGGTTTTCATTTGTGAAAATCTTAGCAAATCACCAAAGTCATGTAAAAAACACAGAAATGGATAGGGCAGGCGAGGAGCAACATGCAGGGCTGCATTTCGGGCTCCGAGTTCTCACTATTAAGCCACAATAGTGGCAAGAGTGAGACCCCCCCCCCCCCACTGTCAGCATAACGATCGTTCTCCTCTGCCACAGGTGTAACAGCTGTGGCAGAGCAGAACGATGTTAGCCCATTGAATTCAATGGAGCCGGCAATACAGCCGGCTCTATTGAAAGCAATGGGCTGCCGGCGAGCGCGGGATGAATTTTCGGGAAGGGCTTAAAAATATAAGCCCTTACCTGAAAAAGAAAAATGTTAGTGTAAAAAAGAATAAAAATGCAGGCATTCTCTTCTATGGAGCTGCTGCTGCTGCCGGCGACTCCATTGAAGACAATGGTCCGCTGGCACACCTGAATTCTTTTTCAGGGAAGGGCTTTACATATAAGCCATTCCCTGGAAATGAATTAAAAGTGATTTAAAAAACAAAAAAAATAGATACTCACCTCCCTTCAGCTGCCGGGGCACAGCCGCGTCTTCTGCTGCTGTCCCCTGCACTGTGGTGCTGAACTGCTGTCATTCAGCTGAGAGCTGAGCTGAGCCAATCAGAGGCAGCATTCACTCACTCATTCAGGAATTCATGAATGGGTGTGAGTGAGATCTGCCTCTGATTGGCTCAGCGCTGAGCCAATCAGGGGCATGTCTGACTCACACCCCCTTCACACCCACTGCAGGCCGGCCGCGCTGAACTCCGTCTGCCGGGACAAGGTGAGTATACATATTTTTTTTATTTTTACACATTTCTGGATGAATTGCAGGGAAGGGCTTATATATTTAAGCCCTTCCCGACAATTCATCCCGCGATCGCCGGCAGCCCATTGCTTTCAATGGAGCCGGCTGTATTGCCGGCTCCATTGAATTCAATGGTCAGTGCTCGTTTGATCGAGACGAGTACCGCGTGGTGCTCGTCTCGAGTAACGAGCATCTCGAGCACCCTAATACTCGAACGAGCATCAAGCTCGGACGAGTATGCTCGCTCATCTCTAGTAATTATCTTTAGTTATTGACCGAAACTTGTTTCCGTTTATGAGATTTGCAGGTTTCCCATAATACCGCATTGTGATTTCCCACTTCATCTACCCTTCTGGTCAAAAGTCTTAGAACACCTCAAGTTTTCCAGTTATTTTTTACATTAATACAGTTCAAGTCCTGCAATTTAATCTAAAATTACAATTTTAACCAAAGGGCTTTTTTCAGGAAACAGATCTGCAGCACAAAAAGCAAATTATGGTTTGAAATTGGATGCAACCTATTCCTACAGATGTCTAAACTTTTGTAGATTACTTTCAAACCCTCTGATTATATATAACCAGTGTTGGAACAGACTGCATTACAACACCCTAGAGGGCAGGATTTGGATAGTTTTGCTCTTCAGGACAGAGCACATTGCTATCATAATGGCAAGAAAAAGGCAATTAACCAAAGAAGACAGACAGACAATTACAGCCCTTAGAAGTGTAGGTCTGTCTTATAGAGAAATTAACAAGTCAAGGTGGCAGTCCGTACAGTTTCCTATACCATCAAAAGGTGCTTCGAAACTGGAGGAAACTCTCATAGGAAGAGATCTGGTAAATCAAGGTCAATACAAAATCAGATAAGTTTTGAAAGTCAACAGTTTGCCTGATCAGTTCCTCATACCACATAATCTTCAAGCACAGCTTAATGCAACAAAAAAAATTAACAAGATTCTATTTCAACTGTGAACAGAAGACTTCTATCTGTAGGCTTTACAGGTAGAGTATCAGTTAGAAAGCCAATGCTAAATCTGCAAAATAAAAATCAAAAATTGCCTGAGCCAAGCAGCGCCTCCAGTGGACTACTGAAGAGTGGAAGAAGGTCTTATGGACTAAAGAATCAAAATTTGTCTTTTTTGGTACATCATGCAGGGTTTTAGTATGCTGTTGAGTAGGTGAAAGATTGGTTCCTGAGTCTGTGACACCAACTGTCAAACATAGAAGAGACGGGGGGGCGGAGCCTGACTGCAGAGCTTAATGGCTGCTTGAAACCAGAGCTCCTGCAGCAAGGCGCCCACAGAGGTCCTCTACAGCTTCTAATACCAGCGGCCATGGGGAAAACCGGCAGAGAGAAAGGCACAGAGCAGCTGGGCACCCCCCGACCGGTGAAAAATCAGTCGGGAATGCAGCGGTACTTGAAAGAACGGGCGGCTCGTTCCCCGCACCCAGCACCTAAGATGGCCCCGGCTCACGAGGCAGCCGCAACATACAGTAAGGAGGGGGAGGGAGAGCTCTCTTCTGATGAAGAAGATAGTGAAAGTATCACCAAAGGCTTCATGAAGGAGCTGATTGTAAATGCCCTGCACCCAGTTCTGTCAGAACTAGCAGAAATAAAAGAGGAGGTGAAGCATCTGGGTCGCAGGGTAGAGGACTTGGAGTCCTCCTCAGCAGCAATCTCTTCCCATGCACTAGCTATGGCTAAAGTGCTTAAAGACCAGCATGACCATATAAATCAAGTGCTAATCATGCAGGAAGATCAAGAAAATCGCAGCAGGCGCTGCAATATTCGCTTTAAAGGCATTCTTGAATCCTGGGCCGCCGACTCCCTTTCAAAAGTAGCCACTGAAATTTTCAGCTCTTTGCTCGGCGTGGAGAGAGCGGCATCCATAACAATAGAGCGCATCCACAGGGCACTCAGACCACCCCCCTCCTCATCGGACCCCCCAAGGGATGTCATCTGCAGATTACTCTCTTTTCAAGACACCGCAGCCATCTTGAAAGCTGCAAGATCACATAAAGACCTGAACTACAAAGATTCTACTATACAGATATTTCAGGACTTATCCCCCTCGACGCTGGCGAAGCGTCGCCTTCTACGCCCCCTGCTGGAGGCTCTGAGGGCGGAGGGAATAAAATACTCCTGGCTGTTCCCGTTTGGTATTGGCATCACTCACAATGGTCGCCGACTAAACATCCGTTCGCCAGACGACTTACGCAAATGCTGGGAGCACCTTCAAATTGTACCTATTGATCTGCCCTGCTGGCTACCTCTCCCAGAACTCCCGAAGCTTCCAAAACTGTCTCTCCCGGAAGCCTGGCAGCTGGCAGGTACTCCCAAATCGCCGAGAGAGAAAAAGAAGAGGTCTAAGGACCCCCCACACAATGTGGACACTTGAATTGAGTAGCCACATTTATTTTTGGTTGCATTATAGCACAGACATTTGTGTGGGCCCGAAGACCTCTCCGGCTGCTCGGAGAAGACCCAGTGTATTGGTGAAACACCCCAGTTGAGTTGTTTGATCTTGATGCCGCACGCGTTCTGCTTTACAAGAAGCGGCATCCGTTTCTGGCTACCAAATTTGAAGAGTGTGTGTTATGGAGTTTGTAATTCTACAGATCTGCTTTCCTTTTCCCCAGAGAGCTGATGTACTTTAAAGTTTATTTTTATCTTTTATGCTTTATGCCCATATGACCTCGTGGGCGCCTGACTGTTCAGGCTGTTCTTGCGGTTGTCTGTCCTCCGAAGTAGAAGTTCAGACAACTAGCCCCCCCAGTCGGGAGCGAGGCCTCGTGTTTGGACCTCGCCCTATCTGTTTTCTTAATTCATAATAGATACTTGAATTGTTTTGTATAAGTGTTCTTGTACCACCCCCCCTCCTTTCTTCCCTTCTCGTACCTTCCCACCCCTCTTACCCTTCCCCCTACTCCCTGTATCTTCGTAGCGGGACTGATTGCTTTCTCTACCGATAGACTCCAACCACAGCTAATTTATTCCTTTTCCCTCCACATTTGGGCGATCACTCTGACTGCATGCCGGGCTCCTTTGCCGAGGATACCTTCCTGCGTAGTACAACACTAAACGTCAAGGGGATCAACTCGCCTTCCAAGAGACACCAGATTGCTCTTCTCCTAAAGAGGTATGGATCTAAGATCGTTTTCTTGCAGGAGACCCACTTCAGGGGAAACAGGCACCTATCCCTCCCGGGCAAACAGTTCCTGCAGGGGTATCACAGCACCCATCCTACTTCAGCCTCGAAAGGGGTCTCCATCCTCCTGCATAAAACCGTTGCTTTCTCATGTGAAGCCCGCCACTCTGACCAGGAGGGCAGGGTCCTGTTCTTGAGGGGATATTTAAATCACACAAGAATAACCCTTGCCAATCTATACGCCCCCAATACGGACCAGATACCATGGTTAATTGGACAGCTGGAAGCCCTAAAACACTTTGCCGTTGGTCCGATTCTCCTGGGAGGTGACCTGAATCTTGCCTTAAGTCCACTACTAGACTCCTCTACCGGTAGGTCCCAAACCCCCCAGAGGAAAATAAGAAAGCTTATCCGCACCCTGGCGGAGATGGAGGTAATTGATGCATGGAGGTGCTTGAATCCCACAACGAAGGATTACACCTTTTACTCGCCGGTCCATAAATCCTTTCATCGCATCGATTACATCTTCCTTTCCCCTTCCCTCCTACAAATTACGAAAAGAGCCAAGATAGACTCTATCCTTGTCTCAGATCATGCGCCTGTGCATATTGACCTAAAACTACCAGGCCCCTCTCCCAAGGAATGGCGCTGGAGATTAAATCCATCCCTTCTTGATTCAGAGAAGGACAAGAAACAACTGAATGACTCTCTGGAAGAGTTCTTTAGTATTAATACTTCAGAGGATCAGCGATTCCCGATAGTGTGGGAAGCCCATAAGGCCTTTATTAGGGGATTTCTAATTGCCCTGGGCTCTAGAACCAGAAAAAAACAACAGAAAGAGATTGATGACATACTACAGCTAATTGCTAAATTTGAACAAAAGGCTAAATATTCAGAACTCAAGGAGTCACAGGACAAACTCACTACACTTAGAAAGGAACTTAAACTACTACTGGAAGCCAAATTTAACAAGAAATGTCTCTTTCTCAAACATGCTGTCTATGCCCAGGGCAATAGAGGTAGCAAGTTCACCTCGGCCCTTATTAAAAAAGCTCACTCCCGGAATAATATTAAAACTATTAAAACACAGGATGGTCTCCAGGTCACCTCTACAGCAGAAATAGCTCTGCAATTTCAGAAGTTTTACTCCCGCCTTTATAACCTCCGTGAGCCACCCACCCCACTGGCTAAAGCCAATCTTATATCACGGATTGACTCCTTCTTAAAGGACTTAAATTTACCTAAAATCCCCAGTAACGAAATTTCTGCCCTCTTAGCCCCTGTAACTACCCAGGAAGTGGAGGACCTGCTTTCCTCTTTCCCGGCTGGGAAAAGTCCGGGCCCGGATGGATTCCCACTTATTTATTATAAATCGTTTAGAGGAACACTAGGCCCTCGGTTAGCCCAATTATGTAACTCACTTTTACAAGGTAATGCCCTGACAAAACAGGCACAAGAGGCCCACATTGCACTAGTTCACAAAGAAAATAAAGACCCGGAACAGTGTGGAAATTACCGCCCTATATCTCTAATAAATTTTGATTTGAAACTTTGGGCCAAACTGCTCACAAAAAGACTTGAAAAGCATGTCACAGAATTAATCAACCCAGAACAAGCGGGTTTTGTTAAGGGTAGAGACGCTAAAGATAATTGCCTGAGACTTTTACACGCTGCAAGGTACGCCCAAACCAATAACATCCCATTAGCCTTTCTAAGTACTGACGCAGAAAAGGCGTTTGACCGTGTGAACTGGTTGTACATGGAGAGGGTTCTTCTGCAGTATAATATACCCCCGAGCTTCGTTAATGCAATCCTCTCCCTGTATGCCATGCCCCATGCAAGGCTCAAAGTAAATAATACCCTCTCCCCCCCTTTCAACATCAACAATGGCACCCGTCAGGGTTGCCCTTTGTCACCTACACTTTTTATATTAGCTCTAGAGCCCTTTCTCCAAAAAGTCAGAAACGACCCTCTGATCCATGGTCTAAAAATAGGCAAGGAGACCCTGTCGTCTGCATCTTATGCGGACGACATAGTATTCCTTTTAACAAAGCCGGAGGATAGCTTCCCGAGACTCACCACACTCCTGGAGGAGTTTGGATCCCTGTCGGATTTCAAAATCAATTTTGGCAAATCCACCGCGTTAAATATCTCTATCCCCGCCACCCGATACAAATTGCTCAAATCCAGCTCCCCCTTTACATGGTCGGAGACGGGAATAGATTTCCTTGGTATTAGACTTACCAAAAGAGCGGAGGATCTCTTCTTAGCTAACTTTCCCCCCTTAATAACTAAGGTTAAAAATCTCTTACGTTCATATGAACTACCGTTCATCTCCTGGCTAGGTAGAAAGAATATATTGAAGGCATATGTCATCCCCATTATACAATACAAAATTAGACTACTCCCAATATTCATTCCAATGGCTTTCTTTAAGAGTCTCCGGTCAATCTTTTCCAGATATTTGTGGGGTGGGAGGAGACCGAGACTGGCTCACTGCTTACTGGTCAGAAAACGCACGGAGGGAGGTGTGGATTTTCCCTGTATTCGGGAATTCTACCAAGCCAATCAACTAAAATACTGGACAGAGCTCTCCTATCCTACTAAGGATATTCTCATTCAGATGCTTGCATGGAGCACATACGGTCCCTCATTTCAGGAGGATCTTTGGTTCCTTGATAAAAAGAAACTCAGAGGTCTGGAAACCAATCCGCTTCTAAAGGGCCCTGCGGAAATATGGGATAGTATGAGAGAGACCTTGGCGCCCAAACCCTCCCCATGTACTCCAATGCGTGCAATTTACAAGTTACTGGAGGTACCTTTGGATCCCTGTACAACGCAGGTCTGGGGGCTGTTTGCGGATAAAAGCATCCATGACGTGATGCTCTTGGCTCATAGGCCCACAGCAGAGATTCTAAAAGAACTTCTCCCCAACCAAACACTACCCTTTTTAGTGTCCTCACACCTCGAAAAAATGCTTAGCATTTTCCTTAAAAAATTCAAGTCATCTAGACCTTACACTCCGTTCGAGACCGCGCTTAAGGGACGCTCGGGTGCCCTGAAGAAGGTTTCTTCTATACGTAAAAACCTAATTTCCCCGCCCAGGGACACGAAGCCGATGTTCCTGACCTCATGGGAAAGAGAACTCCGAATCACGCTCACCCAGGAGGAAACGAAGCTTATCCTTAAAATGGCCTTTGGCCTCTCTCCGTGTGTCACCTCCCAGGAGGCGCACTACAAACTATTGGCAAGGTGGTACAGGACTCCACAGTGGCTATTTGACCATAAATTGGCTTCACATAACAAGTGCTGGAGGTGCGACTCATTCCCTGGCTCCTACGTACATATTTGGTGGAGCTGCCCCCTTATTGCTCCCTTTTGGAAGGGAGTGGAGGGTGTTTTGAAAAAGTTTGCTCCAACTCTAAGCCTTTCCCCTGAGGTGGTTCTCCTGTTGTGACCGTCCCCTGCCTTCCACCCTCTGAAGCACAAGCTGATTGCACTTATGCTAGACTCAGCCAAAGCGCTGATTCCGCTCATGTGGAAAAAACAGGACCCCCCAACGGTGTCTCTTTGGAAGGATAGGGTTGACCTATTATCAAATCTAGAAGAGCTTTCTAGCTGGCATGCTGGTACGCACGAGAGCTTCCTAAAAACCTGGAACCCCTGGCGTAGGATCAGAAATAGTATATAAGAAATAAGTCCCATGGCTTGGACGCCGGGCATGCGTGTGGATGGTCGCCCCATTTCCATCCCTGAACTATGCATACCCAGTGGCGTTTTGCACGAGACGCTCCTCCCCTTCTTCCTTCTCTTGCCCCACCACATCCAGGCTGCGGACGCACAGAATAATGGTCACTGTAAGAACCCCATCTCACACAAGAGGTAAGGGTATCCCGCTATCAACCGCATTAAGTACCTGGAGATAATACTCTCACCTGCTACACTCTCCCTACTCCCCCCCCCTTCCCTTCTTTCCCTCCCCCCCTTCTACCTTATATCACCCCCCCTCCCCCCTCCCACCCACTCCCTCCCCCACACTGTTTTCTGTTGAATGGGCCAAAGATTTAAAGTAAATCCTATTGGATTGTAATGGAACTCCTATTCTACAGATAACCCCTACCCTGTTATCACTATACTGTATGCTATTATTGTGGACCTCAGAGTAACAGCATTACTTCTGGTGCTTATAAATAGATAGTATTGCTATAAGAATGTGCTTAGGACTATGCTTATACGGTCTTGTGATGATTGTATTCTCCCCCATGTAACGTTATTGTTAAAATCAATAAAAATATGATTTATAAAAAAAAAACAAAAAAAAAACATAGAAGAGACAGCATGATGGTCTGAGGCACTTTTACTGGATCCAAAGTTGGCAACTTGCACAGGGTGACTGGTGCACTACACAAAAAGGGCTACCACAGTCACACAGATATGTATAGTGCACATGCAGGCTTAAAGGGGTTGTCCCGCGCCGAAACGGGTTTGTTTTTTTTTCAATAGCCCCCCCTGTTCGGTGCGAGACAAACCCGATGCAGGGGTTAAAAAAAAAACCGGACAGTGCTTACCTGAATCCCCGCGCTCCGGTGACTTCTTACTTACCTTGTGAAGATGGCCGCCGGGATCTTCTCCCTCGGTGGACCGCAGGTCTTCTGTGCGGTCCATTGCCGATTCCAGCCTCCTGATTGGCTGGAATCGGCACGTGACGGGGCAGAGCTACGAGGAGCCGCTCTCCGGCACGAGCGGCCCCATTCAGAAAAGAAGAAGACTGGACTGCGCAAGCGCGTCTAATCGGGCGATTAGACGCTGAAAATTAGACGGCACCATGGAGACGAGGACGCTAGCAACGAAACAGGTAAGTGAATAACTTCTGTTTGGCTCATATTTAATGCACAATGTACATTACAAAGTGCATTAATATGGCCATACAGAAGTGTATAACCCCACTTGCTTTCGCAGGACAACCCCTTTAAGGTGCATTTACACTAAAAAGATGATCGCTCACAAATCGCTCAAACGACAGTTTGAGTGGCAATTTTGAGCGATCATCTTTGCATAGCTCTTAAGTAGCTAATTAGCTACTTAAAGAGATAAATGCAGGCGGAGCGGGACACCACTGATAACTCAGAGAACAGCAGCTGTTTTGTATATGAAAACAGCTGCTTTGTTCTTGGAGTTATCAGCGGTGTCCCGCTGAGCTGAGAGCTCCGAGAAACAGTAGGAGAGCTGACAGCTGTTTTATTCATAGGGCTTTCCGCTGGTATCCTGCTGAGAAGTCCCAGCGGGATACTAGCTGAAAGAATGCTATCAGCGCTGCCCGCTAAGAAAATCAGCATGCGGCGCTGATAACAATCACCGGTGATTTCTAGCTTGCTAGCAATTACCGATGAACGAATAGTGCACGAACATTGCATGATGGCAGCGCATTTAGACACAAGGATTATCGCTTAAAAGATGGCTTTTGAGCGAATTTTGAACAATAATCGTTGTGTACAAATGGGCCTTCACACTGATCAAGTAGTATCAGCTTCACTAATACTGATAGCTGGTTAGCCTGCATGGTGCACTACTCATATCTCTGTGACTGGCATTGTATACCATCCTTATCTATGTGCAACTATAAAACTAAACAGCTGCCCCCCTCACGCCCAGTAAATGATGGGTGTGTGAGTGGCCATTCAACAGCATTTTGCACCTGTGCAACTTCCGCCACACAACATTTTGCCTTTTCTGCATGCTGCTGGTAACTGATGTTTGTACCTGTCCAAGTACCTCTATATCAGTGCATATTTAACTTTTTCTGCGATTTGATAGATTTTGATTTTTTTAAAATAGATTTGATCCCCTTTTCTGTGATTTGCTTCCAAAACAAGTGCAATGATTGCACAAACAGGCCTCGGTAAATCTAGAATAAAACTGTTTTGCTTAGCAGACAATTCACATCCGTTTGACCACCCAGGCGGACTATTATCCTGCAGCTCTCTGCGTAGACCGAACTGACAGGTACTTGGCAAGGTTACTATTACAAGGGCATTTATAAACTCTGCATCCTTCCACACTACTTTGGGCTTGACTAGCGAGCTTTGATATCAAATAAGAAAGTGTAAAGTTTTGTTTGCCCGTCATGTTGGTAAACTATTATACATCACCAATTTTATTCATACGCTAATGGATATTTTTCAACAGGCTTGTAAACCAAAGATATAGTATATTTAAAAATATCATCTGTGTCCAATATACCAAGACTTATTTCTACAATTTTGTCCTACTAAATGTTACATTCATTTTTTTTTCCTGCTCTGGAATGTTTCCTAAAGTCATAACATCATATAATAAAACTCTGTATCATCATGGCAGGAGCATGCATTCGTTAAACTTTCTCTTTCACATGAGAAGTGTTGCAGTATAATATAGAAATTGTGTACATTTTTTTTTTACTTCAACTTTCAGGCCGGCAAAAATGCAGGATGCCAGGAAAGAAAGCCCACTCTTCCAAAATGTTCAGAATGTCTATGCAATTCAGACAAAACATCTGTTGTCTAAGGCAGGAAAAGAGCCTGGAAGTTCTACTGCTCTTAATTTACATGTACGGTAAACAGAACACATGTTGCCCAATTGCTTCAGCTGTGCAATATATGAGCAATTGCAGATTTCGAACATTCTGAGAGGCTTCGTCTTTCCAAAGTACTGCTTCACAAATGGTTCTGATTCTCCATGTAAAGATCCAATGAGTCTTTAAGAAAATGCTTCCTGCAAAAAGTATGCAAAATAGCTCTCTTCCAGAAGAAAGCAAGCGTCAGCAAGTACAGGACCCAAATGTACTGCAATAAAGTTGTTAAAAATCATCAGGATATCAAAGTGTATACGAAGCCAAAGTAAACTAATGCCTGATGATACAACTGCAAAAACAGGCTTCAGTAAACCAAGAATGAAACCCATTGCTTTGCTGTTTTGTCTCGCCAACAGTTCTGACCACCCAAGAAGACTATAATCTTGCAGCTCGGTGTATGGTTTCTGCTGATACCTGGCTATCAGTATTATGGGGGGCACTTGGGCATCTAAAAAAAGGCGAATATATTACACCATTGTTCTCTTCACATGTGCCTGCCCTCTAGTAGATCAGCTCTATAAAAGGCAAATTTCTAAGGCCCATTTACACGGAAAGATGATCACTCAAAATTCGCTCAAACGGCAGTTTAAGTGACAGTTTTGAGCGATCAGTTTGCATAAGCTCTTAAGTAGCTAATCAGCCTGTAAATGAAGGTGGCCGCTGTATGCAGAAGACAGCGGGAACGGTGTCATCTGCATACAGCTGCTTTGTTCTCGGAGCTGTCAGCTGGTATCCCGCTGAGCTGAGAACAGCAGAAGCGCTGACAGCTGCTTTGAAAGCTGAGAGCTCTGAGCGAGATACCAGCTGAAAAAATAGTATCAGCGGTATCCTGCTGAGAGCTTAGTGCGTTGTACAAAAAGTGCATGATGGCCGTCCGTTTAGACACAACGATTATTACTCAAAATTAGCTTTTGAGCGATAATCGTTGTGTCTAAATGGGCCTTTAGGCTCAAAGCAGTCTGTAATCGGATAAGCATCTGGCTGTTGCATAAATGCTGTCAAAATACAGGCCATTACTACAGTACCTCTTGTAGTAGAGTTTGACTACTCTAAGGCCTCCGACACACTAGCGTTTTTTCATCTGTGTGCCGTACATTAAAGAAACGTATGACACATGGGCAGCATACGGACCCACATTATTCAGTGAGGCAGCACACGCTACCAAGCTTTTTTTTTTTCATGCAGACACAAACATGCATGTCCTATTCTTGCCCGAATTGTAGAGCGGTAGTAGAGTGATATGAGCATTTTGTGGTTATTTGTGCTTTATTCATTCCACAGGAATCATCATTCAGTAATAAAACCAAATGGAGTAATATAACAAATGCATTGTTTATAGGAATGTGATATTTTCATGCCACCTAGTGGTCTATCGGGAAGATGGTTGGGAAAAAATGCAGTTTTTGCATAATTAATTCACTGATTGGCAGGTCATGTGTCCCTGGAAGAGGAAAAAGAAGATGGGGGATAACTTTATGATCTGCGGCGGTCTCACCGCTGAGAACTCCACCGATCATGCAAATAGGGTCTCATGTCTCTCTTCCTCCTCCCTGCAAACTCACTGCACCCCATGCAGTGAAAAGGAGATTGAATGGCGTGATAGCCGCACATGCACAGGGTTGCTCCATTCACTTTTAAATGGGACTGCTGGAGATGGCCAATGTACAAGCATTCAATGTAAATTCGCTGTAGGTGGGAGAAGAGCGGGAATCGGGACCCTCGTTCTCAGGATCGGTAGGGGTCTCCCTAGGTAGCTTAACTGGGGCGTTAAGCGCTGCCAAAAACGCAGTACCGAGTTGTGCTGCGTTTTCATGAGTGCTGAAACCGCGGCCCATTCATTTCAATTGGCGATGCAGGGCCAAAAACGCTTGTGTGAACAGCCCCATTGAAATGAATGAGAGTGTTGTACAGTGTTTAGCGCTGCGCTGAAAAAGCAGCGCTAAACGCTGTACAAAAATGTGGTTTGGTCTGTTTTATGGAATGTCTAGAATGAATTAATTGGATTTACATTGATTTCTATGGAAATAATTGCCTCAAGTTACATGGGTTTCAAGTTTAGCAAATTGCTTTCAGATGGATTACCAACAAAACCAGAGGTTTGACTGTATATGTATGTATGTGTATATATATAATAACAACACAGGGGTTAATGAGTATGCCAACAGTAACATTTACTTCTTGTTCAGTTTATTCAACATAACTTTAGCATAACAGAAACGACTGTCTCCAGAAAAATGATAAAGTTTGCAAAGTCCATCAATTTAATCCTCCAATAGTCCACAGGAGGAGCAATTAAGTCCACAACTTAGCTAAACAGCAAAAAGTCCATTTACTTTCACAGACCTGTAGTCCAGAAGCGCAGCTTGTGTTTAGTGTTTAGGTCTCTCTCCAGACCTCTTGCTCCCAGTCCAGGTCTCCCACTGAATCTGTCTCGGGCTCTCACAGCCCAGGTCCCTCTCACTGGACCTGTCTCTGGCTTGCAGCCCACTTCACCACTGACTGTAGCAGGAGGGAACACCTTTATCCTACTTACTGACCACACCTGTTATTGCTTTAACAGCACTGGCCTGCAAAATAAAGAAAACATCATTTATACATTTATACCACACAGTGAACCGATTCCAAGCAGAATTAAAAACAAAGCCAAATTTGCTGTTTTTGAACAGCTAGTCTCTTAAAAACACGATAAAAACTGAACAAAAATTTTGTCTGCACCCCATAATGGTACCAATGAAAACTTCAGCTTATACTTCAAAAGAACAAGCCCCCATATAGCCTCATACGTGGGTAAAATCAAAAAGTTACGGTTCTCTGGATATTGCAAAGAAAAATTGGCCCAATAAAAGGGAGGCTCTAAAATCCACAAGGTGCTCCTCCATTTCTGAGGCTTGTGCTTCAGTCATGTTACATACTAATGCCATTGAGATTTTTCTAAAAACCGCAGATTCATAGTAGTAGATATTCACTTTTGTTTATCTAATAACTTCTGTTGTGTTACAGAAAAAAAATATCAAAACTGAAAATCGGCAAGAAAAATGTATCCACCACTTCGCTTTAGTTCCTGTGAAACCCCTAAAGAGTTTAATAGAATTTGTATGTGTCGGTCTAAAAATTTTGAGGAGTGCACTTTTAAAATAGGGTAGTTTATGGGGGTTTCAAATATATAGGCCTCTTAAAATTACCTCAGAACTGAATTGATCCATAAAAAAATAGATTTTTAATATTTTTATCAAAATTAGAAAAATTGCTTCTAAGTACATGCTTTCAGATGTCCAAAATATGTAAGATGCTTTGAAAATGGTACCAACTAATCACTGAGACAGTGGGTTTCCAACCCTATCAAACCAATCACTGTAGGAAACCTATAAGATTTGTACTGATTATGTAGCTTAAAACGTAGCTTTTATTATTCACGACGATAAAATAAGATGCTTTTATGCACACTCACAAAACATAAACTCAACATACATAACATATCTTTTTTACCACTATGTCTTAACTAGGAGATTGAAGTTTTCAAAATTATACACACAACTGCAGTGGTATGGACGTGCCCCTGTATGGATCAGAGGCACATTTATACATGATTGGTCAATTGTGTTCACATCCCTAATTATGTGGGGTCACTTCTAGAAATATATATATCCTAAGTTGTAATTTTTTGTTTTTTGGATACTGCAAATTTAATGTAAAAACTACCAAAAAAACTTATTTTGAACTGCACAAAGTTTTACAAACTTCCCAGTTGAGCTCAGCGTCTTACTATAAAATAATGGTTAACTTTTTTTAATTCCTTGCTAAGATGTAGAAATTCTTTCAAAATGTTTATAGTTTCTGTCCTCTGCATGGTACCTTGTAAGGTATATCGATCACTTTCCCGAAGTGTTTATAGAGATGTCAGGGCACTCAGGTCTATTGCAACTTAGACACTATTTATCCATACTGTTTTAAAGAATGAATTTAATAATGAACTGGTTGAAAGAATTAAAACATTTGGTGGGTGTAAAGACAAAAATGGAACACACTTGGAACAGAAGACTTTAGAATTGGCAAATTCTCATCTAAGATAGATGAACTTTGTCCACTTAGCAATCCTTTCCGAGCATCTCCTAGTAAAAGGCTTCCAAACCGTTTATGGTTCTGATCATGCTGGGCAGTCAGTTCCAAAAACATTTCTATTCACAGGTAGTTAACTGCTTGTTATAAGTGGAGCCAAAGAGAAAATAATATACTTCTGCTAAAAATCTGCTCTGAAATGTAGAGCAACTTCAACATCTCCACCCACATCTCAGCATCAGGTCATGTTAAACAGTGGAGAATTTCATGTACGGATCAGCATGGAGCAGAATAATGATGAAATGCTAATGAAAAACAGCAGTTAATTAAAAGTGCTGAAATAATGTGCTAGGTGAAGTAATTAATAAATTGTTAGCATGCTCATTTATACTGTATATTGACCCAATGCAGCTGTGATGTGTAATGGCGCCTCAGTACAGTGATGGAGGTAAGGTGTTGTAACCTCACAGTGACCTAAGAATGAACACTACTGCCCATGAGTTTGTGAAATACACATGTTACAACAAGCCAAACAAAATAAGCAAAGAAACGTTTTAGATCGGTGAGGCTATTTTTCTTAGTAATCTAATGCTTATTTCTAACTCTTCAAGGATGTAAAAACTATACCGTAATGATGTTAGTTCTCAGGGCTGCAATCTAATGAGAGAGTCAGCCTTAGTCAGGTATAAGCAGAGTTCGGTACACAGGAATTGAAGATCAGCCTTGGTCAGATATAAGAAAAATTAGGTACAGAGAAATTGAAGATCAGCCATAAGCAGAATTAGGTACGCAGGAGTTGGAGATAACTAGAGTTCACAGTGATTAGAGATCTGTATAGTGATGAGCACAAAGAGGCGAACAAGCCAGAATACTGAGGCACAAGAAGTCCAAAGCTGAGGTTTTAAATGGAGCAACAAAACAGAGATTGGCCACAGAGGAAGTGGAGTCCATAATTAATGACTTTTCCCTGTAACCAGTTTTTGCTTTCCTGACCAGGTCCCACTTTTCAAATGTGACATGTTTTATTTCAAATCAGTGGTTCCCAAACGTTTTCAACCATGGAGCCTTTTTTAAAGCAAAAGTTTCTTGTGGAGTCCCAGTGGTCAGGGGAGGAGTTAGGGGCGTGGCTTATCACAATGTAAAATTTTTACCTCTGTCGTTATATAATGGACAAGGCCGTTCAAAACCCCCCCCCAAAAAAAACCCAGGGAGTAACGCTGTAGCACTGGATGGGCTATTCATAAACATTATATTTAAAATTAACATGCTGTGGAATTAAAACCCGCACCACATGCCAATATCCATACAGGTTTTGTGCAGAGTTTTTCCACAGAATGTGGATGAGATTTGCAAAATTGCAACCCCCACAGTGGCCCCAGTAGTAATAGCAATCACCACAGTGGCCTCAGTAGTAATAGCGCCCCCCACAGTGGCCCCAGTAGTAATAGCGACCCCCACAGTGGCCTCAGTAGTAATAGCGACCCCCACAGTGGCACCAGGAGTAATATTTACCTCCACAGTGGTACCAGTAGTAATATTTACCCCCACAGTGGCCCCAGAAATAATAGTGACCTGCACAGTGGCCTCAGTAGTAATAGTGACCCCCACAGTGGCCTCAGTAATAATAATAACACCACATAAGCCCCAGTAGTAAAATTACCCCACAGTAGCCATAGTAATATTAACCCCCTCAGTAATTTTAACCCTATACTAATAATAACCCCCTGAGTAATATTAATCCCACAGTAGCTCTAGTAATAATAGCCCCCCACCAACCCATATATTTACCTTCTCCTTGTAGTCAGTGCCGCTCTTCCTCTGCTCAGCGCTGATCCCGGGTGAACACTGACATCAGTGTGTGAGCCCAGAATGTTTCCTCTCTTGTGCTCTCCCACAGAACTAAAGAGAAGAGGCCTCAGGGGAGGAGGATCCTGGGTGCACACTGACGTCAGAGTGTGCAGCGGGATCAGCGGCACCCCATCCGGTAATCATTACAGTGGTGAGCAGCAGTCAGCACGCGTGCCATGGTCAATACTTTTGGCGTTCATTGATTGATTGATTGAAAAATTTGAAATAATCCGAAAATGTTTAAAAAAAAGCAATTTTCAAATTTAGACTTTTTCTGCTGGATAGATCATACTACGCAAAATAGAAGATAAATAACATTTACCATATGTGTGCACTGTATGTTGGTACCATTTTCCAATCACTGTAGGAAACCTATAAGATTTGTACTGATTATGTAGCTTTAAACGTAGCTTTTATTATTCACAATGATAAAATAAGATGCTTTTATGCACACTCACAAAACCTAAACTCAACATACATAACAGATATCTTTTTTGCCACTATGTCTTAACTAGGAGATTGAAGTTTTCAAAATTATATACACACCCGCAGTGGTATGGACGTGCCCCTGTATGGATCAGAGGCACATTTATACACGATTGGTCAATTGTGTGCGGGTACTTTTGGGGGGTTAATACTTGGTTACTCAGCCCCAGAGTAGCAGTACTTAGACTGCTGATGATACTTCTTCTCTCCTCACTTATCTAGCCTCATGGGCAGATATGTGTACCACTAGTTTGTGATTACACTGTATTTCTATTGTGGGTACTTCCACAGTAAGGCATAGGGTAATTAGTTTTTGGACTGGACCTGTCAATCTCAGGGTGTTGGTCCTATATATGTGGACACTTAGAAAAAATCAGTCGGCGGTCAAGGATGACTCCACAGTATGGGGGGTCAAGCTAGAATATATACCGACCCGTTACGTCTTGTATAAGGCCCAGAATAGTACTAGGGTCCTAAGTTGTTGACCGTAGGTAATATGGTTTTAGATCAAGTATGGATCAAATTATATTCTTAGTTTATTTAGGCAAATTTTTAAAATGAATCTTTTATGTGGATCTTATGTGGATCGACGCGTTTCCTTAGCCTTATTCATACATTAGGCTAGTTCATCAGGATCCATAACTTGCTTTTCAAGTGGAAGAGTAGCATCTATTTCCACTGTTTAAAGACGTATTTGTATCAAGAACAAAAATATATCCTAGTAGGAGTAGTTTTTAAATGTGTCCTAATAGGAATATTTCAGGCGCAGACATGCCTTCATAGTTGTATAGGGCTGAATACTATTGAGAGAGTAGAGGTTGTCTCTTCAATAAGAAGCTTAGGTTCTACCACTTTGCTGTTATACTGACAGTTGTTTCTAGTGTATGCAGTACCAGGCACTAGGGCCCTGTGCTGTCAGTTTACTTGTGGAAGCCTCATGCAAATGAGCTGACTGCCATGTGTCCAACTTAGATAGAGTATGTTGTATACCACATGGGAATCAGATCATAGTATTCAGAGCCCCGCTCATAAGCACCCCAGGGTTTTATGCAGACTATGCTGGAAATTTTTATTCCAGCATATACCCTGTTAGAATTGCTAGCATGCAGGTGTTACTGTTATCCTGCTTTTTATTATCATTTGCCAGTAATCAGTAAAGCAGTCTATATATATATATATATGCCTGCAATTGCACTACCTATCTATGGTGCTAGGAACAAGACACAGCATGTGCTCGTGCCTGCTCAGACAGTCCTGGTATGAGACGCCTGCCCTCCACTTATGAAGGAGTAGCTCCTCCCTTAGCTGTCAGAGATTCTCCTCCCCCTTCCCCAATCAGAAGCCTCCCCGGCGAACCAGCCCTCTTCCTTCAAGCCTCGCGATGCGCTGACGTCATCGCGCATGCGCAGTATCGCACAACAGAGACTTAGTCTCTAGGAGTTTGTAATTGCTCCTAGTCGCGCTGATGTCATCGCGCATGTGCAGTAACGTAAAAACGGGACTTAGTCTCGCACAGAAGTTGCTTTTACTCCTAATCGTGCTATGATGTTTATGTGGGGTAATATACTTAGCGCTTGCACAGAAGCAAAGAGTCAGGACTTGGTTGTTTTATTCCATAGGTACTGAGAGCTGAAGCCTGCCTGGTTGCTTACTGATTGTTTTATTGATTGACCAAGTGGGGGGTTCTGAAAGAATACATGGTGTATTGTAGGCCAATCAGTCACTGTTGACATTACTTTGACCAGTGACACGCATAGTTACTGATACCTAAGCCTTCTTCACACACTACAGACAGAGGGGAGGATTCTTGCTTTGTGATCTATTGCCAGGAAAACATGCACAACTGATAAGAGGAAGTGCAGTTATCACATTAGAATGTGCTTTTTAGTAACAAACCTTAAATTGTCAAAATGACAGATTCCCAAGATGCTAAAAGCTAAACATGTAGATGGCCAACTGTGTCTACTTGTGAAATTCAATTTACCTAATGCTTGCTCAGTACTGAATGAGTATAGTCAATTATCCAGTTGTTTCAGTGTTGGTGATGCAAAAAGAAAATGCCTGCTAGGCAACACAGGTTCCAATCCCTTTTAGTATATTTGACCCTCTAGGCTGAAAACCCAATGAAAAATCTAAACAAAAATGTAGCACCGCCCCTTTTAGAAAACTGCCTCTTTCTAATTTTTATCATCCCAGAACTTTACAAGCTTCAATATATAACATAACACTATCCTAGCTATTGTTTTCTTTTGCATTTTTGTTTTCTCTTCCCCATTTCTAAAAAATTATAACTTTCTTACTTTCTGTCATCATAACTATATGAGGGCTTGTTCTTTGCGAGACAAGGTTAATTTTTCAGTGGAACCATTTAATATGCCATAAGTACCGATACATTTAAAAAAAATGACTATGTGGGGTGAAATGGAAAAAAAGCAATTGCACCATTTTTTGGGGGGTTGTTCTTACGGCGTACACAGTGCAGAAAAAAGGACGTGTTAACTGTATTCTTTGTGTCAGTATGACTAAGCACATACCAAATGTGTATCTTTTTTAATTATACTACTACTTAAAAAGAATTCTAAAAATTACTTCCTGACAGCATCTTCTGATCACTTTTATTCTTCTAGCAATGGGGTTGTATGAAGGCTTGTTTTTTTTATGCAGGACAACCTGCAGTTTTTGTTGGTAACATTTTGGGATCCATACAACGTTTTGATCGCTTTTTATGATTTTTTTCTTGGAGACAGGGGGACTAAAAAAAGGGAAATACTATTGTAAACTTTTTTTTCTTACACCGTTCACCATGTGGGATAAATAATGCATTATTTTAATGGATTAGACTTCTGCAGATGAAGTGGCTACATATGTTTAGGCAGAAATGGAAAAGCTTTTTTTTAAGCTTTGAATTTATTTTGTTTATCCCCCATAGGAGACTTCGTCATTTGATTACTTCTACAATATACTGGCAATCAATCATTGGACTTGATCATTTGATTGCTTCCACATTATATTGGCAAATAGCCATGACAATCCTGGAGGCTTTTACAAGGCCCCCAGGTGTCATGAAATACAAATGGTCACCTGCGATCTTGTTACATGCAAGCCATCAAGGTGACACAGGGAGCCCCCTCTTTCTGTTGCGCCATTTAAATCCCTCTTTCAAAATTGATTTTGGAGTTCCCTCTGATTGCAGCCACGGCACCCTGCCATGTACGGAGAGGGCTCAGCTCCATAGTATTCCCACACACATCAGCCGTTCATGTACAGTGGATGTCGCCAAGAAGTTAAAAGATTTCCTCCTTTTAATTGATAGGGTTAAATCTACTATGGATTCCCGAGAGCCGCACTGCTGCACTTCCTGCCCTGGAGAGGAGGTCCTTAACAGGAGCCCGAAGTGCAGAAGCAGTGCGACTCTTCCATTGATATCAATGGGAGTGAAGCTGACACCCACACTTCCTCCCTTGTCCACTGATGACAACGTGCTGCCTGCTCCACTGGACAGCGGGCCGGACGATCAGCCGATGGACAGGGGTCTTGTGTGGTGGACGCTGTCTAACTACTGATGACCTATTCAGAAGAAAGAAGCATAGACAACCCCTTTCTTTAAAGTGCCAGCATGCGCTCCCTCAACACCTGTCCCCCTCCAATCTTAGTCCTGCTATATTAAGCATCCACCTCTAGGATTGACATCTAAGCAATGGTCTCCTACTGCCATTTGTGATAAAACCCTTGTTTGTATATATTCTGTTTTGACTCTTGCCTGCCGTGACTACTCTGACTTCTGTGGTCCCTAACAACAGCTCTGATTACTGGACTATGTTATTGCTTGTTGCCTGCCCTGACCTTCTGCCTGGACCTCATTATTGCTACTGTGCTGCCTGCCCCGATGTTTGCTATGTTTCGTTATGAGCACCTATTCACACCATCAGGTACGGTGCCTTGGCCCAGTGCAACATCAGAAGCCACACAACCACGGCTATCTATGGCTTGGGGACCCTGCAGCAAACACCATATCCTGCTTGAAGGATTCAGGGGTGAAAACCAGGGTTCCCCGGGTGCTGCCTCGTCAGTGAGCCCAAAGTCAAACTGATATGTGGAAAGACATATAAACATCCATCTGTCTGACAAAAATTGTTTACATGTGAATTTTTATGTACATACCATTGATAATTAGTTCTCGTTTATTCTGCATTACTAGTAATTAGAGATGAGCGAGCGTACTCGGATAAGCACTACTCGCTCGAGTAATTGGCTTTATCCGAGTATCGCTGTGCTCGGGGCTAAAGATTCGGGTGCCGCTGCGGCTGACAGGTAAGTCGCAGCGGGGAGCAGGGGAGAGCGGGCGGGAGAGAAGGAGAGAAAGATCTTACCTCCGTTCCTCCCCGCTCTCCCCTGCAGCTCCCCGCTCCGTGCCGGCACCCGAATCTTTAGCCCCGAGCACAGCGATACTCGGATAAAGCCAATTACTCGAGCGAGTAGTGCTTATCCGAGTACGCTCGCTCATCTCTACTAGTAATCTATTAAATATTTGACATTGTATCATTTACATTGACAGATCTGCTTGACAACTCTAAACCAAGCTTAATTGTGCATGCACTTCCTGCTGCTTATTTATTATCAGCTCAGCGGTCAGAGTATTAGGTAGGTTCCCCAATACTATCCTATTTCCTCCATCAGCTTTATACAAAGAGATGACTTTGTCTGCAGATTAACATTCTCTTAGCCTAGATTAGCTTTCAGTAGATTGGCACCTCAAGGAAGACCAGCTAAACACATGCCAAGTGTAATGGTAATATTTTGTCAGTATCTGCCAGTTGGCAAACAGTAGAGTAAAATGAGCTCTATCAGGATGTAAAAGCTATAGAAGCCCATTATACAATATAAAGAAATCATTATCAATCGATACTTTATAAATGTGAGCTAACTTTGCTGCTCATTCGTGTGTGTGTGTGTATATATATATATCTGTGACTTATTGGACCATACAGGAACAGACACGCATATCGAATCTTTTCCTATTCTCCCCCTTTTTTTCACATTGAATCATAAAGTAAACTGCTGAATAATTAGTTATTATTGTCAACGGAACAATAAATAGCCAAGGATAACCGGGCAAGAAGCTCTCTGTCATTGTTCTGACTTAATTGTACAAAAGTAGAGGGAAAAATAGCGAAGTGCTTGCATAAGATGCCTAGAATCACATTCATCAGCATCATTGTTAGGCCGGGCTCAAACCAGCGTATTTGAATTGCGTTTTACATGTGCGATGTACGTGTGTATAATATGCGGTACATCACGGCAATTCAAATCCAGTGATTTTCGCTGTTCCACCACACTAGCTTTTATTCATTGCGTATTATATGCATGTAAAAAAGAACGTACCATGTTCTATTTTACCGTGTATTACGCACAATAGAGCCAAGCAACAGAGAGGAAAAAAAAAAAATGAAACCAGGAAGCCTGTGCATCACAGCGTGCGTAAGATACGCTGTCATGTATAGGCAATAACCCAGGAATGCATGGCGATACTCCAGGTAAAATGCTGTGTTTTATCATATGTTTGTGGAAGACCGGCCTTATGTGCTATATTATAGGTAATAGATTACATTATACTTCATTTTGTCTTTATCTAGGGCTGGATTTACATTAGTTGGGCTCCAACTCAAACTCTAGAACCCGGAACCCACCTCATCTCCAATAGCAGCCACATACAGGAGATGACTATGAGAGTTCTGGAAACATCTGAGAGTTATGAAGAGAGCCACTTGCATACATGCCTAGCTCTCCACCTGTTCTTGGCTTTAAAGGATTGCCATAAGGTCATCAGGGGGCCCCAATTTTTCCAAAAGGTGAAGGTCCCAATGGTGTGTGATACATACACAAGCCATGGCAGGGAAGGAGGGGTGACAGGCAAGTCTTTCAATGGACACAAATAGAGTAAAACATTGTTGATGATGATCACAGGGCCTATCACAAGGTCATGATGTTAAGGCACCACAAATGTGCTGATAGGTTCCCTTTAAGGGCCAACCCAAAGAATGATTTTTTTAAGTTTTACCCACACACCACCAAAGCATCACTACTTAGCTCCTCCAGATCAGCTTCTACATTCACCAATACTTTGAACTCAGATAAATTATATCTAAATATGGGCTTTACTAATCCTTACCATCATGACATCTCTTCTAGCATTCTCCAAACCGCTTCCAAGTTGTTGTTGATGAAAACCTTTGTCATTTTATTTTCCAAGTGTTTCAAATATCTACTCAACATTTTCCATTCATAGTCAAAATGTTTATTGATTTTATAATGGTCATAACAAATCAATCAAGACTTACAACGCCACATTTATGTGTAAAGTCATGATGCAGCAAAAATTCAAGAAATAAATCAAGAGTTACATTGTCTGAAACTGTTTCTTGTATAGTTAATAAAATAAAATACTAATTTTCCACTTCTTCAAAAACTGTAATCCCTGCTAAAATAAATTTGTATAAACAAAGGAAAACACAAACGGAAGTACTGAATGGGGGGAGGGCAAAGAAGGTGGGAAGAACATATAAGGGAATGTCAGGGGGGGAGGAAGGATTACGGCTGTGATATGGCTTATCATGTGAGTAAACCTGAGATGGATAATTAATATGACCTTCTTCTATTGACCTGGTCGGAACTCATGTTCCTCATAAATCCATTGGGGAAGTAAATGAGATGCTTGATGGTGAACTGGATTGTCCTGGAAGGGACAAAGCTCTGGCAGTTGGGTTCCATAGACGCATGGACTGCGAATAATGATACCAGGATGACCAAGTTTTTTGATACAACACTTCGTGATCTGTAAGGATAGCTGCCAACTTCTCATTGACCGTGATCCAAGATAATTTTGTCTTCACAAAATCAATACTAACTAAGGTTTTCCTCTTCCATTTATAGTCTGGTACAATATCACCTCCTCCTTTGCCTGTGCCTGATTGGTTGACAACAAGACAGTTACAGTAGTGCAACTGTTATGCAGAAGAATTATAAATAGAGATGAGCGAGCACCAAAATGCTCGGGTGCTCGTTACTCGGGACGAAATTATCGCGATGCTCGAGGGCTCGTTTCGAGTAACGAACCCCATTGAAGTCAATGGGCGACTCGAGCATTTTTGTATATCGCCAATGCTCGCTGAGGTTTCCATTTGTGAAAATCGGGGCAATTCAAGAAAGTGATGGGAACGACACAGCAACGGATAGGGCAGGCGAGGGGCTACATGTTGGGCTGCATCTCAAGTTCCCAGGTCCCACTATTAAGCCACAATAGCGGCAAGAGTGGGCCCCCCCCAACAACTTTTACTTCTGAAAAGCCCTCATTAGCAATGCATACCTTAGCTAAGCACCACACTACCTCCAACAAAGCACAATCACTGCCTGCATGACACTCCGCTGCCACTTCTCCTGGGTTACATGCTGCCCAACCCCCCCCCCCCCCTGCACGACGCAGTGTCCACAGCGCACACCAAAGTGTCCCTGCGCAGCCTTCAGCTGCACTCATGCCACACCACCCTCATGTCTATTTATAAGTGCGTCTGCCAGAGGAACCGTAGGCACACACTGCAGAGGGTTGGCACGGCTAGGCAGTGACCCTCTTTAAAAGGGGCGGGGCGATAGCCCACAATGCTGTACAGAAGCAATGAGAAATATAATGCTGTGCCACCGCCATCAGGAGCTGCACACGTGGGCATAGCAATGGGGAACCTATGTGCCACACACTATTCATTCTGTCAAGGTGTCTGCATGCCCCAGTCAGACCGCGGTTTTTTATAAATAGTCACAGGCAGGTACAACTCCGCAATGGGAATTCCGTGTGCACCCACAGCATGGGTGGCTCCCTGGAACCCACCGGCTGTACATTAATGTATCCCATTGCAGTGCCCATCACAGCTGAGGTAACGTCCGATTAAATGCAGGTGGGTTTCGGCCCACACTGCATGCCCCAGTCAGACTGGGGTTCTTTAGAAGTGGACACATGTAGTTACAACTCCCTGTGGACCGACAGCATGGGTAGGTGCCAGGAAGCCACCGGCGGTACATAAATATATCCCATTGCATTGCCCATCACAGCTGAGGTAATGTCATGTTTAATGCAAGTGGGCTTCGGCCCACACTGCATGCCCCAGTCAGACTGGGGTTCTTTAGAAGTGGACACATGCAGTTACAACTCCGTGTGGACCGACAGCATGGGTGGGTGCCAGGAAGCCACCGGCGGTACATAAATATATCCCATTGCATTGCCCATCACAGCTGAGGTAATGTCATGTTTAATGCAAGTGGGCTTCGGCCCACACTGCATGCCCCAGTCAGACTGGGGCTCTTTAGAAGTGGACACATGTAGTTACAACTCCGTGTGGACCCACGGCATGGGTGGCTCCCTGGAACCCACCGGCGGTACATAAATATATCCCATTGCAGTGCCCACACAGCTGATGTAACGTCAGCTGTAATGCAGGTGGGCAAAAAATTAATTGGATTACACTGTAGGCGAGGGCCCCAAAAAATTGGTGTACCAACAGTACTAATGTACCTCAGAAAAATTGCCCATGCCCAACCAAGATGGCAGGTGAAACCCATTAATCGCTTTGGTTAATGTGGCTTAATTGGTAACTAGGCCTGGAGGCAGCCCAGTTAAAATAAAAATTGGTTCAGGTGCAAGTTTCAACGCTTTAATGAGCATTGAAACGTATAAAAATTGTTTAGAAAAATTATATGACTGAGCCTTGTGGGCCTAAGAAAAATTGCCCGTTCGGCATGATTATGTGAGGTTTCAGGAGGAGGAGCAAGAGGAGGAGGAATATTATACACAGATTGATGAAGCAAAAATGTCCCCGTTTTTGATGGTGATAGAGAACGATGCTTCCATCCGCGGGTGCAGCCTACGTATTGCTCAGGTATTGCTGCTGTCCGCTGGTGAAGAAGAGAAGTCTGGGGAAATCCAGGCTTTGTTCATCTTGATGAGTGTAAGCCTGTCGGCACTGTCGGTTGACAGGTGGGTACGCTTATCCGTGATGATTCCCCCAGCCGCACTAAACACCCTCTCTGACAAGACGCTAGCCGCAGGACAAGCAAGCACCTCCAGGGCATACAGCGCGAGTTCAGGCCACGTGTCCAGCTTCGACACCCAGTAGTTGTAGGGGGCAGAGGCGTCACCGAGGACGGTCGTGCGATTGGCTACGTACTACCTCACCATCCTTTTACAGTGCTCCCGCCAACTCAGCCTTGACTGGGGAGCGGTGACACAGTCTTGCTGGGGAGCCATAAAGCTGGCAAAGGCCTTGGAGAATGTTCCCCTGCCTGCGCTGTACATGCTGCCTGATCTCTGCGCCTCCCCTGCTACCTGGCCCTCGGAACTGCGCCTTCTGCCACTAGCGCTGTCGGATGGGAAGTTTACCATCAGTTTGTCCACCAGCGCCCTGTGGTATAGCATCATTCTCGAACCCCTTTCCTCTTCGGGAATGAGAGTGGAAAGGTTCTCCTTATACCGTGGGTCGAGCAGTGTGTACACCCAGTAATCCGTAGTGGCCAGAATGCGTGTAACGCGAGGGTCACGAGAAAGGCATCCTAACATGAAGTCAGCCATGTGTGCCAGGGTACCTGTACGCAACACATGGCTGTCCTCACTAGGAAGATCACTTTCAGGATCCTCCTCCTCCTCCTCCTCAGGCCATACACGCTGAAAGGATGACAGGCAAGCAGCATGTGTACCCTCAGCAGTGGGCCAAGCTGTCTCTTCCCCCTCCTCCTCATGCTCCTCCCCCTCCTCCTCCTCCTCAACGCGCTGAGATATAGACATGAGGGTGCTCTGACTATCCAGCGACATACTGTCTTCCCACGCCTCTGTTTCCGAATGCAAAGCGTCTGCCTTTATGCTTTGCAGGGAACTTCTCAAGAGGCATAGCAGAGGAATGGTGACGCTAATGATTGCAGCATCCCCGCTCACCATCTGGGTAGACTCCTCAAAGTTTCCAAGGACCTGGCAGATGTCTGCCAACCAGGCCCACTCTTCTGTAAAGAATTGAGGAGGCTGACTCCCACTACGCCGCCCATGTTGGAGTTGGTATTCCACTATAGCTCTACGCTACTCATAGAGTCTGGCCAACATGTGGAGCGTAGAGTTCCACCGTGTGGGCACGTCGCACAGCAGTCGGTGCACTGGCAGATTAAACCGATGTTGCAGGGTCCGCAGGGTGGCAGCGTCCGTCTTGGAGTTGCGGAAATGTGCGCTGACCCGGCGCACCTTTCCGGGCAGGTATGACAAGTGTGGGTAGCTTTTCAGAAAGCGCTGAACCACCAAATTAAAGACATGGGCCAGGCATGGCACATGCGTGAGGCTGCAGAGCCGCCACCAGGTTACGGCCATTGTCACACACGACCATGCCCGGTTGGAGGCTCAGCGGCGCAAGCCAGCGGTCGGTCTGCTCTGCCAGACCCTGCAGCAGTTCGTGGGCCGTGTGCCTCTTCTCTCCTAAGCTGAGTAGTTTCAGCACGGCCTGCTGACGCTTGCCCACCGCTGTGCTGCCACGCCGCATGACAGCGACTGCTGGCGACGTGCTGCTGCTGCTGACACATCTTGATTGCGAGACAGAGGTTGCGTTGGAGGAGGAGGAGGAGGAAGGTGCTTTAGTGGAGGAAGCATACACCGCCGCAGATACCACCACCGAGCTGTGGCCCGCAATTCTGGGGGTGGGTAGGACGTGAGCGGTCCCAGGCTCTGACTCTGTCCCAGCCTCCACTAAATTCACCCAATGTGCCGTCAGGGAGATATAGTGGCACTGCCCGCCTGTGCTTGTCCACGTGTCCGTTGTTAAGTGGACCTTGGCAGTAACCGCGTTGGTGAGGGCGCGTACAATGTTGCGGGAGACGTGGTCGTGAAGGGCTGGGACGGCACATCGGGAAAAGTAGTGGCAACTGGGAACCGAGTAGCGCGGGGCTGCCGCCATCATGCTTTTGAAAGCCTCCGTTTCCACAAGCCTATACGGCAGCATCTCCCGCCTGATCAATTTGGCAATGTGCACGTTTAACGCTTGAGCGTGCGGGTGCGTGGCGGCGTACTTGCGCTTGCGCTCAAACAGTGGCGCTAGCGACGTCTGGACGCTGCGCTGAGAGACATTGCTGGATGGGGCCGAGGACAGCGGAGGTGAGAGTGTGGGTGCAGGCCAGGAGACGGTAGTGCCTGTGTCCTCAGAGGGGGGTTGGATCTCAGTGGCAGGTTGGGGCACAGGGGGAGAGGCAGTGGTGCAAACCGGAGGCGGTGAACGGCCTTCGTCCCACCTTGTGGGGTGCATGGCCATCATATGCCTGTGCATGCTGGTGGTGGTGGCTCCCCAGCTGATCTTGGCGCGACAAAGATTGCACACCACTGTTCGTCGGTCGTCAGGCGTCTCTGTGAAAAACTGCCACACCGTAGAGCACCTTGACCTCTGCAGGGTGGCATGGCGTGAGCGGGCGCTTTGGGAAACAGTTGGTGGATTATTCGGTCTGGCCCTGCCTCTACCCCTGGCCACCGCACTGGCTCGGCCTGTGCCCACACCCTGACTTGGGCTTCCGCGTCCTCGCCCGCGTCCACGTCCTCTAGGCCTACCCCTACCCCTCAGCATGGTGTATTACCAGTAGTGCAGAAACAGAACGCTGTAATTAAATGTGCCGCTTATTGGCCTGTGGTTGGAGGCTGACTTTGCTTACCGAACGCACAGCAGAGCCAGGAAATAATTTTGCGCAAGCCTGCTGTAACACTTAGCTGGCTGCGTATGAATTAGGAGGACAACTACACCCAGCACAGACCCAGTACACTGAGGACAGTCACAGGCAGCCCAAATAGATTTTTTTTCCCAAATGTTTTTGGAAAGGCCCACTGCCTATATTCAATAAATATATGTCTTCTGTCCCTGCCTCACCACTACTGGCCCTGGAGTATGTAAAATAACTGCAGACTCTTGCACTGTGGACTGGAATACAGCGGTGATGTAACAGCCAACACAGAGCCAGGAAATAATTTTGCGCAAGCCTGCTGTAACACTTAGCTGGCTGCGTATGAATTAGGAGGACAACTACACCCAGCACAGACCCAGTACACTGAGGACAGTCACAGGCAGCCCAAATAGATTTTTTTTCCCAAATGTTTTTGGAAAGGCCCACTGCCTATATTCAATAAATATATGTCTTCTGTCCCTGCCTCACCACTACTGGCCCTGGAGTATGTAAAATAACTGCAGACTCTTGCACTGTGGACTGGAATACAGCGGTGATGTAACAGCCAACACAGAGCCAGGAAATAATTTTGCGCAAGCCTGCTGTAACACTTAGCTGGCTGCGTATGAATTAGGAGGACAACTACACCCAGCACAGACCCAGTACACTGAGGACAGTCACAGGCAGCCCAAATAGATTTTTTTTCCCAAATGTTTTTGGAAAGGCCCACTGCCTATATTCAATAAATATATGTCTTCTGCCCCTGCCTCACCACTACTGGCCCTGGAGTATGTAAAATAACTGCAGACTGTTGCACTGTGGACTGGAATACAGCGGTGATGTAACAGCCAACACAGAGCCAGGAAATAATTTTGCGCAAGCCTGCTGTAACACTTAGCTGGCTGCGTATGAATTAGGAGGACAACTACACCCAGCACAGACCCAGTACACTGAGGACAGTCACAGGCAGCCCAAATAGATTTTTTTTCCCAAATGTTTTTGGAAAGGCCCACTGCCTATATTCAATAAATCTATGTCTTCTGTCCCTGCCTCACCACCACTACTGGCCCTGGACTATGTATAATTACTGCAGGGCGCAAATGCTCTGCACGGCCGATATACAAAAAAAAAAAATGTGCAACACTGCAAAAAGCAGCCTCCACACTACTGCACACGGTTAGATGTGGCCCTAAGAAGGACTGTTGGGGTTCTTGAAGCCTAAAATACTCCTAACGCTCTCCCTATAGCAGCTCCGGCACCAACAGCACTTTCCCTCCTCTATGTCAGAATAAATCTGTGGCGAGCTGCGGGAGGGGTCGATTTTTATACTCGGGTGACAGCTGATCTCGCCAGCCACTCACTGCAGGGGGGTGGTATAGGGCTTGAACGTCGCAGGGGGAAGTTGTAATGCCTTCCCTGTCTTTCTATTGGCCAGAAAAGCGCGCTAACGTCTCAGAGATGAAAGTGAAAGTAACCCGAACATCGCGTGGTACTCGTCACGAGTATCGAGCATCTCGAACACGCTAATACTCGAACGAGTATCCAGCTCGGACGAGTATGTTCGCTCATCTCTAATTATAAAGTATTTAAAAAGTATGTGTAGGCAGATTGGCTAGAATGCTGACTACAAATTACATTATCAGAATAACTGCCTTCCTGCAAATACATTGGGTCAGAAATGCTGTCCACTCTTCCTGGAGGACTCTTTCTGAATAATTAAGTCATTATCAAATTGGAGTAAATTTTGGCCCCTTGTGCTCCTACCTCGATTGCTGTAAACATACACATACTGTGTATCTGAAACAATTTAACACAGATACAATGCAATTAACAGGAATGGTGCCCAAAGCCATCTTAGAAAGTCCAGAGTTCATTGAACACGTATTCCAAATGTATTCAAAACATAAACAAAATCATTTTTGGGGGGTAGTGTAAAAGTCTATAGGTATATTAATACTGGCATGACATATCTATACCCGTGTAATAACATACAGCATTACACTAGTCTACCAAAAGTAATAGGACACCTGAGCAAGAACCAAAAGTAATATTTATGTCACGTCTGCCGGGCGCACCTCACTGCAGGACGGATGCAAGAGTGGTATCGCGTTCAAACAGGAAGCGTTGGCTGAAACACCAAAGGAACAGTGAACTGCATACTGGGATCTAGACTCACGGACAGACATAACATAAGGATTGACAATCAACCAAAACACTCACCTTGCATACCTGCACACATAAGAGATGAAATTGCTATAAAAGTACGAGGTATTAGTTCGTGGATTGGCCAAGTCACTTAAGCCTGTGAGCCCGAACTTCAAGGGTCCTCGTAGTCTCACGTGTCCCTACTCTAACAACACAACATCCACCAGAACCCTGCCTGCAAGCAGGGCGATAGCCCCAATAAGGGTGGCCTGGAACCTAAGGGCCTCACAAGCCTACAGATAATAAATGATCCAGCAGGTTCGGACACCATTCACACTAACACACTAGGGCTAGCATGCAACACAGAACACCATTAATACTGAACATGCCTGTTCATACCTAATGTCCAGCCACCTGCACAGACACTAAACATGACACTGTTCACACACATACACTGAACATTCCTGTTCAAACCTGATGTCCAGCCACCTGCACAGACACTGAACACAACACTCTTCACACCTATAGACTGAACACATATAACGAGCATGCAGCAAAACCAAAGCCTAGAGCAGTGATGTCGAACCTTTTAGAGACCGAGTGCCCAAACTGCAACTCAAAACCCACTTATTTATTGTAAAGTGCCAACATGCCAGGGGGCGGGGTTTATCACAACGTATGATTTTTACCTCTGTCGTTCTTAAAAGGACAAGGCTGTTTCAAAATAGACTGGGTGCAGATTTTGACTTCTTTTGGATGCGGAAATGCTGTGGAATTTGCCGTGGAAATTTCAGCTGAGGACATTCTGCAGCATTTTCACCTCGTGTAAACATATCCCAGCAGTGATATTGACCCCCCCCCCAGAGCGGCCCCCGCAGTAAGGGTGCCCCCCCCCAGAGCAGCCCCAGCGCTAATAGTGAGCCCCCCAGAGCGGCTTTACTGGTTATAGTGACCCCGCACAGCGGCCCCAGTGGTAATAGTGACACCACACCGTGGCCCCAGTCGTAATAGTGACATCCCACAGCAGCCCCCCAGTAATAATAGTGACACCACACAGTGGTCTCAGTGGTAATAGTGAAATCCCACAGTGGTCCCAGTAGTAATACTGACATCCCACATCAGCCCAGTAGTAATAGCGACATCCCACAGCAACCCCCAGTAGTAATAGTGACATCCCACAGCGGCCCTAGCGGTAATAGTGACACCCCACAGTGGTCCCCAGTAGTAATAGTGACACTTCACAGCGTCCCCAGTAGTAATAGTGACATCCCACAGTAGCCAGTAGTAATAGTGACATCCCAAATCCCCCCCCTCTTCTGCTTGGCGCTGTTGCTGCCATTGATCCTAGGAGCACATTGTGACGTGGTGCCGGACACCTCCTCCCCTCCCCTGCTCTCACGGAACCAAGTAGGAGACATTAGAGGAGCAGGATCCCGGCTGCACACTGACATCACAGCGCTGCTAAGTGAATACAAGCAGGGGAGCTGCGGCACCCCTGCCGGTATTTACTAATGTGGTAAGCGGCCGACGGTGGCGAGTGCCAGCTGGGAAGGCTCTGAGTGCCGCCTCTGGCACGCGTGCCATAGGTTCGCCACAACTACCCTAGAGTGAAGGGATACCAGGTTCCTCATGCAGAGGGACCTCAGCTCCTTGGCTCAAAGCCATGAGATTGTAATAAAAAATGCACACAAAAAGGGGGGGATTGCTATAATGGATTGGGATTACTACAATAATGTATCATTGAGAATATTGAGTGATAATAAATACTACATGAAATTAGATTGGGACCCTACCAAGGAGACGACTACATCTCTACACTTGATGATTGACAAAGCCCTGAAGGAGAATTGTTTATCAAAGAAAGAACCGTATTTCATATGCATCCAAAATCCTGAAATGCCCTACTTTTACCATCTGCCCAAGATTCATAAGAACATCCTGGAACGCCCAGGTAGGCCCATTGTGGCTGGGGTTGGCTCCGTGACCAGTGCCCTGTCACAGTACATTGACGTCTATTTACAGCAATATCTCCCCTCCTACCTGCGTGATACAATCATCTATTAACACCGTTGGAAGACATCATCTGGGAAAGTTCCTTTGTGTGGTGCTCCCTAGATGTCAGCTCACTGTATTCTAATATCTTACATGATCTAGGCCTTAGAGCTGTTGAGATATGTCTAAGAGAATATCCACTGATGCCAGGGCATCAAAGAAACTTCATTTTAAGAGCTATTAAATTTACTCTAGAAAATAACTATTTTATATATAATAACAAATATTATTTACAAACACAGGGTACCGCAATGGGGACCAAATTTGCCCCAAGTTATGCTAACATTTTTATGGGGGAGTTTGAAAATAATTTTTTAACCAATGACCAGAATATATTTTACAAGCGTTTCATTGACAGTGTTTTATTTATTTGGAATGGAGAAATGGGGGATTTAGTGTTATTTATATCCGAAGTAAACCAAAACAGCTGGAAACTAGAATTGACCGGTACCACTAATGAGAGCAACATAATATTTTTATACCTGGAACTACATTCTAAAGCAGGGGAAAGACCCACTTAAAAAAAAACTGACACCAATCGTTATCTTAGTTTTTCAAGCTGCTATGCTAAACAGTAAAAGATCAACATTCCCTATGGCCAATTCCATTGCATCAGAAAAAACTGCTCTACAGTTGGATCATACAAAGCTCAAGCAGTAATCCTGAAGAGAAGGATCATTGAAAAAGGCTATCCACCATCTCTTATAGAATTTGCCTACCAGAAAGCATTGGATGAACAGACACCCACTATTAAAGAACAACTCGTTGCACCTGCACCCCGGCCATGTACACTGCGGTACCATTTGTCACAATAAAATCAAATTTCTAACCACCTCAGTAGATGGGAGTGTTTCCTACAAGGCAATCGGGGATAACCAGTGAGTGAGTATCCTCAATTTCTTTGGACTTTTATTGTCTGAACGCATTTGTTTTACCCTTATATGCAGAGGGACTGGTGTATATATATATAGTGAGACAGTGGGGATTCGCTGGCGGGAGGAACTCCACACCCAGCCAGCTCCACCTGTGAAGCTATGCTCATGGAAACCTGTAGAATAACAGGTCCCAGAAGCACACACCTAACAATTTATTTACATATGTTAATATTTAGTGGAGCTCCTTTGGCACTAATGACATGGGATACTCTGCATGACATACTTTCTACTAATGTCTGATGCACTTCAGCTGGTATTTCCCTTCATTCATGCTGCAAATGTCTAGTGAGCTCTGTCAAAGAAAATGGACGCTGTTCATATTTACTGACTTAACATTCAAGTCCCAAAGATGTTCAATAGGGTTCAGGTTAGATTCTGCATAGGCCAGTCCAATCATGGGACATCCATATTCTCATACCAATGTAAAACAGCATTGGATTTGTGACAAGGTACATTATCATGTTGTACGAATTGCTGGCCATTACCAGAGTATTGCTACATTGTCAGCATTATTGTCTAGAACAGGAGTATCACACTCATTTTCACTGAGGGCCACATCATCTTTAGGGCCCCTTTCCACTAGCGAGGAAATCACATGTTTTTAGTGCAATGCGAGAGTGCGAGCTCTTGCAAGGAAGTGCCACACATGTTGTTCAATGACAGCCTTTCCACTTGCGATGTTTTAGGGCAAGCTGCAATGCGAGGAATAAAAATAGCGGCAGCAGGATTGTTTCAGGGTTTTGCTTGCTTACGTCACCCATACAGTGCAACGGGAAAACAGATTTCTCGTATTGCATCGCAAAAGCTTGCGATTTTTCAGCGTTACGATGCGATTTTAACATTTGCGATTTTCTCGCAGGGATATCGCTATTGCCAGTGGAAAGGAGGCCATTTTTTAAACGTTGTGTTAACGCTGCGTTTTTTTAATCCAAATGTAAATGGGACTTTCTAATGTTAAAAATGAATTGCAAAAAAACGCAAAGCTCAAACTTGCGATGCGCTTTTAACATTAGAAAGTCTCATTGACATTTGCGTTAAAAAACACAAGTAGGTAGGAGCCCTTATTGTTGCCTTCAAAGGGCTGACTGTAATTGTATTGTATTTGGTCACATGAGCGTAATATTCAGTGAATACAACCCATAGATTTCAATGGGTTCGTTCACATGATCATATTTTTTCATGCGATGTGCTATCATGTGAAAAAATGCACGGCATGACCTACATTGGTGCATATTAGGCACTGCAATAGACCATTAAAGGGAATGTTAGTTATCTCGCTTGGACAACAAGGGTCCGTAGCGCCGATCTAGAATGGCCACGACTGAGAGCATTGTTCCATTCAGTGTTGATGTTGGAGGAGGTACCGTTGCCTATCTGTTGCACCCACAAGCGCTGCGGATGACCAGGAGGCCTCCGCCATCCCGCAGGGGGTCGTCTTTTGATTTTCCTAGCAATTGCTGCGGTTAGAGCACCGCGGGCCGGGACAGCTTCTGACAAGCATGCAACATGACCAAAAAGTTGTTTCTGTGATTGACTCAAGCCCCGTGCAAGCCTGTATCTTGCTGTATCTAATGAAGTCAAACCAACGGACACAGAGAATCTGGCGTTGGCATCGCATGTGAAAGGACTCCAGACGCTCAGTGGTTTGGGACAGCAAGGTCCCGGTCTCCGAGCCGTACAATTATATTGGCATACTGCAGGTCAGGAAAAATCGAATCTTAGTCCTGAGTGTTATGTTCTGCCTCCGCCAGAGTTTATCAAGGGACCTCATCGCAGAGGCTGCCAGCACTATTCTTCGCAGGATGTTCGGAAGCGCCCTCCCATCTGTGTGCTGAATGTTTCCGAGGTACAGGAACTCAATAACAGTGTCGACTTTCTGGCCGTTTAGGTCTACGTCCGGAGGGACAAAAATGTTTTGCCACAGGTAGTTCAGTCGTTCCCTCTCTAATTGAGCGGCGATGAGATCTCATCCTGGCTCTCAGTTTTCGTCCTGTGTCCCCGATATAAAGTCCCCCAACAGGACATTTACTGCACAGGATTGGGTATACAACATCAGACGTGGAACATGTGAATGTTCCCGGGATCTAAGGCTGGGTTCACACTGGGTGGATTTGGCGCGGAAATTTCGACCGGAATTTCGCTGCAGCAAATCCGTGTGCAGCCGCTAATCCCGGGGTTGGCCAGCCATGTGGACGAGATTTCTCAGAAATCTCGTCTACACGGGACGGCGAATTCGCCGCGGCAAAGCCAGCAGAAACAGGCTCTGCGGCGCGGATTAGCCGGCCGCTACATGTTCTTTTTTTTTTCTTCTTCCGCTGTGGCCGCGCTCTCCTCTATGGGAGAGCTGGCCGGAGTGGAAAAGCGTGTGGCCAGGCCGCTTCGAAACCCAGGGGTTTTGAAGCAGCGGATTCCCGGAGGAAATCTCAGAGTTTTTCGCTGTGGCGAAACCGCGGGATTTCCGCCCAGTGTGAACCCAGTCTTATAGTCCTGCTATGTGTTAGGAATCCATATCCTGTCCGCAGTCAGTATATGTCAGCAAGTCTTGCAGCTCCTTACCTTATAGGGATAAGTTCCTTTTTATGTGCCAGAGGGCAATGCACACCTGATTATACAGTTCCTCAAATTTGGAGGTTGCTTGTAACACAGAAGGGGAGGGTCCGGAATTATGGTTTTCAGATGGTCATCCTAGTGTAGGGTATGGTGGAGTTTCTTACAGTCTTCCTTCGTACCTTTAGCTGTGAATTGTAGGTCACTACTAGAGGTACACATCCACTTTTTTCTTTCTCCTTGTATTTGAGTATTTGATTTCTGGGTATCCTGGTGGCTCTGGTGATTTGGTCATCAATCGAGGTGGGATGGTCGCCCTGATTTAAAAATATCTTTTTGAGATAGTGTAAATGTTCCTCTCTGCCTGTTGGGTTGGAGCAGATCTGGTTCTATCTGATGGCCTGGCTGTAGACTATGGACTTTTTAATGTGTTTAGGATGGGAACTGTTTCATCTGCGATATGTAGGCCGATCAATTGGTTTCCGGTATAGTGATGTCTGTATTGAGTTGTTCGAAATTTTTATGGTGGTATCCAAAAAGTTTATTTCTATATATGAGTAGCTTAATGTCAGGTTTATGGTGAGGTGAAATGCAATAAATCTCTCAAGGAATTTATTAGTTCTTGTTCGGTGTTGGTCCAGATAATTATGATGTCATCAATGTAGTGGAAGTAGGCCAATGGTTTGTTGGGGAAGAGGCCAAAAAGTCACTCTCCAGTTTTTCCATAAAAGGTTAGCATATTGCGGTGCCATTTTACTGCCCATGGCCGTCCCGGTAAGTTGCAGGAGTATCTCTTTGTCAAAGGAGAAATAGTTGTGTGTGAGGATGAATCTTGTGAGTTGTAACATCGACTCAGAGTTAACCCCATTGGCCTCAAGGTGCGCCTGGCAGGCTGTCAGTCCATCTTCGTGTGGTATGTTGGAGTATAAGGACTGCACATCTATTGTGGCCAGGATTGCGTCATCTGGGAGGGGACGGACCTATGGTTGATAGTTTGTTCAGCAGGTAAGTGGTGTCCTGCAAGTAGCTGGTTGTATTCCTCACCAGTGGTTTGAGAACACCTCCTACACATCCTGAGATTTTTTTCAGTGAGAGTTCCCACACCGGAGATAATTGGCCTCCCTGGGTTGCCAGCTTTGTGTAGTTTTGGAAGCATATGGAATACTCCACCCCTGGGGTTCTCTGGTATCAAGTCCAGAAGTTCTTGGACTATAAAATCCCTGGGACTTTCACATGTTCCACGTCCAATGTTGTGTACCTGATCCTCTGCAGTAAATGTCCTTTTGGGGGGCTTTATATCGGGGAAACAGAACAAAAACCGAGAGCCAGGATGAGATCTCATCGCCACTCAATTAGAGAGGGAAAGACTGAACTATCTGTGGCAAAAAATTTTGTGGTCAAGGACACAACATAGAGCAGATGAGAGTTATTATACTGAATGACAATTTTAAGTCGCAGCATCACAGAAGAATTTGGGAGTACAAATTTATGGTCATGTTTGATACCCTCAAGAATGAAATGAACATCAGCCCAGGATTCTTGCATAAGTGGAAAATATAACAGGTCTGAAGGAGGTCAAGAGGAATGTCCTCCAAATCATATATATATTTTTTTTCCGCTTTAAAATTTCATAAAAATTCAGAACTTGACTTGTAATAATGTTGCCATCCAATAGGTGGTACTGCATCTCCTTAAATGTGCAGGTTGAAGGAGCGATAAGACACATGGTAAAACTGTCCTGAGCTCAGTGGACTGATTTACGATTTAGGTCTCAGCTCTGTTTGTCTGTTCTTTAAAGTTTTGAGTGCGAAACAGTCTTAAATTTCTCTGTGTGAACATTTATTTAGATCAAGAGGAATGTGTTCTCCTCCCCTCTGCATTTGTATGTTATAATTATGTGCCATCCAAACTAGTTTCATTCAATAGCCTGACGAAGGGCGATATCCCCGAAAGCCTGCTGTAACATCATGCATTTTTGTAAGCCATTAAAAGGTATCATATCTACAAGATTACTTGGTTTCTCTCACTGAGAACAATCACACATTGCTCTACTGGCTAAAATGGTAACAAATGTTTTTATGTGTTAGGTTGGATGCACGACCAGTGAGCCACATAAAAGTTGGTGGCAGATCATGTGTTTGACATGTGTGGTCTAGAATGTCAAGGTACATCTCCATGTTCATGGCTTTTGCAACTATCCCCAGACCATAATGAATCCTCCACTGCACCTAAAGGGGTTGTCCAAGTTGTAACATCTCGGTACAATCCCTTCCTGCATGCAGTAACATAACAAATAGTGATATACTCATCTCTCACAGACTAGAGCAGGGGACTGAGCATTGACGCGGGATAGAGTGGGAACATAGAGAGATGAGTATATCACCATTTGTTATGTTAGTGCACAGGGAAAGGGTTGTACCGAGATGTTACAACTCGGGCAACCCCTTTACGTCTTGGCACAACACACTCAGGTAAAAGGTGTTCTCCTGGCATCCTCCACACCCAGGTATATCCCTCTGATTTGAAAATGGAGTAGTGTGATTCTTCACTCCGTAAAACATTCTTCCATTGCTCAAATGTCCAGTGACAAGTCTTGCAGCATTGTAGATGAGCCGATGCATCTTCTTTGAGAAAACTTGCCAGTTGTTTGCAGGATGAATGGAGGGAAATACCAGCTGAATTGTATCAGATGTTAGTAGAAAGTATGACACAACTCTGCTTGCAGAAACAGAAGCAGGTCTGAAGCAGCTGAAATGGAAGATTAAAACTGAATGAGAAAAAATGGTCCTCTACCGGCATTTAAAGACTAAAATTATGACAACTGCAAAAATGGACAAATTCCAATCAAAATCGACAATGAGTTCATAGAATGCGTGCAAGACTTCATCTTTCTTGGCTCAAAACTTTACCAGGCTGGAGAATCCATGCCAGAGATAAAACGTAGGATAGCAATGGGGCGAAGTGCAATGCTAAACATGGACAAAAGCTGGAAAAGTAGGGATATCGGTATAGCAACTAAACGCAGGATAGTGGAAACCACTGTTCTCCCCATAGCCATGTATGGATGTGAAAGCTGGACTGTTGATAGGAGGAGGATTGATGCGTTTGAGCTGTGGTGCTGGTGAAAGCTACTGCGTATGCCCTGGACGGCGGGAGTAACAGACAAAGAAGTGCTGAATTGTATAAGATCCACTGGATGGCAAGATGACCGGGCTCAGACTCACAAATTAGTGTAGAGCAGAGTTGCTAGAAAAGCCTGTAATGCTTAGACAGATCAGTGGCAAAAGACGACCCGGCCGCCAAAGAGCACGATGGCTGATACTGTCAGAGCTGATACAGGCATGGATATCACACAACTGAAAGAAGCAGAGCAAAACTGAAAAATCATGGAGGAAGCTCGCCTTTAGGGTCACCGAGGGTCATGAACGAATAAACGGTTAACAATAATAATAATAAATGCCACAGAAAATATCCAATGTCATTAGATCCAAAGGAGACCGCACTGCTATTAACATATGTAAATAGATACCACTTTTGATTCTTCGCATCTTTTAGTGCGTCTTGCAGAAATATTCCACTTGCCTGATAGCACCCCAAGGGGTTGTGCCTGATTAGAAAAACTTGGCCGCTGTCTTTCAAAAACAGCACCTTATCTGTCAACAAGTTGCTGGTAGTATTGCAGCTAATCCCCAATCACTTCAGCGGTGCTGTTTCTAGAAGAATGCAGCCATGTTTATCTTCTTGTAGACAACCCCTTCATCTAGCTCCATTTTATTAGTAATGATTAAAAAAAACTGCCCGAAGTGTTTGTAAGTGACACTACACTCTGTAATAAGCCACATGTATATCAGGAGCACTATTTTGATGCGGTTGGCAAGTAAAGCAGATTAACTAAGTAGCCGATACGTTCTATGCAGTATGTTCATGCTCCCATTGTATTTAGTTGAATTACATTACAAATCTTCCATTCATATTGGCTTTTATTTACTTTTATCTTTCTATTTTATTTACCCAATCATTATTTTTTGCTTTCTTTTATGATTTTGCCGTTGCCATGTGTTGTATTAGCTGCCAGCTGTAGGCTAACTGCTGACACATGCATGATGCATTGCACCAAAGTACATGTCAGCAGGCTATAGAAATCCATCCATGAGCGGGATTGTCTAGAAAGCTTTGTAAACAATATGAGTGCGAAACGAAACGATCTATCAAGCACTATTCCTATGAGTGAACCCAACTGCAGGATAAAGGAAAGGCATCAAAATGTGAATATAACGGGAGAATAACTTTAACTGAGGTTTATTCTCCACAATTTGTTCACAGTTGCTTATTTCTGATGATCAGCAGATGCAGCAGAGTCTAACATCACACTTAAAGGGGTTGTCCCGCGAAAGCAAGTGGGGTTATACACTTCTGTATGGCCATATTAATGCACTTTGTAATGTATATCGTGCATTAATTATGAGCCATACAGAAGTTATTCACTTACCTGTTCCGTTGCTGGCGTCCTCGTCTCCATGGTGCCGTCTAATTTCAGCGTCTAATCTCCCGATTAGACGCGCTTGCGCAGTCCGGTCTTCTCCCTTCTGAATGGGGCCGCTCGTGCCGGAGAGCTGCTCCTCGTAGCTCCGCCCCGTCACGTGTGCCGATTCCAGCCAATCAGGAGGCTGGAATCGGCAATGGAACACACAGAGCCCACGGTGCACCATGGGAGAAGACCTGCGGTCCACCGTGGGTGAAGATCCCGGCGGCCATCTTCGCAAGGTAAGTAAGAAGTCACCGGAGCGCGGGGATTCGGGTAAGTACTATCCGTTTTTTTTTTTTTTAAACCCCTGCATCGGGTTTGTCTCGCACCGAACGGGGGGGCTATTAAAAAAAAAAAACCCGTTTCGGCGCGGGACAACCCCTTTAACACATGATCATTGTCTGTGACACAGTTTATTTGCCCTTTCAGTTGCTTTACAATGCGGTTTGTTGTATTGAGATAAGAGGACAATAGTTTTTTAATGGCTTAAAGGGGTTGTCTGAGTTTTTAAAAAAATGTAATGGCTTCCCATGCCATAAAATAACAAAAGAAGCCATACTCACCTATCTTCTCCACCCTGGAAACAGCAAACTGGCTCTCACAGCACTCCTGGTCTGTAATGATACCGAAAGTCAGGTGACCACTGCAGCCAATCAGAGGCCGAAGCATCACCATTGTGAACTCCTGGCATCATGGCAGCTTGGATGTGAGCATTAAAGCCAGGAGAATGTCTTCTTATTGGCTGCAGCAGTCACCTGACTTCTGTCAGTACAGATCAGAAGCGCTGCGGAAGCTGTTTCTCAGGAGGAGGAGGAGGCAAGTGAGTATGGCTTCCCTTGTTATTCTATCGCATGGCCAGCCATTAAAAAAAAAACATTGGACAACCCCTTTAAGATAAGATACCTTGTTGCAGAAAGTTATCATGCTCAAGTTAAACTTTGCTACATCAGGTTCCTTGTGTTCACAAACTTTGCCCTGTGCAAAAGAAATAAACAGCTTAGATATTTACAATGTATCTTGTGTTTATTTAAACGCTCCATAATAAAAACCATATTTTATTCTTCTGTGAATGAGGAGATAAAAGGTGTTTACTATATTCAGTATTTAATAACTGGAACTTGCCAGATAACTGTGAAAAACGGTCTTCCATTCAAAAATTGATAATGATAATATGAAAATGATAGTATGATAATATGAATAATCTAGTGTTTGGTTCTGCTGCTATATTTATGTTATGAACTTGGTTCTGTTGCTGCATGTGTCACATGGCTTAATAAAATGCCTGCCAAAATACAATACAAGTTTATTGCATGAGCAATCAAGCAATTGCTATTTCAAGCCCCGTATGGGGACTTAAAAAAATAAAAATGTTATATTTTTTTTCATTAGTAAATAATATTTTCCCAGCTGTCACTTCAAAAAGGTGAAATTAAAAATGTATATTGTCATGGCCGTAAAAAATCCAATTTATTAAGATTGCTTCTTATTTAGAGAAGACTGAATAAGAAGCAATCAAAAGGTAAAAAGTATTACAAAATGATGCTTTCACATGGGCCACAGTTAGTCCGCAGGATGTACCCAAACCCCCAGCCGTGGAATTCCACAACAAAATCAGGAGGGCTAACTGCGGAGTTTGATGTGAAATTGCAGGCAGGTTTTAAGTCATTTTCAATACTGCATCAAAATCTGCAGGTAGCCTACGGATTTTGGTGTGGAATATACTGCGACTTTCGTTGTGTTCTATACATTAATTCCGGCCCGTGTGAAAACACCCAAACTGGTACCAATAAAAACTGCAGGTTGATCTGCACAAAACAAGCCCTCACACATCTGCATCACTAGAATATTTAGAAGGTTATGAGGTCAAAAAATGGCAACAAAGTATTTTTTAAAGTGTTTTGTTTAGTAATAAAACATAGAAAAATCATACAAATTTGGTATTGCCATGTCTGTACTGTCCCGCCTAAGGGCTTATTTACACGAGTGTATATCAGCCGGTGTTTTCATGGCCGGCCAATATACGCTTCCATCTAAGCAGTTCCCCCCTTCCCTCCCCTCGCTGGCTCTCTGCCTCTCTCCTCCACTCCGGCGTTTGCAATGGGAGGGGGCAGGACAGGACGGAGCTAAGCTCTGCTCTGTCCTGCCCACTCCCATTGCTGGCTGGGGACAAGGTGCGGGGAGGGGGGTAAGAGGGGGGGCGATAGCGTAGCTCCACCCCATCCCACCCACTCCCACTGCAAACAGCTGGAGGGGAGGAGAAAGGCAGAGAGTCGGTTAGGGGGAGGGAAGGGGAGGACTGCTCAGATTGAAGCGTATATCGGCCAGCCGTGAAAATGCCGGGCGATATACGCTCGTGTAAATAAGCCCTCAGATCGATAACATGTCATTTTTACTGCATCATTAATGCCATAAAAACAGCACCCCACCTCTTCATGGCTAAATTTTTTTTTTACATTTCCTCCCACTTTGAAATTTTTAAGTTTTCCAATACTTGTACGACATGCTAAATAGTACCACTGAAAACTACAATGCATCTCATAAAAATCAAGTCCTCATGCAGTTATGTCGCCAGAAAATAAAAAAAATGTATGTTTTTTTGATAGTGGGGCTGGAAAAACGAGAAAACAAAAAGGTCTGTAGCTGGAAGGGGTTAAATTCCTGATTGCTGCTTTTCTTGGTGGAATAAATAGACTTTCTGGGGATCTATGAATGAGTTAGCCTATAGCTAGTACCCTGCGGTCATCAAACTGGCAGTTAGAAAACAGGGGGCCCATATAATATTCCTGCACAGGGGCTCTATATTGTCAGAGTCTGATCCAAGTTAGTACTTCATATCAGGCTCTCTCCATGTAAGGAATATTAACGCATGTGGTCTTGTGGTGCAGGGAAGAGCAGCTCTAGAGAATATCATTTTTTTGTGGCTGCTCTCCACTATTAGGGAAGAAAATGGGAGGATATTACTTCTTAAGACCCATTCAGAGGGGCATATGCAAATTGCGCCCAATATTCTCAGGCGCAACTTCCAGCGGACAGCACATAGATGCACATTCATGCGCTATCCCAGCAGCGGGGACAGTGGATATTGCATGTCCTATTCTCATCTGTGATACGGACCAGAACAGGACACGCAGCAATTTTTCCAGATGGAACATCGGTCTGCAGGAAGACTTCTGTGAATCGCCTAATTGGTTATAATGGGTCTGTGTGCTGGTTGTGAAATACATGGGCAGGATACACACCCATCTGAATGGGCCCTTAGGGAGAATGCCTGCATAAAATATACAAATCCATGAAAAAAGCTCTGTGAGCCCTGTATAAAAACAGAGGCACATGCTATAGGAGAGCATATACACCATATAATAGAACTCTACAGGAGTGTATCTATACTCTATTATAAGACCGCAAAATACACATTTGTATCCAAATTGTTGCGTTTTATATATGGAGCAATTCAAGCTAAAGCAGTCTTTCAGGGAACACGTGTACATACAATACGAATATTTATTAATTTTTATTATTTACCATGATTATCTAATATATTTACCCCCAGGATGTATTAATATATACTGCAACCAGTAAAATGTTCTCTTCAGGTAAATGATGGTGTGTTTATAGTACTTTTATTAAACCGGCTGTAGAAGTGCTTAATCTTGTTGTTTTAAGGCTGTCCTATATCAAGAAACTGCGTGAGTCGTGTAAAAGGTGTTATTTATTGTAAAAATAACACAACATTTTCCTCTAATGAGTAAATGCCCATTGCTTTAAGAAGTATTAAAAAATAAACACTTTGGAGGTGACTGCACTTTTAGACAGATGATATTGGAGGTTTAGAAAGGAATGCTGTGGAGCAAGGGGAAGTGAAGGAATAAGCCCACTTCCTTACTGAGTGCAGTCACACTTTGGGAAGGTGTTTGCTGACTTTTCCATATCATAGCTTGGAATGTTTGTCTGCTTTCATGGGATGGCTGAAAAGGCGTATGTGTAGCTTTGCTTGTAGATGGTTTATTAAACGTCTTAACAAATGTTTACTTGTTTTCAACATTTATTATATTTTGCATCTTTTTATTATTTACTTTAACGCCTTTATCATGACAGAAATAAAATCACAGACTTCCTTTCTTCGGCATTTCTTGTAATATGCGGGAAGGAGACATCTGGTTTCTAAAGGAAAAGATATGCCAGAGTAGGCTACTGCAGAAAATGCTCTATGTCAAGACTGTCCAAATTTGCTCGCTAGGTTTTCACTTACTTAGGTGACCTACCAAAGGACTAGGGACAGACGTGTGCGACACATGGATAACACTATCCTATATTTGTGGTGAGCTACTTTTTCAGATACTCCAGTGCCCCCATAGTAGTAAAAGAATCTATACTTCTAGAATTAGCACCACAACTATGTCTTATACATGACTGTGCTACACGTCTTCTCCATTCTGTTGTTATAGAGTGTATATTAGCTGTCAAACCACAGACCCCAGCTAATAGCACCGATGGAGAATCCCTATGTGATCTGCCAATGAGCATATCATCAGAAAAGGGTCGCCATGGGCACACTGAAATATGAAGCAATGAGGATGTCGTTTTCTCCACTTGGAATGAAGCCATGAAGAGAACAACCCCGTGACTTAAAGCGGTTGTGTGAGATTTGAAAAAAACTGTTTTCCAGTGCTGCTTTAATCATAGGGCAAATGGTGCATTTGCAGTTGAGAACATTCTCGGCACCCTGCCAGCGCCACATGAAAGTGTGTGCTGTGCCACAACTGAGGAGCAGGACCACAAGGACTAAAAAGTAAGGTTGCAGGAGGTGCTGAAGATGCTGGACTGAGGTTAACAGGAGCTGCCATCTGGAGAAAGGAGGAACAGGAATGCTGTGACTCGGAGGTCTGGAGGTCAGACTGGCATCTACCACAGGACTGAGAATGGAAGCGGAGAGGAGTGCAGCTGACCCCCTATACACACTGTGGGGTTGGTGGAAGCTAAGACCCCCCCCATATCGACATGTGAGTCTAGACTCATAAGGGACACTGGGTGCTTACACCAGAAAAAGTTAAGAACAGTTAGGCCGGATTTACATGACCGTATTGGCGAGCGCTTGTTTGTAATAAAGGCTACTCCATTCCTCTTGATTTCCTCGTGTCTGGCATAGTGCAATGTGAAGTCATCGGACTGAAAATATCCATTACCTGTCCAGTGCAATTTGCTAATTTTAAGAATATCAATGTTAAGTCTTGTTATTTTGTGTTTCACAATGTCCAATTTCCCTAGACTCATGCCATGCACATTCCATGTTGCTAGTATGTGATCTTTGGTACAGCGCAGTCCTTTCCTTCCATCATGAAGTGCATCCATAGCTGGGCTTCCCAAGGGCTTTCCCCAGTTGTGTCATGAGGAAAAGCCAGATTACTTGTACTCAGACCTTGCTCTTTCCCAGTAGCATTTAGAGAATCCTTTGGCATGGGGGGCCTGCCATCAGATACCATATCTGAATAATTTGAGAATGCTTTCATAGGGTTTCCAAGGCAATGTTTTTACACAGCAGGTCGCCAGGTCTTTCCCTAACCCTCCCCATTTATCCAGGCTTGAGACTGGCCTACATGGATGACTACTACACAGCTGGGTCAACCATGACAAGCTATGGCAGGCCCTACAGGAGCTGGGCATATCGTCACATCTAGTCAAGCTAATAAAATCACTTTATACCAATCAAGAAGCCACTGTGAGGACACAGCATGGAGACACACATTGGTTTGGGATCAGCAAAGGCGTCCGACAGGGCTGCAGCCTCTCACCCTTTTTGCTTTACCGATATGTGGAAGTGAGTATGTGGAAATTGGACCTAGACGAATTCGAAATCAGGGTGAAAATAGGTGGAAGAAACATCAGCAATCTCTGTTATGCGGCTGACACAACTCTGCTTGCAGAAACAGAAGCCGGTCTGAAGCAGCTGATATAGAAGATTAAAACTGAAAGTGTAAAAATGGGCCTCTACCTGAATTTAAAGAAGACTAAAATTATGACAACTGCATTAAAATCGACAATGATGTCATAGAATACATGCAAGACTTCATCTTCCTAGCTCAAAAATTGACCAGGCTGGAGAGCCTGCCAGAGATAAAACTTAGGATAGCACTGGGGTGAAGCGTGATGCTAAACATGGACAAAAGCTGGAAAATTAGGGATATCGGCATAGCAACAAAACGCAGGACAGTGCAAACCACCGTTCTCCCCATAGCCATATATGGATGGGAAAGCCGGACTGCGAAAAAAGCTGATAGAAGGAGGATTGATGCGTTTGAGCTGTGGTGCTGGCAAAAGCTGCTGCGTATGCCCTGGACGGCGAGAGCAACAGAGAAGACCTGATATATCATTGGAGGGCAAGATGACCAGGCTTGAACTTGGGTATTTTGGCCATGTAATGCAAGCAGAGTTGCTAGAAAAATCTATAATGCTTGGACAGATCAGAGGCAAAGGAAGACCCAGCCCCGAAGAGCATGATGGCCGATACTGTTAAAGCTGATACTGGTATGGATATCACACAACTGAAAGAAGCAGTGCAAAACCGAAAAACATGGAGGGAACTCGCCTTTAGTGTTGTCGAGGGTCGTGAACGACTATATGGCTAACAATAACAATATACTGGCAATCAATCATTAGACTTGATCATTTGATTGCTTCTACAATATATTGGCAAACAGCTATTACAATCCTGGAGGCCTTCACAAGGCCCCGGGGTGTCATGAAATACAAATGGTTGCCTGCGATCTTATCACATGCGAGCCATCTAGGTGACAAAGGGAGCCCCCTCTCTGGCCATTTAAATGTCACTTTCAGAATTGATGTTGGAGTTATCTCTGATTGCAGCCACAGCACCCTGCCATGCATTTGCCCATGAAAACTTTGTGCATGCAATACTCAGGGAATGGAACCCATTCATTTTGATGAATTTGTTCACATGCGCGTATTTGGCCTGCACATTTCGGGCGTGCAAAGAAATACACAGCATGCTTTATTTTCCTGGCATTTGCATAGGAAAAAAAAACATCTTGAACTCATTAAACTAATTGGCCATTTCAATGGCTGAGAGCATAGGTGAGTGTTCTTTGCGTGCGCAATTGTGCATAACTGAAATATGCAGAAGCGCACGTAAAAATGCAAAGAACATTCCACAGAAACATGCTGCAAACATGCTTACACTCGTGTAAATCCAGCCTTAGGCCTCAGTCAGACGAGCATGTTTTTTTGCATGCCTATGTGTGCAAAAAAAAATCGCATCCAACCATTTGTTTCTATGAAATATTCACGTCCGTTTTTTAGAGGCGCAAAATACTCGCACCTGCAAAAGATAGGACATGCGTGCCTAGAATGGGCGCCTGTAAGGTCCGTGATGTGCATAAAGACATGTGATGTTTCAGAGGTGACAGGGAATGAGGGGACTCCCGGAGGGTTCTGTTAATCCCAGAGGGAAGTCGCCTCATCACTGAACACTGGGACAGCACTGTTACAGTATTCAGTGATGAGGGGACTGCAGTGTGGATGAAAGAATCTCCTGCCATAGCTGTCACAGAGGAGCGCGATGCCATCCCATTGCTTCAAAGGATCAATGTAGTACAGAGAGAGTCCCACAGCACACCTCAATATGCACAAAAGAGTACAGAGGTTACGGTAAATATGTAATGCAGAAGCCACTCATGGGACCACGGATCTTCAATCCCCAGTATACCTAGTCCAAAATAGAAAAGAAGTGGCAGCATCAATGGTGTAGCAAAAGAAATGAAGTTTTTATTGCTCCATACAGCTGGCGATGTTTCGACTTTAAGAGTCTTTATCAAGCCCATTGCTTTCAATGGGGCGATACTGCCGCCCCATTGAAAGCAATGGGATAAAGGGAACCCCCGCAGCGATGATTTTCGGGGGGAATGGTGGGGTGAAATATAAGCCCTACCCCGAAAATCATCCCTAGCTATAGAAAAAATAAATAAATAAAAGTTAACTCACCTAAAAGCACTGTCCGGATCTTCTCCCTGTCCCCAGCAGTCTTTGGTATTCTGGTGGCTGGGGATTGAAAAATCCCCGCCTTCAGAAAGCGCTGTCTCTAATTTGTTGGCCGCTGTGACCAATCAGAGACAGTGCTCAGCCATTGAATGACAGGCGAGCCAATCAGAGGCAGCATTTGCTGGAGGCGGGGATTTTTCAATCCCCAGCCACCAGAATACAGAAGACGACTGCCGGGGACAGGGAGAAGAGCCAGACAACGCTTCTAGGTAAGTTAACTTTTATTTATTTTTTCCTAGAGCTAGGGATGATTTTCAGGGTAGGGCTTATATTTCAAGCCACCCGCTGCCTCTCTCCAAAAATCATCACTGCGGCGGTTGCTTTCATTCCATTGCTTTCAATGGGACAGCAGCAGCGCCGGCCCCATTGAAAACAATGGGCTAACATCGCGGTCCTCTGCCAGCTGTAGCAGGGAATTCTTTCATCCCAGCGGGGAGTCCCATCATCACTGAACACTATGACAGTGCTGTCACAGTGTTCAGTCATGAGGGGACCTTTGTGGAAAAGCTGTTCTTCTACAAGCACAGCTGCTCCAGTGAACAGGCAAATTTTGCGCACATGTAAAAAAAGCACGGAGCTTTGGTGATGTGCATTTTGCACATCCGTGGAGCACATTTTTTTGCTTACATAGGTGCGAAAAAAAACACGCTCGTCTGACTGAGGCCATAGGGCTTTTACCCACTAGTGTTTTTTTTAACGCTGCGATATCGCTGCGTTTTTTTTCAATGGGACTCTCTAATTTTAAAATCGCATCGCACAAAAATTGCAACAGCACAAACTTGCAATTTTTGTGCGATGCAATTTTAACATTAGAAAGCCCCATAAAAAAACGCAGTGATATCGCAGCGTTAAAAAAACCCGCTAGTGGGTAGAAGCCCTTAGTCAGCAGGCCTGCTGTAGGAAATAAAGTATGCATCAAGGACACTGAACTTTTAGTAGATTTCTGTGTGCTCGAGCCTCTGTCCATGGGCAGTCATTTATTGGCAAGGGAAGAGTTCAATGTCACCTGGTGTATTGAGCAAGCCTTAAACAGACATTGTGAGGGTATACTGTAATCAGTCTTTCCTCTAAGACCGTACTGGAGTATTAACTTTAAAAAAAAACATTTATTGTATTCCGTGATCTGTATTACTGTGAAACGGTACCATTGTTAGTGAAGTATTATTGATATTGTTCACCAGGAATTATTGATACTAAGGATTTTATTTCTGCATCTTTAAATAAATATTGTAAATTTTGGTTGCTCCATCTGCTGTATTGTACCCTGAATCCTCCATTGCTATACCTCTTCCCACAACAGATACGGTTGAAAATTACACACAGCAGACCAACAGCATTGCATCCCCCACCTTCCAGGAGGGCCTGCCCAAACTTTTCCTGACCGGCACCTCTAGTCCAACTGACTGTGCAGGTCGGAGCTGCAGTTTCTTCTGCCAGGATACAGGGCCCACCCACCAGCCTCAGCTCTACTGTATGAGAGTTGCCAACTCCATGCTGGTAAAGTGTCCTCTCTCCTGAGCCCCTGACAGCCTCCACAACAATATTAGAGTGATTACACTATGGCTTACAAAAGGATTGGGGTTACTTTGAATTCAATGAATGGCCAAGAGCTGCCTATGATTGGCTGACTGCTGTGACCAATCACAGGCAGCACTCAACTGTCATTCAATGAATAGCTGAGCGCTGCCTGCAATTTTCAGGGAAGGGCTTATATTTCGAGCCCTTCACTGAAAATTACTGCAGGGGTTGCAAGCATCTTATTGCTTTCAATGGGGCCGCTGGCAGCAGCTGCGGCCCTATTAGAAGCAATGCTGGACGGACCTACATTCTCGCGTGTATTTGCACATACGTGGACGCACGGTTTTGTGCGCACGTATGTACGCATACGGTCGTGTGAATCCACCCTAAGAGACTTCTTTCGAAACAGATTATTCAATGATATCCCTATTAACACATCTGTACTCAAATGCTTTAGTAAATCTAGTTTCCATATTAATTCTTCTGTGGAAATTTATTAAACAAGACTAAAATGTCTTTAAACCATTTCCTGTGCAAATGGGAAACCGATTTGAATCTCTTTTTCATTCTGGATCAACAGCAACATCATTTCATCTTATATATTCCGCTGTACTTCAGGCCAAGAAGCTGCCATAAAATCAGCTGGCATAACACACCCATCAGACTCAACCAAATGTTTCCGTCATGTCCAACCACCTGCTGGAAGGAATGTGCTCCAAGAGGCTTACTACTACATATAGTTTGGGATTGCAGAAAAATCCTACCTCTTTGGAATGCCACCAACCACATTATAAACACCATTACTATTCCAGCTCATGAATCTTTGTAACACATCTTCAGAGGTATTCTTTAAGTGGTTTGTATTCTGGAATTGTTTACACCAACCAATCTTTAAAAAAAAAAAAAGAACAGATTTATCAGTAACCAGGCTTTGTGTGCCTCTATTTAATGAGCAAAGCACCTGTGAAACCTGCACTTCCAATCTTAATGTATGTCCTTAATTGAAACCCCTTTGACAATTAGCTGTTGAAGAATTAACAGAGGCTCACTTACTTTTTCTCCCTACACTGGATGCTTACTCAATGTGCTTACAGATCTGTTTGTTAACAGTTTAGTTATCTTGTATTTGTGTATACTTGCCTATTCCCTGCATATTTCGGTGTTTCTGTGTTTTTTTTGCATGTGTTAATATGCAGCGTTATGCACACAAAAAATATGCAGAAGGTCCTATTGTTTTGTTGTGAAAATGCACACTCAGGCCTTAGTCAGACGGGCGTTTTTTGCCGCGATTTGCGCATGCGCATGCGTCCGGCGATTTTATAAAACCATTGCTTTGCAATGGTATCGGACACATGAGCGCTTTTTATGCGCTCGTCCGATAAATTATAGAACAGAAATCGCAGATCGCACCTATCTGCAATCTGCGATTCCTGTTCTCTTCTGTATATGCGCTCAATGGGGCCGGCTGCAGCAGCGCCGACCCCATTGAGAACATATAGAAGACAAATCATTCTTCTCTGCCACAGCTGTAACAGCTGTGGCAGAGAAGAACGATGTTTGCCCATTGAATTCAATGGAGCCGGCAATACAGCCGCCTCCATTGAAAGCAATGGGCTGCCGGCGAGCGCAGGGTGAATTGTCGGGAAGGGCTTAAATATAGCCCTTCCCTGCAATTCACCCAGAAAAGTGTTAAAATAAAAAATATATACATACTCACCTGCTCCCAGCAGCCGGAGTTCCGTGCGGCCGTACTGCAGTGGGTGTGAAGGGGGTGTGAGTCAGACCTGTCCCCTGATTGGCTCAGTGCTGAGCCAATCAGGGGGCAGGTCTGACTCACACCCCCTTCACACCCACTGCAGGCCGGCCACGCGGAACTCTGGCTGCCGGGAGCAGGTAAGTATATATATATTCTTTATTTTAACACTTTTCTGGATGAATTGCAGGGAAGGGCTTATATATTTAAGCCCTTCCTGACAATTCATCCCACACTTGCCCGCAGCGCATTGCTTTCAATGGAGCGGGCTGTATTGCCGCTCCATTGAATGCAATGCGCTGGACAGCTCCGGCCCGTTTCTAATGAAACGCGGCTAGGAGCAGATTTTCAGGCGATTTTCGGGCACCGGTCACGCGATTTGCGGATGCGCATCCGTCATGCGATCCGCAAATCGCGCGAAAAAACGCCCGTCTGACTAAGGCCTCAATAAGTAAGTTTCCTGCAGTTTCACTGCAGGTTTGTGCTGGCCCATTCACTTCTATAGCTATTTCGATGCATAATACGCACCAAAATAGGACCTGCTGCGTATGTTTTCACGCGACTGAAAATCATCTGAAAAAAACGCAGATGTAAATGAACCCATTGAAATCAACAGGATCTACTCACTGCTCATTAAACACATAAATACATCTGTGAGAATGAGCCATAAGGGTTTAGTTTTCCTGTAGCACAACCACATAGAACTTAAGCATTGCACAGTGCCCATTCAAATCAACGATATCTTTGTGTAATGCAAGACAGGAAAGATCTTCTAGAGCAGGGGTGAACATCATGCGGCCCACAATGCTATTCTGTGCGGCCCCAATGTTCTGAACACAGAAATGTCTATCTATGGCTGCTAATATGTAGTTTCCATGTCAGGGTGAGGAGGAGTGGCACATAGCAGGGCAACAGGAATGGACAATTACTAAGGGTGCACTGTGTAGCCATGTCTGGGTCCCCTATATATCAGAATAAATTCTCTTGACCCGTTTGGCACTCCAGAAATGGGGATATGAGTTAGAGGCACTGTATATACATGCAGCTCTCTCCATTGTAGTTTGTAGGACGTATGAAATGCCAGGCCATTACCTCGACCATCCATCATCTACAATGGCGAGCGCCACATGCATTGTTGCCTCTTTTCTGGAGTGCTGATCGGGGGAAAAAGTGCCCCCCATCCTCCAAATAGGTGAAAGACCCAGAAGTTGACCTTACTTTGATTTATTATGGCATATACTTGGGATATACCTAAATGTCCTGAATAGGAAAACCCTTGCGACCCTTGGAATTATTTCAGTATGACAATGTAGCCCTCAGACCAGAAAAAGTTGTGCACCCCTGTACTGAATAGAGGACCCCTCCTCCATTTAATCCCTAACAGGGTATTTTCTAAGATGGACTAAACAGGGACAGGGGTCCGAGTGATGTATTTTTCATGCTCACACATTTTCTGGCTCCCACCTGTAAACTCTGTGCGCCAGATGAAAATCGGACTCTGAGTCCCATCTGAAAAGGGTCAGATTTTCGGCCAGCACGCAAACTTTACATGCAGACACCAGGGGAATCAAGAAGCAGGCGAGTTTGAAAAATACAGCACCCGGCTTTCTGTCACCTGCCCTAATGGCACCATAACTACATTTCACCAATTATAGTCAATGGGTACATCAAGCACTAACTTTTAATATATATTTTTTTGTTAATCAAAACATATATGCTTGAGGGATGGTAAAATCCTAATGTGAACAGCCCCTTAGTCAAGTTGATCCTTGGAAAAGCAAGTAGTAATAGAAAGACATTGTGTTCTTTTCATCCTAATTGTATACCTTTGAGAATCTCTTTCAGCTTATGAGTTCTACAGATCAAATTGAAACATTTAGAAAAGAAATAATGTTTGTCTGGCACATCTGTGTATGGGTAGAATTACTAGCTGATAATTTTTGTAGTTGGCCAGGTATATTATATCCATCTAATTTAATGTAGCATCCAGTCACCTGATGTCTACCCTCAGGGAGAATAAAGATTGGACAGGTTGGATTTTCACTCATCCAATGATATTATTATTCATTTATCCAACATAGATGGCCCAAAGGAGTATGCCAGCCACTTATCCAACAACTGTATTAAAAGGGGTTTTCTGGATAGGTCATCAGTAGCTGATTGTTGGAGGCTCTTCACTTGGGAACCCCGGTGATCACCTTATCTCAGCCCCCGCACTCACTGCAGTTGACGGTTCTATTCGCATTGGGGGTCAAACCCGGAAGTGCTTCTATTACACTACTTGCTCCAAGCCTGAAGGTGAACACTATAAAAAAATATGGAATTGCAGAAATGTGGAGTTTTTCGCTACCCCATCTCCTCTTAAAAATGTAATGTAATGTAATGAAAAAGATGTTTGTACTCCAAAATGGATCTAATTAAAACTACAGCTCCACCCACAAAAAAAAACAAGTCCTCATACAGCCTAATCAACAGAAAATAAAAGTTTTGGGTCTCAGAATATGCTGACGGAAAGCAATTTTATTTAAAAAGTTTTAGCTTTTTAAAATTTGTAAAACCAAAAAAACTATATAATTTTGGTTGCGCTGTAATCACACAGAATAAAAAACTTAATTTTTACTGCATCATGAATGTCATAACCCTCCTCTAAAGAAATGGTGCACTAGCTGTTTTTTTTTGCTCATTTCACCTCACTTAAAAAAATTTTTGTAGTAGGCAATGTGATACATTAAATGGTACCATTGAAAAATATTACTTATCCCACAAAAGCCAAGCACTCAAAACGTTATGGCTCTCGTAAGGCAGGGACTAAATAACAAAAATAAAAATCCTCTTGTCTTAAAGGGGTTGAAGGTTCATGTCAAATTTTATATTTGTGTTTTAAAATATATCTTCATTACCCAATGAGTACTGTCCAGTTTTAGAAATTTTAGTGAAATGAATATAACTCCATGTTCTTTCCTACGCGTAGCCATTTTGTGTCAGGTAACCATCTTGTATGCCACTTTTCATTATATTCATTTGTCCTGTCTCCTGAGGATTTATAGATATTAAATAGTTGCTCAAAAAGCCTTGAGTGAATAACAGAGGCCAGAGCTGCAGGAGATAGCTATGTAGCATTCAAACTGGCCGGCGGGTCAAGATGACATGTTTCTCGCTGTTCACATATGTTCCAAAATATTCTCTCTAAACAACTTATTGTTTAGAATAACCGTTCTTTTGGGTTCTGAGAAGTTAATCATGTATGATTGTTCTGCGCTTGCCTGGCATTTTAGATGTTAAATTCCTTATCTTGCATATTCATATTGTGTCTATGTTTTACCAACCAATGGTAATACATGAATTATAATAAATTTGAATTATTATTAATCAAAGCATGCGCCTCTATAAAAGCTGCTGCCTGTCAATCAATAAACAGATAACTTTGATCATGTTAAGTGGTGTGGTGGTTGGAAAGTTATTTTTCAAGCTCGGCTATCCTCTAACTGAATTTGGACCCCAGAAGCATATCGTATAGCAAATAGTTATGTTTGCACTAACAGACATAAGAGCACATGGTTATCAACTTTGAGCATTGGTTTTCATGCAAATTGCAGAGTTGTATAGATACAGTCTACCCATCATAGTTACATTCTAGAATAGCTTTCTCACGGGCTACAGATGGCAGCCATTTTGTTCATTTCCTAAACTACCCCTTAAATAACTGAACCACTTTCAGGTAACAACTATGACAAATAAGCATGTTAAAAAAAGACTACAAAAACAAACTGCGTACCCAATAAGTTATAATAATTTTTATTCATGTTAGAAATTCTATCAGTGTTCGAACATTAATATTTAGAGAGTTTGTACAATTTCCAATGTTTGAAATGTAAACCACACTAAATCACAAAAATGAAACAAACACATTATTGTATGGTAGGGATTATAATGCTCTTTCAACGTGGTTAACCCGTTCTCTGCTGGAGTGGTTTAGCAATACCCACTGTAAAAAAAAAAGAAAAAAAAAAGGGTTTTGCTGTCCAACTCGAAACCATGAAGGGGTTAAGTGATACTTTGTCCGGTGTTTTTAATAGCATGTGTGCACTGTACCCAAATTTCATGTCTCCCAATGGTATCAATACATATAAACTCTTTAAAAATATACTTCTGTCAAAAAAGACTTGATCACTACTATGTACACTACAAAAATAAATTTTCATATAAATAAATTATATGGCATATGTTTATCTTTGTAAATGAAATGACACAAAACCCACTCCTGCCCAATCAGGCAGACAATGAGACCCAGTTTGAATAGTTTTTTCCTTTTAACTCCTTACTCTAAAATGCTATGAGTCTTTAATGTAAATGTTATATACTCTCTCCTATTTAACATTAGTAAGCATTCTATACAAATAAAAATTCCATTAAAAGTAGCCCATAGCTGTAATAGTGTTTTCCAATAGAAATAAAAAATATCCCTGCATTGTCTTGTTATAAACTGGCATGACAAATACTGTAAGAACACATTCGTATTATACAAAAATATAAATATTAAAAAACATACAAAGAAAAACATTGCCAGCTACTGTCCTCCCTTTGCCAATGTGACTATAGGAGATATATATATATATATATATTTATAAAGTCTATACTGTGCAGAAGGCAGCACACTAACAAGGGAGCGGGGAGATTTGGCCATGTATGTGTGTGTAGTAGGAGACTTGGGGAAATACAGCTTAGAGTCCATTAATATTACAAATGCCAACATGTCATGATAGCACAGAGATGCTCAAAAATATCATCCGCAAGTACATTAGTGACCATCTTAAATATGACTTGTCCGTGGGATGAAGTGCACCTGCTTGGGAACCATCTTACAGCATAAATATATAGCATATTGTATGCCATGTTATAAAGTGTCTAATTGAAGCTGATTGTTTATAGCTGCAACCAACCTAGGAAGAGAAGAATGAATGAATATATATATATATATATATATATATATATATATATTAACAGATATATGATATATTGCTTTTCATTTAAAGCCTGAGGCTCCTGGTCAAATATTGGCCAAACTTCTACTTGTTTGAATAGGATATATATAAAATGAATTCTGGACAGCTCTGAAAGCTACTAGGTGAGACTAAGACTAAATTTCACACAGGTGAGTGCGATCTCATCGCATCACCAAAGTGTGATGTCCCTGTGGATATGAGGCTTTTCTGTGTTAAAACCGCCTCGCATCACTTCAGAGAAGTAGCGATCCTCCGCTGTAGCTTTTAGACATTTTTGGCCTCATGTCCACGAGGAAATTATATTTAGCAAATCCACGCGGGAGAAAAAACACAAATCCACATCCCATAGGAATGCATGGACCATCCGCGGTTAATTAAATAGCCGCGGATGTCATTTTAAGTGATTTGCGGATTTCACGCGCGGGAAAAAAAAAACGTGGCATGCTCCATTTTAACACGGATCATGCATGTGGGAGCTCTATTTCAATTGATCTCCCGCATAAAAAAAAAAGACAATTATAGTGTATCCGCAGCAGAAATCCGTGCGGGCCTGATTTTCCCCCGTGGACATGAGGTGAAATGACCCAGCGGAGGATCACAGAGTGGTTCCCATTGTTTTCAATGGGAAAACCTCGCGTCACACTTGTGTGCATGCTGCACGCCATGCGATGCTATGCTGGCCCCATTGAAAACAGTGGGCGATGCAAGGCGTTCCAAGGGAAGAGATCTACGATGCGCTCCGCCTGCATTCACTGAGCGATCATCGCTCCTGTGTAAAAGCGCAGGAGTGATGATCGCAGAGATGACTGTTGGGCGCCCAATAGTTCACTGCAATCAGGAATGATGGTAATTCCAATTCATGGAGCTGAATTACAGACTAGTTGAGGATCACTGTGCCATACATGACCATTTATGAAATGAAGGTAGTTTTTCAGGTTGTGCCATGAAGGTTTAGCTTTGAAGTGTATGAAGAATGTGTACGCGGCTCTAACACTGTAAGCAAACGGGGTCCATTGTTGTATTGCTATCTATACGGATGGCAGTGATCTGGACACGGAGACAATTGTGGTGGTCTCAGTGTGCTTATGTAACAATAGCTTATAATGAAGAAAGGCAGCTACATATTCCTGGTTAGATTGGTTTTGAAGACTTTTAAGTGCCTTAAACTTTTTTTTTTAAGTATTTCAATTAATATTCCTCTACCACCCGGCAGCATGCAATGTGATGTACACTGCAAACCCCCTGCGGCGCATGAAGAATGTATACAGTATATCCATGTACAAAATAAAAAGAACATAAAACTCATCATCTGAATTAAATTAATAGCATAAAGGTAAACTCTGAGCAAAACAACATATCTATGTCTGTAATAGAGGAAGGGAGGTAGATAGGGAAAACATTTACAAAAAAAAAAAAAATAGTAGCACCAACATAAGGAAAAGTTAATGTAAGCGATATTAAAAAAAAATGTATCATTCGGATGTTGTTCCGTCCCCTTTATCACTTTGAAGTGCTTTAATTACAAAAAAGACAATTTTTAACACTTAGCCAGCCGTGAATGACAACACTCATGATTGGCCAAGTAGCCCCTAAGCTGGAATGGCACCAAAGCAATTGTGCCAGTTGCCATCCCACAAAACTACACATAAAGGGTATAAATAAAAGACTGATTTGTAAAGTCTGCAAATCACGCTTGCTAATGAGAATACAAGTCTCCCGCAAGTAAGTGCTGAAGATGAATAGGAGAAGACTCCCAACATTGCAGGTTTTTTTTACATAAGCACACCAAGAATACAGAACACAGTGGAACAGACTCTACAGTATCACATGAGACAGGTGCACACACCCAGACACAAGGACAGGCAAGAGACAACATTGGCTAAGACAAAAATTCTTCGTATCTGCCCATCTGAAAAGAGAAGAGAGATACTCACGCATAGCGTGTTTGAAGAATCATCAGTAACATACTACCACAGGGTTGTGATATGAACATTAAAAACATCAAAAACAGAAAAAACCTTTACACACATAAAACAACACCTATCACGGAAGCAATATTTGCATAGAAATTATACAAGTACATTATACAGTATTTAAGCAGCAGAAAAATATGCTGGATCTTATATCTAGATTAAAGTGTGGCACAAATCCTGTACATTAAGTAGAGGGGGCAAACGAGCTTCGCCCCCCCTGGTAAAAGGAGCCGAGGAACTCCGTAGTTATACTAACTTTACATAGTTCTTTTGTATATTACATATGTATACACCTTTTAAATATTTATAGCAATATTTAACACATTTGTACAATAGATTACAGTAATAATGAACTGTTTTGTCTTGATGCAGCATGTCCATTATAGAAAACCTCCAGCAGCTATCGGTAACCAGTCTGGAAATTCTGTCCCGTCTTTGGCCATCAATGATTCAGAATGTGTTGACTCTGTAATAGAACGGAAAACAATGAAGTAACTCATTACGAATTGCCCCGATCTTTCATATTCCGCATGAAATGACAACGATGCAGCGTGTTTCGTTGAAATACTGTTATGCTGTTCCTCTGCTGCTCCTCCTGGAAATATAAGGAATGCATTGTCAAGTGAGCATTATGTATGGGGTGTGTTACTACACAGTCTGATACTGCGAGCACGCATCGGGATAGTATTAGACTGTGTAGAAACGCGTCACACTGACAATAGTGACTCCTTATTGTCAATGTATTTATACTTCCAGGAGGAATAAGAGAGGAACAACATATATGAGTCATGCAGAACTGTTATTTCATGGGGAATAAAAGTATTTACGAACAGATGTGAGGAAAGTGGATAAAAACTCTCTTTAAAAGCATTCCTTCCCAATTTAAAGAAGCATATACTGTGTTTCCCTGAAAAGAAGACCCTGTCTTATATTAATTTTTGCCCCAAAAGAGGCACAGGGTCTTATTTTCGGGGGGTGTCTTAAAATACTCACCTAGCAGACACTGTCCGGGTCCTTCCCGCTGGTCTCAGGAGCTCCGGGCAAGCTTCCGTGCAGTTGTCAGCGCTGAAGGAAACCTCTCTTGCTGGTAACAGGGTTGAATTTCCCTCCACCAGCAAGAGATTGCTCTGATTGGCAAGCGCCATGGCCATTCATGGCTGTGATTGGTGCATCAAGCGCTGGCTCTGATTGGCTGCGGCACTCAGCCAATCAGAGCAAACTCTTGCTGGAGGCGGGGATTTCAACCCTGTTACCAGTAAGAGAGGTTTCCTTTGGCACTGACAACTGCACAGAAGCTTGCCCGGAGCTCCGGAGACCAGCGGGAGGGAGTCGGACGGCGCCTGCTTGGTGAGTATTGTTTTTTTTTCACGTAGTGTAGCTAGAGCTTATTTTCAGGGTACAGTTTATATTTCATGACCCACCCCCCACATAGTGTAGGTAGGACTTATTAACGGGGTAGGTCTTATTATTGGGGAAACACAGTAGTATGTAAAGATTTCTCTATGCTAATTTTACATGCATTCTACAGGTTTTTCACATCTGCAGGTCTCTGTCATATACAAGTACTTGAACTTTAGGTCATTGCTGGGAAATATAAAAGCTCACACATGAACAGTTCATTTTTTTCTCTCTCAAGAGATCACATTTAATAGTTAATGACAAATATTGTACCTTATTTTGAGACATTTCCTCGTGTCCTTTCTTCGCATTCAACATCTTGCAGCTCTATCACTTCTACTTTAGAGTCCCTTCTCTCATAGCGCACATTAAAAGGCACATGAGGATCCTCATAAGGTCCATGATCATCTTCGTGATACTCACTGTAAAATGGGTAACTACCACGATTATTGTGGCTACACACTGAAGGGTGAACAGCAACAGTAACTGAAGCCGAAGCAGTCACAGTAGTAATAGGCTGGCAGTAGGCGGGCACTGAAGTACCCGCTGGAGCAAAAGCAGTTCTCCTATTGCTTTGTAAGTTTGGTCTCTGTCCTGAGCGATCTCTGGTACTAGGACCAGCATGGTTCTCAGTAGAAGATTCAAAAGCATCCCTGCGAGGTCGATAAGGAGGTGGCCGTGACTGTTCCCTTGACTCCCACCTCTGATTTCTTTTAGGGCGCCATTGTTGTTGAGGTCTTGGGTCTTGTTCAGGCTGTGTCCTCTGACTAGACTGGCTGTGTGTGGCATCTGGCATTACAACCTAGAAAGTAAAATACAAGAGTTAGAAATACTATAGAAGGGCTTGTTCACATCCGAGTCCGTTGAGAAGCTCCGTCATTAATTCCATTTAAAAATAGGGCTAAATAGTGCAGCATGCGGCTGAAGTTTGTCCTGTAAAAAAGTTGATAACGGAACAAACACCACTAGAGCCAACCAAGAACGTTCGGCTCTGTCGTAAGAGGAATCCATTCGGGCAAGGGGTGGCGTATTCCTGCTCCCCAAACGGAACAGGAAAACAGAACCCGCGAGCGCTAATGTGAAGGAGATTTAAATTTGGCAACCAGACATTACAAGCTTTAATAGCTTAGCGTAAAATACATTTCAGGAAACCATTCACTTTCTCACTGTTTTCAATCTACTAATTACTATTAAATAATGTAATTTGACAGGTGTCATTAAAGCTAACTTCCAAAGCAGCAATGCGATCAAGCAGGGCAGTAAGGCGCTGTTCGCATGTCAGTCACAGCCTCCTTTGGGAGCCACTGTCAATAGTTCTATCCGGTCTTACGGCAAGAATAGTACCGCATGCATGCATGTTGGAAATCATGATGGACCATATTATTAGTCAATGAGGCAGTTGGGCATCGTTCAGATCTCTCATACCACACCTATTGCACATTGTCATGGCTTCTGTTATGACCGAACATAATGAAAGCTGTCTTCCAGAACCTCGCCAATAACATGCTACCAAGAAGTTGAAAGCTTTTTCTGCTTCTGTATTGTAGAAATTGTACAGCTGTATCTCATTTGTGGCCTGGTTTCCTATACTTTCTAATGATTCTATCCTTGCAGTAAGAGAAACCCACCATCCTAGCAAGTTTTTGCGGGCGTATGCCTTTACATACACCAATATGAATACAAGAATAGGACTGCATCCTGAGCAACTGATTAGACAGGAGGCGAGTTTTAGACTACATCAAACATCCTTTGGGCTGTTCTCACTGGGGAGAGTGAAATAAGTGACAGCCAGACTCTTCTTTTTCCCCATCAGAACAAAATACTGTACATGTTAATATCCAACGTGGCTGATTTTTGTCCCCAACTCAGGACACTCCCTTTAGATGGTTGGCTGGTTCTGACAAAAATGGCAGCTCCGACTGGTGTTTAGCTAGTACGTATGGTCACCTTTAGAATACCATGCAACTTTGTTACAGTGTCTGATTATAGGCTTCCCTAATGGAGCAGGACTGAACAACAGCCAAAAAGTAATCACTGAGTAAATTAAGCAGCAGGTGACTGCCATCCATTGGGGAGTGCTTAAAGTGACCCCCCAGTCCTGGACAAACAAAGACGGGCTCACCACTTTTCTGACTACCTGATGCACACTGTGTATTAGTATGCATCAGTAGTGTAAGGCACTAGAAGATGCTCTGACTGTCCAGTTTTGCTCACATGGGCAGCACTGGCCAATCAAAGCAGCATATAGTGTCTTATTTTAATGATGCATACTAATGCAGCGTGTTTATAAAGTAGTCAGAGAAGTGGTGGGGTCATCTTTGTTTGCGTAGGACTGTAGGGTTGCTTTAAATATAATTGTTTTACCTGTTGTTAGTATGGTCCATCATCAGTGCAGATAGAAAACCTAGTACACTCTTTGTAATAAAAAATAAATAAAAATAAAGCCCCTAGAAGGAGTTGTTGTTTTGCAAACTCGGCATGCAGTTACATCTCAGGCAGATATGTAATGATCAGAGTTGTGGCGTGATTAGATAAACGGTCTTGTCACCGGAGGCCCTAAAAGTGGTGTCCCCCTTGGCCTATAAAAAGGCTCTCAGAGACTCCTTGTGTGTAGTGACCTCTTCTTCCACTTGTGTAGAGCTTGTTGACCACCAGGTGCCTCTACGACACAATCAAAGCGATTTTACCAAGTTAGCAGAGTTTGAGAGGGGGCTCATTATTGGAATGCGAGAAGCTGGAAGGTTGTATCAACAAATTGCCCCCTACGTGGGCCATTCTGACCAGCCTGTTAGGAGGTGTTTGGACCAGTGGATGCATGAGGGCACGCACACAAGAAGAACGGGCTCAGGATGCCCTTGACAGACCACCAGTAGAGAGGATCGTTCCGAGAAGCATGTGCAGCTCCAACGGTTTCATTGTCCTCCATCCAGAGACAGGTGGTACCATCATTACAGTTCCCTAAGTCTGTCAGAACCATTTCCAGGCACTTGGCTGAAGGACATTTGGTCTCACGGTGCCCATAATATGTACTACCTTTGACTCTGTTTGCAGTGGTGTTGTTAATGACGAAATGGATCGCTATGAAGTAGAACCGGGTTGTTTTCAGCTATGAATCCATGTTTAGTTTGGGCACTGATAACGGCCGTGTTTGTGTCTGGAGACCTAAGGGTGAACACCTCAATCCTGCTTTTGCTGTGGAGGGGCACACTGCACCCACTGCTGGTGTGATGGTCTGGGGGGTCATCGTATATGACAGTCGGTCCCCCCTTTTAGTAGTATGATGGACAATGACAGCTCAGCAATATGTTCAGGACATCCTGCAGCCACATTTGTTGTCTCTCATTTCGGCTTCCAAGAGGCATTTTCCAGCAGGATAATACTCGGCCGCACACACGAGGGGGTCACAGGAATGCCTCCACAACAATGCCACACTTCCGCGGTCCTGTATGGGACCATCTGGGACACTAACTTCAAGAGCCTACAAGTTTACAAAATCCAGAGGCTCAGTTACAGCAAATGTGGACCAATGTGCTGAAGGATACCATACGGAACCTGTATATCTCCATGCCCTCCTGTATCACATCTTGCATCCTAGCTAGAGGCGGTCAACAGGGTACTAGAGCCTCCATGCCCACCCGTATCACATCTTGCCTCCAAGCTAAAGGCAGTCCAAAAGGGTACTAGAGCCTCCATGCCCACCCGTATCACATCTTGCATCCAAGCTAGAGGCGGTCCAAAAGGGTACTAGAGCCTCCATGCCCACCCGTATCACATCTTGCATCCAAGCTAGAGGCAGACCAACAGGGTACTAGAGGCTCCCTTCAAGGGGTCAGTTTTCTGCAATAATTTACTATTTTGCTGTGATACTGTAATCACTTTTATCAATGTTACAGTTACCCATATAAGGTTTCATTCAATTCCGACAACTCTCTCTAGGTGCTTGATTTATTTTTGACAATGATTGTATGTGTATTATAACATTTTATATAACGACTTTGGATAAAATAAAAGCAGTACTTACAGAACATCTAGGGAAGACCGGATTTCTTGTGGCTTCAACAATAACTTGATGTGGAGGGGCTCCAGCTCTTTGGGCTTCATACTGGTGAAATTCCTCACTGAAGCCAGACACTGTAGTTTGTGAGCTTGACTCGGAGTCTGAAGAGTCTGACCCTGTCTGTGCTTGTTGTTGTAACACTGGAAACCTCACAAAGTTTGGAGGCACACCTAAAGATGGTGTGGGTAACCGATCTCCACCATTCGTTGGGGACACCTAGAAAAACATTTTATGTTACATACTATACCATATACCAGATACATCCACTCTCATTTTAGCTCTAATTTGGTTAAGCACTTTAATCACTCATGAAACTAATTCAACACAATATTGTGAATACAGCAAAACTCTTGAATTTGGAGCCATCCACTGCACAACCTCTGGGTGACTCCAAATAGATATATATGGGATAAAGATCTTATGACAGAATATCACAAAATCATGTTACTTTGAAAATGTGGCTACCTTGTGCCACACATATCTGGACATGTCCAGCCAAGTGGAAAGGTAAGGAAGAACACACTTGTATGTATGTATACATACAATACCATACAAGTACTATATGTAGTTTTGTTTTAAATGGGTTGTCCGCTTGTAAACTATTAATGGCCTATGCCCAGTATAAGTCATCAATAGTAAATTGGTAGGAGTCTGCTGCTCGAAACCTCTGCCAATCAGCTGTTTGCCAGACACTGTGTGCTTGTGCACTGAGCCGAGTTCTGCAGGAAGCAGACAGCTCCGTTGCTACTGCAGTGGCCAAGCTTGGTATTGCAGCAAAGTTCCCATATATTTCAATGGGAGCTTGGCCTGCAATATTAAGCCTGGCCACTATAGTAAGAAAAAAGCTGTCTACTTACTGTACAATTCAGCTCAGTATATGAGTGCGCTGACGCAGCAAACAGCTGAGGATAGACCATCAATAGTTTACAACCAGACAACCCCTTTAAGGAAAATCTTTATTGTAATATAAAGTCCCTAAACTGCATTTCAAATGTGTACAAAGTGTGAACACTGTTAATAAGAATATGACGACTACCTCAGGATAAGGTCCAAAGAAGGATAGGAGTACCGGAAGAAGCACCAATCCATTTAGTACCCCAAGAAGGGTTAATATTGCCAACACAGCAAAGAAGTACCTGCAAAGACAAAACAATAAATGGTCACTACACATCATCAGATAAAGATGCAGTTTATTGGACTAGAATCCGAACATGCAATATTCTGACCGATCATATACAACGGCACACAACCACAACAGCAAGCAGCATTAGAAACACTTGGATTAGTTTACCTTGAATGTTAAATCCAACAATTTGTTCTTGGTTAGCAGAAAAGAAAATGGTTAGATTGTTACTACAACAGAAGGCTTTATAAACTGCTTCTATTCATGAAAGTGTAACACAGGACTCGAAAATATGGAATGTGCAGTGAATAGAACACAATATCACTCTCCACTGTTCTCCCCATTAGCCGGAGCAAGAAAATGGTAAGGGCGGAAAGAGAATTCAAGAAAAACTCTCTACAAGGCAAAAAGAGCCACTTCTCCCGAATGCTAATCCACAGTTTCTGAAACTTACTATAGCAATCTCCAATTAAGTCACTAGTTGTTCAGGTAAAGTCCTTTTTTTTTTCTCTCTTCCTGGTCTCTAACCACTATATTCCTCCTGGAATTCAATGTGTTTCAGTTTTAGCGCATAGCTTAAATTGCAAACCGTTTTGAGTAGAGGAACAAGCTTTTTGTATAAGAAAATGCTTTCCATTCTATGGTATGACTGAGCATTGTACGGAGTAAAAGGCTCCACAATGGCTGAGCTGCATTGCAGGCTAATCTTTTGTTGATCAATTTAGCATCTCTGAATACTCTTGTTTTGAGTCAGCCAATTCAAACATAAAGGCTAAAGTAATGGGGAAGAGGAGGGAAGTGCACAAGTGGATGCCGTTTCCCACCACTAAGGCTTATGCTCAGGGATTATTCAGAAATACACTGGCAGACCCTTCCGTAGAAGTTGTCGCTGAGGGATGTTTATTTTTTCTAAAAAAGTTCATAAAAGTTAATAAAATGTAGGATTATTTACTGAAGGTTGACTAAAACAAAAGATGCGGCTGGCAGAAGTACATTTTTCCCCTTCACTTCAAATAATTTCAGTCGTGCAACACTCCGTAGAAGAGGTTAACTGAGGCTTGGCTGGGGATCCGGCTTTTGTTTTCCTTGTATCTTTTTTTCTAGCGAAATCACAACATACAAATAACCTGGTTCTGTAAACATCTCGGAAAATCTTAACTCCATTAGTACAATGAACAAGCCAATGTCCTCTTCAAATGTAAACCAAGCAAAACTTTAGACTGGGATTTGTATCAACAATAGGCCCCAGAAACATTTGCATGTCATCCATCTAGCACTAGAATAAACAAGGAGATTATATTTCAGTCTGCTTTGCATATACAATGTCTGTTAATTTACTCCATTTTAGTGGAGCGCATCGTTGAGCTAATCTCTCTGTCTTTCCAGAACTTTTGGAACATTGGTAATCCCCTGGAACAATGGAATAACATTTGATCACTTTATATCCAACCTAGAAAAGAACCAGATTTCTATTTAGCTCAAACATGTGTGTTGAGAAGCGGGTAAACATGATGGCTCCCAAGCACAGAGAACTCAATATAAATACCATCTCACTTAACCATCTGTGAAAAGGAGTATATTCACAGGAAAAGTCTGTCTTATTAGAAGGAAGGATACAGAAAGGAAGTGTGACTTCTAACGGATACCAAACACTGCGTATATAGATGCCGTACAGCTTGCCAATGAAACTGAGCTGAGTACGCTTTCAGCTGGATCAGTTGTCGATCTGGTCTATAAGGGACCCCCAGCTGCAGATGTTGGAGCTCAGTATGCCCAAATTTGTGTTCCCATGGGAATCAAGCTAATGCCAAAGGCTGCTTTCCCGATTAACCTTTTGCAATGCAATTTTGGATTCAGGGTTTTCTAGGGGGTTTTCTCTTTCTGCCATTATACAATCGCGCCATCTGCTGGCTAGAGCCAGTACTGAGATATGGGACATGCTGGAGAGGCCCCTGACAACAGAGCGGCCAGTAAAATACAGCAAGAATACCCTCCTGCCGGACGTCTTCCAACATCGGAGCTGTACAGGCTTCAATCAGAATGTCAGAAGACGTCAGACGGTGGATTGGTAAGGGTTAATATAAACAAGTAAGCCCCCATACATAATAGACCTTATTCGTCTGAACATGCCAATGATGACGGAGATGGATGACTGTTAAATGTGTATGGTGGCTTCTCAGCTCTTTTACCTTGCATTATATGGTTGGGGAATAAGACTCGGGCGCGTTGAATTTCAATGGTCAAAATCTTTTGTTCTCCATAAAGATAAGCCGCCACCAGATCTGTCTGGCGGTGACTTTCTCAACAACAAAAAAAATGCAATAAGTTTTCATGTGTATGGGGGAGTTGAGAGAAATAGTTCATTCAGCTGGCAATTATTAAGGAGTATGGGCATCTTAAAGGGGTTTTCCAAACCGAAGCTATTGATGACCTATTCTTCGGTTTGGTCATCAATCAGTGGAGGAATTTGCAGGCGGCCAGAAATCTCAAAGTGCAGTCCGTTCTGCAGTCCTCAGACAGTAGGTCATCAATAGCCTTGGACCGGAAAACTCCTTTAAGCATGCTAGTTTGTGAAAGAATTAGTAGAAATAGTTTTGCTGATTATTTCAAGTGTTTGGTTGGCTTTATCTATGTTTTTTATTAAGACTGCAAGTAAACTGTTATCAGGTGAGTTAAAGGGGTTTCCCTGGATTATAATATTGATGGCCCATCCTTAGGATAGGCTATCAATATCAGGTCAGGATTAACTGTAGTAGCAGAGCTACTACAGAATACACAGCACTGGGACTGGAGCACAGTGACCTCTTCAGTCAGCTGATTGGTGGATTACCAGGAGTTGGACCTCCACTGAGGGTAGACCATCAATATTATAGCCCTGGACAACCCCTTTAAAGTAAGTGAACAATGAAATGAAGCTGACCATAACAACAAGGCCTCCAGGACCCCATGAACATGTCTACTGTCATAGCGAGAAGGAGACACGCTGCTGACAAGCCGCTCTGGCGGTGTTATCTCCTGAAGGAACAGAGGATCGGCATGGTGGAATCTAACAGACCCATTCCTATAGTACATGTTGGTAAATAGTTGGCTTGCCCCTATACATCTAAGGTGGAATCTGCTTCCATCTATCTAATGAGTTTGGGCAGCTTTATTATTGGGTAGTGCACAAACAAAGCAGTCCAGAAGAGTTGGATGCCAAATTCAGCTGTCATATCTGTAGCTCTCTATATGTTGTTCTCCTTACTGAAATTCATACAAAGTAACCCTGATGTCAATAGGAGTGACTTTCATCAACTTGATTCAGTTTAGCGTCATACAACAAAATGTCATTTTCCAAGCAGTGTTACAAAGTATTCTTACACAAATTATGTCCGGTGCCAAGTAAAAGGTGGCTGTCACATTTACATGGATATGAGGATCTATTTTAAATAGAAGGAATTTCATATGCCCATCCTCCATCAGGCTTTGTTCTTGCTCCCAGGCTTTTTTTTGCAATAGCAGTCCGCCACAATGAAGCAGTGTTACATCTAAGATTAGTCATTTTACAGAGCTCCACAGGTTGTTTGTAACAGAGAGGGATCTATTTCACTGCACTTATCAAATTCCCTTCAAAGAAAACCTCCCAGAGCTGACGAACTTACATTCTTAATTAAATCCACAAGAAAACAGTCTCCCTTTTTTAATTCCCCGCAGAAACCCCCAGCTCCTAATGCCATCTAGCAAATGAATCATTTTGCTGCTCAACAGCCTAGAGTATTACTGTAAGGGTTAATATATATACCTGGAGTTAGAAAATAAGGATTAGGTATGTGAACTAAATAAAGATGCAATGTTATATGATGGAGAAAACAGGAAAGACAATTTAGTATATATATTATTAAATGCAATAAAGAAAAAATGAAAATCGTGAATTACCTAACAATAAAGTCAAACTCTGATCCAGCTAACATAAGGACTCCCAGTAAGGTAGACACGGCTCCATCAAGTACCGGAGCAAACATGTGCTCCAAGGCCAGGACTGCCCTACGGTTCTTGTCTCCAATAGCTGTGAGAAAAGCCTATGAATGAAGAGAAAATTCCATTATCATTGAGTGCGGGGTTTCATGAAAAGAACAGTGTCATCATATGCATCAGAACTATGTATACTGGGGACTTGGTCAAGCATATGTGCCCACATTGTGATGGCTCCGCAAACCCAGTGGGCCCTGGCATATGTCCAGGTTTGCCTGGTGCAGACACCAGCAAGCCCTGCAATGCAGGTCTATGTGGGTTTTTGCCTGTTTCTCTTTGGACAGAAGACTGGGAAATATGAATCAAGCTGCATATAAAACCCACTTGGCTACATTCACAAACAGCGATTTTGTGGCAAATTCTTTCACCCATGCTTTACTGCAACAAGTGCATGGGCATTAGTTTTTTCATCAGGTATTTGGTGCAGCACGCAATACATTTGGGCTTTTTTTTTAAAGTAAACCACATCTGAAAAAAACATTTGCAATGCATATATGTATTTACATATTAAGGCTATGTTCATAACTGAGTCGCAGATCTGGCATGAAAAAAAAAAGGACGCCTGCATGATGGACAGAAACTGACAGGATCCCATGATAGTCAATTGGATGTCTTTGGCACCATTCGATTCAGTCATAAGATAGATCCATTCAGCCATAACGGAGCAGAAAAAAGCAATCCCTGAATGCATATGTGAACATAGCATAACTTTTTTTTTTCTTAATTTATGTTACTAAAGCAGTAGAAGTAGGTTCTTTACTGTAAGAGCAGTGAAACTATGGAAAGCTCTGCCTGAGGACGTGGTGATGGCAAATTCGATACAATATTATATGGTGTAATCATTAATAACTTCAGAAGGGTTGTTGATCCAGGAAATTTTTCTGATTTCCAGATTGGAGTCGGGAAGGATTTTTTTCCCCTAAAATGGGTAGAATTGGCTACTACCTTATTGGGATTTGTTTGCCTTCCTCTGGATCAACATTGGGGGGGAAATAGGCTGAACTGGATGGACATATGTCTTTTTTTTTGGCCTTACCTACTATGTTACAATTATAACATAAGCTACTCCAGAAAAGCAAAGTTTAAACATAGACAAAACAGTGCAGATAAAATAGTCTCAAAGTTTGATTTCTGAGCAAAGATAATTTGAAAGGGAACATGCCCCCAGTACTGCAGCTGTAGAACCACCTGTACTGATAAGATATTGAAGTAATGCACATTTCCAAAGTTATTTTGTTAGATGTCTTTGTACGTTCACATATATATTCACATTTTCTGCGCCACATGCAAACTCCCAGAGAGTGATCTGGCTGGCGGACCAGAACATCTATGATGGGCTGGCCGGACCTTTTCTGCTGGCCTACGTACTTCCCTAACGCCGCCCCTTTTTGTTAATGTACTGTAGAGACATCCTCCCCATCATCAACGCAGCAAATTCTTGCGCATGCGCTGGTGACTCTGGGACCGGCATAGGGGCAGTTCATCTATCCCTACTGCGGGCAGATTCAGTAGACTCAACTACGCATGTGCCACTAATCCTCTACTTCTGGACCTACTATCAGTTTGATTGCTGTGTTGATGATGTGGAAGACGTCTCTATGTCACAGTAGCACAGAATAACATTGTTAGGGGAGGTACGCAGGACAGCTGAACTTGTCCAACCAGCCCACCAGAGGCAGTCCAGCTTGCCACCAGACCGCTTGCTGGGAATTTGCATGCAAGGTGGGAGATGTGCATGCCTTCTTTTTAAAGGTTGAATTTGACCAGGGTGCCTAACAAAATAAGTAAGGAAATGTGCATTACTTCATTGTTTTATTGTTATAGGCTGTTTTATAACTGCAGAACTGATGACAGGTTTCCTTTAACCCTCATGTGGTACCAAGAGGTCTATTTGGCCCCAGTCTTGTACTTTGAAACTAGTGCTACACAAGGATTAAATAAAGTGTTGTAGCGACCAGTAGGCATCATGGGAGTAAAAATCTGTAACCACTATAATGAAAGATGTATTCAGGTATTAAGGGGGTAAAAACAAAATACAGTATGAACAGTTCTTCATACTTACCAAAGCCACATGTACAGTAAATTCTACCCCAATGCCCACAGAGGCTATCAGAATCACCACGGGCACGGCACTCAGCTTAATCCCAATGAGCCCCATCATTCCAAAGAGCTCAACGGTCATAAGGGCCAAGACCAATACCTATGAAGAAAAAAAAATCACAAAATCTGTCACAACCCCACACAACATAAACCAAACTGTTATCTACATGAATACGCTGCAAGAAATACAAAATACACATATACTAAGATGATGCATATATAAAATGTTATATCCTCCTAATGCAGCAGGAGTATGTTGGACACAACTTTTTAGTTTTCTCCAGCACATCACAGGTCAACTGCTTACAGTTCAGCATTTATCCACAAGAGGGACTGTAAATATAACATATGACCTTGTTTGCCCTTGCATCAAATAAAGCATATAAGAGACATTTGAGGTAAAAAAAAAATAAATGCAGGATTTAGAAATATGACAACAAGTATTTTCCAGGATATTTAATGTTAAATCCTTAGCTAGCTAAAAAAACAGACAGAAAACTAATGGGTGTCAGGTTACAGGGAGGCCTCATGGCTTTTAAGCAACTAGGAAAGATTGGTTATAGACAAAGCAGGCAGTGAAGCAAATTTCACTGATGAACTGAAGTGGGGTTAAGAAAAGTCTTCTAGTACAGTACTGTTCAAACAAAAGTAAAAACTAGTATAAAGAGCACAAAAAGTTGCAATTTCTAGAAAAATCTGGCCAGGTAAAATAGGATACAGAGGAAATCTTTTTTTCCCTTCACTCCCTCAGGCCTTTATTAATGTGTGAACCTGGCCTAAAAGTTCACAATGACAAGTTAACAAAAATATAGTGAGATCCACTTGTGTTATGTATCAAAAAAAGAACTGTACTATTATATTGTTTATTCCTCCAGTTTACAGCTTTGCTTCTGGCGACTAACCAAAAATAAGTGCGCTCACCATATTCACACTGCATATTGGATGGCTAGAACTCCAAAGTAAGTTTCTATTGTAAATGAAAGTGAATGCGTATCAATTAAAAATGTGCTTGTTCTTAAGGGAGTATCTGGATTAAGTTTTTTCAGGTTTACTCTGTAGCTGTGAACCCTCCCTTTCTTTCCCCTTCGAAGTCGAATAAACATATCATGAATGATGTAACATACTTTATTCCACCAGAGATCCAGACATAAACAAACCTTACTGGCTGTAGCAAGAGCTATGCCGAAAGGAATTCGACTGCAACAAAGAACCTTATTAACTTACAATGATTCCAGCAGTCCAGGGGTTCAGAAGAAAGAGGGCACACACCAGGAATGTGCAGGCCAGGACCACGCTGATGGACAAGAGCAGCCAGTGGCGGAGCCCAATGTATTGCTCCCAGAAGAGGAATGGGTAACCATTTGGATAACTTGATACTCCCAGGCTGGTATAATTGTTGCAAATGGCTCTAACTTTCTCTATAGCTTCCACAAAATCTGACGTTTCTCGTAGACCGTTGAGGTAGAAAGGAAACTGGGCATACTCTATTGGCTCAGCTGCATGGACTGAAGAACAAATAAACACGGAGATCAATAATGGTAAACATTAAATAGAACATTAAAAGAAGCATATTGTACAGCGGCTGTAAAAGTAAAAACACACAAAGAAGGGCTGGTAAAGCTGTTGACAATGACCGAGCCAGAGAAAGATCTACCAAGATAAAAAGGCCTTTGTTTTAAGAAATTTAGAACATATGATCATTTAATAGTCTGGGAACCTTGATTTTCCATGCTTCTTTTATCATGTAACGGTAACCCTAGATCTACCACAATAAGGAGGAAAAAGAAGCTAGATATATAAATTCCAGTCACTCATACTGCTAGCGTTCGGTTACTGTCGTTGTGTGTTCCAGACCCTGCAGGGTCATTCAGTTGACTTGCTAAACATGATTTGCCCTATTATAATCTCAACTATAAATTTTCATTAAGACAAGGTTTGGCAGGCTGCCACAAGGCTCTAGGGTTCAGATACAGTAAAGCTATTTTTTTTTTTTTACTTTTTAGCCAATTGCAGTTTTTCTTGTATATGTAAATTTCCTTCAAATGTGTCTTTCTACCACCAAAAATATCCATGGATGAAAAAAGCTCAAAAACAATATATTATTATGTTGCGGGATTTAGTAACATACTACTTAGTAACAATGCTTTACAATTGGGGCAAGCAGTAATAAACACCCCTACAAGTTACAAGTTTTTAGTTTATACTGTGTTCTAAGCTTTTCAGCTAAATTAACAATTAATATTAATACTTAAGTGTTGACCGGTGAAGCAACATTTGTTTCTGGCCGAAAGGAAAAGCCATGATTTTTTTTTTGTTCTTAAGCAGAAAATGTAACACTAAAATGGTTGTCAAATTAAAACAGACCAGTCTCTGAAAGTGTGGTAGATCTGCACAATATCATCCAAAAACAGAGCCAGGATGGAGGAAGCTGTTCATAAACAGTTTAAGGCTTGAGGCAAAGTCCTACTTACTTGTCCTGGTTTCAGGCATGTAGTCTGCTTTGTCGTGGACCCACTCTGGAGGATGCGGGCGGATATTGGCCTGAGAAGCAGCATAGGCTACAGGGTCATTACTCACCCAGGCCGTTAAATAGATGTAGAAGGCATTTGGATGAATGATCCCATCTGCATCCACAAGGCGCTGTTTTGTCAACTGTAGAACACACATGAAAGTTAACAGAATTGGATTTAGCTCACAATCAATATGCAAAACTACAATGTTTATCGCTTCTATCTTTGGGAATGCAACCCCATAATATAATAATTTCTCAATATAACAATATGGGCCATTTGAACTTTTAAGCCACTTTGAGTACACTTTTTCCATACTTTAGTCTTATGGGACTTAGAATGACATGGAAAGCAGATTTCTGCTTCTCACATGCTACTCTTAAACTTTGGAGTTTTAATCTCTCTCTCTTACAGGGGTCACAATATAAAATTGAAATCTATGTTCCAGGGCGCCATGCGCCATAGCACATCCATGCCTTCCTATTCAAGTATGCTGTTATTATTTCAGTATAGGGGACCAGTATTGAGATACAGCGTTGGATCAGGCTTTTTGACTACACCCTGTGCAGGCTGCATAATGGATGGATAAAAATGGCGACTATATTAGGACTCACACATCATCATATGAAAATATGGCACCAACACGGTGTTCTGTCTGTATGCACAAAATACAACAACTGAGCTCTATATAAATAGCCATATAGATTTAGTTTTATTATTCTTTATGGCTTCGGAGAGATAGCAGAGTTATTAGGCAGTCCTTTTTGCTAATGCTTGGAGTAGGAAATCCTACATACACACAAAAATCCTGCAAATCTATGGATATAGTCAATTTTTCAGGTTCTCTTGACATCTGTTATGACAACGTACCCTATATGGCACCCAATGGAACATGCTACTTTTTTCACATTCACCAAGTACAGATGTACCACTGTAGAAAATTACAGCTGTGTACACGGCTCCATAGACTAACATTAGCCGGGATTTTTGGGTCGGTCCGGCACAGAACCCAAAGCTAAAATACCACAAACATATTTCAGACTTAGAAAAGTAGATTTTCTGGTTAATTTCTATGTTAATCAGTTAAATGTGCAGAATACTAAAACTGCATCCTGTGGAAAACAATATGGACACTAACAGTACAGATAGTGGCTATCCGACTGGAGCCATGCTTTTCGGCCTGGACTCAATATAGCCGGCAACATTGGTGAGTTGGGGCCTCTGATTCAGAGAAATGGAAACAAGGCCGTTTGCTTTAAATTACATAAGTGTGTATACTCTTAAAGAGCTTTATACACATAGACACATTTGTCCTACTTAAGTGACTACATTGAGCAGTAAGGAGGGTATGGCCATATGAGGTTAATTTGTTTTCTTAAACAAAAATGATAAACATCTCAGTTTTTTAATTACCCTTGAAGTGAATGGAATGGCAATGAATAAACAGTTGCTGCATTCCAAAGAAATATGACTCCCCATCTAACAAAAACATTTCTCCTTTCTTTCCCTCTTCCCCTTGTAATTACACTTGCAACCCTGTTCCTTACTTGAATCCAAGCCCCTCCTGGTGGACCAGTGTACTCAACAAATGTCTACAGCTGGGGGGGTTGGTGGGGGGGTGGGTGGGGGGGGGTGAGGATGGTTCTGGTAGGGATGGCCAAGTTCGAGAAACATTTTACAGAAACAAAGCAATGCAAAGAAAAAAAGACCTGGCAAACATCCCCCCGCACGTCTGGGTGCAGTTAACCTCCGCTGTTAACACTGAAGGAAATGCCACCCAGTAAATGAAGGAGAGCAATAAAAAATAAAACATCTGTATATGTGATCTTATGACTTTTCTTCCGTGGCTCGAGTATTTACTAAATGGCCATTTATTTTAATATTAACTCATTTACTGCAGAGATTCAACTACAAGCCAAGGCAGTTCCTGTGGGGCTACGGAGGGTGACCTTCCAAGTCATGATCAGTCACAGTAGGGGTTAGGATAGGCACATCCATTTAACCACTATTTTTAAAACAAGGCTAGAGCCGAAAAAAATCCTGGCAAAACTCCACGCTGAGGTCTTCTGAATGAAATGAGAAACAATGACAGCAGCACTACTCTTATTCGTGCCCCCAATGATTTGAAGTATCTGGAGTTAATTAATCGTCTGGATATGGAATAACAGCATGTCTTCAAGATGTGTCTGGCAACGTACATCTCTACTGCAAGACCCTTGCTAGGAGATATTTTATCTTAGGTTTTAGTATCAAATTCCACATATTGAAGGACACACGTGTAATTACTGTAGCAGAAATAATTAAAGGGTTGTTGGATATCTGTCTCCACCCTTTCCATAACAGTCTTGTAGCCTAAGCCGTGCTCACAGAGCTGTACATATGATTGTGGCTATGACTGGTACTGCACCTTGGTCTAATTCATTCTGCTCACTATTGGACCCTGCATGAATTAAATATAAGGATAGGCCATCGGCATTTAAGCCTGGGAAAGGCCCTTTAAAAGGGGTTGTAGCAGAATTGAAATCTATCAAGCTATCTACAGGATAGGAAATAACTTACTGATCGGTGGGAGTCTCACCACAAAGATCCCAGCAGATCTCGAAAATTGGGGACCCATGTTCCCCGCTGCCTGTCATTGCTTCAATCCCTTCATTGACCATAAATTGAATGGAGCACATTTCAATGGGGCTGATGGAAATAACTAAATGCTTGCTGCTAGCCTATCTCTGGTGGTTGCAATGAAAATGAATGGCACGCCAGCATGCTTGTGTGAGAAGCACTTCATTAAGTCTCCCTCTCGCAAACTTGGACTTCCAACAATTGTAAAATAATTTGCTTATTTTCTGATTGGTTTACTGTCTTACCCGACTGAGGTCAATAGGTTTATCTGTGTTGCCGGTCTGTATTAACAATTTGTAAGCTAGCACTGCATCATCAGAACCATTCCTGTAATTATTATACGTAATTTTCCCAGCTTCCCATTCACTGTCAAAGGTATCTTGTAGTCCTATTGGGCGAAAAAAAGGAAATTAAATAACATAAATCATGTCACGCCAAAAAACTGTTAAACATTACATCATAAAACCATTAAAAATAGAATTTGTAGATAAGACACATATGTTATAAATTCTAATTTATATGTTATTGGTCAGCTGCCCACTCATCAAAAGGCCGAATAAATTACAATAATTAACACAAATTGTGAAATATGTTTTTAAAGTTTCTAGCAATATTCATTAACTAGAACATGAAAATATTCAAAACAACAGAATAAATAACTGAAAACGGATTAAATAGCTATAGCAGATTTTATAGAAAAAGATGAAATACAGGGTGGTCCAAAAGTATGGAGACACCTGAATAATGCACCCCTTCCCGTTTGAGAATTTTGACTTGGTTCCAAGATGGCGACTTTCCAAATGACCCCCATGTTGGACACTGCCCCTCACAGATTTGCCCCCTTCCCCTTAGCAGCATGCCATACATGGGATCGCGTTCCCAATCATTGCTTCCTTTTATTCAGGTGTCTCCACACCCTGTTTTTTTTGTCATAGAAATAACAAAGCTATTAATATATAGTCTGTGATGGCAAACTTGTGAATAGGGAAACTACCTTTCCAGAGCCCCTTCAGGTAAGAATGGCTTAAAGGGGTATTCTGAGACTAAAGTCAACTTTCAGTATATAGACATAAATCATTACACAATACTATAGTAAGTCCAGCTGTTATATTTCCTCTTGATTTTCTGCTCTTCATTCTAAGCAATCCCCTGAAAACTATTTGTTTATATGCTAATCACAGATTTCCTGTCTGATGTTTCTACTACATTTCCCATAGTTCCCTTGGCTGCATCTCAGACAGTTCAGTATTCTCCTCCCACATCTCAGGACTGCTAAACCCCGCCCACTACACAAAATAAACTTCTGTGATCATTTCTATGTTGTGTATGACAATCTGAACATATACACTACAATGTTTAACAGTCTGCAGACATATACTTTAATGTACGCCAATCGCTACATACTAAAAATGCAGTTATCGATAGTGCCTGTATGGAGGTGTAATGTGTACATATAGGGCACCTGCGCACGGGCAGATGTGCATTGCATTTTCTGCTTGGGGAGAAGAAATCGCAGCATGCTGCGATTCTGTGCGGCTTCCGTGCGGACGGTTTCAATTGAAGTCAATGGAAGCCGTCCGCCCTGAGACTCTTCCACAATCATTATTGCAGAAAGGTCAAAGGTTTTGCATCATCACCTGGCGACGGCGCAGCACAATCTGTACTGCGCATGCGCGTCAGCTGGAACATCCGCAGCACAGATTAGAAGACTGTGGCCACTTATGCTGCGGCCACTTATGCTGGGGTCGCCAGCTAGGCAATGGGTCGGATTCTGCAGTGGGATCCCGCATGCGGAATCCGACCTGGACGTGTGCAGGCGGCTGTAGTGTGTGACTTGTGGTAATTTAGCACTGGACCTAGAAGGCTGACCATCAGGAGGCAAACTTGCAGAGTGAAACATCGGATTGTGCGCTCTGTGACAGCATGCGCAGGTACAGCAATAGTATTTGCGACTGTACATGCTCTGCCTGGCCTCCTGATTCTGGCCCTGTCAGTGGACAGGGACAGGACCGGAACCGGCGGTAATTGTCACCAAGATCAAAGTGACTTTGTCTATTTACAAATAGATACGGACACGAGTATATATATCTATATATAGATATACATACACTTATGTTGCTGCCTCTTTTTTAACTGCTCAATAGAAAAAAAAAAAACAATCTGGAATACTCCTCTAAAAAAGTTGTTCTGTGAAAAAACCCGGTCACCCTATAAGGGCCTATGAACATTGAAGAGGGGGAGCCCGTCCTAAAGACCTTTTTAAAGGGGTTGTCTCATCAACAATTATTAAGCGCTGCGGAATAAGTTGGCGCTATACTAATAAAGATTATTGTCATCATCAAAGAAACCATTTTCTGAGGTTAACTACTGTTAAATCAGTTGTTTGCCCATTGAAGCCGTAAACAATGCATGGCCGGCCGTGATGAATGATACAAATATATAATACAAAGTTGCCTCAAGCAGGATCCGCTCTACATTCTGACTTATAAATTGGCGGAACCCACCCTCTATGACATCTGTAGGCCCCAGTAGAGCATACCAACAGGGGTTGACTTCCTAAGGCATTCCCTTTAGACCAAATTCACATAAGTGTTAAAAAACTCGCCCATGATGCCTCTGCAAAAAATTAATGTTTTTTTCAGCTATGTGCCGCTCCATATGTGGTCCATATGTCCGCTTTTTACGTTTACATGCAATCTGTTTTTCATACCCTAAATAAAAAGCTGCAGTGAGTCCCAATTCTATTTTTTTTCCTGTCACTTAGCATCACACCCATGAAACAAATAAGGGAGATGGAACAATATCTTTGTAGTGCCACCTATTGGAAGGCAGCATTCCTGCAAGCATGAGCTGTTCCATCTCCCTTATTTGCATATTACCCAGAGGAGTATAATTGGCCTTATAATTCTCCTCACTCACCTTCTAGGTGCTCTCCCTAAGGAGAAAAGATAGCGTTCCTGACCCATGAAACATGGTTTGTGTGTTGTCTGTTTATATCACCCGTGACTTAAATGGGTGAATCTCATCTGCAAATTGGGTGGGAATAGTGTAGGGTGAGATTTTTCTCAAGCGGACCATCTGAAAAAACTGATGTCTGGATAGACACGTTGACTAGTATGAGTCGTGTGCTGTTAAAGTCTAGTCCACCGTAGACGCGTACAGCATGCGGACCGTAAATACACTTGCGTGAATTAACCCTTAGGTAAAGGTTCCACCCAAAACGTAAAAGAACTGGCATATATTATTAAGTCAGAAGTCAGATCAGTAGCCAACGTTTGGTAATTAATGTCTCTTCTTCAGCTATTTTTACTTTGATAGCAGGAAATGTTGATATATTGATTGTCATTTTTTGGAAAAAGTTGATATAAAGGGGTTGTACCAATATCTAGTTATTCCGTATCCACAGGGTAGGGGATAACTTTATGATGGGTGGGGGTCTTAGCAGTCAGAATCCCCCGATCCTAAGAATGGGGGTCCTAACGGTCCCCTCATGAGTGAAACGCTGGTCGAACATGTGTGTCACTACGCCATTCATTTTAATGATAGCTCCAGAAACTGGCGAGTATGAGCGCTCTGCAATTTTTGTCATGGAGTGGTGGCACGCATGTGTAACCGCCACTTCATTCATGCTGGGCCCAGCACTGATCATACAGTTGGGGTGCTTTTAGACCAAACGATTATTAGTCAAAAAACTGTTCAAACGAGCAAAAATAAACAATAATTGTTCGGTGTAAATACGCGCCAATGATGGAATGTCGCACTATAACCATTCTCTTTTCGTTCACCGTCCATCTTATGCAAGCCTAAAAATCATCGTTGGCTCGCTCACTTATCGTTCGGCTTAGACGGCGCTCGTTCAGCCGTTTTAATTCACTTGTACAGCGAATCTGAAAGACTGAACGATTTCTCGTTTGAACGAGCCAACGATATTTCCTCCAACACTCATAAAACACACCAATAACTGAACTGCCATCTTAAGGACACTGGCCCTAGAAAGTATGTGTATCTGGTATGGGGGGACTGTTAGCCTCACTGGGGACAGGGCCTCATGTCATTTATGTGTCATGCTGGGAAATTTGTTTGCTCTATGTAAGAAGTAAATATATATGTATACATGGATGTGTGCTGAAATAAGTCCAGATTCTACCAACTTCTCAGTGATACTTGAAATATATACAGGGCGGCCATGGTTAAGTAGGCCGACACCACACGCTTATGAAAGCTGTCTGAAAGAAAATCTGTCTGTTGTCCATAGCAACCAATCATAGCGCAGCTTTCACTTCTTATACTGCTGAGGTAAAATGAAAGCTGCGCTGTGATTGGTTACTATTTCTTATACAGCTGAGGTAAAATGAAAGCTGCGCTGTGATTGGTTACTATTTCTTATACAGCTGAGGTAAAATGAAAGCTGCGCTGTGATTGGTTACTATTTCTTATACAGCTGAGGTAAAATGAAAGCTGCACTGTGATTGGTTACCATTTCTTAAGTTGCTATGGACAACAAAGACCAATTTTCCTCCAGACAGCCTTCATAAGAGTGCGGTGCTGGCCTACTTTACCAATCACATCACAGCTTTGATTTTACCTCAGCAGTATAAGAAATAGTAACCAACCACAGTGCAGCTTTCATTTTCCCTCAGTAGTATAAGAAATAGTAACCAATCACAGCGCAGCTTTCATTTTACTTCAGCAGTCTAAGAAATGAAAGCTGCGCTGTGATTGGTTGCTATGGGCAACAGACACCGATTCCCTTTCAGACAGCCTTCATAAGTGTGTGGCGCCGGCCTCCTTCACCGTGACCACCCTGTAGACAGCATACAAGCTCTGGAAGTAGAATTTTGATAACTTCAGGCTCTGATGCCCATAGCTGAAAAGTGCAAAGAAGATAGTCTTTAGGGCCTCTCAGGACATGGCCAATGGGGGCAGGAAAGGAGGGGAGGATGTGTAGGATATTCTAGCATGAGCTACTGTCCAGCAGGTCGAAATAGAAAGTTCTGTGACACGAGAACGCAAGCGCTAATAAAAAGACTTCAGCTTTCGGGCTTCATATAGCATTTCAGCCGCTCCTAGAGCGCAGTGTGAGCGAACACGATTTTGTCAATTTGTTCCATCTGTTCAACTTGTGCAGCTAATACAAGATGTGGGATCTGCTGCCAGCATGTGTAAAGATCACAGCCAACATCTATTCACTCTCAACTGCTCCTTTCCTCTCTGCCATCCTGTTAGGGGAGAGGGAGCAGAGAGGGAGACACCGAATGCCTCTCAGCGCACCAGCGGTGGCAGGCAGGTAATCGGGAGCACATTTCATACAGGAAGCCATAGCTCAGCACATGCTGACCGCTGCACAAACATACATGACAATTATCACCCTGGAGAGAAAGAATGGCAAGGATGAGATAGAAGAGCCCCTACACTCGCGCTAGTAATGTGAGATGCAACTCATTACTACAGGCCATCCATCCCAAACACATGTTGTCCTTCTCATGGAGAGACCCTGCAATACTACACCGTCCCGGACAGACGCAAGATGAGAACTTTATTTTTCGAAAGTAGTTGTGCATCAACTTATAAGAGCTCAATACAGTTTTGTTGACGTACAAAAAATGAAATTAAAGGGAGGTTTCACACTTGCGCCCAGGGTTCCGCTTTCCTGATACGGTAACAGGAAAGGGGAATCCCCACGGCCGAACGGTTCCGTCTCAAAATGGAATGGAACTGCGCCAAATAGACCCCATTGACTATAATAGGGTCTGTCCACTTTCCGTTCAGCTGCCCGGCTTTTGGATGGAAGAAAACGGTGAAAGCGGCACTCTATCTTGAGCCAGATCTGGGAATGAACCTCCAACCGGAGGCTGCAACACAGATGTGAAACCGGCCTAATTGTGCGCTGGTGGCACCTGTTTGAAAATCTGATAGGCCGCCTGCAGACGGCTAAGTCGGATCCCGCAGCGGAGTTCAACCCGGTACCTGGCCGGTGACCCCTGCGTACCTGTCCGTCGTCTTATTTCCTGCGCTGCGGATGTGCCGGGCGGCGCACATGTGCAGTACAGATGGCGCCGTGACGCCACTAGGCAATGCAGCGGATCCCGCGACCATTCTGCAATGACGATTACAGAATGGTTGCGGGGGGACGAGTTCCATTTACTTCAATGGAAGCCGTCTGTGTGGAGCTCGCACACAATGGCAGCATGCTGCGATTTCTTCTCCACGAGCGGAAGACCATAATCTATTTCCGTTCATGGACATTAAATCATATATTGCCATAGCATGCTATGGGCTGGATTTGCTGCAGAAGATTTGCTGTAGAATCCGGAGGCAGACACCTGCTGTGCAAATCCGCCCATGTGCAGGTGGCCATAGGGTGAATTTTGACCCAGGGTAGTATTCCAGGGTTAAACCAGCCTTCTTGCTAAAAGCCAGTTATTTATTGCCTTTCATTGCTTTCACAGGAAAGAATATTGCGTACAAGTAATCCAAGCAACTATGACCATCAGTGATTCATTCATTTGAAGCAGAAATGAAAGATGCTCTCATTCATTTTGGGAAGGCATAAGGCATCATGGAGGGTGGAAAAATGTCCAAATAATGTTCAAGACCTAAAATATACTGCAGCATTGATAGTATACACATAAAAATACCAAAAGGTATAAAACGAACACAAAACACAAGCAGTGAATTACCGTGCACCTTAGTTTCAGCATAAAATAGCATTCATAAACACAGATTTACCCACAATCAAGCTACCTAACCACTTTCTAAGAACCTCGAGTCACTACTTAACAGCTGCAGAAGGAATCAGTACTATGTCCCAGATGGAAAGCAGGGGAGCTCGTGAGATGAAAAGATATCAGATTAAAAATAAATATAAAATTACAATCAGAGTACAAAAAAAGAAAATTGGTTGAAACTGAGATGTTATCATTTTAAGGAATGCAATTACACTGCTACAGTTGCTTAAACGGAATTTAGTCTAATCTGTTCTCTGTTAGCTATGTGGTGCTTTCTTCAACCAATCACCAATCACTTTCGTTGCTTTCATAGCAGTGAAAGGCCTAAAACAATAAGACTAGTAAAAACTTGTGAAGCCCAGAGAACAATGAGGCATGTCTCAAAGAGATTACACACAGCGAGACCTACCCACCAGAGAATGTGACCAGAAATGCAATACCACCCAGGTCTAGCAAGCCACAAAACCACAACTGACACACAAAGTTCTTCCAATAAATACCCAACAAAGACTTAAAAAACAGATCAGGGTATGCATCACCCCACAGTAAGTACGTGTCCCAGATGGCCCAACTTTCACTTATCACTTTTGGCATTTTAGCCCAAAATAATCTGATTAAAATAACATTAAAAATAAAAAAAAGATGATTTTTTTACCCAATTGTTCCTAGCCACAGCCAATTAATTTAATAGCTAGATTAAAAAAGCAGTCAGATACAAAAGCCCTAAACCCATGAATTTAGAGGCTCTGCAGATGGCAGACATTTATATATAAATGAAATCAACCCTGCACTTTCTGATTTATGTAATCCGATCAATATCAGAGAACACATACATGGCTCATAGCGTTGCATACTGGTTGCTGGTCATACGCATTTCAAGCATTGGGGGTGATCTGATTTGCATGCATGCAAGCCAAGTCTGAACATCAGATCTATGGAGGGTTAGGAGACAAATCACTGTACCCAGAACTCCATTGAGTCAATTATTTCAGGTGGTGCTATAAAACAGGAAGGAACAATCTAACCTGCCCCTTCCATGTAACTCCACCCTCAGAATGTGTTATTACATAATACCTCCATATGTAATCCCGTGTGTTATCTATTTAGGTCTTTCTAGATAAATAGCCTACCTACAGACATTTGGGTATGTACATGTAGTCAGAGGTTCCCAACCTTTAATACCTTCTGAATCACATTCAACTTTGAGTGATGGCCAGCAGCCATACTCAACACAAAGATGGAGAAACTTTTAGGCTAGGGCTACACGGCATCCTTGGACACGACACTCATCACGTAGCCAAAAATGGTACCATGACCCTTCTAAATCGCAAGCTAATGTAAGTGAGTGTGATCATGTCAAGACTACAAAATTGGGGCAACCCAAAATTCGCAAGTAATCCAAACCTGATGACTGCATTCAGATGCAATGTAAAAAGGCTATAGCACAATTTTTGGTCACGTGACACATGCTGCACCAAAAGCTGCAGTGTAGCCTGGCATTCATGTGGAGACAGTATTACATCTAATGTCATGCCATCTGAATTGGCACTGTTACGTGGTTATAATTGCCAGTGCATATGGTTACAACTCAGGACTCCCATGGTGAGCCACTAGTTGGGGACCACTAACGTAGTCTAACATAACATCTTAGACCAATCTTCATGTTCTATGTTGGAAAATGGTTCAGTATAACCTTACCTTGCAACCAGTCTCTGAAGTAATGGAGCCACATTTTGGGAAGCTGTTTGTTACCCTCCAGCAAAACGTATTTAACGCTAGAAAAACTCTTGTGCAGGTCATAGAGCAATCGCTGTGAACGGGGATAATCGGCCTTCTGTGTCACCACATACATGTTGTAGAAAGAGAAGTACTTAAATTGGGCTGCAATGAAGTCATACTCCCGGGTTTCCCGAGGCACAATATCAGTGAGATCCAATCCATCTCGAACACGTGTGGTGCCATATAGGCTGACACCAAGCAAGGCCAAGAAGACGAATATCACCACAATCTGTGAACAAAACAAAAACACAAAATGAAACAGCAGGAAAACGTAAGAAACTTTATACATATAAAGATGGCATAGACATGTATGTATTCCTACAAATAGTTAAGAACTTGATACATTTGTATACATTGTTTTATTTCAGGTTTTAGGCTTTTTTTTATTGCACATGGTCCATTTTTATTCTTAGCATATGTTAATGATTGCTATACACTGTACAAGTTACAGGTCTACGTGGGAGAACAAGAGAATGCCAACTGTAATGTCCGCGTCATATAGTTGTAGTTGGAGTTACCTTTGTTGTTGGTTTTAACAGGAAAGGGGCGTAATGCTTCTCAGCAAACGATGAAAGTGTCCACTTGGTACAGGAAGGTTCAACACAGTTAAAGCCAGATTCAAATAGATCCCGCGTGGAATTTGTGTTCTCCGGTGCCAGACTGCTGGCATCATGAGACGTAGAGACTGATGGTTGCACAGAGATTTCGGACAGAGGCTCCGCTGTTGTGTAATAGGACTGGGTCCGTGGGTCGTACTCTGTCCGCAATTGGACGGTTGATTGCATAGTGATTTGTGTCTCATGAGCAAAGCTATGGCTACTGTAGGGTGGTGGTGGACTGTAGCTTGTGTTTTCAATGTTATCCATGTATGCTTGTGGCTCAATCTGAATCACTCTACTGACACAGGGACTAGAATGAAAAAATAAATATTGCAGTTAGGAATTACAGTTGAGGAGCATTTTCAGTAGCAAAATCATATAACCTTTTTTAGTCCTTAAAAGGTTTTTCCCACTCCTTAAAGTTGCTACGCAATTACTCTTTCCTTCCTGGTTGCTGCTGACCAGAGCATGAGACAGCTACAGCCAATCACTGGCCACTGATTTTCTAGAGCTAGTGATTGGCTGCGGCAGTCACATGTTTTGGTTAGCAGCGACCAGGAAGAGCAGAGTGGTTGTAAAGCAATTTTAAATCATGGGAAAACCTCTTCAACCCCTTAAGGACCAAGTGCGGTAAATATATGGCACTTGGTTCTGGGCTTTAATCCCGGCCGATAGCAGAAGTACGATAGCAAATAGCAAGGTTTTTAACTTCTTCTGTCTTATCCTTTCCAGGCTACATAGAGATCAATTAGCTCTATGCACTAAAAAGTGAAAGTGGAAGTATTACTTCCACTATGCGACCCGGCGATCACATGACCGCTGGGTGCCTCTGTTAAAGCAGAGCTGCAGGGTCCTGGTATACCCTGATCAGCTCTGCTAGTGACTAATGTCACTACAGGGGAATTTTTTTCCCTGTAACTGAGGCTCCTATGGATGTTCCAGCTACAGTGGAAAAGTGTGTAATAAAAAAAAAAAGAAATGCAATGTGAATGACTCCCAGAGGTCTTATATGACATCATGGGGGTCATAGATGGTAAAAAAAATTGTTACGAAATTAATTTTAAAAAATTACAGAATAAAATAAAAATATATACATAAAAAAACCAAAATGACCATTCACCGACCCCAACCAAAACAGTCGCTGTACGCACCTTGTAATCCGTGACTATACAAATTACACATCAAAACATCCAAAACAAAATGAGGAATACATTTCCCTACTCGATTTTAGCGTAAATATACTAATTCTAAAAATAGAAAATATTTAATCCCAATAAAATTTAAAAAAGTTGAAAAAAAGTTAGTGAAAAAAAACATATTAAAAAACAGCCCTAAATGTCATGGAAAAAAAATGCAGCAAAAATAATTTGGGTAGCTGAAGAAAAAAATATAGGGCAGTAAAACAGCCTAGTCTTTAAGGGGTTACAGCAGCTGTCTTAGACAGCCCTTGGAATTCCTTGTCAGGGCATATGGACGGCATAAAAGGGACCTCCTGCTTAGGATGCCAATTTATGAGCCACTAACAAAGTATCTGTTACTCTGGCAGACCTGAAGCATCAATGCATTACATTATCACCATTCATCTGCATGTGCAACTAGCAATACTACAATTCACCTGGCATGACCCTAGGTGATCAGCTAATACCTGGGTGGGCTTTAGTTTTAAAGAGGTTTGTCTGCATGAGACCACCTTGGTAACATGTTTGTTACTAGTTAAGAAGCTCCATAGAATATGACAGGAATTAAAACGTACAGTACATCATACACAAGACACTTGTAGAAAGGTTCACACGAGAAAGTAAGTCCAAGAAAACGCACAGATACCGCTGCCATGTTAAATAAAAGCAGGTCTGTCTGGTAGAGGCAATGAGCACAATAACACTACATTACATTATATTTTCATAAGTTTTTTTTTTATATATGAATTTCGAAAGGTTTATTGAAAAAAAAAGCACCCCAAAAGTTATCCTAGTGTGAAAGTTTGCAACACCCCAAAAGTTATCCTAGTGTGAAAGTTTGTAACACCCCAAAAGTTATCCTAGTGTGAAAGTTTACAAAACCCCAAAAGCTATCCTAGTGTTAAAGTTTGCTCTTAAATATACTCAAAAAATATTTACCTGCTGAAGCAGCAAAAGATATCCAGCCTGCGGTCTCTCCTACGATACAGGTCCATGCTTAAAATAGCAGGAAATATCAGAAGAACCATGGCAAAGTTGAACACCACCACGACAGCAGCCTGCAGTAGAAAATAGTTCACACACAGTAGTTATACATCAATGGAAACAAGAAATGCCAGTGAAATACTATCTCCTATAGCTATTAAGAAAAGATGTAGGAGGAAAAGCACATTCATAAGAAAAGGAGTTTTGCTAAGTAACCATTTAGAATGATTTTGTCCTACAGACACTGAATATGTATCCAACACATAAAACATATACTTTATATAGGTTTATAAGCAAACATAGCAGAGGGTTTTTTTTCCGGTTTCTCTTGCGATACTGTGGTTACTAAGTGGGCCACATGTCCGTTACAGCAAGTGATCCATACTGATCTGCTAGACTACACAAGGCTTTCCTATTTGGTCACATTTAAAGCCCTTGTAAGGTTTCACTGTTTGAAAATCTGGAGCTTTCTGCCTGTAGCTGATGTCAGAGAAGAATGGGAGGTCTGTGCTAGAACTACCCAGGGAAAAGCTAGTATGCCTCCTCCGATGGGGCCCTGCCCAAGGTATGTGTGTTTTCTTTGCCATTCCTGGCAGACCACACAGGGAGAGTGGGTGTACTGCATAGCTTGAAGTGATGAGCAGATGAGGACGCCTGTCAGCTCAAGCTCCACATTACAGCTGCTCCTCAGTAACTCCCTTCTTTATCCAGCTATTGTGTAAAGCCTCTTTTTGTCCAGTATATGACTCCAACATTACCTATTATCTATTCAAGACAGAGGTTAGGAAAGGTGACAGGCAGCGCTAAGAGAGAGGCTACCAAAAGAAATTGCTACTTTTGTTTTGTTTTTTTTTTTGCTAATTCTTTTCTAGAAAGATTTTAAAAGCCAAGCATTAAACACAAACTTTATTTTATCTCTACAAGTGCAAACTTATCAGAAGCAAATACGGCAATTAGCTCCCACCTATCTACACTGGATGCTGTATCACTTTAAACAATTTCAAGGGCAAAAACTAAAACTTCGGATTGTTGTATTAGATGAGCTGATTTTTCATGCCTCAGAAGATTGGGTGCTGGTATGCAGAAATCTCCATACTTGAGGATGGACTAACGACTGTGTAAAACCAGTGATTATTTGCTGTACAGGTGGTTTGTACAAAAGGAAGACTCAGGTAATATCTAGCAGAGAAAATCTAATAATGCTTCCACAATAAACAAGAATTCCTTCAATCTCTGCACTGCAAGACTCAGGGGCCAGCAAGATTTTGGAGATGAGGGATCAGCTCATCCAGAGGTCTGCACATGCAATAGACCTATATGCACTTACAAAACAGATTGTAATGTATGGTACAGCTAACAGAAACTATTCTCAAACTCTACACAAGAGTTCCCATGGAAAAAAAATCTTACCTGAAGAGAGAAAGCCCTGAGTGCAGGAATAGGTATTAAGGCAGCCATGAAGAAGGCAGTCACATTACTGATGGAGGTTAGGGCAACACTAGCGCCTGTTCTTTTTAGACATTCCCCAGTTCTGTCCTAAAAGTTAAAAAAGTCACAAAATGAATAAAATGGATTAAGTATGGGGTTGGGGAATAAAACTGCTTTATTTTCACATGATCATCAGGGCACATGATGTTTGGCAAATTCCACTCCTAATTGATTGCTACTGTATGTCCACGGTGCTATTGCTCTGGAAAACTACATTTTCTGTGTAATTGCAATCAGCGGGCACTTTCTACAGAAACAGAAGGCGAATAATCTAATGTCTATACCACGGAAAAAATGGAGAACGCCGGTCCAAAATCTGCATTGAATAACGTAATGTTGAACTCTATTTTTAAGGCAGGACACATGCCTCCTGGATAAATACCTCCAAACAAAGAGACTTTTTCAAGTTAAAGTTTTGTAATTACCTCAAATGGAATCCTATTATTTTGGCCTGTTTCACTAAACGCATGTGCCAACAGAAAGACATCGTCTACACCAACCCCGAGAGCAAGAAAGGGCAGAACCTGTGGGGAACAATGCAGGCAGTGAACACTTGACACGCACATACAATCTTTGGCAGTCATACATGCACCCTAAGTAACATGTCCATTCAGCTCAGAAGCTGCTATATTAGAATGCAAAAAATGTCTATGTACGAAAGGCAGCATTTACTTGGCTCTTCAATAGTCTGAACTGAAATTAAAGTGTAGGCTCACCTCTAATGAACCTAAACTAATAAATTAGGGAATTCCATAAATAGCGGTTCTCTAATATACATCTATTATTGGAGAAGTGGAAGCATTCTGATCATGGAGAAAGGAAGCCGCAGGGAATTCAAATTCCTCATTGCTGCCCGTCAGCAGGCACTGGCAGCCTGTCTGCCGTTCCTTGGGCTACATTCTTAAGATGGATTGTAGCGAAATACAAAAATGCTGTTTTGCAAGCTGCAAGAAGCTGCTGTTCCTATGCCACAGTTAGGATGAACATTTGCAATGGTAGCTTCAAAAAAAATGGTGGTTGAATGTAAGATGGAGAACATAAATAAGATAATAATACAGCCTTAATTCAGTTTTCTCACAAATCATGCAATTTATGGTATTCTAGATGAAATATGTGCTGCATGGAAGTTAATACCTGAGTTGTTGCGGCATTAAAGGAAATTCCAATCAATGAACACAGGCCCAATCCTGCTGCCACTGAAAGCGCAACGAGCAAAACTCCAGCCAGCCCCACGGCACCCTGAGACTTGGCACAGTCCCACCTCAGCATGGTTAAACAGGCATAGGCAAGCTGCAAATGAAACATTTGGAAACAAAAAAAAGCAAACCACATTAAAATGTGGCAGGTCACCCCATACCCTTAGCAATTCTCTAAGGAGGAAACCATTTTTGACATGCATGTTAACCTACTAAGTGTCAAAGCCCCATGCTTACATCTGTCATCTAGCTGACTTATAAATCAGTTGGACTTACCATCAGCAGGTAGCCACTGGCAACTCTGATGACACTGACATCTGAAAATGACTTGAGGATGTCGTCCAGTGTAGTTGTCGTAAAAGGAAGGACTTTCTGAGTCGAATTTTGTGCAACACTTTGATGTACAACCTAACGGTAAGGGAGAAATCGATGTCACAACAAGAAAAGCCAAGCAAGAAGACTTTCGACAACTGCTTACAAGTAAGTCAATCCATCAGGGTGCCAAATCCCCCGTCGGTCCTGATTTTACTTAAATTCATTGAAAGATATTAAAATGGACATTATATCTCTACGAGGAAGATACAGATGCCGCAGAGCCATCACTCATCTCCTATATATCACTCCGCAGTGGTCTTCTAGACATTGCCTAGTAGAGCAGCCTTCAGTTTTAATTGGTTGGCTGACTCACAAAGGTCACATGCAGCTCGGCAAAGGTCAATGCTAGGGAAACAAAGGCCAAAAAAATGTCACATGACCTCACCAATGGGACCGCAGCTGTGAACAGATCCTCTGGCTCACTAATGTGTTCCAGACACCTTTCCTTACAAGTCACACTTGCTTTTTATTTCAGTTCTCTTCTCTCTAGCCTGCATCCTATATTAGGAAGTATCACCCTGGCAAGTCCCTACACCTCTAGGAAAAGAAACCTTTTTGCCATTACTAATTCATTTAACATTATAAGTAAATTTTAGCTAGAATACGTAACATATAAAAAGCTGAATTTTTGGATCCTTCTTCCGAGTGCAACGCTTCTATATTCGTTTGCTGTAAATATCTTATGTTGACCCAGAACTAGTTACTGGTCTCACACTAGCTCATTTATAGTGAATGGGGACTTAACCTACAAATTGAATGCTGTGGGAAGTTCCATGAGGAAGTTGTATAGAAAGAGCCAAAAACAGGTTTACAACAAAATTACTTGGGAAATCATTTTCTGATTATACATGACGAACTCAATTCCTCTACATATATGTGGCTCCATTATGAAATTATGGCTGTGTGATTGCAGGCTAAGTGTTCTAGGAAATGTCCTTCATGTTGTTTCAATAGAAAACTACATATCAAAAACTGCAAACTGTAGTGACATTTTTTTTATTTTTTTTTTATTTTTTAGACTCTCCTTACAGTAGTCTATGGGGAAGACAACTCAAAAAAACCAACATCTAGATCATACTAGAACAGCATAGCAATATGTGTATGGGACAGTAGGAGATTTCCAATCACTAACAATACTAATGTGGCCATCTCTACAAGAGTGAACTTGACTTCATACATGCCACCTTTGTAAACACAGGTGGTGCCAAGTCATGAAACGTGATGGAAACAACACCGAATACCACCAAAAGTTTTTAAATGGCCATACAATTAGGTATACTTGAATGTAAAAAAACTTAGCTATAGGTGGCGAGCCCTTCATATACCAAACTTTCGGTCATACCTGAACGTAATCCCGCTGCCAGGCCTCCAGAATGGCAGCTGCTTTCTCTTCATTCCAATTGATCTTAGAAACATGATTATATCCCTTGAAGTGCTCATACATTTGCTTAGGAGTCATTAACTGAAACATAGTCTGTAATGCTCGGGCACTGTAACATAGAAATGCATGGAAATATTTTATTAGCAAATCCAGTAAGTTTTGTAGACACTGTTGCATTCCTTTTTCTAAAGTGCGTGCATTTAACAGAAATATAAAATTCTACGCGATGGAGCCTTGAGTCATTAAGTTTTCCCTTTGTTAAGCAGAAGTCAAAAGGTCAATATCACATATAAGAAAACAACATTTCTAGCTGCAATGCCATGTGTAGAAACCCTGTCTGCAATCACTAAAAATTTGGCTTGACTTGAGAGCTCTACCAGACTAAACTCTTGACACTCTGCAGGAATCTAGGAAGTACACAAATGATGATTATTGTTTAAACAGACGAGTGCAAGTCTTTCCCTTCTTTACTATGTAATCACATTGCATTCAGTTAATTGAATTTACAAGAAAGTCGTCTTACACATGCCGTTAGATGTAAATGATTATAGTAACAAATGGTGCAAAAAGTTTTTCCAAAAAATTCTCCTTCCATACAATGTGGCAGTACTTGATAATGACTTGCTATATATACACTTTTCCTATAGAAGATGTCACTTTTTGCGCCTACTCTGCATATAGTGTAGTTTAACCCTTTCCAATCCAATTTGTATTCTGGTTTTCCTAGGGGGTTTACTCTTTTTCTGCATTTATACAACAGCGCTATATGCTGGCTAAAGCCAGTACTGCATGAGGTGACACGTTGGATAGGCTTCGACAGCAGAGAGGCTGGCAATATACAGTAAGAGAACCCTGACGGATGTCTTCCAACATCGGAGCTTTACAGCCTTAAATCATAATGTCTTCAGAGGTCAGACAGTGGATTGGAAAGGGTTAATAAGCCAGATGATACTTATAGGACAAGCAATTATGGGTAAAGAATGGCACAATACAATTACAGCTGAAAAAAGGTAAATTAAAATATTCTGATTACGGTCTACCAAGTAGCAAGTAAAGGAGTATTCATGATTGTGATGAAAGAGAACCTATCACATTTAAAACGCATTCCAATTGGCTGGCCGTATCTTATAGAATGGGAGGAGCAGACCAGACTTGTATAAAGTTTCGTGAAAGAGGATTCAGAAGAACTAGTAATTTAGTCATGTAAATCTCTACTTATTCAAGGCTAAGGAGTCCAGTGGGTGGTTCTACTTAGTGATTGACAGTCTTCCCTGTATGCATGTGCTTACAGAGATATCTGTCAATCACTAATAGAACTGCCCACTGGATTCCTAAGCCCTGAATAAGAGCTTTACATGAATAAATAACTAGTTTTATTAAATATTTTCTTGCAAAATTACATATGAATCTACTCGGCTCCTTCTGCTATATAATATGCTACCCGCAGATTGGAGTGCATTTTTAATGTGATGGGTTTCCTTAAAGTACAAACGATCAGACTCTGCGAATAAGACATAAATGTGATATATAGGAATACCCCTATAAGGCTAAAGATTATAACTGTCAATTAATAATGGGTGTATATTAGTTATTCATGACTAAGAAACTTGATAGAGGTATCCAGCCTATAGAATCCTCATATTAGTATGTTGGCCAACTATGACTGTATAAACAAAGAGAAAGGTAGAACAAATCATAGAAAACTATTTGCAACGTTTACCTAGCAAGCTTTCCACTAGCGTTTTTCACCGTGCCACCAATAATCAGTTCTTCTTGCCAGTGCATATACTTTCTTGAAAGACCATAGCATCCTCCATTCATCACAAGGGCAATATCCAAAGGCTGAAAATAAAATACGAGACAAAGGTAAGTGAGGTGAATCATGCTGTCACGGCTCGCTGGCCATGTCAGTGGATCAGAACTCGGGTGATGCCACAATGTCAGCCCCGGGCCCATGTGATCCTCAAGTCAGTGCATGCTCGGTTTCAATTTGGTGCCGACGGAGACATTACATGGAAAGATTGGTCGGCTGGGAGGTGTGTATCCCAGCTGGCCAGTCATCTTTAGTTTGAACACATTTATTCTGGCTCCTCCTCTAATAGGACACCAGTTATACTCTCAGTCTGAAGAGGTTTCTGGTTAAATCGGTGATTTAAGGATACTCTGCAGGGGGCGATAATCACCTGAATTATCACTGTAAATAGCGATAATCGTCCTGTGTACATGTGGCTGCTCTCAGGGCCCTTAAAGAAAATTGTAGTCACTTATTTTTTAGCAGAGCGAAAAACGAAGTAACTACCAGGCCATGTAAATAGGAGCCACTCAATGTTTGAGTAACTTCTGTTTGCTGTGAATGGAGGAGTGTTGCTGGAACGATTCTGGCCCACTCTGTCTCCATTCACTTGAATGACTATCGTTCCTGTGTAAGGTCAGAAGCGATGGCCGTCCTGCAGAAAGGGACCCTTATGGTCCAGTCCTATGTCTCAGTTAAGTGTGTCTGGTGGTTTACTTTATCTGGGGTGTTGTTATCTCTTATCTCCTGTAAATCTGTGATTCGTATACTAGTGTAACATCTAAATTTTTGCCACAATCCCTGTCACCATCTAGAGAGAATCAGGATCACCCCAAGATCCTGACATGGGGTCGCCCTTATCGGGACGAGCACTCCATTTTTAGGTAGGGCCTCCTCATATCAGTAGACTTGGGTCAGATTCCCCTTTTCCCCACCTTTTACATATCCTTATTTTATTTTTGTGTTATCCACATCTGTACGAAGCGTGTATATATTCGTCCTTTAAGGACACAATAATTACGTCCGGCTAGATCTTAACACATGCACTTAAAACCCAAACAGCTGATGAAAATTCTTGGTGCTACAAACCATATTTTAAACATTTTTATCTTATTACAGTTTAAACAACTCCTCTTTTGTGCTTTTCTTTGTATTTGCTTTACAGCAACTGTAGCAGATGCCTTGTAGCATACAGAAACAAATTAATTATGTGATTTGTACACCATTACCAACTAATAGTACAGAGGTCTTTTTCTAAGAACAGCTTGAAGAACATTATCCTATGTATGAACTCACTTTGGTTGAATTTTTATTAGGTGCCGTAGGCGGACAATCCGAATCTAATGGGTTGAGGCAGGGGCGGTCCATATACGCGTGACCAACCTCAGCCTTTTTTAGCATTTCCTCCCAGATGTCTACTTGGAACTTTTCTCTCTTCATCTCCTCCAGCAAGCTCATGGGGTCAAAGTTTGTCCATTGTAAAGTGGGTTTACCTCTGGAGAGAAACGAGTGTGAGCCAAACATGACAACATACAATCTGTGCTGTAGTGTAGCTGATTGGAAAGAATGAAAAGGAAAAGGCAAAGTGGGAGGCAAAGCATAAAACTAATGATGACAAATTTATATCAGCGAGAAAGTAGTAACAGCACAATGCAGGCAGGAGCAGAAAATATCTTTTAAGCAAGCCTGATGACTTGGCAATGTCTCCCACTACAGTGGCTACTGCTGCTTCACCAGAACTGGCACTTTTCAAGCTTCAGCCGGGCAGATTACAAAGACTTTCTGGCTGCCTCATTTTGTTGTCTATGCCAAACTGTATTTGCCCATCCAGGCTTAAGTCATTATTTCAAGTCTCCCAACTAGAAAAGTGAAAATGCTTCACGTCCTACATCCAGAGCCGCACATTGTAGGTTAGGGGATGGCCATTGCAAATTGCTTATTTTCAGAGACAAGCAAACCAGGACATGAACAATTACTCAGACACGAACTCTTGCATAATTACTCAAAAATGCCAACATATGCCAAATGCACAAAACAATTAACTCTTTGTTGCATGTGGACGATGAAATATAAAAGCTGCTCAACTGTAAAAAATCTAAGATGGGAATTAAAATGCAGCTTTTTTTGTTTCATTAACCAAATGAAATAAAAAGAAACCCAGTTACGTATGCCTCTGAATACTTTAAGCTTTACAAGCACATTCCCAAGCACATACTACAAAACGTTCCCAAGAAGGGAGCAATAAAAGGAAAAGTGCATGCACATTACATCTAAACCCCAGAAACATCAACCTTTTTAGAGGAATTCTGCAAGTAAATGGAACACATTTTAGCCGTCAGCGTAACTGTAGAGAATAAAATGAATTGCTTACGGTAGATACGCCCTTCCAGAATGAAGTTTTGCTCCTTCCCAAAAGCAGTCCAATGGTGTGATAATTAAACAAGGGTATAATGATTCTATGATCTAGGAATTTAAACAAAAAGGTTGGTCCAGTTAATAGCCTTACTCTTCATTCTCAAGCCACATACATCGTGATGCATTGCTGTGGAGATTACAAGTTCACGATCAATTTGGGCAGAAAGTAGTTATACATAGATGTAGGAAATAGCATTAGGGACACCACAATAAACTGACGTCTAAGCAAAGAATCATGGTTCAAAATTTGGAACCATGATGGTTTTCAACTGGCACTGAAGTCGTCTGGTTTAGAAGTCCCAAGTTCAAAACACTTTTAGGTAATTCTGAGTAAATATAGAGGGTTCCTCCTTGAGTACCCGCAACATGTAGCTCTAGGTAATCCATAGCTACATGGACAGGTCAGTGATTTCAATGTGTATTATGTAATACTTGATTAACCTCAAAGGTGGTTCTACAGGGTGAATAAACCCTCTACTGTTGGATTCTACCACTGATTGGAGCTAATTGCTGAGCGTCCCAGTAGCTGATCACCCTGAAATCAGTTTATCATTAGGGGGCCCTTATAACAAAAAGATTGCCTAAAGTGGACAACCCCTTTAAACTTCTCCAAGTCTGGGAGAAAGACTTTCATGTGAGGGCAGGGTCAGGCCAACAACTCAGGGCATCATTTTAGCTTAATGGTTGTCACTTACTTAGACTATGCCATTACCTTGTTTTTCACATTGTGCAGTATCACCTCTAAATTTAGGTGAATTTGGGATTTTAAGGCTGCCAGGACTAACTGTGCCAGACCTATAGTAACTTCCAATTTTACAGTAAATGAGTGACCTTGCTAAAAAAACTAAATGAGTAAGGTGGGGAGGAACAGCAATGACAGCATGGGCTGGGCACTAATATATATATATTACATGTACACATAGCTTCTTTAATGGGCAGGGTCATGTGAGGGCAGGGTCATGCCAACAACTCAGGACATCATTTTAGCTTAATGGTTGTCACTTACTTAGACTATGCGATTGCCCTGTTTTTCACATTGTGCAGTATCACCTCTAAATTTACGTGAATTTGGGATTTTAAGGCTGCCGGGACTAACTGTGCCAGACCTATAGTAACTTTGAATTTTACAGTAAAAGAGTGTCCTTGGTAAAAACTAAATGAGTAAGGGGAGGAGGAACAGCAATGACAGCATAGGCTGGGCACTAATATATAATTTATATATATATATATATATATATATATATATATATATATATATATATATACATACACACACACACACACACACACACACACACAGCTTCTTTAATAGTTATTTAACAGTCATCAGCAGCAATATACGTTTTCTCATGCAAGATATTTACCTGGCTCATATACCCAGCTTCAGTTATAAGTTCTCCAGATTTAAAACAAAGCTCTTCTAGTTTCCATGGCCTAGTGGATAAGAAAGGAGGATAATGTATTTCTTTGTACAACAAAAGCACTATGGAATCTTGTCGTCTGTTTTTCAGAAGTTACCATTGAGGTTTTCTGAGTAAGGCCAATTTCACACAAGTGTGTTTTGAGTCTGTGTCATATCTGTATTTACATGGTTTGTACACTGAACCCCATGTTAATCTATGGGGCTTTCACATGGTGGTAAAGATAAGCACATCCATTTTGTGATCATAAAAGGACCACTTATGTCTAAGGAGAATGTTCACAATTAAGATGCATCCATATACATATTACTATTTTTGGAGGAGGACAAATTACTTTAAAAAAGACCAGATTCAAAGTCAGCAAGTTTATATAACTACAGACCCATTTATGAAAAGGATTGTCCAGTTGCAAATTAGAGGGAGTCTACCACCCAGAAACCCGCTCTGATCAGCTGTTCATTGGGCTGGTGAGCTTGTGCACTGTGCTAATTTCTACAGGAAGCAGACAGCTCCGTTCCTACTGTTGTGGCCAGACTTGTTATTACAGGAAAACTTCTCATTCACGTCAGTATTGCCTGCAATACCAAGCCTGGCCACTGCTGTGGTAACAGAGCTCTCTTGCTTCCTGCAGAAATCAGTTGAGTGCATAAGCTCCCAAATAGCTAATCGACAGGGATCCCAAATGGCAGGCCCCCACCAATCTACTATTGATGGACTGTCCTAAGGATAGTTTTAAACTGGACAACTCCTTTAATGCTCAACATGAATGTGAGAACCAATTCAAATATGAATGTTATATGAGCCACATTCTGCATGCCCTACGTGCAAAGCATAAACATTGGACTTACAATCAAACGGATACAGATAGGTAGGGAAAGCAACATTTAGAAAAAGATCATAGAACCTGGATCCAAAATAAATAGGAAAACACATGCCCTGGTCTGTAAAGCTATGCAGTGTATGGTTTGCATATCTGGCATTTACCTGTCGTACATATAGACTTGCACCTTGGTGGCTTCAAGTGCTGAGTGAAGATGTTGCCTCAGAGCTTCTGTTGTTAGGATGTTAGCACCATTCTCTAGTGGAGTCTGGATCATAAGCTGTGGATTAAACATGGCTTCCTCTCCAATCTTTTGGCGAGTATAATTTAATTCACGACTTACTCGTCCACCAACTGCAAGAAAAATACATTTAAAGATTATTCCGAGAGCAAGAATCCAGCACTTCTACAATGCCAGAGAACATGAAGCCATCAGACAGCTACTGAACTACTATTCTCAGAAATCTTTGCCAGGGAAGAAGTACTTAAGCAGCTGCGGGGTACTTTCTCCTGAGCTCTGATATGCGGATGATATTTGTTGACAACTACAATAAACCATAAAAGAGTAATAATTACATTACAAATAGCCTTAATTTTTCTTCCAGTCTTTTACCCCCTCCTGAATATAAGACTTCCATATGGAGAAACTAAATCACTTTAAGAAGGCTTTCTATACTGAGCAGACTGAACATTTTTTGTACAATTTCTTGCACTTGTATAAACAGTCTGGTTCTATAGCACATTTCATGATCAATGGCTTTTATGTATACACATCCATACGTAGAAAAAAAAAAAGTTGGCACTGTTAAAACAATTTTCCTTTGCAACAATGTTACCGAAGCTGAGCTTTGTAGGAGATAGTGAAAAGTAACAGAGACGACTCCACAAATTGATAGGCTGTATTCACAAAAAATTTTTTCAAGCACCCTTTCTACTAAAGCCCCTTTTATACGGATGACTATCAGGCAATGGTCGCTCCTGTTTTTTTTTGTTTTTTTTTTATTACACAGGAGTAATCGTCACTCAGCCAATGGAGGCGGACTGGGCTGGGGATCATTCCAGCTGACCAACATCCATTTACAGTAAACAGGCCACCATTCATAGATCGATGCAGCGGCAGACGGAAGATGATTTTTAGGTCAGCATGAAAGATCCAATTAGCGATTTACCGCTAGTCGTTCTTTCACAGCATGCGTGCACACAGCGCAATGATTGAGCAAAACGCTTGATCTAAAAAGTGATTTGCACAATACTTATGCCACATAAAAGGGTCCTAACTTTATTGTTGATTTCAGCTGGTTTTGATGGAGTTAGGAGTTTATTTCAGTTAGTTTCATGTATTTGTTGGTTTTGGTGGGCAGAATAACATATTTTGCTTGTTTGATATGAAAGAAGCTTTAAAGTAGCCATACCCTTAAAATATCCTATATCTCATTTGGCCAACAAACAGCTATTTCTTCTGAATTCCCCCTCAAACTCGCATGTTTGGTTGGACCACAAACAAAGGATTAAGCATGTTGAACTTCAACATGTATGACCCATCTTCCCCCCACCTCTGCTATCAGGGGGAGGGTCAAGATATACATTTGATAGTTAGCTGATCCTGCTAAAATGGTCTAATGTATGTGGCAACGTTTGCTCTTTTCTAATGTCACATTGCTAACTGCTCTAATTTCACAGACTCCCAATAACTTACATTCATGATATCATAATAGCTGGGTTTGTGAGGTTCAATAAAGAGATGTCTATACAAGTGATACCACTCTGCATTAAAATCAAAAGGGAGTTATGGCAACCTATGGGTGGGGTATTTATTTCCACAACTGCTGTGTAATTTAACAGAGAGGACGCCATGGAGGCAAAGCTATTTCTCAATTAAAGCATTTATACATGCATTAAAATACAAGTTTTAGTTGATGATATAAAAGTTTGACTTCTGGCAAATTATAAATGGATGGAGAAATCCAGGAGATTATTATATAACCCAACTATGAAAAACTACATAAAATGTAAAAAGATCAATACATATGGAGCAAGTCAATCGTAGCCACTCAAAATTAGTAAAGCTTTTCTGAAGCAACATAAAGAGGGTTGTGTCAACTTTAAATGGGTTGCCCAGTTGTGAAGTCTTGATGGCATATCCTCAGGAAAGGGCATCAATAGTAGACTGATATGGGTCTGTCACCCAGGATGCCCGATGATCAGCTCTTCAACAGGAAGCAGATAGCTTCATTCTTACTGCAGTGGCCAGGCTTGGTATTGCAGGCAAAGTTCCCATTAATTTCAGTGCGAACTTAGCTTCGTTCTTACTGCAGTGGCCAGGCTTGGTATTGCAGGCAAAGTTCCAATTCATTTCAGTGGGAAATTAGCCTGCAACTGTAGTAAGACCAGAGCTGTCTGCTTCCTGCAGAAATCAGTTCACTACATGAGTACAAAGACCCAGTGAATACATTATTGGTGATTTTCTTTTTTGCACAGGTAATACGCAGTGCTAAAAGCTCATTGACTTACATTGGACCACTCATACCTGCATATTATGCGTTCGGAAAACAAAATGCAGCATGTCCTATTTTGGTAAGTATTACACACCATTATAGTCTGATGCATAAAATACACAGTTATTACGCATGCTACATGTGTATTGTGTAATACATAGGCTTAATACGCTTGTCTGAATGAGCCCTAACACTTATCCCCTGTCCATAGGATATAAGGTAAGTATCTGATGAGTGGGGTTCAACCACTGGGACCCCTATAGATCACGAGAATGGTGGTCCTATGAGCCCCTGTCTAAAGTATGGATTGAGCATGTGTGCTGCTGCTCTATTCATTTTAGTAGGACTGCCAAATATTGGCGAGTACTTGTAATCTTTAATTGCCGTTCCATTCCTTCAGTGTTACAAATACCCTCATTGTCATCAGTTGGGGGTCCAAGCAGTCAGACCCCACCGATCAAATCAGATCAGACACTTATCTCCAATCCTATAAATAGAGTATCAATCGCTGAGCTCCGTCCTTGGCTGTGACCTTCCTTAAAACAGGCGGGACTGCAGCCTGTATACAAACACCGGTAGTGAGGAGCGAGCGGCAGCGCGGGAAATGCATGGAGCGGGAGAAGTGAGTATATGACTATTTCTTGCTTTATGTCAGGGGAAGCTAAATTTTATAGTTAAAAAAAATCTTAGAAAGTGCCTTTTAGGGTGCGTTCCGCACCAAAATCCGCGGCATTTAAGCATCAAAAACTGGATCTGACAATAGCCCTTCAACTACAGAACTTACTTAACAGTAGCAAGTACAGATACTTAAAGTGCTGCTCACGTCCAGCAACTGGAACCACTGCTGAGCGCACCTCTGCATCACCTGACCAAAATCACGTGACATAACTACTGTATTAAGTGGACTGAAATAGAAGAAAAAAAAACACTCCCCCCCCCCTCTCCTTTTACTGACAGCTAGCATACACTCCCATAGTAGTCTTTGTGAGCTGCCAGCGAGTTTCCATCAGAAGATAGGGCAAGACCTATCTTTTTCGGTTGCCTATAATATCGGCTGCCGATTTCAGCCGCGAATGTCCTATAGTTTTTGATCCGATTTTGTTGCGCGGCTAAGAAGAGTTCGTCTAAATGAGGTTTTAAATGACTGCGATCTGAGCTACCTGAGATTGCGGCTGCCTGTTCGCTATGTGAAACAGCTGACAACTATTACCAACAGACTCAAAGACACCAGACTGTACAACACGGCTAGGTGCATCAATTAATTACCTCCTTCTCATAGTTTTGTAGCAACTCCCATAAAGATAGACCCCGTAACACACAATGGAGTCATACGCCATCCACTTAAGAGTTCATATCTTTATTATTATGTTTGGCTGGGGTGCATGTGGTGCCTTTACTTGCATGTGACAAGCATATTTCTGATACTGGTATCTAATACTGCGAGCTTCCATGCATGTAGTGGGGTTTATTCATGCGGGCAAGCAATGTGTCTGTGGGGCTCGCATGGATCTGTCTGTGGTCATGCATATTCTGGAATCGCTATAATGTAGTCATTTATACTTTGTGTACTTTATAACAACATATTTTGGGTTACTTTATTGATACACAGTGATGTCCTTTTTATGTATGTGTCAAACACATTTATGTACACATATATACTAATTGCTTCTACGATGCAATCGTAGAGACTTCGCAGTTATCAGAGTTTGAGGGCGCATTATTAGAATGTGAAAAGCTTGATGGTTGTATTGACGAATTACCTGCCACCTGGGCCATTCTGCCCAGACTGTTAGGAGGTGTTGGGACCAGTGAATGAGTGAGAACATCTACACAAGGTGACCGGGCTCAGGCCCTCGATAGACCGCACGCATGAGCAGCTCCAACTGTTTCGTTATCCGCCATCCAGAGACAGGGGGCACCATCGTTACAGGAGCTTGGCTAAAGGGCATTTGGTCAAACAGCGCCCATTACATGTACAGCCTTTGATACCTACTGTCGCCTCTGTTTGCAGTGGTGTTGTGAATGACAAAACTAGACTGCTACGGAGTGGAACTGAGTTGTGTTCAGCTACGAATCCAGGTTTAGTTTTGGCACAGACAATGGCCGTATTCGTGTCTGGAGACCTAGGGGTGAGCACCTCAATCTTGCCTTTGCTGTGGAGTGGCACACTGCCCTTTTTGCTGGTGTGCTGATCTGGGGGAGGCCATCGTGGTACGAGACCAAATGACAGCACAGCGATATGTTCAGGAAATCCTACAGCCACATGTGGTGCCTGTCATGGCGGCTTCCAAGAGGCTTTTTGCAACAGGATAATGCTTGGCCGCACACAGAAAGGGTGTCACAGGAATGCCTCCACAACATTGCTACAATTCCATGACCTGCCAATAGAACATGTATGGGACCATCTAGGACACCAACTTCAACAGCCTACAAGTTTGGATGATCTAGAGGCTCAATTACAGCAAATGTGGGCTGATACCATAAAGAACCTGTGTGCCCACATGCCCACCTGTATCACATCTTTCATCCAAGCTAGAGGTTGTACAACAGGGTACTAGAGCCTCCATGCCTGCCCATATCACATCTTGTATCCAAGCTAGAGGCGGTACAACAGGGTACTAGAGCCTCCATGCCTGCCCGTATCACATCTTGTATCCAAGCCAGAGGCGGTACAACAGGGTATTAGAGCCTCCATGCCCGCCTGTATCACATCTTGTATCCAAGCTAGAGGCAGTACAACAGGGTACTAGAGCCTTCTTTCAAGGGTTCAGTTTTACGTAACAAATTCTCCTTTTGCTCTGATATTGTAATCACTTATATCAACGTTACAATCACACAGAGAAAGTTTTATATGATTCTGACAACTCCTTCTAGGTGCTTGAATTTTTTTTTGACAATGAGTGTATGTTGTACGTAGCAGTAATTAAACGAATAATCTAGATGTCAAATAGCAATATTGTAACACACCACCCCTATAACGATGCAAACATCAACAGACATAGGTGGTTCAATTAACCCTGCATGACAAAAAAAATGTATATGGGATAAAAAAAAAAAAAGATGTCACTATATAATATGAACATACCCATCTAGTGAACTGAACTCCAGCAAACACCACAATGTACGTTTCGTATTACTTCCTCAGGGTGATGTCAGGTATGGAGTGGCCTCAGCTCCCAGAACCCCCCTCTAAACACACCTTGTGCGAAAAACAATTACTTCATAGGACATCAAGGGGTTAAAGGGAACCTGTTTCAATGCAGTCCTTTCTGCATGCATCATGTTATAGAACAGGAGGAGCTGAACAGATTGATATACAGTTTTATGGAAAAAGCTTCAGTACAATGCCGGCTTCACACGGGCAAGAGAATTACACGAGATTTGCACAAATCTCGCACGAATATGAATAGTGTCATACACACGAGCGGTAAATCGCAGCATGTCCTATCTTGGAGCATGCTCTCGCGTTGCGCATCTCCCATTGTACTCAATGCGGGCAGCGGCAGCACCGCACCAGGTACACACAGTGCAATGCAAGGTTTTCCATTGAAACGGCTGTCAGTTGATCAGCTGGGGTCCGCCGCTCTGTTTCTGCTCTGAACCCTGTGTGTTTTGCCAATGACAGAGCCGGAACAGCTGATCAATTGGGGTGCCAAGCAGTGGACCTCAGTCGATCAACTACTGATTACCTATCCTAAGGTTAACATCAATCAAAGTTGCATGGAAAACCTCAACACTTTCCTTACCAGTTTTTTGGGTGACAGTTATCTCCCCCAACAACAGGCACTCTCGTATCTCCTGGCAAAACCATTGATTGGGAAGATTGAAATCGAACATGCTCAGTGGCAGTTTCCCCACTTATGCCAGTCAAGAGGCCACCATAAGCATCGGACTGTCAGCAGTTTCTTCAACATTGACAATTATCTAGTGTGTACCGTCAGCTTAACGCTGTTGCAACCATGCTTTATAAGAACTAATCATTTTTATCTCTAGTCTTCAAAACAGAAGACTGCGGCACAAATTCAGAACTTGTATCCAATCTATGGTGGATTTTTCTAAAGCAATCAGGTTAGTGATGACTTTCACCTTTAATTAGGTGTTGCAAACCAAGACAAATCACTCTTGGCAAAACAGCTACAGCTTCTGCCTTATCATAAAAAGAATGGCAAATTGCAACATGGCAAAAACAGCCGGAGCATGCTCATGCGGCCCATTCATACAGGTAGATAAATTGTTCGCTCACGATCAGTATTTAAACCGAATGATTAGCGAACGAGCCAATGATGATTTTCATGCTTGCGTAAAATGACCAATAAGCGAACAAATTATCGTCCGATCAATGGCCGTGTTTACACTGAATGATTATTGTTCAAATTCGAACGATTCAGCGATTTTTTTTTTTAACAATCGTTCTGCACTGTTGTGGTCTAAAAGTTGTAAAAACTCTATTTCAATTAGGCAATTTAGGTTAGACTCCTTTTGGATTGAGATACTGACATACAGGAAAGAACACTTTAGAAGTTTTTTTTTTTATTTCCTGCAATTTCAAAGATCATTTAAAAAAAGTCCAAAGTACTTTTTCTTGAATCATACAAAATACGGTGATGATGTATTCTGGTACACAATTAAATAAATAAATAAGTGCCCTTATTTTAATGCAATCACAGTGGGGTGACGACCCTGCTGCTTCATTGAATACTACGAAAACTTGAAATGGTGTTACACCCTGTACAATATGGATGATGACAGTGTTTGTGACAAGCTGTTAAGGCACACTTGTTACAACTATGTATTCCTTTATTCATAACACTAATAATTCCGCATGTAAAAACCCATCATCAACACCACCTGACAAAACAGCAACAAAATATCCACTGTAAATACATACAGACTGGTCAAACAAGAATGGATACAATTCTTTAGACTCCCAGTAACAGAAGTTAAGACATAAGCAGCGAATCTCTAGGCACATTAGCTAGCCGTCTCCTAAAATCCGGATGGCTTTCATACTTAACACAGTTTTGCAGATATAAGATCTAACGCAAAAGCTGCACCACCAGATCAACACATATATGCTTTTTAATATACAACATCTTACATATACCAGGCCATAACAACACGTAATCCAAAGACTCAATCCCATGACAGTGTGATACTATAAAACTTATAACCACTAATACAGGAAGGCTGGTGGTACCTGAGGATACTCAGATGTGTGCTTCAGTGTTTTTTTTCCCACGGCCATTGTCCAATTCCATTTATCTGGTAAGGGCCCATGCATACACCATTGCCATGTGCATGGACTATGTGAGGGCAAATAAACCACTGTGCACTCCATTGTATGGCACATCCATAAGGCCTGCATTAAAAGGGGTTCTGTCATTTAAAAAAAAAAAAAAAAAAAAAATCAATATTTGCCTATCCAACCCTGTCAGTCTTCCTACCGCATCTTGTACTCTCCTATCTTCTCCAGTCCCCCGGGTCACCGTACCACAAGCTGGACGGATCCTCTTGCTCTTGTTTTGGAGCATACATTCTCTGCATTCTTCTTCCTACAGGTCAGCATAGGTTATGTCACCAGTGACTTAATGTTCACTGCCTAGGAAGGAATGCCGATCTATCTCGCCCCGAGTGTTCATGTACTATTGCAGAGAGACAGAGTGCATGCGCAGTCTCGGCAATAGCTCAACACTCCCTGCTAGGCTGTGAACGCTACATCCCTAGTGGGGTAACCTACACTGACCTGCAGAGAATGGACGCTTCGTCACCGGATGAAGAAGAATCACTCCGGCTGGAGGGGAGGTCACCTGGGGGACTGCAGGAGCAAGGAGAAAATCGGTGGAGAGAAGATGCAGTAAGAAGACTGACGGGGGAGGAATAGGTAAGTATATAGTTTTTGTTTTCTAATAGCAAACTACGAGGCGAGTCTGTGCCAGCACATCTGCAGGTAGGTCACTACATAAGTGCTCCCGTAGTACACTTGAGCAAAAGTGACCTTTAAAGATAAAGGTTAGATCAGATTTGGAGGAAAACTGAACAGTGTAGAGGCCAGTTGTTCCATTCAAGGAGCCTATATGATTTTTTTTTACTGACCAGTGATCAGAACAACCCAACCAGGCATCAATGGAAAATTTGTACACACATTGGTTCCCGGACAGCTATGAAAAATATACTAGTGTTTGATTTTTTTGAAGATACGAGCAAAACATGTGATCTAGACACGAACAATTCAATGAAATGCAGTAACCATCGCAACTTTTAATATCATAGATTTAATTTATGTATCTTACTCAAACCTGCCTTAGGGTATGTTTACACAGAAACATGCCACCTCCGCATCACCTGACCAGCGGCTCTGCGCTCAGGACAGGTATGTTCAGGGGTACCAGGTGAAGGAAGCACTGACAGACAAAGACTTTGGAGGTGAGCACTGTATCCTCTGAAATCAACTGCGGATACGCAGATGATTTCCAGTCAAAATCCGCACCAATGGCATGGTTTTTTATTTCATTTTAGATGTGGGAATGCTGTGGAATTTCTGCAGTATTTCCGCCACGTGTAAACATACCCTTAAAGGGGAATTCTCACTACTTAGTATTGCTTCACAACCATTTTTTCATTCCTGGTTGCTACTAACCAGGACATGTGACTGCTGCAGCCAATCACTTCCCACAGGTCATTGCTATAGCTAGTGATTGGCTGCATCAGTCACGTGCCCTAGTCAGCAGCAACCAGGCAGGACTTAAGAGTGGTTGCAAAAGTATTTTAAAGTAGTGCGAAAACCCCTTCAAGTAAAGTAGAAACCAGAAGCCATAATATTAGTAATACAAAAGCACAACTATGAGGCTAATGTCATTTATAATACTTGCATGAAAACTTCCAACTGTTGAGAGCCTACCAAGCAAGAATTAATGAAAGATGATAAATAAGTGAAACAAAAGTACAGTAAATGCGAGAAAAAAAAAACAGACCTCGCCATTCTTTTTAAAGATTCCTAACCAGCTGCTTGTTATGCCATCTGTTGTTACCTAAAAGGTTTACTATTGAAAGTCCTTGCAGCGAAGCAGAACTGCTCTCACTGTCAGAGACAATCAGGTCAGGTCAACGCTCCCCCAGCATGAAACTGCTGTCTGTCATGGCCCTCCCTGTCTCCATATTTCTTACATGCCCACCAGTTCCAAACACAACATTGGACCTGTCATGCAGCCTATTTTTCACTGGATACTTAAATGGTTCATTCAGAAATCTCAACAGACAGCACTGCAAACAAGGAGCTCACTGTCAACTCCGCTTAGCAACCTAACACATGCAGAATAATTATACCACCTTTAGAGCACTCTCTTTTCCTCATGTATTGCTACCATTGATTAACCACATACAAACAAACATATCAGTATACCGGGACAGCAGTCTATTTATACAGGACATTAAAAAAAAAATATTAAAAAGCTGCCGTGCGTTACAAGAGCATGCGAATCAACATAAAGAATTCAAATAGATGAACTAAATACAACTAAAATAGAGGCACAAATTATGTCCTCTTTTCTCTAGGCTATTGCATAATGTTAACTCCACTTTTTCTTGTCTTGACTTGGTAAGGCTGACATCACTTCATGGCTCTGAACACTTCTCATTATGCTTCCAACTCTCCTTTCATTGGCTTTCCACTTGAGGCCGCATGGGGCAAAACACAAAGGAATCCCCCAGCTTCACACAGGCTCCCCAGCATCATACTGCACTGATTTATACCCAATCCTGTTCCTTCGCTGCATCTGTGCAGAGAAACACACAGCACTGGGGGCCACTTTCATGATTTTTGATGCGATCAGGATTAGCTGGATTAGGGTTTGATTCATAAGGACCCCCTGCGGCCGTGAGGAAGTTTCATCACAAGGTCAGTGTGGTGTGAAGTATATTCTGTCAACACCACCACTACTGGCAAAAAAAAAGAAGAAGAAGAGAAGAACCTGACATGAGTATAACAAAGAAATGTGACGTCTCGGCCTTACAATGTGGGTCCTGTTTAGAAAATAAAAAAAGTTACGTTTATGTGAAAAGGTAAATCTTAATTTCTAAAGAATGCTGCGGTTAAGGCGTCTGGAGGGGCCGGGGGAACCAGTATACTAAACTGCACACAAAAACCACATAGGGACTTTTCTTGGCTCTGGTTCCAAATTCAGCCAGACGGCTACAAAACTGTGGCACTGACGAGTTACTATTACATTTACTCTGTCACATTTGACTGGCTACATCTTGCTCCACAAACATCTCAAAAGCAATTGCTACAAGAAAGGCTTCATACACACGTAAGCCATACATGTATCATTAGAAACCACAGTAATTCAGCTGATGTTTGAAATATGGTACACAGTTTTACTGGGCATTTTATAGTGGGGAAGGAGGGGGGGGGGGGTAAAAACTTCCCCTGTTGCTTACCGCTCTGCTCCTCAATCGCAGCCTTATCTGCTATATTTCTGCTTTTCTATTCTGCAGTTGCATTCACCAACAAGAGAAAAGGGTGTAGGCAAAGGAGGCTTTGACCTGCAGCGGTAACACAATACTTTCGCACAACCCTGTCGACCCCTGACATAAATTTTACACCGCAGCTGGCATTTACACATTTAACATTACCATATGTATAGCCTACTCTGTGCTAATTATGCTAATCACCTGTCTAACTCTCTGCTGCGAAAAATGGTTGTATTTAGCAGTCCACTGCCTACCAATGCAGCTTACTGTGTGGCTGAAATGTACATTCAGACAGCCTTGAATGGCAAGATTTTTCCACGTTGCTGGCTTCATTCAGGCCACAGAAAAATGTATTCAAGTCAACTGGTTTCGGTCCGCAACAAGAGTTACGATAGAAAAGTGAGTGTGTTCGTGCCCTAACACTCAAAGTCTGCTTGCAAGCAAAATGATAAATCAATTGGTGTGGGAAACAAAGAGAGAGGCATTTCTTCACAAGTCCTGTGAAACTGTTGCACATATTTTATGTGTTAGTGTGTACTACATATGCACATGGGGCATGCAGCATTTACACACCTTGGACCAAAATATTTAGAAGTACTGTTTGTAGCCGATTGACGCCGCTTCCCGTTCTGCCTTTAAAAAATCGGCCTAAAATTTCACTTGGTCATAAATGGTTGGTGATTCGATGCCACGGTCAATGAAACATATAAAATGAGGTAAAAGAACCATAAAACGTTTAAGATCGTAGACACAGAGTGACTGGAGCCAAGAACTGACACAGCTCTCTTCCTGAAGCGCATCCGACATGTCCCTTTAGAAAATAAACTACAAAACATGGTTAAGGAACTGTAAACTTAGATCCAGATTGCTACTCCTTTCCCAAAATCCAACTGGGTGCTTGTTTTAGGTGACTTTCCAGAATAGGCTGAGATTTGTGTACATGAAGAACAACACTGTTTTGACCATCATATGACTTGTAGATGGAATTTTTCTCCTCTGCAGGCTCCATCTCTAATCCTCAGTTTTCCCTGAGCTGGTGGTGAAGACTAAAGCCCCATTTACACTGGACAATTATAGCTCAAAATTCGATCAAACGATGTCTTTTAAGCGATAATCGTTGCGTGTAAATGCTACCATCGTTAGCTTTTCGGACAAAGATTTTATGTTGAGTTTAAAATCCATCGTTCAGCTGGGCAGCTGATAGCAGGGACCGCACACTGTTATTCTCTATGGGAGTGCTGATAACATTGTTTTGAGCTGCAGTCCCGCAGCAGAACAAAGGGGATGTATGCAGATAACAGACCACCTGCTGTTATCTGCATACAGCGAAGGGAGGCTCCTTTACATTCAAATGAAACTAATAATCTACTAATGGGCATTAGTGCCCATTAGCAGCTTATGCAAAATGATCGCTCAAACTCTCATTCTCCCTATGTTTTGAATTAATTTTGAGCGATCATCTTTGCGTGTAAATGGGGCTTAACTGCTATGATGTCTCGCATACACAGAGAAGAGGAGATCCTGCTCCACTATTTCTACCATATACAGAGAAGCAGCAGCAGGGCTGATATTATAAAGAAGTACTGAGCAGTGTAAATGTAATTCTTTTAGCTGTGAGACAGTAAACTCTATTAGCTGTAGCTGCATCTCTGTAGGTCTCTCTAATTCTCTCTCACTCAGTTCCCGCCCCCCACTCCTCTCCATAGGTTTCTATGAGTAGCATGTAATCTGATCTGTCAGTGACCTGTAATCCATCTTGTTTACCAAGACCAATTTTAGCAATTTTTCAAAGTGAGTAAACAGTTCAGGAGAGAGGAAGAAAAGGGCCTAATAAGTGGAGAAAAAAGCATTTTACACTAATATATATTTCAAAATTCCTTACATTCTCTAGTATAGAAACATAGAAATAGATCAAATTCCAAAGAGTGGAACAGCACACTTGAATTTATGCATAAAGTATATGATTCACATTTAAACTATAACTGTCATTACCTTTTTTTTAATTTACACTGAAGGTGATTAAAAGCATTTTTTGCAATATGTTTCATCAACCTATTCTGTATATTAGGGAGCAATACTAACAACCTGATGCACTCAGACATTGTCACAGTGCATCAGGTCCAGTGGGCAGCAGGCGCGATATCAAGAGGAGAAGCTGTCTGCAGCACAAGAGGACTTCTTCTCTTCACAGCGCCTGGGGAAACTATACAACACAGAATCCAGGAGGATTACACAGCTAAGATATGGGGAAAATATATGTAAAAACCATAAAATAAAAAGAAGGCGTTAATAAACTATAGTATGTGAGCTGCTGTGCCAGCACCACAGATGACAGTGCAGGCACAGTGAAGAAGGGAGCTTCAAATACAGCTAGCTGAAAATGGATTTCCATGGAAAAGCTTCTTTTAGATACATAATGGATGCTTAAAATGACATTCTGTATATATATAAAAAAAAAATCAATGAAGTATTTAAGCTTCAGTGGAATCATTCAATAAGATGAAACCTTTTGGGCCAGTGGCCCTTTATCAAGTAACATGTATAAAAGATCACTTCCATGGTGTCTGCAAACCCTATCCTCTACACACTTTGCTCCCACATGCATAGTAAAATAGTATATAAGGCCAAAAAAAAGACATGGCTATCCAGTTCAGCCTATTACCCCCCAATGTTGATCCAGTGGTAGACAAAAAGAACCCAATAAGGGAGAAGCCAATTTTCTCCATTTATGCTTGACTTCAGTGGGAAACAACCAACACAAGATTGTGACTGCATTTCCAACACACGATACTACAGGTGTTCTGGGGTACATTTTTTTAGTTTTCAGTTTCTTGGAAGTCCAAAAAACAAGAAAGAAATACAAGTTTCATACAAAAGTCAATGAAATTGTTGCTTTTCCCATCTGTACTCATAGTTCTTACATGGACCCAGCCTTTACATAAAACTTCTCAAAACATCTTTCACAGTACCTTCCTCACCCCAAGACTTTAAGTGTGAAGGAAAGTAATACTATGAACAAAGCCGTCTGTTAACTCCTAAGATACCTCCATGCACTCTGGAAATGAGTCGGTGATGACAAGCAGTACTGACATAGCACAAATCAGCACTGGGTACTTTATCCAACTTGCTGTCCAGATAAAGTGGCTCACCTCCCTTTTCACACTTAACACTGCAGTGTTCTTTACAAGCCCAAGTCTTGACTTGGCCCTATATCCCATAACTTCCTTTCCATCTGTTCTCCCATGTTTTTCCAGGTCTTGTATCTGTTTATAATAAATGTAAGGTGTTACATAGCCCTTTTATGGTTATTTTTCCACTTTCTCCCTTGTTACAATATTGATACACTGATCTATGTTTATTGCAACAAAAAAGCAACAACAAACAGATAAGAATAGAGGACGCTCTTCAAGAGCTTCTAAGATTGCATCAGGCAGTCACAATGTGTGTGGCACGGATATCCCACAGTCCACATGTACTCAGTACCCGCAATACTAAATAGCAATTACTAAAATACAACATACGCACATATACATTTCCACACATCCTTCCAGTTACAAAGCATTATCGTGCCAAACCAAGCATTGATATCCCAGCAGCATTTTCTAACACAGTATCTCAGAGTTTCAGATGCTAGTTCCTGCCTGTCCAAGATATTAATTCATCTGTACTCTCATACTAGCTCATAAGAAAAACCCATCTGTGCAGCCAAAACACAAATAACACTACAACTACTGTGCTGTGAGCACAGGCATTTTTCCCTCCTCTCCCCCTCCTTCAAGAAAAAAAAAATGGACCACCCTGCTCTTATGGCAGAGAGCACTGTTTACATTGCAATCCTTGACTGTGTAATACTTCTGGCATTTTGGTCAGGATTCCTGAGCTGGGGGCCAGAAGCCCTTAAGCAATGATTTCAGAAATAAAAAAAAAAAAGGAAGAAAGAAAGAAAACTTGTTTTAATATCCATGTTTTCCTATTGATTTCTACTCACACGGCTGAAGATAAAACCTGTAGAAGGATGCCGTTTTATAGAACATATGTATATGTAATAACGGCATACAGTAAAGTATCAATGAAGGAGCCTATTCAGAAGAGGCTGACACAAAAGTAAAGAGCTGATGAGTATGCATTCTGGGAAAGGGAATGGGAGCATAAAAAGTCAACCTGCTTAGCCTTTGGATTGAAGGAAATGATTCCAGGAAATATCACATTGCTTACATTTGTTCTCCAATTTCACTACAAGAAATTGCTGCATCCAAGTCATTATTAGCACGGTCATTAATGTGCCTCAAAAATAAATCAGAGCCTTGTTACAAACTTATTTTAATGGTGCAATGGTAATCTGGGGAAAGCCCTACACTTTCTAAGCAAAATGAATGGCAAAGTCCAATATTCTTTCATTGAAATGCTAGACTTAAAAAAAAAAAAAAAAAACTTTTTTGAAGTCATCAACTTTTAGAAGATTTTCTTTTTAGTCCTCATTAACAGACAAGATTTTTGTGGCATCATTAGGTGCTAATCAATGGTCTTAATCAATTTTATAAATCCAATCAAACATCTGTGACTTCATAGACCTGGATGAGAATTAGGTAGAAAATAAAGTTACCAATGCGCTTGTAATAATCACCCAAAATTAAAAGAAAAGAGAGCGCACTTCATTGGGCACACAATTAAAATAAGCAGAAAGGGGGTTTTGAGGATGTATTCACCTATGGATGTCGAGCAGTTGAACACAACTCCCATAAAAAAAACTTTTTGTAATTCACAAATTGCTATACTGTAGCTGGCCCCTTGTCTCAATCTCCTGGTTAGATCTCCAGGAGAGGTGTAGGAGTTGGAATCTGCAGGACATGCAAGTATTAAAGAAAACCAGGGACTCTCACTGGTGGTGCCCAAAGAGTCCAAGATCAGCAAGGATGCTTGCTCAGTCTCTGGTTTATTTAGGTAGGTTCACATGGGATGGGAAAAGTTTTCAGCTGGAAATCCACTGTGCCACCATATCAATAGTGTGTTTATGTTGCAGAATTCATAGTGTAATTGCTGCCGCTTTGCAACAGTTTTGACTCTATGCATGACAAAGGGTAAAAATCTGGAGCATAAATTGACATGCTTTGGACTTAAAATCTGCAATGCAGGCCACATGTACTCCATGGTGAATATTTCCCCAATGTAATTATGCAGATATTTGAATGTCATTTTGGATTATTGCTGCTCACTACTGCTGCTATATAAAAATATTCCAACTTCTTGTGTAGTCTTTCTCCTCAGCACAGTTCTCTGGCAAAAAGGGCTAATGTGGAAGAGGACTAGCAAGGGAGTGACAGCTTGACCCTAATGTGATTTCTGCTGTATTTATTAGCCATATGTCCTGCTTGAAGGGTTTCTCCCTCTTAACAAACACCACCACCAATGTAAGACTCATTGTAGCGATCAGCTGTTCAATGAAAGCCTGATGTCCAGTTATAAACTCTTGATGACCTATCTGAAAGGTAGATCATGAAAAGTACACCGGCAGGGGTCCAACGTATAAGACTCCTACTAATTCGAAAGCAGACAGCTCCATTTCTACTGCAGTGGCCAGGTTTGGTATTACAGTGCAAATTTCCACTGACGTGAATGGAAACTTTGCCTGTAATACCAAGCCTGGCCATTACAGTGAGGATGCAGGCGCTGAACCACCACAAGCTACAATTGATAGCCTATCCTGATAATAGGTCATCAATTGTTTACATCTGGACAACCAGTCCAGCTCCCCCCCCTCCCCCCCTTCCTCCTCAACAGCCAAATGACTGGCTATGGACTGCCCTATACCTCTACATCTATATTGTCAGTTCCCTTTGTATTTTACAACAATTTGTAGTAAACTGTTCCCATTGTTTTTCAAGGTATCAATTTTGCACCAAACGTGACCAAAGTGATCAGTGTTTAGGATTAGCAACCTTTTTTTTCCTGCAGCACTGCTTCTATGGCTGCCCATTGTGGCCACTGATTTCAGTGGATGGGAATTATCTGAATCCATCCTTTTTCATCAGGTCAGGCTGCTGTTTTTTTGTTTTTTTTTAAAGGCAAAGGGGACAGATTTCCTTCCTTCTAGAAGGTGTGAATGCATCCCAAAGCAGCCTACAAGTCCTAGTGTGGCCAATAAAGAGATCTCAATAGATTACAGCTAATGTTCCAATTAGCTCTAGATTACATCCTTTCAGAATGTACATTTCAGAGGTCAATGAAAGGTCAGGAAGAAGATGTAAACAACTCATTGTGAAAGTTTCATCCATCAGGCATGAATAAAGATATAGGCTGCACCACATCATGCCACAAATCTATCAGTCAACTCAGACATCTGAGATATGAAAATATTGAGCGGTGGTCCGCAGTGACCAGCAAACCCTTTTTCTTCTGTCCTAATAGCACTGAACATGAGGGCACTACTACTGGGATTTCAGAAGTACCAAATGGTTTGAGGGGGGCTTGCTAAATGTAACCTTTCAGCCTCCTCAGACGTTCAGCAGAGTAAAGAGGGGGTTGGATTATCCCCCAACTCCAATGGAAGTACTAGTTTCTAAAGGGTATTTTTTACAGGTGAATAATCGCCCACATTGTCGCTGGAAACAGCGAATTGGGGTGATAATCCCGTGTACGCTTGGATGCTCATAAAGAAACCGAGCAAATAATAAATAAATAAATAAAAAAATTTGCTCACTTGTCGGAGGTGCTTGGTTTTTAAAAACTAAGCGACTATCAGCCTGTGCAAATAGAAGCTTCTCAATGTTTGACCAACTCCCCTTTACCGTGAATGGAGGCAGGTGGTCCGGAACGATCCTGGCCCACCCGCCTCCATTCACTTGTACGATTATCGCTCCTGTGTAAGCACATTGCTGAACAAGTGATTTTCATGCGCATAAAAATCACATGCATGTTCAATAGGAAAAATTAAAAATCTCATCACCCCCACATGGGAAGAGTCAGGATTAGGGATGAGCAAGCGTACTCGGCTACGCCCCTTTTTCGCCCGAGTACCGCGATTTTCGAGTACTTCCGTACTCGGGCGAAAAGATTCGGGGGGGCGCCGTGGGTGAGTGGGGGGGAGAGGGAGAGAGAGAGGGCTCCCCCCTGTTCCCCGCCACGCCCTCCCCCGCCCCCCCGGATCTTTTCACCCGAGTACTGAAGTACTCGAAAATCGCGGTGCTCGATCGAGTAATTACTCGAAACGAGTACGTTCGCTCATCTCTAGTCAGGATGCCCTTATACATATTAGATTGTTGACAGATCCAAATAAAGTTGTCAGGATCCAACAAGGCCCTTTCATATCTACACTGGAGGTTCCATTTGGAGTCTCTAGCACAGATATGGCACAAAATCCTGGATGAAATAGTACAGCATGCCGTGCTATTTTATTTCAGCCAGGAAAATTTCAGTTTGCATCCCGACTGCTGCAGTTTGGGTCAGTTAAGCACTGAATCCAGTATTTTCGTGGTTCAGCTCCTATAATGGAGCTGAATAATGGAAGTATCACCAGAGCCTTTACACAGGTGTGAATGAAGCCTTAATGTGTATAGCACCAAAAAACAAATATATGATCTAAGAGCAGTCTAAAATTCATTATGTAATAAATCTAGGCCCGTTCTAGTTCTGTAATTTTGTATTCTTTAAACGGTAGCAAAAACCAAATTTTGACTTGTTCACCAGCAAATACGCTCCGTAGCCGCGCGAGTATTTGCGCATGCACTCGTCTGTTTAAGCTCTTAAGCACGTAAAAAATATGTGCATAATACGCAGCCCACATACGCCCGTGTGAGTGAGGCCTACATGTTTGTTTGTGTTCACAAGTTTCATCTATTAGCACTAACAGAAATTGTGCAACGCACTGTGTTACAGGCAATTAGTTTGCCTCCCTTTATGTGGAATCTGCACCTGGGGATAACTAAAACAAGACGTTTTACCAAAGGCACATTTTGTTGTGAAATTACTTAATTACTTTAAAGCAGCTCCATTGATTCATTTATAGAAAAATCTAACTATTAGGCCTGACTTCTAAAAGGCTAAAATGTTGATCCTATATGAAGATACATACTGTAACATATTTAGCAGCTTTATAAGTATATCTGATTGTGTTCATGCTGTAACGCGGTACAGTTTTCAGTTAGCTAGTCAACACAAAGTGACTAGCAGTATTGATCATCTTGTTGGGATCCAAACATTGGTTACCTCACTAATAAGACCCTATGTGTATGTACAGTATGCTCTTAACTAGAAGGTTTGTCCCAATACCACCAAAGTGTTTGTGCATGCCCTCATCACTCTACTCTGAAGGTTACGAAACTGGCGAATCTTTCCTCCATGCCACCCAGCTTCTATCTTACTATTCCATTGCCTCTTCTCTTTGACAATACCTCAACTGGACACCAGTCACACATAGAATATATTTCTTATTTCCCAGCTTAACAAATAAAACAACCCCATTCCTGGTTACATATACATTAGCACTAAACTCAAGATGCCAACCCAAATGGGACCTCCACTCTGTAGTTGACCTTCCACTCTCATCACCTCCTCACTCTTGCCTCCACGACTTCTCAGCCTTTCCTCTCCTCTGGTATTTGTAATTATAAGCCATCTAAGACCCTCCAGTTCTTAAGGCCTCAAAACACAATCTGAATATCCACCTCTTCAGACAAGTATGTCATCTATCATACTCTCCTCTTCAATTTTACCAACACAATCTTCTACAACCATCACCTCTGGTCTCCATCTCCTATACATCTACACAGTAAGCCCTCACCTTTAAAATGGCTTTACTTGACTTGCTGTACTCTGTAGGTTCTTACCCCTGTCTGTAACCCATTATACAGTGCCACAAAAGAGGATAGTGCTAAAGAAAAGAATTATAATCCTAAATTAGGCCAAATAACAGATTAAGTTACATCATCAATTAAGTAATTTTGTCCTACTGATGACAAAGATCTAACAACTTTGTCTTCTTGGTAAGCAGACATAAAGTTTAGGTTATAAGTGCCAACCTAGTATTTGCTAGTGACTTCAATAATGTGCTGCTGACTATCTCCTGTTTCTTCCTTCTAGACAATCTTCTAACGTTTCCAGAAAAAAAAATCTTTAAAAATAGTTTTTCCCACCCAGGTTGTAAGCTACGGTATAAAGCTAGGATATGCTATAATTACTGAGCTGTGGTGGTCTGACCTCTGGGACCTCCACTGATCACTAGAACCAAGAGGGCCATCTGCTCTTGAAGCACAGCAGACCTTTGAGATCTTTTCTTTGCAGGATGACACTTCCTGGCACTATGTAGGAAATGCAACTCAGCTCCTTCACTGGTCAGGAGTGGCGCTGTGCAATGAAAAATGTAAGGTCGCGTCATTCAAAGGATCAACGAAAAACCCAAAGCTTGAACCCCCACCAATCAGTAATATACCATCACTTTCTGTCTTGGGAAAGCCTCTTGAAAGGTTACGTTTTCATCTATGGTTTTCAAATCCTAGAAGCTCCATCTGCAAATGTACGCATTTGTGCGATAGGCATTGCGTTTTTGTAACACAAGAACGTATTTCACTGTATTTTTGTGCGCGCATGCCTTGCGTACGTGTGCATGCAAAAACAAACATGCAAGCATGCGCTCATTGATTTTGATTGGCAATTAGGTTTAATATGTGCAACTGTTGTGCACAATACGCGAGAAAATAGAATACGCTGTGTTGTTTTTGTGCAACTGAAACACGCACGCAAAATGAATGGGTTCTATTCACAGCATACTGTACGCGCAAATTCTGCATGTGTAATACGAAGCGCGAATGCGTTCGTGTGAATAAGCCCTAAAACGCCTTAGTTCGCCATTCATAGTAGAACTCATTTGTCAACTCTGCTCTCTTTGAAATTTCAAATACCATTTCCTTGCCAAATATATGGATATGAACCTCTTTAGATGTTGCTAATACCATTTTAGCACACAGTCTACTCTAGAAAGTATATTGCCCAATATTCTGCGTTTCAAAGACTAATCGCACAGCTGTGACACCACTAGGTTAAACCTGGCAGTAAAATATCCACATAGTATTGGCACGCCTCCACTTCTATATACAGTATAGCACATTCAGCTTTTGTTTGACCAATGAATTAAAAACCTTATATGGAAGAAAACCAAGGATAAGAGAAATACCCGACAAGTGAAACATGTACACCATCACCTGGCTATTATGGTTGAGAAAAACATCATAGAAAAGGGCAACTTCTCAAGAACTGCTACATGAAATGTCCATTATATTCCCTCCCATTCTTTGCCAAACAAATACATCAGTGAAGGTGGCATTCATGCAAGACTATTTGAGGAATTGCATACTACACCATGCATAGCCATTCTGATTGGAAAGGGGCTGTAGTCACACGTTTAGGCTCTAACAGTCATGTTTAAAGCCTAAGTTCCTAAAGTGGCAGATAAGGCCAACCAGTTTAGTAACCTGTAAAGAAATGCTACATATTCTTCCAATTCCAACAAACAACAACTATACATAGGGATGACCGAATCTCAGACGTTTAGCAGCCGCATTAACTGAAAGAGCTTTAGAGCTTAAAGATATTGTCCAAGATAAAAAGAAAAACAGAAAACAGCGAATGATGTTATAAAAGAAAGGAAAAAAATCGGTACTCACCTTTTAAATGTCCCCCCTCCCGAATCCAGTGCAGTGAGTCTGGTCCCTGGCAATCCGGTCCTGGAAGCGCCTGCGTGCCAAATTTTGTTCATATGACCACTTAGCCAATGACTGGCCTCAACAGTCATCTGTGTATGAACAGCATGTGACCGCTGCAGGAGAGTCCGGGACTGGACCGGCAGGGATCAGACCTGCAGCGTTGGGCCAGGGGGACATTTAAAAGGCGAGTACTTTATTTTATACCATTATCTGCTGTCTGGCTTTATTATTTTTTTAACCTTGGGCAACAATTTTAACTTTTAGGAGGATATTCTCATGTCCTTGGTTTGCTGCACAGCTCAAAAAATACTTCTGGATCACTCCAATTGGTTCTGCTGAGATGTAAACCACCAGAAATCAAAGAGGACACTGATTGTATTTATGGTTTGCAAAGTCTAAGTGGATTATATAAACTATTGTCAAACCATTAGATTGACAAGTTATATGTAATATTTACCATCTGCCAAGATAACTAATGAATATTAGATTGTAGAGGTCCCCCCGGGACCCTCATGATCACTATAGTTTGTCTCAAAAAGAGAATGCAGCCAATAGCAGTGGCATTAAGGTAATCACTCCGCTGTTTTTTGGAGTGAGTGGATAGCCAACGCCTCTACTCCGGTCAAGAGCCGCTCACGTGATCGGCACCAGTGACGTTTGTCACAGGTGGCCAATCCTCCAACCACAACCGGCTGAGTGATACGCTCAATGCCACTGCTGTTGGCTACATTCTCTTTGTGAGACAGACTATAGGATTGTAAGTTTTTCCATAACAGAAACATCACACATATAAAATCACATTAAACTGAAAGGAATACTAGATTTTCTTCAAGGTAAACATGTTGTAGATACAATATAAAACCAAAATACTAACCATCAGCGCATACAAACAACATATAACACTGATATTGGCAGCAATCCAAGCACATAATATATACACATTCCTTAAGCAAACACTACCGTATATTCAAATCCCGTGCTCATCAATGTAAAAAGAAGAGCAATAGTTATTGAAACATGAAACAGCATACATTCTACATGTGAATTTCCCATTGATATGGTGACACCATGTATTTGAAGGATTACTCTCTTATTTTACCTAGAGACATATGTTGCACAACTCCACCCTCTTGGAAGTTAAAACTTGAAAGCTTTCCAACATAGGACCACACACAAGACTCCACAGGTTGCATTGTGCATGATTTCTTGCTAGAGGCCTTACCAGCAACAACAACTAGTTAATTTCTTATTGAAGACTAACTTTGAAATGAAAGGCAACACAAGTTAAAACAGATACTAACTAGAAAGTTCATGAAAGCTTAAAAAAAATGTACAAGACCAACAACCAAAGACCCAGTGACATGGTAGTTGTACCCATAATACACAATGCATCTGCGCCATAGGTACTCCCGCAATACAATATAGCACATAAAACAGGTTCTCTTACCTTCGACCCAAAGCTCCTCCACATTAGTCTCTAGATTCGCTGCTCGTAATCCTACAGCAAAAGCACCAAATATCAAGAGGCCCACAACCAAAAATTTTCCGCAGTTTTTTTGTATGTAGCAACCAAGTTTAAATAACAGTCTTTGAAACATTGCTCTGAGCCACAGAGGCGCTTTCCTGCCCGTAGCTTTCCCCTAAAAAAAAAATAAATCAGAAGATGCAATTAAGAAACATATAGGACTCTTTTCAAGGTGACATTTGTCAAGTTAATCAAACATGAACTATATACAAATTCTGGCACGTGTTTCCTAGTTGATTAAAAACTTTAGGTGTTCGGCACCTGCACAGTATCACAGTACAGCTGCCAACCTCACTAGAAGAATGGAAGGCCATCAGCCACCGACCAGATGTGCCGGGCTTCCCCACTACTTGAGAAGGTATTTAGTAACTGTAAACATGCAATCAGATGCAACTATGTTGCTAGTAAAGCCAGTTACAAATTGGTTCTTCTGCTCTGTACCACACTTTCATACCATGTTGGCATAAGTCACTTTGATTGACATAGTCCTCAGCTGACCACCTGAATAGGAAGGGGCTTGCAGGTTGGTTGCTGTACTCTCACCTATAGGCAAGCGTATTGTAACAAGTCCCTAATACGGATCCGTATTACAGATGGCATTACCATCTGTTTTTGCCTCTGTATATTTTACTTTCCACTGGACCAATACTGATCCGTATATGCCCAATAGAAAATAATAGCAATACAGAGGCCAAAAAAGAAAAAAATAGGTCATACTGTGTTAAAAAAAACAAAAAACGGCCGTGATAAGATACATAGATTTACATGAGCTCCGTATTACAGTCTGCAACTAATACCGAGCTAAATAACCCTTGCCTGGAAGCGGCCTTACTATTTGTGCATCATCTTCCCAGAGCTGACACGTCTGACCACACACCTAGAAGCTGGCACTCTTATTCCACCCCCCGCATTTTGCCAGTCAAGGCCCATCTAAACAGAGCAATTATTGAACCAATGTAATTGGCGATGCCTTTTGAGATTTCATACATTGGGCAGTGATGTGAAACAGCTGGCATCAATACGGTACCTGGATATAGCTAAACAGAAGTATTGTGCTGGTGACAATAAGCACTCAGGGGGAGGTCCACCACCCATTCTACTATCACTGGCGGCGACTACTGATCTGTGCCTTTGGAAGTGAATGGATGTGACATAAGGTGTCTCTCCTGCGCATCTTGTCTCGCACTACTAGCACTCCACACGTGCTTAGGATGCACATGGACGTAGTAATGTCCAGAGAGCTGTGAATGAGCAGATCAGCCCTGTGTGCTCACAACAACACCAGTGAACGGAAGAGGGCAGCCACATGGTCTCCACTTATTAAGAGGAGAAGGGGGGACTGTTCCCTGTGGCAGACACACTGGGAAATAAACAGGATGCCTGCAGGCGGCTGTACACAACCTGTGTGCGGCGGGGAGGGGGATGCAGCAGCTCCATCTACACTGGATGTACTAACACCCTGCTGCACGGACGGCATTTCTCGCCTGACCTTGCACTATCGCCTAGTATTATTAACCCCTGCGGTACTTCACCTCTGAGATCTGCTGGAGGGCGAGCGTCGCATCACAGTAGCTCGGCCGCTGCAGATAGTCCGGGTCGGGCGGCCCTGTAGTCCTGAGATGCGGCTCCCGGGTGCGCCCCCTCCTCCTCGCTACCCTCGGCCGGGCAGCTGGCTCCCCGCTGCCCCGTGGCTCAGTAGCATAGGCAGCCAGGGCCATGTTGTGGCCGGGTTGTGGCCGTAGCTTGCGCGGCGACTCCGAAGGTTTAGCTGGGTCGTGATGGGGGAGGAAAGGCGTCTTGTTCCTTGGCTGGCACAGCGCTCGTCTTCATGCTTCTCCAGGCGAGCTGGTGGAGGGCGGCGAGTCACACTTTGCGCCTTCCATCCCCACATTTCGCGATCCGGAGGTCTGAGCCGCTTCCCACATTCAGAGAGTGTTTGTTGGTGTGTTGGAAGGTGGAGCGGGGGGAGCGCTGAGGCTCCGGTACTCGGTCACAGCGCACTAGTCCGCGGACATCCAGCAGCTAATCCCGCATTGCGCTGCGTGCACCGCCTGCCACAACGTCCGGATCCCCCAGCGCGCAGCCTGGATCTCTGGGCACGATAGCGGGGGCAGCAGCAGCAGCCTTCCTTCCTCACTAGTCAGCCCTCCTGCTGCAGCGGGCAGCCACCCTGGCACAATGCACCCAGCACTGAAGCAACCCGATCCGTGACTGCGGCCCTGGGAGACTTCTCAGCTGCCTGTGCGCTCCGCTCTTTCTCCCTTGCTCTTTCCTTGCTTCAATAGATGAGATGTAGAAGAAGGGGGGAGGGAGAGAAAAACTCGCTCTCTCCATTTGGAGAAAGAGAAAAGGAGGGGAGAAGCCAGAGAGAGCCGCCCCCGGGGCTGTCAGATGGCCGGGGATCCGCTGCTGCCATTGGGTAAAGTGGAGCAAAAAAAATACTCAACAAACTATGACTATTATTAGCTGCTTAGCAACAGCTCACCAAAGTAGAGGGACCACCCAGGCAGCCAGGGCTGTGTGTATGTGTGTGAGTGTATCTCCAGCTTCAGGGGGAGTCTTAAAGAGAAACGAGCCCTCCTCGCATGCAAGAAGATACTACAAGCTTCCCTTCTTATCCTCCAGCTCTGCACTGCTCTCTGCTTTCCTGCTTAAGTCTCTACACTCCCGGCTTCTCGCTTCGGCTCCAGTTTCTACTTTTTATGCTTTTCTTCTTCTCCGGCCTCTACACTTTAGTTTTATCTTTTCCTGTCTCTATTTTTTTCTGTTTTGCTTGTTTTCTTCATCTCCGATTTATGAACTTCTCTGCTTTCCTCTCCTGCGTTTCTGTCCTTTCTTTCTATCTTATAGTTTTTACTTTTCTTTGCTCTCCTTCTTCAGCCTTTACACTGTTATTTTCCATCTTTTCCAGTTTCTCTGCTTTCCTTCTTCTGCGGTCTCTTCTGTTTTCTCTGCCTCCCTTCTGGTTTTCTGTTTTCCAGCTTCTCCAGTTTCTTTGGTTTTGCTCTCTTCTCTAATCTCGACACTTTTCTATAAGGTTCCTCTTCTCCAGTATCTTTCTCTTGCTTTCTTTCATCTCCAACTTTGGAATACTCTGCTGTTGCCTTCTTCATGAGTCTATGTTTCTCTGCTCTCTTACTTCTCCAGTTGGTGCACCTATATCTACTTTCCTCTCCTTTTCTCCTGTACAGTATTTTTCCTTGAATTTGGTTTTTCTCTACCTCTCTCTTCCATTCCATGCGTTTAGCCTTTCCCTTTTTCCATCCTCTGTTTGCATTTTCTTCTGTGTTCCTTCTGTCTGTTTGTCCCCTAACTGCTCTAGTCACCACACTTTTCTCTGTTGTCCCTCTTATTCCCAAATCTTCTCAATTTAATCTGATTTTTCTCTTCTCCAGTCTCTGCACTTGCCCCAATACTATGTTCCCTCTTATTCTCTTGTCTCCAGACTTTTAAGTTTTACCTTTGTCTAAAATATCATCACTTTTCTTTGCTTTCTCTCTTCTTCTCTAGCCTCTACAGTAGTCTCTGCTTTCCCTATTTTTGTAGTCTGTACAGTAGTTTCTGCTTCCCCTCTTTCTCCAGTTTCTTAACTTTTCTCCTTTTTTCCTCTTCTCTAGTCACTAGCCTTCTCCCTGCTTTCCTTCTTTGAGTATCTAAGCTTTTTTCCCCTTTTCCATCCCTGCACATATCTTTTATTTCCCTCTTTTTCTGTCTTTGCACCTCTGTCTACTTTTTCATCTTCTTCTTGTCTTTACAGTTTCACCTCTTTCCCCCTTTGTCTTCAGTCCCAGCATTTTCCCCTGCTTTCCCTCTACTCAAACTCTGAGCAGACTCATAGGTCATAGTTATAAAAAAAACAGGCCTCACCAAATAAACACTGTTGTGTGGAAGTTGCTTTACTTGTTCTGTGCCCATCTACTGGGAACTCTTCAGAGATCCTTTAAAGAGGCGCCTTGGCCCCAAGCTGAAACAAATACTGGGAGGTCCAGCTTGAATTCCCAGGCTTGCACAAATAATGACAGAGTGCTTGTGGGAGAAGTACTAGGAAGTGCCAGATTTTTTCTTTCTTTTCTTCTAACATTCCATTTGCAGGAAAATAAAAAGGCAGCAAACTAGCCTACAATGATAGCTATCATCACATCAGCTTCATATCCTTTTGTCTGAGCAAATATGTAGGAAATGTAACCTCTTATTACCCCCACATAATTCATGGCTGTGGCTTTCATCCCACAGCATGGTATGGGTTAACGACCCACCACACGCTATGCTCTAGAATTCCAAGGGAACACATGATAGAGATTTGTGGCAAGGACGTATGCTACAGTAACCATATCCCCCTGTAATATATAATGTATGCATTTCAGTGCTGATTCATTAGGCATGTGTAAATGATGTTTAACTGTTGCACACCCAAAAATTCTGATGTTTATTTTTTTGCACAGTCTGTATGGAAATAGTAATCTGTTACCATAACAGACATTTCTAAACTTTACATGAAAGAGGAAAAAGATGTTTTTCTCTGTGGGCCATCATCTATAATTTTTGATAACCTACATATGGATGTAAGTATGCATCAGAAATTACCCTCAAGTTCACTTGGGCCTCTGGTAGACACAGCTGGCTGCCTCAGAAGAGAATTATGACCTGTCTCTATTGACACTTTGCAGCAAAATGATGTCACATGAAATTTGAGTAAATGGAAATAAACTATACTAAATATATTACATGTTGACATTTTCTAGCGAACAATGATTTTGCCACCTCTCTTAAACCCTATTATGGCAATGCTTTCTCTTACGCAATTTTTAGGGCTTATATACACAGTCATATGACAGATATGGCACCCATAGCCTGCTATAGAGCCATACTGTATCCCTGTGCCTCCAATTTCCTAAGGGGACACTCTGAAGATTTTCTTGTACAAGAATCTAAGAGGAAAAAAATGGCATGCTCTAACATATGTGATGTCTGAAATATTTTTCTCTACAAACATTGCTGCTAGAGTATATAGGCATCATGGAGGCAACAAACGCCAGCACATAGTGTGTCCTCAGATTTATAATAAGGACATGGTGGGACTCTGCTTGTCACCATACATCTGTGTTTGTGGCAATGTCACATCCATGAACCCTTAAAGGGATTGCCCCACTAAATTAACTTATCACCTATCCACAGGATGGGTGACATGTATCTGATTAGTAGGTGTCTGACCTCTGGGAGACCTATTGATCATGATAATGGAGGTCCTGGGGGGCCTGGAATGAATGGAGCTGTGGTCACACATGCGCACTACCACTTCTTTCATTTCTAAGGGAATGTTGGAGATAGCCAAGTACAAGTAATCAGCTGTGATAGTATGGCATGCCATTTGCACGATAAACATAGACCAACAGGGGACCGCTGGATCATCTGCAATGGATCGACAGGGGATTAAAGAGATGAGTTGTATTATTTGCATTTTATAAAATTTGCTACCCTTTTTTTTTGTTGGACGCCGGATAACCCCTTTAACTCGCTGCTGTATTGCCTTCTGATGAAAGGTCAATATCTTTGTAAATTACACAATTCTTTATGAGGTCTAGCATCTATACTATCCCAGGCTGGTGGACGGCAGGGCCCACAGAGCTTGATGGTAATCTGGGTAAGCATGCCCTATGTCGAGGTACACAGGCCAATGTGACTCCGTAAATCAGGGTCCCATATAAACCTGGCACTGACCCTGATCCTGTATTACACATTACATGGGTTTTCCGGGACTTGAACACTAATGTCCTTATAACGTTGGATCGACTGTCTGTGCCTAATTCTGCAACTAAGTTGCGTCCAAGTGCGCCCAGGCTACACGGTGGGCTGTGGTCCCATGCGACTTGTGACACAATTAAGTGAATACCACGACTGTGCTACATCTCTAATGATTTTCTATGGAAGAAGGACTGCGGGGTATTACCTGGCACCGCCCCCACTACAGATATAATCTGTGTACACAAGGAAAGGCCCCCTTCATTTTGTAATAGGGATATTGAGGGTCATCCCTAAAAGCCCATTCAGGAGGGCGTATGCGAGTTGCGCCCAGATTTTTGGATTAAACTCACATTGGACAGCACAAGGACACACATCTGTGTGCTACCGGATACCCACGGGCAGAGGACATTGCATGCCTTAGGCTGGGCTCACATGACTGTGAGCGCCCGCATGCCACACACGGCAACGATATACGTACTTTCTGCCGATCATACGCGCCAGGATAGAGCATGCTGCGATTTTTTTTTACACGCAAATAATGCGTGCACGAAATAAACACTGGTGAGAGTGGCCCAATACAAATCAATGGGCTATTGGCATTGCGGTAGTGTTGCCCGCGCGATGTGTAGTGACAATACGCCCGTGTGAGAGTGTCCTTATTCTGTTGATACGAACCAGAATACGTCGTGCTTACATTTTTTCCCGCAGACCATCAGTCCATGGGAAAAAAAACATTCTCTGAATAGCCTAATTGGCTGTAATGGGTCCGCGTGCTGTCTGTGCAATACACGGGCAGGAAATATGGAAATATGCCCAACTGAATGGGCCCTAACAAAATATGAATGTCCCATCCTAAGAAAATAGTCCTGAAAAAAAACATTATTATTGCACATAAAGAACAAAGGATACCTTACACCAAAATGACTAATATATATCACTGAAGCTGCCTGGCACACGTCCTAAGGAGCTGTGAAGGCCTCCTGATAAGGACTCCCATCAATGCTACTTTGTATCCCCCTACGTACGGGGTGGAACTGGAGGCAGTTCCGGCAGCGAGGCAGTTAACAGCAGCACTGTGTGTGTCCATTGAAAAAAAACCGAAGCGTTGCAGGCAGGAGGGGGGAGCTGTGGGAGAGAGAACAGCGGCCCGAGCGGGGCGGGGACTGCGCCCGCGTCACGTGACGGACGGGCCCCCTCAAGAAGGCGCGCTCTCGCCACTCGGCCGCAGCCGGGAACGTCCACAGACAGAGCCGCCAGCGCGCCGTCCACCCTGCGTGCGGGCATACCTCACAAGCCGTAGTACATTCCTGGGGGCTCTGTACCCAGTGCACCGTTACACGCCTGTGCCCACATGGGTGCTGCCCCATCCTGGCACATGTTAGCGTGTATGGGCGAACAGAAACCCTTGCACTCCTATAACTGGAGGCTTTAGGGCTCTCTGACTTGCCCTATGGTGAGGTCCATGCCCTCCCTCATGTGGGCAGTATTCACACGGGCACTTTTATTGTGCCAGTTTTGTGCGCTGTGCAAAACTGGCACGGAAATAGAATTATTTGCAAAGGGCTTCCTGACCGAGGAGACGAGAATGTTCGATTTTTTGGGTGATCTCACGCATTATTGTAGATGCGGTCATACTTCGCTCTCGTGAAATGCAGAAAATCGTAGGAATGCAAGCGCAATAGCGGTCCGAGAGTCCCCATAGAAGTCAATAGGGGGTGCGCAAATGTGCGAGCGAGGAGATGCGCGAAACACCGCAAATGCACTGGAAAAAGAGCACATTTGGAACTAATTAGCCATTTCAGTGAACACGCCTTGCGGGGGCGAAAAGTCCAGCAAAATACGCCGATGCGCGCAAAAAAAAAAAAGCATTGCGCAATAACGCAGCGCTCAGGCGCACTTACGCTCGTGTGGACAAGGTTTTCAAAGAATCTCATCCGCATTGCTGCTATTATACAGGCTGCAGATGGAAAACCCGCCACTTGCGAACATGGCCGCCGGCTAATTTCAGTGTGATGCCTTGCTCGCCAATGTGCGATTTCCCCGCAGATTGTATGAAAAATGTCTGGCATCACTTTGGGAAAGTAGCGATCCTCGGGTACGGCTGACAGCCGCGGCGGATGATTGGATTGTTTTCAGTGGGAAACCTTGCATCGCACCCGTGCACCTGGCACAATGCTTTGCCAACCCCACTGAAAACAACGGGCGATGCCATGGCATGCCCAAAAATAGGACGTGCCTTTATTTTCTCCCCACATCGCAATGCCATGCAGGAAGGAATAACTCATGTGTATGACTCGAGTCGAAAGATGGGTTCATATCCGTGCGAGATTTGTACCTCTCAACGCACAAATCGCGTCCAAGATTCTCAGGCGCGTGAAACCGGCCTCAGCGAATGGCGCCACGCGATGGATTGGCTGCGGGTTTTCCACAGTAGAGAAAAATGCAGCATTTGGTGCGAATTCTAATATGGATTTTTGAGCGGATCTGCAGCAGATTTCATCTCTTTAATCGAAATGGTGAACTCTGCACCAACTGGTGCTGCGGAATCTTCAGCAAACCAACTATGTGTGAACACGCAGTAAATAGAACCCAGTGATTCCAATGGTTTCGTTCGCAAGCGCATATTTTGTGTTTACAACTCCGTCTCCCAAAAAATACGCAGCGTATTCTATTTTCCTGCGCTTTTGTGCAGGTAAATAAAACATATAGAGCTAATTATACTAATTGGCCATTTCAATGACTAGGACTGCGGTACAGTAAAAAACACAGAGGCACACACCAAAACGCAATGCCCGATGCACAAATTGCGACACAAATGCGTGCATAAATACGCATTCGCTTGTGTGAATCCGGCCTTTGGCTTTGACACATGACAGTTTTGCTGCATGGAAAATCCACAGCATTCGGGGCTTATTCAGATGTCTGTATATCGGTCCGGTTTTTACGCCCGGCTGATATACGCTGCCCCTCTCTGCAAGGGGAGGAGACGGGATGGGAGCTAGTGCACTGAGCCCCCGCCCCCTCTCCACCCCTCGCCACTGTTTGCAATGGGAGGGGGCAGGACAGGGGTGGAACTTAGCGCCGCCCCATCCTGCCCCTTCCATTGCAAACTGACAGGGGGCGGGAGCTCAGTGCACTAGCTCCCTTCCCGCCTCCTCCCTTTGCAGAGAGGGGCAGCGTATATCGGCCGGGCGTGAAAACCTGACCGATATACGGACATCTGAATAAGCCCTTACACGTAGCTGCAATGTGGAGGACATTTTTAAAATCTTGTCCACACATTGTGGAAAAAAATCCATACTATCAGTGCAGAAATGGGCCTGCGATGCAGAATTTAAAAGTGCAGCACGTCAGTTTTAGGCTGGGTTCACACACACCGGAATCCCAGCGGTAATCTCACGGTTTGGCTGCAGCGAAAAACCACGAGATTTCCATCGGGAGAAGCGCAGCTTTAAAACCCGCGGCACATAGCCGCGGGTTTTGAAGTGGCCTGGCCGCTCACTAGTCCGCTGCAGCCAGCGCTCCATAGAGGAGAGCATGGCCGCAGCGGAAGAAAAAAAAACATGAACATGCTGCGGCCGGCAAATGTGCTTTACCGTGGCGGATTCACCGTCCCGTGTGGACAAGATTTCTGAGAAATCTCATCCACATGGCCGGCCAATGCAGAGTTTTGCGGCCACGGGCGGATTTGCCGTGGCGACATTCCGGACTGAATTTGCACGGCAAAACCTCCCCGTGTGAACCCAGCCTTAGGGTTCCTTCACACGGGTGTATGGGTATATGCGTTCGCCTGTACGAAGCGTATATTTGCACAAGTGAAATTTTAACAAGCTCGACTCTCGATCGCAATTGGTGTTTTTAAAGCCACTCACACCGGGTGCTGCAGCGCGCATGTGAAAAAACACTCTGAAGCGATGGCAAGCAACAATCGGAAGAAATCCTCGGAATGGCAATAACATTTCTTATTAGGGCAAGGTGTCTTCCCAGCGTTGTACGCAGGGTAACTCCCTCCCCCTCCATTTTTTCCTGCTACCATAGAAGTCTATGGAAGCTTTCTGCGTAACACGGACAAAGATAGGTCAAGACTAGAGATGAGCGAGCGTACTCGGAAAAGCACTACTCGCTCGAGTAATTTGCTTTATCCGAGTATCGCTGTGCTCGGGTCTGAAGATTTGGGTGCCGCTGCGGCTGACAGGTGAGTCGCAGCGGGGAGCAGGGGAGAGCGGGCGGGAGAGAGGGAGAGAAAGATCTCCCCTCCGTTCCTCCCCGCTCTCCCCTGCAGCTCCCAGCTCCGTGCCGGCACCCGAATCTTCAGGGACGAGCACAGCGATACTCAGATAAAGCAAATTACTCGAGCGAGTAGTGCTTTTCCGAGTACGCTCGCTCATCTCTAGTCAAGACCTATCTTTTCACCCCCTGTATGAGGGCTCAGTCACACGGGCGCATCGGCACACGTGTTCCTGCACTAAAAGACGGCTGCACTGCAGGTGCAGATGACGCCAGAAGAAAGAACACATGACCGACTCCATTAATGGTCATGTGTTCTTTCTTCCAGTGCTGCGGAGAGACGTCCGCACTGCAGATGCGGCCGTCTTCTTCGTGCAGGAAGACGGGCGCATCGGCGCCTGAATGCGCCCGTGTGACTAAGCCCTAAAAGATATGGATGAGAAAAATAAAGCAGGTCCTATTTTTTCATGCACTAATATTTTGCGCGGAAAAAACATGTTCGTCTGAATGAAGCAATTGAAATCAAATGCATCGCATTGTCGTGTTATACGTGCCACTTCTGCGCAAATACGTTAGTCTGAATAAGCCCTTAATAGTGGATTTGGTGTAGAAAACCTGTCTACTTTCTGTAGATGCGATTTTGAGAGCAGATTTCGCAGCAGATTTTCCACATGGAAAAATCCAGATAATCCACAGCAAAATCCACAACAGCAGCGGTGACATTTTTCGGGCTTCTACAGAAGGGGTGATTTTGCGCTCAGTTATGCTTGCGCAAACCGCAGACAGTAAAACCCATTGATTTCAATGGATTCCCTCACATTCTGTGCTTTTTCGCACGATTTTTGTGCGCAAAGATATAAGCGACATGCCCTATTTTTGTGTGCATGTGCGTACCCAAGGTGATTTTGCGGTGTTAGTCCATTATAGCGGGCCTCATAAGGCTGCCCAGCCGGTTCAATCCCACTATTGCGAGTGTATCTACACTCGTCTGCAGGAGCCCTAAACATGCAGATGTTGGTGCGGATTTCCACAGCATCAAATTCCTCTGCATATTGTGGAAGAATTCCATCTCCTATGAAAGGACCCTTAGGGCTTCTGCACATGGGCGTTTTTGCGCATGTTTTTGTGTGCGCAAATTCGCTTGCGCAAAACACAGAATACAACCTATTGATTCCAATGGCTTCCCTTACATTATGCATTTTTGTGAACAAATTTCGCACGTGTGAAAAAATACACAACATGCTCTATTTTTGTGAGCATTTACGCACCGCAGGCCCCATTTTGCGGGGAAATCAATAATACCGGGACTAATTAGGTTGCGTAGCGTGTTAAATCATGACGCGGGTGTGTCCTGCGATAATGTGACCGGCCAGTGCAGATATACGCGCACAAAAGCCTGCAACAGCACTCCCTTTACAGCAATTACGTCACGCTATCACGAGTATATCTGCGCCTACGCTCGTCTGCAGAAGCATTTAGAGTATATTCACGTGTTGTAGATATTTCTATGGCTGAAAGTCTATTTCATTCATTTGATCGGGGTTGTTTTAGCACTGAGCACATGGATTTCTGGGACAGTTGCAGAAATTTCTACAACAAATCTGCAATGTGTAAAAATACCCATAAACACACAAAAACACTGATAACCATGTATCAGACCTGTTTTTTAAACACAGATTAAATGGGATCTATGAGCGAAAAAACACCACAACACCAGGAGCATGCTGAATTTTCAAACAAAGACCTGTCCAAAATCCCAAAGATTTACAAAAATGCAAAAAAACATCAATGCTTCAAAAAGCTTGTTGAAGGGGTTTCCGGGTTCTATATATATTTTTAAAATTTTGCTTGCTGATGCTAAAAAACAATAAGCGTACTCATACTCACCCGTCCCGCCTCCCTGCTGATCCAGCGCCACCTTTCCATTCACCCTTCTGTTTTTAAGCTGCAGCGTCAGCTTGTGAATGGAACATCACAGGCTGCTGCAGCCAATCACAGACCTCAGCGGTCAACTACTGAGATCTGTAATTGGCTGTAGCAGCCTGGAAGCAGAGGGCGCTGGGGGGAATGGAGAGGCTGGACCAGCGGGGTGCTGGGACGGGTGAGTATGACCACATTTAATGTTTTATGTGCCATGAGTAGCGTATTTAAAAAAAAAATAACTCAGAAACCCCTTTTAAGTGTTTTATACCAACCATATGTTTTAAGTCCAAGCATATGCGGGTTTCGGTTGCATAATATGCAGCGTATGTACGCGACCGAAAATCACATATTCCTTGCGTATTTCAGTCCTTCTTTGTGTTTTTACACATGCAAATAATACAGTGTATTAACACACCCCAAAAGAACACATAAGGGCCCACGGTAAATACACAGGTTTCCTTGTGTATTAACTTCAACAGCCTATTTCAAAGCATAATATGTACCAAAATAGGATATCCCGCGTATCTTTTCACGTGAATGAAGCCACTGAAATCAATGGGTTCCATTCACTGCGTATTATACGCATGAAATAATACATAGTGTAAATACAGCGTGTGAATGAGTCCTGAATAAGGATATTTCCACTACTGACACTGTTTATAGTAGAGTTCCCTTGTCATGTAAGGCTCTGTTCACATCTGCATCAAGGTTTCCATTCAGGATCTGTTGTAGGAAGGACATCCACAGCGCCTGATGAATCTCATTAACTTACACTGGGGTCTGCTGGGTTCTGTCGCATCAATACTCTTCCAATCAAATATGATGGAATCTAGGACAGAAGTTCAAACAGCACCTATGAAGCAGATGTGAGCAGAGCCTAAAGTTGTCAAACACTACAACAGGGGTTCTATAATACCTTGGAAACTTCTTAGGGGTTCCCTGGAAGACAAGATGTCTCATTGTAATATTAGGTGTGATATCGCAATAGGGGTTTCATTTTTTTTACTTTCAGAAAGATGGCTCCAGTCATAAAACTTATCACAAGGCGTATGCTATCTCACCAGGAAGCCCCAGCCGAATACATTGGTCCAACTGTGATTCAGATCTGATTAGGGGATCCAGTAAGAAATCCCCCAATATGACCATGTAGCAATGCATGCCTTAATCCTGTTAAAGGGGTACTCCCGCCAAAGCAGATCAGCACTTATCCAGAAGATAGGTGGCTGATTGGTAGGGCCCCTGGGGGGGTCCCACAGCATAGGCGGAAAGTTGTTTAAGCTGCAGAACTAAAAGTCTCAGAATAACATTTTGCCGGAAACAGAAAGTGCAATTTCTCATGTTCTAGGCTGCTTCACAAAACTATAGGAGGATATATCCTGGAATAGTATTATGAATGAAGAGATCCACTGCCAGCCCCTGTGTATGAGCTGAGCTCATCTGCACACTCAGTGCCCTCATGGGCTTGGCCAACACGTGTTGGATGTAGGACAGCACAGTGGAAACAGTCTGGGCATAAGATGAATTATAACCGCTGCCACTCGTCATCACTCACACACAGGAGAGCACGCTGGCAAGAAACAAGTTCCAATGACGATACTAGGTCTTGGGAGTGGTGATTAGAGGAAGGCACCCTGCACCTCTGTGTGGTTAAATTTCCCAAACTGGCCTAAAATAGCGCTGCCAGCAAATTCCTTGTGCTGCTTGCAGAGCTTTATGAGTAGGCTACCACTAAACAAGCACTATCTTAATGGCTCTCTCTCCCTGTGGTCTAGTCTCCTTCATATACAACTGATGAATTACTGTTGGGATATAATTGGCCTTGTTTCAGTAGTGTTCTAAAAAAGAGGAAGAAGTGTCATTGTAATAGTCTGCTTCAACTTGGGTGGTCAAAGGCATTCCTGCCCCCAATTTGTTTCATTGAGTGCTGCATCCCTTGCCATAATGCTATTCCTCATCAATCTGCCCTTCTTTACATTTGTAAGCTTTGTTAGCTTTAATATGCATGCCCTGGACATGTACACCAGGTTTTGTTAGGATTCCACAGATGTGGAGCACAGGACAGAATAGGGCGCATGACGCACTGCGCTAAATCCCACACCAAAATCCGCAAGCTACTTGCGGATTTTGATGCGGAACTGAAAATGGCTTAAAACCTGCCTGCAATTCCGCATCAACATCCGCAGTTGGACCTGTGGATTTTGGAGTGGAATTCTGCAGCTGTGGATTTGGCTGCGTCCTATAGCATGATTCCACCTTATATGAAAGGTCCCTGAGAGACCTGATCAGAGTGTCTGGAGTGGGGTGCTTATAAAAGCTGGAGAATAACTCAATACAAGCAATGGGCAACAATTTCCATATCTACACTGGAAGGAATGATTCATCTGGACTTCTGCAGCGTGTCTAATGACTGTCACCCTTAGAGACCTTTCACACATATGGAATATTTCCACAACATGCACCAAAAAATGCAGGAAATTCTGCACCAAAATGTATACATGCAGGATATGAAGTGGAAATCTGCAACAACATTACTAAGGGTGGCTTCAGACTGGCACATGCGCAAATACGCTCGCCGCCACGGAGCATATTAGCGCATGAACCAGTGATTTTTTTTGTCTATTCAAACTCCAAGCTTTTGCATAGGAAGATAGGTCCTGTCCTATCTTTTCTTGCACCAATGGTTTTCTTTCGTCATGTTTTACGGACGTGATTTTAATGCCCACAAAATGCGACAAAATCACGGCCGTCTGTTTAAAGCCCTAAGCTACATCTTTAAGTGAATGTTGTAGAAATTTTCTGCACATGTGAAAAGTCATTTAAGACCCTTTCACACAGGCGGAATTTTTTTGCATTCCATACCGCAAATCCGCCACTGTGACTTCTGCAACAAAACCTGCAAGTCTCATTGCGGATTTTGATGCAGAATTGCCATTTTCATTCCACATCCAAATTCACACTGATTTGTATGGACTTTAGCGCGGAATTTACAGCGGCTTACAGTGTGAAAGGTCCCTTATGAAAACTGTTACATGTGGCTGCAAAAAGGGGTAAGCAATATCAACTTAGCGTCTTCTATGATGGCATTAACAATCCTACAGTACTATTGATTCAGGAATGCCAGTGTTACAGGCAATGCCAATTTTCTAGTTTGCACCTGCTTCCTTATCATCCGAACTGTCCACAAACTAGTACCATATAACACCTAAAGTTGTAAAAAATTGCATTTTTGTCAGGTAATTCATTTTTACACTTCTGGAAAATAAACTATTTGTCACAGACACACAGTTGTCTGTTGGAAAATGTTGGCAAAACTATAAAAGGGACCCTGAGAGACCAGTGGTGGTCAATGACCTCACCTGCAATGGGACAGTCATGTCTGTTGTCTATTAGCATTGGTAATAGATCTCAGTCATTAGCAAGTCAATAGAAAACATATTGTAACAGATAGTCAGAGATCGTGGACACTGATAAATAACCAACAAGATACATTTGTATCAGCCTACATGGTTTTCTTCAGCTTTATGACAGCACCTGTACATTACTCGGGCAAGTAATGTTATTTGTTACATAGAGATAAACTACAGTATATACTGCACAGTCGCAGGGCATTTGCACTTAGTATACACATGGATACATTAAATTGACAGGATTTAGAACCTTATTTGACAGTATAAAGAGCCCCCACCACTGAGGTTTGTGCTGATAATGGTGTAACACCAGGAATCACTGCTTGCATTTGGTATTAAAATATAATATATAGCAGTGAAAGAAACTGCTTGCAGTGGCCTGGATTAATCAGCGCTGGCCCATAGCAGGAGAAGACCTCTCATGAGACAAGGCAATGCTGGGAGACACGATCCCTTTGACTCTCTGCTGGAGTAACACATTTATTAGAGATATAAGCGTGAGAAGTGAATGGCAAGTAAAACAATTCCGCTTCATTGTATGTCTCTTTCATACAGCTAATCCGGTTTACACATCACGCCTACATAATTCACACTGAGAGCATAAAAGGTATAATGTGTGTGGGTGAAATAAAGATGAAAAAAACTAGGGACAGGACATTTCCAGCTCCCAGTCATCTGCCTGTCACTTTTCTATCAGGGGATTTGATTTCCTATAATACATGGTGCTGTCCACATTTATTATCAGATATGGATGATGCATCTTCCATAAAACAATGTCACCAAGAAATCTCCTCTCTAGGGGGCATAGAACACGCAGGAGTCCATTTGGAAACCCAAAACTAACAAAACCCCATGATGAGGAATTCAATAGAGTAGTACATGTAAGCCAGCAGTCACCTCTCTATGGAAACAGGGTACACTCAGGGTTACCACATGGAGGGCTTATAGCTTATATTACACATGCCCTTTTCAAAACTCTCCTTATTACACCACATAATCCCCATTCCCAGATTCTGTATCCACACACACAAACATACACCCTGCCAACCCTTCCTTGCCCTCCCTTTGCTTCTCAGCAGTAGCAAGATCACAACACAGCCGGTGCCATTTGCCAACATCCCACTCCAGAGAATCATTTATGATATTACCTTCCAGCTTTATGTTATGCATGCTATAACAGCAAATCAGTTTACTTACCATCAAGTCCTTTCTCTCAAGTGCTAAACCCCAGTGAAATGGAAGATGATATTTTTCCCTGTATCCTTTAGGGGGGACCTTTGAGATCACATCAGTTCTCTGCCATCAGGAACTGAGAGTGTAATAATCCTTCTGGTGTGCAGGCATTCTGCAGAGTGCTGGAAGCTCTCACAATTACATGACTGTTTCTATTAAGCAGCTCCATCGTCTTCCATGTGGGTGGTCTGCCTCTCAATAGGCAGGACCTGTCAGCGTCACGTGACTCCCAGAAACAAGAAAGAAGAAGAAGAAACACGGTGACCTTTTTAATACAATAAACTTCTACAAGAGAAGGCAAAGTAAAGCCCTGTAACATGTTATGTGCACCAGCCTGGCCATGCAGGCAAACATACTGCTCCCCCTCCTTTTATCTGCTTGCCAATGCAAAAGGAAACTGATGAAAATGAGCGTGAATATGTTCATGAAACACCATAAAACCTACTCATTTTCGGGCATATGATTATTTTCTAGTAGATTATTTTGTGCTTGCTCTTTTGCATGCCTGGCTGGCATGATGTTGGGCATAGTCTGTAAGTATACACTGAGTTGTACTGAAGCAGCAGAAGGATAGACATAGTTGCAACTTATGTGTTTTGTTATATTTAGACACCTCAATTGGTCAGTGGCAGGAACATAGTTACTATAGGAGATGAACAGATGGCAGTACCACCTAGGCACTAGACTTCTAAATGGCACATGGTAGATAGAAGAGGAGCCCCTTGTAGATTTTCCACTGGGTCCAAGGAGATTCCAGCTATCATATTTAAAATATATAGTAACAGTGTCTCACAATTTACAGTTGGTGAGAGCTTGAATGAAATGCAAGTATCATACAAAGAATCGCAAATGAAATCACATAGCACAGTGTTGCTGACTGTCATAATTAAAAAAAAAAATCTATTGTAATAAAGTAGATAATTGAAGCAGGCTTGTTATATAAATATAGGCATACATAAGTATCTTGAACACAGCAGGAATGATGGGCTATAGCAAAAGGGGCAAATGTCCCTGAGCTATCAGCAACTCTTTGTAAAAAATAACATCACTTGGGGGACAATACCCCTCCTTCTGTGGCTACTCCTCCCATCCCCCCAGCATCCCAACTACAAATACACATCAGCTACTTTAGGCTAACTGCTCTGAAGGCTCCTGATGAGTTAATGATCATTATATGTGACTTGTTTTTACTTGATGTTACCTGTAAAATATCGGGAGTCATCATGATATTAGCTGAAAATGACCAATAGCTATATATATGTGCGTTGCCACAATGATGGGAACAAGCATATAGAAGTGTGGTTGATCCCCAAGTAATGATATTTTCCACATGGGGTTGATGGAGGCAGTTGCTGACGGAGGCTAGAGTTAGGATAAGGCCTCGTTCACATGAGCATGGCTTTAGCGCAATATAGGCGTGTAAAAAGATTGCGTCTAGTAGAACCAATGGTTTTCTATAGGAACTTTCAGATGAAGGAATTTTAGATGCAAAACTTGCACCTAAAGTTTTATTCACATGAGTGTATATCAGCGGTGCTTTCATGCCCAGCCAATATACGATGCCCATCTGATGCATTGGTTTACAATGCATCAGTTCAGATGGGCGTATTCCTGCGGCATAAAAGCACCTGGCCAGCCAAGATAGCACCTACGGTGCGCATTTTGGCTGGATGCTTTTACGTTGGCCAGGAAAGATAGTTCAGGAACTATCTTCCTGGCCAGAATACGACGGCAGCTTCCATAGACTCCTATGTGAGCTTATGCCACCTCCTTCCCTCTTTCTCTCCGCCCATTGATGGCTGTTTGCAATGGGTCCGGGTGGGAACTAGTTGCTAAGCTCTCGCTGGCAGCCAAGAGGGGGCGAGAGCTTAGCACACTAGCTCCAGCTCTGTCCCGCCTCCTTCCCTTGCTGAGAGCCGGCGAGGGGGCGGAAAGGGGAAGGCAGTTTAGCAGAGCTAAACTGTCTCCCCATGCTAGATGGCAATCTGGGCTCGGCATATATGCGCCGGACTCGGGTCGTCTGAACGGGCGCACAAACGGCAGATTTGTGCACCCGTTCACACAATTTTCGGTCTTGCTATGGCTGTGACACAGCTGACGGAAAATCACTACACTTTTATGCAAGAGACCTAACAAAGATAGGACATGTGTGTGCAAAGCTCACATCTAAGGTCCGTGCTGCGAGAAAAGATAGGACCTGACCTGTCTGTGGTGCGTGCTGTGCAGGAGTTTTCATAGACTCCTACGGAACCTGGATAACAAGCAACACGCAGCCCCGATCGTATGAATGGGCAATTTCACTGCTAATAAAGCTCAAGACTTAAAGGGGTTGTCCCGCGCCGAAACGTTTTTTTTTTTTTTCAATAGCCCCCCCGTTCGGCGCGAGACAAACCCGATGCAGGGGTTTAAAAAAAAAAACGGATAGTACTTACCCGAATCCCCACGCTCCGGTGACTTCTTACTTACCTTGCGAAGATGGCCGCCGGGATCTTCACCCACGGTGGACCGCAGGTCTTCTCCCATGGTGCACCGTGGGCTCTGTGCGTTCCATTGCCGATTCCAGCCTCCTGATTGGCTGGAATCGGCACATGTGACGGGGCGGAGCTACGAGGAGCAGCTCTCCGGCACGAGCGGCCCATTCAGAAGGGAGAAGACCGGACTGCGCAAGCGCGTCTAATCGGGCGATTAGACGCTGAAATTAGACGGCTCCATGGAGACGAGGACGCCAGCAATGGAACAGGTAAGTGAATAACTTCTGTATGGCTCATAATTAATGCACAATGTACATTACAAAGTGCATTAATATGGCCATACAGAAGTGCTGAACCCCACTTGCTTTCGCGGGACAACCCCTTTAATAGCTGGAAATCGCCCGTTCATGCTATTTTTAGTGCAATTTAGCTGCAATCTTTTCATGCGCCTACACTGCGCTAAAACCATGCTCGTGTAAATGAGGCCTAAGGCTTCTTTTTACTTGACAGTATGCATTTTTATGGTCGCCAGTACGCGCCATAAAATCGCAAGAATGAAAAATTGCCACAATCGAGTTCTGATCTTTAGCCACATATTTTCTGCCCCTCACACCGGCAGCTGCTGCGAATCGGCTAAAGAATATGCTGTAGCGTGAAAATCCCTCAATCGGCAGAAATCCCTGGAATGACTACTAATATAAAGCCAGCTGTCTTCTTTTGCCAGCGTTGGACGCAGGTAAATTCTCTTGCCTCCCTTTTTTTTCAGCTTCCATAGGAGTCTAAGGCTTCATTCACTCGAGCGTATATCGGCCGCACTTTCACTGCCGGCTGATATACGCTGCCCATCTGATGCATTAGTTTACAATGCATCAGTTCAGATGGGTGTATTCCCGCGGCATAAAAACGGTCAGCCGGCAAAGATAGTGTATACATTGCGCATTCCGGTCGGGAGTTTTTACGCTGGTCAGAAAAGATAGTTCAGGAACTATCTTTTGGCTAGAATACGGCGGCAGCTCCCATAGACTCCTATGGGAGCTGCCGGAGAAAGAAGGTGGAAGGGAGTTTAGCAGCTCCCGATCGTGTGAATGGGCAATTTCACTGCTAATGAAGCTCAAGACTTAATAGCTGGAAATCGCCCATTCACGCTGTTTTTTGCCTATGCTCATGTAAAAGAGCACTTAAGGAGCTTTCAGCGTACCTCGGCAAAAGATAGGACAAAACCTACCCTTCGATGCAGGGTATAAAATCGGTTGCCGATGTGCTATTTTTTCCATTGCAATTTTTTTATGACGCTAAAGATCGTTCATCTGAATGAATATATTGGAATTTAATGCTTCGGATGGTCATGATATTTGCCCGATTTTTTTGCCGCCGCTATTTAGTATATATGGCATGTAAATAAGACCTAAAAATCAGCCCTGGATAACAAATAATGGCAGCCCAGACATGTTTTTAGTAAGCATACGTGCATTGTACACTAGCATACTTGTATACTATATATATGCAAGTATGCATATGAACAGACCCGCATTTTCACCACATACAAATATCTATTGCAACATTACTACATAGGTGCACATAAAAAGTGGGTTTAAGCCAGGTAAACTTTTTGACAGCACAAGTGGGTTTCAGGCCAGCTTCACACGAACAGAAGTGTATTTGCATATATGAGCACCGCATATTTGTGTAATGAACGATGCTTTATTTTAGCTCGAATTGGCATATATTTTGCTGTTTCTACCGCGAGCACGGCATATTCATTTGCGTGTGCAAAGAAAAAAAAAAAAAGGACACATGCTCCCAGCCATTGAAATGGTTTATTAGTTTAATGCAGTGGTTCCCAAACTGTGCTCCACTGAGCCCTTGGGACTCGCAGGCGACAGTGAGGGGCTCCGACTGAGCCTTGGTGGCGAACCTATGGCACACATGCCGGAGAGGGCACACAGAGCCCTCTTTGCTGGCACATGCACCGTCAGCTGCTCACCACTGTAGTGATTACCGTCTGGTAATCTCGCAGCGAAGCTGATCCCGGTGCACTCTCTGACATCAGTGTGCACCCGGGATCCTCCTCCCCCTTGTCCTCTCCTCCTGAGTTCTGAAAGAAAGGACAAGGGAGGAAATGTGCCAGGCTCACACACTGCTGTCAGTGTGCACCAGGGATCAGCGCTGTGAAGAGGAGGAGCTAAGTACATGGCTGGGGGGTGGGGGTTATTATTACTAGGGCTACTGTAGGGTTAATATTACTTGGGCTACCTACAATGGGGTTAATATTATTGGGGCTACCTACTGCAGGTTGATTTTACTGGGGCTACCTACAGTGGGGTTAATATTACTGGGGCTACCTACTGTGAGGTTAATATTACTGAGGGGATTAATATTATTACTAGGGCTACTGTGGGGTTATTATTACTACTGGGCTACTGTGGGGTTAATATTACTAAGGGGGTTAATATTATTGCTGGGGCTACTGTGAGATTAATATTATTACGAGGGCCACTGTGGGGTTTATATTACTACAGGGGCTAATGTGACGTTAATATTACTAAGCTGGTTGATATTACTACTGGGGCTACTGTGGGGGGTCACTATTACTACTGGGGCTATTGTGGGGGTCACTATTACTACTGGGGCTTCTGTGGGTAAATATTATTACTGGGGCCACTGTGGGGTCACTATTACTTCTGGTGCCAACATAGGGGACGCTATTACTACTGGAGCTACTGTTGGGGTCACCATTACTACTGAGGCCACTATGGGGTTTACTATTACTACTGGGGCAAATATAGAGGTCACTATGACTACTGGGGCCACAATAGGGGTTGTTATTACTACACGGGGACAATACAGGGGATGCTACTACTACTGGGGTCACTATTATAATGGGGCCAATATAGGGGATGCTACCACTACTGGGGCCTTTAATATAGGGGTTCACTATTACTACACGGGGCGGATTTGCTGTGGAATTCGCAGTAGCTGTAGCAACAAAGTAGATGAGATTTTGAAAATCTCATCCACACATTGTGAAAAACAATTTGCACAAAACCCGTATGGATATGTGGTGCGGGATTTAATTCCGCGGCATGTTAATTTTAAATATAATGTATATTAATAACCTATCTAGTGGTCCAGCAAAATCCCCGTTTTGTTTTGTTTTTTTTAACGGCCCTGTCCTTTCTATAATGACAGAGGTAAAAATCATATATGGTGACAAGCCACGCCCCTATCCCCTCCCTTGACCACACCTTCTGTCCCGCTTTGGGGCTCCACGAGAAACCTTTGCTTCAAAAAGGGTTCCATGGCTGAAAAAGTTTGGGAACCTCTGGTCAGCATAAATCCTTGGCATGGCTTCCAAGGGTAAACTTGAGCCAGCTGTAATGTTTTTGCAGCATTGGGCGCCGCTAAACTCCCTCCCTCTCCCTTTTTTTGCAGCTCCCAAGGGAGTTTATTGGAGCTGTCAGTGTATATTGGCCGAAAGATAGGGCAAGACTTATCTTTTTCCGGCTGCGTTAAAAAAATCGGTCGCCGTTTTTGGTCGCCAGTGTCATATTAATCCCGGCACAATGTTTGTCCCGGCTAAAAATCTATCACCTGAATAAATACATTGGAATCCAATGCTCCAGATGGTCGCAATTTTTTATTGAAGCTAAATGATCTGTGTAAACGCTCTTCTGAATAAGGCCTTAGTCAGGTAAGATACTAGGACCTCACAACTATATTGCTCTTAGGTGAGTAGCTATGACATCACAAATATATTTCTGCTAGATAAGCGGCTGTGATATCATAAGGGGGTTTATCATGTGAACTGCTATGACATTACAATGAGGTTTCAATCAGGTACACTGATGTGACATCAGAAGGCAGTTTAAGTCAGGTAAGCTGCTATGACATTGCAAGGGGCTTTTAGTCGGGTTACTGTGAACTCACAACTGTCTTTCTGTTGGGTAAGTGGCTACAACTTTACAAGTGTGTTTCCATCAGGTATTGTACTGTGACATCACACAAGAAGTCCAGGCAGCTGAGCTGCTATGACATCACAACTGTGTTTCTGTCAGGTATGTTGTCCTGTCAGATAGGTGAGCTACTGTGATATCATTAGAGTTCTCTGTGATATCACAAATCTCTTTTTGTCTTGTAGGTGTTCTGTTCCAGTCTGTGGTTACCTGTAATACCCGTGAAGCTGTTTAACACCATGCTGCCCTGAGTGTTTATGGTCATTCACATATTCTAGTCTCATCTATCCTTTGCCACATTTCCCAATTTCCACTTACGGACAGTCAAGGTTGCCCCAGGTTTCTGACATGGGGTTGGCCTCATCAGGGCGAGCACTGTGCTTGAGGCCTCTTTTGCATGGGCAATGCATTTTTTTGGCTGGCCGCATCATGGCCAAAAAATGCATCAACGAGAGAAAGCCGCAACCAAGTCGCAGCTAAATCTTGTGTTTTCTCACCCATTCACACTGCCACAGCCCGGAATTCCTTCGGGCGCCATAAACCCTTCAACTAGCTTACCGCTGAAGTCCGTGCGCTGGTTGAAAATCTGACTCTTTTCAGATTCCTGTGTGTGCACTCTCCCATAGACTTATATAGGAGAGCAGACGCACAGGACTCTGAAGAGAGTCGGATTTTGTCCTGTGCGCAAACATCAGCGGCAGGAACCAGGAAGTGGTTGACTATAAAAAACACAGCATTCGGCTCCCTGCTACATTGCCTAACACCACTAATGTTAGTTTATGGCGCCTTAGGCAGGCGACAGGTTCCCTTTAAGGGATTTTTCACATGGGACGGAATATATTGCAACAGCATTGCAGAATATGCCGTCCCTGAATTCTGCACCAAAATCCACACATTGGCAGTGCATGGATTTTGGTGCTGAATATTACGAAGAAGAACATATTGCGCAATGCTGATGCAGAATATTCCAGGTCCCTAAAGTGTATGTCTGCCAAAACTGTTTTAATCGGGCTTGCAATAAGCAACTCTGTAGAAATACAGGGAATTGAAAAATGACCCTGATCGTGGTGCTAACAAATAATTACAGTATCAGGATCATTAAATGCTATGGACGGCTTCATACTGACATTTGCTTTCTTGCTTACTTTGTCTTCTTTGTTTGAAAATCCATTTTTATTATATTTCAAAATATGTAACATGGGCATTATATACATATATAAACATACAGTAAACATTAGCAGTGGTGTATATGGAAAGCATCACCTAATCATGTATATAAAGGCAGTGTGGGAAAAGGTATAAACTGAGCCGCTATTTATATATACGCGTTTATTGTTTCCATAAACAAAGTGCATGGTCTTGATAAAATCAAAACAACGCTACTCACATACATGAAAGCCATGCAGCCTCAGTATTTGCTAACATATGAATACATATTCACTGCTTTAAGACACAAGTTAACTATTAGACTTTGTTCACACGAGCATATATCTCCCACCGTTTTCACGGCTGGCCGATAAACGCTACCATCTGATGCATTGGATTCCAATGCATCAGATCAGACAGGCGATTTTCCTCCGCATAAAAGCGCCCGGTCAGCCAAGATAGCGCATAGCAGCGCATTTCGGCCGGGTGCTTTTACGCCAGGCAGGAAAGATAGTCCAGAAAGTATCTTTCCCAGCTGTAATATGGCGGCAGCTCCCATAGACTCCTGCCGGAGAAAGGATGTGGAAGGGAGTTTAGCAATGTGTCTGCTAAACTACCACCCCCTTCCCTCTTTTTCTCTGCCCCTTGCCGGTTGTTTGCAATGGGAGAGGCGGGGGGGGAGATAGTTGCTAAGCTCCCGCCCACTCCCTTTGCTGGCAGCCGACAAGGGGCGTAGAGGGGGCGGGAGCTTAGCACACTAGCTCCTGCCCTGTCTCGCCCCCTTACCTTGCCGAGAGCTGGAAAGGGGGAAGGCAGTTTAGCAGAGCTAAACTGCATCCCCCCGCCTGACGGCAATCCAGGCTCGGCGTATATGCGCCGGACTTGGGCCATCTGAACGGGCGCACAAATGACAGATTTGTGCACCCGTTCACACATTTTTACGGTGCCGGCGGGCACAGGTGAATACGCCTACGCTTGTGTGAATAAGCCCTTGCATAGAATTTTATAGAATAACAAGTGTGAAGGCAGGTAGGAGGTTTGGGGGAGGTTGGTACCTGTCAGGGTACATGTAACCATTTTTTTGAAATATGAAAACATAAGTAGGATATAAAACATGTAGATATTGCTGTGTAGAAAGGCACTTGTAAATACAAGTTTGTGAACCTGAAACTGGAGCTAGGACAGCTATTGTGGTTTCCACTCGCGGATGAAAAATCGCAGCATGCTCCATTTTACTGTGGTTCCCGCACGGACGGCTTCCTTGGAAGTCAATGGAAGCTGTAATACCCGTGGCCTGTCTGCAATTAATATTGCGGACAGGCCGCAGTTTCCGCAGGAAAAGCAGGAGTATTCTAAAACAAAAATCTGTACTGTGCATGTCCGACGGAGAGCCACGTGGACCATCCACAGTACAGAGAAGTCGAAGAAGACAGGTCCATGCGGGCGCCAGCGAAGAAGATGACAGGTAAGCAGGGTCACCCGTATGGTCAGTGTGTGCCGTGTGCATTCAGTCTTAAGGTGGGTATAGTGGTACATCAGAGCTAGTGGAAGCAGCAGCATTCTTGATTCACAGAATGTGATTGTTTCCAGTAAGAGAAACCAAGTCATCTTGTAGATATGATACCTTTTAATGGCTAACAAAAATACATGATGTTAATGCAAGCTTTCGGACTTTACTCTCAGTTCTTCATCAAGGCATACAGAACACATGTCCAGCATGTATTAGGGTGAATGCAGACAGGCAGATTTGAATTGCAGAATCTGGAGCGGGTGACCACCTCCAGATTCCGCAGCAAATACTGGCCAGAGCATGCAATACAAAAATGATTCTACATGCACAATGACAGAAACCAATTGCGGAAACTAAATGCTCCATTTTTGTGCGGATTCCGCACAGACTGCTTCCAATGGAAGCCATCCGACCCGCGGCCCTTCCGCAATTGATATTGCGGACGTGCTGCAGATTCCGTGGGAAAAGCAGAAGTTTAAAGAAAAAAATCTGTACTGCACATGTGCGACGGCAACCATCCGCAGTACAGAAAAGAAGAAGAAAATACAGGTACGCACAGATGCTGGGTGGTCACAGGGTCGGATTCCGCTGCAAGCTCCCGTATGCGGAATCTGACCCGCCCATGTGCATGAGGCCCAACTGAAAGAAGCAGGCCCTCAACTTTGAAACTAAGAGCAGGCTTCAAATGCATATCAGGTTGTTGGAAAATTAATTAAATGATGTAAATTGCAGTTTGAAACATTTTTAACTTAAGGTAACATGTAAAAATCATTCTTCCTTGTTAACAGTATCATAGTTTTATATTTGACTACAATGTTGCATACTTGTCTTCAGTTTCCAAATGTCTAATTTAAGTTTATGATGGAAATCACAATGCAGTGCTGAATTCATCACACAATGGAAACCTCTGGTGCCTGACAGACTCAACCGACTTCTGCCAAGTTCTCCATCATGTTTTAAGGTTTAAGATAGATAGATATATATCAATTGTAAAGTAGCTTACAATAGTTATAAGCCCACGGCATTCATGAGTGCTGTCCCCATCTTCTGCCTTCCTTACCTATGACTAAGAGCTGTTGTGCATATTCATCAGTGGCTATTAATCATTCAGGCTATTATATAAATGGGAGACTAGTGTTTTGTGCTTTACGGCTTATTAGCCCAGCAGAAATGTCTCTACATTATGCTGCTTGTGCCCTTAAATACAGCAGCAAATTTCTGTGACATCCACTTTACAGAAGACTTATCTCAGTCTTAGGTCTCTTTCACATGAGCGTATATCGGCCACTGTTTTTACGGCTGGACGATATACGCTAGGTCTGATGCATTGGATTTCAATGCGGTGTGAAAGCGCCCGGCGCTATATTGGCCCAGAACTATCTTTCCAGCCGGAATACGTTGGTCGCTGCATGGGCTCCTATAGGAGCCAATGACAGCGGCTGGAGAAGAGAGGTAGGAGGGAGCTTAGCAGCGTGACTGCTAAACTACCTCCCCCTTCCCTCCTCCTCTCTGCCCCATGCCGTCTGAACGGGCGCACAAACATTAGATTTGTGTGCCCATTCACGCATTTTTACAGCGCATGTAAAAGCGCCTATGGTCGTGTGAAAGAGGCCTTAGTAAATACTTGTATTTCCCATGAAAGAACAATTCTGGAAATTCTTTTCCTAGAACTTTGGATTGTACTATTCCTCTATTTGTCCTTCTAGAAAAGTGAATGTTGCTATTTAGGCTTGATTCACACAAATGTATTTGCCCAGTATATTGCGCACAAAAAATTTGCCTGTACAATACGCAGTGAATAGAATCAATTGACCTTAACCCTTTGCAATCCAATTTTGGTTTCAGGGTTTCCTAGGGGGCTTTCTCTTTCTGCCATCATACAATGGCGCCATCTGCTGGCTAGAGCCAGTACTGTGGTATGTGACAAGCCGGAGAGGTCCCCGACAACAGAGTGGCCCGTAATCTACAGTAAGAATACCCTGCCAGACATCTTCCGACATTGGAGCTGTACAGCCTTCAAACAGAATGTCTTTAGACATCAGACAGTGGATTGGTAAGGGTTAATGGGTTTGTTCATATAAGTGTATTTTGCGTGCACATGCTCTAGCTTCCTGCACTTTTGTATATGGAAAGAGCACTTATTGAACTAATTACACTAATTACTCATTTGAATAAATGGAAGCATGATTGCAATTGCGCACAAATTTGCAAGTGCCAAAATTACAGTAAAACATGAACAAGCATACGCAAATACACAATGCCCATTGCCTAAATGTGCTTACACCCGCCCTAGCCTAACTTCACATGGGCGACTGCTATATTGCGCTGTGATCAATCAATGATCAGTCTATCGTTAGTTATATTTGCTGCAGATGGGTCAGAATCAATGTCGTTGCTTCTTAAGGAGAGCACCCAAAAAGTGTGTCGAGACACCTAGGGGGTGAGTGGGTTGGGGGATGGTATAGTCTCTCCCCAAGGAGAGCACCCAAAAGGGGGGTGGGGACACCTAAAATATTAATAAGGAGACTTATATGGCGATCCTAGCTCCTCTGGGAAATTTATGATGGAAATCCATCTTTCTTATTTGCATAAATTTGCTGCAGAAAAATGCCTAAAGTGTTTCACAACCAGATAAAACGAAATGTCTAGGATTTTTAAATCCTTAGTAATTTGAGCGCTCCTTTCATTATGACAGGCGCTTGATGATTGAAAGACATTGAAATTCAGTCTTCTACACAGTCATAAACATTTACTATGTGTAAGCTGTGTATAGAATTCTCCCAGAAATATGTATATACGATGTATGGAAAACAGACCCGTTCTATTTATTTCAGTGTGATAGTATTTTTTTACCTTCATGGCATTTTAATCTACTTAAACTATGTCTAGTGATTTCACGTTGCTTACAGATCCTGATGTTATTATGCTTCACAACCAAATGATGAGGAAATAGAGAAAACAAAAAGGACGCACGGATTCATCCAGGAAAGGGGTGCATTGCATTAAAGTGAATTTCAACACCATTGACATTTTTTTAATAGGTCCATGATTTGTTAATATCTAGAGATGAGCGAGCGTACTCGGAAAAGCACTACTCGCTTGAGTAATTTGCTTTATCCGAGTATCGCTGTGCTCGTCCCTGAAGATTCGGGTGCCGGCACGGAGCGGGGAGCTGCAGGGGAGAGCGGGGAGAAACGGAGGGGAGATCTTTCTCTCCCTCTCTCCCGCCCGCTCTCCCCTGCTCCCCGCTGCGACTCACCTGTCAGCCGCAGCGGCACCCGAATCTTCAGACCCGAGCACAGCGATACTCGGATAAAGCAAAGTACTCGAGCGAGTAGTGCTTTTCCGAGTACGCTCGCTCATCTCTATATATCCTATTATAGAAACAAAAATAGGAGCGGCTCACCACCAAATGCTAGGAACTGCCGAGTGCATGTCGGTATGGTGTCCTCATAAATAATAGAGACAGTGGCAAAATGATAACTTTCCAGGTAAACCTAAAGCACAGTTGTGTATGTTAAAATAGAAATTCATTCCTCATATAAAAGATCAAATGCCACTACAAGGATTGTTATCACCGTGAGGCTCTAGGGCGGCGGGAAATATAAACACTGCGCATGACCGCCTGCATGTCATGCGCTGTGCAATATCGCCGCCATACGCAGGAGTATGCAGGGTCACCTCCACAGCGTTTTACGCTGACAGCCGTGTGAGTCCTGCCTTGGGATGTTATAGATATTAATCCTTTGCAATCCAATTTTGGATTCAGGGTTTCCTAGGGGGCTGTCTCTTTCTGCCATATTACAATGGCGCCATCTGCTGGCTAGAGCCAGTACTGCGGTATGTGACATGCTGGAGAGGCCCCCGACAACAGAGCGGCTAGTAATATACAATAAGAATGCCCTGCCGAACGTCTTCTGATATCGGAGCTGTACAGCCTTCAATCAGAATGTCTTCAGACGTCAGACAGTGGATTGGAAAGGGTTAAAAACAATAATAATCTTCTGGATTCCTACATATAAAATGTCCACGGGGTATTAGCAAGCTTTGTTGCAACCAATCACAGCCCATCTTTTATTTTACCTCTGCAGTGTGAGAAATGAAAGTCAGGCTGTGATTGGTTCCTATGAGGCATAGAATACAGATTGTGTTTTAGACAGTTTTCATAAATCAATGTTATCGCTGTGACTGGCATTATAATAGGGGCACTGTGACTGGCATTATAATAGGGGCACTGTGACTGGCATTATTGTGAGTGTATATAAGACTCAGCTGTACTGAATTGTAAGATGCTGTGACTAGCCTAGGGCATTTTTTGTCTTTTTCTATTCAGCTATATATCTAAATGTATATTGTACAAATGTATCTAAATATATACCCTTGTGTAAACCCTTGCATATACCCTCACGTCTTTGTATCTGTCATACTTCCATGCAACTTACCAGGACCGCCATGGGCAGTAAAATGGCACCACAATATGCTAACCTTTTATCCAAACTAGTTTGATTTAATAGCCTGACGAAGGGCGATATATCCCTAAAAGCTCGCTGTAACATCATATATTTTTGTTAGCCATTAACCCTTTCCAATCCACTGTCTGACGTCTAAAGACATTTCAATTGAAGGCTGTACAGCTCCGATGTCGGAAGACGTCTAGCAGGGTATTCTTATTGTATATTACTGGCCGCTCTGTTGTCGGGGGCCTCTCCAGCATGTCACGTACCGCAGTACTGGCTCTAGCCAGCAGATGGCGCAATCGTGAAATGGGAGAAAGAGAAAGCCCCATAGGAAACCCTGAATCCAAAATTGGATTGCAAAGAGTTAAAAGGTATCATATCTACAAGATTATGTGGTTTCTCTTGCTGAGAACAATCACATTTTGCTCTACTGGCTAACACCGTACCAAACCTTTTTTTCATACTTCCATAACTAACATATGTATATACTTTAGTGTATATCTTTTCTGATGTCCTGCTGTTTGTTTTAAACAGTTTTGCAAATCAGGTTTTTCAATAAAGTAAACAAAATATATACAAACATTCATGTGCCAGAAACTTTTGGCATATGTCTGCACCATAGAGGTCTATAGATACTCGTACAGCAGTTCTATGCAGCCAGTGGCTACAAACCATGCAGCCATTATGGAGCTCTACCCCTTGTTATATCCTATCAATTGGATTTAGCAGATCCCGCTCGCCCACCCGCTGGAAACTTCAGTTGCAGCAGAAGTGCTTTCATACATGATGCATAAGAACCTTCATAAGTGATGCTGCTGGTCAAGGCTGGGCAATGTGCAAAGCCCGAGTCCTCAGCTAGTCTATTGCTCTAATCTAAAAGGGGCACTATTGCTCTGTGGGGCCACAGAGGGGGGGACTGTTTGCTTTGTGGGACCACAGATGAGGCATTGTTTCATTGTGAGGACACCGAGAAGGCACTATTGCTTTGGAGGCCACAGAGGTTGAATTATTACTTTGTGGGGCTATAGAGGGGGCACTAGTATTATGGGAGGGTACTGAGAGGGGCATTTGGGGTTGTGACTGGATGGAGAGAGTGTGTAGAAATGATTTATGGCTGAAAGAAGATTTCATGGTGGCTTGATAGAGAAGAAAAATGAAAACTCCAATCAGAGAAGACGTCACTTGTAATCACTGGAGGTAACAGCACTGTCATCACTATCTGTATGTAGAATTAGTATCTAACTACATTATTTGCTGACTGCATTATTAAGAGGTCTACTAAAATAGAGTTGCTGTATCTAAGATACCCATGTCATAAGAGTTGTCTTATACATATGCTGTCTCCGATATATAATCTTTTGAAGGGGAGGGGCCAGTTCTGAGTTTTGCTATGGAGTCCCATAAATTCTATGTAGGTTATGCTATACAGTTCACTCTCCTGACATGTCTGTTATAATAAATACTTGCATTCCTCATGAAATAATGTTATTTCTTCCAGAAATGCATGAATAAATTGACAAGTGGGCGTCAGCATTACACTTTTTAATATGTTTATGGGATCCCTTTGGCACATTCTGTAATACAGATCCATTCAGCTAGAAGGTGCCATTTTTCTGCTTTCCAAATGGAGCAGTAAACAGAACCACCCAGTGCTGATGGGAACGAGCCCTTATGTGGACATTGCATTTAATTATTATCACACTGCATATTTGGCCATTGCACAACACAAATGTTTGATTGCATTATATCACTATTGTTTGGCCTTTTTTTTAGTTCCATATGGGCTTTTCCCCACATTTTCCCCACATTTTTAAATGCTAGTAAAAAAAATATTCTTTTGGAGGTGATTTTATATTTTGTTACATTTGTAACATGCATTTTTTTCCTGAATTTTGCAAGTCCTATAAAGAATTTTATGGGAAAAATGTGAAGAAAAAAATTCCATACCCAGAGAATGCTGAGTTTGAAAAAGCCTCAACTGATCCCAAAAAGGCCACAAACCAATATGAACCGAAACACTTTGTATGTAGCGTGTTTTATATTTCACTGTAGGTTTTTATATAACATCTGGCTGTAATATTTTTTTTACCAAAACACACACAAAAATGGTGTTTTTTAGGAAAACTGTAATTGTGAAACTAACAAGGAATGCATCATTTGGGTACTATATAACATAATTAATTATTTCTATGAAAGACAAGTAATTTTGAGTTGACTCTGCGCAATGTATTAAAGTGAATGTGGAAAGGTCTACACAGGCAGATAGATCAACCCTTCAGTAGTGTTTAGCCTTCATTGATCACCTCAACTATGGGAATTGTCTATGGTTGTTGTAAATGTATTAAAGTTTTAATCAAGTTGTGGTAGACATTGTAGCTTTAATTAATATGGCTTGGCACAATGTAATGGTGTATAAACAAGTTTGGCGGAGCATCTGTTGGAGGCCTAGTTGTGTATGTAAATTGGCCCTTAAGTAGCGAGTTCCTACGCAGAATGTGTGATGATGATGATGTATGTGACGGCAATACGATAGCGGTGTGTGGCGTGGGGCGCGGAGGACCTGAGCTGGTGCTCCATTAGGTGTTGTGCTAAAGAGGACGCTGCTGAAAGAGCGAGTCAGCAGACATACCTAGCATAATGGAGATGGTCCTGTTGAGTGCCGAGCCATTGCTAGAGTAAAGGCCAATTTACAAGGGATGATTATCATTTAGAATCGTTCAAGCTCCCGCGGCAGTTTGATTGGCAATCGTCCCATATAAATGCATGCAGTGACTGAATGACTGAACGAGAGTTGTTCAGTCATTCACTTTCTGCATGCAGAAAACTGAACAACGTGCTATTCAGTGTAAACAGCAGTCGTTCACTTTTGCCTGCCTCCATGCCAGCAGAGCTGTGAGTGATGCCAGCGATACTCGTTCCTGTGTAACAGCACAGGAGTGGGCATCACTGGGATGAGCGGCCGGGCAGCATTTGCCTGACAGCTCGTCCCATGTAAATGGCGCATATAAGTCCAATTTTTGTCAGATGAGTGTTGTCTTTGTAGCTTGACTGCTACAGACTGACTAGAGCTTAGCCAATATCAAGTGCCGATTGCCACATGCTGTTTCCACCAGAGATCGCCTATTACTATTGCTTCCTGCAACTGTCTTAAGCAAGAAACTGTTTAAGCATCATCATATGGCACAATCTCTTCTCCCCTCCACCTCTCAAGGCACCACATATAACTGGCATGACTTTGTGATGCCCGTGTTATCTACAGCGCTTGAACTTAGTAATTAAGATTGGTGGGGGTCCCAGCAGTTGGACCTCTGCCAATCATAAAGTTATGCACTATCCTGCGGATGAGAGATAATTTTGTAGTAAGGCACAACCACTTTAAGGATATGGTCACAAGGGGTGAATATGCTTATTGTACATAATACACAGTTTGCTGAGGAAGAGACAAGACACAGGTTGCAGCCAATCCAAACAGTTCTTGGCAGACACGTGCAGGGAAAAATGTGAACACAATGCTTGCAGTCTGGCCTTACAAGCTCCCAGGACCAGGGGCAATAGTCTCAAGAACAAACATTCAGGCCTGCTGTCAGCACACACAGGTCACTCTAACCACCAATGTCCAGAGTGCCCTCACTGGGCCATCCGGCCAGGTTGCATTGGTTGGAGAACCATTTCTCTACAGCTGCAGAGCTCCAGGTCCTACTTACAGTCGTACTGGTAACTTTCGTTCACTCCCATAATCCCTGCCCTCCGGATCTTCATCTACTGACTCCTCTTGCAAGACTAGTGAGTCCAAATTCATCTTAAATCCACGACAAGTCAATTTATGTTGCGGACTGCTTGTGGATTTGCTACAAATTTTTACCATTGAATTCAGTGGAAAATTCTTAAAATCTGGCACAAATCCAAATTGTTGCGGATTTTGCTGCTGATTACCAGTGGAACCACAGCAAAAGTCACACATAGGGATGCCTTCTAAAATAAATTTTTTTAAAAATCACTCAATTTTTCCATCTTTAGTTGAATAAATGATTGTATGTAAAAAAAAAAGAAAAACTTTTCTGCAAGAAAATCTGCACTAAAATGGAGAATTCCTTCAGATTTGCTGCAAAAAATCCAGATGGATGCAGGCACATTTTTTGCAGTAAATGCACCCCTCATGTGAACAGCACCTCTAAGCTGAAGTCTTAGGCCTCATGTCCACGGGGAAAATCAGGCCCGCTACGGATTCTCCATGGAGAATCCGTAGCGGATCCCTCCTGCCCCGCAGACATGAGGGTTAAAGATAACAATTACTCACCTCTCCACACGCTCCGGATCTTCCCTTCTTTGCGGCTTGATCTTCTCTTCGTCGCGGCCGGATCTTCTTTCTTCGGCCCGGCGGGTGTGCTCGGCACACCGGCCGCGTGCCGCGTGCATGCGCCGGGCACATCCACCGGCCCGAAGAAAGAAGATCCGGCCGCGATGGAGAGAAGATCAAGCCGCGAAGAAGGGAAGATCCGGAGTGTCCGGAGCAGGTGAGTTTTAATTCTGGTACGGGTCTCCCGTGGATCCGGACGGCTTCCATAGGCTTTAATAGAAGCCTGCGGGAGCCGTCCCCGCAGGAGACCCGCACTAAAATGGAGCATGTCCGGATTTTTTCCTGCACGCGGGACCCGCGCCTGCAGGTCAAAATGACATCTGCAGGTATTTAACTACCTGCGGGTGTCTAATGCATCCCTATGGGCGCGCGGATCCGCGTGCAGGAAAAACCCTGCGGATTGTAAATGTTAATTTGCCCGTGGACATGAGGCCTTAAAATTAGCTAAATATGTGGACACATATGCAACAATAAAATAAGCAGTGTGTCTAATGAAAAGTGCTACACAATTGCTGAATGGATGCGTACTCAGACTCAATGTTTAGGACTTTAGGAGCTGTAAATATAGTCCTGATCACACTTCCAGTAAACACGGTTCATTCATAACACACCTGGTGCTCTTCATGCATATGTATTTTGATACCGCTATTTGCTCTTATGAAGCATTTGAACAGGAGTAGCATCATACTGGACTTGACCTTAGTTCAGCCATATTTTAAATGGCAGGTTGTCAAAGCTACCTTTGGCATGCAAGTCTAAAGAAAAAACATTTAATTTTTCTGGGATAGTTTTGCCCAAAGATATGGTCCTCTCCATTCCTCCACATATTAGAAGAACATATGTGCAAACCTAAACATGAGTTTTGAAAGCAGGATTATGCTATTCAGAGAATGCATAATGACAGCCAATCTACTCAAAATAAAAGTAAAACAACAAAAATCCCCAAAGCTTACTGTAAACACTGCAAAGTAAATCATTTAGGTGAGTCAAAAATGTGATTGCAAGCAGCAAACATGATTAAACTGATTAATAAGGTTTTGTGATGATAGACTTCCATGACATTTCATGGGTTTGGCAAGTGAAAATACCTAATAATCCCAAGAATAAGAGTTTTGCGCTCCCACTTCTTAATGGTGCTGCAGTCTGCTCTGCAGAAATGGTTAAGGCTTATTCCCACGAGTGTATATAGGCCGGCATTTTCACAGCCGGCTGATATACGCTTCCATCTAAGCACATCCCCCCTTCCCTCCCACTCTATGTCTCTCTGCCTCTGTCCTCCACTCCTGCAATTACAATGGGAGGGGCGGTGGTGGAGCTAAGCTTCGCTCTGTCCCGCCCACTTCCATTGCTGGCCATGGATAAGGGCGGGGAGTGGGCAGAGCTTAGCTCCGCCCCCGTCCCACGCATTCACATTGCAAACTGCTCGGAGGGGAGGAGAGAAGCAAAAAGCCGGTGAATGGGAGGGGCAGCGTATGTCGGCCGGGCGTGAAAACCCGGCCGATATACGCACATCTGAATAAGCCCTTAAGGCCTTTTTATAAGGAACAATTAGCATTCAAAAAAATTGTTGGAGCGTGCGAATTTGATGGAAAATCCTTCAGTTTAAACACAGCCAACAACTGAATGACGAACGAGAATTTGTCACTTCTTGATCGTCATTCATTTTATGCAGGCAAATAAATAATCATTGGTACGTCAGTGCATGTGAACAGTGATTGCAAGCAATTTATCTGCCTGTATAAACAGGCTGCAGGAACGAATGAGTGCAGAAGATTTTTTTGAACTTGTTCCCCAATTTGTAGATGCACTTTTTCACATGAACGTCTGACCATTTATGCTTCTGAAAGACTTTGCCTTTAACATGTTCTCTTTATACAGTCATGTGACCCATGAGAAATGTAACTCTCCAGCAGTTTTTCATCACTACTACTTACTTTTCCAGCCTTTTGTTAACCCTGTCCTAAATTTTGTGAGATGTGTTGCTGCCATCAATTTCTAAATTAGTTAATTTAGAATGAAATGGGAAAAATGTCTCCATTTCACCTTCACTCTGCTCTGTGTTCTGGTGTGAATAATATGCTTGGATGAGATTTCCAAATCATTGCATTCTATCTTTCTTTACATTTAATTACATTTTACACAGTGTCCAAACCTTTAGGAATTAGGGTTGTGTTATGTAAGAGTTAGACATGAGCGAGCACGCTCATTTAAGGCTGATGCTCAAGAGAGCATCGGTCTTTTCGAGTAACTGCTTACTCATCCAAAGAAATGCAGGCGGGGGGAGCGGGAGGGAGAGAGCAAGAGATCTCTCTCACCCCCCCCCCCCCGCTCCCACCCGCCGCCCCCCTGCATTTGCTCTCGAGCATCAGCCTTAAACGAGCGTGCTCACTTATCTCTAATAAGAATATTACATTATGTGTTATGTGTTAGGTAAGAGTATAGGATGTCAACATGCATGTGAAAGAGGATACTTTCAAGGGAAGTTAGTTGAAGGAATAGATATATTTTTATTTTTTATTTTAACTTTAGCAACTATTTATATAACTATTTAACATAGTATTTCCAGTATGCCTAATGTTAGGTTTTTCTCTATATGTTTGTTGAAACAAAGTATAATTCAAAGTAATTTATTAATTCTTTTGGGATTATTATAAAAGGTAAACCATTAATCCTAGACTCTATGGTATTTAGCTGGGCTTCTCAGTCCTAAGTGGTTTACGATGCACATTCTGGCCGAGCGCTTTCACGCTGGCCAGGCACTTTCATGCTGGCCGGGTAAGATAGGAACTATCTCCTCTGGCCAGACTACATCCGCTGCTATAGGCTCCTATCGGAGCCTATGACAGCTGCCAGAGAAGGGAGGTGGGAGGAAGTGTAGCAGCATGATTGCTAAACTACCTCCCCCTTCCCTCCTCCTCTCCGCCCCTTGCCGGCTGTCTGCAATGGGAAGGGGCGGGACGGAGCGGGAGCTAGTGTGCTAGCTCCCGCCCTGTCCCCGTCCTCCTCCCATTCAGAGGCATAACTTGAAGCTTCTGGGCCCCAATGCTAAACCTGTAACAGGGCCCCCAACTATAATGCTTTATTTATAGTACTAGGCTCCCTATATGGAGAAGAGAGACCTAATGCTCCGGACTTGAAAAAGCCCAGTAACTAACGGTCAAAACGTTGTCTGTCATCTATGGAGGTAAATAAAGCGTTCATTTGATGAAGAAGATGGCTTTGTGAAGAAGTTTATTTATCTGCTGCTCCAACTCTGAAGAGAAGTTACATGGATATTCCACGCCTGCGCGGAAAATAGACCTAGACGAATCTGTTATGCAGATGACACAACTCTGCTTGAAGAAACAGAAGCCGGTCTGAAGCAGCTAATATGTAAGAGTAAAACTGAAAGTGAAAAAATGGGCCTCTACCTGAATTTAAAGAGGACAAAAATTATGACAACTGCAAAAAATGGGCAAATTCAAATCCAAATTGACAACGAGACCGTAAAATACATGCAAGACTTTATCTTCCTTGGTTCGAAAATTGACCAGGATGGAGAATGTATGCCAGAGATAAAACATAGGATAGCATTGGGGCGACTAAACTCAGGATAGTGCAAGCCACCACTTTCCCCAGAGCCATATATGGATGTGAAAGCTGGACTGTGAATAAAGCTGATAGAGGGAGGATTGATGCGTTTGAGCTGTGGTGCTGGCGAAAGCTGCTGTGTATATCCTGGACGGCGAGAGTAACAAACAGAGAAGACCTGCTATATCACTGGAGGGCAAGATGACCAGACTCAGGCTCACGTATTTTGGCCAAATAATGTGAGCAGATCGCTAGAAAAATCCATAATGCTTGGACAGATCAGTGGCAAAAGAAGATCAGGCTGCCAAATGACATGATGGCTTTATAATGTCAAAACTGATACTGATATGGATATTAGATGACTAAAAGAAGCAGTTCAAAACTGAAAAACATGAAGGGAGCTCGTCTTTAGGGTCGCCGAGGGACGTAAACGATTAAACGGCTAACAACAACATAATGAACTGAAAGGTTTAAAGCACTTCTAAGTGGAGTGACATAGAAAAAAATGCAACTGTGCCATCTTTGGAGTGGTTTTGTTTTTCCAGTATACACAGTGTGGCAAAAATGACCTGATAGCTTTATTCTGTGGGTCAGTATCATTACAATGATACCAAATATATGTTTTCTTAGCTTTATTACTTTAAAAAAATATATATCTTAAAAATGTTATTTTTTGTCCATCTTCTGACCACTATAAGTTTTTTATCTTTCCGTTCTTTCTGTTGATGGTGCTGTCTGAAGGCTAGTTTTTGTGGGACTACCTGTGGTTTCTATTGGTACGTTTTGGAGTACACATGACTTTTTGATTGTTTTTTTACTCCAAAGAAGTGTAATTTTAGTGTTGTGTATTTTATTGCTGGCAGCATTCACCATGCTGGATAAATAATGTGTTATTTCCATAGATTGTGTTTTTCTTGACACAGAGTACCAAATATGTTTTTTTCTTTAATTTTAAATACGGGAAAAGGTTTTTTAACTTTCAATATCCTTTATTTTTTACAATATTATACAATTGTTCACTTATGTTTTCTTTTGTTTTTTAGTCTCTTGAGGGGACTTGAACTTGTAATCGTTTGTTTGCTTACATCGTATACTACAGTACTTCAGTATTGCAGTCTATGATATTTCTGTGGCAGTGTATTAACATAAGCTCATCTTATCAGGCACAAATACATAACAGCTCTGGGCGTCTTTAGAAGGCCCCTAGCTGCCATGACACAATAAAGACTAAAGCTCTTCCTTCAAAAATCAAGGTTCGTCAATGGAAAAATACAAATGTTATGGCTTTTGGAATGTGATGGCACAAAGCAAAAATAAAAATGTTTTTAGTGTACAAAAATATCAAAACATAAAAAACTGTAAAAACTAAGTATTGCCAGAACAGTGCTGACCCAGGGAATGATCTTATCTAGAGATGAGCGAGCATACTCGGAAAAACACTACTTGCTCGAGTAATTTGCTTTATCCGAGTATCGCTGTGCTCGTCCCTGAAGATTCGGGTGCCGCTGCGGCTGACAGGTGAGTCGCAGCGGGGAGCAGGGGAGAGCGGGCGGGAGAGAGGGAGAGAAAGATCTCCCCTCCGTTCCTCCCCGCTCTCCCCTGCAGCTCCCTGCTCCGTGCCGGCACCCGAATCTTCAGGGACGAGCACAGCGATACTCGGAGAAAGCAAATTACTCGAGCGAGTAGTGCTTTTCCGAGTACGCTCGCTCATCTCTAATCTTATCACATTATTTTACTTATTCTGCATGCTGAACTCCATAAAAATTAAAATTACAAAAAACTAATGAATGAATTAATTTTTTCTGATTCCACCCTAAAGATAAAAGTTATACAATACAAATTATGTACCCCAAAATGATACCATTAAAGAGTACAACGTGTGCCATATGGCTATTTAGATGAAAAAGTAAAAAAGCTATGGGTCTTTCAAAATAATAATGAAAAAATCTTGACCTGGCAATCTTTGCCCACTCTTCCTTGCAAAAGCCTTCCAAATCTGTAAGATGTGGGTGCACAACCTCTTCAGGTCACCCCACAAATTTTCAATGGGTTTCAAGTCTGGATTCCGGTTAGGCCAGTCCAAAACTGTTATCTTCTTCTGGTGAAGCCATTCTTTTGTTGATTTGGTGGTATCCTTTGGGCTGTTGTCGTGCTAAAAGGACAAATTCCTCTTCACCTTCAGCTTTTTAGCAGAAGCCTAAAGGTTTTGTGCCGACACAGACTGATATTTGGGACGGTTCATAATTCCCTCCACCTTGACTAACTCCCCAGTTCCAGCAGCAGAAATACAGCCCCAAAGCACAACGCTGCCTCCACCATCTTCACTGCGGGTCTGGTGGTCTTCTTTTGGTGATGCGCAGTGTTGGTTTTGCAGCCAACATACCTTCTGGAATTATGGGCAAAAAGTTCACCCTTGGTCTCATCAGACCATAACACGTTCACCCACACGCTTCTGGCAGACTGGATGGAGGTTTGGGCAAAACATAGCCGGGCTTGGATGTTTTTCTTTGTTAGAAAAGGCTTCGATCTTGTCACCTTACCCCACAGACGAATATGACTATCTTGTCACCTTACCCCATATGACGAATACGGGAGATGGTTATCACATGCTATACACAACCAGTGCCTGCCAGAAATTCCTGCAGTTTTTTTAATGTTGCTATAGGCCTCCTGGTCTTTTCGTCCAGTTCTTGATAATGTCACTGTTGTGCCAAATTTAACCCACTTCTTGATGACTGTCTTCACTGTGTTCCATGGTATATGTAATGCCTTGGACATTTTTTGGTACCTTTCTCCTGACTGATACCTTCCAAAAATCAGATCCCTTTCATGTCTTTTCTCTTTACGGACCAACTAAGAAAATGTCAGGAAAATCCTGCTAAAATAGCTGAACTTTATATGGGGCAAATCAGAATCACTGTAAATAATGGTAGGTATGTACATAGCGCAACTAGAACGTGTGTGTGTATATATATATATATATATATATATATATATATATATACATATACGTCCTAGGGCGAGAAGGGCTTCAAGGGGTAATCTGGCGATTCAAAGTGAAAGTTACATGTTTCATAAGGCGATAACATGTAATTTTGCAATTACAAGCTGCAGAGATATCACTTTACCTGTGGTCGCATTCCCCCCCCCCCCCCCCCTCTCTTAGTTCTCCATTGGTATCCAATAGTTACAACCTGTATTCTCCGCTGGTTTACTGTTCAGGCATGCTCAGTGCCTTCAGATTATGTAATACACAATACAGTTTGTACAGTCGTCAATGCGCACTCATCAGTAATGGGCAATGGGGCATTGTGGGAGATGTTTTTGCACTCCCTGGCAGCCATTTAAAATAACAATGTGGAAATCTGAAGCCAGCTGAAAGCAGTGGTGACAAAAACAGGTGCAGGAGTTCAGACTGACAATCTAGATAGACGTTTGGAATAAAGGTACAAAATAGAAATATTCAGAAAATTTTGAAAATTTTGCCCAGTCTCTGGAATACCCACTTAATTTATGGTTTATTTATGGTCCTGGAGGATAATGCAGTGAGATGAGCGGCTGATATTTTTGAGGGTCTGGGTTACATCTCTAGGGTCTAGCTGAACATCCAATTCCAATACCTGGACAATGAGACACTAGTGCTTTATATAAATTGGAGGTGGTATTGGAGACATTGTAGAATTCTTTCTTTTAGAATTCCCAGTCGTTTTGAAACTACTTCTGGCTTTGGCTAGAAAAAAATTGTATGGAAAAACTATCATAAGAACAACAGCATTTTTCTGGAAAACTCTGTGTGTAAAACCACCCCACAACGAAACCATCGCGTGTAGACAAATTACAGTAGTTTGACAAATATCTAAAACGTATATCTATCTGTTTATACTGGTTTTCATACTGAATTCTAACATTTGCTCCTAACAGTAGCATATTCCTGTAAATGAGCATATGTCTAAATCAGTGGGGACTGTGTTAGTGAATTTAAGGGTGAATGGAAAAGTAAATATAATCCAACCAGATGCTGGTGGGAACCATTTCATTTGGGCCTTACACACAGATGGTATGGTCACAGACGTTGCAAACCAGTTGAACAAAGAACAATCCTGGTACTCAAAGGAAGATGTCACGATACAAAAAGTATAAATATTTAATTTAGAATATCATGCATCATCCCAGATACTGTCTATCATCCTTGATTTTACCTACCCTATTGCATGTTTAATCGGTTTTTAATACATTTTTGCAATACAAAATATCCAAAACGATAAGGTCACGCAGGACCGGGAAACAGGTATAAAGAAATAGAAAAATATAACGATTTCAAACAAGTTTTGAACCTGCTGAGGTCCTTCTGTGGTATCAGAACTCCCAATTCCAGTTCCCAAGCCCATTTAAGACTAGGGTCTGTAAGTCTCACGGATCAACAAGCTGTAAATCAGGGTAACTGTATGCATCAGAGGGGACAGTTGGGAAAACCTACTCTCCAAGGTAGAATCCGCTGATCCAAAGAAATTTCAATCCACTTGAGAGGTGAGGAAGGAATGCAATTGTTAAAATTCTAACCAGGAGAGGCTACATTCCCTGAATCTATTTCTCAAATCTTTAAAAGTTTGGAACAAAGAGGCAGTAAGTGCATGGGGCACCTTTGTGTGTTCCCATCCCAGAAAATGTTCCTGGGTACTACCTGGTGAGGATGCTGGATAGAGAATATCAGTGTGAGGAGACTATTTTACCTTGATAATGTCCGCTTTTTTATTTTTAAGTTCCAAAGTGTAAGTAATTTGGGAAAAGGATGTGAGCTCCGAGATTAGGTCCAATCTATGGGAGAAGTTTTAAACGCTTAGTGACGGCACCATTGCCTTTTTACGTCTTAGCTAAGTGGGCTTTCATCCTCATTCTTTCTCTGAGGATTAAAGCCCCGTGGGCTGAGGATGTGACAGCTCCATGCTGTCGGTTCCCGGAGGTAGCCGATAACCTGGAGCTGTCATGGGGGTCGCAGGAAGCCCCCCCCCCCAGCAATGCGATCGTTGATTGGCCGATCGCATTAAAGTGAATAAATAGTGAAAAAAGTTAGATTCAGCTTCCGTCACAGATCGCGTGCATAAGGGCGACTGAAAGTACTCACCCCTGTCTTCCGCGATGTCTCGCGATGATCTGGGACATCTGAAATCTCCTGCTTCCCAGCTACTAATGGTAGCCGGTAAGCAGTAGATGTCACCAGGGACCGCTGTGACCAGTCCAATGGATAACAACGATCATGGACAAGATAAAAAAAGTAAAATAAAGTTAAAGTTTCACCTCCCCCCCATGGATTGGATCAATGAGGGGAGGTGAAAATATTCACCCATGTCCTCTGCGATGTCCCACGGCGATATGGTCCTTCCAGGGCCATACGTCGCCTTCTGTACATGCGCGCCCGGCGGAAACATTGGGCGCGTGTACAGAAGGGCTTGAGCCCCGGGAGATTTAAAATCCCTCTTCTCCCGGCCATCTATCAATCATTCTGACACCTATGAGCCTTTGCAATCTTGGCTTGGTGTAGGAAAGCTAAGTGTTCCTCAAAATGTTGATAAGTATCGTTAAATTTGTACATCTCCCAAATGGTTAAAAAAACAAAGTTTTTCAAATGTGCATCCAGAATAAAGTAAAAAGATGGAAATATGTATGTTATCAAAAATTTGTACAGTATATTTGCACATATTTGAGATATTACATTTGAAAATGTGAAAAAATACAATTTTTTCCAGAACTTACCCAAATTTGGCACTTTTAATAAATATACACAAATTCTATTGGTCTATTTTCACCACCTATATGAAGTACAACATGTGGCAAAAAAAATGTCAGAATCACTTGGATTTGCAAAACCTTAACGGAGCTGTTCTATGTTAAAGTGACACGTCAGATTTCCAAAATTTGGCTCCGTCACTAAGGCGCAAAGAGGCTTCATCACTAAGGAGTTAAGGAATTTGAGCAGTCAGTCTGTTCTATATTTACCAATTATTTATGAGCAAAATGATGATGCCAATCTAGTAGGTGTGTTAAGTCTGAAATTTGGCAGACCAACACCCTCATTTGTTTTGGACTGCAATAAGGTATGAATTTCCAACCTAAGTTCTCAGATGGCCCCATACAAATTTAATCGGAGCCCACCTGAGTGAATTAAAAAAGGTATAGTGGTATGTCAGGGGCAGCTTGGAAGATATATAAATACTTGTGCAACACAACCATTTTAAGGATATTTATCCATCTGAACCACGAGAAATCACATGTGGCTAATGAAGAAAGGTCTTTTAATGTGCGTTCCAATAGTACCTGGTAGTTTAGAGAAAACATTTTTGATTGGTCGGTGGGCACGAATCCCCCCAGATATTGTATGGCCTCCTGTTGCCACTGAAAGGGAAATTGCTCTGAAATATATTTCTTCTCAGCTGTCGGGAGGAATATGTTTAGGGTTATATCTCTTACATTTCTGTATTAGGGAAGGGAGTGTGATGTATGGCTAAGAAATGCACAATAACAGTTCGTCAGCTTAAAGAGCTGTTTTATACTGGTCCCCCCCTATTTAAATACCTTGTATAGAGGGATTGTTCCTAATTGCCACCACGATGTGTTCCATTACTAAATCATAATGCAGGGGTGAAAGGGAACAGCACTGTCTAGTGTCATTTCCTATGAATATGGAAGAGGACAACATGCCATTCACCTGTATCCTTGCTGTAGGACAGGTGTAGAGGGCAAGGACTCTAGCTAGGAGTTTGGGGCCTACACCAATTTGTTTGAGAGTTTCAGTCAGGAATCCTCAATGGACACTGTCAAAAGCTTTTTCTGCATTCACAGATATTGACACATGGAATTGGATCCATATTCAGGTGGGAGCCGAGCTTGCACAGCTAAGAGAATAAGTTTATTCCTCTTGCCTAACAAATACTATAGTAGCACTGTCTTAATGGCATTTGCACATAGGGATTTTTGAATATAGGGATAAGCCTAGCCAAACTCTGGTTCGCGCCCATACATATATCTCAAATATCTCCTCAAAGTCTCCACCTCTAGTATCAGATAGCAGAGGCATTTCTGGAGTTTTATCATTCCTTGTACAACTTGTCTCCTCCTCAATCAGAGTTGGACAGGGCCACTCAGTAAGACACAATGCATTCTTATCTCCAAGCATCAGGAATAGGTCGTCTACCACAGCAAGCAATTTTCTCCTTAGAAATCCTCATTTCTTGGGAGAAACTAGCCTCTGCCCTCGGTGACCCTCAAATAGGCAAAACCTCTGGTCTCAATGATCTATCGTTAAATTACTATAAGTCCTTTGCGACATTCTATCTCCTCACTTTCTTCAAGCTTTTGATTCCATCATATCTGGGCACACTCTCTCTAAAAATTCATTGTGTATACATATTACAGTAATACCAAAGGAAGGGCAGGACCCATCACTCTGTCAAAGTTACCGTCATATTTCACTTTTGAATGGGGCCTTGAGTTTTTTCAAAGATTCTAGTGAATAGGCTGCCCCCCTTCCAATATCTTATCCACAGTGATCAGGTGCACTTTATTGCTTCTCGGGAAACCTGTGACAATACCACTAAGGCTACAATACAAATCTCATCCATTATGCTAAATTTTTCTGCCTTACCCATATGCCTGCTGTCCACAGCCACAGATAAGGCTTTTGACAGGGTCAGCTGGGATTTCATGCTTGAAACCATTCGGTACGTTGGATTTGGGGCCAACATGGTAAAGTGGATTTTGACTCTATAATCTGCGGTCTCGCGCCTCTCATTTTCATTTTATGTTAGAAACAATTCATTTGCAATGCTTGCTCTAACCCAGATATAAAGGGGGTTCTAATAGGTGGGATATCGCATAATGTGGCTGTATATGTGGACAGCCAGCTATTCTTTTATCTGCTCCCCTTACTTTGCTCCCTACTTTTATCGCAGCAGTCTGTAGATAGACACTTTTATCCTATTTCAAAATAAAGTAGCCAAAATTAGTCCTTGGTCACAGAATTACTGGGCTCCTTTTTCTTAAGCTGGACCAAAGACCGTATAAAATATTTAGGTTTTCATCTCACTGGGACTATTTCTGATCTCTACACAGCAAACTACCCAGGTCTTTTACGTAATATTAAGAGAAACCTGGAAAACTTGCACAAAAGGGAACTTCTCTTAGTTTGGCAGGTGCTCAATATTTAAAATGAACATATTTTTTCAGGCTGTCCCTATTACCATTCCTTGGTTATTTTTCAAGACTCTACTCTCAATATTATCCAAATTCATTTGAGCAGGAAATCAGCCTGTATTGCACCATCAACTCTTTCTAGACTGAAATTAGAGGATAGGTTCAGCCTTACAGAATTTGTAGCATAATTTCAAGCATCCCATTTGCTGTGGATCGTCAACTGGCACAGACATATAAAGTTTAACAGTGGGTCTCCCTGGAACAGGCCTCTCTCTTTTCCTGAAGGCACTACCATGGCTTCATACTGATATTCCCCAATATGTACAGTAAATGCGCATACCACAATCAACTTTAAATATATCCCTCCAAGTGTTCCCCTGACCAGTTATCTCTTTCTTCCTCCCTTCTTTTTCCTATTTTGGGAAACCCTGCTTTTCCACCAGAGTTGGAAGGGTGCTCCTTTCGTCATTGGATTACCAATCATAAATCCCATGCTTGTCATTTCCTTCAGGGTGGGTCCTGGCTATTCTCTCAAGAACTGACGTCTGTTGTGGACACTTCACCACTCTTCCTTTTCATTGTAGGAGATACTTCAGCTGGATCACTTCCTGGCATCTCTACCTCATCTGTCGGGCTTTGGCTGCACTAAGACACCTTTTGAACACTTGTGTTGCACTGAGGATCTTTCTCATACACTGTTCCACATCTATAATTTGTTAAGTACTCAACTGGACTCAGCCTCTCTTACTTGTTACACTGGGAAAGGGATTTAGGCATAACCTTTACAACTGAACAGAAAACCAGGATATTTCCCGGTGGTATAGGTGACCTCCTGGCTACATTCCTTTATGCCAGAAATGTCTGCGTTATGTTGGTGGTGCGGAAGGGACATATTTTGGGAGTGCTTGGTATTGGACTGCTTTTGGAATGAAGTATGGCGCATAACTTCTAAGTTTATAGATTTTGTTCTATCTAAATCTACTGCATTGTTCTTGCTATGTCTCAGTTATATCCCACTATCTACATATAAACACTCACTGGTGAGACATTTGGTCAACACAGCCAGAGCAGACATTCCTAGCCTATGGAGGCAAAACTCCCCCCCCCCCCCATTTCAATATGGTTTCACAAAATACAGGAGAGCATGAGAATAGAGGACCATTAATAGTACTCGGAAAAAGTTTCTGAATACATGGTTTAACTGAATTCAATTCCAAGATTCTCCAGTGTACCGATCTCTCTCCATTCCTTAGGTCATACACCCTGCTGTTATTAATGATGAGTTCTATTCTTTCCTCCCCCTTTTAAGGCCCTTTTATGTTGCACAATTATCGTGCAAACCGCTGATTACATAGAGTGGCAAGCGTATGCAGTAAAAGAACGGTCAGCGATAAAATACTGATCGGATCTTTCATGCAAACCATTAAATCATCGTTGGTCTGCCATTGCATCTGCCTGTGTAAACAGACAGTCATTCATCTATGAACAACTGCCTGTTTACTGTGAATGGGTAAAGCGTTCTGACTAGAGATGAGCGAGCATACTCGCTAAGGTCAATTACTCGATCGAGCATTGCCCTTAGCGAGTACTTGCCCGCTCTGAAGAAAAGATTCAGCTGGCGGTGGTGGGCGGGGAGCTGCGGGGGAGAGCAGGGAGGAAAAGAGGGGAGATCTCTCTCTCCCTCTCTCCCCCCTGCTCCCCTGTGCTCACCGCCGCAACTCACCTGTCACCCGCGCCGGCAGCCGAACCTGTTCTTCCGAGCGGGGAGATACTCGCTAAGGACAATGCTCGCTCGAGCAATTGTCCTTAGCGAGTATGCTCGCTCACCTCTAGTTCTGACAGTCATTCCATGTAAAAATGGCTTTAGTCAGCTTTTAACTCCTCTTTTGGTTCTAATTTTTCTTATCTCTTTTCATGCTCTCCCTACTCCCCTCCCTCCAAGAATTTAACACCCCCGCTTTAAATCAAAGAATTAAAAATTATATATATATATATATATATATATATATATATACTTAGGTGAAACAGATATTAGCCTGTGCCTTCAAAACAACTACTGAGACTTGGTTGTGGGTAAAGAACGACCCAATCAATTTTTACAATGGCAGACCTCATACGTTGGAGAGATGGAGGATGGTAGATTTCTAGAATATCCAGGCAAAATCAACATTTTCAATTTTATCTGGAGTACTTAGACTTTTGCATTCGGCACTCAGTGGAAACAACTAGAACAGTGTCGTATAGTCAAATAATCTACTTTGTTAGAAAAGGGTTAATATATTGTTATTGTTAGAAGGTACATAGTAAATAGTACGGAGGTAGGGTGAAGTGCAATGTGTGCCTGTTGTAGAACAGGATGTTGATGTTACACTTGGCCACTTATTGCATAATGCTTGTAGAAATAAGACACTGCAGTGGTCAGTCACCTGCTGATTCCTATTTTGTTAGCCACAGAAGCTCACAGTTGGAGAGTTCCTTGTGCCAATACTTACAGGTGTGCATGAATACCAGCTCACTTCTGTCTTTTGATAAAACTCTTCTGTGCTTTAGTCTGCATGATTCTTTAAAAGCCCAGACAGTAATAAGTCAAAATATGGGAGGTTTTGATTAATTGCAGTAACTTATCGTATTACATGTTTCTCCAGTGTTCTGGATATATCCAAACTTATTCATGTTAGCTCAGCAAGCAGATGGGAGACCTTGTCTTGTTTTGGAGTGTAATTCTATAAAAAAAAAACGTTTTAGTAGTTAACAGGAAGATCATGGAATTCATAGCAATAGGAACAATAGTACAGGGATACAAATTGCCATTCTTTAACCCCTTAAAGGGGTTGTCTCGCGGCAGCAAGTGGGGTTATACACTTCTGTATGGCCATATTAATGCACTTTGTAATATACATTGTGCATTAAATATGAGCCATACAGAAGTTATTCACTTACCTGCTCCGTTGCTAGCGTCCCCGTTGCCATGGTTCCGTCTAACTTCGGTGTCTTCTTGCTTTTTTAGACGCGCTTGCGCAGATGGATCGTCTCCCTTCGGCTGGTATTGGAAGCATCGGCGTTTTGGCTCCGCCCCCTTGTACGCGTCATCGCGTAGCTCCGCCCCATGACGTGTGCTGGTTCCAGCCTCCTGATAGGCTGGAATCGGCACGTGACGGGGGCGGAGCTACGCGATGACGCGTACAAGGGGGCGGAGCCAAAACGCCGATGCTTCCAATACCAGCCGAAGGGAGACGATCCATCTGCGCAAGCGCGTCTAAAAAAGCAAGAAGACACCGAAGTTAGACGGAACCATGGCAACGGGGACGCTAGCAACGGAGCAGGTAAGTGAATAACTTCTGTATGGCTCATATTTAATGCACAATGTATATTACAAAGTGCATTAATATGGCCATACAGAAGTGTATAGACCCACTTGCTGCCGCGAGACAACCCCTTTAACCCCTTCCCGCTCCTGGACGTACCTGGTACGTCATGGTAGCGGGATACTTCCCGCAACATGACGTACCTGGTACGTCATGCCATTAAAGTGTCGCCGCGGTGACAATCGCGGCGACACAGCAGCGATCCTGGCTGATATCGTCGGCAGACAAGTGAGGCATCCGGGCTGGGGACCAATCAGAGCGGTCCCTCCCCCACGATCGCTGTGATTGGTCAGGGAAAAACTCCCTGACCAATCACAGCGCAGCAGCGGACTTCGCGCTGTTTACAGTAGGGGCTCCATGTGCAAGCACCGCAGTGTGTTTCCGGTGCTTGTACAGAGAGCACCTACTGTCATATCTGTGAATATAAAGTGCGATTAGAGTGTAGATTAGGCAGGGAGTGAGTGTAGTGTAGTGTAGTGTAGTGTAGTGTAGTGGAGTGTAGTGTAGTGTAGCAGAGTGGAGTTAGTGATCAGTGTAGTGGAGAGGAGTTAGTCATCAGTGTGGTGTAGTGGAGTGAGTGTTAGTGATCAGTGTGGTGTAGTGTAGTGAGTGATTGATCAGGCAGTGTAGTGTAGTGAGTGTAGTGAGTGATTGATCAGGCAGTGTAGTGTAGCAGAGTGGAGTGAGTGATCAGAAGTGCAGTGTAGTGTAGTGAGTGAGGGATCTGTAGTGTGTGATCAGAAGTGTAGTGAGTGAGCTGTAGCATGCGATCAGCAGTGTAGTGTAGCGCAACGTGTAGTCAGTGTATCCCTTAGTGTAAAAAAAAAAAAAAAAAAAAAAGTTCCTGTTGTTCCCATTTCGTTACCTGTCCCGTCACCCGTTATTAGTTAGTGTAGCGTTTAGTTAGTCCGTCTAGTGTGTAGTGTGTCGTTAGTCCGTGTACTGTCAGTGTATTCGTCTGTGTAAAAAAAAAACCAAAAAAACAAAAAAAGTTCCTGTTGTTCCCATTTCGTTACCTGTCCCGTCACCCGTTATTAGTTAGTGTAGCGTTTAGTTAGTCCGTCTAGTCTGTAGCGTGTCGTTAGTCCGTGTTGTGTCAGTGTATTCGTCTGTGTAAAAAAAAAAACCAAAAAAACCAAAAAAGTTCCTGTTGTTCCCATTTCGTTACCTGTCCCGTCACCCGTCATTAGTTAGTGTAGCGTGTCGTTAGTCCGTCTAGTGTGTAGTGTGTCGTTAGTCCGTGTTGTGTCAGTGTATTCGTCTGTGTAAAAAAAAAAAAAAAGAAAAAAAAAAAACACTTACGTGAATACACCACATAAGTTTCCGCGTTCTTTCCGACCCCCGTCCCGTGGTCACCCCATCCCGCAGTGTCCCATCTAATAAAACTTTTTCCCCGTGTGCCCCATTTTATATAAATATGGCCCGCAGGAGGTACACTTCAGAGGAACTGTATGCAATCATTGCATCAGACTCGGACTCAGGTAGTGGTGATGACGACCCCACTTTTTTGGCATTCTCCGACTCCTCATCCTCATCCTCATCCAGCGAGTCTGAGCTCCCTGCACCCCCGAGAAGGCGTCCAAGGACCGCCACTGACCCCAATGCATCAGATGCTCACTGGAGTCCCCCGGAACATTACAGACCCCAGATCCCTGATTTTATTGGGAACCCAGGGATTCAATTTGATCCGGAAGGGCTCAGAGGGAAGGACTTCTTCAAGTTTTTTTTTTCAGAAGAGTTCATTGCCCACATTGTTACCCAGACGAATTTGTACGCCCAGAATTTTATTCAACAAAATCCCACCTCCAGCTATGCCAGACCCGATAAGTGGACCCCTGTGGATGCACCAGAGATACAAAAATTTTGGGGGCTTATACTAACCATGGGGCTAATAAAGAAGCCAACAATCAGGGCGTACTGGTCTACCGATATTTTGTACCACACCCCAATGTTCCGCATGGCAATGTCGAGGACGCGCTTTGAGTGTATTTTAAAATTTCTGCACTACAATGACAACCAGCTGTGCCCCCCCAGCGATCACCCCAATTACGATCGGTTGTATAAGATCAGGCCCGTAATAGACCATTTTAACGCCAAGTTTGCCCAGGCGTATGCCCCACAGATAAACATTGCAGTAGACGAGTCCCTGGTACACTTCAAGGGGAGGCTAAAATTCCGCCAGTACCTGCCCAGTAAGCGGGCACGGTATGGTGTGAAGTTGTACAAGCTGTGCGAAAGTACATCAGGGTACACCCACAAGTTCCGTATTTACGAGGGGAAGGACACTAAAATTGAGCCCCCAGAATGCCCCCCCGTGCTGGGAATAACAGGGAAAATAGTGTGGGAACTGGTGCACCCACTATTAGACCAGGGTTACCATCTGTACCTGGATAACTTTTATACCAGTGTCCCCCTGTTTCAGTGCCTCGCTTCCAGAGGAACAGTGGCATGTGGCACTGTTCGGAAAAATCAAAAAAGCCTCCCTAAGACGCTGCTTGGGCAACTGCTCAGAAGGGGTGAGAGCCGGGCCCAATGCAGCGACAATGTATTGTGCGTCAAATATAAGGACAAGAGGGATGTCCTTATGTTGACGACAATACACGGCCACAGCAGTACCCCCTGCCCAGTACGAGGTACCAGTGCAGAGACCCCCAAACCAGACTGCGTCCTCGACTATAATAAGTACATGGGAGGGGTCGATCTATCAGACCAGGTACTGGAGCCCTATAGAGCCATGCGGAAAACACGGGTGTGGTACAAAAAACTGGCCGTGCACCTCGTACAGATGGCACTGTATAATGCCTACGTGCTGTTCCGAGGTGCAGGCCACAGGGGGACATTCCTTGAATTTCAAGAGGAAGTTATCAAGGACCTAATATTTGGGGACCAGGAGGTGGGGGAGAGGCCCAGTACTTCTGGAAGCGAGGCCACAAGAATTGTACCAGGGCAGCATTTTCTCAGTGAAATTCCCTCCACTGCGACGAAGGGAAGGCCCCAAAAGAGGTGCAGAGTGTGCTACAAACAGGGGATAAGAAAAGACACCAGATACCAGTGTGAAACGTGCCCCACACAACCCGGCCTCTGTATAAATGAGTGTTTTAAGATCTACCACACGTCCCTGAAATTTTAATTTTTTTATTGCCCTGACGTTTTACCCTGATGTACTTCGCACAGCTTGTACATAAAGCCACATGCTAAGTCCTTCCCTTCTGAGCCCTGCGCCCTAAAAACAGTTTAGATTCACATATGGGGCATTTCCCTGTTGGGTAACATCATGGGGTACGTTTTCTCCTTCTGCCCCTGGTAAAAAATAAAAATCTGGGCCTAAACTGAGCATTATTGGAAAAATGTGAATTTTTCGTTCTCAACTCAAATTGTTAAAAAAAATTCCTCAAATACCTGTGGGTTCAAACCGCTCACTACACCCCTTAAAAAATTCCCTGAGGGGTGTAGTTTCCAAAATGGGGTCAGTTGTTGGGGGTCTCAAATACACTGGTACCTCAGGGGCACTGCAAACACTACACGGTGTCTGAAAATTATTCCAGCAAAATCTGCATTCAAAAAAAGCGCTCCTTTCTTTCTGAGCCCTGCCATGTGCCCAAACAACAGTTTACATCCACATATGGGGCATTTCCGTGCTCGAGAGTAATTGGGTAATGCATTATGGACTATGTTTTCTCCTTCTGCCCCTGGTGAAAAATGAAAATCTGGGCCTAAAGCTGAACATTATTGGAAAAATGTGAATTTTTCGTTCTCAACTCAAACTGTTAAAAAAATTCCTCAAATACCTGTGGGTTCAAACCGCTCACTACACCCCTTAAAAAATTCCCTGAGGGGTGTAGTTTCCAAAATGGGGTCAGTTGTTGGGGGTTTCAAATGCACTGGTACCTCAGGGGCACTGCAAACACTACATGGGCTCTGAAAATTATTCCAGCAAAATCTGCATTCAAAAAGCCAAGAAGCGCTCCTATCCTTCTGAGTCCTGCCATGTGCCCATACAACAGGCTACGTCCACATATGGGGCATTTCCGTGTTCGAGAGCAACTGGGTAACGCATCATGGGGTACGTTTTTTCCTTCTGCCACTGGTAAAAAATATAAATCTGGGCCTAAAGCTGAACATTATGTGAAAAATGTGGTTTTTTTGTATTGAACTCAAACTGTTAAAAAAATTCCTCAAATACCTGTGGGTTCAAACCGCTCACTACACCCCTTAAAAAATTCCCTGAGGGGTGTAGTTTCCAAAATGGGGTCAGTTGTTGGGGGTTTCAAATGCACTGGTACCTCAGGGGCACTGCAAACACTACATGGGCTCTGAAAATTATTCCAGCAAAATCTGCATTCAAAAAGCCAAGAAGCGCTCCTATCCTTCTGAGTCCTGCCATGTGCCCATACAACAGGCTACGTCCACATATGGGGCATTTCCGTGTTCGAGAGCAACTGGGTAACGCATCATGGGGTACGTTTTTTCCTTCTGCCACTGGTAAAAAATATAAATCTGGGCCTAAAGCTGAACATTATGTGAAAAATGTGGTTTTTTTGTATTGAACTCAAACTGTTAAAAAAATTCCTCAAATACCTGTGGGTTCAAACCGCTCACTACACCCCTTAAAAAATTCCCTGAGGGGTGTAGTTTCCAAAATGGGGTCAGTTGTTGGGGGTTTCAAATGCACTGGTACCTCAGGGGCACTGCAAACACTACATGGGCTCTGAAAATTATTCCAGCAAAATCTGCATTCAAAAAGCCAAGAAGCGCTCCTATCCTTCTGAGTCCTGCCATGTGCCCATACAACAGGCTACGTCCACATATGGGGCATTTCCGTGTTCGAGAGCAACTGGGTAACGCATCATGGGGTACGTTTTTTCCTTCTGCCACTGGTAAAAAATATAAATCTGGGCCTAAAGCTGAACATTATGTGAAAAATGTGGTTTTTTTGTATTGAACTCAAACTGTTAAAAAAATTCCTCAAATACCTGTGGGTTCAAACCGCTCACTACACCCCTTAAAAAATTCCCTGAGGGGTGTAGTTTCCAAAATGGGGTCAGTTGTTGGGGGTTTCAAATGCACTGGTACCTCAGGGGCACTGTAAACACTACATGGGGTCTGAAAATTATTCTAGCAAAATCTGCATTCAAAAAGCCAAGAAGCGCTCCTATCCTTCTGAGTCCTGCCATGTGCCCATACAACAGGCTACGTCCACATATGGGGCATTTCCGTGTTCGAGAGCAACTGGGTAACGCATCATGGGGTACGTTTTTCCTTCTGCCACTGGTGAAAAATGAAAATCTGGGCCTAAAGCTAAACATTATGTGAAAAATTGGATTTTTTCGTATTGAACTCAAACTGTTAAAAAAAATTCCTCAAACATCTGTGGGTTCAAACCGCTCACTACACCCCTTAATAAATTCCCTGAGGGGTGTAGTTTCCAAAATGGGGTCAGTTATTGGGGGTTTCAAATGTACTGCTACCTCAGGGGCACTGCAAACACTACATGGGGTCTGAAAATTATTCCTGCCAAATCTGCATTCAAAAAGACAAGAAGCGCTCCTTTCCTTCTGAGACCTACCATGTGCCCATACAACAGGCTACGTCCACATAAGGGGAATTTCTAAAAACTGCGGAATCTGGGTCATACATTCCAAGTTTTGTTTCTTTGCTAACTCCTACTGTTTTATATTAAAAAAAAGGTTTTATATTGAAAATCAGTAGAAAAAAGGAACTGTTCTAATTTTTGATGCACTTTCCTTTAGTTCCTGTAAAACATCTAAAGGGTTAATAAACTTTCTAAATGCCATTTTGAATACTTTGAAGGGTGCTGATTTTAAAATGGGGCAATTCATGGGGGATTCTGATATACAGGCTCGGCAAAACTATGTCTGAACTGCATTGGTCCTTAAAAAATTTAGATTTTGAAATTTGCTAGTAAATGTGAAAAATTACTGCTAAATTTATATACTTTGTGGAGTCTGCAAAAAGTAAAATAACACTTAAAAAATGATTGCTGTGTAAAGTAGGCCTATGGGAAATGTTAATTAATAACTATGTTGTGGTGTTTGACTTTCTATCTTACAAAGAAAACAATTCAAAGTTTGAAAATTGTGAATTTTTCCAAATTTTCAGTAAATTTGGATTTTTTTTCCAAATAAGGACAAAATTTATTGCTGAAATTTTTACACTAACATAAAGTACAATATGTCACGAAAAAACAATCTCAGAATCACCTTGATAAGTAAAAGCATTCAAAAGTTATTAGCACAGAAAGTGACAGATGTCAGATTTGAAAAATAAGGCTTGGTCCTTAAGCTCAAAATAGGCCATGTCATTAAGGGGTTAAGGACGCTGCCTTTTTTTTCATTTTCGTTTTTTCCTTCCCACTTTTAAAAAATCCTAAATGTTTTATTTATCCATCAACATAGCTGTCGGAGGGCTTGTTTTTTGTGGGGCGAGTTGTATTTTTCACTGGTACTATTTAATGTACTGAATTTAAGTGGAGAGAAATGGAAAGAAAATTCAAATTCCACCCATCTTTGAGGGGGTCTTGTTTCTACACACTGCAGCAAAAATGACATAACTTTATTCTATGGGTCAGTACGATTGCTATGACACCAAAAAAATCATTTTTTTTTCATGTACTACTTTTAAAATATAAAATTTTTTTTTTTAAAAAAGCAAGATTATTTTCTGCTACCATCTTCTTTATATTTTCATTGACATAGTTGTGCGAGTGCTCATTTTTGCTGGACATCTTGTAATTTCTATCGGTACCATTTTGAAGTACATCTGACTTTTTGATCGCCTTTTATTACATTTTTTCTTGGGGATGAGGTGACCAAAAAAAGCACGATTCTGGCATTTTTTTCTGATGACGTTCACCATGTGGGGTAAGTGATGCATTACTTTAATAGATTGGACTTTTATGGACACAGTGATACCAAATATGTTTTAGGGTTTTTTATTTAGTTTTTTTATTACAAATAGGGCAAGTGATTTTTATAAAACTTTTATTACCTTTTATTATTTTAAAATAATTGATTACATTTTTTAAAACTAATTTTTACATTTTTTTTAGAAAGCTTCTATACACCTTCTTCAACAGCTGGAAGCAGTCGAAAAAGGGTGAACATAGCCAAGGGGGCACAACATTTGCATGAGCACTGCAGCCCCATATTCTAGCAATCAATCATAGAATAGAATCATAGAGTTGAAAGGGAACTTTAGGGTCATCGGGTCCAAGCCCATACTCAATGGCAGGATTCACGAAATCATCCCAGACAGATATTTGTCCAGTCTCTGTTTGAACACTTCCATTGAAGGAGAACTCCCCATCTTCCATGGCAACCTGTTCCATTCATTTATCACCCTTACTGTCAGAAAGTTTTTTTCTAATATCTAATCTGTCTACTCCCTTTCAGTTTCATCCTATTGCTTCTAGTCTTTCCTTGTACAAATAAGAATAGGGCTGATCCCTCTGCAATGTAACAGCCCTTCAGATATTTGTAGACAGCTATTAAGTCTTCTCGCAGCCTACTTTTTTGCAAGCTAAACACTCCCAGATCCTTTAACTGTTTCTCATAGGATATGGCTTGCAGACCACTCACCATCTTGGTAACTCTTTTCTGAACTTGCTCCAGTTTGTCTATGTCTTTTTTAAATTAGGGTGCCCAAAACTCGACACAGTATTCCAGTTGAGGTCTGACGAAGGAAGAGTAGAGGGGGATAATGACCTCACGTGATCTAGAATCTATGCTTCTCTTAATACATCCCAGAATTGTGTTTGCCTTTTTTGGTACTGCATCACACTGTTGACTCATGTTCAGTCTTTGATCTATTAGTATACCCAAGTCTTTTTTACATATGCTGCTTAGCTGACTTCTTCCCATTCTGCATGTGATTTTTTTTTTCATTTCTCTTGTCCAGATATAGGACTTTGCTTTTCTCATTATTAAATACCATCCTGTGAGTCACCGCCCACTGCTCAACCTGTCTAGATCTTTCCGAATCCTCTCTCTTTTTTCTCCAGTGGTTGCTATTCATCCTAGCTTTGTGTGGTTGGCAAACTTGATCAGGTTCCCATTAATTCCCTCCTCCAGATCATTTATAAAAATTTTGAACAACTTTGGGCCTAGGATAGAGCCTTGTTGTACCCCACTTGAGACATTCTTCCACTTGGATGTGCAGCCATTTATGACCACTCTTTGAGTTGTGAATCCACTTAACAGTTGCCTTGTTGATCCTATATTTGTTGCCTTGTTGATCCTATATTTGGTCCTTTTTTAAAAATAAGGATGGTATGAGATACTATGTCAAATGCTTTACTAAATTCAAGGTATACTATATCTCCCTGATCAACCTAGTCAGTGATTCTGTCATAGAAGTAAATTAGATTTCTCTGGCATGACTTGTTTGTTACAAACCCATGCTGGCTCTGGTTAATTACTCCATGCTCATCCAAGTACTTGCATACATGCTGTTTAATAATTTGTTCAAAGATCCTTCCCAGCATAGAAGTCAGGCTCACAGGCCTGTAGTTTCCTGGATCCACCTTTGTTCCTTTTTTGAAGATAGGGACAACATTTGCCCTACTCCAATCTTCTGGGACTTCTCCTGCTCTCCAGGAATTTTCAAAAATTACGGCGAGTGGTTCAGCAATTACATTTGCTGCTTCCTTCAGTATCCTAAGATGTAATTCATCTGGACCTAGAGACTTGAATTTGTTTAAGTTAGCTAAATGTTCCCTCACCATGCCTCTGCTTATAGATAGCCTGGATTCTTTTATTCCCCCAATAGCACAGGGAAGATCAGCTGATGTTACAGTTACTTTCTGAGAGAAAACAGATACAAAATAGAAATTTAAAAGTTCAGCCTTCTCAACACCATTCTTAACCAATTCAACGTTTTCTGAAAATGCAGGTAATCTTTAAGAGAAGAAATGGCAGCATTAAGATACAAGGCAAAAGAATCTACAATAGTCACCGAGGTATGACATTAGGCAATAATAGACTAAGTCACCATTTGCAGGCTGAATTCTATTGTGACAAAAAAAGGAGAACTATTCTCTAAAATGCAAAACTATGCAGTGACAGACCAAGCTGTCTATTGTAGGGCAATATTTTGTAAATTGAGTTTTCTTGTTGCTTGTAGAGTGAACCTATACACAGCGGTATGGTGGATACATGTTGGTCCAACAATTGCACAATTTTATTCAGATATTAAATGTGTATGAGTGCTGAGACACGTGTTTCTGTTACTGTATTTGTAGTAGCCATGGCTTATGTGCAGCTTCACATTTAACTTACTTGTTAGAAGTGATCACTTTTTTATTGCATATGCATTTGTGGAGAAGTGCCTGCCTACACTTTTGTCCTGCACTCCACTCATCCATCTGTCACAGATTCTTCAATGAGAATATAAGGCCAGATATCCTGCTTTCTCTAAGTTCATTTGGAGGTCTTTGGCCCAAAGAGAGGTGTCTATTAAAGTTAGAAACCCATCCAATAAGGTTTGCGTGGACATGGATGGGCCCCCATATTTTGATTACAACATGAGCATAAAACATTGCATTTTTATGTGGTTAGAATAAACAATATATAATTTTATTCAGATATTAAATGCGTATTCCTGCTGAGGCATGTGTTTCTGTTATTGTATTTGTTGCAGCTATGCCTTTACATGCACCTTAACATTTAATGGAGTGGTTGATGTGCTGACTTTGCATGGAGTGCCTATGATTTCATAGTACCTGTATCATTGCTATAACTGAGAACACAATATAATATGAAATTCACATGAACACATTCCAGACTTCTCATTTTGTTTCTGTATATATGAGTCAGCATATGGTGGTCCTGGAAAATAGAAAATGATTCCTTACCTGACAGTTTGGTTATATTAATAATTGAATAATATGTATTTACTCCTTCATTCACAAAACATATAAAATCTTACAAAATCTACAGTTTGATACGTAAGGCAGCACACACTCTGACACATAAAGCATGCTTGTGACAAGGAACGAAAGCATTTTATAATCTGAGCCAGAGCTAAAAGGCATCTAAAGGGAATTGCCAGATTTAATGTTGAAGAAAAACATGAAAATCAGTCTCAATTCACTAAATTTAAGAAGATTACTTTCTGCAACTGTTAAGCACTAATGAAAAGATGCCGTGTATCAAGGTAAAACCATCAGTGGTGCAGGATAAAATTGTAAAACGTTTCCTTAGGCCCATTAACGAGATGTTACATGATGGATGATGGATGCAGGTCAAGCTTCTGGCCAGGGTGTTTCTAGAAGGCTTGCGGTACTGTGGTTAGGTACAGTGAAGGCTGTGTCAGGCTACCTGCCAAAAGTGCAAAAGAAATGCAATACAGAAATTACTTTATGGTTTTCCATATGGAAGGCTGAATACTGGCGGGAGTCATAAATCATACAAATGTAGATCTACCTCTATTTTTTGAAATTACCCCAATCTACCTGTGCTTTGAAGAGTGAACAACATATTCTGTGTACATCATGCTTCTTTACTGAGATAGGGATATTTCGATGAATGCATTTCTAAACATGGGGTGAATTAGATAAGCTTTGGTAGGCTAAAGCATATTGTGGACTTTTTGTATGGTGACAAATCATGAATAATCAAGTGTACTGTAGCTCCACATTGGAGCCATTATATTAGAAAACTGCATTGTCAGCAATTACCTATTGTACATACAGCATTAAGAGATCATGCAAATCACAGAAGCCTGTATGGTAAAGGACAGGCTCAGTTGCAATCTGTATGTACAGACATTCCTCCCTATATATGGAGTCCGATGGAGTTTGACACAATTGTTTTTGTCAGATTAGAATGGAAAATAACCTCTGTATTAGAGGTGAGCGAGCATACCCCGCTAAGGCACATTACTCGAGCCAGCAGTGCCTTAGCCGAGTATCTCCTTGCTTGTCTCTGAAGATTCAGGGGCCGGCGCCGGTGACAGGTGAGTTGCAGCGGGGAGCAGGGGGGAGCGGCGGGGAGAGAGAGATCTCCCCTCCGTTCCTCCCCGCTCTCCCCCAGCCGGCCCCCGAATCTTTAGAGATGAGCGGGGAGATACTCGGCTAAGGCACTACTCGCTCGAGTAATGTGGCTTAGCGAGTATACTCGCTCATCTCTACTCTATATGTTTCCATTTTAAATTGGATCCTCATCCACCTTTAAGGAATCCCTATTACGGCTCCATACAAAAAGGAACCGTAACATGCATGAGTCCTTAGAGTGGGAGGTAATCAAAGAATATAGTAGGTCCCAGCAATAGCAGTTTTGAACACTTTCAAGTGCTGTTATATTATATTATGTATGGGTAACTTGTGCCATACTAGAAAAATGATCTCACTTTACACCTTCCAAACCATGTGGCTTCTTAAAATTTACTTTAATTTCCTTGGGACATTTTATTTCACCGTAGAAAGTTTTTGGCTGAAAGACAGTAATTATCCCTGACCTGTAATAAACATAGAAGTCGATAAGACATTTGTGGGGCTGCTTATTTCCTTGGAAAAAAAGGTCATGCCTACTAAAACCCTACATATCTATTCCTTGTTTCGGCATTTCCCAAATTTTCCGATTTCTCTGAAAGAAGTTGTAACGCATAGATCTGATTTACAAATTTTTTGTTACCACTTTCTGCATGGAAAAGGATGATAAAAAAAGCCAAGTTAAACATTGCGTAGTTCAGTATATGAGTACAGTAAATCAGTGCAACAATGTAAAACAAAATATTCACAAAAAATGTGCACTATTGTTTCTAGAATAAATCTAGATATAAATTGCCAAATTAAGATAACCAACATTTTAGACAGTAACTGCTTCCAGCTGAAAGGAGGCAATGAAGTAGAACCAGTTTTGCTAAACTGAGTGCCTCCATGGATGCCAATGCCAATAGTAGCACCATTTGAGGGTCAACTAGCAGATAATTCAAGGATTATCCATATAAGAAAATATATAGATTGTGTGATCACCTTTTAACAGTTTATATCCAGCATGCAAGGCTTCAACATTTTTTAATAAATGCTGCCTATGTTTATTATTCTGCTTTGGTCGAAGTGTTTACATCCGGACTTGTAAGTTCACGGTGTGCTCTCTGGAAACATGCAGAGCAGTGGTATGGCTTGTACGGCAGTCAATAAAAGAGAGATCCTTCAGGCTGTTAAATGAAACATTTTGCAGACACATACCGTACACTGGCATCATTTTGACTGCCAGTGCTGGGTTGCTCTGCAGGGATAAGGTGATCAGTTAAAATGTTTGCTATGCCTGATTTTCTCTGGCAGACACCCCCTGCAGTAATTTCCTTAGGAAGTGAGCTCACTCTACCGTCTCTACCATTGACAAGTTTCCATACAGGTTGTGTTCTACCATGTTAAAATCTGGCTTTTCAATATATTTCTTTCTTGTTTAGCAGAGCTTGAAATATAACATAGAAACTTATAACATATATATTTTTTAACACATTAAAGACCATATATTACACATTTACAGCATTTGGTCTTGAGCTTTAAACCGGTAGCAATGAAAATCAACGAAATCAAGCTGGAACAGGTCTCTGGTACCCTGATGAGAAAATAGAAGTGGTCAACGAGCGTGAAAGTTGGGTGGCCCTTGGTCTTCGCACATTCAGATTTGTTAAGGCATGTTACTACTTTTTTTTAACTTTCTTAGTGATATTGTAATTACATTTCAATTAATCATAATTTAATTAATACTATTAGAATACAATAAGCATTTAATTTTAGATGAACTGTTTAAAAATATGTCCGATATCTCCTGACAGGCTCCCGCCTGTTAAATCGTAGAACAATACATGTTGAGGGCCTTAGGTAGACTTAACTTCCATTGAACTAAATTCCTTATGTGGACATTCAGTTCATGAAATTTTTTACTTTCTGTAAACATTAATGAACCAATCACTGGCCTCAGTATGAGGGGCTGTAGCAGTTACTTGCTGAATTAACATCAGTTCTTCAGTGTATTTAACACTGGCAGGAGCACCAGAGTGGTGGACCTGGAATACAGACGATCTAGTAGATGAATACTGCTTCTTTTGTTATTTTATGGCATTTCCCACCATTGCCCTGTTTTTTTGGTTGATCCTAAGCAGCCCCTTTAAGGTTTTTCATCCTTCGAGGGTATGAGTCCCACCATACATCATCATCACATTTTCCTTTTAGACAGATGTGAGTAACATTACAAATGAGGGTTTTTTTCCTTGTAAATTGATGCCACTGTTACGGTGGAAAACTATATTGTACACATTACTATAAAAATTGTATGAAACTGCTCAACATGTCACAAAAGGAATGTTGCGAAAAGTTTTTGGTAAGCCCAAGAGCTATAAATATTAGAGCCTTGAATCTATTACATGACAAAATCAATTAAAGTGTCTGGTCATTTCGACTGTAGGGCAAAACTGTTTAACTGTAAAACAAACACTTTTTTAATTAAGACTGCTTGCAAGCAAAGCTGCCTTTTTAATTAAAAAGAAAAAAAACAAGAGATGTGCAAAAATGCAAAGCACACTCATATGAAAACAAGCAGAAAACAAAATGACGAAGTAACAAAAAAGAGATCCCTTTATTAGAATATACAAATGCCAATGAAATTAAAACCACTTGAAAGGCTCACAATGGGGACCAGACAATAAATTGCTCACAGGGGCCATATATACCATAAATTAGGTCCCTAAATGACCCATCCCTACATTAATATAACATGACATGCAGGGTAAATTAATATAATATGACATACAGGGTAATAAAGCATGATCAATAGTCAATAACAACTTCCATCCAATACATAATGAAAAGAGTTCCATGCAGAAGCCAATCACACCTCTCCTATCAACCCTTTGCAATCCAATTTTGGATTCAGGGTTTCCTAGGGGTTTTTCTCTTTCTGCCATTATACAATGGCGCCATCTGCTGGCTAAAGCCATCACTGCGGTATGGGACATGCTAGACAGGTCCCTGACAAGAGCTGCCAGTAATCTACAGTAAGAATACCCTGCCGGACATCTTCCGACATCGGAGCTGTACAGCCTTCAATTATAATGTCTTAAGACATCAGACAGTGGATTGGAAAGGGTTAATACAGAATCGCAATCACATAGCAATGAAAAATCAGAAATATAAGATGACTGAGTGTAGCAACCTAGCCACAACACGAGATATCCTGATAAGTACTACAAGCCTATTTCAAAACAGGGGATGCCTGTCAGAGCCCTAAGGAGCCCTCAAGTGTGAGGTTCGAATAAGCATGGGAACACCCGAAACTGCTGTTGCTTTTGCTATCTATTTAATTTGTTGTTTCTGTGTCCGTTTAGAGTTATGAAATAAAGTATCTGCAATCTTTGTGGAGTCGGTGAGCGCTGCCTGAATTCTTTCATATTTGGTCTGGATTTGGAAGCTGTAATAGGCTGAGCACCACCACAATATACACTTCTGTCTCTGGGACTGTGATTGCTATTGGAGTGGTGATGACTGTTTCTCTTCTTGTGTGAACTCTCCTTTATATACTGTTTTATAAATCAGAGTCCCAGCTTTAACAAAATATGAAATTCTTGATGTTTAAATATGTTTTTTTCTTATAGCTTTAATAATAGTATCTATTGGTAAAATGCATGCTTGATAGCCTATACATCAAAATCAGTGGCCATACATACCGTCAACGTTGCTTCAGTACCATGATTTTCAGAAGCATTCTTCTCAAGTTTAAAATTATAATCCTACACACATTATCACCCGTTACAAAATTCCTGAAGTATGTCAGTTTCCATGTAGACTCATGACTATCTCCTCAGGGTCTGCTACTGGGGGCGGTAAATTCCTGGTATGCTTTGCAGTGCGTAGCTAAAGCATGTCCACATTCAGTAGAATAATGACATAATTCCTTTCCCCAATAAATATATTCACATTCCATCTTAAAGAAATGTCTAATGTTATGTCCAATAGTCTTAGTTTGTTCCTACATTGACAGAAGAATCAATGTTTGCTCATAAAAGAAATAACATAACTTTTTGAGCTAATTATAAGAAGAAAAAAAAGTTAAAAACACATGGGAATTAATGATTTATGTTATTTTTACTTTGAAGGACCGTGTTGAATATATCGTACTTATTATATTGTGTTATTCTTATTATTTACAAATTCAATGTATTTTGCCTTATTTTATTTGAAAAATCTGTGCTCCTATGACAACTACTTTATGTGATTCGGAGTATTTAAGTTTCTTAGTTACATAATTTATTGGGTGGAGAAAACATATATATATATAATATGAAAGATGGTAGTGGGAAAAGAAATGTTGAACAAAATGTATTCTACATTAAAAACCCATGTTGGGCTTGGGGTTCTGTTTCCCTACTCTGTTATGGAGCAGGAAAGCGGTATCCAATGCCCAAAACAGAAACATCATACGATGGCGCTGAGTGCACTCCATTGACTATAATGGGGTCTACTCGGTTTCCGGCCAGACTTCTAGCATTTTACAGGTTGAAACAGTGAAGAATGCTGCCCTATTTTGTCCTGGATTTTAATGGGATTAAGCAATAGTGGTTCTGAACGGTACCTCCGATGTTGATGTGATTGAGCCCTTATATTTAGCATATATTTGTACTGTTTAATTTCTTGTTCTTTACCTAATTCACATGAATGTATGCTTTTAAATTAAAGAGGTTAACTATTTGGAAATTCCCATTTTGCTAAAAAGATCCTACTGTAGCCCCTACCCATCATCTGAAGTGTGGACTCTCTTCTATCAATTCCTTAAAAGAGTTTTTAAAAATGGCTTTCCAAAAAGGCAACAAATTATTTTTGGAAATTTATTTTTATATTAAGGAATATATGATATTTTACAACTTTAGAAAATAAATTCCCAGTTTACGGATTAGCAAAAGTAAAATAGAGATGCAATATGGTAAAAAAAATATATTGTTAGAGTAGAAATACAAACATACATGTAACCATAACAAGAGGACATGCAAAATTTACACAATAAAGATAGGGGATACATAGCAATTGAACCCCTTTAAAGGAGTTTTCCATGACCTAAAAAAAGTTATATGGCCTTTAAATACAGAAAAATTGAATACTTACCTATCCTGGCTGCTTTCTGCCCAGCGTTGCTGCCCGGTGCCCGCTTCACGGAACTCAGAAGACGTGGTGGATGGTCACGTGCCATTCATTGTGCATGTGACCACTCAGCCACTCACTGGCTTCAGCAGTGATTCTCCTATCATCACTAAAGCCTGTGAGTGGATGAGTGGTCCCTTGCGCAATGAACGGCAAGTGAGCACCTGCTGCTTCTTCTGGGTTTTGTGCAGCAAGCATTGGATTTGCAGCGATTGACGGTGAGTGGCCGGGATCAATGTGTTTCAATATTTCTTTATTCTAAGGCTATTTTATTTTACGTTTTATTTTGGTCCCAGAAAACCCCGTAAAGTATACATCTAAAATGACTGAACCGCTGATAATTCAGTCTAGTGGCAGTATATTAAGGGAGAATATTATTTTAAATTGCGCCATTTTTAGGGAGGTTTAGTTTGTACGTTGCTCAGGGTGTGGTAAATATGACATGTTAACTTTATGCTATTGGTCAGTATGATTTCAGTGATACCAAATTTTTATAATTTTTTTTATGCTGTACTACATTAAATGAAAATTTTTTCTTAAAAAAAATTGCTTTTATTGCCAAATTCTGACACCTATAACTTTTTATTGTTCCACAGGCGGAGCTGTGTGAGGCCCTGTTTCTTGCAAGTCAAGCTGTAGCTTCTATTGGTGGCATTTTGTGGTACATAAGACTTTTTGATGGCTTTTTATTTAGTTTTGCTTGAAAACTGGGTAACCAAAAAAGCACAATTTTGATGTCGTGAATTTCTTTTTGTGACGTCTTTCACTGTGCCGGAAATATAATTTTAATAAAATTTTATGGATACAGTAATGCCAATTTTTTTATTCTGTTGATTTTATTTATGTGTATAATGGGAAAAGGATTTTTTCAACTGTCAAAACTGTTATTTTAAGTCCCACTAAGAGACTTGAACGTGTGATCATTTAATTGCTTATACAATATACTTAAATACTTCTGAATTGCAGTATATTGTACTGGGAGACAGAGGAAGCTCCCTCTCTCTGTCCAGCTTTTTAAGTGCCACAGTCAGTTTGACTGTTGTATCTAATGGGTTAACGAACAGGATGATTTATCTCTGATCACACACATATGGACTGGGCTAATCAATGTTGGATTTCGCAAAAGAGTTAAAGGGGTTATCCCTTATTCATAGGATATGGGATAACTATCTTATTGGTGGGGTCCAACCCCCATCGATCCCAAGGACAGAACTCCAGCACATCCTAAAGTGAGTATGGTATTTAAAAATGAGAAATGCAAGGTCCTACACCTCGGCAAGAAAAGTTAAAAAAGCACATACAGAATGGGAGGAATTGAACCAAGCAGCAGCACCTGTGAAAAAGACTTGGGTATACTTATAGATCACAGACTGAACATGAGTCAACAGCGTGATGCAGCAGCAAAAACCCCCCAAAACTCAATTGTGGGATGTATTAAGAGAAGCATAGCATCTGGATCACTTGAGGTAATTACACCCCTCTACTTTGCCTTGGTTAAACCTCATTTAGAATACGGTATCCAGTTCTGGGCACCCCAATTTAAAAAGACATAGACAAACTGGAGCAAGTTCAGAGATGAGCTACCAAGAATGTAAGCAGTCTGCAAATCATGTCCTATGAGGAACAGTTAAAGAATCTGGGAATGTTCAACTTGCAAAAAAAGAAGGCTGAGAGGAGACTTAATATCTGTCTACAAATATCTGAAAGGCTGTCACAGTGCAAAGGAATCATCCCTATTTTCATCTGCACTGGAAGCAATGGGATGAAACTGAGAGGGAGGAGACACAAATTAGAAAAAACTTTCTGACAGTCAGGGTGAGAAATGAGTGGAACATGTTTCCAAAGGGGGTAGTGAGTTCACCTTCAATGAAAGCCTTCAAACAGAGGCTGGACAGACATCTGTCTGGTATTATTTAGTGAATCCTGCATTAAGCAGGGGGTTGGATCTGATGGCCATGGAGGTCTTTTCCAACTCTACCATTCTATGAGGATAGTGACAGTTGCATGTCCATTCATTTCAGTGAGACTGCCAGAGATAGCCGAGCTCTTGAATTTGACTGTCTGCACTGGTCCCATTAAAAAGAATAGAGCAGCGGTACACATGCGCATCTGACGCTGCTCTCACTTTAGGATATGATGGGACTCTATTTTTGTGGTCATTCGAGGTTTTATTCGAGATCCCAGTGGTCAGACCTGAAAATAGTAAATCATTTTGAAACATGACACAACCTCTTTAAAGGGGTTGTACCAGAACTGACTTTTATCAGATAAAACTACTAAAGATGACTAAAGCGGCACCACACATGCGCAACTGTTACTCCATTTAATCTTCTCCTCACTGTGGGAGGTACAGTGAGGAGGAGTGAAAACCCCTGTTCTCAAGATCGGTAGGGGTCTAACTGATGAGACCCCCACTGATTAGACTTTTATCACCTATCCTAAAGATAGTTGACAAAAGTCCATTCTAGTACAACCCCTAGTTTTATCTTTAAATTATAACAGTTTCTTCTTCATCCTCTCACCTTTCTCATGCTTGATAATATGAGGACAGTTTACATAATGAATGTGAAGTGACCTAATTGAGTCATGACCCCTAAAGGTCCATTTACATGCAAAGATAATCTTTCAAACGATTGAAAGATTTTGCGATCTATTTGCATAAAGTGTTAATGGCCATCATCTTTATCTTCTTCATTTGCATGTAAAAGAGCTTCCAGGAGCAGTTTGCAGAGCCCAGCGTGTGATTAATTACACGCCAAGCTCTGCACACACCTGCATTGTTCTCCTTGTGGCTGATGACAGATTACAATGTTATCTGCCACCTCCCATGGAGATAACAGTATGCAGTCTATTGAGAAGTACTTTATCTCTCACTAACTGAACGATGGATTTTAAATTCACCTTAAAATCATCGCTCATTTTTGGCCATCTGAACAAATTTTGAGCGATAATCGTTACGTGTAAATGGGCCTTAGGGGTAAGTCCAGACATGACAGAGAATTCCCTATTTGTTATATGAAGATTTTATTACTGACTGACAGTGGATTGGCCATGAATTTCACTTTTGAAAATCTGGAAGCATGCTCTAATTTCTGTACATAATTTTTTCTGCCCATGTGGTTAAAGTTTTGAAAACCCCATTCACTTGTACTGCACTGTAAATTGATTTCCAGTTCATAATCAGCACTGCAAATCCATTGAGCCTACACCCGGCATAACTCCTCACTAGTCTAACAGTGAGAAAGGAAATTCAGAACACTAAACTGGAAGTAGTATACATGATAACTTAAATTTTTTTTTTAATTAAAACCACCCATTTTATTTAATTAATTACCTATAATTGTCACATACGGCTTTATTAAAATTTGATGACAACTTTTGAGGAAAGTCTCCCTTTAAAAGGCTGTTATTCCTGCATGTCCTCTTACAACATAATGTAGCCATCTATGCCAACAATGATGCAGATCCAGAAATGATCAGTACTATTGTTCATTCTTGAATGTTTTTTTCTTTACAATTAGATATTACACTTACAGTCTTTAGATAAGCATTCCAATCTATAGAAATAAAACAGAAATGCCAGCATGGTACCATGACAGTAACACACAATATATAAATGGTTTCATGAATGAAGGCACACATAATGAGGAATAAAATGGAGTAAGGAGATTAGTTAAAGGATTTGTTATGTCAAGATCATTTTATTCTAATAATAGGAAATGTTGCAAGCTTTTTCCGTGGTACAAACAGACTTCAAACAAAACAGAACAAAGAGCCTCTGAAAGAGCTGACTGAAAAGAGTTCTGGAATTCAAATGAACAGTTTCTGAAAAGTATTCTGTCAGAGCCACCACACATTTGACTTAACTGGAAAGCATTAATATGAGGCCACCCGGGTTTTATTGACCTTCTAACTACCCAAAGAGCTGAAAAGTGACTATGAAGCTTAAAACATAAACCTCTTTGGCTACCAGGTTTTATTTTGGGATAATCGTCTGACTGTAGTCCTCACAGTGATGTAGCTGATTCAATGTACTTTTTTCAAGGGTGGCCATTCTGTAATTTTAAGATCCACCGACCTCATGCAGATAGCCACAAATGGAAAAGCAACCATAATTACAAGGGTCTGCTCAACTAATCCGTGGATAACAACTGTCAGTTAAAAGATAAATAAGCTGAGTGCAAGCATTTCCTGCAGACCTACAGCCAGTAGTTTCATTAGCCTTTATTTTAAGGGGAAAAAAATGGAAATAATACATCACACAAGCTAGTGAACGAATTATAGGCTTTTAAAAATAAAGAAAGCCTTTGAAGTGTGTTCATTTAAAAGCTATAATTCTCCCACCCCCATGTAACAATACTGGAGGTTAACTATTCTACGTACTTGTGCCATAAAGTGCCGCTGTCATATAAAAGCATGTCAATGTTGAATATTATTATTGGGATGGTCTGATTTACAAATAAACAGATGTGTTATTTACAAACATGTTTGCTTGTATCCATGTGTATTCTAGGTATGTGTTGAACAATTTATATATGTATATCATATGTATACGTATGCTGTACACTGCAAATGCCTAGTATGATGCTATTTTTTAGTTTGCCTGTTGAAATAGCATGCGATTTTCACGCACTTGAAAATCGCATGTGCAAAGATGTGATGCAATGCGTTTTTCTTATCGAGCTCGCCCATGTAAGTCCAGCCAAAGGAATGGAATCACATGAGTGTATTCGGATTTGCATCACATTTTTGCGCTTCGGGCATTGCATTTTTCACGCACCTCTGCATTTTTTACTGTACTTTTTGTGCGAGCAAATTGTACTCATTTGCACACACAAAAAACACAACCATGGTCCCAGCCATTGAAATGGTCAATTAGTGTAATTAGTTCTATATGTTCTATTTCATTGCAAAAATGCACGGGAAAATAGAACATACTGCAGATTTTTTTAAGCAACAGAATTGCAAGATATGCCCTTGTGAACAAACCCACTGAAATCAATGGGTTCTATTCACTGCGCATTGCGTGCACAAATATGGACATGTATTTTACGTGCACCCGCCGGCTCTGTAAGAATGCCTGAGCGGCAAAGGGCACGGCGCATATACGCCAAGGCCGCAATGCTGTGTGGACTGGGGAGATATTCTTCTCTCCCCCTCACTAGCTCACCTCCTCTCTCCTCCCCTACGGCCGTTTGCAATAGGAGGGGGTGGGTGGAGCTAAGCTCCTGCCCCCTCCCCTTGTCTGCAGCCTGCAAGCCCCCCCCCCTCCCATTGCAAACAGCGGCAATGGGCGGAGAAGAGAAGGGGGAGGGAGTTTAGCAGTCACACTGCTAAACTCCCTCCCACCTTCCTTCTCTCGCAGAGGCACACACAGAAATGTCAGTAAAGACCCACCGGCTCCGCTCTGTGCATGCGCCGACTGGGTGGCAGCTGGCACGTCACAAAGCATCGGAGACGCCGGAGCGGGTGAGCCGCGAGAATTCTCGCAGCGGGATCTGACCTGGCCATCTGCAGGTGGCCATACACAGGATTAAGAGCATTATGGAGATCATGATATATCAGTAAATAGCATTGGTATTGTCAATACAGCACTGGGGTGAGATAAAACACTTACTAGAACCTGCAGCTGTGTCACTGTCTGTCTACCTTTTCCTCTATCTGCAGCTGCTTCTCTTCCAATCCCCTGTCATCTCCATAAGATTACTAGTAATTATTAGGAAATTATATAGTATCAGTGTTTCTGGTGGCGTAATACGCTACACAGCTCTTCTACATGCACGTCACACACACAGCAATTCTACATGTACATCACATACAGCTCTGCTACATACAGTCTTCATATAGCAGGGATCAAAAGCAGCACAGCGGAGTCCTGCACACACTGATCACCCTCTAGTCATGTGACCCCAGACTCCTCCCACACAGGTCACTGATCACATGACGGTGACATCATCACAGGTCCTGGCTGCTGTAGGTTTTCATTAGTATTCCATCCCCTACAAACCCCTACGGCCTCAGTTGCTATGGAATACTAACGAACACCTAGCCGGACAGCAGCCATGTGCTTACAGGACCTTTGATGACATCACCGTCATGTGATCAGGGGCAGAGCATGTAACTCACTAACATACGGACAGACAGGTGGTTGTTAGTGTTTTGATATAGGCAGCAACTGTAACTTGATCCTTCAGTGAAGTTAAAGATCCAGCTCATCTTTGCCTCTCACAAGATGGATTTTAGCAGTTAATTTAAAGTGAATAATCAGTGCACGAGGTAGGAAGAAAGTAACAAGTAGTTGATAGGTGGAGAAAGTTATTATAAGTTTTATATCTTTGCTTGTACTATTAAATCCTGCAAAGTATGTTGAAGTGATAAAGCACTACAGAAGACATATGGCCCATGAGCCACAGGTTGGGGACGCTCGCTCTACAGTTCCTGTGTAGAATTGGTATCTGACCACCACATGGTCACTGGTCATTGGTGTTTGTGTATTAAAAGCATATACTTGTTTATGACTGAAAGAGTTAGTGTACACCTGCATTTGACTGTGTTATTAGATGTTTTTGCAGTCCACTTTTAGTCTCTTTGTGGCTTACATATTTAAGGGAGCGACGAGGAGCATGACAAAACAAATTAAAATCTGTGGCACCAACAAATGCCTACATTTTGATTTGATCTTGGATACACTCTAGGCTCATGAGAATACCAGAACATCTTACAGAAGGCCCAAGTTCTGCCAAGAGAGGGCATACAAAGTGGCACACATCCCCATCTGAAGCTGACCTGGGAACAGATGAACTGACAATACAATTTTTACCACCCACATCCTGAAACTGTTGCCCAATTTATTTGTTCAAACTGTAAGCAGAGAGGCTACAATAATTGAGCTTCATTAAGTACAGAATCCATACAAGGAATCTGCACAAAATACGCCATATCTGCACATTGCCCAAGACATTTTGTCACTATAAGCTCTTGATTAGAGATGATCGAACCTACTCGGCCACGCCCCTTTTTCGCCCGAGCGCCGCGATTTTCGAGTACTTCCGTACTCGGGCGAAAAGATTCGGGGGGGCGCCGTGGGAGAGTGGGGGGTTGCAGCGGGAGTGGGGGGGGAGAGAGAGAGGGCTCCCCCTGGTCCCCGCTGCTACCCCCAGCTCCGCTACGCCTCCCTCAGCCCCCCGGCGCCCCCCGAATCTTTTCACCCGAGTACGGAAGTACTCGAAAATCGCGGTGCTCGATCGAGTAATTACTCGAAACTAGTATATTCGCTCATCTCTACTCTTGATCTGTTAATCCTGTCAGAACATACATCATTAATGGCAACTATTTTCAATCGATTTTTAACCATCAGTATGAAAACTGCTGAAATTTTATGTTATATTCATTTATATAAAATTCATATAAAAATTCATATAATATTGAATGAGACTTACATCTTAAGTTTCAAGTATTGGTAATATTGCCATTAAGATTAATATATTCTTTCCCCCAATGTGTCTTTGTAATATAACTTCTTTCATTTGTAGAATTAGCTCAGCAGCTTTTGAAAACCAGACTGAGCATTTAGCTAGGTAATGGGATTTACGAATTTGTTTACAACTGTATCCCTAGAAACTTACAATAAAAGATCTGTTTCTGGGCAACTAAGAATTGTGAAGCAGCAATGGAGGTTAGATTGTTTTCTGACACAGTACAGCTAGAAAGGTCTTAACTAGGAGGGAATACTTCATAAATTGCTCTTGAGTCAGAATTTTATTAGAAGATTCCTTTACTAGACGTAAAAATAATGATAGTGACTGTTTTTACCGTAGTAAAAATGAAAGACTTAATCTACTGTTTACTATAGAAATAATAATTAACCATCTAGATTGCTTTTTAAAACTTCTAGAATTTAACTTTTCAGTACTTTTAAAATTATGATATTAATTTATCATCTTTATTTTGATTAGAATTATTATTATTGCTACTATTATTCACCTTCAAAAAAAACTATAGAGGAGAACTGCAGTTTATTCATTTACTTTATTAATGTCAATGGGTAAAAAAACACTATGAAAATACAACACATAGAGCTTACTGCAATAAAACAAAAAGCTTACTTTTGTTACGTCCGTGCAGGCAGTGGGAACAACGACCTACATAAACGCAACCTAAATAAGGGCTGGAGGGAAGAAAGGGGAGTTGGGAAGTCCATATACGACTGGACACCAACACCAAGAAAACATAAACCAGACGTGCATACAAACACCCACAGGGAAACCAGGGTCATCAAACCCAACAACACACTGGACAGCCTCATACTTACCAATGTAGTGGAAATATCTATAAGAAGTACAAGGTATTGGTTTGTATTTTGGGGGTAGAGTATTCGTTTGTAGGGACTCAGAAGCCCACATCAAGGGTCCTTGTTGTTTTATGAGTCCCTACACTATCAAGACAACTACAACACAGGAAAGGGAGAACCTGCCTACAAGCAGGGTGATCGTCCCAATAAGGATGGCCCCACACTGGAACCTAGGGGACAACTGTCTCACCATAGATGGTAATAAGCAGGAGCACAAGACAAAGGAAATACAACATAATACACACTGAACAGGACAGTTTACACCTAGTGTAGTCTACACCTACAGACATACACAGAACACAACCCTGTTCACAGCAAGTGACTGCAACATAAAGGGAACACCACACAAAACAAGTCATTGATAACACCAAATGTAGTCTACGTCTTCAGACTTAATGGCAAAACCATCAGAAACTTAGAATATATTTAACTGGAGCAACCAGTGTCATACATCTGCTGCCAAGACAAGTAAGATTATGGGGTGCATTATAAGAACAGTTGGTGCACATGACAAGAACATAATTCTATCACTTTACAAATCATTAGTAAGAGGACACATGGAATATTGGGTATAGTTTTGGGTACCAGTGCACTAGAAAGACATATCAGAGCTTGGGGCAAAGTAATAAGTGGAAAGGGTGGACTACAAAACCCAAAGAGATAATCAAATTTACAGTTATTTCATTTAGATAAAAGCTGCTGTGGGGTGATGTAGTAACCCCAGATAGCTGCATATAATTACTTGGGGATCAAGTCTTTTTGTGAGACATTTCTAAGGTTGAAAGCTTATCAAATAGTCTGGAAAGATCTTCAGATCTGATTTTTTAAAGTCTACTGGCATGTGAGATAATTGTGCGCAAGAGAGAATAAAACGCCATTGGGTGTCCACCCTAATTCCAGCTCTAGGATGCTCTGTCAAGAAGGGATTGAGATAGGTATGTATACAATGATATGAAATATGTCAGATGGAAATTAAGGTGAAATCTTTATTGGTAGGATATAGGATTCACCACGGGTCTACTAAATGAAGGTGTCTAAATCATTGCTTTGCTCTACAACCCACCCTAAGAGACAAGCAGGACCTACATGTAGATGTGTCCAGCTCAGCCTCTGTTCACAATTGAAATGTACTCCTAGAATAATTGGAAGTTCTTCTGCAAACACTTTCAAAGTATCAAGGAGATAATCCACAAAATCTGCCTGGCCTTGGTTGGAGAAGTAGTTATAGCGTAGTGCAGTGATTCCCAACCGGGATGCTGCGGCATCCTTGTGTGCCGCAAGGACCTGCCAGGGGTCCCGCAGCTCCCAGTCTGGGAATCCCCCATACAACATTAAATCGGTCTTCCAGGCAGCACCTGTTGGGGTACACCGAAGTTGGAATGAAAGTACTGTTCTGACCCCTGTATATTGGCCGGCATTCATAATTGCAGGCACAGCTCTCATTGAAATCAATGGGAGCTGTGCCTGTAGTGGCCAGTGCTTGTAATTGCAGGCACAGCTCTCATTGAAGTCACTGGAGGCTGCAGGGTGTCTGGAATATCGGAGGTAAAATCATACGTTGTGATAAGCCACGCTGCCATGACAACACCCCTTTTTGTTAGGTGTGCCTCGCGCTACAAAATGTTCTCCCTGGGGTACCACAAGGCTGAAAAGGTTGGGAAACACTGGTGTAGGGACTCACAAGATGATGATGACTCTTTACGGGGGCTTATGAGTTTGCGTATTTTGGCCAGACTAATACCTTGTATTTTTTGTAAGTGATCTGGCTTATAAATATTGGGGGAGCCCAGGGAGTCTCCACTATTGTGGTTCCCTTGCAAAGTGCAAGGCAGCCCACCAGGTTGAATAGTGACGTCCCTAATAGACTGTAAGCCTCCATGGTGCACTAGATGTACCTGTGTGGTTCACACTAGAGATGAGCGAGCATGCGCGCTAAGGCAAATTACTCGAGCGAGTATTGCCATTTTCAAGTACATGCCCTCTCGTGCCAAAAGATTCAGGGGCCGGCGGGGGGTGAGCGGTGAGTTGCGGGAGATGGGGGAGCGGGGGGGGGGGGGGGGGGGGGAGAGTTCTCTCCCCCGTTCCTCCCCGCTTTCCCCTGCCGCCTGAATCTTTTGGGACGAGCGGGCATGTACTTAAAAATGGCAATACTCGCTCGAGTAATTTGCCTTAGCGAATACGCTCGCTCATTTCTAGTTCACACCCTTAACATACCCTATTTACCTAGTACTAGTGTATTTTACCTGGTCTGCATGCTGCTGGGGAGTGATATTTTCACCTCCTTTGTGTGTGTATATATATATATATATATATATATATATATATATATATATATATGCCATCATATCAGTAAGAACAGTCACATGCTATGTTTTTCTTTAATTGAAATGTCCCTATTTTCCTGTATTAGGACAGGACATAGTCACCCTTGGCGAGAAATGAGAGAGGAAACAAGAGGACAGAAAGAACAAAGACAGAAAATACAAAGATTATACATGTTGGGAACATTATACAGTAGCAAAGTAAATACCCGATGGTGAAGTTGACCCACCATAAAAGCAATAAGGCCTTATATTGAAGAAGCCAAATGTGGTATTAGTAGGCCATAGGTGTGACCAAACATTATAACACTATGATTTCTGGAAGGAAAATTAGACTGAGAATGGGGGAGAAATAATCTCAACCGTTCCGAACCCAGGGGGTGATAAGTGTACCTGTAGGATACTAGAATTTCTAATGAGTCTGAACAGAGATTACATTTCTCATAAGAAACTAAACTGGAAAATATAAAACTGTAACAGTGATAAGCAAAGAAAACAAGTTAGAATGGCTAGTCTTCCATAGCAATGAGAACTCTTGTATGACATTCCAGTAATGTCCTTTTGATGCCGAGTCCTAATTGTAACATGCTGCTGAACTCATTTCAAGAGCACCATGACCTGACTAAAATAAATAAAAACTAAATCTTGTTGTTTATATAGTGCCAACTTATTCCACAGGGCTGTCAGGTAATTTATTTATTACCACCCATGCTGGGTACTCATTTTACCAACCTCGGAAGGATAGAAGGCTGAGTCAACCTTGAGCCGGCTACCTGAACCATGCGAGGATGGAACCCACAACCTTCAGGTCAGGCTTAGGATTGCATTTCTGATGCGTTAACACTCTGCGCCACATGAAGCTCAATAAATGTTATTTGTATAGCACCAACGTATTCTGCAGCACTTACATTATATCTACAAAGTAATAGCACTAAATGGGAATGTAAGAGAAACTAGTCAGTTTAGGGACTGGAGATAGGTAATAGTGTTCCAGTCAGAAATGGCTAAATGTATGGGTTCACTGGGTAAGCGAAGAATAACAGAAATAGAACCGGTCTCACTCCTGGATGGTATTGACCACAGTCAAGGTCTTTCATCTTTTTGTCTACCACCTAAGAGTCTGAAGGCTGTGTCGATGGAACCAGGCTCCAGTAGAAACAATCTCGCTAAGCCACTGGGTGTACCCACAGAATCTATGTCTCTAGACACTAGATGAAGGGTATATCAATCCCCTATAGGTGAGTAAAAAGTATGAGATTAGCGCTGCAATGGGGGGTGGAGAGAATGGCAATAAGAAAGAGTAAGATGGAACTCACCCCAGACGTAACCGGACCCTGTGAAAGGAGGTCACGGTTCGTCTAATGGTCAGGAGGAGATCCCAGGAGGGGAGAGCATCACAGGGTGACTCTAGGCAAGGAAATACCAGAGGCGGCAGATAGCAGTGGAAAACAAGCGAAAAAACACATCCATTTTGACTTCACATTACAAGGTACCTCTTTTTATTGTTATATATAAATATATATGTTTTATAGCTGTATGTATGCTTGATAAAGGCTATTGCATAGCCAAAACGCGTTGTATACCCTGAATAAACATTGCCTCCTTGGAACTTCACGGATACGAATCCTTTTCTACACGTCCACCAGGATTTTAGGGGTGTCATTTCCACTGACACCCCTACGAAGTAAGTCCTTTTCTGTTGTCATTTCACACCAACTTACTGGAGCACCAGGGTTTTTTCGCTTGTTTTCCACTGCAATCCCCTATAGGTGGTGAGACACTCTGTTGATGGTGACAGTCAAGGTGAGGAGCAGCTGCAAGTGGAAAGTAGAAGTTGCAGAGGCCAACTTATATACAATATCAATATGCTTTCTGATCTTTTGGGAAATATACTAAAGAAAATCTCAAAACCTCTGCCAACAGAATCTTTAAAAATTGTTTCTATGCTTTCCATCCATTTTATGAACAATTCAAGCTGTTCTGCGAACACAGTGCGGGATAGATATAGAACAATAAATATGTTACTAAAGGTATGATCTCATTATTGATAACACATAGCTACAATGCACTTTTGATTGGCACAATCAAATCAGTGGGTGAATTCTTGCGAGCACTTTATAAATTGCTACCGTGAGAAAATAAAGGAAAATATCTTAATATCCAAGCAGCAGGGTAATAATTGGAGCAACAGTAGGTATCAGACTGAATACTCGTAAAATAAACAATATTACCATGGGATAATGTGGAAATAAAAAGAATGTAGCATTTAATAAAAGAAATAATACATACTTGTCAATATGGGATGAAGTACAATAAGCTTTGTCCAACGGTCACTGGAAAAATATCATTTGGTACAGTTCGACTCATCACTCATAACATGTTGCAAATCAGTCAAAACCTCCATACACTATTAGCGTCCATTTGTACTAAATGAGAGAAAGAGGAGAGTAGTCTATAAATTTGAATGCTGTGTGAAGCAATTGTAGACTCTGTTGACATTTTGGAACCTCATGTGGTGCAGAGTGTAGGCATTTGCCTACAACCTGAAGGTTGCAAGTTCAATCCCTGAATGATTCAGGTAGCCCGCTCAAGGTAGTTGACTCAGCCTTCCGTCCTTCTGAGGTCAGTAAAATGAGAACCCAGCTTGGTGGGGGTAATAAATAATAGTTACTGAAAGCGCTGCAGAATAAGTTGGCGATATACAAATGTATCCCATTGTGGAACAGAGGGACAAAAATAAATGGCTACTGTCATAATGATGGAACCCACTGAGTATAATAGGTTCCACTCAAGGTTTTCGTCATGCTGCACTATTTTTTCTGGTATATATGATGGAACCCCTAGATGGAGTGAGAAAACAGAAGTTTGAATAAAGCCTAAGTCTCTACTTGATAGAAAATATTTTTTGCAAAATGGGTCTACTCAGTTAAGTACCTGCTGTATTACTTGGAAAGCTTTGTGCAGGGAAGCAAGGAAAGAATAATGGAAAAGAAGCAACAGTACATTCATACACTGTACAAGAAAATGATTGTCATTACAGTACTTAGTTTGCCAAACAACCTGAAAAATGATGAGCTAGCAAATACTATTCTGTGTTATTTGGCTTCAGAAATTAATGTTGAAGCAGAACTGCAATATTTTTCATTAAAAGAATTTAAAAAAATGAATCTCAGCTTAACCACAGTTATCTGAGTCAAGGTCTTCCATAATATTATATTAAGAATATTTATTATTTATTACCTCCCATTAGAATATAATCCAACTTGGTGGTCTGAAGACTGAATATAAAACAGTTCATTCCAAGAGATGTACTTGCTACTTTCACTTTACTGCTAATTCATGCAAAACATCCTGCTACAGGATACGATTCTGAGAAACAAGCGCAAATATATTAAAGACATGCTTTAATTTCATCTGTAGTTGTCCATTAATTCCTAGTGAACATTCCTTAAAGAGTACCTAACTTTTCAGATTACTTTCCAGAATAAGCTGCTGTGCGTACATGAGGAATAATGCTGTATAGATCCTGTATTTTTCCCCATTGTCCTCTTTTGTAGCTTGTATTTGTGATTCCCAATTCTCTCTGGACTGGTGGGGGGAGTCTGGCTGCTGTGCTGTGTTCTATAAACTGTGGACAGAGAACTGCAAATTCTGCTCTCTAATTCTGTAACAGACATAGAGAAATAATTAATGATGTATCTCAGTGTACAGCAATAGTGAGTAGTGAAGATTTGAATAAATACTAGCAAATCACTCCCCATTAGCTCTAAGCACATTTGTGTGAGTCCTCCTCTCCCCCTCCTCTCCCCCTTTGCTCACATAGAGGTCAGTGAGCACAATGAAACACCCCCTTTCTCCACTTCCTGTTCTGGCATCATGCTGCCTCTAGTAACACACTTGGTAGCAGCCAGAGGGCAACAAATTAGGAGGAAGAGAGTCCCCTAGTGGCCAGAACTTTATATATTTTTTTTTAGCACAAATACGTCCTTTTAGGTAAGTAAATAGTAGCTTTGCTGATTTTTGCACTGGCTATCATATAAGTACAAGTTGTTTAAAAAGTTAGTGACTATTAAAGCAGAAAATGGTACCAATTAGAAACACATAAACAGAGACCAGAGGAAAAGTATTGGGACAGTGCTTCAGGGAATATTGTAAATGACATTTTGTAAACAGAACCAGATAAGAACTGACTTACTTCACTGAAGAGGGGGAAGGGGGCTTTTTATAAAACCTTTGGCCCCTTAACCCAAGTATGCTCCTTTGTGTTAATCACCTTGATATGCCAGTCCAAAGTACCATTAAGATTTTCATCAGTTGTTTATTAATTCACAGTGTAGTGCAAGTATAGGTCAGGAAATGGCAACACATTTCAGGGGTTCATCCATCGTACCCCCTTCTCAAGTCTAAAAGAAAACCTCAAACAAAACAGACCACTCCATACTTACCTACATTTAAATCCTTTGATTTGTGGGAAGTTGGCACCAAAAACGCCCACTGTGCTGCCACATGCGCCCTTCATGGTCTCCACACAGTCAGCTGATCACCAAACTGCCAACTGATTGCAGGGTTTAAGGACGAGTGGGGCCCTGCCCTTAGCCGCTCGTTTCCGGCTCACATACCCAGAATTATAACAAACAAGAGTTGTAGTATTCTATTCATAATGCTTGGGCGCCTTCTAGTGGTTACTTTTGTATTATATATATTGTCTATGTATATTGCACCCGGTTGATATTGGACTAATGGGCTATCTGGGACCCGCGCTCTCCACCCTTGGATACAGTAGGCGGGGAAATAAGATTATTGCATACTAACATTACGGAAGAAAGTTTCCCATAGTTGCAAAGGGGAACACCTATTCAGCTATATCCCCTATGCACCCCGGGTGACTGCTGTTCTTACGATTATTTGGTTCCTCTAAGGGCGCTATATCTTTCCGCTTTTTCCTTATTTTGGTATGTACCATTTATAGAAAAAAGATGTTTCATCTCATTGGTTAAGGCTCTGTTCACATTTGCATCGGAGGCTCCACCTAAAGCTTCTGGGAAACGGATCCAGTATGGAATGCCGGATGAAATAGTATATGGAACTTTTTTGTTGGGAAAAATGCTGAAAAGGATTCCCGAACAGACCCTATTATAGTTAATGAGGTCTGTTAGGCGCTGTTCGCTTCAGTCAGGGGAATCCATTGTCCTGCTCTTATAATGGAGCAGGAAAACGAAATCCGTAACACAGATGTGAACATAGCCAACCTGTTTTTTAACAATATATTTACTAAATATTGTTAACACTATTTTTCCTTTCTTAAACACATAACACAAATAAGGGGAAATGTTAGGGATACAGAGGGAGGGCAAAGCATAGTTTATACAGTAAGTAATAGATATTTGCTGTATAGTTTGATCTGTCCATAATGCCTAGGAATGGACCCCGACTGTGAAATAATCCACTTTCTTCTTCACAAGAATATGCAAATGAGTGATGGAATAATGCCTCCATGGCGCCACCTATTAGAAGGTAACTACTGTATGAGTTAATGTCTGTATTTTTAACAGGTAACACAACATGACTAGGGCTATAAGCCAAGCCAGGATACCCATGTACCTGTGGCTATTTCAGGGTTCTTGCACCTCATCAGTGCTAGGTAGGTTTCTTGTTGGCTACGTGAGAGAAAGAATTGGAATGGTGATATCACTGCTTGTGTTGTGTAAGCTCTAGGACAGATCACTAGACCTTACAGAATTAGACTTCATGCACATGGCAAAGCTAGATTCAGGATGGTGTATGGCAGCACAGAGAGTTACCACAGAGTTACTTGCAGCTGTTTGCTAGAATCGCAGGGACCCTATGTGTAGCATACCATGTTTGTTGGGCGCCATGCAAGACACAACCATAAAAAGGTGGGTGTTTCAGGTGTTTACCAGTGAAAACTACTGACCACCTATATCAATTATTACATTTACAGTTAAAGGGGTTTCCTGGATTAGAAAAACATGTCTGTCTTCTTCCAAAATTAGCGTCACAGTTTTCCATGGGTTGTGTCTGGTATTGTAGCTCAATTCCATTGAATTGAATGTGGCTGAGGTGCAATACCACACACAACCCTTTGAATATGCATGACTGAGCGTTTCTCTACCACACTTCCGATACTGCATTGTATAGCCATGCTCCATTCAGGTACAAAGCAACTAGCAATGCTTCCATGTCCCTGTTACTAAAGAAGATCCAAATGCCTAATAACAGGCAGTGGATTGCAAAGCTGCTGGGAGGGAGACCCCTAGTGTCAGGCATTTCAAACTTGATTTTTAGCATTAAAACTAAAAAAATTGATGCAAGCATAATACAATATTAATGATACACACATAGGCTGTTAGATTAACATAAGGTGTATTGAAAAGTTAGTGTCCATTTAAAGGATTATTCCAAGACTACAAGGATAGCGGATAACGTGCTGATCGTGAGGGACCCACCTCTGAGACCCCCGCCGATCTTGTGAACAGGGGTCCAGTGTCCTTCATCTTTCTCAATGCCGGGTTACTGTAACCCCAACAATGAGAAAGAGACTAAATGGGGCGCTGGTTGCGCAAGTGCAATGACGCTCCACTCACTTCCAAAGGGACTGCAGAGATATCCGAGTTACAGTTGCTCGGGTATTTCCGTCGGTCCCATTGAAATGAATGGACGCCAATTCATTGTGACGTCACTGCGGGGGAAGAAGCGACCCCCGAAGGCAGGCAGATGGGGACACGGGATTTTGAGATCAGCAAGGTTTTCAGTGGTGAAACACAACTAATCATCAAGTTATACTCTATGCTGTGGAAAGGGGATAACTTGTAATCTTTGCACAGCCCCTTTAATTTTGTGCTTATCTTTGACTCAATTACTCCTGAAGATAAAACTTTGGATGCTTCCTATTTCAGATGATTTCAACAAATAGTCAGAAATCTAAATCACAGATTAGAAATAGGAGAAATAGTAAAAATTGTTCAGCAGGGACTAGTGTAATACAAATCCACAATAGGACAGGCTTGTTGCAGTAGGACAATGTCCTGAGTGATATACCTTCTCATCTGGATCCCAGCAGTTGGAATGCACAGTGTTGTTTTTCTGCAGGCCAGGATACATAAACAGTATTGAGGCTGCCCACCCACACTCACTGTAAACATAGGTTTTATCCATTCACAAGCACTCAGCTGGCTTTCATGCTTGTTTTGTTAAATTTGATTCACATGGTTCCAAAGTGCACAGTGAAATCTTTGTGTACTTATATACTTGTTACTGCAGACTTAAAGCCTGTTAAGGCAGATATAAGTAATTGTATTTTATTGAAAATGTGTATAAATAACAATGCCAAGGTGTATAGGAAGCAAACAATGTCATTTCAAGTGTAGCATACATGGATCTTGAAAGAATGCACATTGCATAGTTAGCACGGTCTCAAGGCCAAGATTATAAGCCAAGAAAAGCACTCCATATGCACAAAATGCTCATCAGAAAGTCTGATTTGCCTGCTGAGTTTTTCATCAGTGGATATGTAGGTTTGTTAAAAAAAATTGTATTTAATCATATGTTACTTGAATTTATATTAAAAATATCAGTTTTAGATTTCAAAGTGGTTTTTGGTGTTTTTGGACTAGTCCTAAAGGGCCACTGTGATTTTATTTTTCCATTTATGATGTAGCTATCCCCCAGTACATATGAGCGCACTAGTGTTACTTTGATTATTAGTTATTCCTTTCTATGTGAAATCCCTGACTTCTTTCTCCTCAGATGGCCATGTGATCTCAATTCTGATCAGCTGAGATTTACTTGGAATTATGTGTTCTAGTCAATTTCTCAGTCGATGTGATGCTGTTGCATGAATCTTACCACAGAAACTGACTATAGTGGGACACAGACACTCCTACCACAATTACTGATGATGATCACACAGCAACTGTCACACAGTTATAATAGAGGAGATCACAGCTCATGCTCTTTACGGTATACTTATGGTCTGTAGCTTATTTAGGTGAATATAGAAGGTAATGATAATTAAACTGTCCCCGCCAGCAGGCAGAAATGGTATAGCTTATAGCTAATTCTCAGCTGATGCATCATGGCATTGACGTAAAAGTGAAACCAAACAAATCTGATAAGCATCAGACAGGAAGCTACACTGCATGGAAATGGCTGGAATACACAGAGGAGACCTCCAGAATGTAACAGGCAATCAGGTGAGGGGGTCAGGGATGGAGAAGTGTATTTTTATTGGAGTTGCAACCCAGTAGATTTTGAAATTAGCAACTTATATGTTATTATGGAAACAGTCTTAAAAGAGCAATTTGAATATTAACATTTTAGATGTATCAATTGTTAACTTGACTGGTTCATTGTGAGAACTGTCAGGACTCAAACTGGGAACCTCCCTCCTTATTGAGCCATCAGCTCTTTGCATAGTTTCCTTGCATACCTGTTGCCTTGTTCCCAGATCCTGTTAACCCAGCCCATGTCCTAGCTCTGCCCGGCTTTTGATTAGACTTCCTATAAAAGCCTGGCCCTGCCACTGCACCAGGTACTGCAGCTTTCCTTAGTATGTTTGGGAGTCCAAGATCATTTCAATGATGTACTCATCATGCCCCTGAACCTTCACAGGAGAGGGAGACAGCCGGACAATAACTCAGTTTAGAGCATTGTAGTAGATGAGTTATCATAATGCATTATATGTCCAGTTAATGTTTGCTACATTTGTGTAGCGATTCAGACACTAGGTTTGGAGCCGTGGGTGTAGTAAATGTGCAGCTCCAGAGAGTAGTCAGAGGAAAGCCAGGAGTCAGTAACAGGTGGTCTCAGGTCATTGTACAAAGGAGGAGGCTGGTATTGTTGTCAGGATGAAAGCCAGAGGTCTGTATCAGTAGGTCTCAGGCCATGGTACAAAGGAGGAGGCATGTATCATTGTCAGGAGGAAAGCCAGAGGTGGGTATCGGTAGGTCTCAGGTTTGCAGAGGAGCAGGCAGAAGAAGAGCTTGAAAAAGGCTGTGCAGCGCAATCACTCACTGGAGGAGAGACAGGGCCATGTTTATATAGTGTCTCTGATTAGGAGCAGGTCGGAGCCAAGACAGGGAACTGGATCAGGGATACGAGAACCAGGCTTAGGTCCAGCAAGGAAGCTGTCCAAGGGCTGGATGGCTCAGCAGGGAGAGCTACTGACTTTAGAGTACTTTAAAGAACAAGCCTTGCTTTAAAGAGAAACAATTACGGAAACATACATTTGAATACACCCATTCACCCCTGGAGGAGGATACAGAGTAAACAGGCAGAGATGCAGTCTACTGGATTATGGGAGATGTAATAGAAAAGCACAGGAGGATTGTGAACAGGAAGCACTGATGTAAATAACAACAAAGCACAGTGGGTGCCAAAGATTGTGGAGGAGAGCATAAAAAGCAGAGGAAAGGATTTACTATAGCACTGTGAGATGATTTATGACTATTTTGGAATTTGACTTTGGTCTCAGAATACCCTATTAAGCATGCAGAGAGGTCCCCTTCAGACAAAATGTGTCCAGCATCACATCCAGCCAAGACCATGTAACTTTGTCAAAAGTTTTTTGGTTTTCTTAGCCATACAGTGTGGTCATGGCCTCGTGCCTCTGCATAGATGGCAGGATTTGCATATCTTCCAGTACTGTAATTACCAATTAGATAAGGTAAGTTAGAGACTTGACTCTTAACAAACCCACGTTCATTACAATGTACAGTATAATAGTTAAGCAGATCTGGCTAGCCTATCTTCCAAGATCTTGGTGGATCTTGGTTTTTGAAAATCCAGCATGTCCTACGCTATTTGTGGAGTTTTTGTGTCCTTTTTTTTACCCTATAGACTTCACTGGAAGAGCCACCGCTGCAATGGCGACTGCAAGTACAACTTTAGCTTTGTTTTTTATTGCTTCTATTATTATTTAGCTACTACCAGATATAATCATCCATCTGAAAATTGTGAACAATCAGGACATGATGAAAGATATGTCATATTTTCATTTGGTTGCATGTATACACTTTTTTCATGTAATATGTAATATATTGATAACTTTAGCAATAAGCTTGATCTCTACTTAGCTTTAAAAAAAAGTTAAAAAATGCTGTATGAAACATAAAAAAGAAAACTACATATTATTTTTTGATATTTGAAGGAAAATTAGCATAAGCTGAGTGTGGAGAAGAAATAAGGACGTGAAACGTAAGGTGAACATTTTCTTTTAAAGCTAAAGTCTGGATGTATTCTAAAAGTATATATTGGTAAAACATGTTTTGTGGGCTGAGTGGATCTCCTAGGTCATATATTACATCCACCAAACATAAAACAATTTGTACTGTTACCTTAGCTCAACTAAAACAAACTTTTAATGGAAGCCAGAATGATATTTTTACATGAAACATACATATAATGCAGCATATGGTGCCTGCAGTGGTTAAAATATTGGCTTCATACCAAAAGTAACGGGCTTCCAAGTATGTATAAATCAAGCTGCTCAAATATCTTACAGGCAACCAATGAGGAGACCACCAGAAGGGAGAACTTATCCAAAATCTCTCAAAATCTGTCAGTATCAATAGAGTAAAAGAAATCACACATTGGTCTACGCTGAACACACCTAAACTAAAATTCCTGAACGTTAAACCGTACTGCATAATAATGAGAAAGGCTGTGAAAGTTGTATTTCATATTGTCATTGAGCAATACTGACACATCCAGTAAAATAGGACATCAGTACATGTTTTATTGTGGTATTGACAAATGGCAGATTACCTTCAGTGATGGAGTCTGGTATACTTGGTGTTGTAGAGCAGGACTGCCTTGTGTCCACGAAGTCCCGGAAAGTCCATAAAAATAGGGTACTTTTTTGTAATGTCTGTGAAAAAAAGTAGATGTGTACATGATTTTGGTGACACAGCTCATTGTAATTACCATTATTTTACGGCTCACAGTAAATGAGCTGGTAATAAGTTCATAAGAGCATATTGAGCTATAGACATATACTACTTAATATATTTAGCGTTTATTATAGTTTTCATATTTTTCTGCTATATATTGGCTCTCCAAGATTTTTTTTTCCAGAAAAAAAAATTATTTCAGTTTGGTAACCTCTTTGTAGAGAGTTTTACCTGGTTTAATTTTTTTTTATTTTGCTTATTTTGTATTAGTAAATAGAAAAATAAGAACATGTCCATCTACTGTATCTTCCGGGTATGACAATATTCTGAAACTATGGGTTGTCATTTTATCCTTAGCAAAAAAAAGATATACGTTGTCACTTTGTGCCAAGAAACACCACAGCAAAAAGGCAATACAAGTTAAGCTTCATCTGCAGATGGGAGATGGTACAATGCCTCTGCAGTGCCACCTATTGGAAGGCAGGTTCCTTATAAGTCAATGTCCAACTTTCTAATAGGCTTTGACTGGGAATATAAACCAAAACCTGCTACAAAAAGGAAAAGACAGCCACATATATGCTGTTTTCTGTACAGATCGTGAGAAGAATCCACAACAGAGTTTTCCAACGTGAAGAAGACCTAAATCCTCAGCATATCAATTTATGGTGCTGATTTTTATTGCAAGTTTCACCTCTTTCTGTAGGAAAGAGCCACATCAAAATTTGCACCTAAATCCACATCAAAGTCTGCTTGTAGCACATGTGGAGTTTGATCCAGATCCACCCCAAAATCCACGGTGGATTTTCTGCTACGGAAATTTCACAAGGTTGAAACATTCCTGTATACTTCTATTTCCTGTTGGTCCACTTCCAGCTTTGGCTAAAAAATACCCAAACAGCATGAAAAACTACCAAAAAAATGTGCCTTTTTGACTTACAAAAAGTAACCTAAGGGGGGTTCCTTCCTATATTCTCCACATATCTTTCAATCCATTTCTGGCTTTGTCTCAGAAGACTGCATGAAAAACTACCACCAAAAGTTTGGCTTTTCCTAAAGACAAAAAGCGTGTGTGTGAGACCACCCTAAATCTAGTTTTCGAGGTAAGAGTGTGGAAAAGTAGTAATTTTAAAAAATTCGGTTAAGATATACAACTGCCAGTGTAAAGATGAGTTTAGGATCAACACAGAATTTCTCATATTAAGTAACAGAAACCCGGAGCGGTCTGCAATGATTGTTCTCTTTTTGCAATTATATTGGCAGCAGTTTAACATATATTGTATAATATGTTTTACATTACAGAGAAAATTCCCCACTATCATGCATAACATTATTGATACTTGAGACACAGGAGATTACATCTGAGGAACACAAGACAGCACACTGAAAGCCATAAACAGAAAATCCTACCGAGTGAGAGAAAATGCAGAACATGGAGCAAATCATTGACTGGCATGTAATACAAAAACCATTACCCTTCACATCAAAGAGAGCGGCCATCATGCATTTCGCTAGTTTTTACATTCTACAATTTTTTTATATTTACTACATTGATTTAAATTGTGTCTCTGTATGACAAATATCTTCTTATAGGATGAAGATTGCTCCTAACTAGTAGACTCTTTGTAACGTCATAGAAGCCCATACCAGCACATTTTACTCACTTAGGGCTTATTTTGCATCAGTATTTTTTAAGCCAAAACCAGGAGTAACATAGTATGTTAGGCTGAATGAAGACAATGCCCATCTAGTTCAGCCGGTTTCAACCCCCTTGTTGATCCAGAGGAAGGCAAAAACCCCCAGAGGCAGAAGCCAATTAGCCCATTGGGGGAGAAATACCTTCTCGCCTCCATAATGGCAGTCAGAATAATCCCTGAATCAACCTTTGATGGTTCTTATCTAAATGTAAGACCTGAGACAACAACCTGCTATTCACCTGATAACTATGTCCTGTAATATCATAAGTGAGAGTGGGTTCAAAGTACAGGAAAAATGCAAATCTTTCCATTCTACTTTCTCTCTGCGCGTTCTACTTCTGGTTTTGGCTTACAAAATACTCATGACAAATACTGACGTGTGAATAAGCTCTTAGGACTTGGTCAGACGAGTGGGGTTTACACGCTGCTAAGCAATGTGTAAACCACGCTGCAGTCAACCTAAAAAAACCATGTGACTTGGCTGCGTGTTTCCACGGCTCCCATAGGAACCTAAGGAAATCACCCTGAACCGTTGTGCACCACAGCCTCTGTTGACTTCAATGTGGGCCATCCGCGCAGAGTACACAGCAAAACAAAGCATGCCGCGATTTTTCCTCCGCTCACGGAAATAGCAATTTATCTTTGCAAGTGTGAAGAAAATAGCGATTTTTACATACACTTCAAGCATGCCATTTGCTGTGAATCCTTCGTACGGACGCCGACCATGGATTCCAAGATTCAAGTCCACCTGGGTGAGACTGGCCTTACTTACTTTGTGAGAAAAAAACTGTTATTTATAAATAAATTTAAAAAAAGTTCAGAATGCACCTAAGGGCTCAGTCACACGGGCGCCAATCCGCCTGCGTTTCTTTACGATAAGACGGCGGCATCGCGTGTGGACAACTCTCTGCATGACCGGCTCCATTGCCGGCCATGTGTTCTATCTTCCAGATAGAACATGCGGAGAGTCATGCAGTGTGGCCATCTTATTGTACAGAAACACGGGCGAATCGGCACCCCTGTGACTGAGCCCTAATACTCTCCAGCCACATGTCCCCCCTTCACAATTCTGTCAGGATTTAGACACAGAATCCACCCTCATTCTACAGCTTATTCATATATAGCAAAAAAAAACCCTGTAAAGATTAATTAACACTTTATAGTTTTCAAAATCCACAGCATTTGTATCATTTGCGCAGATTCTGCATGAAAAGCCACGGATTAGTCGAGTAGGGCTAATCCCCAGGCAGATGCGCTGCGACATTCACAGCACAACTATGAGTTTTAGCAAATTCATTAAAAGGCAAACCCTGAACCTGTGAAGATATCTCATGCATGAATGAAGTGTCATCTGCACGGATTAGGACATACTGCTACTACAGCTACTGACTTGGGAGAGTTCATTCCTTTATCTTTGCTGTTGAAGAGTTCATTAGACGCCACCATTTCTAATAAGATTTAAAGCCTTTGCTCCCGGACTGTATACATTCTTTCAGGACACATGGAATTAATTACCGTACTTATATAAATATTGGTATAAATAGCAGTTGTGCTCATAAATGTCATGATATACAACCTGTTTGATGAACAGTCATGGAAACACATTATGAGAAGACAGAGAGGGGGATTTCTTTATCACCATTGTTGATAAGGCTGTTGCAAGACAAACAGAATAGCCAGCCATTTTTCAGGCCATTTTTCGGATGGTTGAGTGCAAGTTGCCCCTGAGATTCTTGGACGTGATCGCATCGGACAGCACATGGACACCCCGTCCGGTATCCGGGAGAGTGGGCTTTGCATGTCCTACTCTCGCCAATGAATCGGTCCAAAATAGGACATGCTGTGATTCTTTTACACGGACCATCGGTCTGTGAAAAAAATTGCTGGTCTGAACATCCTCATAGGCTATAAGGGACCTTTCACACAGGATGGAATCTGGAATTTTCAACCCCAAAATCCCCACTGCTAACATGTGGATGTGAAAATAACGGAATCCTGCCCATAATTCCACATCAGAATTTGCAGTTTTCAGTGTGGATTTTGGTGTGGAATTGAGGGACAGTATATTTCGCAATGCCGTTGGAGAATAATCCATCCCATGTGAAAGGTCCCTAATAGGTTCAAGTTTTATACAAGTTTACATATTCAAAAAGTCAGACAGAACTCATAAATAAAAAAACAGCTGTGTGAGTGGGCCCTTAAAGATTCTACTCATTTGCTTTGTGTGCCCAGTGTATGGGTGGCATATTTCCAGCATGTGGGATGCATTTGTGCGGCACGTGGGTGGAACGTGTGTACAGTGTTGTGATTATCCCACCGGTATCTTTTTTTTATATTTTAAATTTTTTTATATATATAAAAAATAAAACATTTCTTTTAACAGTTTTGTTGACTTTAAAAAGAGGGTGGTGAGGCAAACACACAGGAGTCCTGTGATGTCAGTGTCAATCATTGTTCAAACTTTTTTGAAAACTTTTCTTATGATTGGTGCCCTTTTAACCCCTTAAGGACGTCCCCTTTTTTTCCATTTTCGATTTTTGTCTCCTCCCTTTTAAAAAAATCCTAACTCTTTTATTTCTTCATCAACATAGTTGTCTGAAGGCTTGTTTTTTGCGGGACGAGTTGTATTTTTCAATGGTACTATATGATGTACCATATAATGTATTGAAAAACTTTTAAAAAATTCTTAGTGGAATGAAATGGAAAAAAAAAAGGAAATTCCGCCATCTTTGGGTGTGTCTTGTTTCTACGGCGTACACACTGGAACAAAAATGACCTGATAACTTTATTCTATGGGTCAGTATGAATAGTATGAGATCAAATTTATATAGGTTTTTTTTTGCCGTACTACTTAAAGGGGTTGTCTCGCGGCAGCAAGTGGAGTTATACACTTCTGTATGGCCATATTAATGCACTTTGTAATATACATCGTGCATTAAATATGAGCCATACAGAAGTTATTCACTTACCTGCACCGTTGCTAGCGTCCCCGTCTCCATGGCTCCGTCTAATTTTGCTGTCTTCTGGTGTTTTTAGACGCGCTTGCGCTGTGCGGTCTTCTGCCTGGTGAATGGGGCCGCTCGTGCCGGAGAGCAGGTCACCGCGTCGTCATCGTAGCTCCGCCCCGTCACGTGTGCCGATTCCAGCCAACCAGGAGGCTGGAATCAGCAATGGAACACGGAAGACAGAAGAAGAAACTCCACGGTGCACCGTGGGAGAAGACCAGCGGCGCCATTTTTAAAAGAAGAAATGAAGAAGCTGCAGAACGCTGATGCAGATAAGTGCAATGTGCTTTTTAAAAACTAACAAATGCTTTCTTTTTCACAGGGCATAATGCAGGGGTCCATTTAAAAAAAAATAATTTCGCTTTTGCCGCGAGACAACCCCTTTAACTTTTTTTCAAAGATATTTAATTAAAAAAAATGCTGCCATCTTCTGACCGCTATAACTTTTTTTATTTTTTTGGCGACATAGTTGTGCGGCATCTCATTTTCCTCGGGACATCCTGCAATTTCCACTGATGCCTTTCTGCAGTACATAACACTTTTTGGTCGCTTTTTTATTACATTTTTTCTTGGAACAGAAAAACGTAATTTCGGCATTCTTGTTTTTCTGATGACGTTCACACATGCGGGGTAAATAATGCGTTACCTCTAGAGATGAGCGAACATGTTCGTTTAGAGCAATTACTCGAACGAGCATTGCTTTTTTCGAGTAACTGCCTACTCGTGCGAAAATATTTGGGGGGCGCCGTGGGTAAGCTGGGGAGGGAGAGAGAGAGATAAAGAGAGAGCTCCCCCCTGTTCCCCCCCCACTCCACCCGCTTCACCCTGCCGCCTCCCAAATCTTTTCCCATGAGTATGCAGTTACTCGAAAAAAGTGATGCTCGTTTGAGTAATTGCTCTAAACGAGCATGCTCACTCATCTCTACCTTGAGAGATCGGACTTTTACAGATGCAGCGATACCAAATATGTATTTTATTACTTAGATTCCTTTATTAAAAAATATGGCAAAACGTTTTTGTTTTTTTTACTTTTATTACCTTTTTTTTAAAATAATTAGTCAAATTTTTTAAAACTTAATTTTAACTTTTTTTTTATTCCCCAGAGGGAACAAGAAGTTGCGATGCATTGATCACTCCTGCAGTATGATGTAATACCATAGCATTACATCATACTGCGATTGAACAGGCATTCAATCAAGCCATGCCTCAGCTTGATAAGCATTTTGCTAACACAGCCATGAGGCCTTTCAGAAGATCTTATCGCAGGGGGAAAGGACCCTGAAACATTGGTTGGGGGGTATAAATGCCGCTGGCAGAATTGACGTCGGCATGTAAAGAGTTAACAGCTCCGATGAGCCGCGCTGTTCCCACCGGGTGTCGGCTGGACGAAATAGTCGACAGCCGCATTGTATGGAGTGATATCCCCCGCATGATCTGCCTCCATAAACACCCCGAACATGCAGGATGTAACCTTACGTCCTGTGTCATTAAGGGGTTAAACCCTTTATTAGTGCCTCTTAAAAATACTGATACGTTTCTTTATTGTAATCTTTGCATTTTTTGTGTTGTTGAAAGTAGTCTGAATTAACTACATGATGAGATGCGTGCAGTCCTCTAACTCCAAGAACAGATGTCTAGTATTATATAATGGGTATAAATTTACAGAAAGTATAATAAAATGCATGTAGGTCATATAATATGACATCAACTGCTAAATGTACACTGAATAGCCGCTCTGTTAGAGTCACCCATCTAATAGCGTGTTGGACGTCCTTTGGCCTTTATGGTGGCATCCATCCACAGGCACCAGAGGACTCAAGGTGTGCCAAGAAATCATTCCCCACACCATTACTCCAACTTCACCGGTCTGAACTGTTGACACCTGACAGGAACGGTTCATTCATTCATGCTGTTTGTGCCAAATTGTGACACTTCCGTCAGTATGATATAAGAGAAATTTGGACTCATCTGACCAGCTAATGTTTTTCCACTGTTCAGTGATCCAATTTTAGCACTTTTTTGCCCACTGGAGTCTTGCCTTTTCATCTTCCTTAGCCAGCAATGGCACTCAAACTAGTTGTCTGTTGTTATAGCCTATCCATGCTAAGGTATGATAAGTTGTGCATTCAGACACATTAGTTGGAGCACTAGTGTAACATTTGGCTGCGATTTGCTTAACTGTGTACCGCCTACTTGTCAGAGCATTTTTTCTTCACACTTATGTCTATAAAAGTTTCATATTTTAGTCACAATTGCAAACATAACAACTAGAGCGAGTCTATATTAACAAAAGAGTAGTACCAGGGGCGTAACTATAGGGGATGCAGGGAATGTGGTTGCACCTGGGCCCAGGAGCCTTAGGGGGCCCATAAGGCCTCTCTTCTCCATACAGGGAGCCTAGTAGTATGAATAAAGCATTATACTTGGGGGCCCTGTTACAGATTTTGCATTGGGGCCCCAAATCTTCAAGTTACGCCTCTGTAGTACAAAATAAGATTACCATAAAGATGGTTAGCTTTATAATAGATTTGTATATCAGGTTAGGCAAATCCCCCATTTCGTATCTTTATCAATTGCGAATATGCTAATTTAGGATGCTTGTTATTTAGAGATGAGTGAGCATACTCGCTAAGGCAAACTACTCGAGCGAGTAGTGCCTTATTTGAGTACCTGCCTGCTCGTCTCTAAAGATTCGGCTGCCGGCGCGGGTGAGAGATGAGTCGTGGCGGTGAGCAGGGGGAGGGGGGGGGGGTAGAGGGAGAGAGAGAGATCTCCCCTCCGTTCCTCCCCACTCTCCCCCGCCGCTGCCCACCCCCCACGGCAGCCGAAACTTTAGAGACGAGCGGGCAGGTACTCGAATAAGGCACTACTCACTTAAGTAGTTTGCCTTAGCGAGTATGCTCGCTCATCTCTATTGTTATTCCATGACTTGTTATTAAATGCACTCTATTTCCCATTCTCATGTGGACTCAAACTGAAATTGATCAGATTGAGCAGTTGATTTTATACTTAACTCAGCGGTCACATGTCTAATTTTCATACAGGGATGCACTAATCGTGGAAGGGCTACTACCTCTAATAAAGTGGCCATTCAGTGTATATAATGAATGGCAATGTACTAATAGTGACAACTAAAGAAAGTGGTATAAAGTTGACCAAACACATTAGATAAATGAGTGGGCAAACTAAATGATGATCTAATGTGTAAGGGGGTAACCCCTACCTCAGATATCAAGGTAAAAGAATACATAGGTGATATAACTTCCCTCTCAGGCCCCAGAACAAACTTTTGTCTCAAAATCAGAGGGTCACTTTAATGGATCCACTGTGGGAAAGTTGCATAGCTGATGATGCAGAAGAATTCCTGTTGATCCTAACACTGTGCAGCCATGGAGTGTCTCACATATACAGTGCCACCCAGTGAGTGCCCACTGACATTTTCTCCCGATGCTGATTTCAGTCACCAGAGATAAGTGCTGAGTTTGATGGTGCGGTTAGTGATTGACCAAACCTGCTAAACAATCTCCCATGTTTTCAGTTCCAGGGGCTCTAAGAGGTTTCCCATTCAGTCCAAAGAGGTTCGAAAGTAGATGTTGCCCATAGTTGTGACTGCTACAATGGAACCACAGCGTAGATGTAAACAAACCCTAATTTGTACTGGTCATATAATAGTTAGCAGATAGACTCAAATCCATTTTCCATAGCATTCATTCCAATTAGGGATAACTGTTTAATTCTTTTTTTGCGCTAGATGTTAAACAAGATCAGAATATGATCATTTCAATACACTTTTGTTAGTTTTTGCTTGTCACATTGGCTAACCCACTGCGGTAATCTTTTTTCCATTTGTATTAAAACTTTCTTGGGCATTTCATAAAATGCCAACTGTCATATATACATTACACAGGAGCTAGATTTCAGGTATGCGAAACTTCCAATAATAGATTAATCTTGCTCATTTAATGATAATCATAATATCCCCTGACTTAACATACCCATGCTTGAGAAAGCACCATTGAAACAAGCTTTATTTTTGCAGAATGAATCATGAACATCTTCACTGGTGGCCTCGTGTGGACCACACACTTTGTAATCTCTTTGATATGGTCTTTTATTAGTATAAACAAACATTAGGAAATCATCGCCTCTGTGCCTAGTCTATAGGACCGGCGTTTATTTCCCCAGTACTAACGCTGACAGAGCCTGGTATGCACTACCTTTCTAAGCTAACAGGATTATAACATTGTCTCTTGAATAGCTTTCAATAGAACACGCCATCCGTTCAGCATAATGCCTATTTTATGTAATGACTGAGCAGATTTATGGACGGTATGTAGGTGGGATAATCACAGGACACAGGCAAGTGTGTTGTTAGAGGCATTCGGGGAGTTGTAATCATTATGATTACTGTTTGAAGTATTGCAGCCATCACTCTGATAGTGTCACTTTATGATTAACATGCTTAGCACTTAGAAGATTTACCGAAAAACAAGATACGAAATGTGAAGAATGTTTAATTGATATATTACATTTAATTACAGAATGCACTTCTTCACACCACAGGTATTCATTTTCTAACATTTGAACCATTTGCTGTAATATAGACATAAAACACAGCTGGAACGTCATTCCTCCAGATGATTGGAATATATTGTAGGTGTAATCGCAATAAAACTAGTAATTGAAGAGTTTAAAGAGGAGAGAGTTGACGGATTATCACTACAGAATTCGTGGCCAGATGTCCGCTGCGAATTCTGCAGCAATGTCCGTCCATGGACGTGCCACGTTAGAGGATTCTCCCTTGCCCATGAGCGGAAATCAACTGCGATTTTCCGACTCACAGGAAAGAATCACAGCATGTTCTATTCTGCGTGGAAAATCGCACGGACGGCTTCCATTGCGATGGAAGATGTCCATCTCGCGGTGAGTCACTGTGGATCCATATTATTGCCGGCATGATGATGGTAGCGTTATGCCCTGTACTGTGCATGCACGCCAACCGAGACACTGGTTGTGGATTCGAATAGGTGAGTATAGGGTCTCTGGGGGGCGCCAGGTCGGATTCCGACTGCGAAAGGCCTTAAGGGTCAAGAAAGCAAGATTGCTTTGCATGCACCACCTGATCCTCCATGCTACTTGGCATGGTCTTCCCACCAAACTACCATTGATAGTAGAATATGGCAAAAAAGCTTAGAAGGCATATAGAATAGGTTTGAACTATGTGTGGATCTCAGGGAATTAATTAACAGTGGGGTCATAGTGGAAATGCTTCTTTGACCCCTGTCTAGTGGCCGGCGTTTGTAATTACAAGTGCAGCTCCCATTGATTTCAATGAGAGCTGTGCTTGCAGTTATGAGCACCGGCCACTACAGAGGGGTCAGAGCAGTGCTTATGCTCAAATCTCGATGTATCACAGTGGGCACTGCCTGGATAACACCTTTAAGCACCAGGTCTAAGACTCTGTTCACACTAAAAGCACAGATTGTTTATGATAGAGCCATGCCAGTTATTCTGCATCTGTTTGCAAAATAATACCACCTATCTGGATTTCGGTAAAGTTTTTGATACAGTTCCACGGAGGCAGCTCACACATAAATTATTGAACATTGGATGTAATCCCTAAGTAGTTCAGTAGAATAGATATCAGAGTGTTTTGACTGCAGGTTCTGTCCTGGGTCCTGTTTTGTTTAATATGATTGTAAGTGACATAGGACAAGGTTTATTAGGTAATGTTTGTCTATTTGCTTGTGACACCAAAGTGTGCAATAGGGTTAATATTCTTGGATGTGTCTGTAAGGCTTTCTTCACACTAACATTAGTGTTTTCCATTGATATGCTCCATCATAGGAGCTGAGCAGTGAAAAATCGGAAGTGTGCATGATGGACCTAAATGGTGCTTGATGAACCCCATTAAATATAATGAACAGGGGCAGTTCCAGGGTTTTATATTAGAGGGATTGGAAAGCTTTAGCTCCAGTGAGGAGAACATCAGTCTCATGTAAGGAAACCCCTCCTGAATGTTACATATAAAGAAAAAAATTAAAGGGTATTGAAGGGAGAGATTTATAGGAGCCTCTATGGCAACTATTGCTTGTGGCCTGGAACATCTGTGGGAAAGCTGAATTTCAAGCAGCTCAGTGATGATATCTTTGGCCTTCCTGAGTCAAGACAACCTGAAATGTCTGAACATATCATCACTGAGCCGTTTTAAGGCTCTGTTCACATTTGTTACAGTTACTCCATCCACTTCCCATCCACTGCACTTTGGGAGAAGTCTTCTGAAACTTGTTTGCATAATGTCATAATTTAGACTAACCAATCTTTCTTAAGAACAGATGTGTCAGTAGCCAGGCTTTATATGCTTTAATTTAATGGGAAAGCACATGTGAAACCCAAACTTCCATTCCCATCTTCTTAATTGAAACCCCTTTTGCTAATTAGCTTTAGAATAGATCATTAACACACAGGTTCATTTCCTTTTCTCCCTGCACTATGAATATTTACTCAATGTGCTCAATAAAAGTCATGAACGGTACAACTATTTGTAGTTTCGTTTGTTTATAACTGTGACTTAAATAACAATCTGATCACATTGTATTAGTAATGAGTGCAACAATCTAGGTAATTCCAAAGGATGGACTTACTTTTTATTGCAGCTGTGTGTGTGTAACGTGTATATTCAGGGGCGTAACTATAGAGGATGCAGGAGATGCGGTTGCACCCGGGCCCTGGAGCCTTAGGGGGCCCATAAGGCCTCTCTTCTCCATATAAGGAGCCCAGTACTATGAATAAAGCATTATAGACCATGAACGTTTGATGCGTGGAGGTCCAACTCCCAGGACCCTTACTGATCATCAGAATGAAGGAGCCACAGAACTGATCCAGATAGTATAGCACAATAGTCCAATTCCTAATAAGCAAACAGTCATGTATAGCCAATATACAGACTACTTTTTAGTGGCAGTGAAATGGATTCATCCTCTGTGATTCTGTCATACACTGTTGTAACAGCTGTCCGGCTCATATTCTAAAGAAGTTGAAAAGAAAAAGAACTTTCTTACCTATTGTATTGTTTCTTGCACAGATGTTTCAGACTAACACCAAGCAGCTTACTGCCAACACATCTTTGTAAACTGGAGAAGGGAATTGGTTTTATCAGGATAAAAAAGTAAATTTGAAATAATATCATACTTCCATGTTTTAAGAGATCTACTTGGGTGGGCACAGGACTACACAGTGTATTGGCCACACACATTCACAAACACACACAGACAAAAGCATACACAAGCGTATGGATCTGCTCAGAGATTTCACCACCTGCTCTAAAGATATATTATCAGATGTTAGGAAGACAGTAAATGATATACTTGGTGCCTAAGGAAGTAAGTATATTAAAGACAAAGATGACTTGAGGTTGTAGCTCGAGGTCTACAATTAACACTGCACATAACATCTGTAAAGTATAGGTTTAGTCTGCTGGGTCCAACCTATCGTTTTTCAACAGAACCGAAATTTAAGATACTGCTGAATGACTGCTGCCCGATTTAATGGATGGTTTTAGTTGCAGCTTTCAGATAGAAACGAACATTTAACATTTTGAGTCTTTTCTACCCATTCGAGGCCATAAAACGTACGTTCAACCACATTAGAGACTTAAATGTGTGTTTTTTAGTATTTCTAAGTTTGAAACCACAACTAAAAATCATTTAGGTGTTTTAAAAACATGGGTTGCTTATCCCATTTTATAAGGGTATTTAAAACAAATATAGACTCTGCATTTTCAGGTTTCCTTTGGAAATTATTTATTGTGGATGGAAAAAATGGTAAAGTAAAAATAGTTAACTACTGTATATCACATTACACAGAAACACCCAATTTTAGGGGTTTTGGTGAGACTGAAAGATGTTGATTTCCCGGACGCTTATGCTGTCTGTTGTTACTTGATTTAGTTTAAATGGAGGAATTTGTGGTTGGACTAAGTTCAAACGCTTAACTCAGTTTGCATATGGAAGTGACTGAAAAAACAGTTTTGGTCAATTCAAGGCTCCTTTTCAGCAGCCACAAATGACGTAAATGTGGCAATACTGTGTCATTAATGGTGGAAGCAAACTATAGATAAATTAGGTGATATAACTCGTAACTGTCTGCATTTGATTTCATGTTTGTTGGTGGTAGAGAACATTGGCTTACGTACAAGAGAAATTCCTTGTCTTACATTGTGGTCTAACACACAGTCAGATCTAACAATATCACATATCTAATGGGTTGCATGAATCAGGCATTGAAAATAGTAGCCAAAGTTTGGAAAAGCCCATGGGGCTACTTATATATAATGCATAGTACATAGAATATACATCAAGAATTTTAGTAAAAAAAAGATTCTTTTGAAATCATAAACCGATGTGCATATATTTCTACTTCATGATGTACAACCAAGTATATACAGAGTATACAGTGTAACTCTCCCTCTCTGTATCTATCTATCTATATCTCTCTCTCTCTCTGTATATATATATATATATATATCTGGATATGTGCATTGGTTGCTAATAAAATGTGGTCTGAATGTTATCTATGGCACAGTTATAGACATAAGCACAATGTTAGGCTTCTTTCACATGAGCGCATATCAGCCGGCCATTTTCACAGCCGGCCAATATACGCTATGTTGAGAGTGAAAAATCTGGTGAACGGGTGCACAAATCAAACGTTTGTGCGCCCGTTCATATGGCCTGGTGGGGCCAGCGCAAATGCGCCGAGCTCACCAGGCCATCACCCATTTCCCCTCATCCTCCATTGCAGGCTTATCTCTCGTTCCTCCCCGCTTGTTCTATGCAATGGGAGGGGGAGAAACGGGGGAGTAGCTAAGCGCCAGTCCACCCCTCCTTCTATTGATGGCTATAAACAAGGGACGGGGAGACGGCCGGCGCTTAGCTTCGCTCACGTCCCACCCCTTGTTCATAGCCATCAACAGGAGGAAGTAGGGCGGAACTGTGCTTAGCTCCGCCCCGCCCTATCAATTGCACAGAACGAGCGGGGAGAAACAAGAGGTAAAGCCTTCATGAGGGAGGGAGGAATACAGAGGGAGGGAGTTTAGAAGCCACGCTGCTAAACTCCCTCCCACCTACGGCCGCTGCCATGGGCTCCCATAGGAGCCCATGGAGCCGCCGACGTATTCCGACCCAAAAGATAGTTCCAGGACTATTTTTTGGGCCCGACATAAAAACGCCCGACACTATATTGGCTTGGCCAGGATTTTTTACCTCTCAGAAATATGCCCATGTGATCTGATGGATTGGAATCCAATATGCACTCATGAAAGAAGCCTTACTAAGCTAAGAACACACAACAGTTGTAGCATTCTTGGCTTTTACCCTTTCATTTAATAACCTGTAGATCCTCATTTAGCAGCAACCACCTCCACCAAATATTTCCTGTAGTTGCAAATAGGATTTGCACAATATTGAGTAGGAATTTGGGGTAATTTCTCCCTGCAAATGTGTTTCATTTCATCAGTATTTTTGATATGCCTTGTGTGCTCAGCTCCCTTCAGGTCATGGCATAGCATCTTGATAGGGTTAAGCTCAGGGCCAACAAAACACAAATATTTTTCAACGATTCTTTAATTGATTTACTTTTGTGCTTTGGGTCACTGTTTTGATTTGTATCACCTAAAGTCTCCATCTAGAGGTCATGAACTATTGCCCTTACATTCTGCTAAGAAATGTTTTTATACACCTTACAATTCATTGTTCTGATCACAAGCATCCAGGTGTTAAGCTAGCAAAGCAGCCCCAAACCATGATGACTTGCACATATTTGAGATATTACAGTTGAAAATTTGAAAAAAAATTAATTTTCCCAATTTTGGCACTTTTAATAAATATACACAAATTCTATTGGTCTATTTTTACCACCTAAATGAAGTACAATATCGGAATCACTTGGATATGCAAAACCATTACGGAGTTATTCTATGTTAAAGTGACACGTCAGATTTCCAAAATTTGGCATGGTCATTAAGGTGCGAATAGGTTTTGTCACTAAGGGGTTAAAAAACAGTCTTGACGGGCGTTTCCAGAGGGACTGCTCGTAATCATGGCATGCGTGCAATGGAAACAACAAACATTAAAACTAAAAAGGAACCTACTGAACTGCGTAGAAAGAGTAACTAACGGTTTTTATTATTTGATGGAAGTCAAGTATTGTTCTACAATTCTTGTTGGAGGCAATACAACACACTATTTTCAGAAACCAATGTGGGTAACCATATGCTGCTCATTTACTAATGGTGTTGTTCTCGTGCATTTTAAATGTCTTTTCTTCTCAACAAGGTCTTTTAGTTTTTGTTAGTTCTAGAGATGAGCGAACGTGTTCTTCCGAGCTTGATATTCGTGCGAATATTAGGGTGTTCGGGATGTCTGTTATTCGTAACGAACACCATGCGGTGTTCGGGTTACTTTCACTTCCTTCCCTGAGACGTTAGCGCGCTTTTCTGGCCAATTGAAAGACAGGGAAGGCATTACAACTTCCCCCTGCGTCGTTCAAGCCCTATACCACCCCCCTGCAGTGAGTGGCTGGGAAGATCAGGTGTCCGCCTAATATAAAAGACGGCCCCTCCCGCGGCTCACCTCAGATGCCTGGTGAGTTAGATGAGGGACAGTGCTGTTTGTACCGGAGCTGCTGTAGGGAAAGAATTGGTAGTTAGTGTAGGCTTCAAGACCCCCCAAAGGTCCTTATTAGGGCCACTGATAGCTGTGTGTTGGCTGCTGTTAGCAGTGGCAATTTTTTTTTCCTCAAAATCGCCTCTGCAGAGCGTTGCACCCGGCATTAGGGACAGAAGTGCTGCATAGGCAGGGAGAGTGTTAGGAGTGAGTGTAGCCTTCAAGAACCTCAACGGTCCTTTCTAGGGCCATATTAAACTGTGTGCAGTACTGTCCAGGCTGCTGTTAGCTGTGCTGCATTTTTTTTTACTTCTCAAAATCGCCTCTGCAGAGCATTGCACCCTCCATTGATACTGCAGGGAAAGAATTGTATAGGCAGGGCCACAACACAGTTATTATTCATTGAATATACGCAGTGCTGCCTTTTGGTGCAAAAAAACGGAAAATATTTCTATTTGTCCTGCCTCTGTCCGTCCTAAGGGCGGTGGACACGTGTCGGCTGCGTGTGCAACCTTTAAAAATCAGACGCACCCAGCTATGTTTTACTCCTGGCTTCGCCATTTGCTTTCCTTAATTGGGAAAAAAAATACCTGCTCTGCCACAGTTAATAACTCTGCTACCCTCACGTTCTGTGACACATTAGCAGGGACACAGCACAGTTATTAAACTTCTCATGTTCATAGAATATACGCAGTGCTGCCTTTTGGTGCAAAAAAACGGAAAATAATTCTATTTGTCCTGCCTCTGTCCGTCCTAAGGGCGGTGGACACGTGTCGGCTGCGTGTGCAACCTTTAAAAATCAGACGCACCCAGCTACGTTTTACTCCTGGCTTCGCCATTTGCTTTCCTTAATTGGGAAAAAAAATACCTGCTCTGCCACAGTTAATAACTCTGCTACCCTCACGTTCTGTGACACATTAGCAGGAAAACAGCACAGTTATTAAACTTCTCATGTTCATAGAATATACGCAGTGCTGCCTTTTGGTGCAAAAAAACGGAAAATAATTCTATTTGTCCTGCCTCTGTCCGTCCTAAGGGCGGTGGACACGTGTCGGCTGCATGTGCAACCTTTAAAAATCAGACGCACCCAGCTACGTTTTACTCCTGGCTTCGCCATTTGCTTTCCTTAATTGGGAAAAAAAATACCTGCTCTGCCACAGTTAATAACTCTGCTACCCTCACGTTCTGTGACACATTAGCAGGAAAACAGCACAGTTATTAAACTTCTCATGTTCATAGAATATACGCAGTGCTGCCTTTTGGTGCAAAAAAACAGAAAATAATTCTATTTGTCCTGCCTCTGTCCGTCCTAAGGGCGGTGGACACGTGTCGGCTGCATGTGCAACCTTTAAAAATCAGACGCACCCAGCTACGTTTTACTCCTGGCTTCGCCATTTGCTTTCCTTAATTGGGAAAAAAAATACCTGCTCTGCCACAGTTAATAACTCTGCTACCCTCACGTTCTGTGACACATTAGCAGGAAAACAGCACAGTTATTAAACTTAGATTATACATTCACTAGAGGCAGTGGGGCCTTTCGTTTTCCAAAAAGGGAAAAAATTATATTTGGCCTGCAGTCTTGCGCCAATTTATTAGCTGCCTGTGAAATCAAATCACTGGTAATACAGCATGCTGAGGGGTAGGGGTAGGCCTAGAGGACGTGGACGCGGCCGAGGACGCGGAGGGCCAAGTCAGGGTGTGGGCACAGGCCGAGCTCCTGATCCAGGTGTGTCGCAGCCGACTGCTGCGCGATTAGGAGAGAGGCACGTTTCTGGCGTCCCCACATTCATCGCCCAATTAATGGGTCCACGCGGGAGACGGTTATTAGAAAATGAGCAGTGTGAGCAGGTCCTGTCCTGGATGGCAGAAAGTGCTTCGAGCAACCTATCGTCAACCCGCAGTTCTGCGCCGTCCACTGCTGCAAATCCGAATCCTCTGTCTGCTGCTCCTCCTTCCTCCCAGCCTCCTCACTCCACTACAATGACACCTGCTCAGGAGCGGGAACACTGCCAGGAACTGTTCTCGGGCCCCTGCTTAGATTGGGCACCAGCGGTTCCTCTCCCACCAGAGGAGTTTATCGTCACTGATGCCCAACCATTCGAAAGTTCCCGGGGTCCGGGGGAAGAGGCTGGGGACTTACGCCAACTGTCTCAACAACTTTCTGTGGGTGAGGAGGACGATGACGATCAGACACAGTTGTCTTGCAGTGAGGTAGTAGTAAGGGCAGTAAGTCCGAGGGAGCAGCGCACAGAGGATTCGGAGGAAGAGCAGCAGGACGATGAGGTGACTGACCCCACCTGGTGTGCAACGCTTACTCAGGAGGACAGGTCTTCAGAGGGGGAGTCAAGGGCATCAGCAGGGCAGGTTGCAAGAGGCAGTGCGGTGGCCAGGGGTAGAGGCAGGGCCAGACCGAATAATCCACCAAGTGTTTCCCAAAGCGCCCCCTCGCGCCATGCCACCCTGCAGAGGCCGAGGTGCTCTAAGGTCTGGCAGTTTTTCACAGAGACGCCTGACGACCGACGAACAGTGGTGTGCAACCTTTGTCGCGCAAAGCTCAGCCGGGGAGCCAACACCAACAGCCTCACCACCACCACCATGCGCAGACATATGATGGCCAAGCACCCCACAAGGTGGAACGAAGGCCGTTCAGCGCCTCCGGTTTGCACCCCTGCCTCTCCCCCTGTGCCCCAACCTGCCACTGAGATGCAACCCCCCTCTCAGGACACAGGCACTACCGTCTCCTGGCCTGCACCCACACCCTCACCTCCGCTGTCTTCGGCCCCATCCAGCAGTGTAGTTCAGCGCACCGTCCAGCCGTCGCTTGCGCAACTGTTGGAGCGCAAGCGCAAGTACGCCGCCACGCACCCGCACGCTCAAACGTTAACCGTCCGCATAGCAAAATTCATCAGCCTTGAGATGCTGCCGTATAGGGTTGTGGAAACGGAGTCCTTCAAAAGTATCATGGAGGCGGCGGCCCCGCGCTACTCAGTTCCCAGTCGCCACTACTTTTCCCGATGTGCCGTCCCAGCCCTGCACGACCACGTCTCCCGCAACATTGTACGCGCCCTCACCAACACGGTTACTGCCACGGTCCACTAAACTACGGACACGTGGACAAGCACAGGCGGGCAGGGCCACTACATCTCCCTGACGGCACATTGGGTGAATTTAGTGGAGGCTGGGACAGAGTCAGAGCCCGGGACCGCTCACGTCCTACCCACCCCCAGAATTGCGGGCCCCAGCTCGGTGGTGGTATCTGCGGAGGTGTATGCTTCCTCCACTAAAGCACCCCCCTCCTCCTCCTCCTCCTCTGTCTCGCAATCAAGATGTGTTAGCAGCAGCATGTCGCCAGCAGTCGGTGTCGCGCGGTGTGGCAGCACAGCGGTGGGCAAGCGTCAGCAGGCCGTGCTGAAACTACTCAGCTTAGGCGATAAGAGGCACACGGCCCACAAACTGCTGCAGGGTCTGACACAGCAGACCGACCGCTGGCTTGCGCCGCTGAGCCTCCAACCGGGCATGGTCGTGTGTGACAACGGCCGTAACCTGGTGGCGGCTCTGCAGCTCGGCAGCCTCACGCACGTGCCATGCCTGGCCCACGTCTTTAATTTGGTGGTTCAGCGCTTTCTGAAAAGCTACCCACGCTTGTCAGACCTGCTCGTAAAGGCGCGCCGGCTCTGCGCACATTTTCGCAAGTCCCACACGGACGCTGCCACCCTGCGCACCCTGCAACATCACTTTAATCTGCCAGTGCACCGACTGCTGTGCGACGTGCCCACACGGTGGAACTCTACGCTCCACATGTTGGCCAGGCTCTATGAACAGCGTAGAGCTATAGTCGAATACCAACTCCAACATGGGCGGCGCAGTGGGAGTCAGCTTTCTCAATTCCTTTCAGAAGAGTGGGCCTGGTTGGCAGACATCTGCCATGTCCTTGGTAATTTTGAGGAGTCTACCCAGGTGGTGAGCGGCGATGCTACAATCATTAGCGTCACCATTCCTCTGCTATGCATCTTGAGAAATTCCCTGCAAACCATAAAGGCAGCTGCTTTGCGCTCGGAAACGGGGGTGGGGGAAGACAGTATGCCGCTGGATAGTCAGGGCACCCTCCTGTCTATTTCTCAGCGCGTACAGGAGGAGGAGGAGGAGCATGAGGAGGATGAGGAGGAGGGGGAAGAGACAGCTTGGCCCGCTGCTGACGGTACACCGGCTGATTGCCTGTCATCCTTTCAGCGTGTATGGCCTGAGGAGGAGGAGGAGGAGGAGGAGGAGGAGGAGGAGGATCCTGAAAGTGATCTTCCTAGTGAAGACAGCCATGTGTTGCGTACGGGTACCCTGGCACACATGGCTGACTTCATGTTAGGATGCCTTTCTCGTGACCCTCGCGTTGCACGCATTCTGGCCACTACGGATTACTGGGTGTACACACTGCTCGACCCACGCTATAAGGAGAACCTTCCCAGTCTCATTCCCGAAGAGGAAAGGGATTCGAGAGTGTTGCTATACCACAGGACCCTGGCGGACAAGCTGATGGTAAAATTCCCAGCCGACAGCGCTAGTGGCAGAAGGCGCAGTACCGAGGGCAAGGTAGCAGGGGATGTGTGTAGATCGAGCAGCATGTACATCCCAGGCAGTGCAACAGTCTTTAAGGGCCTGGCCAGCTTTATGGCTCCCCACCAAGACTGTGTCACCGCTCCCCAGTCACGGCTGAGTCGGCGGGAGCACTGTAAAAGGATGGTGAGGGAGTACGTAGCCGATCGCACGACCATCCTTGGTGACGCCTCTGCCCCCTACAACTACTGGGTGTCGAAGCTGGACACGTGGCCTGAACTAGCGCTGTATGCCCTGGAGGTGCTTGCTTGTCCTGCGGCTAGCGTCTTGTCGGAGAGGGTGTTTAGTGCGGCTGGGGGAATCATCACAGATAAGCGTAGCCGCTTGTCAACCGACAGTGCCGACAGGCTAACACTCATCAAGATGAACAAAGGCTGGATTTCCCCAGACTTCTGTTCTCCACCAGCGGACAGCAGCAATACGTAAGCAATACGTAGGCTGCACCCGCGGATGGAAGCTACGTTCTCTCTCACCATCCAAAACGGGGACATTTCTGCTTCATCAATCTGTGTCTAATATTCCTCCTACTCCTCCTGCTCCTCCTCCTGAAACCTCACGTAATCACGCTGAACGGGTAATTTTTCTTAGGGCCACAAGGCTCACTCAAATAATTTTTCTGAACAATTTTTATAAGTTTCAATGCGCTTAAAAGCGTTGGAACTTTAACTTGAACCAATTTTTCGTTACACTGGGCTGCCTCCAGGCCTAGTTACCACTTAAGCCACATTAACCAAAGCGATTCACCTGCCATCTTGGTTGGGCATGGCCAATTTTTACTGAGGTACATTAGTACTGTTGGTACACCAAATTTTTGGGGCCCTCACCTACAGTGTAATCATAGCAATTTGTATGTTCTTCGCCTGCACTCATGGTACAGAAAGGTGTGTGGGGTTGGCGTACACTTTAGCTACATAAATGTAACTTGGGCCTTGGCTATACTAAGGCTACTGAAATGGAACGAAGACTGCGCTCCCGCTATACTGCTGCTTCGGAATTGTTACTGGGGCCTGTCTTGAGTGCTACTATTGCTGACATGGAACGAAGACTGCGCTCCCGCTATACTGCTGCTTCGGAATTGTTACTGGGGCCTGTCTTGAGTGCTACTATTGCTGACATGGAACGAAGACTGCGCTCCCGCTATACTGCTGCTTCGGAATTGTTACTGGGGCCTGTCTTGAGTGCTACTATTGCTGACATGGAACGAAGACTGCGCTCCTCCTATAATGCTGCTAGTGATATGTTAGTGGGGCCTGTCCTAATGCTACGGCTGAAATGTTACGAATTCTGGGCTCTGCCTATACCGCTGCTAATGGTATGTCTCTGGGGTGTGGAAACAGAGGCTTCCCAAAGACATGATGGCGGCGAGGCCATTTCCCACCAACGCGGTTACTGTAAAGGTGCATATAACCACGGACACGTGGAGAGGACACGTAGTGCCTCAAAAACATCCCCCTCCTCCTCCAACAGGGAAAACATTCTTGGCAAATGCCTTTGCATTGGTTCGTCTGGTGGCAGTCCAAGAATTTCACCTTTACCGACACAACAAGAGAGCCCCCACACCATCCCCCCGCCACGGCCCACTTAATCCTGGCCGCATTCCGAAAACCAACAAAATACAACCGTGCTACTAGGTCCGCAGTCACCACCACATTACCACCAACTCGGTTACTGTTAAGGTGCATATTACCAGTCTGACTGGGGCATGCAGACACCTTGACAGAATGAATAGTGTGTGGCACATAGGTTCCCCATTGCTATGCCTACGTGTGCAGCTCCTGATGGCGGTGGCACAGGATTCTATTTCTCATTGCTTCTGTACAGCATTGTGGGCTATCGCCCCGCCCCTTTTAAAGAGGGTCGCTGCCTAGCCATGCCAACCCTCTGCAGTGTGTGCCTGCGGTTCCTCCTCATGGCAGACGCACTTCTAAATAGACATGAGTGTGGCGTGGCATGAGGGCAGCTGAAGGCTGCGCAGGGACACTTTGGTGTGCGCTGTGGGGGGGAGGGGGGGCGGTTGGTCAGCATGTAACCCAGGAGAAGTGGCAGCGGAGTGTAATCCAGGCAGTGATTGTGCTTTGTTGTAGCTAGTGTGGTGCTTAGCAAAGGTATGCCATGCTAATGAGGGCTTTTCAGAAGTAAACGTTGTTGGGAGGGGGGGGGCCCACTCTTGCCGGTATTGTGGCTTAATAGTGGGACCTGTGAACTTGAGATGCAGCCCAACATGTAGCCCCTCGCCTGCCCTATCCGTTTCTGTGTCATTCCCATCACTTTCTTGAATTGCCCAGATTTTCACACATGAAAACCTTAGCGAGCATCGGCGAAATACAAAAATGCTCTGGTCGCCCATTGACTTCAATGGGGTTCGTTGTTCGAAACGAACCCTCGAACATCGCGCGAAGTTCGTTCCGAATAACGAACACCCGAACATTTTGGTGTTCGCTCATCTCTAGTTAGTTCCACTACTGGTATAGCTATCAAAGTATGTTTGAAATGGTTACTCATAGCATGTAATATATTGTAATATATTACCAGTAATTTTCTTATGATAGGCAGCTTTTTTTGACACATTACTTAATGTCATCAAATATATTTTTCTTCCTACCATGACATATACAATTTGTCGAGAGAAAAAATTTTATGGCCATGGGCGCCCCTTGCATCTGTAAAATATTTTGAATCAAGCATAAAATAATTGAGTTGTATAAGATCCTTCACTATAGTCAGGATAAATTCTGATAATTCGTCAGTGTAATTACTAGTTTTGCAGATCAAACGCTAAGGCCACCAAAGCAGCATTCTGCGGTATGCTAGAATACAGCACACTGACATTACAAGTAAGCTGCCACATTCACTCTGAACACAAGATGCACCCCATGCAGGATGAATGTAAGGCTGCATTGACACAGGGAGCTGACTGCTGCACAGAGTGAAGTGCAAAAGCAGCAAAGGCTAACCTCTTCCTGACTTCTAGGAAAGAACAGCCCTGCCTAAAAGAGAGGCTGTTGCCTCACAAAAGACAGCCTCACTTCTCGTGCCTCAGCCACAAAGCCTGCAGATAAGGGTGGTGCTATAGTCCTCATGAATACATCGGACTACAAGAAAGAAGCAGACAGACAGCTGGCGGACACCAGATACTACACCAAACTGAATCAAGACCCGACTCAGAAATATGTGAGGAAATTGAGACGGATCATCAGAAGCCTGTCTGTGGGCTCCACAAAACTTCTGGACTTGATACCAGAGAACCCCAAGGTTGGAACATTCTACATGCTTCCAAAACAAAGCTGGCAACCCAGGAAGGCCGTTTATCTCAGGTGTTGGTACCCTCACTGAAGGAATCTCAGGATGGGTGGAAGGAATCCTCAAACCACTGGAGAGAAACACAACCAGCTACCTGCAAGACACTACGGAACTACTGAACAAACTGTCAGCCGTAGGTCCCCTCCCCAATGGCGCCATCCTGGCCACTATGGATGTGGAATTCTTATATTCCAACATTCCACACGAGGATGGACTGACTGCCTGCCAGGCGCACCTTGAGGCCAATGGGGTCGCCTCTGATGCAGTGCTACAACTCACAAGATTCATTCTCACACAATTATTTCTCCTTTGGCAAAGATATATTCCTGCAACTCACCGCAATATGCCAACCTTTTTATGGCAAAACTGGAGAGTGACTTTCTGGCCTCCTGCCCCAGCAAACCATTGGCCTACTTTCGCTACATTGATGACATCATGATCATCTGGACCAACACCGAACACGAACTAATAAAATTTCATGAAAGATTCAATGCATTCCACCCCACCATAAACCTCACATTAAGCTACTCGCATACAGAAATCAACTTTTTGGACACCACCATAAAGATTTTAAACAACTCAATACAGACATCCCTATACCGAAAACCGATTGATCGGCCTACATACCTTAGATGGGACAGTTTCCATCCTAAACACATCAAAAAGTCCATTGTCTACAGATCAGGTATAACCGGATCTGCTCCAACCCAACAGACAGAGAGGAACATTTGTACCATCTTAAAAGGACATTTATAAATCAGGGCTACCATCCCACCTCAATTGATGACCAAATCACCAGAGCCACCAGGATACCCAGAAATCAACTACTCCAATACAAGGAGAAGGAAAGAAACAATCGTGTGCCTCTAATAGTGACCTACAATCCGCAACTAGAGGTACTAAGGAAAACCGCAAGGAAACTCCACCATACCCTACACAAGGATGACCGTCTGAAAACCATATTCCCGGACCCTCCGCTTCTGTGTTACAGGCAACCTCCTAACTTGAGGAACTTTATAATCAGGAGTGCATTACCCTCTGACACACAAAAAGGAACTCATCCCTGCAATGTAAGGAGCTGTAAGACCTGCTCACATGTACTGACTGCGGACAGGATACAGATCCCCAACACACAGCAGCACTACAAGATCCCGGGGACATTCACATGTTCCACGTCCAATGTTGTGTACCTCATCATGTGCCGTAAATGTCCTGTTGGGGGTTTTTATGTTGGAGAAACAGGACAGAAACTGAAAGCAAGGATGAGATCTCATCGCCACACGATTAAACACAGAAAAAGAGAATTGCCTGTGGCCGAGCACTTCTCTAACCATGGACATAACATGGGGGATATGAGAGTTTTGATATTGAAGGATGGTTTCAAGTCACAAAACCACAGAAGAATTTGGGAATATAAATTGATAACAACCTTTGACACGCTGAATAATGGGTTAAATTATTCCCCAGGATTTATGCGTGAATGGGAAGTGTGAGACTTGATTGCACAGATAAGACCCCCATCAACAGTAATTTAGGGACCATAAAACTTTCACTCCGCTATCAGTGCCTAGACAAAAAAAGTTTGTTTGCTGTTGCAGGATTCCTTTTAAGTGTGAACCAATCACATCCATATCTGTGCCTTGTCACAAGTATGTATGTTATAAGTGTGTATAAATATCCAGGCCTCTTCAGATCCAATCCATAAGCCTGAAGAAGAACCCTGCGTTGGTTCGGAAGCTCGCTATTATTACATCATGTATTTTTGTTAGCCATTAAAAGGTATCATATCTACAGGATTATGTGGTTTCTCTTGCTGAGAACAATCACATTTTGCTCTACTGGCTAACACCGTCACAAACCTTTGTTTCCACAAACTCTAGCACCTCCGAAAAGAAAACACAAAGACAGCAAAAGCACCACTTTGCATAACAGCAGAATTAAACAACAAAAACACTACTATGGCCGCCTGCAGACGGCCGGGTCGGATCCGGCTGCGAGAATTCTCACAGCGGGACCCGAACCGAGCGTCTGCAGAGAGCAGCGCGGGCATTCACCTCTCCAGCGGCCCGGTTCTTTCCCCACTGAGGGAATACAGACAAATAACCCAAGTAACACATAAAGATATGACAAACCACAGAAACACAAACATTACCCAGTAGGATAAACTGGGATAGTGCAGCCAACCCGTCTATTGTTGAGACCCCCATGTCACATACCTGTTGCGGACCAGAGATCGTGACATAAGACAACAAAAATTATCAGCAGTTCTCGTACCAGTGGCTACAACAGTACATCAATACAAAAACATAGGTCCTCATTAAGAGAGGGCACGAGGAGGTCTGAAAAGTGACTTGTGAACTTTAGATACATCGTGGACTATAGGTATTACTAGACATTGTACCCTCAAATAATTAACTTGTGATTCAAAATGCCCTACAACAAATCCAACAATTATTAATGATCTTACTAACTTGTTGTGTTGGATCCCCTGACAACTTCCTATATACTTTATCATCATATAAAATATCCAGTGCCAGCTCCCTATATAATGTGTTGTCAAGATCCACAATAGAAATGTTCTGTTTATTATATCATGATGACTGTTATATTCGTACAGGTCTTATTCACCTTGTTTGCACAAGTGTAATGTTTTATATAGCTAAACGGGAAGGATACGTACCAATGTACTAACACAAGAAGGCAGATGGAAATATCAATTACGAGGTATTGGTTCACATATTTAGGCCAAAATACCTAAGCTCACAAGCCCACATCAAGGGTCCTCATTATCGTTTTAGTCCCTACTCTAACAAGATAACTAAACCACTAAAAATGGAACCCTGCCTACAAACGGGGCAATTGTCTCAATAAGGACAGCCCCACACTGGAACCTAGGGATCACCTGTCTCACCCTAGATAGGAATAGGTAGGAACACCAGACAAGGACATAATATTCACCAGGCATCTTCACACCTACAGACACATTGTTCACACCAGGTGTCTGTACACCAACAGACACAGGGAAATCCCACCCAGAACCTCATGCATGCCTACTAGAGATGAGCGAACGCGTTCGTCCGAGCTTGCTATTCGTGCGAATATTAGGGTGTTCGGGATGTTCGTTATTCGTAACGAACACCATGCGGTGTTCTGGTAAATTAAACTTTCTTCCCTGAGACGTTAGCGCTTTTTTTTGGCCAATATAAAGACAGGGAAGGCATTACAACTTCCCCCTGCAACGTTTAAGCCCTATACCACCCCCCTGCTGTGAGTGGCTGGGGAGATAAGGTGTCACCCGAGTATTGAAATCTGCCCCTCCCGCTGCTCGCTATGGATGCATTCTATATGCGCTCAATGGGGCCAGCGGCAGCAGCGCTGACCCCATTGAGAACATATAGAAGACAAATCCTTCTTCTCTGGCACAGCTGTAACAGCTGTAGCAGAGAAGAACGATGTTTGCCCATTGAATTCAATGGAACCGGCAATACAGCCGACTCCACTGAATGCAATGGGCTGCCGGCGATCGCAGGATGAATGGTCGGAAAGGGGTTAAATATATAACCCCTTTCCTGCAATTCATCCAGAAATGTGTTACACTAAAAATATATACCGGCGTATAAGGCGACGGGGCGTATAAGACGACCCCCCAACTGTCACCTTATACGCCGGTAATACAGTGGAGCAAAGAATAAAAAGCATTACTTACGTTTTTAGATGATCTGCGGCGCTCCTGCAGGCTGTCACTCCCTCCTGGTCCACGGCAGACAAGCTTTCTCCACGAAAGACTTTAAATCCCTGCCTCCAGAAGCACATGTGCCTTCAGCCAATCACAGCCAATGACAATGATGTCATTGAATGGCTGTGATTGGCTGTGTTTCTGGAGGCGGGGATTTCAAGGCTTGAAATCCCCGCCTCCAGAAACACAGCCAATCACAGCCATTCAATGACATCATTGTCATTGGCTGTGATTGGCTGAAGGCACATGTGCTTCTGGAGGCAGGGATTTAAAGTCTTTCGTGGAGAAAGCTTGTCTGCCGTGGACCAGGAGGGAGTGACAGCCTGCAGGAGCACCGCAGATCATCTAAAAACGTAAGTAATGCTTTTTATTCTTTGCTCCACTGTATTACCGGCGTATAAGGTGACAGTTGGGGGGTCGTCTTATACGCCCTGTCGCCTTATACGCCGGTATATATTTTTAGTGTAACACATTTCTGGATGAATTGCAGGAAAGGGGTTATATATTTAACCCCTTTCCGACCATTCATCCTGCGATCGCCGGCAGCCCATTGCATTCAGTGGAGTCGGCTGTATTGCCGGTTCCATTGAATTCAATGGGCAAACATCGTTCTTCTCTGCTACAGCTGTTACAGCTGTGCCAGAGGAGGACGATCTTTATGCTGACAGTGGGGGGGGGGGGGGGGGGGCACTCTTGCCGCTATTGTGGCTTAATAGTGGGACCTGTGAACTTGAGATGCAGCCCACCATGTAGCCCCTCGCCTGCCCTATCCGTCACTGTGTCATTCCCATCACTTTCCTGAATTGCCCAGATTTTCACACATGAAAACCTTAGCGAGCATCGGCGAAATACAAAAATGTTTCGGTCGCCCATTGACTTCAATGGGGTTCGTTGTTCGAAACGAACCCTCGAGCATCACGGGAAGTTCGTTACGAATAACGAACACCCGAACATTTTGGTGTTCGCTCATCTCTAATGCCTACATATACCAAATTAGACATAGTTTAAACATCCACACCCATACATAAGGGGCAGATTGTCAGACATTACCAGTCTGACAGCACAAAGGACATCCAATGTCTCCAACCAGACCAATGGTGATTGACTGGCTAGAGAACTCCATATACACAGCCAGCCAAATCAACCACATCTGCAACCATGTGCTCCTGGAAACTCATTGTACTACAGATCCCAGGAGTACAATGTGACAATGACCTATTGGCTAAAATATTGGATGAAGGTTAGCGTTTGGTAACCAAGAAGGGGGGAGGAGTCTGGGTAACATTTTATCTCCAAGTTTATTTAACAGCTATAAAATGCAATCCACTTGGTCAAAGTATAAACGAAATAGAAAATGTGGTTCTAATAAATGTAGGACATGTCAAGTTTCATATAAAACAGAAATCTTTATGAATCATGATGACACCAGTGTGAACAGAATACGGTCATACATCAATTATGAAGTGGACTATGTAGTACATATTATTGAGTGTACAGTATGCAAATTAAAATATGTAGGTTGCACTAGGCGGCTCCTCAGGGGCAGGATATCTGAACATCTTGCTGATATAAGTAATCCTGCTGATAGTAATATATTTGGAGCTGCCAAACATTTTGTAAGTATACATGGGGGTAAGAGACGTTTGTTTCAACACCATGGCATTGAGAGAGTTAATGGGTCCACAAGGGGAGGTGATAATTGTAAGCAACAACTCCATGAAACACACTGGATATATTAACCTTGTATACGAAATATCCATCAGGATTGAATTTTAGAATGACATCATGTACATTAATTAATTTTCACTATATATGATATTATGTATATTTATTAGACTATACTATGTATATAATTATGTATATTGAATTTTTATATTGAGTCAGATCATGTGACCTTGCTTCAGATTTTTGATTGGTTGCTTTTTGGTTTTATTCCCAATGTATGCATGCCATTATTAAGAGCGGTCACACTAGAAACGCGTTGGTTTAGGAAGCCACTGATGCCCTCCAAGACTGTTTTTAAAGATGCTGTAATAAAGTGAAGCTTTTATTTATTAGGTTGGTGCTGGATTTTACAGACTTGTTTTAGAAGTGTTCCCCTCCTAGCTGTCCACTAGAGCTTCCGTGCACCCTGCGTGATAACGTTCATCTTGAATACATTATGAATCTATCTGGGATGGGGTGAGCTGACTTGCTGTTATCTGTATCTACTTTGTTGGTCACGAATCATATGTCAATTAAATTAAGGAAAATCTTACTTCAGGCTCAAACAGTCTCTTAATAATGAAAGGGGATCTTTGTACATAAGGACCAATTAGTTCACTAATCCATCTTGTTAAAAATGCTTTAGAATGACATGTAGAATGGGAATGACTACTATGGACACCATATAAACTTTTTGGTACTAATGATATAACCCTCTGTGCTCATAACTGGAGATTTTCAACAGTTAGCCATTAGGAGCCTTTCACAAATATCATATTGCAGTTTCTGACAAAATATGAAACTTTATTGACTAATGTTAATATTTTTATTCTAATTTACTAATAATTGAAATGCAAATCCTTATTATATGAGTGCTGTTTACGCTTGTGTAATAGCACTCATTGCTGGGCTTCACCGCACTTGCAAGTTCTGCCTGGCAATTGTCAGGATAACATGGATGTTAGTGGAAGCTGCTAGCGTTTGTGTAATGGCAGCCTTACAAAAATTACTTATAAACCTAACTAACCTCTGTACATTTTAACCTGATCACTTAACCCCTTAACACTTCATGACGTACAGTTATGTCATGGAGGCTCGGGGTTTACATGGAGAGGTGTCAGGAATGGATCCTGCTCTTTACAATGCTGGTGTCGGCTGTTTACCCTTTAAATGTCGCCATTAATTCTGACAGCATCATTTAAATTCCACAATTGGAGTTTGGGGATCCTGAATGGCCCCCCCTTTCAGTTGCCATGGCAGACAGGTGTATTCGTAAAGCCCGCCGGGCTGCCAGTGCATATTGCCTGTCAAGCCATGCCTGTGGGGTGGCTTGATAGATTACCTGTCAGATTGCAGTATGATGTAATACTATTGTATTACATCATATTGCTGGAGCGATCAAATCATTGCAGATTCATGTCCCCTATGGGAACTAGAAAAAAATGTAAAAATCAGTTTAAAAAAGTCTTATTAATTATTTAAAAAATACAAGGTAACAAAAGTTAAAAAAAAAAAAACCCTTTCCCATATTAATAAAAAATGTAAATTAAAAACGCCCAAAACATATTTGGTATCGCTGCATCCACAAAAGTCCAATCTATCAAAATAATGCATTATTTACCTTGCATGGTAAACATTGTCAGAAAAAAAATACATCAGAATTGCACTTTTTTGGTCACCCCATGTCTAAGAAAAAATGCAATAAAAAACAAGCAAAAATGTACTTCAAAATGGAAGCAATACAAACTATAGAAGGTCTTACAAAAAACGAGCCCTCGCAGAACTATGTTGATAAAAGGTTATTGCGGTCAGAAGATGGCGGCAGAAAATAATTTTATTTTTTTATAAAGATATTTTATTTTTTAAGAGTAGTACAGCAATAAAAACGATATAAATTTGGTATCCTAGTAATCATACTGACCCACAGAATAAAGTTATCATGTCATTTGTGCTGCAGTGTGTACGCCATAGAAACAAGACCACTCAAAGATGGCAGAATTGTGCTTTTTTTTCCATTTCACTGCAGTACATTATATGGTACAATAAATAGTACCATTGAAAAATACAACTCATCCCACAAAAAACAAGCCCTCAGACAGCTATGTTGATGGATAAATAAAAGAGTTATGATTTTTTTTAAAGTCGGGAGGAAAAAACAAAAATGTAAAAAAAAGGGCCCCGTCCTTAAAGCTTTAGATTATGATTTCCTTATTCTGCATACTAAAGCAAGAAAACATAGATGTTATATGTAATACGGTCAAACTCACTTTTTCAGCTTGTGTAAATTACATTTTGATAGTTGACCTATTTCATGCTGCTTTTATAGCACCAACATATTCCGCAGCACTGTACACAGTTGTCAATCATATGAGACTCTTTCCATGTGTCTCACAATTGAGTCTACCAAAAAACACATATATACTATAGGGAGAAGGCCCTTTAACCTACAGTAGCACTATTACCTATTGCGTTCCACTGTGACAATAAAGCGCTAAGTGCAAAAATATTTATGTAAATTATATACCCTGATCAGCCAAAACCATTGATCGGTGAAGTGAAAAACATTGATTATCTCATGATAATGGCATCTGTCAAGCAATGGGATATATTAGGCAGCAAATGAACAGACGGTTCTAAAGTAGTAAATTACGTAATACCCTGAAGAAAAAGAAGAAAAATGGGCATGCGTAGTGCCAATAAAATGTTTGGACATACCTTTTCATTCAATGGTTTTTCCTTTTTTTTAATCTTCCTTGTACGTTCATATTGAAGACATGAAAACTACAAAGAAACACATATGGAATTAAGAAGTAAACAAATAAGTGTTAAACCAGAATATGTTTTATATTTTTCAAAGTAGGCCTTTTTGCTTTGAAGGCAGCTTTGCACATTCTTGGCGTTCTCTCGATCAGCTTCATGAGGTAGTCATTTGGAGTGGTTTTCCAACACTCATGAAGGAGTTCCCAGAGGTGCTGAACACTTGTTGGCTGTTTTTTCTTCACTCAGCTGAGTGTAGATCGACTGATTGTGGAGCCATGTCACCTGATGCAGCATTCCATCACTCTGCTTCTTGGTCAAATAGCCCTTACATAGCCTTAAGCTGTCTTTGGGGTCATTGTTGAAAAATAGATGATGGTCCCACTAAGCACAAACAAAATGGGATGGTATGTTACTGCAGAATGCTGTGGTAGGTATGCTGGTTACGTGTGTTTTGAAATTTTGAATACATCACCAACAATGTCACTAGCAAAGCACCTCTACACCATCATTCCTCTTCTGCAATGCTTCATGGAAACCATCTGTTCACCTTTTCTCCACCTGACAAACCCATGGTGGTTTGCACCAAAAATCTCTAATTTTGACTCATCAGACCAAAGCAAAGATTTCCACTGGTCTAATGTCCATTCCTTGTGTTTTCTGGCTCAAGCTATTCTCTTTTTCTTGTTGATGTTCTTCAATAGGGGCTTTTTTGTAGTAAAGAGACCATAAAGCCATGATTCTCGCAGTCTCTTCTGAACAGTTGATGTTGATATGTGCCTGGTATTTGATCTCTGTGAAGCATTTATGTGGGCTCTAATCTAAGGGTTGTTAATTTGTCATTTCTGAGACTGGTAGTTTAATGAACTTATCATCTGAAGAAGAGGTAACTCTTGGTCTCCCTTTTCTGGGGCAGTCCTCATGAGATCCAGTTTCATCATAGCATTTAATGATTTTCTTGACTGCACTTGAAGATACCTTCAAAGTTCTTAAAATCTTCCAGATTGATTGACCTTCATTTCTTAAAGTGATGATGAACGATCATTTCTCTTTACCTAATTGAGTGGTTCTTGCCATAATGTGGATGAGAAGAGTAGTTGAAGAGCTAACCCCTGTATAGAACTGTGTGCCAATCCTACCTCTGCGCAACACAGCTTATGGTCTCAAATAAATTAAGAAGGCAAGAAATTCCACAAATTAGCTATTGACAAGGTATATCTGTTAATTGAAAACCATTCCAGGGGACTGCCTCATAAAACTGATTGAGAGAATGCCAAGAGTGTGCAAAGCTGTTGTCAGAGCAAAAGGGACTACTTCGAAGAATATAAAACATATTCTGGTTTAATACTTTTTTGTTTACTACTTAATTCCATCTGAGTTCCTGCATAGTTTTCATGCCTACAATATATGAATCTGCAGTGTAGAAAATCAAAAACACAAGAAAAAACATGGAATGAAAAGGCGAGTCCAGACTTTTGACTGGTACTATATATGAATCTGAGCAACTCTGGCCAGGGCCATATTGTGATGTCTAGAGTACTGGTTTAGAGCATCTACAAAATGGCTGGTCTTGTGGGGTGTTCTAAGTGTGCAGTAAGTACTTACCAAACATAGTCCAATGAAGAACAACCAGTAAACTGGCAAAATGCTTATGGGTGCCCAAGGTTCACTGATCCATGTGAGCAATGAAGGCCAGCCTGTCTGGTCTGATTGCAGAGAAGAGGTATTATAACACAATTTGCTAAAAAAGTTACTTTTGGGTCTGATAGAAAGGTGTCAGAACACACAGGTCATCAAGGATTGCTATGTATGGGGCCAACGTAGCTGCAAACTGGTCAGAGTGCCCATTCTGGCCTCTGTTGAAATAACCTATAATAGGCACGTGAGGATGCACTATGGGAAAAAGTAAAGCCAGTATAGGCAGTGTGATGCTCTGGGCAACTTTCTGCTGGTTAAGCTTGGGTCCTGGCATTCATGTGGGTATTATTTTGACATGTACAATGTACCTCAACATTATTGAAGACTGAGTACCTACCCCTTCATAGCAATGGTTTTTCCTAATGGCCGTGGCCTCTCTCAGCAGGATAATGTTTTCCATTCTCCAGAATTGTTTGAGGAATATGATAAAGAGTTCAAGATGATGACTTGCCTTTCAAAATCCCCATATTACAATCTGATTGAGCATCTGTGGGATGTGTTGGAAAAACAAGTCTTGCATAGAGGCCACATCTCACAACTCACGGGGCTTAAAGAATCTACTACTGATGCCTTGGTGCCACATACTACAGATCACCTTCAGAAGTCTTGTGGAGTTTATGGCTCCACAAGTCAAAGCTGTTTTGGTGGAACGAGGGGCACCTACACAATATTAGGCAGGCAGTTTTAGTTTTATGGATGATCAGTGGATATGTCAATGTATTGAAAAGAGTTCTAAAGCTGTTGTAAGGTGCCCAACATAGCTAAAGTGTGGCACTCAACTTTTAATAAATATGTAATACAAAATGTCCTACAAGACTTAAACATGTGAAAAACATTAATACAAAAAAAGAAACATGAAAATAAGGATTGAGTGTTGTAGCCAAAGTCTGTGACCATTAACATGCCAAATGTCACAAGCATCATCAGTCAATGATTAGAAAAAAAGGAACAGTCTTAATACATTCCAGATGGGGCCAAGGGAAAATGACAAAAGGATGGCTTTGGTTCCCAGATGTTCCGATCTAATACAGGATAAATAGTTTTACACTAGCCCTATTAAGTTCTAATAAGTAAGACTAGTTATTGTTATATATTAACTCTAGATAACACCCTGATACGGGTGACTCCAGACAGATTTTGCCCCTAAATTAGAACACCCTAAATTACCCTAATAGACTCCCAGTGCATCAGGGAACACAAGCCACCACTGCTCTCTGATACTTCAAGAGAAACTAATAAGCTGCCCGTATACGTCATGAACTTTTACAAATCTGTGTTGTACAGTTAATCGCCTGATAAGTCCTGTATGGATACGAAGTTTCAGAAGTCAATTAGGGTCATCCATATGCCATTATGCCTTAGCACCAGGGGTGTAACTATAGGGGACGCAGTTGCACCCAGGCCCAGGACCCTTAGGGGGCCCATAAGGCCTCTCTTCTCTATGTAGGAAGCCCAGTACTATGAATAAAGCATTATAGTTTGGGGGCCCTGTTACAGGTTTTGCATTGGGGCCCTGAATCTTCAAGTTATGACCCTGGGTATGGGTACAGAAAGAGGGAGGGGGGCATAGCTGAACTTTTGCCCCTGGGCCCCTGAGCCTTTAGTTACGCCCCTGCTTAGCACCATCTGGAATATGGTAAGACTTTTTTCCTTTTCACTGATTTTATATTATAACTTATAACTGGACTTGTTTATGCGGCTAGGCTGGGAAGGGGTAGCCTACCAGTCTGTAGTGATGTCCATTTAAGTAAAGTTAGAGCCAGACACGCTAGGTTTTCTTTTGTGCTACTATCTGAAGTGGCTGATGTCTGTAACGCTGCACCTTAAGTTAAAAAGAATGGACGTCATTCTGAGTTGGAAGATCCGTGTCCAGGCTGCCTGAAGGCAAGCCCTGTGGTACCTAGTCCAGGCAATCCCCTGCTAATTCCCATCATAAATATTAGTGGCATTCACTGTCTTTGCTAGTACTGTATCTTTTGATTATTTATTTGTGACCAATGGATGTTGTCCTATTCATGCATGTGGGACTCATTCTTAAAGCATATGAATTTTTAATTGGCGAAAGCTTATCAAAGCTGTTTCCATTTTATCGTGAACTATTGGCCGTAGTCACCTATACAATATGTTAGTTGAAGTGTAAGTCACTGCTAAAGCACATTTTTATTAAAAGGACCATTTCTACCTTTATTCTAGAACACAAAGTAACCAACAAATAACAAGAATTGAAAAAGAGGGAAAAGATAGAAAAGCATTATGCTTAGATATCACCTGGTATAGCATGCTAGAAAATCTCAGTTCAATCTTTTAATAAGCCTGTCATTAAATGTATACAGGCAATAGCAATTCAGGTATCAATATGAAGGACAATTGTTATGTTTGGTATGACATACAAGGCTAACAAAATGATAAGACTCACCTATTCAAAGAGATACTTGAATTTACCCTTTTTCTGTATAGAACAACAATTATCCATTTAGACGTGATTTTGAATCTTTTTCAATGACATATTTATACATAGAAGTTTATTCGATTTAATAGAAAACTGGGCGGAATTGCTCTTAGCCCCTTCCCTTCCCATGACGTAAGAGTACGTCATGGGAGCGGGGTACTTCCCGCAAAATGACATACCCTTACATCATAGGGATAGCGCGAGATCATAGCAGATATCGCGGGGGGCATCGGAGATGCACCCACCCGCTGTTAACCCCTTCCCTGCCGTGATCTAAGTAGATCGCGGCAGGGAAAGGGTTCATAGAGGGAGCGCGCTCCCTCTGTGACTTTAGCCGGCTCTCGCGATAACATCGCGAGAGCCTGGCTGGTTGCTATGGCAACAGGACGCCAGATACCTATAGTAAGCGATAAAGGCATGGCAGGAGAGAAGTCCTGCCATGCCTTATCATAGCGATCTTTAGTCCTGCAGTGAAGTCCCTCAGAGGACACAGATGGTGTAAAAATAAGAGCAAAATAAAGTACAAAAAATAAAATATGCTTTTTCTTATATTAGCATAAAAAAAAAAAATCCCACATATTTGGTATCGACGCACCCATAACGACGTGTACAATAAATTGAACATGCTTTTTATCCTGCACGGCAAAAAGCGTTTTAAAAAACGCTAAAAAAATGAGGCAAAATGCTAATTTTTAGCATTTCGCCTCCCCAAAAATGCAATAAAAGTGATAAAAAAAACGTATGTACCCCAAAATGGTACCAATAAAAACTACAGCTCATCTCGCAAAAAATAAGCCCTCACAGAGCTCCGGCCATGGAAAAATAAAAAAGTTATAGCACTTTGAATGCAGTGAGTTTAGAAAAAAATAATAATTTCCAAAAAAAGGGAAAAGTGGAAAAACCTAAAAAAAATATAAGAATTTTGGTATCATTGTAAGCATACCAACCCGCAGAAAAAAATGTAGTGTGTCATTTATGCTGCGCAATTAACGCTATTAAAAAAAAAAATCCTATGGCAGAATTGATGCGTTTTCTCTCCCTACAATCATAAAAAAAATAATAAAAGTTTTACAATGATGTAGTCAATGTACCCAAAATAGGCCATGTTCTTAAGGGGTTATAGGGATCGCCCTATTAGGAGCATCAAGAGACAAAGTGCATATTGCAGCAAGTTCTAAAAATCTTTACTAAGCAGCTAAATAGTGGAATAGTCACTTTACTTTGCACACAGGAATTAGCAGTACGGCCATTTTAAGTGGTATACAGGAATCATCATCATCATCTTATATAGCGCCAACATTTTCCGCAGTGCTTTACAAGTCAGGGGGTACATGTAGGCATGAAGTCAGACATTACACACAGTATAAAGCTAATAATAAAACAGAACAGTAGAAGTGAAGGCCGTGCCTGCAAGAGCCTGCAATCTATGAGAAAAGTGTGTGATACATGAGGTATGGGCACTTCAAATAGTATATGGGTTTCAATGTTGTAACACATATCACAGAATCCAAGAAATAACAACCCCTTGGAGGGAAGATGATTCGTCGTATAGCAAAAATTAGTCATGGGTCACAGAAGTCACTGCTGTACGTTATCACGATAAAATATAACTTGTATTCAATTATTTAAAATACATAGAGCTATCCAGTGAGGGGTGGGGGACAAAACTATTGAAAAATGTATGTGTAGAATGGCAGAGATCTCTCCGCCACACACTCACCCCTGCCCCCCCCCCCCCCCCCCGAGCCTGCTCGGACAAGAATGCAGTTACTCGAGAAGAGCGATGCTCAAGTAACTGACTTATCCGAGCGTGCTCACTCATCTCTAATTGTCACTTTTCTACAGTATACAGTATTATTTATATTAATCTCTTCACCAAGCATTAGTATTTATGCTTAATCAATTTTTAGTGGAAAAAAATTGTTTTAACAAAACAAAAAATAGTCAATTTTCCTGACAAACGATATTTCCAATTTCTAGCATTCAATATATCACCTATTACGTCAGGACCCAGTCTATTGATTAGATACCAGAGGTGATAAATTCCTCATTAGACTGCTGAATCTCAATCAATTTTAACCTCCATTGAATGAACCAAGAATTGTACTTCTGTAATCCCAACGCTGAGATTTCCTAGTCTAGCTCCTAGTACGACTACCCATATGAAAATATCCTAATAGGGAGAGGGAGAGAAGGAGAAAAAAAAACACAACCCATCCACACACCTTATACACGTCAGTGGGATAAGAGGGATACTTAATATAAGTTTAGCTAAAGGGGGAGATATTAGTCCACGACCATGCAGAATTATCCCTCCTCAATCACCAATGTAACAATCCTAAACAACTGCCTGTGAGTTTCCTATAAATCTCCGACATTCTGGGGATCTCTGAAAATGTATCCAGGGACTCCAAATGCGTATAAACTTCTCCCGACCGTCGCTCTCCTCCGCCACCAACTCCTCCATAGTCATCAACTTGTTAACTTCCTGCATCTATTCGAACATTGTCAGGATCATGTGTGTTTTCCAATATCTAGGTATGACCGAGTGTGCGGCTGTTACAAAAGAAACGCTGCAGATCTTTTTTGATGGTAGAGATTGAGCCTTGTAGCATAGACAGGTGCACTATCTACAGAGAGGGAGTAATAGAGGGTTTCGTAAGTGGAGAACATTATATCCTTAAAAGGCGCAATGTTAGGACAATTCCATTAAATATGCTGCACCGTTCCTATTTCTCTTTCACACCTCCAGCAATTCGGGGAGACCACAGGGAAACAGAGCGATGCAACAGAGCTGGACATCTATATATCTAGTTATTATTTTATAACTTCTTTCTTGAGCCCTACAGGCCATGCGCAGCTTGTGGCCCAGTAAAAAGGCTCTCTCCCAATCCCTGAGTTCTATTGCACATGCAAGATCCTTTTCCCACGTTTTCACGAAGTCAGAGTTCCAATCAAGGTAAGTCTCTTGAGTCAGAGTTCCAATCAAGGTAAGTCTCTTGGTAAGTCTAAGGGCCCTTTTACACTGGACAAGTGACGGGCAAACGATGCCTGACACTCGTCCCTGTGTTTCTGCGCTCCCGTGCTCCTGCACGGGAGCTAGCACAGCTGGCTGCTTCGCGGACCTGCCCCCCTTCTTGCCGCTCCGTGTGCGAGCCAGCTGTGCTAGTTCCTGTGCAGGAGCACGGGAGCGCAGAGACACAAGGACAAGTGTCGGGCATTGTTTGCCCGACACTCGTCCAATGTAAATGGGCCTTTAGATAGACATCTCAGGGGGGGGGGGGGGGGGGCGACTCCTTGGTAAACAAGGTTTCAAAAGGAGAAAGTGGAGTCGTGAAGTTTGAGTAATTGGACTTAAGAAAGTGCGCTAATTGCATGTATGAGAACCATGACAGCGATTTTAAGGGTTGTACTGTTCTTAGCTTCTTGTATATTGGTACCCCCGTATTTCTCAAAATCGGATACATTCTAATGTCATTTGTTATTGACCAACACAGAAAGCTGGAAGTCTACCTGGCAGGAGGAAAATCCGGGTTACACAACAAAGGCCTGCTCTTCTTGGACAACCCAAATCGTTTTACCACATTGTCCCATAATTTCAGGAGATCTACTGCAAGAGGCGAATGTTCAACAGTACTGGGTCTCAAAGTTTGTGCCATCCAGGGTAAACACCCATTTTTGTTTCCAACAAATCCTCCTCCAATCTCACCCATTGTCCCTGTGAAAATGCCAGTCAAAGAGGCACATAATTACAGAGGCCAGATGATAAATCCTAAGGTCAGGTATCCTCGCTCCTCCCTTACCCCTGGGTCTTGTAAGTGTCCTAAAGCCTATCCTACTATGGTTCCCTCCCCACACAAAGCGAGTAAATGTTGTTTTCAGTTGCCTAAAGAAACCCTCCGTGGGGGCAATGTGGAGTGCCTGAAACTAATTCAGGAAGCGAGGGACAACATCCATTTTGAGAACATTAATACGGCCAAACCGTGAATTGTTCGTCAAGCATTAATATTTATATCATTTCTCTGACTGTATTATACTACATATTCTTCACAAATCCATTCTATCAGCAATAACATTTGATGGTCTACTGTGGGTTAACTTTACATGGTTGAAATCGCAACTCCTGTTACTTTTAGGGGAGGGCTCAGTCAGACGGGCGTCGATCCGCCCGTGTTTCTACACGAGAAGACGGCTGCACCGCGTGCGGATGACTCTCTGCATAACCGGCTCCATTGCCGGCCTCGTGTTCTTTCACCATCCAGTGCGGAGAGTCGTCCACACCTGCAGGGCAGCGGTCAGAATCGTACAGAAACACAGGCGAATCGGCGCCCGTGTGACTGAGCCCGAAAGCTGTATTTGGCCACTGAATTCTGCAGTAATGCTACAGGAAAATGTTGCATTATATGAGCATGTTTTTCAGAGTTTTTTCACTGTTTCCTTTAGTTCTCTGCTTTGGTTACTAGAAAGTGTAGAGATTAGAGATGAGCGAATGAACTCGGCCACGCCCCTTTTTCGCCTGAATACCGCGATTTTCGAGTACTTCCGTACTCGGGCGAAAAAATTCGGGGGGCGCCGTGGGTGAGTGGGGGGTTGCAGCGGGGAGTGGGGGGGAGAGGGAGAGAGAGAGGGCTCCCCCCTGTTCCCTGTTGCTACCCCCCGCTCCGCCATGCCTCCCCCCGCCCCCCGGCACCCCCCGAATCTTTTCACCCGAGTACTGAAGTACTCGAAAATCGCAGTGCTCGATCGAGTAATTACTCGAAACGAGTAGGCTTGCTCATCTTTAGTAGAGATCTGTCTCTGTGATATCCTTATGCTTTATTAGGGCATACACATAGGAGTTGTCCTGGTGGGACAGCACATCATTTCTTGTAATAGAGGGAATGCTTTCACATTGTATACAGATAGTCCCCGACTTGCGAACATTCGACTTACGAATTTCGCTAGATACGAACTATCTGTTTTGCACAGTATGATGTAATGCTATGGCATTACATCATACTGTGCAGGGACCGGGCAGGCTTCTATCAAGCCTGATAGAAGCCAGTCCGGTCACATCGCGGTTGCTGGGCAGCCGGGGGCCTTCTGAAAGGCCCTAGGGCTGTCTATGCAGAGCGCCTAGCAAGCCGTGCGCTTGATAGGCACTCTGCATAGGCAGCCCTGGGGCCTTTCAGGAGGTCCCCGGCTGCCTAGCAACCACACAGCGTCCCGCGATCTCATCATGGGACGCTGTACGGGCCCCCTGAACGTCGGGTGCAGGCTGTTTCTTACAGCGGGCACCCGGCGGCAGCAGTTCCGACGAGCCGCGCCGCTCGTCAGAACTGCTAACACTTTAAATACCGCTGTCAGAGCGGTATTCAAAGTGTTAACAGTTCCGACAAGCGGCGCGGCTCGTCGGAACTGCTGCCGCCAGGTGCCCGCTGTAAGAACAGCCGGCACCCGACGTTGTATGGAGCGGGATCCACCCGCGATCCCCTCCATACAACCATTTGTTCGACTTGCGAACAAAACGGACTTGCGAACGGGCTCCCGGAACGGAACTTGTTCGCAAGTCGGGGACTATCTGTACTTCTAGCTGGTGAATGATTCTTTTGCATTATCATGAAATTTTATAATTTCAACTTCTCTAATTTAGTTAAAGTTTCGGGCCATTGCAAAAGGTGCTTTTTATCAACACAGGTCTATAACATTGTGAAACTAACAGCAAATGACTGCGAACGGAAAATGTTCCATAGTTTTTATGTTCTCTAGATGTAGAGCTGATTACCAACAAATCTAATTAGCAGGAGGTAAAAAACATGCATACAGCTGGGAATAGTTATGCTGCTTGTGCAGAATTTGTGCTTATAAATGTTTACTTAAATTAATACACAGGGCTATGTAAGCAGTTTATAGAGGAGTCATTTGCATTCCTTTAGAATGTCTTCACACCATTTACCATATACAATCAAGTTGACTTTATCATCTTCAATGCCCGCAGTGTTTGCAAATTCCTTTGCTAAAGGATGGTTTGAAAGCAGAAGACCCATTAATAAACGTCCTTCACTGGGACAGGCAAAACCTGGTAAAGTTACAACAAAACAGTTTTGCTATATTTTGGATGATATTGTCATAAATATTTCATTTAGGCATGGACTGGTTAATCCTAGGCTATTCATGCGTATCTGCAAATACTAAATACAATGAGGCTGATTTACTAATACTATCTAAGGGCTATTTCAGACGACCGTATATCGGCTCGGTTTTCACTCCGAGCTGATATACGGTGTCCGAGTCTGCAGGGGGGCAGGATGGAAGAGCCAGGAGCAGGAACTGAGCTTCCGCCCCTTGCCACTATTTGCAATGGGAGGGGTGGGGTGGGGGCGGAGCTAAGCGACAAGAGGGGGCGGGAGCTCAGTTCCTGCTCCTGGCTCTTCCATCCTCCCCCCCCCTGCAGAGAAGGACACCGTATATCGGCTCGGCGTGAAAATCGAGTCGATATACAGTCGTCTAAATAAGCCCTAAGGCTGGCTACACTTGGACTGATTTGCATTGCAGAATCCGGAGCAGGCGTCTGCCTCTGGATTTCGCAGCAAATACTGTTCATAACATGCCATGGAGAAGTGCTTTTTCCTACACACGGGCGGAAACCAACTGTGATTTTCCGCTTGCGGAGAGAAAATCGCAGCATGTTCTATTTTTGTGCTGGCTCGGCATGGATGGCTTTTATTGAAGTCAATGGAAGCCGTCCGACCTGCAGCCCTTCCACAATTGACATTGCGGAAAGGTTGTGGATTCCGCTGGGTTTAAAAAAACATCTCTACTGCACATGTTCGACAGCGAGACGTGCGGCCCATCCGTAGTACAGAACAGAAGAAGTAATGACAGGCTGGGCACAGGGTCGGATTCCATTGTGGGCTCCCGCATGCGGAATCCAACTCAGTTGTGTGCAGCCGGCCTTAGGCCACTTTCAGACGAGTGTATTTTGCTCCGTATTAGGGGACCATAATATGAAGCTAATGCAAATCTATAGGGCTAATCACATGGCCTTTTTTTTTAAACGTGGCATGATCTTTTTTTTACGCATTTGCCCCCTTACTTGTATTCTTTTCTATTGGGATAATAAGTATCAGTATTTGCCCAATAGAAAGTAAGACGGCAAATACGGATAAAAAAAATCGATGACCTACGAATGTAATGTTTTTTGAAACACGTCCGTAATACCAGCCTACTAATTACCCTATAATGACCACTTGCCATAACTGAAAGGTGGGCAAATGAGGATGGTGTATGGAACTCAAGACCACGTTACACTCGGCAAGTGCTGGCTGTTTCTGACAGTTGACACCGGCTTGCAATGGCAGTGATCAGAATTAACTCTGATTATGGTTGTTAACTGTTTAGATTCCTCTGTCAAAATTGACAGCCTATCTAAGCAGCCAGCTGGAGGGTGGGGCAGACCTCGAACATTCCATCATTCCCCATGACACAATTATGGGGTGGCAATGGGTTTACATGGCAGCCCGAAACCTAGTAAGGGCTTCAAGGGCTGCTATGTCTTGCGATCTATTAAAGGGGTTCTGACACGAATAACATTTTTATGTTTTAACATCCATTGTTCCCTGGTCTGCCCAATGGACACAGGGAACCCACTATTTATGGCTTGCTTTAGCTTAAAAACCTAATGTTTACCTTTGTTATCAGCATCTGCTGTTGTTGTTGTGCAGTTGGGGGTCATCTCCCAGCAGGCTTGCCCATAAATAGTCATGTGATGCTGGTGGGCGGAGCTAACAATGTGAAGCTGGGGACAGTTCTATTGCTCTTAGCAGACACAGTGTAACTGCAGGAATAGCAGTGCTGCCCCCCCCCCCCCGAATCTCTCTCTCTCTCTCTCTCTCTCTCTCTCTCTCTCTCTCTCTCTCTCTCTCTCTATATATATATATATATATATTCTGTTATCTCTCTCTCTACCTCTCTATGTCTAATAATGCCTAATAATCACTTCTGTGGCCGTTCACCTGAGTATCTGTGAATACAACTGTACTTTAACCTTTTAAAATCCACAGCCCGTGGCCCTCTGCTTGGTTTAGAGAACTGTAGAGAAAGATAGAGGGGGGAGGGGAGGATGGAAGAGCCAGGAGCAGGAACTGAGCTCCTGCCCCTCGCCACTATTTGCAATGGGAGAGGCGGGATGGGGGCGGAGCTAAGCTCGGGATTTAGCTCCGCCCCATCCCAACCCTCCTATTGTAAATAATAGGCAAGGGGTGGAGAGGGGGCAGGAGCTCAGTTCCTGCTCCTGGCTCTTCCATCCTCCTCCCCCCTGCAGACGAGGGCACCGTATATCGGCTCGGCATGAAAACCCAGCCGATATACGGTCATCTGAATAAGCCCTTGAGACCATCAGCATTGTGCAGCTGCCTCTGAGTCTAAATCAGCCCCATGATCTGTATATAAGCAGCTGCAGACTGACGGCAGTGCCTCTCCTCAGCGGATTCCTGCTGAGCTGTTGGGATTCCCCTGACGTCAGTCAGGACGGGCCGCCCTCCCCTCCAGCATCGCACGCAGACGCAGAGGAAAGGAGCCCTCTGACGTCAGTCAGGACGGGCTGCCCCCCCCCCCCTTTTACGGGATCGTGCGCATGCGCAGAAGAAAGAAGCCCTTGACACTGAGCCAGGACGGACGGGCCGCCCACAGCAAGCACTGCTTGTGACGTGGGGCCCGTCCGCTGACCTAGGAAGTGGCTCATGGACGGAGCAGAGCCGGAAGTGGTTATTTTGACCGCTACAGCTCTACTTTAAGAAGCTACAAAAAAAGATAAAAGATGGAGAGGACATCACTGATGATCGGCCCTGCCAGGCAAGGTGAGTAATTAGTTTTTCTTCTTCATGTCAGAACCCCTTTAAGTCATGCCTGTGGCACCTCTGATCATGTGTATTATATTTACAATTAACATGTAACAAAGTTACTATTCCTGCATGTATCTAACTTTTGGATGCTGGAGACTTTTCCCTTTTCCTTGGCTCTCTTCTAACATTGTCCCAAAATTGTAGAAATATCTTCTTCACTCTCCATTGGTTACTGCATGTAAATTTCTCCCTGAATTGTTGGGGAGCATACGAGAGAAAAATTTGAGTAGTCCAGAAAGCTTTATCTGTCTATTGTTGCAATTTATTTGCTTTAACATTAAAGACAGATTGTAGAAACCACCATTGCTACAGCACATAGTGGGATTCTCCATTAAAGGTGCACTTTCAGATGCTTTTTACAATAAACTTCTGTATGTGTACATGAAAAAAAAACTTCTTCATTATAGCCATTATATGGCTTGTATTCTGCATTGGCTAACGCTAGAACAAATGCTGTAGCCATTATATGACTTGTCTACGGTATTGGCTAATGCTGTGAGTAAGGACCCTGTTATACAGAATGATTACTGTTTAGATTCTCGCTAGATCATGCTAAACCGAATGATAATCCTTCAGTGTAAACGCTGACAGTGTTATTTGTTTGGTTATCATTCGTCTTTCAGTTTGTGTAGACATAAAAATCAAGCGACGATCAGTTTGTTAAACAGGCAGTCATTCATCTATGAACAACTGCCTGTTTACTGTGAATGGAGGTGGACAGCCAGAAGCAATTTCCAGCCCACTCCACCTCCATTCACTGAGCAATCATTGCTCCTGTATGAAAGCACAGAAGCGATAAATGCTACAACTGTAGGGTGCTTAAGTGCCCAACAACTGTTCCATGTAAAAAGAACCTAATGCTATTGCTATTATATGACTTGTATCCTACATTTTTCGCCAGTTTTGCCTTCTGCAGGCTTCATTTTTAATTTTTAGGTGACTTTGTGCAGGTGGGAGGACAGTGCTGGTATGTTTTCTTCTATACATTGCAAATGGGAGAGACAGTATTTTCTTCTCCGTAACACTGTAGCACACAGAGAGAAGTAACATCATTGTAGAAGACAGTGTACAGCAGTACTCAGCAGTATAGATATGATGCTAGCAGCTATAAGATAGCAATTCACTTACCATTAACATATGTGTATGAATTTCGGCCTCTGCCTCCCTCTCTCTCCATAGAATTTTATGGGCAGTATGAGTCATCCCCTCCTTCACTTTCTCTGTTCTGTCAACTAATTGGAAGGAAGGGATACATCTAGTGGCTAGCACTTTAGCGTGATTTTTCAGCACAAAAAAATAATTTTAGGTAAATAAAGTGATTTGTACATTTGCTAGTTATCGCATTGGTTATTATATTAACATCCGTTGTCTCATAGTGCATTAATCATTTAAGTAAATTTGAGTTATGCCTTTTCTTCTCTTCTTTATTTCTCAATCAGTCAAGACATAAAACAATGAAGTTTGTGATGGCCGAAATCATGAGATATTTATCTGTAGATGATTGGTAGATCCAGCTGAATCCTGGGTGATAAACTGTTAGCAGAGGTGTCTGGCAGTAGCTCTCTTCCCTTCGTACATACAAAACATACGTGTCACGATCAGGTGCAGCTTCGGAGCTTCTTGTTGCAACCAGTACGAGCCGGTAACGAGGTTAGGAGGAAGCCAGAGGTCGGTACATCAGTAATATCGGTTGCAGTACAAAGGAGCAGACAGGTAGCATAGTCATGGGAAGCCAGAGGTCGGTGCACAAGTCTATCTATTTGCAGCATGGAGGAGCAGGCAGGTGGTGGAGCTTGACTTGAGGCTTGGGATCACAATAATCACGCACTGAGGGAGGGACAGGGACAGGTTTATATGGAGTGTGCAATCAGGAACACAGGGACTGGATAAGAGCTAGGAACAAGAGACGCTAGTAGGGAAGCTTGTCAGAGGGCTGGATAACTCAACAGCTAGAGATGCTGCCTGGAACACAGAAATTCCTGGGTTCGAGCCCTGACAGTAGCTCCCTCCTTCTAGAATGGATGCTGGCTTTCCCGTATACCTCTGATAAAATGCCCTTGTGAGTCTAGGGGCATGCACATTTCGGTCCAGCTCCCATGAGTTCTCCTCAAGCCCATATCCTCTCCACCACACTATTTACTGCAAGTTACCTCTAAACATCCTGGAATCTAAAATCTCGTCCATGATATACTCCTCTACAACGTGGACATTCACTGGTGGAGGCGGTGGCTCATTTCTTCCTGGAAAAGGATTCTCTTTGACTGGTTTAAGCAGTGATGTATGGCATACCGGATGAATCTTTATATTGACAGGGAGTTTCAAGCGGAAGACAACTTGGCCGACCTTAGCAGTAATCTGGAAAGACACCATAAACCTTTGACCCAATTTTGGGGAGGGCAAATGTGTCTTTAAATTATTGGTGGACAGACAAACTTTATCACCCACCTGAAAGGTAAGAGGAGCTTTGCGGTGTCTGCTGACTTTTTATTATTTTCTTGGGCTTTATGTAGCACTTCAATTAGGTTCTCTTGGGTTTCCCACAGCGTAGTTAGCCTGTGAGTCACAGTATGAGTATTCAAGGGAAGGTCAAGAATAAACAACGGATATACACCAAAGCTAGTAAAAAGTGACTCTGCGATGTGGAACTATGTTCGGAGTTGTAAGCAAATTCTGTTGTTCATAAGTAGTCCACCCAATCATCCTGGAGATAGGAAATAAAACAGCAAAGGTATTGCTCATGAGTCTGGTTGGTCCTTTTAGTCTGGCCATTGGACTGGAGATGGAAGGCGGAAGACAAATTTAAAGTAATCCCTGGGGTAGTACTGAAGCTTTTCCAAACTTTTGATGTCAACTGAACCCCTCTATCCAAAACTACATTATCAGGAATGCCATACAGCCTAAATATCTCCTTGATCATTAATTCCGCAATTTGTTCAGCAGTGCAAATCTCTTGGGTGGAGATACACTCAATAGCCTGGAGCACAAAAGCTCCTAGGTTTTAGCCCTGACAATATGTATCCATGGCCAAGCTGATTGTGCCTATGTATGGGGGAAGGTAAGGAGAGATAGTTGTAAGACAAACAACCTGTTAGGATGTGCTGCTGGAATCTGTTTACTGTGCTTCTAGACTTAATGATTGAGCTGACTGGGTGTGGTATCTCCTGCTAGCCAATCCTCTGGGTCTGTGCTCACATATAAACCCTGCTCCTGTCAGTCTCTGTCTAGTGTCCAGAGTGAGCAGTCATGAATCCTTGTCTGTTGCAGCGTGCTGTGTGTTTGGTGTCTTGCTGGTTCATGTCCGTTTGTACGTTTATTTTCTGTCAGTTTTGTGTCAGTTTTTTTCTGCTGGGCTCCTGGTTAGTGTAGGGACTAGCGGTATAACCAGGAGCCGGGAAGTTGGCCGGCTAGCTTCCACGTTTTGTACAAAATGTCAACTAATACCTGGTATTTATATTCAGCTTATCATCTGTTACTAGTGGTTGCATATTGGCTGCCATATGCTGTGTTTTCTGGCTCTGTGTGTCCTGTTGTTCTGTCCCTGTCATGTGTATGTATCCTGTTCTGTGGCATGGCTCCTAGGAGCAGCTGGGGCCGAGATCCAAAGACCGCTGGGCCGCCCTTTATTGGGGTGAATCCCCCGCTTAGGTAGGGCCGTGTCATCTTCCCTATAGCACAGGGTCAATTTGCGAGAAACCTGCTTGAAACTCGTGTGTATCCAGTCCTCTTGGTCATGATCATGTAGGCCCTGTGCTTACTTTGCCCACACGATCGTAACACAACCATTCATCTGACAACTATCTAATGCCCCATTTACACAGGATGAGCTGTCGGGCAAACGATGCCTGACAGCTCGATCCAGTGATGCTCGCTCCTGTGCTATTACACAGGAGTGAGTATCACTGGTATCACTGAAAGCGCTGCCGGAATGGAGCGTTCATGCACAACTGGCTAATCTGTAATGATGGTTACTTGATTTTCAAATAATATAGTTCTTTAAAAAATCTAGGCCCCTTATAAATCACAGGGGCTTAAACGGCAAAAACAATTATCCTAACTCACATGTTGAAGATTTAATTCAATTATATATAGGTGTTGGTGTGAGGCTTACCCTTATGGAGCTGGTGTCTTGTTTGAGAAAAAAAATCTGAAGTTGCTAAGTTACTGAAAGAAAAGCTGCTGTGTTGCTGTTGATCTGTTCCATTTTCCTTATTTTCTGGCCATGTTCCTGGGTCAAGAATTTCACAATCATTGAAGACCTGTTTGTATTTAATCATCTCAGAATTGGCATGTGGAGCTGAATGTTTTGATGCTACTAGGCAAAAGCACCTAGCTGTCCAAATTATTAGCTAAGCTAGTCATGAACTGTAGCTTGCCGATTCTTACCATTAGCCAGTGTGGCAGTTTTAAACTCCATCTTTGAATTAACATAGGTCATTTCACGTTCCTTTTAACCAGCTTAAACTGTGAGTAGCATGAGAAGAGGTCACCGATTTAATCTGCCTGCTTGAATAAGAATGCATTCTCTCTCTATTGTAACTGTAAAGATTCTTGCACCGATAGGATAGACAGCCCTTCAAGAACATTATACGTCAGAGCAAGATCTTTTGAAAATTCAGTTGACTAAAGGCGTTCATAAAGGCCAATGTATTCTGATCTTTCACTTGCTATCCATCTAAAGGCCCATTAAAACTCAGAGATAATCTTTCAAACAATTGAAAGATTGAAAGTTTTAACAATCTTTTTGCATAAAGTGTTAATGGCCAGTAATGTCCATTAACACTTTACCATCTTCATTTGCTTGTAAAAGGGCCTCCAGGCAATGTTTGCCATTCACAGCCTGTGATTAATCACAGCTGCTATGTTCTTGTTAGGGCTGTTGTAATCTCCCGACTCCCGTGGAAAACACAGTATGCAGTCTGTTGGGAGACACTTAATCTCTCTGCGGCTGAAAAATGGATTTTAGGTTCACCTTAAAATCATCATTCAGACAAAAAGTGCACGATGCCCGCGTTTACATGTAATGATAATCGCTCATTTTAGGTTGTTTGAACAAATTTTGAGCGATAATCGTTATGTGTAAATGGGCCTTTACACCTGGTTTTATTGAATGCTGAGACACTATTAATAAAGGCGAACGTTTCCAATACCTCCGAAGGCGAACCTCTTTTCCTGAACTTTTCATATGAATTTTGTGGTGGACTGCACAACTTTCCAACAGGTTGGATACACAGCCGGAGTATAAGGATCGGGTTAAAACAAGAGAGGGTGAGCACATATGTTTTTTTGTCTTCACCGCTGCATTTAAGTATAATGTCATTTATAGGTTGTAAGCTTGCATGGTGCACTACACGTATCATGTGGCCTGACACCCTGTATCTGCTCGGTTAACACTAAGCAGCCACTCCCCTCGGTATAATGAGGGCTTGTGAGTGGCTGTCTCATCAGTGTCCTGCACATGTGCAAATTTCTTCTCCGTGTAGCAGTCTGGCTGTCTGCATGATGGGGGTTACATGGTTTATAAGCCTGCCCTCTTGCATAAGTTTATCAGTAAGTATATGGCCGCTTTCTCTTCCTTTTTTTGTCTACATTCACACGGGCAAGAGTGATATCAGCCCAAGAAACTCGGCCCAATATCGCGCTTGCCAGTGTGCGATTTTACGGCGATGCACAGCGTTTCTTTTTTTTTTAAAAATCGCACTGCATCGCTTCTGTGAAATTGCAATCCTCACGCATGTGTGAAACGATCGCAAGTGTTTTCCATTGACAGAAGCATCACATCGCACTCACATGTATATCGCACGACATGCAAGTACAATGCAATGTCTTTCAAGATCCCATTGAAAACAATGGCAGGGCATTCCGAGGGAACGCGTAAAGACAGAACATGCTGTGATTTGATAGAACATTGCTTGTGTGACTTAACCTATTTTAAAGAATGGGTTTCATATTCATTTGAGTTTTGCGCATTGCATCACACATAACTCGCACAAGAATATCGTTCGTGTGAATGTGCCCTTAAATTCTCTGTACAATTAGTCCACTCAGTAGTAAAAGCTAACCCAGGAGATTTACGAGGACTTAGATTTTTTTAGACATACATTTTAATACTCCAATTAGAGATGAGCGAGCATACTCGCTAAGGGCAATTACTCGAGCGAGCATTGTCCTTAGCGAGTACCTGCCCGCTCGGAAGAAAAGATTCGGGTGCCGGCGCGGGTGAGCGGTGAGTTGCGGGAGTGAGCAGGGGGGAGAGAGAGGGAGAGAGAGATCTCCCCTCCGTTCCCCCTGCTCTTCCCCGCCGGCACCCGAATCTTTTCTTCCGAGCGGGCAGGTACTTGCTAAGGGCAATGCTCGCTCGAGTAATTATCCTTAGCGAGTATGCTCGCTCATCTCTAACTCCAATCCTTAGCTTTTCTTTATACTTTAGCTATTGTTTTTCTGAATAAACCTGCAGAAATGCAGTATTCTGCCTTAGCGAAGTGCATGTGCTGATTTTGAGCTCTTGTCTGCCTCAGTGATATTTGTAAGAGTAATGTTATCATTGTCTATTCTGCTTGAATTTTCTGTTTTGTGAATCTGTTGATTGTCATCACATATATCACACCTTTAGTATGTGCAGAAATGGTATCGTTACTGTTATATTTATTCAAGTGGGAAGATGGAACAATACTTCTGCAGCACCACCTATTGGAAGGCAGCATTCCTGCAAGTCAATGTAAGACTTTTCATACAAGCCTTATGACAATGACTGGGAATTGAAAGCCAAGTCAGAATAAGCATACACAGACAAACCATGCTCCTTATAAGTCTCCTCACACACCTTCTAGGGTCTCTCCTTAAGGAGAAACGATACCCTTCATGACCCACAGCATAGGCCTCACACTAGCCAAGTTAGAAACCTACTTCATGCTGATGTGTTGCAAAAACCCTGAAACAGCAGTATGTGTATGATTATTCTAGCTTGGCTTTCAATTCCCAGGCATTGTCATAAAGCTTGTCTAAAATGTCTGACACTGACTTGCAGGAATGCTGCTTTCCAATAGGTGGTGCTGCAGAGGTGTTGTTCCATCTTGCCACTTGCATATCTTAATATAAATAAGCCTACATGCTTTTTCTTGCCCCACACTTTGACCCCTTTGCTGTAACTTTGGCAGATGATGTTGGTGTCATTAGAGGACACACATGCTCACCGGTGACGTAAAATCATCAAATGTGGGTTTAATACATTCAGGGACCTGTCAGGCGGGTTGAAGGTTATATTGTTAAGTCTATGGGTGGCGCTTCTGTGCTTTAGGCATGTGCTATAATAGGTGAAGCATTGCTAGGCAATACAGCATACACTGCTAAGCTGCACCATACACTGCCCAACCAGAACGAAAGAGAGACAGTGATAGAGACAGACAGAGAGAGATAGCGATAGAGAGACAGCAATAGAGAGAGAGCAATAGAAAGACAGAGTGAGAGAGCAATAGAGAGACAGTGAAAGAAAGAGCGATAGAGAGAGAGAGAAAGTGCGATAGAGAGACAGAGAGAGAAAGCAATAAAGAGATAGAGACAGAGAGAGCGATAGAGAGAAATGAGAAAAAGAGCCATAGAGACAGAGAGAGACGATAGAGAAACAGGCAGAGAAAGAGAAAGCAATAGAGAGACAGAGTGAGAGAGCCATAGAGAAAGAAAGAACAATAAAGAGACAGTGAGAGAAAGAGCGATAGAAACACAGAGAGAAAGCGATATAGAAACAGAGAGAGATTGATAGACAAAAAGAGAGAGATAGTGAGACAGACAGAGAGAGCAATAGAGAGACAGACAGATAGAGAGAGACAGGAAAAGAACAATAGAGAAACAGACAGAGTGAGAGAAAGCAATAGAGAGACAGAGTGAGAGAGTTAGAAAAAGAGAGAGCGATAGAGAGAGAGAGTGAGAGAAAGCGATATAAAACAGAGGAAGCGAAAGAGAATAAGAGAGAGAGAGCGATAGAAAGAGAGAGATAGTGAGACAGACAGAGAGAGTGATAGAGAGACATACAGAAAGAGAACAATAGAGAGACAGAAAGAGAACAATAGAGAAACAGAGTGAGAGAGTAATAGGGAAACAGAGAGAGAACACTAGAGAGACAGACAGAAAGAGAGAATGATAGAGAGACAGAGATAGCAATAGAGAGACAGAAAGAAACAGAGAGAGCGATAGAGAGACAGAGAAACACAGAGACAGAAAGCGTAGAGAGACAGAGAGAGCAATAGACAAACAGAGCAATAGACAAATAGAGAGAGATAGCAATAAAGAGACAGAGAGAAACATACAGAGAAAGAGTGATAAAAAGACAGAGTGCACGATAGACAGACAGAACAAGAGCGATAGACAGAGAGCAATAGAAAGACAGAGAGAGCAATAGAGAGACCCAGAGAAAGTGATAGAAGGACATAGAGAGAGTGATAGAGAGACAGAGCAATAGAGACAGAAAGAGAGAGCGATAGAGACAGACAGAGACAGACAGAGAAACAGAGCGATAGAGAGACAGACAAAAACAAACAGAGAGAGACAGACAAGGAAAGACACAGACAGAGAGACAGAGAGAAAGACAGACAAACAGAGAGAGACCTGTAGGCTTTTTATATTATATATCTGATCCAAATACAAAGTGACGCTCTAAATAATCACCTAACCAAGTAGATTTAGAAGTTCACAACCACTACTTCTGAAAGATTTTATGTTTGTGTAGCGAACATCGGGTGAATTTAGTTATCTAAAGGAGCATGGATGTCCTTATAACTCTTCTCACACATCTTCTAGGTGCTCTCCTTAAGGAGAAATGATACCCTTTCTGACCCACTGTTATGTTTATTGGCATGATTTCAATGTGACTTGACTGGTAGTCTGGTGCTTCCATCGGTCTGTCTGTTTTGTCTGCGTTTGGTCTTAGACAAGCCAGCCAATCAACATTCCATCTGAGTACCAGTTGTTCTAAAGGATGAAGAAGAGATGAAGTGTTACAGTGTGCGAGTCGCAATCATGTCAAGAGGTTTCTTGTGACGACTGTTGGGAAAACCTCAAAGTTTCCCTCCTCTGTGCTACATCATCCCCTGTAGTGTATGTTCTGATTGGTTGTCAGGCAGGCGATTTCCTTCCAGGTCTCGGTTTGACTAGGGAAAAAACTCCCAGTTTTGTGTCTATTTAGTTAATCTTTGTCTTGTTTGGCTTCTTTACCCTGCACAGACACAAAACAATATCTTTATGCTTATATTAAAGCTATGAAAATATTGGGCCTTATTCAGCAATTATTTATGGTTGCCCATAGCAACCAATCAGCACAGATTTTTTTCTTAAACTGCTTTTTCTTCTAGAAAAATGTAAGCTGAGGTTTTTTTTTTATCATAGTTAGCTGAGGTTTTATTGATTGCTATGGGCAACGACGACAGTCCTACTGCTAGACAGTTTTGATAAATGTCAGTTTTATAAATCTTTAAGGTAGAAGCCCTGAGAAAGGTTTACGGGACCTCACTAATGATGTCCATGCCTAGCTTGCTATTGGCTGCAGCGGTTATGTGGGTAAACGACCCACACGACCACTGTAGCCAAAGTAAACAGAAGACTGGAGAACTGGAGCTAGCGTTAAAGGAGCAGCACAGGAGCAGGGAGGTATTTAATGGGTTTCTTTTTGTTAATTTAAATCACATTTTCCCCACTGCCACCGATGTAAAAAATACTCAGAAAACTTTAAAATTCAACAGATTTATTTTTTCAACAGAGCTACTGTGATAAATCTGGCACATTCTATTAGACAGTATTAGTAAATCTGCCTCTATGTCTCTCCTTCCTTTACTGACTCTCCTTCAGTTTCCTACTCCCACTCCCCCCCACTCTTCCCAAAGTGCACTCTGTAATGTGGGGCACTGTGGGTAGAGAAAGATGGTTGCTTACTGGGAGCAGTAGGTAGAGCCTGTCTGGTGGGCTTGAGCTCTTTATCCAGGCTCCTTGCTGCAGTGTTATTCCTTCCTACAGTCATTCCCTTCATCCCTCTTCCCTGTTTGTCTGCTGCACAGTGGACACTACCAGTTCCCCTTGCCTGACACCCTTGCTATGTAGACCATGTGGACAAGTCAAATAGGCACAACTCAAAAAGGTACAAGCTATACTCTGTTCTCACAAATTGTGTCTTCCAGGGATTGCGGTTTATTTAGCAGTGTTTTTTTTGTTCATATAACACAAAAAGAAAAGAAAACAGGGAAACAGCAAATACACACAGTGCCTATCGGCAACCTCAGACTTCGCTCAGTCTTGAGTTAGGCCACTGAGAATTATTTGCAGGCCTTTCATGGCTAGCAGTGGAGTTTGAGGAATTCAATAATGCTGTGTGAAACAAGGACAGTTCACAAATATGCAAGCTACATTGTGTAGTCTTCTGTTCATGCAGTAGCCTCTGTGCACAGAGAGGCAGTTTTGTGTAGGTGCAGTAGGACACCTACTTCAGGTCTCTTTACTTCAATTCACGATGGCTGCAGGCTTCAGAGCCAGGAGTGGGACACAGAGAGCAGAAGTTGACCCGCTACTATCATCCCAACGCTCACTGACATTGACATCTATCCCATATTACAGCATGTCCCAGGTCAGAAATCAGCCCTCCATCCCCCAGCTATGGGGATGTAAAAATAAATACAACCTTAACCACCCACGAGCACAGAGCCTAAATGCAAGTATTGCACAGCTGCTTGCAATGGAAATGCAGCCTTTCAGGTTAGTGGACACAGATGCCTTCCACAACATAATGCTTCATGCTAACTGACAGTACCAGATGTCCAGTCACCATTTCTTTGCCCAAAGGGCTGTCCATGCTCTGAATCACCATGTAACTGATAAAGTGTTCCTGGCGTTGAAGAATGCCGTCAGTGGCAGAGTACACCTGACTATGGACACATGGTCCAGCAAGCATGGCCAGGCATGTTACATATCCTTAGCAGCACACTGGGTCAATGTCTTGCAGGTGGGGCATGAAGTTGAATGTCATGGTCCAGGTTTCATGATATCCCAAGAGTTGTGGGATATTTATCCTTGTCTGTCCCCTACTTATCCCCCTCATCCTACTCCCAAAATGAAAACTTTCTAAAGCACAAGAAACAGCTATAGCCGCTTTTCCCTGGAGAAGGCTTATGTTTGACTGTTCTGGTCACCTGATAAAATTTGTCCTTTGTATACTAAATGACATTAGTTGGAGGAGCAGTAGTAGCAGGCCATTGCTGGAGTGTTGTGTTCACCTGGCAGAATTTGTCTTGTAAAATATATGACATTGCTTTTAAAATAGAGATGAATTCCCAGCAGCACTGCAATAGTCCTCTTATAGAGTCAGGCAATATAGATGCAAACGCCAGTAAAGGAGCCCAAACCAGACGAGCTCCACAGATGCAGTCCAGATATGAGTAGTAGTAACCGGCAGCAGATAGGAATGTAGAAAGATACAAAAATGTTTATTTACCCCATTACAGAAAAAGAGTAGCGACGTTTCGGTCAAATAGACCTTCCTCAAGCTAATACATACTCATTAAAGTGCACACTATATATAGGAAATGTGAGATGAACAGACCAATAAAAACATGTTATACACAGGTATACCTCATAAATCGCTGATTGCCCCGTTCTCCACGTCATGGCTGGTGCCGGGCGCATAATGAGTGACATCATCTTATAGCCGACCCGGTTCGTGCAACCACGCATGTGCGGGTCTTGCAGTGCCATCTTTGTGTCTGCACATGCGCGGGATCTTAGTCCTCGCGAGAGCCGATAAACAGCCCCGTTGGAACGCGGAAGAGCTGTGCGTTATCCCAGCGCATGCGCCGTGTTGTGGAAGAGTCTCCTTAACTCTTCGTGTGCCGGCAACATAACAAACCGCTGCACTCCAGAGCTAAGCACAACGGACTGCATTGCTTTTAAAATAAGCAGCACACCTTCTGTCTTGTGTAGAAAACCTTTTGGTACTTCTACAGCTGTTTCGTGAAGCAGGCCCATGTTTGAGTGTTGTCTGCAACTAGCAGAATTTATTCTTGTAGAATTTATGACATTGCTTTTAAAACAAGCAACACACCTGCTTACTTGTTTGGTGCAATTTTTGATCTAGGGGATCCTAGAGAGAATTCTTTTGTTGTTTTTTTTGTGACATCCCTGTGCTGTGATTGACTCCTACACCACTGTACACTATTTTGAGTAATTTCGGGGAGAATCACAGTTTTCCCCAGATGTGTGGCTGTATTCCCATTGTAATTTGGGGGGCTTTGGCTACATTTGTAACCTTCTAGAGGGCAAATTAGTGAACCCAATTTTTTTTACTCCTATTGACATTAATGGGAGTTGAATCATCCATCCAGGTTCATGATGATTTTGTGAAATTGGCCCAATACCGTCACAAATTGATTACATTCATTAATTGCTCATTACTACCCCTTGGCATCCTACAATCACATTGTATGGGGAGGGTGCTAATGGGTGACAGAGGGAGCCTTGCTTTCTCTTAAACCACCTGGATGCCTTGGTCAGCATTGAGTGTAGTATCTAAGAGGTAAAATGGCTGTGATCAGAAGTTTCTCTGATCCCTGCCCTTATAGTAGCAGCCCAGCTGTCATTGGCCAAGCTCCTACTCCTCCCACCATGGGACTCCAGTGCTGAGCAATATCTACTGTGCTGTAACAAAGGCATATGGGCAGGTTTAGAGTCCCTTATTTGATTGCTGTAAAAAAGACTTTAATAAAGGGCTAAAAATGTGCTTTGTGTTACCATATTCTGACACCCATAACTTATTTTTCCATCCAAGGACCCGTGAGAGGCCTTGCTTTTGTGGGATGAATTTTACTTTCCATTGATACAATTTAAGGGTATCTAGGAGTTTTTGATCACTTTTTATTTAATTTCTTTGGGATAAGTAACATGATATTTTATTAACGTGGACATTGATAGGCACGGTGATACTAATTATATTTTTTCCTGTTTACATATTTTATAAGTTAAATGGGAAAAGGGAAGTGTTTTAAACTTTAGATATCTGTGTTTTTAATATATATATTTTTTTAAATGTGCTTTGTGTTTATTCAGCCTAAGGGTTACCTGACTGCCAAATTGTTGCAACCGGAGTCTGGGACTCTGGACTAATGGATTAAAAGACTTCAGGGACGTTTCTGTTAGTAGTTGCTCAGGGAAGGACACTGTACAGGGATTCCAAATTAGCAGATTAAAAGACTTCAGGGAAGTTTCCATTACTAGTCATTCAGGGAATGACACTGCAGCTCATCTGGGATAGGCAATCAAAGTAGTACATTTCCAGGTAATAAATAGAGGACCACAGAGGAGGTCATGTTCAATTATTCTGGCAAATGGGCACTCTTGGAGTGCCAAATGCTATTTAGAAAAGAGAGTATGCCAAAGCCTGGATGTTTGGATGTGAATAGATAACGTTTGCAAGTGATTATAAAGGATGGATAATGGATCATAGATTCAGAAAGAAGTAATTCGTATAGTCCTTACTTGGGAAAATATGAGATTATGGTCAGAGCATGTAGAAATGAGAAGAAAAACAGTTAAATCTGTTATAAAATTCCATTACTTACCTAGAGAGTTAACTTTTCAATGTTTTCAAGAGATACGGTACATTCCAATGGGAGGGATGCACTCTAGCCAAAGAGCAGAGCATAGTTGAAGAAACTGTATTCTTGTAAAAACTGCATGTTAAGAATTTATGGCATAATTTCATTGAGTTAGCAGGCTATTATTGTTACCGTGCGGCTGCGGGTCATCCCAGGGCAGCAGGGCGCTGGGTCCCGCAGTCAGGGCGCGTCCCCCCGGCTTGTTGTCCGGCTGCCGGGGGCGCTGCTGGCTGGTTGGCATGGTGCGGTTGGTGCGCGGCATGCAGGTTCGCGGGTCTGGGCGGCGCCGTGCGCGCGTGCACCTGTAGTCAGTCCCGTGCATTAGCACTTTTTAAATTGGTGCTGTGGGAGTGAGTGTCTCCCTCTCTTTGCCCCTGGGCGGAGGCTTATGTTTTTAAGGCTGGCAGGGACCTGCTTTCACTGCCAGTTATTTGGTTTCCATCAGCGTGCTAGCATCCTGACTCTGTTGGTCTCCAGTGTTGTCAGCTTGTTCTGTCACATCTGCCAGGTTCTCCCATTTGCCTTGGTCTGCTTGTATTTTTCTGTTGGTTGTATCATCTGCCCATCCTATTGGTATTATACCTTGTTTCATCTTGGTACGTGAGTGTCCCCTCTTGGTCCCTAGTGAGTGTAGGGACCGCCACCCAGTTGCCCTCCTGGGGTTAGCCAGGAGTGGAGGCAAGTAGGCAGGGACAGCGGGTAAGTTTTAGGGCAACGCAGGCTGGCGTACCGGTGGGTAGGATACCGTAACATAATAACTGTCCCTTAAAATTACCCTGTGGGTTTTGTTTGGCTCTCCATTGGAGACTATGAATGTCCTTGCTAGTCAGTTGCAGGATCTAGTGGGCGTGATCCAAGACCTGTCCGATCGTATGGTGGCCCAGGAGCAACGTGCATTGGCACAGGTTTCTGCCGCCCCATCTATCCTGAGCCCAAGTGTCCTCTCCCCGAGGTATTTTCAGGGGAGAGAAACAAGTTTTTGTTTTTCAGCAGGCATGTAGACTGTATTTTCAGATGCGGCCCTGTTCCTTCTGCTCAGAGTCCCAGAAAGTTGGATTGATTACTACCCTACTGCGAGTTCCCCCCCCAGACATGGGCCTACTCCTTACCCCAGAGTTCGGCTTACCTGCAGTCAGTGGATTCATTGTTTGGGGAACTAGGAGGTATTTTTGATGAGCCAGATTGGACAAGGTTGGCGGTGTCATAGCTCATGTCTCTACGTCAGGCGCAGCAGTGGGTAGAGGACTGTTGCTCTAGGTTTAGACAGTATGCTGCTGAAACCTCCTGGAACAATAGTGCCCTCAAAGATGTGTTTTTGTTGGGTCTTTCTGATGATGTCAAGGATCTACTTATTTCTCATCCTGCTCCCAGAACACTCAATGAGGCGATGGAATTGGCAGTAAAAGCTGACAGGAGGCTGAGATCTAGAACAGAAGAATGTCAGGCATGTAAAACTAGGGAATCTTCCAGACCCGCTTCCACTTCCTCCAAGCCAACTCCTGGTGCAGAGCCTCTGGAAGTGGACCAGCTAGGGCCCAAGGAACGGCGATGGTTCCGGATGACTCACCGTCTTTGCTTCTACTGTGGGAGAGCCGGACATCGTGTAGCGACCTGTCCTCAGAAAGATCTGTTGGGAGGATCGCCTAGTATCACAGTTACTCCTTAAGTTGTTGGTGCCTTGTCAAGTTGGCTTCCGGAATTTTAGTCGATCTGGGCAAGCCTTTATTAATTCGGACGCTGCCACCAATTTGATTAATTCGAATTTTGTCAGACCACTGATGACTGAATTCTCAGCGCTAAAGTCCCCCATACACTTCACTAGCATTGACTCTACCCCTCTGTCTGCAGGTGTTGTCCAATGGAGGACTCCCATTCTACAGTTCACTGTGGGTGTTCTCCCCTCTGAGAATCTGTCCTTCCTGGTTATGGAAAGGATGTCCATAGATGTGGTGCTTGGTATGCCCTGGTTGGCATTGCACAATCCCCAAATTGATTGGTCCGCCCGGGAATTGAGACGTTGGGGGTTGTCCTGTTGTAATCACGTAACTACTGTATCCATGTGCTCAGCAGATACAGTACTTATCCCAGAATATTTGTCTGATTTTCAAGATGTATTCTCCAAGAAACTGTCTGAGACTTTGCCTCCTCATAGGGAGTGGGACTGTGGTATTGATTTGATCCCCAACAGTCCCATCCCTAAGGGAGCCATTTTCAATTTGTCTGGGCGTGAGCACGAAGCCCTGAAGTCCTATATCTCAGAGCCTCTGGCCAAACGACATATCAGGCCGTCCAGGTCCCCTGCCAGGCAGGTCTCTTTGTGGAGAAGAAGGATGGGACATTGAGGCCTTGTGTAGATTATCGGGCTTTGAACAAAATTTCAGTGAAGAACCAGTGCTCCTTGCCCCTGATTCCTAACTTATTGAATCAGGTAGTAGGGACCCACTGGCTTTCCAAATTGGACTTAAGGGGCGCTTACAATCTAATTCGCATTCGAGAGGGAGATGAGTGGAAGACTGTGTTCAACACCCCGTTAGGACATTTTGAATCTCTGGTCATGCCCTTTGGACTTTGTAACGCCCCCGCTGTGTTCCAGGGATTTATGAACGCGGTCTTCCACGACTTCCTTGGGGTATTTAAGGTCATATATCTGGATGACATTCTGGTATACTCCCCAGACTGGGATTCCCATCTGCAGCACCTGAGGTTGGTTCTGACCCGTTTGCGTGAATACCAACTTTTTGTCAAGTTGGAAAAATGCTTATTTGGTACTAAACAAGTGTCTTTCCTGGGTTATGTGATTTCACCCACGGAGATTCAAATGGAATCTGATAAAGGGGCTGCAATCTTCCAACGGGTCAGACCAGACAACCTAAAAGCTCTCCAGCGATTTGTGGGTTTTGCAAATTTTTACCACAAATTCATTAAAAATTATTCAGTTATTGCCCAACCCCTGACCGATCTTACCAAAAAGGGGGCCGACTTCCACCCGCAAACTAATGGCCAGACTGAGCGGAAGAACCAGGACTTAGTGCAATATTTACGGTTGTTTGCCAGTGAAAAAGCTCGGCAGTGGGCAGAATTCTTGCCGTTGGCAGAGTTTGCGCTAAACAATTGCACTTGTTCTTCTACTGGGATGTCTCCATTCTTTTGTGTATCTGGGCAGCATTCTCACTTCCTTACGGCTATTCCTACTCCATCTGCCTGTCCTGCAGCTGATGTTGCCACAGATACGCTGCAGGGAGTATGGAAAGAAGTACAGGAAAACTTGGAAGCGACGGGAGCTCATATGCAGTTACGTAGTGGGAAGAGTCTGTCAGTGTCTGAACCTTACAACAAGGTATACCTGTCTTCTAAAAATCTCAAATTGAAGCTTCCGTCTTTAAAACTGGCGCCGCGTTATGTGGGGCCCTTTGTCATCACGCGTGTAGTGAATCCTCTGGCTTATGAACTTGATTTGCCAGCTACATGGAGGGTTCACAGGTTGTTTCATAAGTCTTTATTGAAGCCTTTTGTTCCTTTGGTGATGCAGCCGTATAAGGGCTTGTTGTTTGCGTGGCGAACTGTAGTTTTCATTAATGCCAATTTTGGGTACATAGACTATTGTAAAACTTTTATTAATTTTTTTATGATAGCAGGGGTAGAAGACACATCAATTCTCCCATGAATTGTTTGGGGTTTTTTTTTACGGCTTCAATCATGCAGCATAAATGACACAATACATTTCTTCAGTGAGTTGGTAAAATTACAAGGATACGAAAATTCTTATATATTTTTTTTAGGTTTGTCCACTTTTCTGCAATAAAAACCCTTTTTTGGAAATCTTTTTTTCTAAATTGGTACATTCAAAGTCCTATAACTTTCTTATTTTTCCATGGTCAGAGCTTTGTGAAGGCTTTTTTTTTGCGATACAAGCTTTAGTTTTCATTGGTACCATATTGGGGTACATACGGCTTTTTTGATCAATTTTAGTATATTTTTGGGAGGTAAAATGCTACAAATTAACATTTTGCCTCAGTTTTTAGCAGTTTTTTTTTTACACTTTTTGCCGGACAGGATAAAAAGCATGTTCAACGTATTGTACACATTGTTACGGACATGACAATACCAAATATGTGGGATTTTATTTTCTTTTTATGCTAATATGGGAAAAAGCACACAAAACGATTTTTTTTACATTTTTCTTTTTTGTACATTATTTTTATCTTTTTTTTTTTACACCATTTGTGTCCCTCCTGGGGGACTTACAGCATAGCGACGATGATCGCTATGATAAGGACTTCTCTCCTGCAATGCCTTCTCGCTTGTTATAGCGATCATAGGCAGTGGTAATACAGGACAGCTGTAGGTGGCATCCTGTTATCATGGCAACCAGCCGGGCTCTCTGCGATTACATTGTGAGAGCCCGATGACATCAGAGAGGGAGCGTGCTCCCTCTGTGAACCCTTCCCATGCTGCGATCTACATTGATCGCAGCAGGGAAGAGGTTAACAGCGGGGGTCGCATCTCCAATGCACCCCCGCTGTTGCAGCGGTAGGCCGGCTATCAGTGACAGTCGTCTCACGCTGCCGGACAGCGTGAAATCTCTTCTTAACTCGCGCTATCCACATGACGTAAGGGTATGTCCACTTGCGGGAAGTACCCCTCTGCCATGACGTACCCTTACGTCCTGTGGAGGGAAGGGGTTAAAGTATAGCATTTTCAATCTGGATAACAAATATGAGTATTTACAAAGTTTATATTGAATACAAGCCAATAAGGTTATTTATAAGTACTGCACATCACATTAGGTGTATGACAAATACTACTGGCTTGGATTGAATGCTGACAACAAACAAAGGCCAGTGTCATACTTTTCAACCATGATGCATGAACTGAATTGCCAAAGTAATATGTTCCAACTAGAACATATATCTTTATTTTGAAGTTGTCATGTCTCAAACCATAGATAAGTGGTTTATGGCTGTGCATCCAGATGCTGGCCCTTTTCTTGTAATAGTGCTATAGTTGCCTCTGCATCTTTCACACTTGAGGTCACAGACGTAATCCTGGAATATGATTTAATTCTACTGGTCCTTAATGCATTTCAGGAAATTCTTCATCAGACACGAAGGAAATACCTAGTAGAAGCTTTGTCAGGTCCTTGGGCAATGAGAAATGCAGAAGCTGTATTAGAATTGTTGTTGGCACTAACTCTACCCAAACAGGTGGCGATCGTCAAAGTCCAAGCTCACAACAGAGACCACTCCAGAGGCGAGAGGAAACAAGAGGGCAGATGAAGCTGCTAAGGCTGCTGCTCTGTTGCCTCTGACCAAGGTAATGGTGGCTGCTCCTGCACCCCATGGTAAGGGGATGGACTTTTCCTTGTCATCTGTCTTGCAGACACAAAAGCACCACAGATTGAGGCAGAGGAGTGGAAAGCAAAAAGAGCAGAATCGGGAGATGATGGTATCTGGCGCAGTGCCTCCCATGAGCGTTATACTCCATGGTGATGCATCTAACCCATAGGCTGACACATCAGTCAAAGAAGGTAATGTGTAGCATAGTGTCCCAGGGTTCAATAGTGCCCCAACAAGTTATGTATATGCTGGTATTATGTGTGTCTGTCCTAGCACAGGTAAAATGGAAAAGGTACCTGCCCAACACACTGTATGACTATCTTATCCATTTTAGAGACTGCAGGTGAGCCTCATCCAATTGCCAGAGGATTTAGAATATATTGATGATTGTACAAATGTCTCACACTTTAGGTCTCCTTCATGTGGGCTACAAAACACATATATGTGAAGCCCATGGTTTCCAATGGGTTCTTTCAGGCTATAAAACATCTCTCATGTGACATCAGAGTGGCAGATGTGTATGATTGGAGGGCTAACACAAGTGTGCAAACAGAGCAGCAGTGTTCTCTCACCCGCTTGTCCCATGTGGTTCCTACAGTGGTGTCACCTGGCAGCCTACAATTTCAGTTTACTGGTGACGGTGAAAACTCGAGGTTATTAGGATTTTTTTAAAATACAGACAGTGACACCAAAAAATAAAATCACCAAAACTTCATTAAAAAATGTTAAAGGGGTTGTCCCGAGGCAGCAAGTGGGTCTATACACTTCTGCATGGCCATAATAATGCACTTTGTAATGTACATTGTGCATTAATTATGAGCCATACAGAAGTTATAAAAAGTTTTATACTTACCTGCTCCGTTGCTGGCGTCCTCGTCTCCATGGTGCCGACTAATTTTCGCCCTCCGATGGCCAAATTAGCCGCGCTTGCGCAGTCCGGGTCTTCTCCTCTTCTCTATGGGGCTCCGTGTAGCTCCGTGTAGCTCCGCCCCGTCACGTGCCGATTCCAGCCAATCAGGAGGCTGGAATCGGCAATGGACCGCACAGAAGCCCTGCGGTCCATGAAGACAGAGGATCCCGGCGGCCATCTTCAGCAGGTGAGTATGAAGACGCCGGACCGCCGGGATTCAGGTAAGCGCTGTGCGGGTGGTTTTTTTAACCCCTGCATCGGGGTTGTCTCGCGCCGAACGGGGGGGGGGTTTAAAAAAAAAAAAAACCGTTTCGGCGCGGGACAACCCCTTTAAATATAAAAATTTGATTTACACAGTAGGTCATTTTCAAGGAAACACATTCCCTTAACTACTACTGTTGACATGCGCAAAGAAAAATAAAACAATCTGAAAACACCTGCACTAATTATTTTTGTTTACAGAACCGAACAACAAAAATAACGGAAGTGGGCACATGATTCACATGTGGCCAGTGGACCCTATTGGGGTAACTTGTTTTCTATGCTGCCTCCAGGCATTTAACCAGATAAAGTCAGGCTGTGCTATTTTGTCTGGGATTTTCTGCAGCATTTTTCTTGCAGATGTATACTATAAACCAGGACAGGACTAGCCATCTGCCAGACTGTGCAGATTTAAGGTGGGCCATGCTACACAATCAGTCAGAGGGCTAGTCCATGTTATGGCAACCTACAACTGGTGTGTCTGGCCACTACTGAAATCCACAGCCGCCGGTCCGCAAAAGCACCCTTTAATTTCTCACCTCACCAGATGATGTGTCAGGAGGATGCTTTGTGCAGACCTATGGTCAGAGAGATGTTCTGTGCAGGCAGTGCAATTTGCTTGTTGGACAGTGGGTGGCCCGTTAGCTTGGCCTCCCGATGACTCCTTCACCCTCAAAGCCACACTGCATGGTTTGGGTATGTCCTACTATGATAAAGCCAGGGTACAGACAGTGAACTTACCCTTTTCCAAGCCATGTTTAGATGGAGCAGTTTGCCTGGACCTGGCTAAAGAGTTCAGACTTGCTCAGTAATAACTTGCTTACTGTCTAACTTGGGGTTGATCAGTGTCCGCCTCTAGGTGAGCTGAACAGAGTTGCATGCAAAAATATGGACTTTTTAATTTCTTTTTTTCTTTACCATGAAAATGTACACAAAAAACTGATTTTTAATTATGTATTATTTTGATTTTTTTGCAGTTTTTAATTCCCTTTTTCACGTCACTGTATGGGGACTAGAACCTGCGATTTTGAGGAATGCTCAGACATTACTTTGGTACTGCAGCATATATCAGCTGTATTCTTTTAAAGTAAAAGCAATGGCAAACTCATAAGCAAATGTTAGTCCCCCAGTTGCCATGGCAACCCATCATTTGTCTGCAATTTCACGGTGGAATGCTTGTGAAATTACAGAGGGAGCTCCCTCCCTCTGTGAAATGTTTTCAATGGGTTTGCATAAGCATGTTTTGTGCACGCATTGTGTTTGTGCAAAGAAATATGGAGCTTGCTCTATTTTCCTGTGCAAAAAATAACACATATTGAACTAATTAAGGCCCATAACACACGGGCGTATTTGCACTGCGGGATCCGGAGCCCATGTAGGCCTCTGGATCCCGCAGCAAATACTGCCCATAGACATGCTATGCAAAACGCTTTCCCATGTCCACGAAAGGAAATCAACTGCGATTCTAGTGCGAGCCTCACACAGACCGTTTCCTTTGCAGTCAATGGAAGCTGTCCATCCTACAGCAATTCATCAAGGATCTACGTCATCACCAGCACATCATTCTCTGCAGGCGCCGCACAAGCCAGCACATCCGCAGCACAGAAAAAAAGACAACTGACAGGTATGTGGAGTGGGTGGGGGGGGGGTCACCGCCAGGGCACAGGGTCCGATTCTGCTTAGAATCTGACCCGGCCGTATTCATTTGGCCTAACTTGCAATTAGTCTGGGTATGTTTGAGTGCTTTTTTGTGTGCGCACACAAAAAATTCAGTTAAACATGCACAGGCATGCAAAAAAACATAGCCCATTGTGCAAATGCGCTACACTCGTGTGGCAAATGGCCTAAGCGGATAGCAAGGGGGATGATCAAGTAAAGCAAAATTCCCTGCAGAAAAATGAGTATGCCGCGCATTTTCCACAATGGGAGTGATTTAGTATCTGGGCTGGTGGGCTTGGTGTGCCAGGGCTGCTCTTTAGTCCAAGTCCGGCCCTGTTGGAGGCTCAGAATGAAGTATCCAACACAGATGCGAACAAAGCTATACAACAGAAAGAAAGAACCACAACAAAAAGAGTGCAGACTAATCTAAACATATAATCAGTCAGCACTTGATTCATCACGAAGCGTCCCTCGTTTTTACCATACCATTGAGCAATGATATGTTTCAGCACTAGAGTGTCTCCTATAATGAAACAAGTAATGTTTCACACTTTATTTGTCCGGCTGCCAAAACTGAGGAGGAAAACAGCTTTTTAGCTACTCATTTGCAGTGCAATGTTATATGTACACGACCTCCGAATAAGGATGGGATGGCGTGTCTGAGGCCAGGTTCTCGTGCAAGGTGTTCATTCATATGTATAGAATTCCATCCAGCTTCAACTGTTACTGTAGCCGAAGCCAAGATGGGCTCAAAGGCCTTTCATGAAGAGCTAGATGAAACAGACAGTCTTACTTTCTGGCTGGCAAGCTTACTTTGTCTCGGCTGCTGAAACAAAAGGTTTTTTTGGAGGGTCACCGTATAATGAGACACAGTTCAGTTGTAAATACGTTTACAATGTTTCCATTCCACTGCAGAACAAAGAGGAGCATCCTAATTCAGGTCAACACTTTGCAACATCATCATTTGATGAGAAAAATAATTTTTGTCATCACTTGTTTCTCAACCATGTCTATTTCATGGGAAGCGGGCTCGGCAGTACATGTGACACGGCTAGTGATGGCAGGAGCCTGCACTTTCTACTTTCATCCTAATTGCCAAGAAAAGCAAGCTTTTGTTTGTTGTGTTTGCAACAAAACAAGGAATGCAGAAGAATTCGGAATCTAACTTGGAGATAATATGGAAGCGGCGGTTATTAGTAAATCTTTGCTATATTTAAATACACCTAAGAACTAGTAGCAGTAGAATTTGTATCCCTTTTTACACTTAAAAGTTTAATTTTTTTAACCACTTCATGACCACAATACGCAAAGTTACATTGGGTGGTCATGAAGGGTGTATGGAGCTGACTCTGCTCCGCAGCTGGCAGCTATTAGCTGTTCTTCACAACTGACAGTAGCTAGCAACTGTTACAATCGGTGTTAGCTCCGATCATAGTTAACAGTTCAGATGCCATGGTCAAAGCTGACCGTGCATCTAAACAGTTAGTCAGAGGAAGGGGACTCTTTCTGGTGCCCTATCAGACCCTACCCTGCAACACGATTGCAGGGTGCAGATGGGCTAGCAAGGTAGTCCAGAGCTTAGTGAAGGCTGCCAGGGCGGCCATGCATGGATGCCTATGGCGCCCTGCCTGTGGTGGGCACTTCATAGACAACATTAAAAATCACTACTGAGGTATTGCAATATATAGTACAAGCGATCAAATGGTCGCAAGTTCATCTCCCCCTTGGGGTATAAAACAAAAAGGTTTGACAAAGTGTTTTCAAACAGGAAAATAATTGTAAAGTTTTTTTAAGAAAAAAACTTTTCCATCTTCTCATAAAAAAATCTAAATAAAAAAAAAGCAACACATATTTGGTATCGCTGTGTTCATAAAAATCTGAACGATTAAAAGTTCACAATATTTTTCCCTCATCCAGGAATGAACAGAGAAGTAGTCACACCTGCGTCCTGTCACTGCATTCATTTCACATTTGTGACCGCTGCTCTTTCCATTCCTCGATGCACTGGACCCTGTTCTTGGGTACATGTGGGTCCCAGCGGTCAAACTCCCACCAATCAGTAAGTCTTGATTATCCAAGAGAAAAACTTAATTTCATGGACAATCCCTTTAAGGGGATATTCTAGCCAGATACGTTTATCACAAAATCATAATAATCTATATTTATATAGCACAAACATATTCAGCAGCACTTCATAAATCAGAGTGTACATGTACAATGAAAAGTAAGGCCGCTTTTACACAGTCGAGAAAATCGTGTAAGATTTGTGCATTGCGAGACACACAAATATGAACGCCATTCTTCTGAATAAAATCATACACATGAGCAATTTTTTCCTGCATCACGGTGCGAGAAAAAATCGTGGCATGTCCTATCTTTGGGCATTCCCTCGGAAAGCCTCGCCCATTGTTTTCAATTGGGCCGGAAAAAACAGTGCACAGCCTGCGAGGCGCTTGCGAGTGCGATGCAAAGTGTCCCATTGCCAACAATGTGAAACACTTGCCAATCCTCCGGCGGCACTGAAAGCCACTCCAGAAGATCACTGCTTCCCTGAAGTGATGGGAGGAGTTTTTTTCTTTTGTTTTTTAACACAAAAACGCCCCACATCTGCGTGGACGTTGCATGTCCCAAGAGTGATATTGGGCCGAGTTTCATGCCCTGATATCTCGCACGCCCGAGTGAAATTAACAGCTCCATTTACACACACAGATGATCGCTCAAAATTCGTCAAAAACTGACAGTTTTGAGCGATCATTTTGCATTAGCTACTAATGGGTTAATCAGCTCATTAGAAGCTAAGTAACTTCATTTGCATGTATTTAGAGAACAGCGGGTGGTCTGTTCTCTAAATACATTGATATTGTTCTCCAGAGAGACAGCTGCTGAAAGAATCTTATCAGCTCTCATCAGTGCTGCTCACGGAGAACTGTGTGTGGTCCCACGATTGATTTTATGCTGACCTGTACTCAGTGATGCACAAAAAGTACACGGTAAGTGCGTGATGGGCACACAGTTGCACACAATGATTATCGCTCAATAGATGGCTTTTGAGCAAATTTTGAGCGATTTATCGTTGTGTGTAAATGTACCTTAAAGAGTACAGAGTAACAAACTAATCGACAATTCAAACAATAGGAGAGTGGGTTATTACAAGAGCGTACAGTCTATGAGGAAGCAGAGGTGACATAAAAGGTAAGAGTACTTATTAGTCCAGCTATCTTTTACTAAATTTGGTATTACATTTTAGGGCTCATTCACACGGGGGTATGCGAATTGCAGTCACATAAATATGCAACACATTTACGCAACCAAAATATGCACATTTCCTGTGTACTGCTTATGTAAATGCACAGAAAAACCTGCAAGAATGCCCCCATTGGCAATTGACTTTAATATGGATTATTATGGTACCGAAATATGCACCCAAATAGGGCATGCTGCGTATTTTTTCACACGTGAAAGATATGTAGGTTTGAATGAACCCACTGAAATCAATAGGTTCACTGTGTAATAGGTGCATATTTACACCCATGTGAATAATCCTTAAACCTATACAAGACGGTCATCAAGTATCTGTGTATGTGCAGATATAGAGTGCATTTCACAGTATAGAGTATTGGGGGATACTGTTAGATAAGGAGATCAGGTTCTGAAGAAAGATGTATAAGGGGGTACACGGAGAAGTGTTACATTAGGAAATGTGATAGGCTTGCCTAAAGAGATGTGGTTTTAGGGCACACTTCAAATTGAGGATGCTGGGAATTAATTTGATTGTCTGGGTAGCACATTGGTAGGGACTGGTGCAGTGTAAAAAAAAAGTCTTGAAAAATAAAAGTGGGTTCATGTGTTATAGACTATGTTAGTCTTAGATCATTGGTAGAATGCAGGGCATGGGTAGATTCATAGATAAAGGGGAAGATATGGAGAGCCTCATGAATGAGCATGATAAGTTTAAACTGAATTCTAAAGAATTGGCAACCAGTGCAGTGACTGGCACAGGGTATGGGCATTGATGTAATTGAAGAGAAATAATTGAATTCCTAAATGGGTGAGTGCTGCCTCTGATTGGCTGAGAGCAGGGAACAATCAGAGGCAGCTCTCAGCTGTCATTCAATAGCTGAGAGCTGCCTCTGATTGGTCACAGTGCTCAGACAGTCAGAGTCAGCCCTTTCAGCAGGCTGGGATTTAAAATCCCCACCTGCTGAATACTACTCAGAGCAGTGCAGGAGAAGAGCCGGCTGGACATGGCTGAGCCAGTAGCTGCAGAGAGGTGAGTATACATTTTTTTTATTTTTTACACATTTTTAGGATGGTTTTCATGGCAGCGCTTATATTTTAAGCCCTTCCTTAAAAATCACTGCAGCGCTTGCCGGCAGCCCATTGCTTTCAATAGAGCCAGCTGTATTGCCGGCTCCATTGAATTCAATGGAAGAACATCGCTCTCCTCTGTAACAGCTGTGGTAGAGGATTTCTTCATCCCTGTGGGGAGTCCCATTTTCACTGAACACTGTGACAATGCTGTCAGTGTTCAGTGACAAAGGGACTTCCCACGGGGATGAAGAAATGCTCTGCCACAGCTGTGGCAGCGGAGAGTGATGTTCTCTGTATGTCAATGGGGCCGCCATTGATGCAATCAAAAATTTGTGAGTCAAAACGCCCGTGTGACTGAGGTCTGAAGGAGAGCACTCTGTCAAATGTAAGCCTAAAACAGCAGGCGTGCTGCCTAGGTGTTAGGCCTTCTTCACACGGGCGACAAAGTCGCGCGGCTTTGTAGCATTGCTACGATGCTACAAATCGCATGTATGAGAAGCCCATGGTTTCCTATGGGTTCCTTCACACATGAGATGTTTTGTAGCATGCTACAAAACGACACACAAACCTCGCAGGTCCGGCGATATGCCCGCAACATGCTAGGTTTTGTAGCCCATGTTTCTCTATGGAGCCTTCCTCTCTGTTGCATCGCACGAAAATGCGGTTTGCATGCGATGCGATGCAACTTTGACAGTAGCAGATGCTACAAAGTTGCATGATTTTGTAGCATCACATGCGACTTTGTAGCGCTACAAATCGCGGTATTGCTGCAAGAAAATTGCAGCGATATCGTACAGTGCAGCGATGCAATATCGCTCTGATTTTCTCGCAGCGATGCGGTGTCGCCCATGTGAAGGAGGCCTTATAGTAGTACCACACACTGAAATGGAAATAATCAGGCTTAGGTAGGTTGGTAGCTGGCAGAATCACACGAAGTTCTGTTTTTGAACTCTCCATTGGATAGGTGATACATACCAAATTAGTATCCAAAATTTGTATTTGCCCTTTTTAGACCTTTTGAGTTGATTCCTAAGGGAAGCATTCTGAAAATAACCAATTTTGGCCATTAAGGATTTATGTCCTAAAGGGATTAAATATAGGTTCACACATTGATTTTGTTGAAAGGTACTGGGGTTTTTTTAAGATTAGAAAATATGCAACAAGACACCTAATTTATTGTACCCTGTGGCCACAAACCTCCATCATAGAAAAGCATCCATCTTCATCTTATTGATCTATAGGAAAGAAAAAAGGAAGCTGTCTCTTTTTGTATAAGAGTGATGTAAAGCAATTAACACGAGAGAGGACAGCATGCAGTTGTAAATGGATCTGGTCATCATTGCATGCTAAATGGTAAAACACTGACATGGAAGAGGACTTATCACCTTATAAGTCACTGGTCAGACCACACATGGAATATTGTGGACAGTTTTGGGCACTGGTACTCAAGGAGGACATATCAGAGCTTGAATGGGTCAAAGGCGGGCAACTAAATTAATAAATGGAATAGTGGACTACAATACCCAGAGAGGCTATTAAAATTAGGGTTATTTATCATAGAAAAAAAATGCTAAGAGGCGAGCTAATAACTATGTGAAATATATCAGAGGACAATACAGAGATCTCTCCCATGATCTGTTTATACCCAGGACTGGGACTGTAACAAGGGGGCATCCTCTATGTCTAGAGGAAAGAGGGTTTCTACACGGACATGGAAGGGGGTTCTTTACTGTAAGAGCAATGCAACTCTCTGTCTGAGGATGTGATCATGATGAATTTGATGAACGACTACAAAGAGGGACCTGGATGCCTTTCTTGAGTGCAACAATATTACATGTTATAGTCACTGATTACTTTAGAAGGGTTGTTGATCCAGAGATTATTCTGATTGCCAGATTGAAGTCAGAAAGGAATTTATTCCCTAACATGAGGAACATTTACTTCTACTTTGTGGGCTTTTTTTGCCTTGCTTTGGTTGAACATTGCAGGATAATAGGCTGAACTGGATGGACATGTGTCTTTTTTTTCAGTTTTACATACTATGTATCCTGTTGCATCGTGTTTTAAAGGTACATTTGAATCCCCCAAAACAGTACCCTTCAACAGCATGCAAAAACATGGTGTGAATCCGGCATGTTCTACAATTTTTTTTCGAATATATGATTATTGATGGGCTACTGATTACCTTCTTCCAAAGGGCACACACTGTTGGGGAAAATATTTCTCTGTTGCAACAGAACCAAGGATAGTCCATCTGAGAGTCCAGAAAACCCTTTAGATATAAGCATTTCTTCTGTTTAAGTCGGGGATGATGAAAGTAACATCTTAATAAAGGTCAGCCCCTCTGCCCTGTAAACTGCTGTGATAGCTTCATTCTTGACATTGATTTGCAAATATATTTTACAGAAATCTTGTAATACTTATTGTCATGTAACACTGCTAATGCCTTTAATCTCTTCCCCACTGTGGATACCACTAATCCATTTACCTTGTCACAGTTTAATCTTTCAAAAAAATTCTTGTACTCAAGCTAATAACACTGAGGTCTGTCCTATATAACCTCATTCACATAAAATACTTTATAAATAAGCAATTTTATTTTTCAGTAGGAAATCCTTAAAAGACATTCTATATTTTACATATACATACACACAAATTATATATATATATATATATATATATATATATATATATATATATATATATATATAATCTCCAGCAGGATAAAGTAAGTGAACTTTAAGAGGCTTGTTCCTTTCAAGAAAGATTGGATAGTGTGAACAATGCCTCAATGCTAACCAATTTCAGAACACGTGAGAAGATTTCTTATAGAGACACAAAAGGTTAAAGATCTGGGTAACATTAATTCAAGGTTGGACATATTCGGACTATCTTCAAATGGTGAGAATCCAGAACTAGTTATGTTTTTTCAGAAGAGCCCACCCCACCACTCCAAAGAAGGTTCATTGTATTTTGTATCATTGCAATTGATGGAGTTTGGACTTGGTAATTCGCACAATAGGATTGCATGTATTGTTTTTTCCAGCAACACCAAACTTTGCTGCACTGAACGTATTAAAGTATCAAATTGCTTAATTTTCTGCATGGATTTCTGATCCAATTTCTGAAAATAAATCTTACAGAAAAGGAGAACTATAGGATGGGTCATGTCTCCCGTCAGAGGTGAACTTCCTACTACCAGATTCTCTACCGATAGCATCCAGAAAGGATATCAGTAAAGAGGCAGAGTATTGAGAGGCTCTTGCCTATTGGTATAAAAAGCTAAATATAACAAGCGGTAAACACAATTTAGGAGCAACTCCTTTTTTCTGTAAAAAGCTTTAAGGGGTTGTCCCGCGAAAGCAAGTGGGGTTACACACTTCTGTATGGCCATATTAATGCACTTTGTAATATACATCGTGCAATAAATATTGGCCATACAGAAGTTATTTACTTACCTACAGCGGGTCCCCCCCCTGTGCTGGCGTTCCTGTTTCCATGGCGCCGACCGAATCCTTCTCCTCTGGTCGCAGGAACAGGCGCGTTTGCGCAGAGACGATTCCTCTTCTGGATGGTCCGGGCTCACGAGCTGCGTCCTGGCTCCTCCCTCTTCTCCGCATCATCACGTAGCTCCGCCTCCGTCACGTGGTGCCGATCAGCCAATGGGGTGGCTGTAATCGGCAGTGGAACGCAGACTGCAGAAGAACATCCACGGTGCACCGTGGGAGAAGACCAGCGGCGCCATCTTGGACAGAAGACTTTTTAGAGATGCTGAACGGAGATTCAGGTAAGAGAATTTTTTTTTTTTAAATAACACATGGCAGCGGTATTCCTTTGGAGTACCTGGGGGACTGGGCAAAAAAATATTTTTGCTGTTTAGGCACGGGACAACCCCTTTAAGTTAGGGTGCCTCATGAATAGAGTGATAGTTTCCAAACTTTGAGGAATAACAACCCTGAAACAGCTGTCTGTAGATAGGTGTCTTTTTTCCCTATGGCTTATATCCTTAGTCAATTTCAAGGATTGTTAAATGGTTGGACATTGATTTACAGGAAAGCTACCAAACATTAGTTGGTACTGCAGAGGCATAATATTACCCATTTACATACCAAATTTCATACAGTAGCATTGCATGGCCTATAAATCTCCTTTGGAAACTACACCCCTTAATATTCAGAAGAAGCAGGTAAATATAAACCTTCCATAAAATCAATCTAATGTATTAAAGGCATTCTGATACATCTCTGAAATACACCTGCCATCCAAATTTTATAGAGGTCAAAAAAGGAACACAATGATTTCCAACAGTGAAATCAAAGAAAAAATAACTAAAACAGGCAAAAGGAAAAAAAAAATTATAAACACAGCGCAACCCATTAGAATGAGCATAAGCTCAGATGGTGGAGCCAACGGTGGCCCAGTGTACTGCCACGTACGGCAGCAAAATTCTCTCCTCCCTTCTCCCTCTTTTCCGCCTTGTTGGTAGGGACAAGCTTTTGAAAAATATGTCAACCTGACATCCCCGTTGACAATGTTACATTTTAATTATATTCTTCAAAGACAAATAAATAAAGAATTAAAGGGAAGAAAAAGGTGTTAGAAATCAAAAACAAATTATGGAGGTAGCAGAGCGACACATATACTTCCTTTCATTTGTGGGAAATACCTAATTTATATACTATACTTTTTGTATGTTTTGCTACCTTTGCACACAGTTTTTTCCCCCTATATTTGTGTCACCATCTTTTCATTGGTACGGTTTTGGTGTGCAGACGTTTCGATCACCTTTCATTACACATTTTATTGAAAGCTAAGAGTACAAAAAATGCAACTCTGACACCTTTTTATTTTTTGTTCATATGCCATTTACCATGTGGTGATCAGTATGATTATGGCGATACCGAACTTATCGGTTTTTTTTTTATATATATATTTAATTACTTTTGTACAATAAAAACATTTTTACTTGAAAAAAAATATTTTTGCGCTGCCATATTCAGACAGCCATGACTTTTGTTATTTTTCTGCCTACAGAGCTGTACAAGGTCTTCTTTTTTGGGATGAGTTAACATTTTTATTAGCACAACTTGGAAGTGCATGTCACTTTTTAATTGTCTTCCCATTTTTTGTTAGGCAAGATGACCAAAAGAAGCCATTCTGGCAGGGCCTAATAGGCCAACAAATATGACAGATGCCAGAGGCCTAATGTGGCCTGCAACTGCCATGGTGACCATCAGCAAAGTGCAATCAGATCTTGGAGTGGCCGATGGTGTGAAGAAGGAAGCCACTTCCCTCTTCCTTAAATGACACGTTCTGCATTGACAGCAGCATCTGTGAGACTTATTGACCAAGATCAGAGCTAGTAGGAGTCAAGCTGTCAGCTACAACTCACTCCCGCTGAGGACACTGTGGGCTCAGCTCCTAAGCCTACATAGTGCAAGCGCTATACAAGTACAGCAGTTTGCGCGAACACCTTGGCGGCTGCAACATACATGGAGTTCAAGTGGTTAAAACTGTCTAAAAGAAAAACCAAGAGTTTATAGGTGCTCAAAGTGAAATTTTCTAATTTACCATGATGGGAACCGCAGTTTACTGAATCATATAATGTATACTGATTAGATTGTTCTTAAACCTTGTGTAAAACAAGTAGAAAAATCTGTAATTCGAGTGAAATCCATATATTTATTATTGCGCTATGTTGTCACCGAACCTTCCAAAACAATTGTAATTGCATTATTCTAGCAAATGAGTTTATTGCTAAATCTTCAATTTAGAGTTTGATGTAGTTGTGAAAGTTGCCATTGTAGAGGCTCTCTCCACAAAATCCTAAACATAGCACATTGCTTAAACTTATATATCATGTTTGGCTTTGAATTAATTAGTTTTGGCAATTGGATTTGGTGATTCATAAGAATCCCTACAGCCTCCTTACTAACAGATGCACCATTTCCTGTCGTAAAAGTGATTACAAAAATGTGACATTTTTGTAGAATGTTTGGAATGCAGCACTTCTAAAGCAATTAATGTGCTATGAAAAAGTAATTGAAGAGCTGAATAAAACAAGCATTGTGCAAATGAGACAGCCGCAATACAGATGTATGGTTATGGCTACATGAGATGCTCCGTCATCTTGTCTGAGGGCACAAATGGGTGACCGACAGAAGGGCATTAAAAATTGTAATAACCATATATTAAGAGCCTAGAAGCCCTTATTGGCCATACAAAGCCAGAGGGAAATGTACCCATAAAAACCTTCAATATGAGTTAATAGTGCCTTCATCAGCTAACAATGATATCAGGCTGGTGTCTTGTTTCTAAGCCTGTTTTTTTTCTTTAATCTATGCAGCAAAGTTACCATTTATTATTATTATTATTTAATTATTATTATTATTTATTATTATTATTATTCATTATTCCATCTATTAGTTACAGTGTAAATTTAGCCAACGGGGTCTAAAAATACAGAAACAATGTATGTTCAGTTGTAGCTTTTAATCAGTATTAAAGTATACATCCAATTATATCGTGTAGGAATGTGCAAAATAATCATTTCTCTAAATACAGTAACTTGTATAGCAAAATTTGCTTATATATTAGCAGCCATGATAGGTGGCGGTCAGAGGCGTAACTTGAAGCTCCTGGGCCCCAATGCAAAACCTGGAATGGGGCCTTCAACTATAATGTTTTATTCATAGTACTGGCCTCCCTATATGGAGAAGAGAGGCCTTATGGGCCCCCTAAGGCTCCTGGGCCCGGCTGCAACCGCATCCCCTGCATCCTCTATAGTTACGTGCCTGGTGGCGGTCCTTGTTTTGGTCTACTCATAACTGCATGCCCTACCCTGTCTAACAGGCCCCTTATCCGGTATTGAAGACAGCAATGTAGGATTTTATGTGCTTGTACAGTGCTGGCTCCCATACAAATCACAGAAGAGGGATATATCAATACAAGGAAAAAAATACAATTGCAGAATGTGTCCATACTTGCTGATATACTGATACAAATTCAAGGTCAGGTATAAGCACCATATCCTTCAGCATGCAGAAAGACAAACTGGTTCTTTGAGGAGCATTGCACAGGTGCTAAATACTAATGAACAGCCATCCGCATACCTACCATATATTGGGGGAGTGGCTGCTTACCGCTAGGCCTCATGTCCAAGGGGAAAATAAGGCCCTGCGGATATTTGATGCAGATTTCCGCAGTGGATGTACTGCAGATGAGTGTAAAATGCCTTTTTTTTTTTTCACACGGGAGATCACGGAGTGCATTTTTTTCCGCATGCGGATGTACGTGGATGCACTGCACATCATCCGCGCATGAAACAAAATGCACTCCAACTGGAAAAGTAGCAAAACCTCAGATAGTTGTCCAACGCCCAGGAGCCATTTTACTTTGCACTTAGAAAGTCCCTCATTTCATGGCTGCTCTACTCCACATGGAGGATGACTGAGCCACAGAGGAAGTGTTGGCGCTGGCACCCAAAAACACCAGTGTTGGGTGCACCCAATAGTTAGGCAGCGCCCGGAAAAGGGCCTTTTTGCCACCCTATACCAGGACCTGCGGCTGCATGGGGAAAAATGTTCTGCTTTCTGCAGAATGTCAGAGTGCACATTCGACTCTGTTCTGGAGCTGCTGCGCCCAGACCTTACACGTAAGGACACAAATATGCAGAAGTCCATCACCGCAGAGAAGTGTCTGCTCGTCACTCTCCGGTAAGATTAACCTTTTTTGTTATGTAACCATTTTTTTTCTGTTCTATGTGAATGTATTTTCATTCCAATTATGTGTTGCCCTATTTTCCCCCCATAGTATTTGCGTGGCCGCAGCTCAGCATGCCTACCTGCATTAACGCACCTAGGCAATACTTACTACAGAGAATGTAGAAGTCAGGGTGCTAACGTGCTTTTCCACAGGTAAGGCTGCATTCACATGAACGTATATCGGCTCGGTTTTCACGCCGAGCCGATATACGTTGTTCTCCTCTGCAAGGGGGGGGGGGGATGGAAGAGCCAGGAGCAGGAACTGAGCTCCCGCCCCCTCTCTGCCCCTCTGCACTATTTGCAATGGGGAGAGGTGGGGCGGGGCGGGGCTAATTTGCGGAACTTAGCCCCGCCCCATCCCACCTCCTTTCATTACAAATAGTGCAGAGGGGCGGAGAGGAGGCAGAGAGGGGGCGGGAGCTCAGTTCCTGCTCCTGGCTCTTCCATCCTCCCCCCCCCCCCCTGCAGAGGAGAACAACGTATATCGGCTTGGCGTGAAAACCGAGCCGATATACGTTCGTGGGAATGCAGCCTAAAATAGTGCTAATGTATCCTAAAGAATAGGACATCAATAGCCAAGATGATTGGTCGCGGCCTATGGCGGCAGACTACAAGCAATCAACTAATGATTACCTATCCTGATGATACAGCATCAATAGTCTTTGAAGGGAGAACTGCTAAATACCAGGAAGCAGACTATTGTAAATTGTACAATAACCCCTTAATCCCACAGGGCGCAACTGTACGTTCTGGCAGAGTGGTACTTAGCGCAATAAGACATACAGTTACGTCCTGATCTTGCGCTATCCAGCAGCGGGAGACGTCTGTCACTAATAGCCGGTCTTCCCCTGCACCAGCAGAAGTGCATCGCGACAGCGAGCCCCTCTGTTAACCTCTTCCGTGCAGTGATCTATGTAGATCACGCCATGTAAAGAGTTCAAAGAGGGAGCGCCCACTCCCTCTGTGACCTCATTGGACTCTCGTGATGTAGCCGCAGATAGCCCGGCAAGTTGCAATGGCTGGGGCTAGCCTTTTCCCAGGCTTGTTGGCCAGAGTAGCCATACAAACACTGTGGTGCTTGTAGTGCAGGAATAGCACCTTGGGGAGGAGTATGTGGTGGTGGAGCAGGCTGCGCAGCAGCTAACTACCTTTGTGTCTGGCAGATTCTGCATTCATATATGCTCATATGGCCTTCATATGGCATGTTTGGCAGTGTTGCCATCTCTAGAAGATAGGAGATGCACCCCTGTGTGCTAACTTGGATGTCATCAGTCATAGCACGCAGCAATTAAGTTACATATTGCCCATAGGCATCAACCGGTTCCTTTTGCTTGCGCACCACCTCTAAGACCTCTTGCTGAATGGCCTGCTTTCAGGTTACCACTTCTGCTGCTGTTGCTGCGGCGGTCTCTGCAGCCGAGGGCCTGTCCCTTCGCCTCTTTGGTGGTAAGTCATGAAGCTATAGATGCAGTACAACTTGCAGGTTCATCTTCCCCTGCAAGCTCCATAACCGGTGTTATAGGGGATTCCACAGAGCCTTAAACAGAATGCATATCTTCCGAAGGGCTTTCCACCCTCCCTGGGAGGCCATCACTAGACCTCAGGAGCTGGATTTTCAAAAAGTCTGACCAGACTGAACTTTTTTTAGGAGTCCGAGTATCTTTCTGGACTATAAGGCCTCTTGTGGCGCCTGGACCTGGATGCCCCAGTTGGTGGCACAGTCTGTGATGTCAGAGCTGATGTACTTCCTCCGCAACCAGCTTTCTGACATCCTCCAAAAAAACCACCTGACTCCTCCTTAACCAGCCTGGCTACGCATACCTTGCATAGTGGCCTATCATATGTAGAAAGTAACCTTCTTCCGCACTCTGCACATTTTTTAAATTTTGTTCTGGGAGGGGCGTCCTTCTTATCCCCCTGGCAAACAGACATAGAGGTATGCAAATAAGTACGTGATATTCCAGGTCAAAAAACGGAAATTAGCATTATTTTGCCCAACGGGCTACTTACGATCCCCGCTGTAGTAGCCGGTTCAGCAATGTCCAGTGCTGGAGTACTCATTGTTATGTGGCACTGCAGTCCCCCTGAAACAATAAGCCTGCAATAGCGATGGCTTAACTTAGGAATCTGAGAGAAGATTACCCGGACACTATTTATTTTTTTTGAATTTCGCGCCCTCTGCGCCTGGCCATGCCCCCTCCTCATGTCCCGAGACGCAGACTGCTAACATCATCACGCTAGTCACCTGATGATGCCGCTCCGCCCCTCAGCACTGCACCTAAGGAAGCCAGAGAGCGCCGCACCTGGCCTTATGCCGGCAGCAGTCTACAGGAGCTTGCACCCCCGAACGGAGGAGGAAGCAGAGGCTCCCACTGTGAATGAACCCTCCATGGGCCACCATGGGAGGAATCTGGCCTGGGGGAACCACCCCATGTTGCGTCCCAGGAGACGATCCTCAGGAAGGGATGACAGGCTGACACCCTCTGCCCTTCGATCCGTTGCTAGTGTCTCCACCAGCACCTCTCAGTGACTCTGCCTCTTGGCAGGACAGGAAGAACACTGAGGAAGGTGGGAGAGGGAGGAGCTTTTAACCTCTCGGTGTGTTCCTGTTGAACCAGGAGGAGGCTACCTCCGGTGGTGCTGTCGTGGAGATGACTGGGAAAATGTAGATTATGAATGTGATATGAAGATAGCCAGAGGCAAAAGAAATGATACCGTTCAAAAGGATGGAAAAATGTGAAGTGACTAACCTTTTTTCCTATTTATTCACCATACACTACCATTTTGTTCCAAATTTGGGAACATATTTAAATAAAAAGAAAACCATGTAGCACCTCAAATGTTTTGACTGACGAGTGAGTAAGCTCCAATAAATTAGTCTTTTAATCTTTTTATTAAATGATGAGAAACACACACCTCTAAAAATGTTATCCTATTAAAATTCTATATCACCGAGAACACATGCTATAAATCCTCAAATCAGATCAATATGTTTACCTGGAGGATTTATGAGAGAATTTATGAAATGTGTCCTCAACAAATTAATTCATTGGTTTAGTGAGAGCTCTCATCATAAATTCTACAGCATGGAACTGAAACATCTGGTTCACATGTAAAAGGATTCCTTGAAACGGAATATAAAAGTGGATTCTTGAGCATAAAGGCTATACCTTACCAAGCTCTCAAAATGCAACTATTCCCCAACATCAAAAATACACCATTACTAACCTTATCAAATGACTTGCCAGATTTTAGAGACAAACTGAAAATTTTATGAGGTGACAAAACTCATCTCATGTCAGAACAAAGTTTAGCTCATAGAACAATTACACCATGTGGGGAAATGTTATGCTGCACAGTCTGCACTAGAACACTGAGTTACTGCTATGTTCCACTTTAAGTAAAGGGGGCCTTCACACTGGTGAGAAAAATCGCACGATTTTCTTGCGATGCAAGAGTGAGTGAAAACGCATGATTATGAAAGTAATGATTTTCAGTGACTTCGGGCCGCTTTCACATGAGTCATGCGAGAAAATCATGAGAAAGAGGCCTCATTCTCATTTGCGATGTGCTCACTCTTGTGATGCTGTGTGAAAAAAAAAATGTGGCATGTTCTATCTTTTTGTGATTTCGCGCATTGCTCTTAATGGTGTCGGTGGCAGCAGCAATGGCCCCATTGAAAAAAATGGGAGAACATTGTGATCCCCAGCCGCGCCAGGGGAATTCTTCAGCCATGGCGAAGGGATTCCCCGCAGTGATGAGAGGCAGTTTTCACATGAAAATGCCTCACACCCAGGGGTTTCACATAGATTGAGAGGGCAATATTGGGCCATGAATCACAGCCCGATATTGCCCTCGCCAGTGTGAAGGTGCCCTTGGGGTATTGTTGACATGTAGTAGATTTGTTGCAGAAATTTCTGCAACTACCCTATACATCTGAATTTGCAATTTCAGCAACAAAGCCACCACACATGAATATTCCCCAGTATGGGTGAGGGGGAGTTTGAACTAAAAAAAAAAAGTGGTCAACAACTTGGGTACCCTTTTATGGCCCTAAATATGCCCATACACATTAACCCCTTCCCACTCCAGGATGTACATTTACGTCCTGGAACGTCGGGGTATGTATGAAGAGAGGTCACAGGGCGACCGCTCTTCATACAGCGCGGGCATCAGCTGTTTATTAAGGCTGACACCCGCAGGCAATAGCTGCAATCAGCCGTACGGATATTAACCCTTTAAATGCCGCTGTCAATTCTGACAGCGGCATTTAAATCCCCCCATCTCGTACGGCCCCCCAGCAGTGAAATTGGGGAAGCCGTGGAGGTGTCATGGCTGCCCGGGGCCTTCTGAAAGGCCCCAGGGCTGCCTTGAGAGAATGCCTATCAAGCCATCACCGTGGGATGGCTTGATAGGCTGCCTGTCAGAATGCAGTATGACGTAATGCTATAGCATTACGTCATACTGCAAGAACGATCAAAGCATCGCATGTTGTAGTCTCCCAGGGGGACGTAAAAGAAAAGTAAAAAAAAAAGATCAATAAAGTTTTATTAATTGTAAAAAAAAAAAAAAATTATAAAAGTTTAAATCACCCCCGCTTTTGCCATAGCTATAATAAAAATAAATCAATATCATAAAAGAAAAATACATATTTGGTATCACCGCATCTGTAAAAGTCCGATCTATTAAAGTAGTGCATTATTTACCCTGCACGGTGAACGTCGTACGAAAAAAAAATAAAGAACGCAAAAAAAACATCAATAAAGCATCCCGCCACCATATCAAATAATGCTGACAACGTTAATAATAATGCTGCCTAATTAGATCTACAAAAACCAATAATACAGACCGCAGCTGATGCAGGCCAGTACCCTCACCCCTACCCCACCCCATCTCACTGCGTGTATCCTGGGGATGGCTTGCCATGATGTATGCAACTGTTCTGCTAAGTCTTCCAGAATATAGAATGACCACTGTGAGACAGTCACTGGTGAAGATAAAAAGTTGATGGTAGTTTGGTAACCTACATCTTCATGACAAGTTCTTTCTAATTACATTCTTTGCCGCTTCTCTCTGAGCAGTGATAACTGACTTAACAAACGAGGGCTGGCATATCTCACCTCCACAACCAATTTTTACTTTCCATCTAGCTTCTGCCAGCTGTATTGTTTGTCCACAGCAAACATTCACAGTCACAGTGTACCGAAAATAAATCCTGGCCATCTGGCATCTTACTAAACATTTACTCTAATAGACTTAGTATCCAAAGCTTCACATACCATAAAAGAGCACAGGGTGAATCCCCTACCTTTTCATGCTATACAGTCTTTACTGTACAGCTCACATGCCAGCCACAACTGAGAGCCTCACACCTTTTTCACAGGACCTCTGAAGTGGGGCATGTTCAGACAGCTTCAGAGAAGAGAAAAGCCCATCTCTACTAACCATGTTCTTGGCATATGGCCCCCTAGAGGCTGAGACACACCACTGCAGTGGCTCCTCTGCCACACATTATAGTGAGTATTTTTCTGAATATGTAATTCAAACCTGCAAGAAAAAAAAACCTTTGTCTCAGTTTCTCTTCACAGAAGCTATTGGAAGAAGCTACAGCCACGTTTGGACATAGCATATTTTCTACCGCAGATGTTGATGCAGGATTTATACTATGTGTGAACATGTCCATTTTGTGGCCCAATATAACAATAGTGCCCCCTACAGTAATTACCCTTCCTTTGCAACTTTCTAGAGTAATAGTGCCCCCTTGCAACAATTTTGGTCCCTACAGTAATACTGCAACTTTTGCGATCCCCAACTAATAGTTTCCCTTTGTGCTGCTGCTTCCCTTAATGTCATACTCTAACCACACACATTACTTTTTTAATGAGGTGCTGTCACACATCCATTGTAGTGCTTGGCACCAGCACTGTGTGCAGCTTCTGACCTGCGCTTTTGTTGCCTGCTCTCTGGTTCTTCTCATACTGAGGCACAGGAGACAGATCAGAAGAGGCACACAGTGTCAGCACCAAGGTGGATGTGTGGCAGCGGTTGATTAAAGAATAAGTTGAGGGCAGAGGATAGCAGCAACAGGAGGTGGCACAAAGGGAAATTTTAACAGTACGTGCCTCTTACCAATAACTGTCCCCCCTTTGTGCCCAACACAAACTAATAAATCCCCCTTAATGCCCCTACAAGTTCATAGAGCAACATTATTACCTCAAGAAGTTGGTAGTACCCACTTAGTTACCCCACAAGTTAATAGTGCACCTTAAGTGCCCACAAAAGTAAATAGTGCCCCCTTTCTTTTCCACAACATACTCATGCTGACCTCACTGCTTTTACTGATTATCTTCAGTCTTGTGCTCGGCTTGCCAAATAGCAGTGTGCAGCACTGATCATACTCCTTTCTGTCCTGTTCTATGGTTCTGCCTACTCTAAGGCAAAGGGGAGGAGAGAGAGGGGAGGATAACAGATGATACACACTGCTACACAGAGGGTGGAGGACAGAACTGAATATCATTAGTAAATGTAGTGCAGGTCAACACGTGTATAGTAAGGAAGAAGAGTGGAAGCAATGGCAGGGGCCAGAATTGCTTGATGGGTAGTACAGCCCTGCAGTAACTTAAAGGAGTTCTGTCACTAGAAAAAAAAATTCAATACTTACATATTCCTCCCCCGTCAGTCTTCTCACCGGATCTTCTCCTGGCTCTTGCAGTCCCCCGGGTCACCTCATCTCCAGCCAGCTGATTCTTCTAGTTCTTCCGGTGACAAAGCGTCTATTGCTGGCACGTATGCTACGTCTCTAGTGGCATAGCGTTCACAGCCTGCAGGGAGTGCAAAGCTATTGCCGAGACTACACATGCGTGCTGTCTCTCTGCAATAGTATATGAACTCTCGCGGTGAGACAGCTTGCATGCGCAGTCTTGGCAATAGATCGGCATTCCCGCAGGAAGAAGAATGCAGAGAATGGGCACATCATAACAAGACGAGCAGGATATGGACGACTTGCAATGAGGTGACCTGGGGGACTGGAGAAGATGCGGTAAGAAGGCTGCCTGGGGAGAAACAGGTACCGTAAGTATTGATTTTTTTTTTTTTCTTCTAATGACAAAACCCCCTTAATTTTATCTAATGCATTTGGACACCTTAATACTGGAAACACACATGCAGTTTTTTTGAGTCAAAGCCAAGAATGGATCTAATTGGAAGGAGAAGGATGAAGCCTCCCTTTTTATTTCCCTTAGCTTTTCTATCTATAGTACTTCTGGCTTTGACTTTATGGCTTGATAAAGACCGACAAAGGTCGAAACGTTGTCTGCCTTTTTTTAAAAAAAAGGATCAATAAAGGATACATTTTTTATCTTTTGAAGCACCGTTTATGCTGCCTCCTCTTCTTCTATACATGAAAAATTCAACTGATCCCGCAAAAAACAAGCCCTCATACAGCGATGTCGATGGATAAATAAAGGAACTACGATTTTTTAAAAGGGAGTAGGAAAAAGCAAAAATAGAAAAAAGCAAAAAAGCTCTGTCACTAAGGGGTTAAAGGGGTTGTACCACAATTACAAGTTATTCCCTATCCAGAATACAAGATTGTAGTTCAACCTCACAGACGCTTACATGATTATTAAAAATTTTTTCCCATTTTTATTGCATTCTAGTTATTTATTCAGATTGCACGGACTGTAAATAGCAGATCAATACCATAAACATTACTAAATGAGTCAAAAAACATAAAAGGGAGGAACTGAAAAACAGTTGAGTCATTTCTGTGTGTGCTACAAACAGGAAAGACACATCTGGCTTTTCTGATATATTCAAGAGCCGGACTATTCATGAGGGCACTGACGTTACTGACAGAGTGATAGTATGAAAGGCTAGACCTTGGGCTGAAGCACCCATCTATTTATCACTGAGGTTTAAGTGGTATGATATAACATTTTTTGCGTTATTGCATACTCACTACGCAATTTGAATAGTGCATATACAGCATGTTAGAGTGCGAAATATAGGTATTTAAAAAAATATTTCAAAGAATGACTAAACTGTAATGTACAATTTAAGGGCTATTTCAGACGACCGTATATCAGCTCGGTTTTCACGCCGAGCCAATATACGGTGTCCTTGTCTGCAGGGGGAGGAGGATGGAAGAGCCAGGAGCAGGAACTGAGCTCCCGCCCCCCCTCGCCACTATTTGCAATAGGAGGGGTCGAGATGGGGGCGGAGCTAAGTAACGGTGCTTAGCTCTGCCCCCATCCCATCCCTCCCATTGCAAATAGTGGCGAGGGGCAGGGAAGGGGCGGGAGCTCAGCTCCTGCTCCTGGCTCTTCCATCCCCCCCCCTGCAGACAAGGATACCGTATATCGGCTCGGTGTGAAAACCGAGCCGATATACGGTCGTCTAAATAAGCCCTAAAGGCAATATATACCATTAGGCTGGGTTCACACAGGGTGGATTTGCCACGGAAATTGTGTCTGGAATTTTGCCACGGCAAATCCGCCTGGGAGCGAGTGGGCTGCTTCAAAACCCGAGGCCAAGTGCCGGATTCACAGCGGAAATCTCGCATTTTTTTTGCTGCGGCCAAACCGCGAGATTTCAACATTAAATCCGGCGTGTGAGAGCCCAGCCTAAGTTATACATATTCCCTAACCCAATCATATCATTAGTAGGGCTCATCCCGGCCCCATAATTATGTGGGTCTATAGGGACAGGCTGACCAACCTGATTACTTAAAATGATCCAGAAGTCACGGTCAGCTGACACTTTATAGAGGAAGTAATAAACCATATGAACAATGTATGCCTTTATCTACTCTCAGAGAAGTGTATTATGGATGACTGTGACTGTGGGTTTATGGACCCAGACTCAAAGCTCCATAGTGATCTACGGTACTCTTGGTTCGGAGGACTAGACGCAGGAACGGATCATCACAATCATCCTTAAAGGGTTTAGCAGGATCACGTTATCCCCGATCTACAGGATAAGGGATCATTTGTTAATTGGATTGGGTCCCCCAATCTCAAGAAACGGGTTCTAATGTCCCCCTCTGTCTGTCATTGCAGGGTCGCTTCTCCCCTCCCCAGTGAAGAGAAAGCTGGCCGATCACGCATTGTCGGCACTCCAATCATTTAATTGGGACCGATGAAAATATCCCAGTGCTTCCTGCTCGCATATCTCCGGCGGTCCCAGTGAAAGCGAATGGGGCGTTAGTGTGCTTGTGTGACCTTTGCGTCATTCAGTCTTCTTCTCACTGCAAGCCCACAGTGAGGAGGACAGGGGAAACAGGACCCCCACTATAAGGATTGGTAGGGGTTTCAGAGATGAGCTCCCCCACTGATCAGCAAGTTAGCCCCTATCCTGTGAACAGGGGATACCTTGTAATCCTGGTACCACCCCTTTAATATGGGCACTAAAATGCATCTGCTAGGCCACATTCATATCAGCATTGGAGGTTCTGTTCTGCCGCAGATCTTGCATTAAATCAATGACAAAATACCGCAGCATGCTACAATATTTTTAGTACAAAATGCTGGTCGGACTACATTATAGTTAATTGGGTCCACTTAGTGCTGTAGTCCAGCATTTCTGTTGTTCGGTTCAGAGCATGGAGCTAAACAACAGAAATAGACTGGAATAGGTGTGACTATGCCTTTAGGGGGTCTTCCAGGGACTGGAATAGGTGTGACTATGCCTTTAGGGGGTCTTCCAGGGACTGGAATAGGTGTGACTATGCCTTTAAGGGGTCTTCCAGGGAAATGCTATTGATGACCTATGCTCTGTCGCTCAGGACCCCGGTCAATCAGCTGATCTAGTGGCTGCCGTCAGTGCAGCAATGCACAAGGGTCAGAGCAGGAGCAGCTGCTACAACTCCCTTGTAGTGGAGAGCTGTGCCTGCAGTTACAAGCACCGGCCACTACATAAGAGTCAGTGCAACAAAAGGCACCTGATCAGCTGATTGGCCAGGATCATGAGTGACGGATCCCTGATGATCAACTATTCTAACACATTTTCCTTATAAAATACGAATAAAGCCCCCTCTATTCTTACTGAACCGTCCAGGAATTTACTGAGTTAGGCTGCATTCCCACGAACGTATATTGGTTCGGTTTTTACGCCGAGCCGATATACGTTGTCCTCGTGTGCGGGGGGGGGGGGGGATGGAAGAGCCAGGAGCAGGAACTGAGCTCCCACCCCCTCTCTGCCTCCTCTCCACTATTTGCAATGGGGAGAGGCGGGGCAGGGGCAGGGCTAATTCTCGGAACTTAGCCCTGCCCCACCTCCTTTCATTGCAAATAGTGCAGAGGGGCGGAGAGGAGGCAGAGGGGGCGGGAGCTCAGTCCCTGCTCCTGGCTCTTCCATCCCCCCCCCCCCCCCTGCAGATGAAGACGACGTATATCGGCTTGGCGTGAAAACCGAGCTGATATACGGTCGTGGGAATGCAGCCTCAGGCCGGCTTCGTGCAGGTGTATTTGTACGCAATACGCAGAGCATAGAAGCCATTAATTTCAATGGGCTCATTCGCATTCCCATATTTTGCGCACGCATTTCGGTTGCATAACAAAAAAGATAGAAAAATAGAACATACTTTATTTTTCTGCATTTTTGAAAGTAAACGGGGGGTGCGCAGATGCGGGCGCAAAACACAAGGAGATGCATGAAAAAAGAACACATGTGGAACTAGTTAGACATCTCAGTTGGTGCATCTTTGTTTGCTGCAGACATTTAAACATGCACTGCGGGAGCAAAAACTACAGCAAAATACGCCGACACGCGTGCACCCCCCCCCCCCCCAAAACCTAGTTCATTCCATAAATACACAGCGCTCAGGTGCGTGCGAATACGCTTACACCGGTGAGCAGCCGGCCCAGGGTGTGTTTACACGGAACGATCATTGAAACAATATATAAAATAAATCGTTGTATTGTTAGAATTTGAAGATCATGGTTCTGTGTAAACACGGCCAACGATGAATGATCATTCATTTGCTTATCATTCATTTTAGTGCGGCTGCACACGGACGGGTTGGGGTCTGGATGTGGGACCCTGTGCCCGGCCGGTGACCATGCCTAGCGGTCATTTTTCCGAGCTGCATACGGTCTTGGCCTGTTTGCCGTCGGACATGCGCAGTACAGATTTTCCTGTGATGACGCGGGTCCCGCGACCTTTGCGGAATGTTAACGGAGCGCGGGCTGCGAGTCGGACGCCTCCAGTGCCTTCTATGCAGTCCATGCGGACAGCGCACACATGGAGCGTGCCGAGATTGTTTGTGTTTGAGGAGGAAAAAAAATAGCAATTAATTTCCACTCGTCGGCAGGAAAGAACGCTTTTCCATAGCATGCTAGGGGGCGGTGTTTGCTGCGGAGCCCGGGGCGTACGCCCACCCGATACAGCAATGCAAATCCGCCGATGTGCAGCCGGCATTACTGCAGCCACGACATTCATTGTTGGCTGCTCTGCTGATCGCTCAGTCGTTCTCCTCTATTTGTACAGGGAATGTGACCGCCTGACCGCGGTGTGCTGTATACCATGAACGGGTTAGCGTAAACACCCCCTTATGAACGATGCTCCGGCTCCCATGGGGCTCTGCTGCACATATCACATACATGTGCTCCTGCTGAGCATGACCGGCTCCCATGGGGCTCTGCTGCACATATCACATACATGTGCTCCTGCTGAGCATGACCGGCTCCCATGGGGCTCTGCTGCACATATCACATACATGTGCTCCTGCTGAGCATGACCGGCTCCCATTGGGCTCTGCTGCACATATCACATACATGTGCTCCTGCTGAGCATGACCGGCTCCCATGGGGCTCTGCTGCACATATCACATACATGTGCTTATTCTGAGCATGACCGGCTCCCATGGGGCTCTGCTGCACATATCACATACATGTGCTTATGCTGAGCATGACCGGCTCCCATGGGACTCTGCTGCACATATCACATACATGTGCTTATGCTGAGCATGACCGGCTCCCATTGGGCTCTGTTGTACATATCACATACATATGCTCCTGCTGAGCATGACCCACTTCCATGGGGCTCTGCCATCAGCCCTTCGCCCATTAGGCGTTCTCTCCCCACTCTCACAACCACAGTGCGGAGAGCCTGACCCCCCCCCCCCTATCATGTGACTGATCACATGGTCATGATGTCACCAAAGGTCCTTTAGCTCCATAGAGTAGGATGCTCCCTGCAGGACGGGATGGACAGGCTGTGAGCCGGCAGTGGCCATGTACACAGTGGTGTAGCCCTCCCTCTGCACCACTCCCCCCGTGTACACAGTGGTGTAGCCCTCCCTCCGCACCACTCCCCCCCCCGTGTACAGTGGTGTAGCCCTCCCTCCGTACTGCTTTCCCACGTGTACACAGTAGTGTAAGCCCTACCTCCGCATCATTCCCCCCGTGTACACAGTGTTGTAGCTTTCCCCTCCGTACTGCTCTCCCCCCGTATACACAGTGTTGTAGCTTTCCCCTCCGTACTGCTCTCCCCCCGTCTACACAGTGTTGTAGCTTTCCCCTCCGTACTGCTCTCCCCCGTGTACACAATGTTGTAGCTTTCCCCTGCGTACTGCTCTCCCCCATGTACACAGTGGTGTAGCCCTCCCTCACTGTTAAATATCAGGGATGACAAGTGACGACCCCAAGCCTGTAACCATGGACGCCCAAGGCAAGTACATGGCTCTGTGCTGTAGCCACCGGCATCCATTATTATCCTGGCTGGGCAGCTGCCTATATCCAGATTCGTACTGCCTTACGATTTGCGCCCGAGTACCTGCGCACCGCGATCTGTGTGACCAGTCGTGTACGTGAATATCCCCGTAGGCTAGCATGAATGATACGGATAATAGTCCGGTTCTCGGTTTCTGACATTCGCATTAGAAGTTACCAGTAAACGGACAGGTTGCTATGACAACAGCGATCCCTTGTCCGCACTCGTGTCTCAGCTGCCTCCTGCGTTGGGTTGTTATGGGCTGGTCTGGCTCCACAATCTGCTTGTTCTAACCCCGCTATGGAACAGTGCATGTTCGTGACGCCATAATCCCGGGCATGTGCAGTGCCAGTCACAGTCCGTACACGATCTCTGCCCGTTCTTTGCCAGCAGAGTGAACGGCTGTAATGAGTACAACGCTGTGAGACTCGCCCTAAGGCCAACTACACACGGGCGAGCGTGAATCACAGCCCCATATCGCGCTCGCAATGTGATGTTCCCACAGAAGCGAGGCGCTTTTATCTCAAAACCGCCTCGCATCACTTCGGGGAAGTAACGATCCTCCCTTCTGGCTGTCAGCCGCGGCGGAGGATCGCGTCTCCTATTATTTGGGGGACCTTGCATTGCACCGCGTGCACCCAGCACAAGGCGCCATGCTGCCACCGGATCCATTGAACACAGTCGGCGGTGCGATGCATGAGCGCGCCATGATTTGTTTTTCCGCATCACGTTGCAATTGGATACTGCAATTTGGGGAGAAAAGTGGCGTAGATTTAAGGCTGGGCTCACACAGGGTGGATTTGCCGCGGAAATGCCATCTGGAATTTTGCTGCAGCAAGTCCGCCTGCGGCCGCTAATCCCAGGGTTGGCCAGCCATGTGGACGAGATTTGTCAAAAATATTGTGCACATGGGACGGCCAATCCGTCGCTGCGGCGCTGATTCCCTGGTCACAGCATGTCAATTTTTCTTTCCCGTTGCGTCTGCACTTTTCTGTATTAGAGTGCCGTCCGCAACGGAAAAGCGTGCAGCCAAGCTGCTCAAAAACCGGCGGCTAAGTGCCGCCGGTTTTGAAGCAGTGCTTTCCCAGTTGAAATCTCGCGTTTTTTCGCTGCAGCCAATCTGCGAGATTTCCGTCACCCCAGCCTAACACTGATAAGGGCGCCTTCACACTGGCGATAAAATTGTGCGATGCGAGTGAAAACGCAGAATTCTGAAACCAATCATTTTCAATGGCTTCCTTCACATTTGCGATGTTTTCACTCTTGCGATGTTGCAAGAAAAAAAATGGCAGCATGTCCCATCTTTCTGGTTTTTTTTAATCTGCCATGTCTCCCCATGGAGCCTCCTTTTTAGCGCGTCACAAAGCAGGAACTTGCGGCTTCTGTGCGATGCGTTTTTAACATTAGAAATCCATGTCTGGTCGTCACTTTTTGGGACATGAAGGGATGAAGCCAGCAAGTTGTAGGACTCTGTGAAGCAGCAGCAGCAGCTGTTGTGGGGAGGCCTGGCTGTGCTGCAGAGATCTTTCTATTAAACATGACTTCATTTACATACCGCGTTTCACTTGCTATTTCAGGCCTGTGGCAGCCCGACGCCCGCTGCCTGGCTCCGTACTCTGAGGACGGGGAGCTCAGAGAAGCTCTTATAAAGTCCGTCGGCCATAGAGACGCGGTGGTCTCCTTCTCGGACGCAACGGAGAAGACGGTCCCGGTCTCCCGACTCTGTAAGGTCTCCGCCTCCTGGAACTCATCCATGTTTGATGATGAAGATCTGGAGAAACCTCATTTCCAAGGCAAGAAGCCGTCGGCCCCCGCAGAAGACTTTCCGCTGTCGGAGGCTGGAGTCTGCATTCCGTACACCATCAACCGCTATTTACGTGACTACCAGAGAGAAGGCGTCCGGTTCCTGTACGACCACTATGTGCGGTCAACAGGGTGCATTCTGGGTGATGACATGGGTCTTGGGAAGACGGTGCAGGTGTGTATTACTTGGTCATCGGTGGACTCTGCCGTAGGGGGCCTTCACGCTGGTGATAAAATTGCGCAATGTGAGGGTTAGGCTGTATCCGCACGGGCGATTTTGTCACAGCGCTACAAATCACATGTATGTGGAACCCATGTTTTCCTATGGGTTCTCCCACACGCGCCATGTTTTGTAGCCTGCGACATTGCAAGGATACAAAATCGCGGCATTTGCTATTTTTTTGTAGCCCATGTTTCCCTATGGAGGCTGCTATTTTCTCACATCGCACGAACTTGCATCACTGATGTTACGAAGTGGCATGGACATAGCAGCGATATCACAGCTATTTTGTAGCAGCGGTATTGCTGTTGCCCGTGCGGATACTATACCCCGAGTGAAAACGCAGAATTACGAAACCAGTGATTTTGTAGCGTTGATATCTCTGTTGTCCGTGGGAAAGAGGCCTAAAAATTGTTAACATGTATAGTGTTTTTTTAGAAGCATTTTTTGGGAGGGGTTGTTCTGATTTAACCCCTTAGTGACCAAGCCTGTTTACGCCTTAATGACCAGGCCAAATTTTGCAAATCTGACATGTGTCACTTTAACATGGAAAAACACCAGAAAGGTTTTGCATATCCAAGCGATTCTGACATTGTTTTTTCGCCACATGTTGTACTTCATTTAGGCGGAAAAAAAAGACCGATAGAAATTGTGTTTATTTATTAAAAGCGCCAAAATTGGGAAAATTTTGAAAAAATCGTCATTTTTTCACATTTCCAACTGCAATATCTTAAATATGTGCAAACATAATATAGAAATTTTTGCTAAGATTTATATTTCCACCCGTTTACTTTATTTTGGGCGCACATTGGAAAAACTTTTGTTTTTTTTTTAACTATTTAGGAGACGTACAAATTTAACATTACTTTTTAGCATTTTGAGGAACACTTTGTTTTCCTATACCAAGCCGAGATTGGAAAGGCTCATGAGTGTCAGAATAATAGATACCCCCCCAAATGACCTCATTTTAAAAACTACACCCCTTAATATATTCACTGAGGGGTGTCATGAGTATTTTGACCCCACAGTTTTTTTTCAGGAATTAATTCAATTTAGAGGAGAAAAAGTAAAATTTCATATTTTTGCAAATCTGTCATTTTAAAGACATATTTTTTTCCTATAGTTTACATGAAAATCAGGATTTACACCCCAAAATGGATACCCCTATTTCTCCCGTGTTCAGAAATATACCCATTGTGGCCCTATTGTTATATCTGAGTCCACAACGGGGCCCAAAATGAAAGGAGTAGTCAGTGTCTTTCAAAACAGAAATTTTGCTTGAAGTCCTTTTAGGCCCCATAGCACACATGTAGAGTTCTTGAGCGCCCAAAACCATAGAAAACCCCCACAAATGACCCCATTTTGAAAACTAGACCCCTTAAGGAATTTATCTAGGGGTGTACTGCATATTTTGACCCCACAGTTTTTGAATGAATTCAAACCAAGCAAAAGGAAAAAATTGTGATTTTCGTTTTTTCGGCAATTCTGTAATTTTAAAAACAGCTTTTTTTGTACAGCACACATATGAAGGAAGACTTGCACCCAAAAATGGATACCCCTGTTTGTCCCGTGTTCAGAGACATACCCATTGTGGCCCTAATCTTATGTCTGGATACACAACGGAGCCCAAAATGAAAGGAGCGACCAGTGGCTTTCGGAACACAAATTTTGCTTGAAGTCCTTTTAGGCCCCATTGCCCACTTGTAGAGTTCTTGAGCGCCCAAAACCATAGAGAACCCCCACAAATGACCCCATTTTGAAAACTAGACTCCTTAACGAATTTATCTAGGGGTGTACTGCGTATTTTGACCCCACAGTTTTTGAATAAATTCAAGCAAAGCAAAAGGAAAAAATTTGGATTTTTGTTTTTTTGGCAATTCTGTCATTTTAAAAACAGCTTTTTTTGTACAGCACACATATGAAGGAAGACTTACACCCCAAAATGGATACCCCTGTTTGTACTGTTTTCAGAAATATACCCATTGTAGCCCTAATCTTATGTCTGCATGCACAACGGGGCCCAAAATAAAAGGAGTAATCGGTGGCTTTCAGAACATAGATTTTGCTTGAAGTCCTTTTAGGCCCCATTGCCCACTTGTAGAGTTCTTGAGCGCCCAAAACCATATAGAACCCCCACAAATGACCCCATTTTGAAAACTAGACCCCTTAACGAATTTATCTAGGGATGTACTGCATATTTTGACCCCACAGTTTTTGAATAAATTCAAGCAAAGCAAAAGGAAAAAAATAGGATTTTCATTTTTTGGGCTATTGTGTCAATTTAAAAACAGTTTTTTTTGTACAGCACACATATAAATGAAGGCTTTCACCCCAAAATGGATACCCCTGTTTGTCCCGTGTTCAGAAACATACCCATTGTGGCCCTAATAGACTTACAGGACCCATGGCTAGGCCTACAATGAAAGGAATACCCGTTGGATTTCAGGGTACCACTGAATAAATTTCAGGCCCCATTGCCCACTTATAGAGCCATTGAGCGGCCAAAACTATAAAGAACCCCCTCAAATGACCCCATTTTGAAAACTAGACCCCTTAACGAATTCATCTAGGGGTGTACTGCGTATTTTGACCCCACAGTATTTGAATGAATCTAAGCAAAGCAGAAGGAAAAAGTTACGATTTTCAATTTTTTTGGCAATTTTTTCAATTTAAAAACAGTTTTTTTGTACAGTGCACATAGGAATGAAGACGTTCACCCCAAAATGGATACCCCCGTTTGTCCCGAGTTCAGAAACATACCCATTGTGGCCCTAATCTACTTACAGAACGCATGGCAAGGCCTATAAAGGACGGAACACCTGTTGGATTTTAGGGCACAACTGAATAAATTCCAGGCCCCATTGCTTATTTGTACAGAATAAAGATTGACTCCCTAAAAATTCCCCCCCTCCCCCACACACTCCGCGCCCTTTTTGGCGTTCGCAAATCTTAGATAAAAGTAAAAATGTGAACTGTGTAGTATTTCCGAAGACAGGGGTAATTACGGAGGCTGGTTGGAATGGGCCCATGGGGCAATAAAACCGGGTATCCCCCCCCCCCCCTCCTCTCATGCTTTTTGGGGGTATTTCATGACCTCAGTGGCGGGTATGGGGTGTAAAAAGTGGCGTTCCGTGAGTCTCCGTAAGCTTGATGAGGTGCGGCGGTCTCACACAGAAGGCGCTCAACAAGGTGCTCCTGGAACTGCAGGAAGGCGAACGTTCCCGGGGCTTCTTGTAAAATACGTATCACAGGTAGCGGTCTGAATAACGCCGGGCTCACGCGGGTGCAGGCAGAATCCGCTTGCGGAGGCCCACAGCGGATCCCATCTGTGAGCCCGGCTGTGACCCTGCGTACGGCTGCGTAATGTACTGCGCATAACTGCCTACTCACACAGGCGGTCATGCACAGTACACCTTTGTTTGTATTTCCCGCACCATCGCTTAGCGATGACGCGGGTACAGGCAGCCCGTACACAATGTAGTTGCGTATGGGCTGCGGGTATATCCGCGACCATGGAGCACAATGGGCTCTATGTTGCGGATATCCGCGGTAAAATAGAACCTGCTGCGTTCTCTTTTCTGCGAGTGGATTACGCAATTCCGACCCGCTAATGTGAGCGGAATTGTGTAATCCAATGCGATCGATCTGCGTATTACCGTGGATCAGAAGCATGCAGAATCCGTAATTCCTATCCGGTCATGTGAGACCGGCCTAAGGTAGATCGCTACCTTTTTATCACGTGATCGGGGACCGCTCAACGAGGCCACCCGTCACTGCTCCAGGCTCTCTGTGACCGTTGGTCGCTGGGAGCAAGGAGATTTTAAATTTCCTGGGCTCCCCGACTGCTGCGCATGTGTCCGGCTTTTTGCCGGCAATCGCATGTGCAGAATTCGGGAAGGTCCACGGAGGAAGATCGCGTCGGGATTCAAATACGCAGGCCTCCGGTAAAAAGTTTCATCTCCTCTCACCGATCGCATCAGTGAGGGGAGATGAAACTTCTAATTTTTTTTTTTACTTTTACGTGATCGCCATTATTGGATAATGGCGAACACGTGACCAGGAACCGCTCACCGCGGACCCCCATTAAATCTCCATGCTCTTGGCTACGTTTTGTAGCCAGGAGCAGGGAGAATTTAAATTATCCTGGCAATCCACAGCTTTTGCGCATGCGCCCGCCATTTTGGCGACGGGCGCGTGTGCAAAAGCTGTGGTAAGGTCCGCGGATAAATCTGGGGGCCTTAGGTACGTACTTTCATCCTCCCTCACGGATATGATCCATGAGGGGAGATGAAACGTACGCTTTTTAAACTTTTCAAAACTTTTTTTTACTTTTTTTTTTTTTAACTTTTTTACACTTTTTTTTCACTCTACATGATCACTGTCATCCATTGGATGACAGTGATCATGTCCCCGGTATAATCTCTGCTCCTAGCTACACATGGCAGCCAGGAGCAGAGGAATTTTAAATTCCCCGGGGCTCGAGCCCGTCTGTGCACGCGCCCGATGTCAATCATCGGGCGCGCATGCGCAGACGGGGATTCGGGTCCCGGGACATCGGGACACCGCTGAGGACTGGGGGTGAGTATTTTCACCTCCCCTCATGGATCCGATCCATGAGGGGAGGTGAAACTGACTTTTTTAAAACTTTTTTTTTACTTTTTCGCGATCGCCGCTAACCATTGGATAACGGCGATCGCGGTACCGGGGACCGCTCACCGCAGTCCCCGCTGACATCTCCTGCCTCCCGGCTACCTACAGGAGCCGGGAGCCAGGAGATTTTAAATCTCCCGCGCCGCCGGGCCTTCTGCGCATGCGGCTGACGTAATGCCGCCTGGCGCGCATGCGCAGAAGACCGGCTTCGGGCCCCGGAGCGGCAGGAGAGCGGGGAGCAGCGTGCTGGACCTGGGTGAGTAATTTCAGCTGCTCCGATGGATCCGATCCATCGGAGCAGCTGAATCTTTAACTTTTGTGTACTTTTGTTTACTTTTTTTGCGATCGGCGCTATCCATTGCATAGCGCCGATCGCAATGCCGGGGGGGTGCCCGAACAGCCCGGGATGACAGCTCCATGCTGTCAGCTACCTGCGGACACCGACAGCATGGAGCTGTCACGTCCACAGCCCGAGGGGCACTATTCTCTGCAGGAAGCATGTTTTTACGTCCTCAGAGAATAGAGCCCACTTCGGGAGGACGTAAAAACACTATGGGCTGGTCGTTAAGGGGTTAATGTCTCTAGAGCCACCTACACACGGGTGAGTGCGATACCGGGCCAAGAAACTCAGCCCGATATCGCGCTCGCCTACGTGTGTTTTCAGTGTGATGCAAGGTGTTTTTATGTCAAAAACGCCTCCCATCACAATTTTCCCGGCTGTGTGAAAGCAACCTAACTTTGATTTTTTATGGTGTTTTTTGTGTCCTATAGCTAAGCCTATGCAGAAACGGCTAAACCCGCCTGCTGTGATCGCAAAAGTTCACGGATTCAAAAACAAAAAGCACGTTAAGTGGAAAAAAAAAAGCCCCCAAAACGCGTCCTGTTGTAGTATAGTTAATATTTCCCTCAGTTAGAGGGAATGTCTCATCAGAAAATGGGCTATTACTCTTAAAAAATCTTGGTGCTTTTTTTATTTTATCACAATCTATATTTAAAAAAAAAAAAAACTGCTTTTTTAACCCGGAGCCTAATGATAGGCTGATACGTCCTGAGCTGCGAAGGAAACTTTGCAGCAGTCATCTAACTAAGGGCTCACACCCACTGGCGATATTTTCTTTTTTGCACTGCGAGAGCACGTGAAAACTCTCGCCTCGCAGCACAAGAAAGACGCCGAAATAGGACCGGGATATTGCCAGTCTTTTCAATGGAGCCAGCAGCAGCAGCGCTAGCCCCATTGAAAAGATATGGAGAATGCCGCAGACTTCTGCCACAGCTGTCACAGCTGTGGCAGAAGTGTAGCATGCTATCCCATTGCTTTCAATTGGATCGACGCTGCTGCCGGTTCCATTGAAAGCAGTGGTTTGTAGCAAACCCTGCAGTATGATTTTCAGAGAAGGGCTTGAAATATAAGCCCTTCCCTGAAAAGCATCAATAAGTGGTAAAACATTTTTTTTTTAAATTACTCACCTCTCCGACGCTCAGACGCGTCCTCCGGCTGGCTCCCCGACACTGCTGTCCAGCACTTTCAGCAGGCGGGGATTTAAAAATCCCCGCCTCCTGAAAGTGCTGTGCTGATTGGCTGAACGCTCAGCCAATAGCAGCTAGTGCTTAGCTATTGGCTGAGCGCTCAGCCAATTACAGATAGTACTTAGCTATTCATTCATGAATAGCTAAGATAGTGCTATTTTGACCAGACTGTTTTGACCAGACTGTTAGGTGTTGGGAGCGGTGGATGTGTGAGGGCACACAAGTTGATCGGGCTCAGGATGCACTCAACAAACCACCAGCAGAGGATCGCCTGATCGTCCAACAAGCACGAGCAGCTCCAACTTAATCTGAACCACTCCGGTCCCCATGACGTCCCGTTTCAGATGTTTTACCTGCTCTGCAGAGCTACAATCGCCCGCTGATGGAATATAAATTTGCCTTGATGCTGCACAGAGCCCAGGCAGCAGCGATGTAAGTTTACAATGGGCGGTCACAAAGGCCTCAGTCCTGCTCCTTTGACCGCAGCAGGTTGTCCAGCTCCTAGTCACAGTGTTTCTAAACCATCACACTAAGGCCTCATGTCCACGGGCACGCACGGTTTCCAAATGTCGAATCCCACAGCGGTTTCCGTCCGTGCCCGCAGCCATGAGGCCTAAAAAACATTTTCTTACCTGTCCGGAGCTGGTACGGGTCTTGTCCGTCCACGGCCGGATCCTCTTTCTTCTACACTGCGGATGCGCTCAGCACCTGGCTGGCGTGGCGTGTGCAGTAATTTTTATATCCACTGCATGTCCACAGTGTCAGCTGCTGGTGTACTGCAGATCGGACAGCTTCTATTGACTTCAATGGAAGCCATCAGTGCGGAATCTGCAGAAAAATGGAGCATGCTGCGATTTCTTCTTTTCCCGCATGTGCGGTCCGCACGCCGGGAAAAAATGACATCTGCATGCTTTTAATTATTTTGTGAATGCTAATGCATCCCTATGGGCGGCTTGATTTGCAGATCTCAAATCAAATCCACCCGTGGACATTGAGCCTAATGCCACCATGGTTGACTGTTGTGTGATTTGATAATTGTGGAATGCTATATTCACTATATATCAGATAAAAGGGGACAGAAAGCACACGGATGCCACCCATCACTGTTCCTTGCATGGTTTCTGGGGGCCCTGGTGAAGGCTCGGGAAAGTTATGTATACTAACTATGCTTAAAGGAGTTTGACATGACATGTCATAAACTTTATTTAGATGGACCATAGAATTCAGTCCTGGCATATCATTGATCCATGAGTGCCCTCGTTACCGGGCGCCTCAGCAGATAACCTGTGAATACAAAGGTGATATCCTAGTGTTATCTGTCTGCTCTTTGCATCATCTCATGTCACTAATATGTATGCGGATATTACAGAAAGTGTAAAACTATATATGTCTGCGCTCTTGGTTGCTAAGATGTGATTTCCTTCTTTAGGTCATATCGTTTCTCGCTGCAGTGTTACACAAGAAGGGGACGCGAGAAGACATTGAAAATAATAGGCCGGAGTTCCTGCTGAGAACAATAAGAAAGGAGCACCCAGCGGCGTCTAGTAAAAGGGTATGGATGTAAACATATGGTTTTAATTTTTAATACACTGCTCCTGCCAGTCATCTCTATCAGCTAGGCACGGCCGGCCTTATCTGCGTGCGACCCCTGCTGTCGCATAGGATGCCAGCCACCAGCTAGAAGGGTGGGCACCAGCTGGATGTAAGCTGGGGTAGATTGTTCCCCTTAGGTTCACCTGGTCAGATGATCCGCTTCCTCCATGTGCCAGTGTCTTGGGAAGCTACATGAACCATCCTCTGTCTCCTCCCCCGAGGAGCCGCTGTCAGCCCATCAGCATCCCCGCAACGCAATCTCCTTGGTTCTGGTACAGTAGTTATGCACTGAGTTGTTGTGGTGTATGTGTGCTGCCAATATGCTGCTTTTTGCACAAGCAAAATACAAGCAGACTGCCTATCAGTGCAATATGTGTTGTTTTTTCCTTATGTCAGGGGGTGAATTCTACACATGGTGCCATCTAACTTAAGGCCAACACTGCAGTTTAGTAACACGCCTTGCATGCGCTCGCATTCCTGTGTGCATCCTGATGGGCCAGCACCACTGCAGCGGCGCTCAGACTACAAGGAGAAGTTAGGTATATGATTCTCAGGGGGACGCTATTACTACTAGGAGGGGTTACTATGGGGGGGGGTCACTATTACTACTGAGGCTATTGTGGGGGAAGTCACTTTTACTACTGGGGCTACTGTGGAGGGGTTTAATATTACTGCTGGGAACGATATAGGGGTCACTATTTCTATTGGGGCTGATATAGGGGACACTTAGTACTGAGGCCACTGTGGAGGTCACTATTGTTACTGAGGCCGCTGTAGGGGGGAATCACTATTACTACTGAGGCCGCTGTAGGGGGGGAATCACTATTACTACTAACGCCGCTGTAGGGGGGGAATCACTATTATTACTGAGGCCGCTGTAGGGGGGGGAATCACTATTACTACTGAGGCCGCTGTAGGGGGGGAATCACTATTACTACTGAGGCCGCTGTAGGGGGGAATCACTATTACTACTGAGGCCGCTGTAGGGGGGGAATCACTATTACTCCTGAGGCCGCTGTAGGGGGGGAATCACTATTACTACTGAGGCCGCTGTAGGGGGGGAATCACTATTACTACTGAGGCCGCTGTAGGGGGGGAATCACTATTACTACTGAGGCCGCTGTAGGGGGGGAATCACTATTACTACTGAGGCCGCTGTAGGGGGGGAATCACTATTACTACTGAGGCCGCTGTAGGGGGGGAATCACTATTACTACTGAGGCCGCTGTAGGCGGGGAATCACTATTACTACTGAGGCCGCTGTAGAGGGGGAATCACTATTACTACTGAGGCCGCTGTAGGGGGGGAATCACTATTACTACTGAGGCCGCTGTAGGGGGGGAATCACTATTACTACTGAGGCCGCTGTAGGGGGGGAATCACTATTACTACTGAGGCCGCTGTAGGGGGGGAATCACTATTACTACTGAGGCCGCTGTAGGGGGGGAATCACTATTACTACTGAGGTTGCTGTGGGAGGGTCACTATTACTACTGAGGCCGCTGTAGGGGGGGTGTCACTATTACTACTAAGGCCCTGTAGGGAAGGGTCACTATTACTACTGAGGCCGCTGTAGGGAGGGGTCACTATTACTACTGAGTCCGCTGTAGGGAGGGGTCACTATTACTACTGAGGCCACTGTGAGGTGGGGGCACTATTACTACTGAGGCCAATGTGGGGGAGGGGGGTCACTATTACTACTGGGGCTGATATAGGAATTACTATTACTACTGATGCCACTGTGGGGGGTCATTATTACAATTGAAAAAATATATATATTTTTACGTGTGTGTGTGTGAGTGAACAGCGCCGCGTGGGTCCTGGATAAATGGTAAACAGTTTCTTTAGAATAATTAAAAGTGGGCACTCACCTGGTGCTTGGTGGGAGCCCACGGAGGGCGCCCCACCAGCACCTGAATTCCAGGTTCGCCTATCAATAACAGTCCCATTCCTCGATCCAGCAGGTGGGCTGGAGAGAGTTCCTGTAGTAGATGATCAGCTCATCTATCTTGGTAAGCCTTGACATTAGAGATGAGTGAGCGTACTCGCTAAGGCAAACTACTGGAGCGAGTAGTGCCTTATGCGAGTACCTGCCCGCTCGTCTCTAAAGATTCGGGTGCCGGCGGGGGGTAAGGAGTGGCGGGGAGGAACGGGGGGGGGGGGGGGGAGATCTCTCTCTCACTCTCTTACCCCCCCGCTCCTCCCTGCTCACTCCCGCAACTCACCGCTCTCCCCCGCCGGCACCTGAATCTTTATGTGGGAATGTGTTCTGTGGGAGGAGATATATACTACTGTTGGTGGAGATTTTAATAGTGACGGACAAAGTACGAAGGGAGATATGTTATGGCGGTATATACGAAGGGTATGTTCAAACCTAGCGGAAATGGTGCAGATGGTGCAGTGTAAAATCCACATCAGAACTGCATCAAAATCTGCAAGTTGATGAGGATTTTGACTCTAATCTGCTGCAGACTTTACTCCTTCAATTTGAAATGGTGAAATCTACTGGGGATTGACGTAAGAAAGTGCGCCAAAATCTGCACCAATGTTTTGTTTTTTTTATGTGGTCTTATACGCATCATTTCAACCACTTGTTAGCGTCCCCTTAGGGCTGATTCACTGCGTATGCAGTTTCAGTGAAAATAACACCGTTTTCTCTGTGTCTGTATTTGTGGACTTGATGGTTATGTGTTTTTTTGCACGCGTTTTCACTGCATTTTTCACTTGCGCAAAAAATGCAGGAAAGACCATTTGATGCCAATTTTTTTTCTACACTGTCTTCTGGCTTCATGCATAAAAAATTCCGTGAATCCTCATGTAGCATGCATTTATTTTTAATGCTCCTGTAGTCTTTCACGGGCGATTTGGGCCTTTGTCTTTGGACCAAGATGGGACATCCTGCCATTTTTTAAAAATCTCATAAACAGCGCATGTCTGACTACGCCACACTGTGGAGGGGTGAGATGATGTCCTGCGCAGGTATACTTTATGTTCGTTTCTGGTTTAAATCCAGCAGGCCGTCTACTTAAAAAAGTGCAAAGGGTAGTGTAAAAAGGCAAAAAGTCATAAATTACGGCATGCCCCATAATTTGTGAGTTTTGCATGCCAAACATCTGGCGTCCGGATTCCAATACATACGCCCATTGTTTCCAACGGTGACATAGCATTACTATTTTTTCTTCCATAATGGTTGCTGGGGAAGGGGGTTCCTGAATTCTGCACAGGGCGGAGCTAGATTCTGCATGCGGATTTCCACTGCGGAAGACCTGCGAATCATTGCGGAAATTAATTAAAATGCTGGCAGACAACCGCGGATTCGAGAGTTTTTCCATATGGATGTATGCGGATGCTTAGCGAATCATCCGCACGGAAAAAACATCACAAACCCAACGGTGCCCTCCCCCACCTCCCAGCCTGGTCTCCAAGCAACCTGAGAAGTATCCACCTACAAATCCGCAATGCAATTGCGGATCGAGCATAGCGATCAATGGAGCCCATCTATGCAGAATCCGCGCTAAAGTGGAGCATGCTGCGATTTATTTTCTGCTTGTGAAATCCGCATGTGTGCACAGAGCTGCGGAAGCTCATGCTTTCCTATGGGGGATTCCGCAATTCAAATCCGCCCGTGTGTAGGGGCCCCAAAAAGACCGGCCCTGGGTGGACTACGTGGTGGGTGCTCAAATGCCCTATTAGTTAAACTTTTGTGAGGATTTCTATCTCATTGCATTGTTTTTATAAGAGTGACAGTTTATAAGTTAATTTCCACATATTATACGCAATTTAAAAAAAAAACGCTTGTGTGTGTGGGACAATGAAAATCGATGAAACCCCTCTTGTGTGAGCCCGGCCTGATCTGCCGATCTGCTATTTGTTTTTTATACTCCTAGTTGAAGTTGCAACTTTGTAAGTGAGTTGAACTTAACTTGATACAAACTTCTAACATGTTATTGAATATTCTAATAGCCGATCACTATCGCCAGAGGACTCTGATTCTCCGTATTTGCATCCCTAGTATTTCCGTCTATTCTTCCCTCCCCATGTGGTCTGCTTTGGCCTCGGGTGACCTAGGGTGGTCTCTATCACCTAACAATCAGCATCTCTTGGGTGAATGAGATCTGCCCCCTAGCAGATTGTGTGCCAGTTTCTGCGGCCGGTTTCTTCTGGTCACCCAGTGTCTCTCTGTGGGCTCTCTCTGAAGCCGTGCCAGGAGTTTCTGACGGTTCACCGCACATCGTGCCATTGTTGGAGCATTCTCTTTAGTTTACTTTGTCTACATAACTCCGATAGCATCTATCTCAGCAGCTGAGGATTCAGATGAACCTGGAACAAATAATTACCCAGCATGTACCATGTTATTATTCTCAAGCATGTGGACTTGGCAGAGCTGCTTGGGGCCCCTCTTTAAGGCTTTAAATCAGTTGGACATACACTTTTTCATCTTCAGCCATGCTTGAGGTTTGCTTCCCGCTGATGCCAGGCTGAGATGTGCCAGCTTACTGGGGACCACAATAATGGAAGGATTGCCCTGATTGTTTGCAGATTAATTTGACCATATCAGTTTTAGTAAAAAAAAGTGAGTTTTATGAAAATACTGCCGTTTCCTCCGATTTTACTAGCGAGTTTATTTATAGCTTGGTTGAGGTTATCCACCGTCTCCCACTATCATGGGATCTTCAGCTCCGAAATATGACAATGACGGTAAAGGTCGATATATTATGTACGGTATAAGTCTTAGGATGCTTAGCAACTTGTGTCTCTGACCGGGATGCATCTTGGTTGTCGTAACCTCACGTTTCCATGATAATACATAAGACAGTGATAAACTCGTCAAAAGTTTTTGCTGTTCGGTTTTCTTTCAGGTGGGGAAATCCATAGGCATTCAAAGGGAACTTGTCACCTTGGAACAGCAACGTAAACTGAGTTATGGCGCTGTTCAGGGAGGTAGAGGCGAGCCGAAGGATGGGTCAGACCCCTCAGCGGAGTTTAGCCCAGTGCCCGGTCAGTGACCCCACGTACCTGTCTGGCGTATGTGCCGGCCAGCGCACATGCACAGTGCAGATGACACTGTGCCGTCGCTATGGCGATGACATGACTCCCGCGACCATTCTGCAAAGATGATTGAAGAATGGCCACGGGACAGACGGCTTCCATTGACTTCAGTGGAAGCCGTCCGTGTGGCGCCCATACAAAATCGTAGCATGCTGCAATTTCTCCCCTGCAAGCGGAAAATTGCAATCGATTTCCGCTCATAAGCAGGAAGTCGCATATTGTCATAACATGCTATGGGTTGGCTTTGCTGCAGAATCTGGAGGCAGACGCCTGCTCCGGATTTCGCAATGCATATCCACCCGTGTGCAGGTGGCCTTACTCCTTCCAGCACCATACCCTGTTTAGGTCTGGTTTTCAGACGGCACCTGTTGTTCACCGGCAGACAGTGCTGGAACGAGTGAGTATAAAAATACTTCCCCGTCACCTCCTCCAACAGCCCCATAATTTAATTTATTCCGGGGTGACAGGTTCCCTTTAACGCCACAGGACATAAGGTTACACTTTGGGCACATGGTACCTAATGTAACAGGATGTACATTTACTCCCTGTGGATGGCACGGGCTCAGAAATGAAGCCGGTTGTGACTGACAGCCGGCCTGCTGCTGCAACAGCGGGAATAGTTTAGAACACTGAACCCCCACTGTTAACCTCTTACGCGGCATGTAAAGAGTTCACATAGGGAGCTTGATCCCTCTATGACGTTACTGTCATTATAGAGGGCCAATGGGTTGCCATGGCAACCGGACGCTGAGCAATGTGGTCCAGGCCTGCCGTGGCCTGTGATCACTACTGTAAGCTATAATGCATTGCAGTACAGAAGTAATGGGATGCATTATCATAGCGATCATAGCTTCTGCGGTTCAAGGCGCTCCGTACATATTTTGTATCATCGTATTCAGAACGCCCTGTACAAGAAATTGAATGCACTATTTATCCTGCATGGCAAAGAGTGTTTAAAAAACTGAAACAAAACATATGTACCCCAATATGGTACCAATAAAAACTACAGCTCGTCATGTAAAAGAACAACCCCCACAGAGCTCCGTCTATGGGAACAAAGATGTTACCAGAAGTGTAAGGCCTCCCTCACACAGGCGTTTGCAGAAACGCAGCGGTTTTCAACGCTGCATTTACTGCAGATTCCGCCCGGTTTCAGTAGCGCTGGCATGAGTTATGGCTGCATTTTGAGCACAGCTGAAAACGCAGCCAAGGCTGCTGATAAAAGAAAAAAAGTCAATACTCGCCTAGCTGGTGAAGTCGCTGTCCCCGGCACCGCTATCGGGACCTTGTGAAGGAGGCTGGTTGCTCTGATTGGCTAAGAGCCGCTGAGTGACAGCTGGCTGAGTCAATGAGAGCCAGCACTGGATGTGTCCAATCACAGCCATTCAATGAATGAATGTCTGTAATTGGACGCATCCAGTGCTGGCTGTGATTGGCTGAGTGGTCTGTCAATCAGCGACACTCAGCCAATCAGAGCAGTCTCTCGTTGGAGGCAGGGATTTCAAGTCCCCGTCACTAGAGAAAAGGTTCCCCTGCCGGCTGACAAGTCCCGAGAGCGCTGCCGGGGACAGCGACATTACCTGTAAGGTGAGTATTCTTTTTTTTTTTTTTTTATAAACTCAGGTAGTGTAGCTAGGGCGTTTAGCGCTGCCAAAATCGCTGTAACAAGTTGTGCTGCGTTTTCGGTAGTGCTGAAACCGCTGCCCATTCATTTCAATGGGCGAAACTGGGCTGAAAATGGCCAAAAATAGGACATGCAACGCTGTCAAAGCGCAGCATTGAAGACGCTGCATTTTCAGCCTTGTGTGACCAGCCCATTATAATGAATGGGAGCGTTGTACAACATTTAGCGCAGCGCTGAAAAAGCATTGCTAAACGCTGTACAAAGCGCCTGTGTGAAGGAGGCCTGAGGCACCGATGTCTCTTTTTTAATTTAGCCTAATGAATGTGATTACTGACACAAGAAATGTACCAGACAGGAGACCTTCTGACTTCTTGAGGTGCTATACATGATTTGTTATAGATTTAGCAACCTTTGTATATATCTGTATAACATTCTTCATCTGCTGAAGTAGTGGTGTGCCTGTCGCCATTCCCACCTATCCCTGTGCAGCTATTAACCCACGCTCTACTATTATACACTATTATTAGGGGCTTCTGGGGACAGAATGAAGATTGCCATCTCCATTTTGGGGCGGTTTCTCTGATTGAGAGACAATTGTAGGGTATACTAGGGATATTTGTTAGCACTCATTTGTGTACCAGATACGAAAGTGCAACACCAGGCACGATGTGGGTCTGAAATGTATTCTTTATTGATAGATGATGCAAATATCCAACGAAAGAGCACTGCCGGTGTGCTTACATGTTTTTGGAAAAAATGCCCTACTCGGAGGATTAAGTTAGAAATTTTGCCAAAATGTATAAGCCGAAAAAAGACACATGTCCATCTAGTTAAGCCTATCAACCTCCGAATGTTGGATCTCCTTCTTGACTTCAGTCTGGCAGTCGTAATAATCCCCGGCCTAAAAGTCATGTCATATTTTATGTATATGAGTAACCAACATTTCTGGTGTCTGTCAAAGATTTAGAAGTAGAAAGGTTGAAAAAAACAAAAATAGGGGTGGAGCTACCTGAATGGGGGAGTGATTTGGAAAAATTATAGGTAGAGGAATGTAGGATTCTTCTCTCTTGTTAAGATGGTGGGTTGTGGAAAAGACCTAGTTGTTCGGGTGCAGCCAACCCAATGGTAGTCGCACTGGCAGGTGAGACTATTCTGATGGATTAGTGAAGAAAAAAATGTGACTGAAATATTAATATAAAAAGACGCGTTTCGAAGCAGCGCCCCTTCCTCAGTTCTAGCTGGGGATACACCTTGTGTTGGCTCTCGGTATGTGCATGAGCTCTGCCTCTCTGCCTGGTACACCACGCACATACCAATAGTCAAGACTAGGTGTATCCCTGGCTATAACTGAGGAAGGGGCGTTGCCCCGAAACGCGTCTTTTTATGCTGGTTTAAGATAAAACGGAGAAGCTGAGCTTACTTTCTGTAGTGTACTGAACTTTATAGCTGCGCCTACATTTATCACATTTTTTTTTTCACCTTAAAGACTTAGAAGTCAAAGAAACAAAAAGTAACTTTCTGGATTTTCCAAACAAGGCGGAACGAAAAATAATTTGGAAGAAATCAAAAACGGGCAAGGAGATTTCACCAGCAGATTGTGATTTATAGTAGCATTGGCTAGACACTTTAACATAGTATGTAAGGCTGAAAAAAGACTCATGTCCATCCAGTTCAGCCTATTATCTCCCAATGTTGATCCAGAGGAAGGCAAAAAAAAAAAACCCAATAAAGTAGGTCAATTTTCCACTTTTTAGGAAATGGATGGAAATGTTTTTATTTTTTCTCTCTGTAAAGAAAGGAGCCCCCCCCCACCCCTCCCAACCTCCAAACACAAGTGTGAACATATCATTACTGACGCTCACATATTTTCCAGGCCGTTTTCTTGCGGGTTTAGTGGTGATATTTGTAGAAGATCATTTCTCTAATCCTAGAAGTTCTAAAGTCTTCATTTACGTCTTAGCCCCAGAATTAGCGTCTTAATAGTCATGTAGACACCGTCAATACATCCTCTTACAATATATATAGTTCTGTCTGTAGAGGATACAAATGCCACCTATTGTCCTCAGTGATCCGCACACACAGTATGTATGGCAGAGATTATAGGTGTTAGTCAACGATGGTTTCAGCAGGTTCGGGACAGGATTGGATTTGTCTGCCAAAGCCCCGCTTTGTTTGATGAAATCTCAGTATGAAGGCATAGTTATGTGTTTTGCCTTAAAGCTGAGCTAGAATATTTGAGGTGCATGAAATGGAGATGAATGCTTTGCCACCCTTCCATTCGAAATGCATGGAAGCTTAAGGGAGCCGAGCACAAGCACTTTCCATTTGGGAGGGGATGGGGGGCCTCGGCCTTTGTATTTGCTTTGTGGTGTGTGAATGAAAGATTTGTAAAATGTCATGGTTTTCCATTCTGCTCCTTTCTGAATGAGGACCAGAACACATACTGTCCTAACCCGGAGTGATTATCTTTAAAGTTTGACTGAGTTGGAGGGCTCTGCTCCATTTAAAGGGAAAGAGTAAGATTGCTTTTTTTTTCTTTGCCAGTTTTCATTGTCATTTATAATGTAATCCCCGTCCGTTTTCTGTGTGCGAGCAGAACATTTGGATATTTAAACCAATGCTTGATGTGGGTGGTAAAGGGTCATTTTTGACTAGCTGCGATTTATCATTAAAGGTATACTATGTTGAAGATAATAACAGTTTCTATATATAATGTATGTTTATTGGGAAATCAGGAGTGATAGCTATCCGCCAGAAAGCTGTCTCGTTTGCTTATTCAGCCCACATAATTACATAGTTGCTAAGTTTTACACCGACACAGGTCGATGAAATCCAACCTAGAACCCCACCATGTTGATCCAGAAGAAGGGAAAACCGTGTGAGATAAATGCCACTGGTCCCATCATCGTAATTAATTCATTCCCGTTTGCAAATATTGCTATCGGAATAAATCGCTGGATCAGGGTCCCATCTCCAGAAACCTTTACCCTTACGCCCAATGTCCATTTGTGGATTTGATTTGCGGAACCCGCAAATCAAGCCGCCCGTAGGGATGCATTAGTGTCCGCAAAACAATTGTAAGCATGTGGATGTCATTTTTTTTCCTGGCGTGCGGATTGCACGCGCGGGAAAAAAGAATCGCAGTGTGCTCCATTTTGGAGGGCTTCCATTGAAGTCAATGGAAGCCGTTGATGGTTACTGTAATTCTAAGTGGTACACAAGCGTAAAGGTTACAGTCTTTAGGAGAGGCACAATTGCTTAATGGTTTCTCACTCACTACTTGGATATATTGCACTTGAAGAGAAAAATTGGAAAGAAAACAGTTACAGATTGTCTAAAATAGGCTTTTTCCATACTGCAGCATGCACTACATAGGCATTATTCTGTGGGGTTGCACCAACTTGGATGTCGATTCCCTGGCACCTCCAGTGGTCACACTTGATGCCATTGAAAGCTTCTGCATATAATGTTTACACAATTCAAGTCCACAATTTGGGTTACCACCTTTTACGTGTCTCACTTTAACTTAATAGAACAGCACAGAACTTGTCAAACTTCTTCATTTATACCTCTTTGCTCTGGGTGCCATTTGTATGTTTCCTTACGTGCATGAGGACACCTACAGAGGGGGTGGGACCGTTACAGTAACTCATTCGTGCAGATTCCCCAGTTTCCTCCAATCATAGCACACACTGTCTCCTTCATGCCGTATTCACACGGTCGGGAGCGAGTTACACCCAAAATTCTCGGACACAACTTGCATTGCAAGAGCACAAGGACGCCCTGTTCAAGTGCTATGCAATGTGCGAGACACTACACATTCTAATGTGAGACTTGCACAAAAACAAGACATGAAACAATTTTTAAACCGCTGACCATTCATCCAAGTAAAAAATCGTTTGTATGAAAGGACCCATTCAAATGAATGGGTTCTTTTTCCATGCAAGTTTTGCGGGTCTCAGACAAGGGCAGAAGTCGGGTGAGAATATTGGCCTTGTGAATACAGCCTTAGTCTGAGCTGGCATTTCATCAGCCAATGGTGTAACCAGTTCTAATATGATGTAGAACTTGTTGGGGCTTCAATGATGCTTCGGAACAATGCAGTCACTGGTTCCCTTTCAACACTCGACAGCTATTGCAGCTCTGTTTCAGTCTCGATTGACCTCTCTCAGGATTTCTGATTCTAGAACCCATTTTCACGCAAGCTCCACTTCTCTCCAGGCTTCATTCACTGTCTTGGCTTCTCTCTCTTAGCCCACTAGTGTGCTCCCTGGGGGCTGACTAGCCCCATACCTTCAATCAGTAGCACAGCAGGTTTTTTTGTTACTCGTGTACCTACTGTGCACGTTCACCAAAAGTGCCAAACTCACATAGTTGTATGGGTGTACCCTATTGATCCCATACATATGGTGTGGCACAATGCTTCTAGCATCAATCAGGTGGAAAAGCACTGAAATAGTGAATATCTTACCCAAATGATTACCATTTTGTTTTTGGTATAAACAATTATTGTCTATTAATTAGAAAGTCCTTCTACAGATAAAGTCTGGTGATTACAGCAGCCTTGGTAAAGCCCCATTTACACACAACGATTATCGTTTGAATGAATGATTAGCTGAAAGAATTAATGACTTTTTTGCATAGAAATACTGAGCATTTAAACATACAGATACTCCTCTGAAATCCTCTCTCTTTCCCTTATTAGTTAAAGTAAACTCTGTACATGTTGTTTACTCAGGTGGAGGTGTGTTTATGCGAGGAATCTCTGGCCAGCAGGTTTTTAATTAGCGTGAAGAAAACCCATCATCTTCTGCTGGCATGAGTAAACAAGTAGTCATTGTTTGCCCTGCTAAACACAATCACGCCTCCCCTCAAGTTGTTCAGTCTTTCAAAGACTGAAGAATTCCATTTAAATGAAGCAAAAAGCAAACAAACTACCGACCATTTTTAGGCAGGCTGAAACTCGTTGATAAACGACAAGTGAGGGAACAGTGCACAATGGCTTCACGTAGCAATTATAATAATTATCACTCAGTTTCACTTGTTTGAATGCATTTTGAGCAATAATCGTTGCATGTAAACGGTCTTTTACTGTTCAAGCAGTGTGTAGGACAGAACGAACAGCAGAGGCGTATCTTGAAGCTTCTGGGCCCCAAGGCAAAAATTGTCTAACACTGAAATTAGATTTTTGACATATTTTGAATGAAAACTAAGATTTTTTCCGAACTGACTTAAGCTTGATGTCTTTTTCCGCTGTGATTCCATAACCCTCCTAGAACACTTTTAGTAAATGACCTCTGTTCCATCCACACAATTGGGTGGAAAAACAAAGCAAACACGTATTCATTGACCTGCAGATTTGGAGCAGCTAATATGAGATAACACTCGTCTCCATGTAGAGGGGATATCTTGGAATAATGTCTTGGCCACAATAAGGGAGTGTGAAGGCTGACCGCTGATGAGTGAACTCTCCTCGGAGGAGACCTCTTGTGTGTTGTTGCAGTTGTACAGGAAATGAATGTGTATTTGTCCTCGGTATGACAAGGTGATGGGATCAGGTTTAGCTGATATTCGACCTTGAGACATATGTAATCAGATTAATAAAATATGTTCTTAATGAGCTGGAGAAACACTTTTTAGTGCAGTTTTTAACCTACTGGATTGATTTTTGCATTGAAATATCACATCTAATTACAAAGCCGGAATATTGGGTTATATGGAAAATGAAATATAACGCTAATATGTGGCCGGGTTACGAGCAGCAATAATTATTTACACATATGTCTATTGAAATGATGTATCTGGGCCAGCAGTTATTTGAGACTTAAAGGGGTTGTCTCACGCCGAAACGGTTTTTTTTTTTATTCAATAGGCCCCCCGTTCGGCGCGAGACAAACCCGATGCATGTGTTAAAAAAAACAAACGGGTAGTACTTACCCGAATCCCCGCGCTGCGGCGACTTCTTCCTTCTTCTTACTTACCTTAGTAAGATGGCCGCCGGGATCTTCACTGTGAGGTCCATTGCCGATTCCAGCCTCCTGATTGGCTGGAATCGACACACGTGATGGGGCGGAGCTACAAGGAGCAGCTCTCCGGCACGAGCGGCCCCATTCAGAAGGGAGAAGACCGCACAGCGCAAGCGCGTCTAAAATCGCCAGAAGAGGCGATTTTAGACGGATCCATGGAGACGGGGACGCTGGCAACGGAACAGGTAAGTGAATAACTTCTGTATGGCTCATATTTAATGCACGATGTATATTACAAAGTGCATTAATATGGCCATACAGAAGTGCATAACCCCACATGCTTTCATGAGACAACCCCTTTAATAAATGTTACTGTGATACAAGAAGGACTTTGTGTATTCTTGCCTTAACCACTTCCTGACCACACCACGTAAATATACGTCATGTTGTCGCAGGGGGTATATGAAACGGGTTCAGGAGCCGAGTCGGCTGCATACCAGGCTGGCAGCTATTTTGGACAGCCGCTGGCAACTGCTGCGGTCAGAGTTGGCCTCAAATCTGGCAGTTAACTATTTAGATACCACATTGAAAACAGCCTGCACATCTAAACAGCCATCCAGATAGATGGGTCCCACCTGTGCCCCTTAGGACCCCCAGGATGCAATTGTGGAGTCATTGTGGCAATAAAACTCGAATATCCACTATTAAACTTTATTGCTAAAATTGTTTCAATAATTATTCTTTTGAATTCAATTTTCCAGCTTTTATTTCAGTTAACAAAACTGGATATGCCATAAAAATCACACCTATCTCTAGTTTTGGCCACTACCTTCCCCAGACCAGCTGTACGCAGTGGTTGGGGGTGGTTAAGGTTGTCTGGTGGATGACCAAAACAAACCCAACAATTCAGCCATTACGTATTTTACCCCTGCAAGATATTTAGTATTACATTACCTTGGAATGTGTTTTGATTTGATCTATGTGTAGCTTACTAGATCTTTAGTTGTGATTTTCCTGACCATTATTAGAGATTTTTCACACTAGCGATTTCGTTTTCATTTTGCTGTTCCGTAGTGGAAATTACAAAACAGAAAAGGTTTATTTTCCAGCCTGTAGAAAAGGATTGAAACAGAAGACCTTCCATTTCAATCCGTTGCCGTATTTTCCGTCTCCATTCCATTTTTCACACTGCAAAACAAGCTCGGACTACCGCATTTTTGATTCAAGTTGCTGAAACAGAATAGAGACGGATCCGTTTTTGATTGCATTGTAGCCAATGGGAAATGGATAAATCTGGAAAAGAATCAATTTTTTCGTTTCCAGTTTTGTTTCCTAAGCATGCACAGTGATGGCTCAGTGAACAGTAGAACTCCAACACTGCAAGGTAACAGCGCTAACCACGGGCCCACCATGCTTCTTATTTATTCTCCAGGAAAGGAGAAAAGACTGAATAAACTTTCTGTACAGATGTAATCCATCGTCGGATTTGATCCTAGGACTCCAGTGCTACAAGGCAATACTAACAACTGAGCTAGCACATTTATTTTTCTTCCTTGTCTGGAGGAGAACAAGAAGAATAAACACAAAGAGAACATTAAAACTCCATACAGATGTTGGTCGGATTTGAACCTAGAACTCCAGCACTGCAAGGCAACAGTGCTAAGGACTGAGCCATCAGGCTTGTTCGTTCTTCCTCCTCCAGAGGAAGAAATGATTTTCAGGAAAGGGCTTCTATTTCAAGCCCTTCCCCGAAAATCATCACCGCGATTCCATTGCTTTCAATGGGGCTGCAGCAGTGCCGGTCCCATTGAATGCAATGGGATAGCATCGGGACCTCTGCAACAGCTGTGACAGGGCTTTCGGATGAAGGAATCCCCTGCCTGTCACAGCTGTGTCATGGAAGCGTGATGTACTCCCTATGTTTTCAATGGGGCTGGCGCTGCTGCTGCCTCCATTGAAAATAATAGGCGATATCGCAGATTTTTCTTTGTGATGTGCGTTAACAGTGAAGACATTGCTAATGAGAATGAAACCATTGAAAATCATTGGTGTCATTATCATGCGTTTTCACTCACTCTCGCATCACAGGGAAGTCGTATTGCCAGTGGGTGTGAGCCCTTAGTACAATTTAATGCACCATATAATGTACTGAAAAAATGTTTACTAAAATTCTAAGCGGGTTAAAATGAAGGCTCCCAGGCCTGCCTTGGATTACTTCCTATTAAGCAACCATAAGCTCACCCCCTTCAATTGAACAGGGTATAATTTTCTATGGATCAGCACCAAAATTCACGTCAAAATCTATACCGAATGGTGTGGATTTGTTGCATAATTTTTTTCCACTGTGTAAATCTACAGCAAGTCGGCTAAGTTTGACTGCACCCTCAAGTGGGAAAAGTGTTGTCTTTTAAACTTTGAATATTTTTTTTTTGTAATAATTAAAAAATCTTTAACTTTACTTTTAAGTCCCACTAGGGGACTTGAACTTATGATTGCTTGATCACTTGCCCAGTATACTGCAATACTTCAGTATATTGTACTTTTAACAGCAATCTGTTATGCCACAGGCATAGGTAGAATTTTTGAGCTTGCTCCAGATATACCCCATGAACATTCACTGTACATGTATAGTGGGTGTCACCAAGAGGTTAGATTTTACATTCAAATATTCACTAAATTTACATATTTAGACTAACCAACTTTTAAAACATTATTCTAGTATACAGGGTTATTCAAAAAGGAGGAGCAGATTTAGGGGATTAGGTACAAACAAACTACAAAAGACAGGTACACAATCTGTACATCACTGAGAAGAGGAAGGTTCAAAGTTTTTTATGACATACCAGTAAGACATACACACCGCAGCACTGGGTCTCTCCTTTACAGTTTTATGGCTCTAGAGGTGTATATGCATATGCGGTTGAACTAATTTATTGTGCCACTTGTAAATGTTCTTCTGACAAGGCAGCTGTTTTTGGAATCAACGCCAGAATTCCCTTTGCACTTGAACAAAGGGCTCATACTTCGGAAACTCAAGCAGACAAAATGATTTCTCCGGTTTTGTCACCATTTTCCTATAAACTGTAAAGAACAAGAATCAGTGCTGCGATGTGGCAGAAAATGTAACTTACTGCTGCGCCATAGAAAACTTTGAACCTTCCTCTTTTCAGTGATGTGTGGATGGTGTACCTGTCTTTTGTAGTTTGTAACTAAATCCCCAAATCTGCTCCTTCTTTTTGAATAACCTTGTGTATCTTTTTGGATTCATAGCTGTCTGATAGAATTCAGCTGTTCAATGCACTAAATATAAGTAATCTCTAGTTTCTTCCATAAAGTCCATCTCTTCCTAAACATTTTACCTTTTTCAGTCCTTTGTTCTCTATAACATAAGATGGCAGTTTAAGTCTCTCCATCAGGGTTCCATTGGTCTTTAATGCCGAGAATAGCAATGTTTGTTGCTCTGTTCCAATATAAACAGTTAGGTGCCAGTGAGATCTGTTGCACAACAGATATGTCATTAAAGGGGTTGTCCCGCGGCCAAAACGAGAACATTTTCACACCCCAGTCCCCCATGTTAAGCAAGCATCACAAACTACCCATGTAAATCGTTTTTTTATAGCGTTTCTACTCACCATGAAGCTGTTTCATGAAGTTATAAAAATCTTCTTCCAAGATGGCCGCCGTCATTTCCCAAGGTGCACCGCTGGTCTTCTCCCATGGTGCACTGCGGGTCTTCTCCCATGGTGCACTGCGAGTCTTCTCCCATGGTGCACCGTGGATGTTCTTCTCCAGTCTGAGCTCCACTGCCGATTACAGCCACCTCATTGGCTGATCGGCACCACGTGACGGGAGCGGAGCTACGCGATGATGCTGAGAAGGGGGAGGAGCCAGGACACAGCTCGTGAGCCCGGACCCTCCAGAAGAGGAATCTTCAGTGCGCAAGCGCGACTGTTCGTGCGACCAGAGCAGAAGTTTAGTCGTCGCCATGGAGACGGGGACGCCAGCACCGGAGGGGGTAAGTGTATAACTTCTGTATGGCTCATATTTAATGCATGATGTATATTACAAAGTGCATTAATATGGCCATACAGAAGTGCTTAACCCCACTTGCTGCCGCGGGACAACCCCTTTAACTCTGTCTGTTAATAAAGGATACCATGACATTAGTGTGATCAGGAGCTGAAAGATATAAGCATTATCTTTAGTTCTAGCATTTTGTATACTTGCGACAAGTCCTTGTGGCTTTAACATTCGCAGTTCACATTTATAAACCGGTCCCTTTATAGATACGTACGGAGTACCTACAGCGGATGACTCTCTTTAACCTATTAACGCTAATCTTTTAGACAATGGAGCTGTTTATAGTGAAATGCATTAAACCACTTGTGTTGTTTCAAACTCTTCAAATGGAATAAACACATTTTTCGCCCTGTACAACATTAGGATATGCATCTGATACGGGGCAGGTGCCATACTTGCTGCCACGATCCTGCAGTAAGTGTGCTGGGAGCTTTTCAGTCGGTTGCAAAAACGTGAATCTCCAGGAATAAATAAAAAGTCCTACACTGCAGTACTTGCTATAAGCTTTAGTGCTGCAGTGTAGTTCATTAGCAGTGACCGCCTTCTTTCTGAATGTCAGCAATTTAAACATCTGTGCTGCAACTGACTGTGAGCCCCGGCAGCATTCTGCCCTGTGGGAACATACACTTATGTTCACATGTAGCAGCCTTGATGCTCGGCTGAAAAAATAATCTGCAGCAAATCAGCAGCAAAATCTACACCACATGTTAACGATTTGCTGCAGAACATCTGCAGCTAGTTAGCTACTTATGAATGTACCCTTAGGCTAGTTTCACATGGTCAAGCGCGATATCGGCGTGTGACACTTGGCCCAATATCGAGCTCGGAAACATGCAATTTCTTGCTGATGCAAGACGTCTTTGTGCCCAAAACGCCTCGTATCACTAAAGGGAAGTAGCGATCCTCCGGGAAACCTTGCATTACACTTGCATGCTGTGTAATGCTTTCGCCGGCCCCATTGAAACAATAGGCGATGCTTTCCAAGAGATCCCCTAAACATAAGACATACCATGAAGAATGGCGTTCACATTTGTGTGAGACTCGTGCGCCTCGCCACCTACAACTCTCGCGCCATTTTCTTGGCCGCGTAAAAGCAGCCTTAAGCTATATTCACCTGTAGCAGATGTTGGTGTGGATCCATGTCACAATCTGCACGTAATGCATGGATTTTGACTTGGATTTCATCCCTTCATTTTAAGAGGCGAAATCTGTGCAAAAATACACAACATACATTGATATTTCAAATCCACACCGCGGGTAAGTTTATGCGGCAGACTTTCTCCGTACTGCGGGGATAAGATCTCCTGAAATCTTCTCCACACTCATGGGACGGTAGAATCCTGCGGATTTAGGGCGTATTTTAGGTTTATATTACACGCGTATCTTGTACATGCCTATGGTGGTCATTAGAGATGAGCGAGCACCCAAATGCTTTTCCTAAAATTCAAGAGCTCTACTCGAGTAACGAACCCCATTGACTACAATGGGAGACTCGAGCATTTTTGTATGTGGGACGCCGGGTTCCGAGATTCTTTTTTTTATTCCTAGTCTCTCTCTCTCCCTCTTCCTCTCCGTCTCTGTCTCTTCCTCTCCCTCTCCCTCTCCCCCTCCCTCTCAACTCCGCTCCTCTCCCTCTCAACTCCGCTCCTCTCCCTCTCAACTCCGCTCCTCTCCCTCTCAACTCCGCTCCTCTCCCTCTCAACTCCGCTCCTCTCCCTCTCAACTCCGCTCCTCTCCCTCTCAACTCCGCTCCTCTCCCTCTCAACTCCTCTCCCTCTCAACTCCTCTGCCTCTCAACTCCTCTGCCTCTCAACTCCTCTGCCTCTCAACTCCTCTGCCTCTCAACTCCTCTGCCTCTCAACTCCTCTCAACGTGCCTGTGTGTAATCACATCTAATTGCTTGACGAGACTCCGCTTTGTCATTAAGAAACTATTTGTTCCCGTCCCTCACATGCGGATGAAGTGTCTGGCCGTCCAAGAGAGAACAGCATGCTCAGTACAAAGTGTTATCCAGAAGGTGGGCTGTACAGACCACCCTGCTGACAGATGCCTTAGAATGCCTCATCATTGCTTTCATTCTATTTCAGGTCTTCCTCATTGTTTCGCCATTATCTGTACTTTTCAACTGGAGAGATGAGCTGGAGACATGGGGATATTTCAAGCTGACTGTCATTCATGGGAACCGGAAAGATTTCGAACTAGTGCGATTAAGACAAGGGAAATATGAAATCGCTTTAACTACTTACGAGACTCTTCGTCTGTGTTTAGATGACCTAAATAGGTAAGTGGGATGCAGCAACGTGAAATAAGGCTTGTGATGTGAGAATTGGAGCTCCATATCTTTTCCATAGAACAGTAACTTCCCGTACTTCTTATTCCTCATTGTCCTTTTATTTATAAGAAATGAACAATAAACAAGATGTAGCTTTGGACTCGTTCTATATGATCAGTGTCCTTCTGTAGGTGAGATCTCCAGAACTGAACGCAGTATTCCAGAAGCGGTCTTATTAGAGCTCTATCTAGTGGGATCACAATCTCCCCCTTTCTACTGCTTATACCTCTAAACTTTTAAAGGGGTTATCTCAGGACAAAGCATTTTTTTCTGAGATGATGAGCCTGTTGTTAAAAAAAAATAAATAAAAGAAGCAATACTCGCCTCACCTGATCCCCTGTCACTTTTGTTCCGCTGGTCCCATGCTGCTCTCCATCTCCGGCTGCAGCACTGATGATGTCCTGACAAGTGACCGCTGCAGCTGATCGCTAGCTGAAGTCAGCTGGTAATTGGCTGCAGCAGACATATGTCCTTGGTGTTGGTGACATCATCTCTAGCTTGCTGCAGCCAAAGTCGAAGAGTATTAAAGGGAGAGGCGAGTATTAATTCAATCAGGCTGAACAGATCCCCCCCCCCCCTCCTTTCCCTAATAGACCCTTTTGCCATAAAGTAAAAGCCTTCAAGTGGTACACACAACTTTCTAGTTTCTGCTTCATGGTTGATATCTAATACTCTAGTGCTGGGCTGTGACGTGGATTCCTGCGATACTTCCGCTGTGCTCACTGCGGAAGTATCGCGGGGCGGACAGCTTCTATTGACTGCAATGGAAGCCGTCCGTGCAATCTTCCGCACAAAATAGAACATGCCGAGATTCTCCCCCACGAGCGGAAAATCGCAGTTGATTTCCGCTTGTGGGCAGGGGAGAATCGTTTAACATTGCATGTCTATGGTCGGACATGGCTGCGGAATTCACGGCGGGTGTCTGATCGAGAATTCCGCAGCGATAATCCGTCCGTGGGCATTTAGTATTGTATGATTGATGAAAAAAATGTTTAGGCTTAAGGAGAATCCAGAAAAGCAAAGCACGTAGCTATTGTTTCCCCCCTAACTTCTATATACGTGACCTAATGGGAATATGTTCCTCTCCTTCTATCTACAGTATAGAGTGGTCAGCAGTCATTGTAGATGAAGTTCATAAAATAAAAAATCCAAAGGCAAGAGTGACAGAAGTCATGAAAGCGTTAAGGTGCAAAATTCGTATCGGACTTACAGGGACTATACTACAGAACAACATGGAGGAGTTGTGGTGCGTTATGGACTGGTAAGTGTCTTTGGGACATTCTGTTTTCAGAACTGCTTTCCTTCGCCTGCCGCCATTGCTATAGCGGTGTAAGCAGACTAGGCCGGGCTTGGGCTGCTTTTAGGAGGGCGCTTTCTCACTCTCCACAGCTCTGAGCTCTATTAACAGTGGAGACTAGGGTCCCTTTGACACGGAATGATTATCATTCAAAATATCGTTGGATTGCGCAAATTTTGGACAATAATCGTTAAAAGTAAACATGACCAACGATGGTTTGCTTATCGTTCGTTTTTTGCAGGCATTTCATTTTACGCTCGTTACATGTAAACAGCGTGATTAGGAACGAACATTTGGTTCTTAAATATTTCTACACAATACATGCCAATTGACATAAACTGAAAATGATAACTTCTTTATTCTTTCACCTTTTCCAAAGCGCTCCACTTGATTTTGCTACATGTTTGGCGCACTCATTTGAAAATATTCACAGCGTCAGATTCATTAGGAATTGGACTTTTATGATTAAATTAAATAGGCTGTACAGCGTACATGTTTTAAAGGGAGTGTCTACTCTTGGCAATCCCTTTTATTTAGTAGCGTCTCTTTAAATAAGTTGATCACCTGCTGCCCTACTACTTGGATTACCAGTGATCAGCTACAGTCTTGGAAACATAAGCATTTCATAGTGCCCTTTGAAATCAATGCAATCTCCGTGTAATGCATGGGCAGTTCTTCATAGGCAGGTTCACTTTCGGTTTACTTCAGCTTATTAACCCTTTCCAATCCAATTTGTATCCTGGTTTTCCTAGGGGGCTTACTCTTTTTCTGCTGTTATACAACGGTGCTATCTGCTGGCTAAAGCCAGTACTGCATGAGGTGACACGTTGGATAAGCTCCGACAGCACAGAGGCTGGCAATATACAGTAAGAGAACCCTGACGGATTTCTTCCAACATTGGAGCTGTACAGCCTTAAATCATAATGTCTTCAGAGGTCAGTCAGTGGACTGGAAAGGGTTAATGGAGGTTCTATTAATCTAAAACAGATTTTCTAAACCAGTCATCGTTTTTATGTAAATATTAAAATTTCGTCTAAGGCATAAACTTTTCATTTTGAAGAGGTTGTCCAGTTACCAGACAACATCACCTCAATAGCACTCACTGTAGTAAAATAACAAACTGAGCAGTACTTGCCCTCCACTGCCGCCAGGAACCAGTGCTGCAGCCCCGCCGTGGTCCCAATGTCTGTTGTGACAGCTGACATCACCAAAAGTCAGGCAACCGGCGCAGTGTTGGCATTCACCTCTCCTGGCATCATGGTGCCCTGATGTGAGCGCCAATGCCAGGAGAACAAACAGTGATACTACAGCATCTGATTGGCAGCAGTGGTCACCTGACCAAGCAGACAACGTGGCCACAGCAGTGCCTCAGCCCTGGATCCTGGTGGCAGAGGAGTGTAAGTACTGAGCAGTACTAACCTCTGAATGGATGCTGTATAATGAAATTCTTATTCAGTGTTAAAAAATACTATATGAATGTGTTCTTATTTTAATTTAGGGCTGTGCCTGGCTGTTTAGGCGGCAGAACCCAGTTCATTGAAGAATATTCACATCCAATAGAACTCGGCCAAAGACATAATGCCACAAAGCGAGAACTAGCCACGGGAAGGAAAGTGATGCAAAAGCTGGCTTTGAAAATGTCTTCATTGTTCCTTAGACGTACCAAGGCACTTATAAGTAGCCAGTTACCGAGAAAGGAAGATCGGGTTAGTAAGCCACTGTTATGTATTCAATGTATGGCAGAGAAAGATTTGTAGAAGTTTGTACATATATCTTTTTTAACTTTGTCAAAATTTTGAAGAAGAAAGAAGGCGGGTTGAATATTAGTAGAGGTGACCAATGGCAGCCGGTGAGAGAGAATAGGATCACTGATGCAGGTAGTAGGGCGAGAAGAAGGATGATGATACTTGGCAGTGAAGGAAACAAAGTTGTTACTTTCAGTTAAGTGGATATAGCCAGGTTTGTAGTGCAGAAAGTCTTGTTCCTCTATTAGAAGTTTTTACATAAAAGCTTGAGACAGTTCATTCAAATTTACGTCTTGGCAACGACGCGTTTCAACCGACTAGCGGTCTTTCGGCCGTTTCAAAGATTATCTTTGTGTATAGACGGGCCTTTACTTAAATTTTAGTTTTCCTGTAAAGTTTTATCTATCCATTGTATGTCTTTCATTTGCAGACAGTCTACTGTTCCCTGTCGGAGTTTCAAAAGGCCATCTACCAAGCAGTCCTGGAGACTCCTGATCTCAGATTAGTTCTTCGGGGCGGTGAGCGGTGCAGTTGTAATAGTGGCAAGAGAAGGAGAAATTGTTGTTACAAAGTAAGAAAATGGTTGTGTTAATTTTTACGTCCTTATCTGTAGGGATGTATAAACTAGTGGTGGCTGCAGGCAGAAAGAACTTTATACTTTCAAGGGGCGGTATCATAATTGCCTGATAAGCACAGACTCCGCATCTAGGACTCTCTCCTATCAGGAGAATGGTGTTCCCATAACCCCTTGTTTATCAGTTCACAGCTACTGTAGTCTCCATAATGTTCACTGGAGAGGTAGCCACACTTGCACATTGCCTTCTTCATTGAAGTTTAAAGGGGTTGTCTAGTTGTAAACTATTGATAGCCTGTCTTTAAAATGGGCCATTAATAGTAAATGGGCAGGGATTAATCACCCGGGTCGGGGTGCGTGTGCACTGAGCTGCTTTTTGCAGGAAGTAGACAGCTCTGTTCTTACTGCAGTGGCCAGGCCTGGTAATACAGACAAAATTTCCATTCGTTTCAATGCTAGCAATACCAAGCCTAACCACTGTAGTAAGAATGGAGCTGTCTGTTTCCTGCAGAAATCAACAAATGCATCAGTCCAGGGAACAACTGATTGTTGGGGGTACCAAATGACGGACTCTCTACCACCTTAGGATAGGCTATCAATAGCTTACAGCTGGACAACCCCTTTAATAGGGTGTTGCAGAAAGATCTGAGCAAGCAGGGGTGCTACTTGTGTCTATCAGGCATATATGGCTTATCCTGTGGATATGTCATAAACGCTTAAATTGGAATACTCCTTTAATTGTCTAGTCACAGATGACAAGCTTCACAGAGGGTTAATGGTGGTCCTGTTTGGGATCATCCATGAAGCAACCCTGTGCTCTGTTACCAGTTTTGCAATAGAGAGATGCACTCTTGGAAGATTTCCATTTAGTATCTCGGTAATGAAGTAGAACTTGTAAGTCCCATTTTTAAAACCGGTTCCTATGTGAACTTGTCTTGTTAGAATTTGTAGCCACAATCTACTGTGAAGTCATATTGTGCACTTGTCACTATGAGACATAGACCATACATTATGTACGCACTGTAGGTTATAGAATGCTTCCTTTCGATATTTTGTAGCATGGTAGAGTTACACAATTGCCTCTCAAGGCCGCGGTCAGACAAACGTGTTTTTTTTGTGCTCCTATGTGCCCCTGAAAAACATCCACTCCTTGCATAAGCTGAAAATGCACGAATGGGCAAGGTTTCATATGCACAGCGCTCTACGAAGGGCACCTCATCACTGAACACTGACAGCACTGTCACAGTGTTCAGTGATGATGGAACTTCCCGCAGGGATGAAAAAAATCCCCTGCCACAGCTGTGGCAGAGGAGCGCAATACTATCCCATTGCTTTCAATGGGTCTGGCGCTGCTGCCGCTCCATTGAGAACAATGGAGTGATGGCAATCCCCGAGTTTCAATTCCCTGAAAATAAGCCCTAGCTGCTGGCAGAAAAACTAAATTATACTGGCAAAATGCGCACCTATGTCCTATCTTTTTTTAGGTTTGTGCTGTTTTGCGCTGCTAATTCCGCGCATATGAACGCTTCTATAGGAATCCATTGGTTATTTTAGAAGCTTGCATTATGTGTGCGCAAAACACACGCTCGTGTGACCGAGCCCTAATGGAGCCTTGGACATTGAAGTCTACAGTTGACACATCCTTGACCCTGCAGTTTATGTGTCTGCTTGCTTAAGTAGGGAGACAAATAAAGTGTACCCTCCAGTCCACTGGAAACATTATAAAGTCATGTCTTGGGAAAGGCTGTTAAAGCGTCTGTTCCTATGGTTTGTCTGTCGCAATAATGACTTTGTGATATATGGCGGCCTGTTGTTTTTGGCCGGTTAGAATATTACACTCATTCAGGCTTAACTAAGGAAACATGCAATTATCTGATGTCATTATAACCATTTGAACATCTTACAAGAAACAGTGCGGCACTGTGTGGAACTTAAAAAACTGCAACAAGAGTTACATATAACTGTATGTTTTATATTATGTCCTTTAAACTGTGGGCAAGTTCTAATAGTCATTATGGAGCTTTAACGTTTAATGCAACACTATGTTACAATTACAATGTGGCCAAAGCACAACATACTAGAACTTCCCATTGTAAGGATAATAGGGTTGCATATGTCTGGGTTGTTGATTTGCAACCTTCAGAGATGACCACGTTTATAGATCTACTAGTAATTCATAGGAAATTATATAGTACCAGTGTTTTTGGTGGCACAATGCGCCACACAGCTCTGCTACATGCATGCCACACACACAGCACTGCTACATGTACATCACATACAGCTCTGCTACATACATTCTTCATACAATAGGGAGGAACAGCAGCACATCACAGTCCTGCACACACTGATCACCTCCTGGTCATGTAATCCCGAACTACTCCCACACAGGTGACTGATCACATGACGGTGACAACACAGGTGCTGTAAGCACACGGCTGCTGTAGGTGTTCGTTAGTATTCTATCCTCCTACAAACCACCGCGGCCTCAGTCGCTATGGAATACTAATGAACACCTAACCGGACAGCAGTCATGTGCTTAGAGGACCTTTGATGACACGACTGTCATGTGATTGAGGGCGGAGCATGTAACTCACTCACTTGGGCTGAAGGACCTTTGATGATGTCATAGTCATTTGATCAGGGGCAGAGCATGTAACTCACTCTTGCTCTGCCCATGATCATCCCGAGTGAATGAGTTACATACTCCACCTCTAATTACATAAAGGTAATGTCATCACAGGTCCTTCATCTGGAGGTCATCCCGATTGAGTGAGTTATGCATCTCCTACAAATCCCTGTGGCCTCAGTTGCTATGGAATAGGTCCTGTGATGACGTCACCGTCATGTGATCGGGGCGGAGCATGTAACTCCAGATGAAGCGCCGTCATACTCCGCCCCTGATCATCCTGAGTTAGTGAGTTACATGCTGCGCCCCTGATCACATGACGGTGACATCATCACAGGTCCTCTTCCATAGCAGCTGATCAGGGGCGGAGCATGTAACTCACTGACTCGAGATGAAGAACCTTTGAAGACGTCACCGTCATGTGATCAGGTGTGGAGCATGTAACTCACTCACAGACGGATAAGTAATCGTTAGTAGTTTGATAGCAGTATAGATCTAGCATGGCTATCTCTGTCCTAGAAACAGGAGTAGTGTTTATCACTACCAGCATTTCTATCCTTCCCCATTTTTTCAATTATCATTAAAAATGTGATATGTGCGAGCTAGCATAGAAAGGGGCAGTAGAAGATCGTCGGTCTCCTTGATCGAAGTTAACTTTTATATGTAAACAACAGTTTCACAGTTAAAATCCACATAAATGATGAGCAAATTAAAAAAGAAAGTGCTTCATTTTTGTCAACTGTTTGTGAAGTACTTGTTAGTTATTGTTAAAGTGCTGCTAATTTTAGGGCGCTGAACATGTGAAAAGGGTTTCCAATACTATAATAATAAAGGCGGAACTAAACGAGTGACAAACTGATTCAGATGAAGAGAGGACCCTGCTTGTGGGAGGGGGAAGAAGGCAAGTGAGGGCAGATACTGCTCATATGGTAGTGTACAAGAGAGACACTGTAGGTGGCATGGAGGACAGCAAAAAAGATGGTGGTTTGGTGCAACTCTCCAAAAATTATTTGAATTTTCAGAACTATTAGATGTAACTCTTTCCTTTAATTGATAATACCAACAACCAGAAGTGGAAAACGCGTTTTGGAGCAAAACCCCTTCTTCAGTTCAGTTGGATTAAATACTAAAACAGTTGAAGACCTGAGCAGGAGAAGTCCCAACTGTGGAGGATGCCATTGTAGAGTATTATTGGAACCTTAGCAACTTGAAATCAACTGTAGAAAGGTGAGAGATGAGTATTTGATAACAAGGAGTCAAGGTGATTATCATCACTATTGATATCATGTAGTCATTAGGCCCCCCTTCACTTCCCCAAACAGCACTGTAACTCAGTTTATGATGCTGCTCCGTGGTGACAGGTTCCCTTTAAGAAGGGCTTTGAGTTGAAAAGCTAGCAACAATCAGAAGAAGAGCTGGTAATTAGAATGAAAACATCATTTAATTATTTTATAGTCAAAGGGGTTGTCCCACGAAAAGAACCTGGCCCTTATCCACAGGATACCACGTGTACTCGGCTATCTCAAGCAATCCGGTTGAAATGAATGGAGTGGTAGTAAGCATTCGTGACCACCACTTCATCCGTTCGGGATAATCAGAACCTCTATTCTCCTGATTAGTGGTGGTACCAGTAGTCAGACTCATAGTGGTGAGATACTTATCACCTATCCTGTAGATAGCGGATCAGTTCTTTATGTGTGATGATGCCTGTAAAAAAAAACAATAGTCATATGTGGGTCATACTCTCTTTGCAGTTAAATTTAAGAACTATGTAATTGTTAAGCCCAAGGCCACATGAGTGCACAATCAAGTCCTTTATCAGTATGTTGGAAGGGAAGGGAGGGGGGGGGGCGGCGGACTTGTTATTTGTATAGCGCCAACTTATTCCACAGCCCTTTCGGGTAATTTATTTATTACCTCCCAGCAAGCCGGGTAGTCATTATACCGACCTCGGAAGGATGGAAGGCCTTGAGCCTGCTACCTGAACCTTGCAGGGATTGAACTTGCAACCTTCAGGTCATGAGCGAGAGTTTAGGACTGCATTCTGCTGCTTTAACACTTTCCAATCCACTGTCTAACCTCTGAAGACATTATGATTTAAGGCTGTACAGCTCCGATGTTGGTAGACATCTGTTGGGTTTCTCTTACTGTATATTGCCAGCCTCTCTGTTGTCGGAGTCTATCCAATGTGTCACCTCATGCAGTACTGGCTTTAGCCAGCATATAGCGCCGTTGTATAACAGCAGTAAAAGAGTAAGCCCCCTAGGAAAACCAGGATACAAATTGGATTGGAAAGGGTTAACACTGTGTCATACGAGACCCTTAAAATAAACTTTTTTTTTTTTAAGAATTTTTTCTACTAGAAATGTAATTTTACCAGTTGACCTCCTTAGGCTTATCAAAAAATCTCAAGATGTGTTAAAGGAGATGTCCCGCGCCGAAACGGGTTTTTTTTTTTTTAACCCCCCCCCCCGTTCGGCGCGAGACAACCCCGATGCAGGGGTTAAAAAAACCACCCGCACAGCGCTTACCTGAATCCCGGCGGTCCGGTGACTTCAATACTTACCGCTGAAGATGGCCGCCGGGATCTTCTACCTTCGTGGACCGCAGCTCTTCTGTGCGGTCCACTGCCGATTCCAGCCTCCTGATTGGCTGGAATCGGCACGTGACGGGGCGGAGCTACACGGAGCCCCTCTCTGGCACGAGCGGCTCCATAGAAGAAAGCTGAAGACCCGGACTGCGCAAGCGCGGCTAATTTGGCCATCGGAGGCCAAAAATTAGTCGGCTCCATGGAGACGAGGACGCCAGCAACGGAGCAGGTAAGTATAAAACTTTTTATAACTTCTGTATGGCTCATAATTAATGCACAATGTACATTACAAAGTGCATTATTATGGCCATACAGAAGTGTATAGACCCACTTGCTGCCTCGGGACATCTCCTTTAATGAACACATGATGATACCGTTCTTATTCTAGGAAACCCCACATGGTGAAAGTGTGAAGACCCTGTATTTCAGTTACCTAGCTATCCTTCGAAAGGTTGCAAACCACGCAGCTCTGCTACAGTCTGACTCCAGTACTAGCAAAAAGCAGGTGAGTTACATTCAGGCACCTTATGTAACATATGCAATGTATTGTTTGTTTTACACTAATAGTGATGGTTTTATTGTACAAAGAGCAGACATAAAACGAAAAATGAAGATGTGTGTAAATCATTATCTTTTGCAATCCGCAGCTAGCCCTGATCTCGGTAATTACTAGCCAGAGATTAAATTATCCCATTAACCCATTCGAGCTCAGAGATTTTTCAGTTTTTCATTTTCATATTTTTATCCTTCCTTTCAAGAACTATAATATTCTTTCCCTTGATGCAGCTGTATGAGTTCTTGATTTTTGCATGGTGAGTTGTTTTACTGGCACTAATTAAAGGGGTTGTCCCGCGCCGAAACGGTTTTTTTTTTTTTTTCAATAGCCCCCCCGTTCGGCCCGAGACAAACCCGATGCAGGGGATAAAAAAGAAAACGGGATAGTGCTTACCTGAATCCCCGCGCTCCGGTGACTTCTTACTTACCTGGTGAAGATGGCCGCCGGGATCTTCTCCCTCGGTGGACCGCAGGTCTTCTGTGCGGTCCATTGCCGATTCCAGCCTCCTGATTGGCTGAAATCGGCCCGTGACGGGGCGGAGCTACAAGGAGCCGCTCTCCGGCACGAGCGGCCCCATTCAGAAAAGAAGAAGACAGGACTGCACAAGCGCATCTAATCCGGCGATTAGACGCTGAAAATTAGACGGCACCATGGAGACGAGGACGCTAGCAACGGAACAGGTAAGTGAATAACTTCTGATAACTTCTGTATGGCTCATAATTAATGCACAATGTACATTACAAAGTGCATTAATATGGCCATACAGAAGTGTATAACCCCACTTGCTTTCGCGGGACAACCCCTTTAACCACTTCAGGACTGCCCATAGACTGTAAACATTCAGGCGGTCCTTATCTGTCCATGCAGAGATGTCCCAATAAGAGGGAGCCTCCTAAATCAACAAGATGCTCCTTAATTTCTAAGGTATGAGTCCTGCTGTGCACTAGGGCCACAGGTGGGATATTTCTAAAACCTTCTGATTCAGGGTAATAAAGATTGAGATTTGTGTCTCCGATAACTCCGGCTGTGATGGAGAAAAAATAGTTTAGCATCTGCAAAAAAATTTAAAATTTAAAATTTTGAACATTTTAAAAATATTTAAATTTCACTTCTATTTTGTTTTAATCCCCGTGGAACACCTGAAGGGTTACAAACGTCATAAAAATGGTTTTCAATACTTTGAGAGGTGCAGTTTTTAGAATAGGCTGATTTATGTCACTTTTTGACAAATACAAATTTTTCCGATTTTCTCTAAATTTAGAATTTTTTTTCTAAATAAACACAAAACATACCAACCAGATTTTTACCATGGATATAAAGTAAAACGTGTTACGAAAAAACAATCTCTGAATCCCTTGATTAATTAATAGCATTGCAAAGCTATTACCACACAAAGTGAAACATGTCCGATTTGATCACATGGGCCAGAACTGGCTTTGGGGGGGGGGGGGGGGGGGTAAATGTACCATATAAAATACTGAAACACTTAAAACAATTGTATGTGGGGTAAATTAAAAAATAAAAGCAAGTGTGCCATTTTTTTGGCATGGGGTGTTTTTATGGCATTCACCGTGCTTAAAATGTCCCCTCATGCTGGGAGTCAGTACGATTATGGTAAGATTTTTAAAATAGAAGATTGCTTTCTTTTTCTATATTCTGAAACCCATAACTTTTATTTTCCTGTTGATTGGGCCGTGTGAGGGCTTATTTTTTGTGGAGTAAGCTGTAGTTTTTATTGGTTCCATTGTGGGGTACATTTTTGGTAGATGGGATGCAATATTTTAATGCTCTGGGCATTTACAGCCGCAATAATAATTTAATGAAACTTTTTATACATTTTTTTAGTGCCACTGAGGGACTTGAACTTGCTTTCACTTCATCGCTTGTACCATATACTGCAATATTTCTTTACTGCAGTATATGGTAGACCACAGCTTGTTAATTTCAATATACCACAATCATAACAAATAAAGACATTTTATACTTAAACATAATGTTTACACATGAACTGAGTCTTGATTTTCCTAGATTTTTCTCTCCTCAAAGGATTCCTCCATAGAACGTATAACAGTATTTCTTTTGCATAAATAAATCCATATGCATCACAAACTAGATTCTTTTGTTACGTTCCAAAAAAATCAACGATATCGAAGAGAATGAGCTGCAGTATACTTTTTAATTTTGCCTATTTAGCGCTTCCTTAGGCAGGGCTTAATAGGCTTCCATTCAAGGCAGCCCTGGGAACTTTTACTAGGCTCCAAGCTGCTTTGGTATCCCATCAGCATCAGGGGCCATTGTGGCAATGGATGAAGCCTACCCTCCCAGCTTACTGCTTAGATGCAGCTACCAGCATTGACCGCGGCATCTAAGTAGTTAGCCACTGCTGATGGCTATTAACTGTTAAGAACAGTTGGCACCTGCCAGGTGTGGAGCGGACTTGGTTAGAAAGTTGTACATGATCTTATAGGAAGCTACCATCCAATAGTTTGCATTGCAAACGCATTATACAATCTTGCCTACACCTCCTTAATGCTCTCTGCAAGGTATGGAGGGCAATATTGTATCTTACATTCCATAGTGCTGTTAATGAAAGCTGTGATTGTCCTGCAGTCAGTTAGACTAATGATTTGTTTGATGTATTATTTTTTCATATTTAGTCTATAATTGTTTTTACAGGAATACCATATTCAAAGAATCTGTAGTGAAGTATTTTCTAAGTTTCCAGAGTTTGTTCAGCAAAGTAAAGAAGCTGCATTTGAAACCATTTCTGACCCAAAATACAGTGGAAAAATGAAGGTGTGTTTGTGATTTTTGTTTTTCTCCTGAACATTGAGGTATTGTAGCTGCTTTGCATTGCACGCTTATATTCCAATAGTCGTTAGCGTTACGGCTGATTTAGACAAAACCATTTTCGCTCAAAAATCACTCAAAGCCATCTTTTGATCTATAATCGTTGTGTCTAACTGCCCTGACATCGTGCAGTTTTCGTTAAGCCATCGCTGATCTTTCAGCATGTTGAAAGATCAGCGATCAGGAATTCACAGCGGGATACAGCTGATACTATTGTTTCAGCTGTATCCCGCTCCCTGAAGACAGGCTGGGTATGTAAAACACAGCGGTCCAGCTGTGTTCTGCATTCCCCGCTCGGCTGTGTAACAGCCGGGCGCTCCGAGCAGAGAACAGCTGGATGCAGTAGACAAGCAGGGCCACCGCGCTTGTCTTCTGCATCCCCTGCTCGGAGTGCTTAGGTGTATAACAGCCAGGTGCTCCGAGCGGGGAATAGCTGGATGCAGAAGGCAATTGGCCACGCTTGCCTTCTGCATCCTCCGCTCGGAGTGCAAAGTAATCGCTCAACGTTTGAGCAATCACCTTGAGCTGTTAAGCACACAACGATTATCACTAAAAAATCGCTCAAAATATGTTTTGAGCAATAATCGTTGTCTAATCCAGGCTTTACATTTTATCTTGTACCAGTGTGTTTAAGGGTGTATTCATGAATAGCGTATTTGGGGAAGATTTTCTGTAGCGCAAAATTTGTACCAAATTCCACACCATTGGTGCGGACATAGACCTGCAGCAGATTTCACTTCTTCAATTACAAGGACTGCAGTTCCACGCCAAAGTCCATCACATGTGAATGCACCCTCAAGCACACTTTTATTGGTGTTCTTCAACAGAGCTGGAATTAAGGGTGGTGGTGGGGCTTGAGCAAAAAATGTAATAGGGACCTATATCTCATCTGCGGGAATAGTCCTCTGCATATGAGATGTGGGTCCCCATTACATTTTTTGTTATCCGAGCCACGCATGCTCACCCTTCACATACCAAAATTAATGAAAAGCCAAATTTAGGTTTGACACTGTTATGTTTTACTAATATGTCAGCTCACTAACCTGTGTTTTGCATGGGTGTAAATGGAACAGTACTGACACATGATTTTCCTTAAGCTGGAGTTGTAATTGAGCAGTTACTAGTTAGAATCTTCTTTGCCTTCTGCAGACAAGTGTATTCTTGAAGTGCGGACTCGAGTTCTGCCACTGGGTATCCTTGATGTAAATATTTAGAACAGAATAAATCTAATGGTTTAAATATTTATTATCCACTGGGCGCAGCCAACTTTACTAGTGTAGAAGAATTCCTCTCCCCCATAAAGCATTGCGTCAGTCAAGTCACATGAAAGTCACATTGCCAGATGTGGACATGCTCTTCTTAAAAACTACAGTATTCACATTGTATACTTCCCCGCATTGCTTACCTACTCACAAGAGGAACATCTTGTGGGGGCGGGCGGTTGGCATCTTCAAGTATGACAAGAGGATGAGGAGTGCACATCTTCTATAAACACAATGAGGCAGGTGGGGAGCTCAGATTCTTTGCTCCGTGAAGACTTTATTTTAAGACCTTGTAGTCTGCATGGATATTTTATATATGCAATGACTAGAAAAAGGAGTATCCCGTATACATCAATTAAAAATCATATATACACATTTATGATTATAGTATTAATAAATAATTATATGACATCTCCTCTATGGCCATGTACCCTTAATAAAGCATCCTAAGCCAATGGGAATCTTATACATATGGAACAAAGTAGAATCCTGCTCACGCTTGGTACGTCTGGGTTGTCTAAAGCCTCATGTCCACGGTGAAAATTAGGCCCGCCGCGGATTCTCCATCCAGAATCCTGCAGCGGGTCCCTCCTTTCCCGCGGACATAAGGATAAAAAGAAGATTAAACTTACCTGTCCGGATGCTGTGGATCTTCCCTCCGTCGCGGCCGGAACTTCTTTCTTCGGCCCGGTGAATGTGCTCGGCACGCCGGCAGCGTGCCACGCGCATGCGCTGGGCACTCCATTTTTTTTTAAACTCCTGCTCTATCGCGCCGGAGAGCAGAAATTTAGGTACGGGTGTGCCGCGGATTTCCACGGCTTCCATAGGCTTCAATAGAAGCCTGCAGGAGCCGTCCCCGCGGGAGACCCACACTAAAAATGGAGCATGCCGCGGGTGTTTTCCCGCAGACGCAATCTGATTCTCAGGGGAAAATGACATCCGCAGGTATTTAACTACTTGCAGGTGTCCAATGCATCCCTATAAGCTCGGATCACGCTGCGGGAAAAACGCGGCGGATTTTAAATGACAATTTAGCAGTGGACATGGGGCCTAATAGTACCCAGATGTGTCTGTAGGGGAACACCCAAACAAGCATCGATCACTGCTTCTGGGGATTAATAATGATCATGTGAACTGGTAGGTTTTAAAATATAATGGATCAATGATACTGTGACATGGGAGGGAAGATGCCAATCCTACGACAGACTTGGTGCAACTGCTTTCACTTGGACCATTACATGTCATACATCTAACAGAGCACTGGAGCTAAACTGCTGTCTGTTTCCAAAGCCAACCAGTAGAATCTTAAAAGATGCTGTTATGTAAATATATTGGAGAAAATACATGGGAAATAAATGTGGCCAAATTATATGGAGATTTAAACAGTCAAATGTTGTAGAAATGGGAAGATTAAATATGCATTCTCCCAAAAAGATTTCTTCCCATAGATTTTTTGCTATAAAATAGACAAACTAGAATGCTGCAGCTTGTCCCTTTTGGTAATACTACTCCAAATGTAGCATCTTACTTGATTTAGAATTTTGCGCCTATTTCTGCATTATATTTCCGGTATTCACAAGAACTATTAGGATTGCTTGGTTCATTGCTGTAACATTTTTCATTTGCAGGTCCTTCAGCAGCTCCTGAATCACTGCAGAAAAAACAAGGACAAGATTCTTCTTTTCTCCTTCTCCACAAAGGTGAGCACCATGTGATGCCTGCTAAAGTAGGCTGCCTGGCCCATAACCTCTGATTGATAAAGCAAATGAGCTTCTTGCAGCAGTTGTCAAACACATTTGTGAAGTGACATTCAATAGCATAATGAAATCTATAGTGCTATATTGGGCCGCCTGCACACGACCGAGTCGGATCCCGCATGCAGGATCCGACCCTGTGCGCGATCGGTGACTCCGTGTACCTGTCCCGATTCTTTTATTCTGTACAGCGGATGTGACGACTGTCGCACATACATAGTACAGATAATGCCACGCCGCCGCTAGGGGATGATGCGGATCCTGTGACCTTTTTGCAATGATGATTGTGGAAGGGCTGCGGGTCCGCACGGAATCCGCCTTCAAATAGTACATGCTGGGATTTTTTTCTTTTTTTTTTCCTGCGAGCGGACAACTGCAATTGATTTCCACTGGTGGGCAGGAAAAACCGCTTTTCCATAGTGTGCTATGGAAGGTATTCACTGTGGAATCCGGAGGTGGACGCCCAGTCTGGATTCCGCAATGCACATCCGTCCGTGTGCAGGAGGCCTAACTTGGTAAAAGTAGTTTCTTTGCATAACTATTTAGTTAGCATACTTGACTGTTTTTGCTTTAAACTTTGGCCGTCTGTAGCAATCTGGTATGTTGAACTGCTTTAAAGGGGTATCGCTGACCACGGGCAGCATGAACCTGAGACAGGGGTGCCTCTTGCCCCGGGGGTGGTTTAATCCTTTGAATAGGGAATAACCTATGTAATGGGAATACCCCTTTAACCATGGCAAACCCTTTTAACTCTATGTCCTTGCTGGGGATCTATAGATAAACCAGTTTCCTGTATGAAAACCCTGTCCTTATTATCCAAGGTTGGATAGGTGTTTACTCCATACAATGGGATTTTTCTTTTATTGCCAACTTCACAAGACATAATTGAATCGTTAGATCGAACCTGTGCAATGCCTCTTGTATTTCAGCTGCTTGGTGTGTTAGAGCGATACTGCATGGCAACAGGACTAGAGTACCGGAGGCTTGATGGAGCTACAAAGGCGGAAGACAGGGTTAAAATAGTGAAGGAATTCAACAGTATGCAGGATGTGAATATTTGCTTAGTTTCCACTATGTAAGTACATTTATGTTTTATTTTAGCCCACGCATGTAAATTGGGCTGTAAGTTATGATTTACTTTCTGTTAATGATGATTTTTTGCTACCCTTTTATAGGGCTGGTGGTCTCGGGCTCAATTTCGTTGGAGCAAATGTAGTTGTAGTCTTTGACCCAACTTGGAATCCAGCCAATGACCTTCAGGCAATTGACAGGTAGGATTGGGCGATTTGGCATAAAATTAAAATTTTTTTACCCCAATTTTAACCTTTACTTTCCTGGTAGATATAAATGTCTTACTTTCCTGGTAGGTGTGTGTGTATATGTATATAATATATATGTGTGTGTGTGTATATATATATATATATATATATATATATATATATATATATATATATATATATAATGATTAAGGAATTGCTGTGCATGTGATTGCCTGATGTAAAAACACATAGCACATTCTTTAATCACATGCACAGCAATTCCTTAATAAATATAGATAGAATATATTAGAATTCTGTGGGACAATTCTGATCATCAATATACATTAAAGGGAAGCTGTCAGTACCTTTGTGGCCTGCTTTTTTGTAACTGGGTTTAACTTTCTAAAGATGTCCATGTAATAAGCGGCTATGTGTGTCATCTAGAAAAGGAAATGATCTTTTACCTGAGCTGAGTCATGTCTCCTCTCCACCAGCATCGGCATGCACAGCGAGGCAAGATATATTGTCCTCAGCTTCACATATGCGTGCGGCCGATGCCAGTGAAGACGATTCATGGACAAATCTCAAGTAACTTTTAACTCCCTTGTCTAGATATTGCCTAGATGGCTGCTGGTCACAGGGGCCTCTTTAGAAAGCTAAACTCGGGTGCATAATGGCATGAAGTTACTTGATTGGCCCCAAAGGTAGTAACCGATTCCCTTTTACAAATTACTGTGTAAGTACGTCACTTACTATATGTAAAAGAATGGGCTTCAAAGCTATATACTCATGGAGGATTGGGTTCTACCACCCCCTATGTATAATCATCACCCCTTAGTTCATCACAGCCCACTCATAGTCTCCTCTCAACATTCCACTCTGTACCTTCCTCCAAAACCCTCTTTGTAGAGACCTCCTGTGCCCTCCTTGTAGCATCCACCTCCACAGCCCCCATATTGTCCTCTTCAGCAAATAGACGTTTTAGGAGGCATTGATAGATGAGGTATTTCACTTGAGTTACTTATTAGAATTAGTTATCTGTCAATACACCATAAAATAACATGAATGGATTTTCATATGTTTGTGTTATATCACTGCGGGTCCTAGGGATGATGTACCCTGCATACCACATACTAGCTGGATAATTCTCGCATCTTTCCATGTCTGTATTTACTACCCCATTCCTGGAGCAACTGCAGAAGTTGTACACATGGGAAGAGGGCTACACAAGGAAATGACAGGGGCTTCATTATACAGGTTTTAGTATGATGGGTGATTGAAGAAAGCCCGAAAGAAGGACTGAGGAGAGTGACACTTCCTAATATAGGAAGCAGCAAGCATTATGCCGATTGGCAGAATGTCAGCCAATCAGTGCTGTGCTTGGTTTCTTTGTTACTCCCTGCTTGGTTTCTTTGTTACTCCCTGGATCATCAGCACTTTATACGCTGCTGCGCTCACGTGGCCTCCTCAAACCTTGGCTCTCTGCCACTATGCAGATGCTTCCTCTTGACCTGATACTGTGTTTCCCCGATAATAAGCCCTACCCTGATTTTTGGTAAGGGGGAGGGCTTGAAATATAAGCCTTAGCAACACAACATGAAAAAAAAACAACAAATACCTAGCAGTTGGTGTTCTAGTCCCTTGCGCTGCTCTGAGGCACTCTGGCTGTCTTCAGTGTAGTCCTTGGGGTTGACACAGCATCTCTTCCTGATAACGGGGCTTCAATTCCCCGCTCCAGCAAGAGATTGCTGTGATTGGTTCATCAAGCGCCGTGGCTCAGCCAATCAGTCGGTGCTCTGAACCAATCACAGCCAGTCAGTGATGTCATTCAGTGATGTCATTCACTCAGTGGCTGTGATTGATTCAGAGCGCCAGCTCTGCTTGGCTGAACAACGGCATTCGATGAACCAATCACAGCAATCTCTTTCTTGCTGGAGGCAGGGTATTCAAGCACCATTACCCGCAAGAGATGCTGTGTCAGCGCCGAGGACTACACTGAAGCCTGCAGGAGTGCCGCAGTCCACTAGGTGAGCTACTAGGTGAGTATTGAGACACCCCACCCCCTGAAAATAAAACACTGTGCCTCGTTAGGGGCAAAAAGTAATATAAGACAGTGTTTTATTTTTGGGGAAACATGGTAATGGCCCCATGGTTGGTGCTAATATCGATTTCCCAATTCAACTAAAAATTAGAATCCCTGGTATTAAAACTGTGAATTAATCCAATTAATTTGGATTAATTAATCCATCCTGCCCTATTAAAAAATGTGTTTTGAATAAAAAGCATACTCTCATTATTTCATGTAAACTGTGAAAAACATATAATATGATTTTACTGCATTACAGAGCTTATCGAATTGGACAGTGTAGAGATGTGAAAGTCTTAAGGCTAATATCATTGGGGACAGTGGAAGAGATCATATATTTAAGACAGGTTTATAAACAGGTAAGTTGCTTTTCTTTTCAAAATAATTTTACATGTAGACCAGATAGAGATTTTCTTCTGATTCTACCTTCTGCCAATAATTTTGACTATTTTGGGATTTTAAAAAATGAAAATGTTTATATCCTGAGTTTTTCAGCTTGAGTTTGTGACATGGCATGCTATTGTTGTGTCCTACCTGTCATAGGAGCTGTGGTTGGGTGCCCACAGTCTGCTTGTCAGTCCGTGTCTTCTCGCTGCACTGCCTCAGCTCCCTCCCTGTCTTCGGCCCATAGGGTGTGCGCACACTCCCGTCCTTCCTCTTAAAGGAACAGTGCGCATGCTCTCGTTAGATCCAGCCACCTCCTCCTGTATTAGGCATCCCCTCTCCATTGAGGATGCCTAAGCAATCGGTCATTTATAGCCATTGTGACAAAGCCCCCGTTCATGTACATTCCAGTTTTGAGTTTTGCCTGACCCTCGACTACTCTGACTTCTGTGCTCACTGACCTAGTATCATAGAATGGTAGAATTGGAAGGGACCCCCAGGGTTATCTGGTCCAACCCCCTGCTCAATGCAGGAGTCACTAAATCATCCCAGACAGATGTCTGTCCAGCATCTGTTTGAAGACTTCCATTGAAGGAGAACTCATCACCTCCCGTGGCAACCTTTTCCACTCATTGATCACTCTCACTGTCGGAAATATTTTTCCAATATCTAATCTGCGTCTCCTCCCTTTCAGTTTCATCCCATTGCTTCTATTCTTTCCTTGTGCAAATGAGAATAGGGCTGATCCCTCTGCACTGTGACCGCCCTTCAGATATCTGTTCTTTTTGGCAAGTAAACATTCCCAGGTCCTTGAACCGTTCCTCATAGAACATGGTTTGCACATCACTCACCATCTTGATAACTCTTCTCTGAACTTGTTCCAGTTTGTCGGTGTCTTTCTTTTTTTTTCAAATTAGGGTGCCCAGAACTAGATATAATATTCCAGATGAGGTCTGACCCAGGAAAAGTAGAGGGGGATAATTACCTCACGATATGTAGACTGTTAGCTTCTCTTAATACATCGCAGAGTTGCGTTTGCCTTTTTTGCTGTCGCATCACATTGTTGACTCTTGTTCAGGCTATGATCTATTAGTATACCCAAGTCTTTTTCACATGTGCTGCTGCTTGGCTCAATTCCTCCCATTCTGTATGTGCTTTTTTCATTTATCTTGCCTAGATGTAGGACTTTGCCTTTCTCCATGTTTAAATACAATTCTGTTAGTCGCCGCCCACTGTTCAAGTTCTCAATCTTTTTGGATCCTCGCTCTCTTCTCCAGTGTTAGCCATCCCTCCTAGCTTTGTGTCATTGGCAAATTTGATCAGTTTCCCCTCAATTCCCTCTTCTAGATCATTTATAAAAATGGTGAACAACACTAGGTTCTGGTCATTGGACTACACTATTGTTCGCTGTCTGCCCCGACTTTCTGCTTGGGCCTTTTTTCTGAACCTGCGCTGACTGCCCAGACCTCTGCCAGTTAAACTACTACGCTCAAGTGCACATCATCAGGTACTGTATCTCCGCCCTGTACAGCTCCATAGCCAGACCACCGGGACTATCTACGCAAATGCCTGAGGACCCTGCAGCAAAGACTATATCCCACTTGGAGGGGTCAAGGGTGAAACCGGGGGTTCCTCTTTGCAGATAGTCCTAAGCCCCACTAGTGTGTAGCAAGATGTGTTCATTTGCCTATCTGACAGTTTGGCATTTGAGGCTCTATTCATATCTGCTTTGAAAGCTCATTAGCAATTCTGTTGGCGCCTCTGTCAACCATTTCCATCTAGTTTTTGCTATTCCCATTAAATCAATGGAAACCACATTGGAACCCCAATGGACCCCCATCATAAGTCAGTGGTGTCGATCAGGTAATATTGGTATCTGTTCCATGATGCATATGGCGCTATGCCTGGAGCTATTGTGGCGCATACTGGAAAACCGACATTGCTGTATGGATTCAACTATAGAATTAATCATTTATTGTATAGTTGAAGGTACTAGTACAGAATATTTGTACTTTACTTGTAATAGATTAATGCCCCTTTTAGACGAGCCCTGTTTGAATGAGTGAACGAGCGAGTGACGTCACCGCTAACTCGTTCACACTCGTACAAACTGTTTACACAGTAGGATCATCGTTGAGAATCGTTCACTTCTCGTTCAGTGATCCACGTTCCTATGTAAATAAGGGAGATGGAATAATACCTCCACAGTGCCACCTATTGGAAGGCAGCATTCCTTCAAGCCAAAGTTAGACTCTTTATACAAGCCTTGTAACAATGACTGGAAATGAAGGGCAAATACCCTAAAAAACAGCTGTCTGTACATGGAGTCTGGCTTTGCTTTTCATTCCCAGTCATTGTTACAAGGCTTGTATAAAGAGTCTGACTTTGGCTTGAAGGAATGCTGCCTTCCAATACGTGGCACTGTGGAGGTTTTATTCCATCTCCTTTATTTGCATATTACCCAGAGGAGCGTGCATGGCCAATTGACCGATCCAATGATAATTTGTAGTCCGGCTAAAAAAAAAAGAATGACGAACGAAAAGTGCTCGATTCTTGTTCGTCACTCAGTTTGTTGGCTCACGTTTAAACTGAACGATTATCATTCACACTCGCTCGTTTTACAAACCTTTAACGATGATCGTCATGTCTGCACGCAGCATACCAGTAATGTAGAAGAATTTCAGATGTTTCAGTTTCTCAGTCACTCCTTGCTGTGATAAGCAGCTGGCAGATACACATCCTGTAATACCGCTAGACCAGTAGAAGACGACTTCTGTTATTTCCTGTGTTTTGCAGCTGTGAGTCTACGGTATTACATATATTTAAAGCACATTGAGTCACATTATTTTGTGTTTCACAGCAACTTCACTGTGCGACAATTGGGAATGAGAATGCCAAGCGCTATTTTAAAGCTGTACAAGGATCAAAGGAGCATAAGGGAGAATTGTTTGGTGTTCACAACCTGTTCAAGCTTAGAATCGAAGGGACCTGTCTTACAAGGGATATTTTAGAGGTAATTTTTAAGCTTGTTGTTTCTAGTATTCTAGCAATATTCTGTATTTATACACAGAAGAACAGCAGCGTGGTGTCCAAACAGTAAATGGCGCCGTTCCAACAACCTACTTCCTGATCATGGGACAATAGTAACTAGTGCAGAAAACTTTCAGAATTCAAAAGTGCAGTCCATAAGTGGATCTTTATTCACCCAGGCATGTAACAAGCGTTGTTACTGTACTTGTATGGGTAATTAAAGATCCACTTTTTGGACTGCATTTGGGAGGACTGCAATTTTGCAACAATGTTGTAACCTATTTTAGGCTACCCTAGGAAGACCGTTGATAATGATTAAAATCTGTAGTCTTTTCATTACAGTTATGCTTATTAATTTAGAGGTAAAGATAGTATTCATATAAGAGTGCGTTCGTACAGACAAGAAGACCGTGCGAGTTTTGTGCATTGTGAGATGCACAAAAATACAACTCTCGTTCCATGGGTGTATTTACATGGGCAATTTTGCTCTATTTTCTACGGGTCTCGCAGAAGAATAGAAGATGCACATGCTTGGTCTCCTGCGCAACACACATGCGGAGTGTCCGTGTTCTGTGCGATGAGAGTCGCGCCCAAGAATGTGCATTCATAATTCTGCAGGCTGTTGAGCTCAACTATCTAGTGTCCCGTATTTGTTCAGTATCTGTCCAATTCTGTTGATTTCTAGATTTAGGGAAGGGTAAAGCTCTGTACTGCACTACATTTCCACGATCGGAGCGGTGTTGGGTCTTGGCATAAATAAGTCACATAAACTTTAGCGATATTAATCTGTCCATTCAAGGCCTCATGGCATTTTTCACTGCTTTCATACGTGTGCGATACGCAATGAATGGAGTCAATGAAAGTAAATAGAATTTAATGGATATATTCACATTAGCAAGTAGACTCTGTGTGTAGATACGCGTGAGAAATATATCGCAGCGGGAGCCCTATACTTTTGTATATGCAGCGTATGCAAAGCTGTCCATAAGCAGTACATTGTGTATGAGCAGCGATTCATATGCAACTCTGCTTTGAAACGGAGCGGGGAATTTTAAAAAAGGACATAGTCATACTGCGCATGACCACATGCATGAGATATGCAGGCATGCGCAGTACACTCGCTGCCAATATGCAGTGTCTGCCAGCAAAGCTGTCATTACAAACACAGGTAAAACATTGCGGGGGTACTCACAGTGTTTTAGCCTATGCCCATGGGCATGAGCCCTAAGCAACTGTGAATCACTTTCACTTGCTGTGTTACAAATGTAAGTGAAGACAGGTTCACCGGAGAGCCAACAGTAAGACAACTCCCATAAAGGGAATGGTTTTACAGGTGGTGGCCACAGACAATTACTCTCTCCACATCTTGCTAGTGTCCTTGTCACTGTGCCAATACTGGTAGCATGAGGCAGTACCCCCAGCCCGATCATGTTCCATAGATAGTCCTGCTTCTCCAGGATGGCACATCCAAACGTACCAATGCGAGAAGGTTTGCTGTGTTTCCCAGCACAGTCTCAAGAGCATGGAGCAGATACCAGGACACGGGCCATTATATGAGGAGAGTTGTATAAGGCCATGGAAGGACATCTGCCCAGCATCAGGAATGGTATCTGCTCCTTTTGTGTGAGGAGGAGCACTGGCAGAGCCCTACAAAGTGACCTCCAGCTCAGACATGGTCTGCTTCTTTGACCAAACTGTCAAAGAGACTCTATGAGGGTGGCATGAGGGCCCGACATTCCGTTATTGGGATCTGTACTCGCAGACCAGCACTGTGCAGCCCAATTGGCATTTGGTAGAGAAATTGATTTTCTGGGTGATTTCGAATTCAGCCCTCAGTTGATAATTTTGGTTTCCACTAATCGTTGATATGTTATTGTGTTCTCAATGAATTACACAATTTATATCGGCAAACATTCACATGTTCCATTATTGTACATTTTTGTACATGTATTTTATTTATTTTTTAAATATACACATTATTCATACGTGTTTCAATGATCACTAACATTTCGAACAACTTGTGATTACATGATCCCCAATGTGATAATTAGCAAAAGTGTAGTTCACTTTATTTGCCTACAATTATGTTTTGTGCTGAAAAAGCCCTCTGAATTGCTGACCACTTGTGGTCTCCCTTCCTCCTAATTTTGCTGTACATTGCCTGTTTGTCAAGTTATGGTATTTATCTGTTATTTGAGTCGACAGGATGAAGAACTGTGAAATAAATCATCCTGCGCATTGAAGTCTATAAGAGCAGAGGGGCGGGGGAGGGGGAAAAGAAGCAGAGACTTTCACAGACATTCTGTTAGAGGTTATAGTGAGTGATTTACTGCTATTTATTGACCTCTACTCTGCTCGGAACAGCTGTACACTGTTTTACATGATGTTAATTTGTCTGTGTTTGTATGTTATAGACAGAGCAGGCTCTGTAGTTCTTTGTGCACAGTGTATAAAAGACAGTATAACAGCAAATACTTCTTCCACCAGTTCTAAGAGAACTGAGAATCACATATATATCCTGCAGAGAGGGAAATGAGGAAATACAGGATGCAACCCATTTTCCCCCAGTAAGTTGTAAATCTTTTTTTTTTTCTTTTCTTTTTTAATGCAGCGTGAAGGTCAAGTAGAAGCAGGAATTAGAAGTTCCGCTGTGATTCTAAGTCAGGAATCAGGTGCTGAAGATGATAACATGGTAAGCTCACATGTGTGCATATATGTGTACAGAAGGAAACGTGATAGGAAGATGAAACTTTACATTTCCTCCACATACTCTCCACTGATGTCAACACACTTCTTACATCGGTATTCCAAGGTCTGTAAGCCTTGCAAAAAGAAGGATTTCAGTTGTGCCTCAAACCAGTCATCCGTAGCAGCCATGGCATCAGAAATGGTGTGAGATTTGGTACCCCTGAGGTGTTTCTTCAGGTTTGGAAACAGATGATAGTCGGAGGAAGCTAGATCTGGTGAATAAGGTGGGTGGTCAACCAGCTGGAAGCCTAGCTCCACCAGTTTTGCCGTGGTTGCTTGTGCAGTGTGAGCGGAGATGTTGTCTTGCAGGAACAAGATTCCTTTGTATAGCTTGCTGCGCCTTTTGGCCTTCAGAGCTGCCTTCAATTGGTCCAAAAGTTCAATGAAATGCCTTGCATTGATGGTGGAACCATTTTGAAGGTCGTCCACTAGCAGCACGCCCTCCTTATCCCAGAACACAGACGCCATCACCTTAGTGGCTGATTTTTGCACCCTGAACTTCTTTGGGCAAGGAGAAGCACTGTGCCTCCACTCTTTTGACTGCTCCTTGGTTTCAGGGTCATGCAAATAAATCCAGGTCTCATCCGTAGTGACCAGTCGATCCAGGAAGTTCTTATTAGACCAGAAACACTGACAAATGTACTGGGAAGTTTTCACTCGCATGCTGTTCTGATCTGTTGTCAAACATTTGGGGACCCACTTTGCAGATAGCTTCTTCATGGATAATGACACAAACACGTTCACCAGAAATCCCCATGATGTCTGCTATTCCTTTAGCTGAAATGCGCCGATTCTCCAGTATGAGGTTGTGCACAGCATCAGCGAACTCCGAAACAACAACCTCTCTCGGTCGTCCAGGACGTTCCTCATCATTGGTGCTGAAGTGGCCTGCTTTAAATTTGGCAGCCCAGTTCTTAACTGTAGAATATGAAGGGCATTGATCGCCCAATGTCTGCGACATATCACCATGAATATCCTTTGCGGACTTTCCTTGCAGAAACAAGAATGTTATCACGCCTCTGCTCTTATTGCTGTGAATATCACCTTAGACTCCGCCATTTTGTTTTCCCGCGTACCGAGATCACTGTTGGCATAAGCTACAAACACAACATTTTGAAAACATTTAAGACACATAAGGCTTTCATGTGATGTAACATTCGTTACCATAGAAACAAAAAAAGACCACAAAGCCAAAGACTTATCAGCTACTCCTCGTATAATATTATAAGTGTTATATTATTAGCTGTACTTTCTGTGTGTGATGTGAGAGAGCAGGTGTATGGAAGGAATTAACCATTAAGTCATTTCAGTACACTAAGCCAGCATTTAACATTAGTATATATTAGAATTCCACATTAGGGTCTTACATATGGGATTATAGATCATTAACTCTCCCACAATGCTGTACAGAGTATTTTAGTAGTGATGGAAGTTCGGTTAGTACGGTAAATCTCAGAAAAAGTTGAATGCAGCTCTGGACTGTATTGCAGTATATTGTCAAATTTTAGGGGTTATTCCCATCTGACACATTTATGGGAATGCTCTGATCTCAGTTGTCTGATACATCCAGCAGTTACTTGTTGCATCATTTTTAATGGAGAGATGGCCATGCTTGCGTACAGCTCTTTCCATTGAAGTCTATGGAAGTTACAGAAACAGTCAAATAAGAGCAACCTCTCTTGGCTAGTGCAACTGGCTGCTGATTTGCATTGGCAAACAGCCTTGGGGTATTGGCAGCTATGTCTGTATTGAGGGTGACCACCCACCTAAGGTATAAGCCTATGGTAAGCAAGGACTTAAATGAATAAAATACTGAATCTTAGTGATAACGTACTGAATCTTTTCCCACAAAACTAGATCAATCTATTTAACTTTTTTTGCTTTAAAACAGTCCACGTATCACATTATGTTCAATGCTTCACAATTAAAAAAACCTGAAATGTAATATCCATCAATGACATGAGCCTTCTCCCCACACTACGTCTCAGTAATTTCACAGCACCAACCAAATCAGCCATTTTTGGAAATTAACAGAAGCTACCATATATACTCTAGTATAAGCCGAGTTTTTCAGCACATTTTTTGTGCTGAAAAAGCCCCCCAGGCTTATACTCGAGTGAGGTTAAAAAAAAAAATAATGGAATACTCCCCTCCCAGCCGGCGTCTGTGTCCCTGGTAGTGCGGCAAGCTTCTGTGTGAGGAAGCGCTGTGATTGGAGCGAGTGCTAGCCAATCACAGCTGGCACTCGATCATTTACAGGCATTCAGTGAATGACATCACTGAATCGCTTTGATTTGTTTATCGAGCGCTGGCAGTGATTGCCTGGCGTTTGATCCAATCACAGCGCTTCCTCACACAGCGCTAATAGTGAGGGAATTTAAAACCAAGCCTGGGAGGTGGCAGCGGGGAAAAGTCTAAAGCAGCTTGCCGCACCGTCAGGGAGGTGAGTATTGCGTTTTTTTTTTTCTTTACCTAGTATATACTGGAGTATAGCTAGGCTTATACTCGAGTCATTAAGTTTTACCAGTTTTTTGTAGTAAAGCATATTTACTCGGCTTATACTCGGGTCAGCTAATACTCGAGTATATACGGTAGTTAGTGATGAATATGGATAATTTATGCAAATAAATACCGTGTGATCACTACTGAGGATGGACACTTTGATGAGAGAAGAATTTATGGAAATGAAGCCTCAATCCATTTGTAAGCGATGTGTGCGAGTACAGGACGTGGTTATTTGCTGTATGTGAGTTGTATATACTTATTGAACACGTTGCTGATAGTACTGTGCCATGACTTGATACGTGTGCAGTTCCCAGAGACCAAATAGATGATACCTGTTAATTATTTGTACCAGTACCATGACTCTAATTACTGGGAAAATATCTGAGGTGTAGAGATAGCACTTGTGTCCAGGCCCTGTACTCTGGCCACTAGAGACCCCGATATCTTACATGACACACAGTATGTGCGGGAGCCTGTTACTGATTATACATTGGGATTCAAGTATATTTCTGTTAATGGTCAAAATGATTACATCCATTTTGGGAGCTATTGTACAACTGCTGTGCTGATTTTTATCCAGATTTCCTATAACAAGCTATATAACTAACCGTTTAAGCGAGGACTACTCAACTTGCTGTATATGCATTGCTCTATCTTGCTTTGAAGGTCTTTTTCTGATATACTATGGATTCTAATCTTGTATTTAAAATGGTAAGCCATTGAAGCAGTTGTCTGCTCACCCAAAAAGATGTTTTAAAGCCTCTTATGGCTGAATTGCAGTCATAGGAGGAAGTTTTAAATTTAGGTGTGGACACTCATCTGATGAATGATAAGTGTAAGGTTCTGCACATGGGCAGAGGAAATACATCACACACTAAATGGGAAACCACTGGGTAACACTGACATGGAAAAAGACTTGGAAATTTTAGTTAACTGTAAGCTTAACTGGAGCAACCAGTGTCAGGCAGCTGCTGCCGAGGGAAATAGGATCATAGGGTGCATCAAAAGAGGTCTAGGGGAGCATGACGAGAATATTGTTCTTCCTCCTTATAAGTCACCGGTCAGACCACACATGGAATATTGTGGAGAGTTTTGAGCACCGGTACTCAAGAAGGACATATCAGAGCTTGAGCGGGTACAAAGGTGGGCAACTGAAATAATAAACAGAATGGGCTACAATACCCAGAGAGGTGATCAAAATTGGGATTATTTAGTTTAGAAAAAAGACGGCTGAGGGGCGACCTAATAACTATGTATAAATATATCAGAGGACAAAGAATCTCTCCAATGATCTGTTTATGCCCAAGAATGTGACTGTAGCAAGAGGGCATCGCTACGTCTAGAGGATAGAAGGTTTCATCATTGACGTAGAAGGGAGTTCTTTACAGTTAGAGCAGTGAGACTATGGAGCTCTCTGCCTGAGGATGTGGTGATGGCAAATTCGAGTAAAAGAGCTCAAGAGGGGCCTGGACGCCTTTCTTGAGCGTTACAATATTACATGTTATAGTCACTGATTACTTCAGAGGGGTGTTGATCGAGGGATTATTCCGATTGTCAGATTGGATTCGGGAAGGAATCTTTTCCCTTAAATCGGGAAAATTGTTTTTTTCCCCACTTTCCTCTGGATCAACAATCCCAGTGGGGGGAGGGGGGGGGGTGCAAATAGGCTGTAGTGGATGCACATATGTCTTTTTTCGGGCTTACATACTATGTAACTTTAAATCCCGCTAAATTTATTCCCTTAACGCATTTATTCAGTGTGCCAAGAAGGCTTCATTATGCAATATATAATCCTTATAATGAAGCTGCCATCTGACCTGTTCAAGGACTCCATGCTGCAGTAGACAGGGACGTAGTCATTGCAAGCGGAATGGTTCACGTTGCATCCATTAAGTTGACAGGCCGCACACCGTTACGGTTTTGGAAACTTGCGATTAAGCGTTTTATTTATAAACACATCAGGATGCTCTCTAGGCTTTAATAGAATCCTAATGCTTTCCGATATGCATTACTTAATGGTATTACTAGAGCTTTTAAATATGGCAACTTGTATTTTGGTTCAGCGGTCCTTTCATGTGTCCTACACGCAGCATCTCTCCCATTTTACCACCCGCTGATCATTACGAGGTGTCTGTGCCACAAGTTAAATACACACATTTATAGAGCTCACTAGAAATCAAAACAGATGACAATATTACCATTGCTGTCCACAAATGGAACTTTCTGCCAGATTCGCAGATGTGTGAGGATATTTTGTCTAGCTTTGATATATGGACAAACCAAGTTGTACCACCTCACCCTAGTGAGTCACTGGCATAGGATAAATACTGTAAGTCACAAGCTATGATCATGTGGATGCAGTAAAGAAAAAAAACTTAATTTTGTCATCTTCTGTAGGAGCGTGATGATAGATTTGTTTTCTAGACGCATGAAGTTCTTAAGAACTCTGTCCAAAATCATAATATGGTTTTAAGTGAAGTAAGGTAAATTTAATTAAAACGATTACTACCCCATATCTTCCACAGCCATTGGTGCCTTCTCAAGAGAAGTTTAGAAAAGTTTAGAAAAATAAAAAGTTAAAGTTGGTAAGGGTAATCTAGCTGATCAGAAGTTTAAAATTGGCGGTGCTGGTGATCTGTAAGTAAACCAATAGGGTATTAATAGAATTGTGATTTAGTTGAAATGACTTTTAAGGACTTTAGAGTAAACTTCTCGTTATACTGGTATTTACAAGATACGGTGGATCTTAGTAGATGCATTTGAATGCTGCATGATTTTAGCACTTGTGCTCTTATCCAGATTCCTCAACTAAAGCCCCATTTACAAGCAATGATTATCGCTCAAAATTCATTCAAACTATGGCTTTTGAGTGATAATCATTGCGTGTAAACTCTGCCATCTTTCACTTTTCGGCTGAATGATGATTTTCAGGTGAGCATAAAATCCATTTTTCAGCCGAAGAGAGATAGCAGGGACCACCGCTGTGTTCTTCATGGAAGCAGTTGATTACATTGTATTCAGGTGACAACCTGCGGCAGCCCATGTGAAGAGTGCAAGATCACATGCTGGGATTTGCAAACAGATGCTGGAGGCTCATTTACACGCAAATAAAGGCAATAAACTGCTAATGGGCATTAGTGTCCATTAGCAGTTTATGCAAAACAATCTCTAAAGCTGTCAATCTTTCAATCGTTTGAAAGATTGTCTTTGCGTGTAAATGGGCCTTAACACACTTCAAAAATGAAAATCGTCAATTAAAGCTTGTGTCGGCTAAAAGAGTGGACTGCCAGTGAGTTGCTAGTTGTCATTTTTCCAGTGTAGCTTGGAAAATATGTTCAGTAGTTTGCTTTTTGTTTGCTTCAAGCCACACTGCCACCTTTTGTCTGTCCTAATTTTCATAAATGAAGTCCAATGTGTCTGAGCCCCTTTTATAAAAACGAGCAAGCAGCCAATTTCCGCAGCCAAAAACCATGCAGTCCTTATCTAGTGAATGTCACTAAACAGACCGCTAACGCTTCCGTGACCAATCTCTTTATTACTTTCAGTTACTTGGAAAATTATAGCATGAGTCTAATATTGATAACCCCCTCTTTTGTTTCCACTATTAATATGCATGGAAAAAGCAGTGAGTCCTACAATATTACTCCTTAGAAACCCTTCTGTATTTTATTTGGTTTTAGACTAAATGGAATTTCTAGTGACCGTATAAAATGAGTTTAACTTGCCTTTAAGTTGTTTATGAAAACATAAAGGGCATAAATAGGTCAAATGCATCAATGGAGAGTGGCGTACACTGCAGTCCCAATTCCAATTCTCAAGTACCTCCCTTAGGGTGCGTTCACACAAGCATGTTTTTGTGCGTACTTAGGTGCGTACATACGTCCGCACCTAGGTACGAGCAAAAACACGCATGAACACAACTGCGTGCTTGTTGTCAATGGAGCCGCGGCTGCTGCCGGTGGCTCCATTGAAAACAATGCTCTGCTGGCCCTCTGCATTCTTTTTCAGGGAAGGGCTTTACATATAAGCCCTTCCCTGGAAAAAAAAAACATTTTAGTGCAAATAAAAACAACTTACCTCTCCACCGCTGCTGTGACGCCCACAGGCATGAAGAACACATCTGCCGCATGCAGCAGATGTTTCCTTCACCCCCGCTAGTTAAAAGAATTCTTGCTGCTACATCTGCCACATCTGTGGCAGATGCAGTAGAGGAATTCTTCAATTCTCAACCGCAGCTGTCGCACATGACAGCTGCGGTAGAGAATCCTGCTGCCGGCATCCCTGTGAATGGCTTTTCAGGGAAGGGCTTCATAAGCCCTTCCCTGAAAAGCCATATAAAAAAGTTTATAATAAAAAAATATCAATATTCACCTCCCTTTAGCTGCCAGGGCTCAGCCGCGACGTCTGGCGCTGTCCCCGGCTCCATAGTTCTGAGCTATCAGCAGCCGAGGAGAGCAGTCATTCATTCTGGGAGAGCTGCCTGTGATTGGCTGAGCACCTCAGCCAATCACATTCAGCTCTTTCAGCAAGCGGGGATTTTAAATCCCTGCCTGCTGATAGATCAGCACCACAGTGCAGGGGACAGCAGAAGAAGACGCGGCTGTGCCCCGGCAGCTGAAGGGAGGTGAGTATGTATTTTTTATTTTTTTTTAAACCACATTTACTTGATTTTCAGGGAAGGGCTCATATTTAAAGCCCTTCCCTGAAATCAATTGCCGGCAGCAGAATCCTCTAACGCAGCTGACGTGTGACAGCTGCAGTAGAGAATTGAAGAATTCCTCTGCTGCATCTGTCACAGATGTGGCAGATGTAGCAGCAGGGAATTTTTTTAACTAGTAGGGATGAAGGAAACATCTGCCGCATGTGGCAGATGTGTTCTTCATCCCCATGGGGGACACAGCAGCAGCGGACAGGTAAGTAATTTTTTTTTTACACTAAAATTTTTCTTTTTCAGGGAAGAGCTTATATGTAAAGCTCTTCCCTGAAAACAAATGCAGGGAGCCGGCAGACCATTGTTTTCAATGGAGCCGCCGGCAGCAGTCGCGGCTCCATTGAAAACAATGCGTGCACGCATGTCCAATTTTTGCAGGCACCTACCTGCAAAGTACGGACATGTGCACACACCATAGGGAATGCATTGTTACAAATAGAAGCGTGTTTTTGTGCGTGCGTATGTACGCACCCTTATAATGGGTTTATGCACATACTCTATTATGCCTTGTTTAGTCCCTTGTTGGGTACAGAGTTGTTCGGTGCATCCCCTTTATATGGCTGCAGTGGTTTGTTCTTCTATGGCTCCGTAGGGCTTTTACATGGCTTGATTTCCCTGACAACCAGGACTCCCCATACTTGGTCCTGTTGTCAATATCTATCTATCTAATAAGCTTGAACCCCTGCATGTTCATGTGGCATAGCTCCCCTCAGACCCATTGATATGCGACAGTCTGTTTCATCTGGAATGTGTTTATAGCTATGGCTGGTATTAATATGAATTCTGTACCTTATTTCTAATGCTGTTTATGTTTGGGCCGTGTCTTATCTATTTAATTAATTTATATATGAATTTATTTTAATGATTTATTTTAATTGACTTTTTGCTTTTGACCTTGCTATGTACTTTCCCAGCTTGGCAACATCTGTCTATATATGTAGGCTCTCTCTATCTCCTGAACTCCTCAGAATAAGATTGTCGGCTTTCATGTATTTCTGCCCATTAAGCAGTGCCTGTGGCATGACTTAATAAAATGCCTGAAGAAATACAATATTCTTTCGTTCTCTATTTGTTGTATAGGCAATCAAACAATTGTTAGTTCAGGTTCTGTATGAGTACTAAAAAAAAACCTAAAGGTAAGTGAAAAAGTTTTTTTTTTTAATTATAAGAAATTTTGCGTTTTAAAAATCCTTTTTCCCGTTTAAAAAAATGACATAAATAAACATATACAGTATCAGGTATTGGCGCATCTCTAAAGGTCTGATCCCGTACAATGAGCGCTGTCAGGAAAAAAAATGCATAACTCCTTCAAACAACCCCACTGACGAAAAAAAATTATAGAGGTGAAAAATTGGTGACGGTAATTAAAAAAAAATGCATTTAAGTAGTACAACAAAGGAAAACTATAAATTGGATATTGTAATCATATTGACCCACTGAATATAGGTAACATCTGATTTTAGTTGCAGTGTTATACCATAAAAACAAGGCCCCTTCAAAAATGGTGCAGTTGCATTTTTTTCCAATGTCACCCCAAAAATTCAATGCGATGGCAGTGATTGATTCATTGAGCGCCGCAGTGATTGGCTGAGCCGCGGTTCTCGAGAACCAATCAGGGCAGGTGAGATTTTTGAACGCCATCACCAGGGAGCACTGGCTGAAGACTACAGACAAATGTGCCGGAGCTTCGGGAGGAGAAGTGCGGCGGAGCCGACAGTGCTTGTTAGGTAATATATTGTTTTTTTAATGCAGCTAGGGCTTATTTTAGGGACAAACCGTAGGACTTCGTACTGTAAAAGTTGCACCGCAAGAAAACTGTGTTTTTGTGTGATGCGATGCAACAGACAGGAAGGCTCCATAGGGAAACATGGGCTACAAAACATTGCAAAGCGCAGCTGTATAGAGCATGCCGCAATTTTTGTTCCCGCAGTGTAGCAGGCTACAAAACATCACTAATGTGAAGGAACCCATTGGAAAGCATGGGCTTCATATACATACGATTTTGTAGTGCTGTCACATCGCAAGAAAGTCACTCAATTTTCTCGTCCGTGTGAAAACGGCCTTAAACCCCCATGCAAATTATGAAATAGTTTAATTATTTCTTGACATGTTCCGCATACAATATTGAACTCTATTAAAGCAAGTTTGTCAGCTTAATATTCTGTCCTATGTAAGGGCTGCACATTTCAGCTAGAAGTCTGTACTACCTGTAGTTCCTCACCCCTTAGGACAATGATTAGACTACTGTGTATATGTGTATACATAGCATATACTGATAGATCCACTTTGAAAGTCTTATTCAGTCAGAGCAAACATTCATATAAAGGGTAAGAAGGACACCGGTTTCTAAAAAATGTTACAAGCAAACGAATAGATGTATTGCGGTAAACCCTGAGCAGTGCTGCAGTGAGTCACCATTGGCATGTACTCATTTTGAGATTGCAAATCAGCCTACTATAAAGTGGAAGATCAGTAAATAAATATCAATAACCGTGTATTGCAAATTATGTAAGTGTAATCGATGGATAATCCAACCAAAAGTGATCTTCTAACACGGCATGTTGGGGCATGAAGACGTTGGTTCTCAAACCCCCACCGTAACGGCTAATGCCCACGGACGGATTTCTGCTGCGTTGTACGTGGTGGATATCCGCGGCGTTGACCCGAAGCTATTAGGTTCTATTGAACCTAATAGCTCAATGTTCACGCTGCAGAATTCTATTGTAGTCAGTGGAAGCCGTCCGTCACGCTATACCGTGAATACGCTGCCCCGCCCACCACCGGGCATGTCATGAACTGTACTGCGCATGCACGCCAGCCCTCCATGTGGGACGCGTATGGAGGATAAGTATGGGGGTTTGGGGGGGGGGGAGGGGGGGCGCCGTGGTAGACTCCGCTGAGATATTCCACTGGCGGAGTCCATACATCCGTGGGCATGAGCCCTAAATAAGGGATAAGGCTTGCAACACGATTTTCATTTCACTAAATTTCCATTGCAACTTTTTAATTTAAGTGCCATTAAAATCAGCAACTAAATTGCAACAGGATGGAAACATTCCTTCCTGACCATGTACTGGCATTTGGAGAGATGCCAACGCTCTACATCACCAGCATGCAGAAGCATATTCCTAATGTTACAATTTGAAAAGTAATGTAACATTTATTTTGAAAATAAGGGAGATGTTACATTACTTTTCAAATTGTACCAGTGGAGCATGATTGGCCTTCTGAGTCTCCTCACTCACTCCTCACTCCTCAATGACTGAACAACCAATGAGAATCGTTCACTTCTTGCATTTAAACACTTCTCCTTTAGTGTTTCACATAGAAATGTATGCAAATAAGGAAGATGGAACAATACTTCTATTGGATGGCAGCATTCCTTCAAATCATTGTACGGCTCTTTAAACAAGTCTTTAAAACAATGATTGGGAATTGAGAAACAAGCCAGAAACCATACACAGGATTTCTGCGAGAGACGATACCCCTCCCAACATAGAAATGTGAAACACTAAACGAGAAGTGAACGATTCGCAACAATGAATCTGCCTGTCTAAACAAGCTGCACAAGTGAGCTGCTGATGACGTCACCAGCTCGTTCTCTTGTGCTAGCAATTCTCTTTCAGAATCGTTCAGTGTAAAAGGAGCATTAGCCGTACCTTCTCCCGAGGAAATAACATGACTAGAGATGAGCGAGCATACTCGCTAAGGACAATTACTCGATCCAGCATTGTCCTTAGCGAGTACCTGCCCGCTCGGAAGAAAAGATTCGGCTGCCGGCGTGGACGAGCGTTGAGTTGCGGCAGTGAGCAGGGGGGAGATCTCCCGCCCCCCCCCCCCCCGTTCCTCCCTGCTCTCCCCCGCCGCCGGCAGCCGAATTTTTTCTTCCGAGCGGGCTGTTACTTGCTAAGGACAATGCTGGATCGAGTAATTGTCCTTAGCAAGCATGCTCGCTCATCTCTAGAAATGACATTTGAGATAACATGATTCTACTGCTGTTACAGCTAAGATATATGCAGTAGTGGCCTGGTAGTTATGGGAGGACAGGATTGTAACGAAAGGTTATACCTCTATTCTAAAGCTGAAGGCAGATAACACATGATCTTACTATTGATGAAAGGTGATGGGACATCTCATTTCTTCCTCCCTCTTTACCCTTCATGCTCAGTGACCTCTGCGCATAATACACAGCATGCTCACAACACTTAGGCCTCCTTCCCACGAACGGATTTCCGCCGCGTAATTCGCGGCGGAAATCCGCTGCGTTGCTCGCAGCTATTCGGTTCTATTGAACCTAATAGCTCAGTGTTCACGGTGCGGAATTCCGCACCGTGAAATCTCCCGGCCTCACCCGCGGCATGCTCTATTTGCCGCGGGTGTACGCGCGGACGGCTTCTATTGCAGTCAATGGAAGCCGTCCTTCGTGCTATCTTCCGCTGTAGCACAGCAAGTATGGGTCTCCTGGGTGGCCTTAAAGGGGTTTTCTGAGGAGAATGCTATTGATGACCTATCCTCAGGATAGGTCATCAATAGTTGATCAGCTTGGGTCCGTCACTCGGGACCTGACCGATCAGCCGATTGCGCACCTGCTGACAGTGCCACAATTACACAGGGGTCGGAGTGGAAGCAGCAGAAGTCTCTGCTCCGACCTCTGTGTAGTGGCTGACGCTTGTAACTGCAAGTGCAGCTCTCATTGAAATCAGCTGATCGGTCAGGGTCCCGAGCGATGGACCTCAGTCAATCAACCATTGATGACTTATCCTAAGGATAGGTCATTAATAGTATTCTCCCTGGAAAACCCCTTTAACTGTTGAGGATAAAGAGGATTTTCCATTACTTAAAATTGCTTCACAACTGCTCTGTCATTCCTGGTTGCTGCTGACAAAGACATGTGACTGCTACAGCCAATTACTGGCTATAGAAGATCACTGCTGTGGCCAGTGATTGGCTGCCACAGTCATCAGGAACCAGGAAGTACAGAGTAGTTGCAAAGCAATTTTACGTAGTGGGAAAACCCCTTTAAACAACTCATTTTAGGCCTGAGATTTCTTATGTTCCAGTGCCAGCTGGAAAGCAAATCTCTGAAACTGCTATTCACAGCTCAGAGCAGCAGCTGAGGCAAGTTGGCTGTCCTCACACTCCTGTAAACAACATAGAATAAAAATATACAATTGGGAAATGAAAACAGAATGTTTTGGTCTATAAATTAGACATTTACATTTCCTTTAAAGGGGCTGTGCCATAAAAAGAATTTCTCTTATCCACAGAATCACAGAATAGGGGAAAAGGATCAGATTGATGGAAGTCCAACTACTAGGAACCCAACTGATGATGAAACTGAGGGTCCCGAGAGTTCCCAAATGACTTAATTTATAAAGGTCCATTTAGACACAACGATTATTGCTCAAAATTTGCTCAAAAGCCATCATTTGAGCGATAATCGTTGTTTCTAAACAGTTTGTGCACTATTCATTCATTGACTGTTATCAGCGCCGCACACTGATTTTCTCAGCGGGCGGCGTTGATCGCATTCTTTCAGATGGTATCCTGCTGGCAGTTCTCAGCGGGACACCAGCTAAAAGCTCCGAGAACAATGCAGCTAATTAGCTACTTAGAGTTATGCAAAGATGATCACTTAAACTATCGTTTGAGCGATTGTTTCTCAGTGTAAATGGGCCTTAAGGGACTGTCAAAGATAGCCGAATACGAGCTCTCAGCTACTGTTATCACTGGAAGTAAGATTGAAAAGGATGGAACAATAGTGTTCACATGCGACCACCATTACATTCATTTGGAGACAATCAACACCTCCATTCTTGAGATAAAGGGCCTTAGACCACTGGGGTTCCCACTGATCATATACTTGTCTCATATCCTGTAGATAGGGGATAAGTTATTTTCTTGGGACAATCCCTTTAATAAAGTATAATGGAAAACAAGACCCTGAGTCGTCTTCATCAATTTCTTACCCTACTACCTAACAGGCGTTAGTGATTTTACAGAGATCTACCTACCGTGTAATCCCAAGGGGTCAAACCTGGTCTTACAGTCCACAACACATTGTAGCCATCTATTAGGAACACGAAGGAGACGGTTTGCTTCCTTCTGAAGGAGAACTATTTTGTTGTCTGATAGATTGCTTTTGCTGACGGGAACGGTCATAGTAAAATACACGTTTTTTTTTCTTGCTTTATTTGGCAATGTTTATTGGTCTATACCAAAATCCGATTGAATGTCCATGCCTGTTACATCTGATAGCACATGTGTGCTTTCAGCTTGATTCCAATACCTTGGCACTTATCCTTACTTGAATTTAGCTTTGCTGGAACAGAGAATTCCTGTATTTGTTTTAGATAACATTATTACCTTTTGGGTACGTTTATTATTTTAGGAAGACAAAAGATCCTCTAGAAATAAGAAGCGGAGGTGAAAGTCCAAGACCTCTGCAACATAGATTGGAAAGTATAGGCGAGTTTTAATGATGCCTCTCAGGACATTACACTCTATGCTAAAGTCACATCAACTTTGGATTACATTATACATTGCGGAATATTTTTCTTATATGTGTGTCATATTTTAAACTAATGGTACATTGCTTCAGTAAATAGCAAAGCGACCCTCAACATGTTGATGTCTGAATATTCTGCTTCCGTCACATTTGCATCAGTTTCATGTGCTTACTAATGTCTTCACTGGTAAAAGCATTATAGACTACAGTATGCCTATTAATTGCTTATCTCCATGGTGTTCAGCCCACCCCTGTTGTATGTTTTTCTTGCAAATAACTTGATTATGTAGTGTTTTGGCCATGAAACGTTGTTTAGTTTAATAAGTCATATAACTTAAAAAGTTGGCAGAGTGCGTTCAAGATGAATTATTTCCTGCTATAAATCATACGACTTGCCAGGAAACATTATTGGATTAAGAAAAAAAAAACTTTATTCTTAGATGTAAAAATTTTTAGGCTTTTTGGTACTGGAGACGTGCATTTATGCCGTATTAACAATACATTTAGCTGTGCTCAGTCTATAAAATTACTCTTATGTACAGGAGAAAGAGGCAACCATATTGCAATAAAGGAAAAATATGTTATTTTTTCTTTTAGTTGTAAAAAATAGTTTGTGTGTGTGTGTATATATATATATATATATGTGTGTGTGTGTGTGTGTGTGTGTGTGTGTGTATATATAAATATTAGAGATGAGCGAGTACCAAAATGATTGTGTGCTCTTTATTCAATGTGAGCTTTTCGTAATATTCGAGAGCTGTATTCGAGTAACGAACCCCATTGAAGTCAATGGGAGACCCGAGCATTTTTGCAATGCTTGGGGTGCCAAGCTTTTTTTTTGCCTCTCTCCCCCTCCGCCTCCCCCTCTTTCTCTCTCCCCCTCTCTCCCCTCTCTCCCCTCTCCCCCTGTCTCCCCCTCTCTTCTCCTCTCTTCTCCTCTCTCCCCCTCTCTCCCCCTCTCTCCCCCTCTCTCCCCCTCTCTCCCCCTCTCTCCCCCTCTCTCCCCCTCTCTCCCCCTCTCTCCCCCTCTCTCCCCCTCTCTTCCCCGTCTCTCCCCCTCTCTTCCCCGTCTCTCCCCCTCTCTCCCCCTGTCCCCCTCTCTCACTCTCTCCCTCGCCCTCCATCGCCCCCAGCCAGCCACATACTGCTGTGGACGAGCACACGATGGCACGTCACAGCAGGAAGTGTTAATGCAATGAGGGGTCAAAACAGGGAGGGGTCCAACAGTGCGTGGTACTTGCTCGAGTAACGAGTACCATCGAGTATGCTAATACTCGAACGAGCATCAAGCTCGGACAAGCATGTTCGCTCATCTCTAATAAATATTTATTTCTTATATTCCCATTTTTCTGACATTTCTGTTGGTCTTTTGACTTCGTAGACTAATTGCTTACATTATGTAATCTGTTTGCAGGCTGCAGTTACTGGTGAGAAAACCATAAATGTAAAATCAAGTCAACAGGTTCAAAAAGAGGCCTTTGATTTTAGTAGTGACAGTGATGATGATACTAGGAAAACGAAGAATAAAAGCAACAAGGTCTCTGTAAATGCTGAAGATGGTAAGCTACTTACACTGCAACAATGTGGGTTTTCAGCACTTTTGCAGAAAGGACCCAATGAGCAGGATGAAAAGTACAAACTTTCTGAAAGTTCCACTAGTAAACTGAGTGACCACGAAAGGACCAAAACAGTGACTATTCAGAACTCTGATCAAAACTCTGACAAGGTTGACTGGAACATTTCATGTGACTCCGGTGAAGAGTCGGACTCCACAATGCAAAGCAAGAAGTTGTTTCCTAAAACTTCTTGCGCAGTTCTGGAAGCTAGGAGTAGCTCAGATGAGAGCGATGAGATTGTCTTTCCTACACAACTCCATAAAAGCAGAGGAACAATCCTTCCAAAGTCTGAAAAACCCAAATCTCCATATTTAAAGAACCGTTTCCAACAGGCTACAGACTCTAGCAGTGAATGCATTAGTGATGAGTCTGATGACATTCCAATACCAAGCAAATCAGATGAAGCTAGTTTTTCAAACCTAAAACATGAACATTGTCATAGGAATACGAATGCAGAAAGGAATTCTCAAACAATAGAAGCATTTCCCTCATCTGATGATGATCAGCTTCAGTGCAAGAAGATGTGTATTGACAATCAAGAGCAGACTCCGAAAAACAGAAAGCTTAGAAAACGGATTCCAATTGTTACAAGGAAATCGTCCAGAAAGAATGAAGATCCTCGTGCCAGTGAAAACAAAAGTGTGCACAAGAATATGGGGACTCTAGACCAAATTTTAGGTAATGTAGAATAATAAAATCTATGGTTTGATTAAGGTGTGTCTTGGGGCCCAACTTGTCTTACTATTAATTCTATTTAGGCTAGAGCTACATGGGTATTTGTGGCTGTGCAACATAACATCACACTACTAATGATCGTGAGTGTGGTCATAGTGAAATCTAGCAGGTTCGGTTTTCTAGCAATCATGTCATGGCAACTTTGAGGTCGTAATGAGACCACAATCATCAGTTGAGGTGCGACATTGTCATCTTACCGTATATACCGGCGTATAAGGCGACGGGGCGTATAAGACGACCCCCCAACTGTCACCTTATACGCCGGTATACAGTGGAGAAAAAAAAAAAAATTCATTACTCACCTCCCACGGCGTTCTGTCGCGCTCCGGCAGGATGTCGCTCGCTGTGATTGCTAACACGTGCGCCTTCAGCCAATCACAGCCATTCAATGATGTCATTGAATAGTGTGATTGGCTGAAGCCACGTGTGCTTTAGCCAATCACAGCCATTCAATGCTGTCATGGCTGCCGGCGTGTGTATTAGCTTTCTGGAAGCGGGGATTTCAAGCCCCGCATTCAGAAAGCTATGCTGCGCCGGGGACGAGGAGCGAGCGACATCCTGCCGGAGCGCGACAGAACGCCGTGGGAGGTGAGTAATAAATTTTTTTTTTTTTACACTTTTTTTTTTTTTGTATTACCGGCGTATAAGACGACCCCCGACTGCAGAGCAGATTTTTCGGGGTTCAAAAGTCGTCTTATACGCCGGTATATACGGTACATTAAGCAGCCACAATTGGCCATGTAGTCCTTGTTGCTCTGCTTCTGCACAATTTAAGAGACTAAGGCCTCATGTCCAAGGGGCGGATCGGATTTCGCATGCAGGAGCCCGCAGTGGTATCAGACCCTGCCCGCAACACTGCGGAACTTCTACTTACCCGTCCAGGTCTTCTTCAGGTCTTCTCTTTTCTTCATTGCGGATGCATGCGGAAGCCTGCCGCCGCAAATGTGCACTGGAGTTCTGTTTTTATTGAAACTCCTGCTTTCCCGCAATTGAATTGGGGATGGACCACGGATCAGACATCTTCCCTTGACTTCAATTGAAGCCGTCTGTGCGGGATCTGTACTGAAATAGAGCATGCTGCGATTTGTTTTCTGGACCAAAAGGTCTGCAAATCAAATGCGCATACTTTATTTAATTTGCAGATGTTTCCCTATGGGCAGCTTGATTTACGGATCGTCCCGCGTATATTCCACTAATCACACTTGCCCGTGGACTTTGGGCCTTACTCTTTCTAGCATTTATAATTATATTAACGGTTATGGAGTGAGAATTACACATTTAAACTGATGTATGATGTACGTGTCTGGGAAAATTGTAATTCTGATATTAGATGCAGTGTATATATCATGATTTGCACATTATCTGCTACATTTCAAAGCACAGCACAAGGTGCAACAAAAAGTTACATCGTTCTAGAAACTATCTCAAAAACCTGAGAGACCCGCAATGTTACAACTCCCAAACCTGAGAAATCGGTTGTCCCTAGTATGAGCAACTTTGATGCAAAGACATAAGGCCTTCTATGAGGCCAGTTTCAGAGTGCTAATTTCACGCACGTTTTGTGTGTTTTGTGAGACTCGAGCAAATATGGACTCCATTCTTTTAAATGAAGTCTTACATATGAGCGATGTTTTCCCTCACAGCGACGCTGCAAGGAAAAAAAATTGTGGCATGTCCTATTTTTTTCGTGTTCCTTGGAATGCAACGTCCATCGTCCGTAAGTGTGACCTTAAATACATTGCATGGCTCTCGCGTGCTGTATGATGTGTATGCGATTGCGATGCAAGGTTTTCTATTGAAATCAATGGAAACCCTTCCAATCTTCTATCGTGCGTGAGGATCGGAATTTCACAGAAGCGTTTTTGCTTGAAAATTGCCCCACCTTCGCGGGTAAAACGCATGTTGACGAGCGTCCTATTGGGCCGAGTTTCTTAATCTGACCTGGGCTCTGCAGTCCAAATACACAAAGAGTTATCTTTAACACTTTCCAATCCAATTTTGGATTTAGGGTTTCCTAAAAGGCTTTCTCTTTTTACTGTTATACAACGGTGCCATCTGCTGGCTAAAGCCAGTGTGTGTGCGCCAGAGAGGCTCCGGCAGCAGAGTGGTTGGCAACAGATGGTAAGAATACCCTGTCGGACGTCTTCTAACATTGGAGTTGTACAAGCTTCAATCAGAATGTAAGAAGACGTCAGACAGTGGATTGGAAAGGGTTAATGTTTTTTAATAAATTACAAAGTTTGTTAAAAATAGTTGTTGCAATGTGTCAGATGTTCTTAAAGTATCAAAAATAGCTGCATATAACAAAAGTGCACTTGGGCTATGTTCACATCTGCTTTCCATTTTTTTTTTAAACCCCAAAGAAATCAATGGGGAAGAAAAAAATGGATCAATCTTTTTCTGTTTTACATCAGTTTCTCTCCTCCAAAAATGGAGCAGAGAGACGGAAACCCTGAACTGAGCTCTAATGCAGCTGTAGGTTCACCCTATACCTTCCAAAGGCATAGTGGAGCTCTGAAAAGGCACACAGGTACACAGCACAGGGTAGAACTGCAGACTAGAGATGAGCGAGCATACTCGCTAAGGGCAATTGCTCGAGCGAGCATTACCCTTAGCGAGTACCTGCCCGCTCGAGAGAAAAGGTTCAGGTGCCGGCGCGGGGAAGCGGTGAGTTGCGGCAGTCAGCAGGGGGGGCGGGGGGAAGAGAGAGAGAGAGAGAGATCTCCCCTCCGTTCCTCCCCGCTCTCCCCCCGCAGCTCCCTGCCGGCAGCCGGACCTTTTTCTCTCGAGCGGGCAGGTACTCGCTAAGGGCAATGCTCGCTCATCTCTACTGCAGACCCTTTTTTCTATCATTTGGGAGACTAGCAAGACCATCTCCAACCAATGACATCATCTGACGTGTCTCAGTGATCTGTCAGATGTTTTTAGGTAAACCTTCTGTCTAATTTTAAAGATGTTTCTTTAGCCAATCGCAGTCTCCTAAACGTGCCAGATATGGCACTTGTGGGGAAAAAAATACTAAAATGTTTGTTGATATTTTTCTAACTCAGATGGGGTTGCAGAAGTTGCCTATATTCATTCAAATCAAAATGTGGTTGGATCAAGCAAAGCAGAGAATCGCATGAGCCGATGGGCGGTGCGAGATGTTTTTGAATTTAATCAGTTTTCTCAGCTTCCTGCCAATATAACCGCCCCCGCAGTGGAGGTAAGACATTCTACTTCGTTGGAAGTGAATTATATATATTTTTTTCCATTTCTGTGATTTATATTCCGTATGTATTCTATGAATAAAGCTTTATCTCACGGGTCAAAGGAAAACAAAAGCTGAAATAATATTGTGCTTTTGTACTATTATTAATAACTGTTACTTTTCATGTTTTACGCACTATGAAGGACAACATATGAAAGGTTTGAGAGTGGTGCCCCCTATATGTGGACAATAGAAGCTTGCTAAACTCGGACTATTGTAAGAGCTTTAATATGAGCTTCATAAAGTACTACCGTATCATGAAAGAAATTTCCTTTTTTATGGGAGAAAATTATTTTAATTCTTCTATATTGTCTGTTTTATTAAGTAATAGTATATGGCTATTGGCAACCTAGTCAAGCTGTCAATGTTTTATGAAATATCACATGGATATATTCATAGTGCAATAAATTCAACACTGATTATGTTGCAGATACGAGGTTTCCACTGACTACTATGTAGTGTACTTGTTCTTTGATAGCATTCACCTTCCACTTCCTCTCCTTCTTCAGCTTAGCTGTAATAATGGGGTTTGTATTCAACTCCTATATCACAATTCATCTGAAACTCCCTAAAAAAATCGCAAATCCTCTGTAACATACAATCAGTTGGTTGAGAACTTTAGGCCCATTTACACTGGACGAATGACGGGCAAATGATGCCCAACACTCAGCCCTGCACATACTGTATCCCGTACATACTGTATCCCGTACATACAGTATCGTTGGCTGTCTGACAATGCGGCCAGCAGAGATGCAGGGATAGCTGCCGGAGATTTCACTCCTCGCTTTCCCCCGCCCCTCTCCATTCACTTAACACAGCGGCTCTTCAGTGCTGAACGGCTGCTGTTTACTATGAACGATCAGGATGTTATGCAGTCTAAACGATGAGCAATGAAAGTTCAGTGTAAATGGCCACTGTGTTAAGTGAATGGAGAGGGGCGGGGGAGAGCTGGGAGTGAAATCTCATCCAGCCGCTTCACCTTTCTGCTGACGAGCCAGCGCTACTCGCTCCTGTGTGCGGGGACAATTATCAGGCATCATTTGCCTGACATTCGTTTAGTGTAAATGGGCCTTTAGACTGTTCTTCAGGCTGAAACATGCCTGGGTGCTTTGTGTGAAGTCCTTTGTTAAGAGTTCTCTGACAATGGACATGTTGGAACCCCAGCAACCTTAAGTGCAGAGCAGTTTTACTCTACACTTTCCATAACTCCCAATTTTTCCAGTCCCATTCTTATCAGCCCTATAGACTTTTAAAGTAGCATACATGTTTGACCATCGCCCCATGCAAACTCCACCTCATCACAGTTGTACAGGGAAGTAAGAGCGGGGACTCTGGACCCCAGTTCTAGTGATCAGTGGAGCCCCCAGTGTTCAGATGTTATTTATATTTAGTGAGAGAACCCCTCTCAGGAGGTGTTCAATCAACCACAAGGTCTTCAAAGTCTAGTATAATCCAGTCAAATACTGAAGTATTAACCCTTTCCAATCCAATTTTGGATTCAGGGTTTCCTAAAAGGCTTTCTTTTTTGCTGTTATACAAGGGTGCCACCTGCTGGCTATAGCCAGTGTGTGTGCGCCAGAGAGGCTCCAACAGCAGAGTGGCTGGCAATAGACGGTAAGAATACCCTGTCGGACGTCTTCTGACATTGGAGCTGTACAAGCTTCAATCAGAATGTAGGAATACGTCAGACAGTGGATTGGAAAGGGTTAATACCTCTCTCTAAAATTACTTAATTCATGCACTAAACCAGCCCCTCACTGGGGAATTCAAGTATAAATCTACTTATATTACTTAATGGATTAATATCATGCGCAGGAGCTGCCCAGTTGAGCATTGTGTGTACTTCTTCAGGTTCACAACTCAAAACACAAATAAAGAAACACATTTTTAGAAATATCGGATTTTGCCAGTGTTGGCCCACGTTGGGCCTTGACCTGCCAGGCGATTGCCTCTTTATAGGGGACCTTGAGGAAAACCATCCACCACTGCAGACTTTGACTCTTTGTGGAACTCGTATGACCCATTGGCAATCTACTGAGACCAGATTCCATAGCATGAGTATTACTAAGGGTGGGTTTAGTCCTGCGTTATGACCTTCTCATAATTCCTTCTCACTGTTTAATTTTAGAAGAAGAGAAACGGAATTAAAGCAAAAATAAACGTTTCCATTTTTTAATGTTTTGAATTGGTTAAAAAAAAACAAAGAAAATAATGGAGTTGTCAAGCTTTATATTCTGGACAATTACTTTTAAAAGATCTGTAGGTTAGCAGTAATCCTTGAGGTCCAAGGATTGGACATTTTTCAGCATAAGGGCTCATGCCCACGGCCAGGTTGGATTCCAAATGCAAAATCAGATCCGGCTCCTCCCAGAGACCCCATACTCATCTCTCCAGATCCGCTGTGAGCGTCCCAGCCGGTGCGCATGCGCTGTGCCGGGCATGATTCGCCGGCGCTGGGCTGTGATGTGGATTCCTGCAACACTCCGCAGTTCCCACTGCGTGGAATATCGCGGCATGGACTGCTTCCATTGACTGCAATAGAAGCCGTCCGTGCAATTTTCCGTAAAGATTAGAGCATTCGGTTCTCCCCCGCAAGTGGAAAATCGCAGCTGATTTCCGCTCGTGGGCAGAGGAGAATCTTTTATCATAGCATGTCTACGGATGGACATTGCTGCGGAATTCGCAGCGGGTGTCTGACTGTGAATTCCGCAGCGATAATCCGTCCGTGGGCATTCGGCCTAATTGTATGTCACTGAGCAAGCGGTATGACCTTTTAGAGAACCGTACCGCAGCATGTTATTAATTTGTGGCCATAATATTAAATTGCGAACCTTTTGATCATATTCTGTGTTTCAGCCTAACATTATAGGAATGCATTCCCCAGGTTTTTTTTGTTTTTTATTATTATTTTTGGGTTTTTTTGCACAAGAGATCAGAATATCTTGCTAAAGCAAAGTCTTCATTGAATAATTAGCAGTGAGCGAGAGAAGCACGATGGAAAAAGAGTTAGTGTTACATTACTACTTAAATATACAAGGTCCATTGGTCACAACCTCAGTACTGTACCCCACAGTTAGATACAAGTTTTTTCAATCAGTTGCATGATTTTCATTTAAGTTTACATAAAGTTTTGCTCAAAAGAAATGTACAAAGACAACCATTCAATTCGGGATTAATCTCTATAGCAACCGAAATGTGGTGACTGAAATGGGGGAAGGCTGCAGTCCTCTCTGTTTCCTACCAGCTGTCATACGCGACCTCTGTGGTAGGAGCCGGAGCCAAAGTTTAGAGGGAACTCAGCGCTAAGAAACCATATCTATACTTTTTATAAATTGGTACAAGTATCACTATAAAAGAAGACCTTAATCCTTCAAACTGGCTGACAGACACTTGGCTCCTTCCCTGGCGTATGACAGACGTACAACAGGATGCTTTGTAGTAAAAGCTGGATTATTAGTAAACCCCTCTTTATGTTATTGCAGTGTGGTATAAATGAAAGCACTAAGCTTGCTGTCATCATTATATATTCAGCACACTCCTGAGTCTTGGACATACAGAGCTTGTATTATTCTGCGCTGTTTGTTGTAAATAAGCATTTTTCACTGCTTCAGTCTATTTCTTTAAGATTTCAACTTTTTTTCCAGCCTCAAAACTTTCTGAAGGGATTGCAAAGTCTTATGTAGGGGGTGAAATATCAAATGGTGTATTGTGCAATCCGTTATTTAACATAAATGGACTTTCATATAGAATGTGCCACGGATTTATATACTATCCTTTAAAAGAGAGAAAAGTAAAATTAATATTCATATTAACCCATTAATGACCAGGCACTGTAAATATACGGTGCCTGGTCCTGGGCTTAAAATCGAGCCGATAGTAAAATTACAGCGGCGCTTTAAGCCTCCTGGCTCTGCAGTCAATCAGAGCGCAGGACGGGTTATCAGCTGTTAGTGACAGCTGATAACCTGGAGGAGAAGGCAGGAGGGCTATTTAATGAGCACTGTGTAATAGAAAGTGAAAGTGGAAGGGTTTCTTCTACTGTGGGAGCAGGTGGGTCATGTGACCTCCGGGATTCCCTGCTACAGCTGAGCTGGAGGGTCATACTAGACCCGGACCAGCTCTGCCAGTAACTAATGCCACTACAGGGGTTGCTTTACCCTGTAACTGGGGTTCCTATGGATGCCCCAGCTACAGTGGGAAAGTGTCAAATAAAAAAAAATGAATGCCCCCCCAGAGGTTTTACATGACATTATGGGGGCCGTGGATAGTAAAAAACATAATTACATACATAAGTAAAACAATATTACAGAATAAAACAACAATACGTACATAAGAAAGAAAATAACACAAACCAAAACCGGCGCCGTATGTGCCCTGTAAACCAAAACCATACCTATTATATATCAAAATGTCCGAAACGAATAGAGGAACCCGTTCCCATACTTTATTTTAGCATAAATATAGTAAATTAAAATATATATATATATATAAATGTTAAAAAAAATAATTTTTTTCAGCATTTTACCCCCAATAAAACTAAAAAAACGGGAAAAAAAAGTCAGTGAACAAAATATTTTTAAAAATCCTAAAAATATGTCACAGCAAAAAAAAACAGCAAAAATAATTTTGGTAGCTAAAGGAAACAAAATAGGGCAGTAAAACCACCACATGGGTAAAATCCCTAAAAAGTGTCTGGTCCTTAAGGTACAAAACAGCCTGGTCCTTAAGGGGTTAAATGGAATCTGTTTATGAGGTAAATATGAAGAAGACCACAGCGCTCCAAATCTTGTACCAGGCATAGGGTGTGTTTATTCGGGAGAACACGGCAAGTCTTTGTCAATCATGCACATAATGGAAGCGTCCACCTTTTATACACCAACTCCTTCTTGTTGTGCAAAATGTATGAAAGTGAATGAAACCATCCTACACATGCAGTATTTTACATGACCTATGGATACCATGGTTTGAATTATATTTCACCACAAGCAGCAGTGTAGCATATATACCCTGTTTCCTCGAAAATAAGACCTGCCCTGAAAATAAGCCCTACTCTGCTTTTTGGGGATTTTTGGGGAGGCTTTAAATATAAGCCCTAGCTGCATTACAAAAAAAAGGTAATGTATTCCTGGAGCACCGATGGGCTTCTTGCAGTCCTCGGCCACCCACGGAAGATCTTTTCCTGGTTACAGAATTCATAAATTCCACCTTCAGGAAGCAATGGCGCTTGTTGGTTCTCGAATGCTGCTCAGTCAATTAATGCAGCGCTCGATGAAACCAATGCAACAGCTGCGATTGGTTCATCGACTGCTGCATTGATTGGCTGAGCAATGGACGTATCACCAATCACAGCCATTACATTGTGGATTTATGAATTGGCCAATCAATGCCACGGTTCAGCGCATCAGAGCTCCAGAGAGCAGCGGGAAGGACCTGGACTGAGCCTGATGGGTACATATAATAAGACATACCCCGAAAAAAAGGACCTAACGCCTCTTTTTGGGTTAAAATTAATACACGCTCTCCTTCCCCAGCTGTCACGGGCGCCGATGCCGACAGCCAGCGACACACGCACAGAGGAGCGGAGTAGCCCTCAGTGGACGCATCTCGCCGCTACAGCAGGAGGGAGGACAGTGTTGTTGGGGTGGCCAGTGGAGAGGACAGTCTGCTCGGCACATCACAGCCAAGAGCACAGCGGGGACAGCCAATCACTAACTGGGGGTGTCAACCCAGCTGAATTATGTTGCCACCCCTAACTCCCGCTGGCGACATAATACAACACTACCGCAAGGTTTTTACTGTTTGTGGAGTCTTCTGAAGGTGTTTTGCTGTTACTTGAGTTCTTTTACGCCTCTTTGTGCTATTGGAGTGAGAACACTCCCTCCTAGAGAAAGTAGCAACCGTCTTGGATTTTCTTCACTGCAGTTAATTTCTCTAGCCATAGATTTCTGTACAGCCAGGTTTTTAGCAATGTTCTTGTAGCCTTTTCAGCCTTTTTAGAACATGTCTTTTGAAAGTTGTTTGTGTTGAGGCACGGTTACCACCTGTGAAAGCCAAACTTCCAATCTCATCTCCATGATCGAAATACCTATTGCCAGTTAGCTCTTGGAAAAGTCATCAAAACATGGGCTTCACTTTCTACTTCTCCCTGCACTGTGAGTGTTTATTCGATATGTTCCATACCAGGCATGAGCGATGCAACGGTTTGTGCACTATTAGTTTAGTTACATTGTGTTTTGTCTATAATTGTAGCTTCGATAACAATTAGACTGTAAATAATGAATGTATACATCCAGGTCATTTCAAAGGGTTCGCTTACTTTTTCTGGCAAGTGTTGACTTCATTAAGGACAACCTACCTTTCTGTGTCGGTAATTCCACGTGTTTCCATTGTTCCACATGACGGACTAACACCGTTCCTTCTGTCGTCTGCAGTAAATGCTTGGGTTTTAATAACACATTCCCTGTGAAAGCACAGTGACAAGTGATACTAGTTAATTTCCTGTTTGAGTTGTAATGTATATAGCACCTGATATGTAATACCACATTATTCTCTGCTCCTTTATAGAAGTGAAGTAAATGTCCCATCTTGAACACCTTCTTTAACCTAAATCAATCCAACAGTTTGTGTTGATTTATTTTATAATATATCTTTATAGACGTCTAAGTCAGTATTTCTAATACAGATCACCAAAGACCCCGCTTCTTGCAGTCCCTGCAGCCACCACTAGTGGGACCTTGGGAGATTGCTGCACACTACACTCATGCATTGAGCTCACTAATAAATCCATATGCGGTAAGCTGCAGGCAGCCAGAGTTTAATCCATTCAACTCTGTGGTCGTGTAGATGGAATTAGGACGTACGTATTAGAAAAAAAGAGTTCTATTAAGCCAGTTCTTTTTCGTCCAGAGCCACTTTGCAGCTGGACACAAAACCCATCCAATAGGAAACTATAAGATCAGTTTCATGTTCAGTTTCTCTTCTACCCTGTTTTCCCAAAAATAAGGCCTACATTGAAAATAAGTCCTAACCTGTTTTTATGGGATTTTGAGGGAACGTTAAAATATAAGCCATACTCTGAAAGTAAGCCCTAGCTGCATTAAATAATAATAAAAAGATACATTACCTAGCAGGCTCGGTGAAGGTCCCTCCTGCTGCTCTCCGAAGCTCTGTTGCACTTCTTGCAGTCCTCGGCCGCCCACAGAAGATCACTTCCTGGTTACAGAATTCATATATTCCACCTCCAGAAAGTGATTGTTCTGATTGCTTTTCGAGCACTGCTCAGCCAACCAATGCAGCACTCAATGAACCAAAGCCATGGCTGTGATTGGTTAATCGAGCGCTGCATTGATTGGCTGAGCAGCAGTCGAAGAACCAATCACAGCCATCGCGTTGTGGAGATGGGATTTATGAATTGGCCAATCAATGCTGCATCTTAGCCAATTCATGAATCCTGTCTCCACAACACGATGGTTTTGATTGCCTAAGCGGCGCTCGATGAACCAATCACAGCCATCGCATTGGCTCATCGAGCGCTGCATTGATTGGTTTTCGAGCGCTGCTCAGCCAATCGAAGCCGTCGCTTCCTGGAGGCAGGATTTATGAATCCTGTAACCAGGAAGTGATCTTTTGTGGGCGGCTGGGGACTGCAAGAAGTGTGTCGGAGCTCCAGAGAGCAGTGGTAAGGACCTGGACCGAGTCTGCTAGGTAAGTATAATAAGACATTCCCCGAAAATAAAACCTAGTGCCCTTTTGGGGCAATAATATAAGACAAGGTCTTATTTTCGGGGGAAACACGGTATGCCATAGGGGAAAAGAAAATGGATCTATGTAGAGGACCCTTATAAAAACACAATATTAACCAACAAAGAATTTGGGATCTCTAAATTCATTGGATTTAAAAGTTGGACTTTAACATTAAATGAGTTGTTGTATCTCTGCACTTCCTGGCTGAGATGAGAAACCTTCGGCTAGTTACCGACCACCTTGCCGGGTGTTACAGAAACAGCCAAGCGCGGCAGTCTTACACTTTTTCCATAACTCCCATTGAAGTGAAAGGGCGTTACGGAAACAGCCAAGGGAGCTACACAAACAGTATAGTGCACTGTGCTACACTGTTTCCATAATGCCCATTCACTTCATTGGGAGTTACAGAAGCAGCCTAAGGCTGTCGCATACAACTGTTTCTGTAACATGCGGCAAGGTGGTCAGGAAACCAGCCGCAGGTTTCCCATCTCAGCCAAAGAGTGCTGAGATGGAAATACCACATTAAGGTTACTTAAGATGTTTGAATCAAATAATCCGTAACTTCCAAAATGCATAATTAGATTAACATATTTCACTATATGAAATGTTTGTTACAGCAGAACAGGTTTGATGGTTAACACCCATATCAAACTTTACTTGTATTAAACGTAATTATGCAGTTGCTAATAAACTTTAAAGTTTACTATAATAGCTGGTGCCAACTATATGTGCATGTAATATAAATCAATATGAGCATGAGTCAAAAATTATACATGCTCCAGTTACTTTAAAACTTCTGTTGGCCACTCATTCCATTGTAGGTCACTCTCTCCCTTAGTCAGTGCTGTGTAGATCTGAATGTGTTACGTCAGTTAATTTGTGACTATATTGAAGAAAAAAATGGCTGCCCCACTTGTGATTTGCATGAAAAAAGAGCAGTATGTACTGTGTTTCCCCGAAAATAAGTCAGGCTTTTATATTAATTGTTGCCCCAAAGGCGGCACTAGGGCTTATTTTGGCTCGGTCTAGCTCCTTCCTGCTGCTTTCCCGCAGCCCAACAGAAGATTACTTCCTGGTTACAGGATTCATAAATCCCTCCTCCACAAAGTGATGGCTGTGATTGGTTCTTCAAGAGCTTCATTGATTGGCTGAGCCACGGTGCTCGAAGAACCAATCACAGGAGTCATGGAGGCGAGATTTATGGATTAACTAAGCGACGGCTAATCCAATTCATAAATCCTATTTCCATGAAGCGATTGCTATGATTGGTTCTTTGAGCACTGCCTTAATTGGCTAAGCCATGGCGCTCAAAAAACCAATCACAGCCATCGCTTTGTGAAGGCGGGATTTATGAATTAACTAAGCAGCAGTTCAGCCAATTTATAAATCTTGAAAGCGATAGCTGTGATTGGCTGAGCAGCGCTCGAAGAACCAATCATAGGCATCGCATCGTGGAGGCGGGATTTATGTATCCTGTAAGTAGGAAGGAATCCTGTATGATCAGCTGAGGACTGCAGGAACCCCACCAGGGCTCTGGGAAGCAGCAGGAAGGACTTGGTACGGTGTTAGCCAGTAGAGTACAGTGTGATTGTTCCCAGCAAGAGAAACCACGTAATCTTGTAGATATGATACCTTTTAATGGCTAACAAAAATACATGATGTTACAGCGAGCTTGCGAACCTCTCAGGCTCTTCGTCAGGCTAAAAAAAAGGAATAGATCTGAAGAGGCATGAATATTTATTCACACTTCTAACATACATACTTATGGCTAGGCACAGATATGGATGTGATTGGTTTGCACTTAAAAGGAATTCTGCAACAGCAAACAAACTTTTTTGTCTAGGCACTGATAAGGGAGTGAAAGTTTTATGGTCCCTGAATTACTGTTGGGGGGGTGGGGGGTTCAGGCCAGGAATGCTACAAGAGGTACACAAACATTTTTAACTAGACACTGAGAAGGCATTGAAAGCTTATGGTCCCTGAATTACTGTTGAAGGGTGGTTTTCACCTGGCCATCTTATCTGTGCAGTAAATGTCTTCACACCTCCAATTAACACATAAATCCTGGGGAATAATTTAACCCATTATTCAGCGTGTCAAAAGTTGTTATCAATTTATATTCCCAAATTCTTCTATGGTTTTGCGACTTGAAACCACCCTTCAATATCAAAACTCTCATATTTCCTATGTCATGTCCATGGTTAGAAAAGTGCTCGGCCACAGGTAATTGTACCTCCTGTAGCATTCCTGGCCTGACGAATCCCCCCAAACAGTAATTCAGGGACCGTAAAACCTTTGTTTTCATTATCAGTAAGTATGTTCTCTGCAATAGTATGCTCTCTGTGGCAATTACACTCCAGGAAAATAAAGTTTCTCCAGAGTGACCCTTTAAACTGATAAAAACAGTAATTAAAAGGTGGTGAAGATATATTACAAAAACTATATGAAGCTGTGTCATACAGGATCTCACACAAATATCAATGTTGGTATTTAGTTATAAATCTTTATTTTGCACGAATAATTTTGTCCTGGAATCAAAAAGAAGGAATACATTATGATTTCGCTGTCCTGCCCCAAGAAACGTAATATTAGGGTCATGAATGATAATTTGTTAGGACAATCCGCCTCGACTATGTACAAATTATACCCCAAAATAATGCCCTCCGTTCTCTTTATGAAGCAACAGATTGTCAAATAGGCTGCAGAAAATGAAGATATTAGAAAGCTCTCTTTTCACCGGGAACACAAGAGACAGTTAAATGAACTCTCTTTCAGTGTGAGTTTGTGGTAGGTCTTGTAACTGATTGGCATGGGTCCCAGAATGCTGATTTAAGACAATTCAAGGATAATTCATGGTTGCCTGAGGCTTACACCAGAATTAAATCTTACAATATTATGTTTACTGTAACATTTTGTATCCTCAGGCAAAGATCCTTGACCAGTCGAATTGTAAAGAGCGAGAGTTTCTTAACATGTTTTCACAAATGCAATTAAAAGATTTTTTTTTATTCTTTTGAGTTCCAAATGCCAGCTGTGTTGACTTATTTACAATACATGTTTTTACAGTCATTTGGGTTTTCTTTTTTCCTTGCAGAGACAAGTGAGTGAGTGACTTTCTAATTTTATAGGATTTGGATGTTATTCCAATAAATGTGTTTTCATCATCTGTGTTTAAACAGATGTGTAAACAAAACGCATTGTTGCTTCACGTTCTATACTTTTAGAAGGGATGAAGTTAGGGCCTATTAAAGAAATACAAGTTGTAGGCATGACGAGGCAGGTAATGTATCAAGCAGTTACAATTCCGAATACTTAACCTATCGGATTACATTTTTACCAGTTTTTACAGTATCTATACAGAGCAGTAGTCACAAGAAAATATTGCTAGGGGGCATTCAATTATGTTTTTGATGACGGAAACAATGGAACCACTTAGAAAGACTAACTTTAAAGAGGTTCTGTTTTCTTTCTAGTTCAGTCAATGTTGCATTACAAGGGAAGTCTTCGAGCTTTTGTATCTTGTGAAATTTGATGCCCATATTATGCTATCTAAATTGGCACTATTTGGTGGTTTACAGTATCCGCATTAATGGAAATTGCCAGTGCATACGGTCATAACTCAGGACTTGACTTCTGTGGCAAGACACACACAGAGATGGATCCAGGGTTCTTGGGGGGAGGGGACAAAAAGCTTAAGTGCCTTTTACATGGGCCGATAATTGTTCATTCACTTGGTCATTGCCCATATGAAGTCGATACATTAAAATCCAAAAGGGAAATGAAACCCGTTAATTCTGTCTTAGTGTTTATAAACTCAAGTAACCAAAGAATGAGTTGCTGTTTCTTTAAGATAAGTGTGTAAATTCTTCTCACTGCAGTCAGACGTCTTTATAATCAATATAACCTCCTCTACTTTTCCATGCTCATCACTCTCTCTTCTTTCTAGAAATTCCCTACTAAATAGTCGGTTTCATATTCTTACAAGCAAAATTAATTTCCTGCCCTTGTCCCCCAGTCCTCATTATTGGTTCATTGGAAAATAAAATGTCAATGTCCGGCATTAACACACAGTAAAACTTTGCTTTCTTAGTAGTTGAAGAAAAGTTGACATCTAATATATGATGCTGAAGTTGATGGATGTGTTCCTCCTGCCATCGTTGTCGCAAAATGTGAAACGCAGCAGCTTAATGTGAAATCCAAAGATAATTTTAAAGACTGTTTTTTACATCAAGACCTCCTTGCTGAACCAAGCCGCCCGGTGGGGTTTTGCTAGGTGACACTGAATGCTTTTAACAAACTGTACAAGGAAATGGGAAATATGTCTTGAGATGTTACTGGAAGAGTGTAACTGACACAGATCGCTGCGGTGATGTAAAAGCAAGCTGACATAATAGTGGCCTAATGACTACAGCCAGTAGATTCATGCTTTTCGGGGTTTTTTTGCTCTTACTCCTCTACCTCTTGTCATTCTATTTAGATTTGGCAAGTTGTATTGTAAAACTATGAAATGCAATAGATTGCAAGGATTTGGGTTTGTTGGTATAATTTTATGTATGTCTTTTTGTTTCTGAGTATAGAAATGTAATTTGGCCAACAAGGATGGGTTCTCGCAACAAGGAAGTATGGAAACGCCAGAGGACACTAGCCAGCAAATGAGTCCAGTGGTTCACAAAGAGAAAAAAGTACTTCGGTCGGGTGACACTATGTTCGTGCTGGGTAGTACACCTGAAGTAGTAAGAAAGTAAGTACAATTTAGCTAAAATAAACCATAATAGGGAACCAAACTTACTTGTAACACCAGTATATTAAGTTGTTAATAGACGTTATATACATAGCATCTATCACAATGTATCTCACACACAGCCCATTATTGTGCTACATAAGAGCTGTTTCTGCATAAGCAATACCCTGTTTCCCCCCAAAATAAGACCGTGTCTTATATTAATTTTTACTTTAAAAACATTTCATTATTTTACATGTATAGCTGCCTGGACACTATTTAAATTGACTCTCTTAATTAACTGTAAGCAGGGCTTAATTTTGGAGTAGGGCTTATATTTCAAGCATCCTCCAAAATCCTGAAAAATCATTTTGCATCCTCAAAAAGCCTAGAAAATCATGCTAGGTCTTATTTTAGGGTAGGTCTTATTTTCAGGGAAACAGGGTATTCACACCCATTTGCCGTGTCTGTTGGGCATGTGTGCTGGGAAAGCTTCTTTCACATATATCAAATGTATCTGTCTGCCCCCATTCATCCAGTGCAGGTCACAAAGGTATCCTTTTGGCTTCTGACGGTCTAGTACATTTTGGAAACCTTTTTTAAACTGTATGTAATAGCGTATTCTGCTATGTTGTTAAACACAGAGGCATCTTGTACAAAAAGTATACAATATGGTTTTTTTCCCCCCCTTTTTATAAAATGGGAGCCTGTGGGTGACATGTGGTTTGCACTGTATGGCTATACATCAGGTGTCCATTGTGGAATATTAATCCCCAAAATACATGTACAAAGCCAATGACTTATCTACACACAGATGCTGCAAAGTTTAACACAACACTGCAACCAGTCATCTTATCTTAAAAAAAAATAAAAAACGTTGAAAACGTGAAAACGTTTTGTGCTGCAGTTTAACATGTTAAAAGGGTTATCCAGTTATAAACTATTTATGCCTATCCTCAGTATTATAGATCAATGGGGGCCATTTCCAGGGACCCCTGCCAATCAACTGTTCACCTGGCCTGTGTGCTTGTGCACTAAACTGCATTCTGCAGGAAGCAGACAGCTCCATTCCGACTGCAGTGGCCAGGCTTGGTATTGCAGGCCCAACTCACATTGAAGTGAATGGGAACTTGGCATGCAATACCAAACCTGTCCACTCCAATGGGAATGTAGCTGTCTGCTTCCTGCATAAACTAACTCATTGTATGGACACACTAACTTGGCAGACAACTGATTGGCGGGTTCTGGGGTGTCAGACCTGCAACAATGTATTACAGATGGCCTGTGTTGCCAACAGTAGTTTACAACTGGACAATCCTTTTAACTGTCAAATTAAACTTCGCTACAGAAGATGACATTGATAATGACAACCAATATTAGGGCAATCCTGTTTGTTGAGCCAGCCTATGCAGTACAGTAGAAAAATGGTTATTTCATACCTCGTTTTTGAAGTTCTGCTGCAGCCAGACACCATTTGGAAAATAATGGGAACTATACAAAAATAAAACATGCAATCAAACAAACATTTCCTTCATGCTGAACTATGCATTTTCTAAGGGGTAAAAAGGAAAAACAATTTCTCCTTTCTGAGAAGGTCACATTGTCACATGCACTCTGAGGTCATGTTCTTGGCAATTGAAAGGTAAAGTTTTCTTGGCAGCTGCATGCCAAAATCAGATTGGAACTTGGTTTAGTAAGACTACAGTATTTCACATTTGCAATTCCTTAATCTCCAAAAAAACAAATATTTATTTGCTAATCCTCCAGAATGGAATTTGGAAAGATTTAATAAACAGTATATTATGGTGAGATCTCGTGAAAAATCAGTGCAACGGGCCTGCCACTTGGAAAATATTAGTGCGCAGATAAGCCATGACATTACCCCAAATAACTTAATGAATATTCTGTAAAGCTCTCCTACTAATTAATAGGAAATTGATGATGCCAGTAAATGACTGACTCTGATAATCTCGTTTAATATTAGGGTAGGACAGTAGTCTTTCACGAATTTAAAACAAAAATGACTTTGCAAAATACACGCCCCCTTTTCTAGATGTAGCTAAGGGTTTCATTGGGGGAGTGTTTTTTGTGTAGTTTTTCTAGTTTTCTAGTTGAAAAGTCGCAGTATGCTCCATTTTCCTGCGGATTCGACACGGACGGCTTCTAGTCAATGGAAGCCGTCCGACTCGCAGCCTGTCCGCAATTGACATTGCAGATGGGCTGCGAATTCCGCAGAAAAAGCGGGAGTTTTTTTTTTTTATATCATGCATACTGCGTATGTCCGACGACGAGCTGTGCAGACCATCCACAGTGCAGAAAAGAAGAAGCAAAAACAGGTATGCGTGGATGCCGGCTGGGCACAGGGTCGGATTCCGCTGCTGGCTCCCACATGTGGAATTCGACCCGCCTGTGTGCAAGTGGCCTTAACGGAAGAGACTGATGTCGGACCCCCTTTGATCACAGCACTTGAAATGTCTGAGACATAGTTAAGGCCAATACGTAATACTTGTATTAACAATTCAGCATCTATTGAAGGACCCCAAAACAGTCTGACCATCCAATAGGTGGCGCTGCAGAGGTATTGTTCCATCTTCCTTATTTGCATATATTTCCCAGAGGGCCTTATAAGTCTCCTCACACACCTTCAAGGTGCTCTCCTTAAGGAGAGATGATACTATTCCCATTCTACTAATAAAAAATGCAAGTTGCTTTCAAACTACTGCACAGATACACATAGCAGACACATGACTGTACTTAGCCCAGACAGGACTGCAGAAAGATGGTGACAGGTTCCCTTTAAGCAACAAAAGAGTGATAGTATGATAATGATATGTGAATTAGATGTTCGTCATAAAGCTGTACCAAAATAGAAGTGCCAAATAACATGGAACACCCAACATAATTATACCAACATAGCGATCACACATCGCTCTCTATATAGTTATGATGCAAAGTTGTACTAAGGAAAAATTAATGCCACCTAATTTGATCCCTATGATCAGTAGTGTTTATAAACTATCCGACAGACCATGGTATATTCAGTGGCTTGTGGACATTAAACCCCATTGGCCAAGTGACCTTTGAAAACCCTGGTGGTCCAGTTTATTTTTATCATCCCTAACGTCCATAGGCCTAGTCCCGCTTATTACTCCTTGTGTCTAAGCACCTGTTCCATTAGTCACAGGCAGCTTGACCAATCTATTAAGCTAAGCAGTGATGGCTTAACAGCAAGAAAAATGTACTAGACAGTGTTGCTGTGTACATACAATACTGTCACATGTAGTTCTTTTGTTTTTCTTCTATCAAAACAACCATTAAGCCGGCTGCACACGGCCGCGACGGGCTCCGCCGCGGAATTCCCGCGGCGGAGCCCGTGACGGCGCCCCCCAGAGACCCCATACTTACCTGCGGATCCGGCGTCCCAGGTCCCGCATGACGCTGCGGCGTGACGCGCCGCAGCGGCATGTGAGACGCCGGCCACATCACATGACGCTGCCGGCCGCGTCATATGACGCAGCGGCGGTAGGGCGATTTCACGCTATCTTCCGCTGTGCTACAGCGGAAGATAGCGTGAATAGACGGCTTCCATTGACTGCAATAGAAGCCGCCCGCGCGTACGCCCGTGGCAAATAGAGCATGCCGCGGGAGAGGACGGAAGATTTCACGGTGCGGAATTCCGCGATGGAATTCCGCACCGTGAGCACTGAGCTATTAGGTTCAATAGAACCTAATAGCTGCGGGCAACGCAGCGGATTTCCGCTGCGAATTACGCGACGGAAATCCGTTCGTGTGAAGGAGGCCTTAAACAAAAATATTTGTTTTTGATTATAAAAAAAATAAGATATTTTACTAAAAATTATACATCATCTTAAACCGCCAATTACAATAGAAAGTTTCAGTATTTTGTGTGTCCACCTCTTTTTATTACAGCTTCCATTCTTTTTTGGAGACCTTACAGCTGTTTTTTATTGTTTTTTTACAATAAAAGTTTTTATTGGTTTTCAAGCTTTTAAGAAATAAGGTTAAGGGCGCCTGCACACTGGCGATAAAGATGAGCGAGATTTGCACAAATATGAAATCCATTCTTTTGAATGGGCTCATTCACATTTGCAATGTTTTCCTGCATAGCACCGCGTTGTGATGCAGAAAATAAATTGCAGCATGTTCTTTCTTTTGGAGATACTGACTATTATCTTCAATGTGGCCATCGGCTGCCGCCGGCCCAATTGGGACCAATGGGAGAACATCACAATCACCTGCTGCGGCTGTGACAGCTGCAGCAGGGGATTCTTTCAGCGATCTTTTCCTATTGATTTCAATGGTACCAGCACTGCTGCCACCAGCCCTATTGAAAAAAAATGGGAGAACATAGTGATCTCCTGCCACGGCTCTGACAGCCACAGCAGGGATGAAGGGAATCCCCACAGTGATGCGAGGCTGTTTTTGAAATGAAAACACCTCACACCCAGCGGTTTCCACATGTTTTCAATGGGGCCGCTATCTCCTGCCACGGCTGAGACAGCCACGGAAGGAGATTCCTTTAGCCCTGCTGTGATGGGAGATGTCTTAAAAATACAATATGTAATACAGAATTACCAAACAATAAGGGAGTAAGAGGAACACAGGTGAGGGAAAAAAGAAGGGGGATGAGTACAAGAAGGGATAAGGCAAGAGGAAAGTTAAAACAATATTGCTGGATAGTTATGAGACTGTTTTCTGGAAGGATCAAGCAAAATACTATGAACAAGGAGATAGAGCACGTAAGGTGCTGAGCGATAAGAATAGGTCACCCTTGAGTAGGAGGAATCTAGATTTTTTGGGGGTGAATCCAAAAGGCAGTAAAATCTTTTTTTCCTCAAGCTATCTCTGACTATTATGAGGACCTATATAATTTAAAGAAGACCAAGAAAATATCTGCCCAAAACAAGATGATCTAGATCTCCTCTTAGATAAGATTGAACTTCTCCACCTCTCCAGAGATCAGCTAGCAATATTAAACAAGCCAATCACATTGATATCCTAAAGAGAAGGAAAACCCTTGAGTCAAATGGCCCTATAAATGAATATTATGTAGATTGTAAGGATATTCTGCACATATTTGACCAGAATTTTTAATATCACTTGGAAGGGCATAGTTTTTCCCAAGGCAATTTTAGAAGACAACATTAGTTATTATGCTCCCCAAGGTAGATAAACGCGGAGACAGTCCTGGAACCAACGAAGCAACAAGATCCAATTTTAATGAACCAATAACAATAAAGGGAACCAACATTCTACCTATTGTAACCTAAGAATTGACCTATTTGAATTACTGAAAATACTAAATCAATGTAGGTCTTTCTCTACTGGTATGTAGGCTAGACTCCTATGCCCAGACCTTGGCCACTTCTGTCTGATCATAAAGGGACAGCTGAACTTTTGGTCCTGGTAGGGCTTCAGTATCAACCCTTTAACTAGGGAACCTCAATTCCCCCCCCCCCATACCCGCAGGCCACGGGGCATTTCGGGCTCATATGTGACTACCTGGGAAGTTATTGCTGATTTAGGGGGGACCCTGCCTATTTCCTTAATCTTAAATTTTTGTTTCTGTGTTACATGTTTGTCCAGGTAGTCACATCACCTCCTCAATTATCATTTCTTTTAGTCGTTCACTATCAAATATGGGGTTAATGTGGTATCTATCTCTGTCCTAAGCCCTATTTTTTTAACTATATCAATACAATTTTGTTTTAATATTGTCTATACTGTGAAGGGCTATTTAATACTAATTAATAGCCTTTTTTTCTGCCCCAGTGAAACCTGGAGACAATCCTGTGGACTAATCACCCTTTTAAATGGGGACATAATTTTTTTTGCAAATATGTTGGGACTATTTGAAGGTAATAATCAAGTCTTTGATTTCTATTGATCAGATTGGCATCTGAGAGATGCCTGTAAAAGGGTACTGGGTTTGGTAGACTGGATGGAGAGGTCGAGGGACCCCAGTGCACTTCTGTCATTAGATGCAAAAAAAAGCGTTTGACAGAGCAGACTGGAATTTTTTGTGGAATACACAATTTAGGGGATTGTTTTTAAATGCTGTGGAGGCCCTCTATTTGTTCCCTAACTCTATGGTATTGTACTGTATAATGGATTCCTGTCTAAGTAGTTTTATATCTCAAGTTGAACAAGACAGGGTTGTCCATTATCCCCAATAATGGATAATCTAATAGTGGTGCAATTGGACTTAGCTATGGGAGCAAATGCAAATATTCATGGAATCAGGGTAGAAATTTCATAACACTACATGCTAGTTATGTAATAATAGTCTGCAAAGACTTGCAAAGGTCATTCAAGCATGTAGAAGCTGCACTGAGTTTTACTCGAAGGCATCTCTGTGTAAACTGTAAAATAGTGCCAAGTTTTGCTCTTTAATATTTCCAGAGACCTGAGAGAGTCTGAAATCTGACTTCCCATATCACTGGGTCAAAACTAGTATGTGATATTTAGGCTTAAAACATGTTTGCAATAATATAACTGAAACAAATGAGTTCCATCAACAACTGCTCTCCAAGTGTACAGTCACATCTTGAGGTAGGGGATGGAGATGACGAAGATATAGAGCGCAATAATGCACAAGAAGACGACATAGAAAGCGATAATGGAGAAGAGAACATCAGTCTGCCACTGAAACATCACCCAAAGATGGCATGGACCAGTACAGAATCAGTCTAGCAAAGAAGAAAATGGTGGATGCCAAAATACCTAAAACGATGACCAACTGCGAGAAACATCTACAAACTGACAGCAAATGAATGCAAGCCTTCCATCAAAGGTCCTCAAAGTGATGTTTTACTGCTTCCATCCCACCACCTCAGACTGAAAAAAAAAAAAAGATTTTAAAGTTGACAGAAAATAGAGCTTTTGCATCTACTGAGGCGGAGAGAAATTCCATTCTACAGAAGGTTCAAGGAACCGCAGCTGTAGATTATGCAAGAAAACTTGAACAGCTGAAGAAAAAAGGAAGCTAATCTGCTATTACATGCATTAACCTTTACTGAACATATTAAAGTTCAGTGCATACCTAGAGGTCAGAGAAGTGCTAGAAGCCCTATTCTGCTAAAAGATGATGTGAGTTATCAGCAGAAATGGTATGCATTGAGTAAACATCACTGCTTGGACTTAAAGGGGCTCTGTCATTTGAAACCAAAATTCAATACTTACCTATTCCTCTCCCGTCAGTCTTCTTACCGCATCTTCTACCCGACGATCTTCTCCTGTCTCCTGCATTCCCCCGGTCACCTCACCTCCAGTTGGCCGATTCTTCTTCTTCCAGTGACGAAGTATCCATTACCGGCATTCTCCTTCCTGCAGGGCACTGTTCATAGCCTAGCAGGGAGTGCCGAGCTGTTGCTAAGACTGCACATGCATGCTGTCTCTCTGCAATAGTATATGATCTCTCACGAGGACACAGCAATAGATCGTCATTCCTTCCTAGGCAGTGAACGTTATGTCACCAGTGACGTAACCTACACTGACCTGCAGGAAGAAGAATGCAGAAAATAGATGCTCCATAAAAAGAAGAGAAGGATCCAGTCTGCTTGCGGTGAGGTGACCTGGGGGACTGGAGAAGATGCAGTAAGAAGACTGCCTGGGGAGGAATAGGTAAGTATTGTTTTGGTTTTTTTTTATTAAATGACAAAACCCCTTTAAATGGAATATGTTCCCTAGATTTTTTTTATTAATTAAAACCAAATAGTGAAACATGTTCCATTTTCTTACCTGTTTTTATTTTAGAATTTATTATTCTGTTGTCTCTACATGATTGTGGGGGCTGCCAACTTTCCTGGGCTGCATTTAAAGATGACATCACAGGAAATCGCGTGACGACTGCTGCGTCACATTCTTGAACTCCTAGCATCGTGGCTCTCGAGAGGTGAGCGATGATACTAGGAGAATGGGCAGTGACACTGCAGCCTCCCATTGGATGCAGCAGTCACCTAATTTCATGGACATCATCTCTCACAAGAATGTCTGGGCTGCAGAGTCTGCACTGCGGGCTGCAGAGGGGTAGGTATATCTCTGTTTCTTATTTTAGGCCGGGGGGTCCTATTGAAAAGGGGTTGTCCAGTTACCGGACAACCCCGAGAGATGGTTTGCAGCAGCTTCATGGACCGGTCACACAATGGACAGGAGCTGAACCAATGACTTTTTGGGAGACTGTTCTAGGTATGCTCTGCGACCTATGAAGGGTTCATTTTGCAGGGAGGGGAGATAGATAGTCAGAGCTTATCACCATTTGTTAATGGTGGATCCTATGTTATCTACACCTTTCAGTCTAATCCTGCCTGTGATGTTAAGGCCCCTTTTACACTGCAATATAAATTGGAAAGAGCAGGCAACCAACGGTGAACTAGTGATTATATATCACTAAAAATCCATAGTAAATTCTGCTACATGCATATGTACCCGTAAAATAATTAGGTCGGCTAGGTTTGTTGACCTACACATGTCCATATTAACGCATGATGGTCATTATATGACTATAGATCTATGTTTGTATGAGATCTTATCCAGAAGGTTTAGAGCTGTTGGACTTTAGAACAATGAGGGGAAAATGGAGATAAAAGTAAGGAATTTAATGTCTGCATAGCAACACTGGCTGTTACACTGAACAGAATCACAACTTTGTACATATGTGTTCAGGAAACAGTTTGCATGTTGCAAGAAAGTCTGGTCTTGATTAACAGTGAGAAGCATTTTAAGTAATTACCACTTAAAAAAGGCACACATCATTACTAAGTATAGCAAGAAGTTAACAAATGGTTTTGACTAAACCTTAGGTTGTACTTGCTGACAAATGTCTTCATCACAAAATATTTGCATGTGTTCTTCTGTTTACTCATATGACCACCACCAGTTTCATTAGACTAATATGGTTTGCCAGTCCACATGCTGATCTGTAGTATTTGAAAGAAAAGTCATATTCAAGTATGTTTCTTCTTCACTTGGATTTATAGTGGAAACGGTGCAGTTCATGTACACAAATAGTTAACCACGATGGTTATAAGTTTGTCCCAAATGTAGAAAGGTTAATTGGCATTAAAGAATAGCAGAAGTACAAAAATACCATACATTCATAAAACACCACTTCATATGTAAAAGTTCATGACCAGTCTTAAAACTTCCAACCTGTTGGGCGAAAGAAAGAGCTACGTTAAAAATGTTACTAACTGGAAAGTGAGAGACTTTGGTCAGTCCTTTTTTTAAGACTGGTTTCGCATAGCTGTAATTGATGCACATTTGTGTCCATATTACAGAGGCAACATATGGACCACCTGTGGTTCTACTGAACAATAGGGTTATAACATTGGTTAAATCATTTATAAAACAATGACTGTTGGGGCATTACAGTGTGAAGCCCAACCACATCTTACCAGGACTAATGCTTTTATGGCTTTTGCATGGACTATATTTTTTTAACTTTATAATATAAATGTGTATTTTACAGAATATAGGGCAATATGAAAAAAAAAAACTTACATTGTTTGTTTTTTTTTTTTTAGGAGACATTTTTCTCAAATGGTGGCATATTTCAAAATGGCTTCCGCAGAAGAGCTTGCTCACCATCTCGTCAGTGTAAAATCACATGTGAGACAAGCCATGCTTAGAGAATTTTATGCCAGAAGATATTCTGAGGTGGAGGATCTTTACCCAAATAAAATTCTTCTAACTAAAAATGAAAGAAAAGAAAGTAAATCTAAGGTCAAAAATAATGTAATCAAAATGAAAAGAAATAAAAGTATAGTTCTATCTCCAAACTACACAAATAAGGAAACTGAACCTGTGGATTTCGATATTAGTGATGACTGTGAACTGAAAACTGAAATAAATCCGACAAAAAAGAATCATCTCCCAGACATGAGGAATACCGAACCATCTCTAAGTATGTCTATGGAAAAGAGTAGTAACTACCACGAAAGTAAACAGTCGCTACATACAGACTTGAAAATAACAGAGTCTAGTACAAGTTTTTCCAAAGAAATCAACGATGTCACCGAGGACCACTTGTTAAAACACAAAAATCTGCCGAGGAAAATGAAGAGAGACCTTGTTTCCGACTTACTTGGTGACACATCTATACTGGATGATCTTTTTACCTCTCAGAGTAATCATCGGTCTGCTGTCTTGTCAATGCCGTCTCAGGGTGAACCTGCAGCAACCAAACCAAGGCGCCATTCTAAAGACTTCTGGGATATTCTTAGTGAACAAAATGATGAAAGTATCAACAGGCTCACTGACTTGTCTGTAATTAAAAAAGCTTGTGAGACTTCAATTTTGCCTTCAGTTTCTAAAAAGGACAGCTCGAATGATTCACTTTGGGTAAAGAATGAAAAATTCTTGTGGAGGAAAAAGGAGAATGCACAAGACTGACCTCAAGATTGCCTAGTAAATCACTAGAAGCAATACAATAATCATTAGAAGCAATACAAAAGAAGAAATACTCGCCTCTATTCCGCCCCCAAGAAACAGTGCAATGGCTCCTGCGCCCCTCCCAGTCTGTACTGACCGTGGATATCATGTGACCACTGCAGCCAATCAGAAACTGATGTGTCGGCATTCAGAATTCCTGCCACAATGGCGCCCAGGATGTGAGTGCTGATGCCAGGAGAACAGGAAGTGACGCTTTTTGAAGCCTGACAACACCTTTTAAGGGGCTTGTACACAATGTGAAAAAAGTTTGTTTTTTTCCAAAAACGGTATCACTTCTACTGTAGGCTCTTTTTGATATTGCAGCGGGGCATGTGTCACTTAAATAGGGTTGAGCTGCAATACCAGACACAGACTAGGGATACGAGTGGCACTGTTTTTGAGGAAAAAGATTGATCCTTTTCTAATCTTGTACAATCTCTTTAAGCTCTGCCTAGAAGTTTATCATCCAAACACATCAATTTTCTCCAAAGTAGCCTACTGTACAAACCTTTTATTGTTTTAGTCATGAATATTTTAATTTTTTTAAGTGCTGGCTATACTTAATTTCTATTTATTTAGTCATATATATATAATTTTTTTAAATCAAGATTTTAATTTTTTTTCTTCCTCCATTTTCCCCTCTGAGATCCATTTCCACACTTTTGTATGAACCAGTTTCAGATGTACTCCATTGTGTCCCATTCACACAGCTTCTTTTCTACACGGATCCCACACCATTTTAGCATTCAATTGCATGCTATGAAAAAAACGCATCATGGGAAAAAAAAGGATTTACTCAATTCTTAAAGCGGCTTCTGCTGAAGGATTTACCCCATTGAATGAACCCAGGTTATAGTTACTTTGGTTAAGCTCAAACTGTATATTGGCATTTGTACAGCTTTTCTATCACACAACTCTGAACCTTTCTGTTGACCAGAAATATGTATGCCGCTCCGAAATAAAATGTTACACAGCTAGCTACGCATTGTGTTTGCTTTCATATTTTTCCACAATTTAATTTGATAAATTCTTGTCATTATGAGATATGAAACAGATTTATTAAGGGTTTAGTCTCATGAGCATATTTACGTGGATAATATGGATACCATGGTCCCCACTGATTTGTATTTGGATATTCAGATGAGCATATTTTTTTGATCAAGTTTTAAAAAAACCAGCATGTCCTACTTTGATGCATTTTTGTGGCCCAAAGCTGCCCATTCAAGTCTATGGGAGTGCGTAAATATACAACAAATACGCAGTTGCAAGGAAATTCAGTGTTTTTTGAGCGTCCATTGATTTCAATGGAAAATTCAAGTTAACCCTTTCCAATCCACTGTCTGACGTCTAAAGACATTCTGATTGAAGGCTGTACAGCTCCGATGTCGAAAGACGTCCGACAGGGTATTCTTACTGTATATTACTGGCCGCTCTGTTGTCGGGGGCCTCTCCAGCATGTCCCATACCGCAGTACTGGCTCCAGCCAGCAGATGGTGCCATTGTATAATGGCAGAAAGAGAAAACCCCCTAGGAAACCCTGAATCCAAAATTGGATTGCAAAGGGTTAATCTGTGTGCAAAAAACCCCGCAAAGAATATGCAAAGTACATCTGTATACGCTCAGTTTTTGCTTGTTGCTAGGCAATTAAAAAAGAAAAGAAGAAAGTAGGAAGTAAGACCTAGAGCAGCACAGCTACAGCACTACCATACCTAGGAATGTGGACATAGAGGGCTTAATTGGCCTAATTCAGCAAAAGCCTACATTGTGGGACACCACCTGCGAGGAATATAAAGAGGGGAATTTTCAAGACACCTGTTGCAAAGAGGTGGCCCAGGGAGTCTTCCAGGGGAGATTGGGGGATGGAAATAAAAAAATACATTAGGTAAGTATACTTAATCTTTTATTTATTTAATTCAGTTCCTTTTCCATTTTCATTCCTGAAAATGATGTTGGGCTCTGTTTTTTTTTTGCAAGCAAATGACTACAGGCGAAGTCTCCCCTACTCTGCTCTGCTATATATGTGACCAAGATACTTCTTTTTTTAATGTGCTTTTCAGGCCTCTTATTTTTTTCAGTGATGAGAATGCTGTGGACCCGTGTTTTTTGTTAGCAAATAGCTGTGCACTGTACATGGGTACAGTAGAATTTTGTCTGTGCAATGTAGGTGACTCATTGCGTTTGCATTTCATAGTTTGCTCCCTCTGTTGGCACAAACTTTTCTTTGCTTGATTTATGCAATGTTTACATTGCTGCCAGTTTTAATTTGCTTGGGTGTCTGGGACAAATGGAAAATCTTTTTTTCTTTTTCCACGAAAGATCAAGCTTGCTATTGTGCTACATACACTACCGGTCAGAGGTTTTAGAGAGCCTCCATTTTTCCAGTTATTCTTGATATTAACACAGCCCAAGTCCGGTAAGTTAAAAATATTATGAAATATTAACCTGAAATTTAACAATAGTTTGAATTCATGATTTTAAGAAAACTGCTTATTTCAGGAAACACCTCAAGGACAGCAGCTCTGCAGCACTGAAAGCAATTTATACTTTGAAATTGGATGAAAACTATTCCTACAGGTGTCTCAACTTTTGTCGATTACTTTCAAACCCTTTGGACCAGCATTAGAATAAACTGCATCTACATCCTCTAGGGCAGGATTTGGACAGTTCTGCTCTTCAGGAAAGAGCATATTGCCATCATAATGGCAAAAAAAGCAATTAACCAAAAAAGACAGACAGTAAGTCTTATGCCCCATTCTACACAGCACAATTATCATGCAAATCACTCATTAGATGGAACAGTCTGCATAATAATTGTACTGTGTGAACGCATGCAGTGAAAGACCGATCATCAATAAATCGCTGATCGGACATTTAATGCAGACCTAAAATACATCATTTGTCTGCCACTGCATTGTTCTGTATTAAACTGATCTTCATTCATCTATGAATGATGGCTTGTTTACTGTGAATGGAAGCAGACCGGCCGAAATGATCTCTGACTCACTCTGCCTGCAGTCACTGAGCGATGATATCTCTTGTGTAAAAACACAGGAGCAATCATTGCTGGGATGGCTTTCGGCAAAAGGGAATGTAGAAATGTAGGTCTGTCCTACAGAGAAATTGCTAACAGGATAGGTCATCAATAGTATTTTCCACGGAAAACCCCTTTAATGCAGCAAAAACTAAACAAGAGTCAATTTCAACTGTAAAGAGAAGACTTCTGTCTCCAGGTTTGACATGTAGAGTATCAGTTAGAAAGCCACTGCTAAGATTGCAAATTTAAAAAAAAGAGTTCCCTAAGCCATGCAGCATCAATTGGCTCCTGAAATCTATCATTAATGTCCATCTGGTCTTGACAAGTGGCGGGCCTTTACCGATGTCTTCAGCTGCTGCCAAATGATGTTGCAAGTCTTCTTGACAAGCCCTGTTATCGTAGAGCTGCACAACAGGAACGCAAATTGCAGTGAAACAAATGAATTTCCAGCAGTGAGGAACCTGAAACACAAAATAAAAAATTAAGTCAACATGCACCGTATAAAACTATTCCTCACCTGTGCACTAACTATAAAGACACATGATTAGGAACAAGGGACTCTATGCAGTACACTGCTTCATTTTGGACATAGAGTGACATTCAGCAGGACGATGATACAAAACATACTTCAAGGTTATATCATAACTACTTAAGAAGATAAGAAGAAGATGGTTGGCTTCAAAGAATGGCATAACCTACACAGTATTACGTCCAACCAGGACACGCTGGATCTGTCACCTGCAGATCTCCCACAAATGCAAATGAACGAGTTAACAAAACCGGGATAAAACCAAAATATGCGAAACACTGTCCCTATATAACCTAACACAGGAAATGGGCCCTGCCTGAATGCAGGGCGATCGCCCCAATAAGGACAGCTGTGACTATGTGTTTCGGCCCCTAATTGACCCTAAGTGGGAAAGGGAAATAACACAAGAAAACCAAAACTAGAGCTGAAAACAAGCACAGAACTTAGCTTGAGATGCAGCAGGCAACTGAACGATCTAGGACAGGATCAGAGCTCTGAATGCTAGCTCAACCAGACAGAGACTGAAAATCAGCCGCAGTTGAACTTGGTATCAGGCCAGGTAAAATAGCCCCAGTAATCACTCACAGGTGCGACCAAGCACGTCACACCAAACACCACACCCACTGAGCCCTGAAGATGCAGAAATATCTCCAAAACCAGCTCCAGACTTCTCAGCAAGGCAGCAATTCCAGAACTGCTGCAACACACCTCCTCCAGACTTAAACCCTTATTTGTTTGGGATTAAGTAGATGGAAAGGTGAAAGCAAAGCAACCAAAAGTGCAGCAAATTTCAGTGGGAACTTCAGCAGGATTGGTGGGAAGAAATTCCTGAACAATATCTGAATGCAATTGTATAAATTATGTTACTGGATGTGAACACTAAAGTTGATCATAAACCAAAGGTTGTAGACCTTGTTGCTACTTCTGTAAACAAAAAACTAGGCAGGCGCAAGAGTTAAAGTATTATTTTATTATTTTTTAGGAAGAAAAAGGGAAATGAGGGATTGGTTTAGATTTTGGCCAATGTACGCAAAATGCGTTAATGTGTTACTTCTTAGGGGGATTAGGGGGATATTACAAAACCTGGATATTTTGATCCTCGTTTTCTTGAGAGTCTAACTCTGAAAAAAAAACATGTAAGCTCATTAAAATGAAAATAAAGCGATTTGGAGAGACCAGATCATTGGCCTCCGTAAACAGAATCCATCAGCCCATCTACCACGGAACTTCTCCCTGAGGGGGTCAGAAAGTAGTCTGCATAGAAGTCCCTGACTTCTGAGGGCAGATGATGCAGGCCTGCCGTGCAGTGTTTGGTCAGCTGCAACATCTGGTGAGAGAGTTGCAAATTGATCCTAATCCGCATTCCAACCTTCGTCGCTGGCCCAGCAAAAATTACGCAGAACCATGCAAGCTCTAATTATGGCTCACACATTCTTGGGATGCATCTGCAATGTGCTCTGGTAAATTCTTCATTTGCTGGTGAGAATGCCAAAAACACACTTGATGAAACACCGAGCCTTTGTGAGCTGGTAATTAAAAATGCACCTCATGGCATCCAACTCTCTGCAAGCAAAGGAGAGCAGAACACTGGTGGTCAGGATACAGCCCTCGTCTGCCACAATAAAGAATAGGGCTGGTGGACCTGAAGAGCCAGGAAGGATATGTGGTTCTGAAAGGACAGCTGATCAGAAAGAAGCCACTGACCTATTTTGGAAGCCCTGAAAATACGAGCATCCACAGTGCCCCCAGAGTCTCCAATATCCACAATTATAAAACGATAGTTACTATCAGCCAAAGCCAACTGCACTACTAAGAAATACTGCTTAGAATTGTAACATTGGGACCCTGAGTGTGACGGTTTCTTCACATGGATGTGTTCGCTATCCCTAGGCAGTTCAGAAAGTACACGGTAGCCTGAAATCTATCATTGATGTCCATCCGGTCTTGACAAGTGTCGGGGCCTTTACCGATGTCTTCAGCTGCTGCCAAATGATGTTGCAAGTCTTCTTGACAAGCCCTGTTATCGAAGAGCTGCACAACAGGAACACAAATTGCAGTAAAGCGAATGAATTTCCAGCAGTGAGGAACCTGAAACACAAAATAAAAAAATTAAGTCAACATGCGGCATATAAAACTATTCCTCACCTGTGCACTAACTATAAAGACACATGATTAGGAACAAGGGACTCTATGCAGTGCACTGCTTCATTTGGGACATAGAGTGTCATTATAAAATAAAATAGAACATGTTCTTGCCTCAGGGTGACCAGGAGCCATTCCTCATGAGAAATGCACTGACACATGTTGGTGTTGGTGTACATATGCCCAGGACACACCACCTCCAGACGTTTATTGAACAAGGTGACCAACAAAGGACAAAAGGCATTGAAGTTCTCAGGATGGCGCATCAAGTCACTGTAGAGGGTGTAAAAATGATCCTTATGGGCACTCTGCAAGACCAGAAGGTAAACTCCGAACCACCTCTTCTTCCTTCAGCGTCTCACATGGCTTTTAAAATCTGCGAAACTGTGGCCAAGCTGCAAGAACTTGCTCTTCATCAGAAGACATGCTCAAAAAAACAAAAATTCTCTCTCAGGAAAGCAGTAGGTTTTAACCGCTTCTGCCTTCTCCTTACCAGGCTACATAGTGCTCAATGAGCGCTATGTACTGCAGAGAGAAAGCAGAAGTGTTACTTCCGCTGTTCAATGCGGTGATCACGTGACCACTTGATGCCCTCTGTTACAGCAGAGCTGAAGGAACCTAGCAGACCTTTATCGGCTCTGATAGTGACTATTGCCATTACCGTGGGATGTTTTTTCCTGTAGCTGGGATTCCTATGTATGCTGCCAGCTACAGTGGAAAAGTGTGAAATATATATATATTTTTTGAAAAGACAATGTGAATGACCCCCAAAGGTTTTATATGACATCATGGGGGACATAGATGTTGAAAAAAGATACTTACAAAAATAAGTTTAAAAAAATTACAGAATAAAATAAAAAGAAATTGCCATCGTCAACCAAAACCGTCGCCATATGCACCCTGTAATCCAAAACTATACAAATGATATATTAAAACGTCTGGAACAAATTGAGGAACCTGTTACTTTATTTTAATGTAAATATATATACTAATTTTAAAAATAAACAACTATAAATGTTAAAAAATCATTTTTTTAACCCCCAATAAAAAACTGAAAAAACTTTAAAAAACTGAAAAAAGTAAGAGAAAAGAAGATATAAAAAAATTAACCCTATATGTCACGGGAAAAAAACACCAACAAAAATAATTTTGGTAGCTGAAGAAAAAAAAATAGGGCAGTAAAACAACCACATGGGGTTGTTTTACTGCCCTAAAAAAGTGTCTGGTCCTTTAGGACCAAAACACCCTGGTCTATAAGGGGTTAAAAACTATATACATTGCTTAATCATATTGACCCACAGAATGACAGCAATATTGTATAATGCACGGTGAATGCTGTAAAAGAAAAGAACTGCTGTTCTCCCCCAAAAAATAGAATCAAATGTAATCAAAATGTCATAAATACTCAGAACTGAAGTATAGCAGTGTATTATATAGCCATCAAAAGACTGACTGTTCAAGTCCCATAGTGGGACTGGAAATAAAGTGTTAAGGAAAAAAAGGCAATTTCAGTTTCTTATCAAACCCTTTTAGGATTGAGAAAAAAATTATACTTAAAGTATAAATAATTGATATTACTGTATTCTTAAAGGGGTTGCCTGACATATTTTTTCTTCTAATTGTATCCCCATGCTGCCTATAGTTAATTTGTAATGCCCTTACTATTTTAATTTTGTGCTCATTCTTTAATATACAGGTGAGTCACATGATCTGTGACATCACCACCTTATTCAGGTCCAGTGATGCCCTGTATAGCAGTCACATGGGCTAGGACTAGATAGTCTCGTTCCTGTTTATGGGACGTCACCGATGGCGTTCCATTATGGAGGCATGTTATCCAGCAACAGGGAGCTTGTTGTTAGCTGAGCGAGAGCCAGCAAAGTGCATGCGGCCCCAGCCTAAATGTTCAGCAGGCTAAGAAGTGCTATTTAACGAGACGCAGCCCGTTTTCTTTTGTCTGCTTCAAAGAACTTTGTAAAACTAAAGTTACATCAGGTCTGGAGCAAGGTGCAAGGAGAATCGCTGAAACAAGCAAGGGTAGGACTGGTGAGGTATAATGGATCTGAGCTATTACTAGAGGAAGAACAAGTAGGGGCCAGCACCCAGGGAAGGATGAGGGACTTGTGGACACATCTTCAGAACTGCAACTCTTAAATAAATTAGAAAACAGCGTTCCAATGTGCAGGGTCCCCGTACAAATGAAAAAAATAGGTGAAATTACACACTTGCCTGATGGATTTGCGCTAGGCGTACAACAACCAGAAGTGCTCGCTTCGTGCAAGTACCAGCGGGCAGGTCTCGTGAATCCTGATCCGGGAAAATCACAAATGGAGAATCAATTGGCGCTGCTAAAGGAAAAAACACAGGATTTTGAAGAATGAATTTACTAGCAACGTGTTTGAGTCGTATACAAGGTTAACAGTAAAACAAAAATTTAAAACCCACAAAGAAGCAGATGACATCATGATCAGCAGATCTCACCATAACTCAATTCTTTTCCACAACCCACCGTCTCACATCAAAAAGAAAAAAGAGGTGAGGGTGTCGAGGTTGGAAGAGACTTAGAAAAAAACAAGAAGAATCAGGTGTAACATTCAAACTATTCAATCTATCAAAATATTTTTTAAGCCAACATGAGACGTCCTTGTCCAATGGCCTCTATTTTTGCCCCACTGTGCCATTGGATAGTTTACCGATTTTCCTAAATCTGTATACTTTTGTTCACAAATTGACCTTAACTAGACACTACACTATTATGTCCCACTTTAGTGATAAGGACAATGAGATTAGTCCTTTTAATACTCGAGTTGATTCAATTATTAGTATAGATGTGGCACCCAAGTCATCTTTTAACCCTGAACCCTATTAAATACAGTAATATAACTAGACAAGAAAAATGTGCTCTAAATTCTTTATCACATAATTATGATATGGTTATCAGAACTGCCAACAAAGGCGAGGGGATTATAATCTGATAAAATACTCTTTTTTACAAAGACTAGTAATTATTAGGACATAATAGTATCAGTGTTTCTGGTGGCACATCACACACACAGTAGCTTGATTACCACACAAGACAAACACATCTTAGCTCCTCCCACAGCAATGACATCACCACAGGTCCTTTAGCCCACTGGATCTCTGTGGTGGAGGTAGGTCAGTGTGTTCTGTCTGGCTGCTAAGTTGTGTAGGAAATTATAGCACCAGTGTTTCTGGTGGCGCAATGCACCACACAGCTCTGATGAATAGTACATGCATTATGATCCCCAGACATCACACACACAGCACCTTGATTACCACACAAGACAAACAGAGCTTGGCTCCTCCCTCAGCAGTGACATCACCACAGGTCCTTTAGCTCACTGGATCTCTGTGGTGGAGGTAGGTCAGTGTGTTCTGTCAGGACTGCTGAGTTGTGTCTGAGATAATAACGGCTTAGTTGTACTCTCATTTTGTTATCTTTGTCCTACCCTTTTCAAGAGCCCTAACTGTGTTGTTCTTCTGTCGGTCAGACTCTGTGTTTTAAATATGTTGTAGGACCTTCAATGATGTCTCCATGGGGCGGAGCGATTACATCACCAGGGGTGGAGCATAAGAATCACTCACACACACACATACATACTCACAGACAAGTGGTCGTTACAAGTTTGATATACCCTCTGTGAGGGATTAGCGTCAGGCTAAGGTAGCGGCCGGGGCGTCCACGGCCAGAGACAGCGACACCAGGCAATAAAGTTCTTTAGTCCAGGCTTCGCCTGGGTTTATTGCAGCAAACATAAAGTAAAAACAGAAATAAACACCTGCTCGTCTGAGCACTCACTACACATATGCTCGGTCCTGACTACTCACTGTCAGAAGTACTGCTTGCTGCGCACAGCCAGCCTGTCTCTCAGACCTGCAGAGGTCTCATCACACTCTCTCCTAGGTGTTGAGGTTAGGGGCGTCTCCCTGTGAACCTCTTGCCTCCTCAGCCACACACTGGGCTAGCCGGGCTCCTAGCTCCACTGAGCCGGCTCTCTCAGCCCACATCTCCTCCAAGACCTGCAGGCCCAGGCTTTATAAGGCCTGGTACGTGGGAGTGGCCATCCCACCCTTCGCTTTGACCACTCCAGGAAAAGCCAGCCCGGACTATGCGGCTTGGAGCCACTACATAAACTACAATGTGTCAGTAACTTAGTGTTACTGACACCCAAATGCTGGCTTCCTCCACCGAGCCCAGGCTGCTCGGTGACCTGTATCTGCCGAGGTGCTCCCTAAAGCCACATATGAGCACTCTAGGCGAAACATGTCTGCCCTCCAGCACTTTGCTAGTCACTGTCTCTCACACCTCCTATCAACTGCTGCATACAAGGCAGCTTATAACTGATGCACATCAGAAGGGACTGTTAAATAAAAAGGAAAAACAGTTTCTAAATGTTGACGAATCAGCATATTTCTATCATTTGCCTAAGACACAGAAGATTACAGACAACCCACCGGGGTACCCCATCATTTCGGGTAGTAATTCCCCCCTAACCAGCAACCTGTCACACTTTCTGAATCATCATCTCCAGTAACGGGCGAGAAGCTTACCATTTATATCTTAAGGATTCCACCCAATCGATTCGTGAACTCAACCTATTTAAGCCTAATCATTCTAAATTTTCATTTTTAACCACCGATGTTTCTGCAGTATATGCTAATATACCCCACGACTACGGTACAAAAGGCTCTAGACTTTTTCTTATTTCTAGATGGATCCATGCTCAGCATACAAGGAGAATTTCTCATGGAATATCTATCTTTTATCCTACATAATAATGTGTTCAAATTTCAGAATGCAATTTGTCAGCAGATTCGTGGCTGTGCTATAGGCACTCATGTTGCGCCATCATACGCCAATCTATATATGTGCATTTTCAAACTCTGCACACCCCTTTAAAGAAAATATCGTGTATTATCGTCATTGCATGATGATCTCTTCTTCCTGTGGACTGGAGACAAACACCAAACTTCTGAGCTTATACAGTGGCTTAAAATAATACATTTGGGTTATCATTTACCAGTCAATTTTCCACTGAGGCAATTGGGATATGTGTTTCTGATGGTACAAGCTGGGTACAACACATTGGGCATTTTCATTTTGCACCATTTACTCTACATTAATTTTTTTTCAAGTTAGCTGTATTCTGAAAATGGTCGCTATTCCTTTTGATAAAGGCTTTCAGGGGTGTAGTTCTCAAAATGGGGACGCTTCTTGGGTGTTTATTTTATTATTTCACCTTATAGCCCCTGCTATTGTGACCCACTGTTCTGTAAATCATCAACTTAGGCCCCCAATGCACATGATGTTCTATCAAGCCCTGTCATACATCCAAGCAGAAAGATTTGAGCCAACTCAAAAAAACACGAAATACTGCATAGTAGCATAGTAATTAGAAAGCCAAATGATGTTCCTTCCTTCTCAGCCTTTCCAAGTGCCCAAAGAGCAGTTTACAATTGCAAATACGGTATTGGCATACTCAAGAGAAATTCAATAAAAAAATTGTTAGATGGTTTTTCTCATTAAATGCTTGGGGAAATTAATTTTTTTTTAACTAAATCTATGTATTATTGGAAAAAAGTTTTTAATTTTCACAAACCAATTCTAATTAATTCTGTAATGCACTAGCAGGCTTAACATGCTCACTAATCCCCTAGATGAATGCCTTATGGGTTGTAGTTTACAAGATGGGGTCATTTTACTATATTTTAGCATCTTAAGACTTTTGAAAACCTGAAATGATGGCTGAAAAAAATTGTAAAAAAGAAGGCTTGAAAATCCACACGGTGTTCCTTCATTTATGAGAGGTACGTATGAAGTAGCGCACTAGAGCCACATGTAGGATCTGTGTTACCAGTGGATTAAAACTGAATTTAAAAAAAAAAAGGAATTTTCAAATTTCACCTCCATGTTGCTTTAATTCTTTTAAACGCCTAAAGAGTTAATAAACTTATTAAAGCCTCATTCGAATGCTTTGTAGGGTGCAGTTTTTAAAATGAGGTGATTTATGGGGAAGTTCTAATATATAAGCCTTTCAAAGGCATGGCAGAACCAAAATGATCCCTTAAAAAATTGTTTGAAAAATGGGTGAAATTGCTATTAAACTTAAAAGCCTTAGGCCGGTTTCACATCTGTGTTGTAACCTCCGGTCAAAGGTTCCGTTGCACATCCGGCTTCAAATACCGGAAGGAAAAAGCTGCATGCAGCGCTTTTTCTTCTGTCCAAAAGCTGGGCAGAAAGTGGGAGGACGTATTATAGTCAATGAGGTCTGCCTGGCGCTGTTCAGTTTCATCCAGAGATGGAACCAATGGGCCACAGGGATTCCCCTTGCCTGCTCCTCAAATGCAGATGTGAAACCACCCTTATAGATATCTAAAGAAACAAAAAGTAAATTAATAGAATAATACCTTCATAAACAAAATGTATAATCTTATTTATTTAGAAATCTGTATGGTATCATCCATTTTAACAACAGAACAATTAAGAATTTTGAAAACTGGAAATTTTTCCAAATTTTCGGTAAGATTGTAGGTTTTTTTATAAGTAAATACTAAACATATCGATTAACGTTTACTACCAAAATAAAATACAATGCGTCACCAAAACAGTCTTCAAATTATGTTGATAATTAGATATGAGCGAGCATACTCGGTAAGGTAAGGTGAGAGCTTCGCCTATTTCGAGTACCTGCTGGCTCGTTCCTGAATATTCGGGGGCGGGGAGAAGAGAGAGATTTCTCTTTCTCTCTCTCCCTGCCGATCCCCTCTGCAATCCCCCGCTTACCCCCACGGCCCCCCTGAATCTTCACGGACGAACCAGCAGGAACTCGAAAAAGGCAATGCTCTCTCGAGTAAATCGCCTTACCGAGTATGCTCGCTCATCTCTATTGATGATGAAAAGAACTTCAAAGTTATTATCATACAATAGGGGATATTTTTATATCCTAAAGTACAGAATGCAGTAGTATAATGAAGGAAAACAGCGTCTTAGTACCAGACACACATCTTACTAGGTTCCACATTACAGGAGCATCACATCACTGTATCATAAAGTGGCGGTATATAGGGAGGTATGCAGAGCAGAACATATGGCGCGACTAGCCCATCAGAGATGGATCGACCGGCCTACTGGACCGCTCACCGGTAATTTGCATGTGGCATGGGAAATTTAAAAACCTTCATTACAAAGGTATGATTTGACCAGGATGACTAACAAATTAATTATGGAAATGTGCATTGCATTATTGTTTTAAAGGTGTTAGGGGCTTAAGAGCTTCAAAAACAATTCTCTTTAACAGCAGCACCTTTGTAAATATATCAATGGCTCCTTTATAATTAGAAAAATCCAAATAATGAAGTACAATTTCTAAGAGTTTTGGATCTATCTAGATGTGTAGTGTCAGATGTGCAGACTGTTAATTACCAACCATTTGTCATGGCGTAATAATGTTGTTTTATTGAACTATAGAACAATATTGAAGTCTACATGGGGTAGATAAAATATGGAAACACTGTACGAAATGCATGCCTTAAGTTAAATGGGACTATAAATCATATTTCAATAAGACATGTAGAAACTGATTTTAAGTGGAGGTAATATAACACAGATGCTGCTGGGCAGAAGTGAATGTCTGTCTGAGTAACAAGATTCCATTGGTCAGGGGCTTGAGCCACTCAGCTGCTGTTACCAGATGGCCCCCAAAACCACCCAGAGCAGGGCAAGAGGTGAAGTAAACACAAATTTGGCGGGAAAGCTCTCAGCCAAGCTGGGGTCAAAAGGGCAGCTCAGTGCTAATGATTAAAATCCCATGCTTATCGTACGGTGTTTCCATATCTTTGTGTGACCCCTCTGTACATATGGAGATATAACAGGAAAATCTACAGAGCTGTCTTGGGTGCCATAAACAGATAAAGTCGACTAAGGGTGATTTCAGATCTGCGTCAAGGTTCCGCTTTCCTGCTCTGGGGAGCAGGAAAGGGGAATCCCTGTGGCTGAAGAACTCCATCTTGGGATGGAACCGAACAGTGCCAAATGGACCCCATTGACTGCAATGGAGTCTGTTCACTATCCATTTGGCTTTTAGCTGGAAGAAAAAGAGCCGTGGAGGTTCCAACGCAGATATGAAACCACCCAAAGTGATTCTCTGTCATGTTATGAAAAGCAATCTTGCAACCAGTGAGTTTGGTACTGCGTACAATAGCTACAATTAGTTTGGATATGGCTCTATTTTCCCAGCACATGCTTATTAACTTGGTGTTGTGGTTCACAGACGCCAGACAGACTGTTTATAATACCATAAAGAATGAACCACCTATATTTCACACACATAGAGAGTTATGTTTAAGAGTCCTATTCATGGTGTCAGTGAACTGGGCACAGGATGTTTAAATGTGGGGTTAATTTCATACGAGGAGGAGGCATTTGTGTAATTTGCTGTTGAAACTGTTCCGTAAGAACACACCGATCTTTCTGATGTTCTGACATGTCTGAACTTTGAACAGAGGAGACCTACAGCATTTGTCTATGTGAAGTGGTGCTAGATCTTGTGGTCTGGACCGATGCCCAGAAGAAAATCATCTCAAATCTGATATGTACATTTTAAATTAAGGATAGCAAGTTTACTCAAGCTTCACTTTGTCTATCTGAAGAAATGACATCCGTCTATTGCAACACAACATTCGACTTTAAATGTTTCCATGAAATCATCATTTATCACTTTGTAGCTTCTGCTAGAAGTACTTATTAAGGAGAATATATCAACTCTACAACACTTTAATTCAAGCATTAAGATTTTCCATTCACAAGAACTCTACAAATGACTAATGTTTCAACTTAAATCAATTATGAATCGGTGAACAGCGTTCTTACATATACAATAACGGTGGATAAATATGCAGGGTGGTTGTACCCATATGGAGTGAAATCGCTCATTTCATATGGAAGTATTGGAATAGCAGAGAATTATGTTCTGACTGTCAAGCAGTGGAATACAGTATGTTAGCGCTATGTAACAAGGCTTCTGTTCATCTGACACGTCAATCTAATGGTTATGGCCTTTTTAAAGGGGTTGTCTGGTTTACGGACAACATTGCCCCTATACCACCAATTGTGTTAAAATAACAAAAAGAGCCGTACTTACCCATCCTCTGCCTTGGGGATTCAGCGTTGTAGCTCCACCGTCGTCTTGGTGTTTGTTGGGGAAAATGTCACCGGAAGTCACCTGACCACTACAGCCAATCGGCAGCTGTAACATCACAACCCATGCTTCTGGCATCAGAACTCACATTGTGGACGCCATGATGCCAGGAGAATGATCGGTGATGCTACAGATTGGCTGCAAAGGTCAGGTGACTTCATGTAACATTATCTTTCACAACAAGCACCAGGACAACGGTGAAACTGAATTCCCATGGGAGTTGCTACCGGGCCCAGGAGGCTTAAGGGGCTCATAAGGCCTCTCTATATAGAGAGCCTAGTACCATGTATAAAGCATTATAGTTAGGGGCCCTTTTACAGGTTTTGCATTGGGGCCCAGAAGCTTCAAGTTACGCAGTACAGTTTTTTTTGTTATTTTAACACAGTTGGTGTTCACACGTAATGGAAAATAGTGCAGAATTTCCTCAGCGGAAACTTTGCCGCAAAATCAGCATGAACACTGGAAAAAAAATCCGGCAAAGTCTTTGATGCAGTTTTTGATTCGGATCTGCAGCAAATTCCACCCCTCCAATCAAAAAGGTAAATCTACTGCAGATCCACATCAAAAGCCAATGGCGCAGATTTTGATTAGTTTTTTATCAGGAATTTTGTGTGCAATTTCCACTGCAGAAAATCTGCACTATTTTCCGCTACATGTGGACATACTCGAAAGGCGTTTCCACCATAGATATTAATGGCATATTGCTAGCATACATCATTACTTTTTGATCTGTGAAGGTCCGACTGAGGAGATACGCACTCCTACACATACTTTTTTCTCGGCACACCTACATTGCCAGGCACCTACTGTCAATGGAGCTGTATTGTAGTCCCTTGCACATTGCCTGAATAGACCCTACATTTTTTTGTTCTGTAGACCAGGGTCCCAAAGGTCAAACCTCCACTGATCATAATGTTACAGTATACCCTAGCATTATACATTACTATAGCATTACAAGAAAATACCCCTTTAACTTGTATTTCTCTTAAGTTACAGCCTGTAATATATGTCTTAGTTGCAATCACAGTTCTGCCGTCAGACGTTTTCACAATTCTTGGCTGGTGCAATGTCAAAAAGTTTTTTCTAAGACATTTGATATTAGAAAAAACTTTCAGACAGTGAGGGTGATCAATGAGTGGAACAGGTTGCCACAGGAGGTGGTGAGTTCTCCTTCAATGGAAGTGTTCAAACAAAGGCTGGACAGACATCTGTCTGGGATGATTTTGTGAATCCTGCACTGAGCAGAGGGTTGGACCCCATGACCCTGGAGGTCCCTTCCAACGCTACCTTTCTATGATTCTATGAATGTCTGTACAGAGCTTGCACAGCTGATTTGCATTTTTGAAAGTACAGACTCAGTAGTTAGCATTGATGCCTTGCAGTGCTGGGGTCCTGGATTCCAATCTGACCAAGGACTACATCTCCATAGAGTTTGCATGTTCTCCAGTCCTTGCATGTGTTTCTTCCCACACTCCAAAAATATACAGAGAGGTTAATTGACTTCCTATGAAATTGACCCTAGTGGGTATTAGCAGATATGAACGCTTATATGGCAGCCAGTGATTTCCCTTCTCCACGACCCCCCACAGAATAACAACGTTGTGGTTTGACTCCTTTGTGTGATAAAAGCAGATGACAACATTTTGACCTATTTGTTGGCACAGTGATATGCACTACCATTTGCCTAATGAATACAAGGAAAGGTTTATAAAAATTGCAAATTCATACTTTGCAAAAATGCTGTGGATTGTACCAACACAGTGGCGCAGGTACAATCTACAGCGGACCACCGTAAAATATTTCTTTCTTTTTCATGCTTAATGGGGTTGTCTTCTTCACATATGGCCTCTAGATATGGCCTGATCCACATATGGATGCAATAGAAAGTGGCCTTAGCTTGACACTTTCCTTGATTAGCCGAAGCAAAAAGAGCTGTAAAGACCCACTTTCCCACTAGAGGGTCTGTCTCATGTCTTATTTCAATGGGTGCCTTATAGTGCTTTGTGTAGATTCAGTTGTTATAGATTTATTATAGAGTTTAATATAGATTTATAGCGGAAAGTTGGTAAGAATTTATCATGAAATTACTATTCATGTAATTCCCGAAAATACCAGTCCAAACTGAAGCTGTACTCTCTTCATAGTATTTAGCCAGTACTATATTGCAATCGGCTGGACACACATAGAGTATAACAAGTGCTCAGTCTGCTAAACAGTGCATAGAAAGTCGCATGCACATGTATGCTCTGAACCACTGGTCCGCATATGTGGTTCGCAACCCCTTTGCTGGGTGGCTTACCACAGGAGTCCTGAGTTCTGACCCCAGGCACAGTCAATTGACATTATTGCAGATATGGCCAAAGTAACGACCAGAGTTCCAATTCAGATGGCATAATACCAATGTCAAATTTTCCACTTAAATATTTCTCAGCAAATATCTGCAACTTCAGAATTTGTTATTTCTCTACATTTATGATATTTCTCCTTCATTTCTGATCTGAATATGGCTCCCAACCATCACTCAAAGTTAAATGCAGCTCACAAGTTACGAAAAGTTGAGGACATCTGCTGTAAAGAACACAGTATAAGAAGACATCACAGTAAACAGGTGGAGACGACTTCTACTGTACTTTGGGTGGCAATTTTCTTTAACTATTAATATAGCATTACAAGCCAAGACTTGTAATAACATAATAACACTATACTGTAATCTTAGCACTAGGCATGTGCATGTAATGAACGCCTGCTCAAAACTTTTAACAGCTGCACATGTAAACCATAACTACAATAATAAAGTAATAGGGGAATTATTTTTTATGCTTAGGTAACACCAATCTAAATTCCATTCATGTGTTTTAATAGACCTTATTATACAAAATATTAAGCTCTCCATTTACTACTGTCCTACAATTTCAGACAAATTTTTTATCAAAAGTAAGAGGGTCCATGTCATCTACTATACAGGAGGTAGTCATGAAGACGGACCCAGCGTTATATCTCAGAACTGGTGTCCTATATTGAGATAACAGTAGCGTACTTGCATAGCAAGGCATGGATGCGCTTCATAGTGGTATGGCACATCAGCCCCTGGGGGCCGCGAACATGGATTTTAATTTTGTTTTGCGGCCCCTGTAAGAGAGAGAGAGTAAAACCCAACTTTTAAGTACAAGAGTAGCATGGGAGTAGTAAAAATCCACTTTATCCATCTTCCTACGTCCCTTGGGACTGCTGCTATAACTGAAGTAAGGAAAACGTACTAGAAATGGCCTCCTTCTGGTATGATACATTCATGGAGCCGTCGTTGGACTTGTGTTCATTCTAGGAACTCTCAACGGGGACCGGTATGTGAATCTTCTGCAGATGATGGTGGATGACTTCCTGGATGGTTAACCCCTATCTTAGCAGAAGGAGGCCACTTTGATTATGCTTTTGCATAGGCCGTGCTGCCAGAGCTTATGTTTTTTTAGTTCCGTCGTAGTAGCGGTCCCACGGGACTTAGTGAGACGTGGAAAGCGTATTTCTGCCTCTCACATGCTACTCTTTAACTTTGAAATTGGGTTTTACTCTATCGCTTACAGGGGCCACAACATAAAATTGAAATCCATGTTCCAAGGCCTCCTTGGCTCAGTGCGCCATACCATTGTATAGTGCATCCATGCCTTCCTATCCAAATACACTATTGTTTTTCAATATATGACACCAGGATTGGGATATAGAGATATTGAGATCAGTCTTTCTGACTACACCTCATCACCTCTACCCAATAGGTAGAATCTGAAACATCACTAACATTAAAGGAAGATCCATGGCTATTTTTCACCAATTATATGGATCAGGAGCCGAATTCTTCGGATGTTAACAAAAGCTCTTTTAAAACCCGGCATGGCAACAGGTATAAATCAGCTTGTTTCTGTTTTGAATATTCATTGACATATGCTGTTTTATCAGCATGTCTTGGTTTAATGTAGAATAAATATATATTTTCCTTGGGTGACTGAAGAAGTATAATTACTGCATTCATTCCCAGCCAGCAACCTTGGGAGTAAACCATAGTTTAAACCGCCACAGACAGATCCAAACCACAGAGAGGCTGGAATTTTTGGGGGCTTAGTGGTGGATGGGAGACAGGGTCACAGCTAATTGTGTCAGGAATTATATCATGGTTATATTATGAGCAGAACACACAAATCACAAGTATATTACCATAACAAATTCCGCTGCAGATAGATGTTCTAATCCAAGTTCATTTATTATTTTGGGTTGAACTTTTTCTTTGTTTGACAATCGTAATCACACAACAGGTAAATCATTACTCAATTCTCTACATTTTTCCAACACTTTATATATCATTCATGTTGTATTTCTTCATGCTCAGCATACTGTAGGTAAAGATCTGCAGGGATGAAGGTAAGGAAATTACTAATTATGGTGATAGACAGATTCATGGGGGGTCCAACCACTAAGGTAATTCCTGCTTCATATGGTGCATTGGTTATGGCTTATCTATATTTTTACAATGCTAATGCTAGAGAATTAAGATAAATCTTGCAGGGCAAATTTTATTTTTCTGATTTCATGTTGAGGTTCATACACTCACTGTCAAAATAAATCAAAGTAGCTACAAGAAGTTGTCAGAATCAAATTAAGTTTTATGTGTGATTGTAATGTTGATATAAGGCCTCATTCACAGAAGCGTGCATTTGCACGTGTGTAGGTTTGCAAAAATCCGCGCGTCCACGCACGTGTAAAACATGCATGAACGAAGCTCCGCGCAGCATTGCTCTCAATGGAAAGCAATAGGATGCCGGCACCCCCCGCAGGGATTTTCAGGGAAGGGCTTTAAATATAAGCTCTTCCCTGAAAATCATCCCTAACTTGTGTAAAAAATAAAAAATATATATACTTACCTGTCCGCCACTGCCGGGGCTCAGGCGTGTCTAGCTGCTTGTTCTCGCACTGCTCTGAAGCTCTTTCAGCAGGTAGGGATTTAAAATCCCTGCCTGCTGAAAGGGTTGTGTCTGATTGGCTGAGCGCTCTGCCAATCACAGCAGCGCTCTGCGATTCATTGAATAACAGCTGAGCATTGCCTGTGATTGGTCACAGCACTCAGCCAATCACAGGCAGTGCTCTGCCATTCATTGTATTCACACAGCGCTGCCTGTGATTGGCTGAATGCTGTGACCAATCACAGGCAGCGCTCAGCTGTTAGTCAATGAATGGCTGAGCGCTGCCTGTGATTGGCTGAGCACTCAGCCAATTAGACACAGTCCTTTCAGCAGGCAGGGATTTTAAATCCCCACCTGCTGAAAGAGCTTTAGAGCAGTGAACTGTATTGCAGATGACCGTGGTGCTCACAGGCGGTCATGCACAGTATAGTTTTTTTTCTTTGTTTGTATTTCTCGCGCCGTCACTTAGCGAAGACGTGGGTACCCGCAGCCCATACGCAATGTTATTGCGGATGGGCTGCGGGTTGGATGCTTACATTGACTTCAATGGAGGCTGTACACGTGGAGTCTGCGGCAAAATAGTGCATGCTGTGATTTTTCTTCTGCTCGCGGAATACGCAATTCGTGTCCGCGAGTGTGAAGGAAAAATTGAAACTACATGCCTTTCAATGCTTGCGTTTTGATGCAGATCCTCCACACAGACGGCGATCGCGGATTCTGCAATTAGATTCCTTTTATGTGAGACCCCCTTAAACAAAATACATATATAAATAATGAGAAGCTGTTACTTTCTATATGAAAAAGAAGTCAAAAAATGACTTAAATGTCTTTGGTGAGGAAATCCCTTGAAACAAATTGATGAGCTTCTAAAATGCGTTTGGCGTGTGACGCGATGAAGGGAATTAGTGGTAAAGCAGATTTATGGGAGCAATATACTGTAATAGTCAGGACTTTCTTTGTACGAGCATTATTCTTGCAGTTCACCTTTAATAGGCTTCTAGAAGGCTGCAATAATCTTGTTCAGTACTTATTACTGTAGGCTTAGAGGGTTTAACAATGTCTGTCATCATGTACATTTTTGGGGATGTGACCATACTATATAAGTGTGAGAAAAGGGGAAGCTGCAGTTATGATGTAGCACTGTGTGTGGTCTGAGGTTCCAATCTTGAGGAGAGAATGCATGTTCCTGGCTACAGCATGACATTTTCAGCATTGAAAGAGCTCCTTATCCACCGTCTATAGCGCTGCAGGAAAGGATCCAGTTTTCTGTGGGCAGACTGCTACTATCAGCAGAAAACAGCTTATTTAGTTAGGCAGTTTTAACAGTTAAATAAAATGATCTCAGGAAAATTTTTGAGCAGTTGTGGCTGGCAAGGAAGGAGAAATATGCAATATTAATATCCTGTGTCTAACCTCTAAGGTAGAATAGTATTGCAGGGTGTCTTCAAGTGTACATAGAGGTGCCAGTCATTAATGTACGCTCAGTGAGACATCTATTTGCCAATGTGTCTGTTTTCATGTATTATCATAAATGGGAAAAAAGTTATTACCAGATTAAAAACAACGGTATGTATAAAGTATGGAGACAATTGAGGGGCTCAGTGCAATAATAATGCATCCCAACTCGTGTCCAACCCGAACAAATTGGTTGTGTCTTAAAAGGACGAACAGATATATATACTAAGTATAAATATAGTTAATACGAACAAAGGAGATGCAAAACTTAGAATCTAACCCTACGCCTTGTGATATGAAAAACCCTACCTATTTGCAGGGGTGATCGCCCTGATAAGGGCAGCCCCAAGTCAAGAACCTGGGGCGACCCTCAATTTCCCTAGATGGTGACAGGGAATAGTGACAAACATAACATGACATTAAATTATATACAGCCACTAGTACAGGGAACAAGATGTCAAACACCCCAGATTAATAAATAAATAACCTTAAACTCACCTTTAATTGAGAAGCAGGTCAGGACCTGAACCCACCGACATGACTATAAACACCTTCAGACCGAGAAGATAACCGGCACCTTCTGTTCAGAAGAGCTGGTTAAACCTCTTAAGGACATGACTTATTTTGCCATAAGGACACAAGACTTTTGGGGGGATTTCTATCTCCACTTTTCAAAAGCCATAACTTTTTTATTTTTCCCTCAACATGGCCATATGTAGTTCTTAGTGGTACCATTTTTGGCTGTATATAATGTATTATAAAACATTTATTTATTATATTTTTTTGAGGACAGGTTTTTTTTTTAACTATTTGTATATTTGTTTATAGATGTTATGTCCCTGTAGGGGATTATGCCATAAAAACTATGATTGCTTTGATAATGCATTGCAGTACGTCTGTACTGCAATGCCTTATTGCTTGCAATAGTGATCATTGCAGACCTGGACAACAGTGTCTGGCGTTTGGTTGCCATGGCAACCCATCAGCCCTGTGTGATGTAATCGCGGAGTGTCAATGATGTTACAGAGGGAGCATGCTCCCTCTGTGAACCCTTTACAAGCTGCGATGTACACTGATCACGGTATGTAGGGGGTTAACAGCAGGGATCACTGTTCTCATCTATCCCTGCTGTTGCAACAGTAGGCCGGCTTTCAGTCACAGTCAGTATGGCGTGGGCTCACTTCTGATCCTGCACCAGAGGACATAAGTTTACGTCCTTTTGCGTTATGTACCATGCACACAGAAAGAAAACTTACCTCCTGTAGCGTTAAGGAGTTAAATAACCAAGCAATACTGATGGACTGCATGAGCAGCCAACTACTCCAGCCTGTCAATTAACTACTTAACAGCATGTTAAGTCCCTGCTGAATAGTGCTGACAGAAAATGAACACGTGCCAATATGGTGCATTACATATTATCATCGTTGGCACGTTCACTTATCGTTTGGTTTATACAGAAAATGTGAGAGACTGAATGACTCGGACCGATTTCTCGTGTGAACAAGCCAACGATGTATCTGTCTGTATAAGCAGAGTGCCTGAGCAAACGGGCTTGTGGTGACGTCTCTCGCTCGTTCAAGCGATAAATCGTATTGTCTAAAATAGCCCTAAAATAATACATGTGAAAATCTTGCGTTATAATCTTGTTACTGATCAGCCATTCCTTCATCAGCGTCTGCTTCATTCTCCTTCTCAGATATGCCAAGATCTATGTAATAATCATGATAGATTGGAGGAAGGAAAGGTAAGGGCTTTATAAGGTCAATGTACGTGGTTTGTTGATGATATGGCCATTAGAGTATTTGGCGTTGAGCGTGATTGTAGGTGATCCTTGGCGGCCCCTGCATTCGAGATTCACTTTCAGCCAAGCACCTGTGTTGGGGTGGTAGTTGGAGTTATACTCAATGATTTCAGGCTCTAGTTTGGTAACGTGGATTGATGTTACATTTCAAAGGCTTATTGCTGAACCATCTATAGTCTTCAATCTGACTTTTTGTAATGGCAACAAGTCTTCATGAGTCATGGGAATAACACGGAAGGGCTTTCTTATTCTTGCCCTGTCAAGCAGCTCACACAACTGCCCGGAAAACTGACATACTGAGGGACACATTCTTGTTTTTCATTGATGGAAAAATCACTGTCTGAGGCTTTTATACAGCTGAGGTAAAATGAAAGCTGTGCTGTGATTAGTTACTATTAAAGAATGAGTGAGCACCCAAATACTCGGGTCCGCGTTATTCGAGTCGAGCTTTTCGTAAAGTTCGAGAGCTCTACTCGAGTAAGGAACCCCATTGACCACAATGGGAGACTCGAGCATTTTTGTATGTGGGACGCCGGGTTCCGAGGTTTTTTTTTTTTTTCTTGGTTCGTGTATTTTCTCTCTCTCTCTGGGGCGGGGTCGAACACGACGTGATGCTCATTCGAGTAACGAGCACCATCGAGTACGCTAATACTCGAACGAGCATCAAGCTCGGCAGAGTATGTTCGCTCAACTCTAGTTACTATGTCTTATACTGCTGAGGTAAAAAAGCTGCGCTGTGATTCATTACCATTTCTTATATCGCTGAGGTAAAATGAAAGCTGCGCTGTGATTGGTTACTATGTCTTATACTGCTGAGGTAAAAATGCTGTGCTGTGATAGGTAACCATTTCTTATATCACTGAGGTAAAATGAAAGCTGCACTGTGATTGGTTACCATTTCCTATACTGTTGAGGTAAAATTAAAGCTGCACTGTGATTGGTTACAATTTTTTTTTATACTAAAGTAAAATGAAAGTTGTGCTGTGATTGGTTGCTGTGGGGCAACAAAGATTTTCTTTCAGATGGCTTTCATAAGTGTGTGGTGCCGGGCTGACCCTGTATGAAGGCGAGTGTTGGGCAGAATTGGCATATCCCAAATCACTAATTGTTACAGAACACAATCATAGATGGCAAGACAGTACATTGCTCATTTTTGGCTGGGGTTTGAGATATGCTGTTTTATTGCAATGAGCCCCTCAATTCCTTACAGTAGTTCTAAGCACCATAAAGTTATATATTTTCTAATCAGTACAGAAACTTAAGTACACTGACATTTAGTTTTCTTGAGAAACTGGTTGGTAGTTTCTTCCAATTTGCAGTAGACTTTGGCTGCATCCACTGCTTATGTCTCTAGATAACCCTAAAATTCCTAATGTTGAGATCTGCCCCCTGAGGAAGCAGCATCTATTTCCAACTACTTATTTAGTTATCTGTAGTGTTATCTGTAATGATCTGTATCAGGGTTGGAGTCCTTTTGTCGCAGCCGGTGCGGATTGGTGGTGTGGTCAGGGAAGCCAGAGGTCGGTATATGGGTCGATCTCAGTTGGGGTACAAAAGGAGCAGGTGGGTAGCGTAGTCATGGAAGCCAGAGGTCGGTACACAGGTAGGTATGACAGGTAGCCGTATAAAGGAGCAGCTGGTGACAAAGCTTGACTACTGGCTTGGAGCACAGTATTCACACACTAAGGGAGGGACAGGAACAGGTTTATACATAGTGTCTAATCAATGTGGGGTGGATCTAATTAGGAGCTAGGTTGCAGGAGCAAGAAACTGGACAAGGTTAGGCAGGGGAGCTGTCCAGAAGGCTAAACAGCTCACCATGGAGAGACGCCGCCCGGGGGACGGGAGTTCCTAGGCTCAAACCCTGACTGTTGCAGCCTATATATACACCTAATACTGTATGCGGATATACATATATACTGAATGGTCGCTGTATTAGATAGACTCATATAGTAGTCTCTTGGATCTCCTTTGGTCTTCGGAAATCCTGCAATTCAATCTGGTGTCCAGTCACAGGTGTCTAGGAGAATGCAGGCTGGGCCAAGAAATCATTTCACCACACCTTTACTCCACCAGCACCAGCCTGATCTATTGACAACTGTCAGGAAGGGTCATTAATTCATACTGCTTGCACCAAATTCTGAACCTCCCATCAGCAGGATGCAACAAAAATCTGGACCAGGTGATGTTTTTCCACTAGTCAGTAATCCAATTCTTGGGATCATTTGCCCATTAGAGTCTTGCCTTTCCGTTTCTTTTAGACAGCAATGACACTCAGATTAGTTGTCTGCTGTTATAGCCCATTCCTGCTAAGGTATGATGAGTTCTGTATTTTATTTGAAGCACCAGCATTGTGTTCTGATGCAATTTGCTTGACTGTGCCCCTTCTGTTCGCCAGAACAAATTTTTGACATCCTCCTCTAACCTCTTTTGTCAACAAGTTGTTCACATCCACAGTGTATCAGTATACTCTCAACACCTTTCACAAAAATACCCCAGATGGTTAGCAGTTTTTAAAATACTGGTCCGGTTAGTCTGCCATCAGTACGAAACCTTGTGAATCCTATATGAAGACAGCTATAGTCCCCCCAAAAATGTCAGTCCCACACATCAACCGATATAACAGACCCAAAAATAAATGACCAAGACAGGACTGCCGGAATGTATCATTAAAAATTGTTTACTGAGAATTACAAATATAATAAAAGCATTTAAAAAACAGAACATAGAGGAAATGCAGCATCAATACAAGGGAAATACATCATCTTAGGTCACACATATAAGACGTTCCCAAAGAGAATCATGCACATATAAACCTACAATAGGTGCAAGCAATCTAAATGTCATGCATATAGTAAAGTGTTATCACGTGACCGAGGATCTGGAAATCCCTGCACCCCGACGCACACGTTTCGCCCTTAGCTTCATCCAGGGAGCACGCAAACATAATTTTCTTTGAGAACTTCTTATATGTGTGACCTGGGGTGAAGTATTTCCCTTGTATTGATGCTGCATTTCCTTTTTGTTCAGTTTTTTTAATGCTTTTATTATATTTGTAATTCTCAATAAACTATTGTTTAATGATACATTTCTGCAGTCTCGTCTTGGACATTTATTTTTGGGTTTGTAATAATGAAACCTGGTTGCTCGGATTGCTCAATTCTTTTATTCTAATGTGGACTTTTGCTGAAACCAATCCATAAAAAACTTGCTTACTTGATTTTATGCTGAACTCTGAAGTCATGTGTTTAATTTCCAAACAGGGAAGCTACAATCAGAGGGCTCATTCACACAGTCATGACGATTTTTGGCCGGCCGCGTCACGCCCACTGCGCGGCCAAAAATCACATGAACGGGCGTTAAAACTGTTGTTTTATTGCCTGTTCAGACGGCCGAATGCGGCGATTATATGCTGAGCCCGGGATACCATTGGGCGGTGGGAGGGGGGGGGGGGAGAGACAGTATAGCTCTGCTAAACTGCCTCCCCCTTTCTGCCCCTTCGCCAGCTCTCAGGAAGGGGAGGGGTTGGGATGAGACTGGGCGGAAGCAAGTGTGCTGTGCTCCCGTCCCCTCTCCGTGCCTTGTCAGCTGCTGGCAATGGGATGGGCCGGGAGCTTAGCATTTAGCTCCCCCCTGTCCCACCCCCTCCTATTTCAAACAGCCGGCAAGGGGCGGAGAGGAGGAGGAAAGGGGGTGGAAGTTTAGCAAATACACTGCTAAAATCCCTCCCACCTCCCATCTCCGGCAGCTGTCATAGGTTCCCATAGGAGTCTATGGCAGCGGCCGTATTCCGGACAGAAAAGTTAGTTCCTGAACTATCTTTTCTGGCCGGCATATAAACGCCCGACTGGAATGCGCACTGTATGCGCTAACTTGGCCGAACGTTTTTACGCCACGGGAATACGCCCATGTGAATTGATGCATTGCAAAGCAATGCATCAGATGGACAGCGTATATCGACCTGCCGTGAAAGCGCAGCCGATATACGCTCATGTGAAAGAGCCCTGAGACTGAGCCGTTCCGCCATGGGAATTCCCCTTTTCTGCTCTCCGAACGGAGCAGGAACGCTGGGCGCAGATGTGAAACCACCGCAAATCAAATGTTAAGTAAACAACAGGCTATTACACCTTTACATTTTTACAAAAATCAATACAAATGCATACTGCAACTTTGAGTTTTTTGCTAAGCCTTGTAATTAGGTCATGAAAACCAAAATGTGCTTTTAAAATGAGACCTTTGTGTGAGTTGCAGCTCCTAATATACTTCTAGTAGTATGTCAAATACAATTTGCAAATAACATTGTAACTCGCTTCCTTAAACAAATGCAATCATAAAACAAACATTTAGCAATTGAGAGTAAGTTGAGAAAATGTGCATTCTTTTCAACAGATACTCTAAGTGAGGGAGTTCATATTAATCAAATATTTTCTTAGTCTGCCTTGGGAAAAAATGCAGGCGTTTACATGCTATGAGACTCTATTCATCACTCAGTCACATTACATCACCAAAATATGTCATTGCCTGTATTAGTCCTAGGAGAGAATGCAGCTTTATCATACTTAACATTTAACTTTTGCAACACTTATTAGAGAATTGCTTTACAGCAACCCATTAATGTGCATTAATTACTGAATATGTGTCAGGGCCATATATACAAATGAAGCAGCCCTAGGCACTGAGATAGAATACGCCCCATGTCAATGGAAGTCATGTTTTATCAGTTATGCGGTTATTCTAAAGCAACCATACTAATGAAAAAAATCGGAACGCAGCTCTCCCGCCACTTTTGTGAATGCAAACAGTTATGAAATTGACTAAAAGAAACATGTTTTGCTAATCATAGCAAATAATCACAGCACTGCTTTCAGTTTTTAAGAACACTATAAGAAATAAAGCTGCTTTGTGATTGGCTGGTATGGGCAATGAAGACTGTTTTTGTTAAAAATATAGAACAACGACTCCAGAAAAAAACACATGGTCATTATAGTCTCTATTGTTTCCTTTTTGGTTTACTCTTAGGATAGATATATGTTTAACCCAGGCAAGCCTAACCACTTGCTACCATACATGTACAGCGAGTGCCAAGTGTAAATGTATGGAAGTTAATAGTTAAAGGAGATGTCCCGCGCCGAAACGGGTTTTTTTTTTTTTAAACCCCCCCCCCCGTTCGGCGCGAGACAACCCCGATGCAGGGGTTAAAAAAACCACCCGCACAGCGCTTACCTGAATCCCGGCGGTCCGGCGTCTTCATACTCACCTTCTGAAGATGGCCGCCGGGATCCTCTGTCTTCGTGGACCGCAGCTCTTCTGTGCGGTCCACTGCCGATTCCAGCCTCCTGATTGGCTGGAATCGGCACGTGACGGGGCGGAGCTACACGGAGCCGCTCTCTGGCACGAGCGGCTCCATAGAAGACTGCTGAAGACCCGGACTGCGCAAGCGCGGCTAATTTGGCCATCGGAGGCCAAAAATTAGTCGGCTCCATGGGAACGAGGACGCCAGCAACGGAGCAGGTAAGTAAAAAACTTTTTATAACTTCTGTATGGCTCATAATTAATGCACAATGTATATTACAAAGTGCATTATTATGGCCATACAGAAGTGTATAGACCCACTTGCTGCCTCGGGACATCTCCTTTAAAAAAAAACAACACATTTCCCAGTTGATGCATCAAAAAGTAAAAACATTAAAAATTTTAAAAAATTTGTATTGCTACACCAGTAAATGTCTTGTTTATAAAAATATCACATTTTTCATTCTGCACAGTGAACGCCATCAGAAAAAAAAACAATACCAGAATGGTGCTTTTTTTTTTGTTAGCGTGTCTTCAATGAAAAATTTAATATAAAGTGACAAGAAAGTTGTATGTTCTCCAAAGCAGTACCAGTAGAAACCATAGCTTGTATTGCAAAAAACGAGCCTGAGCACTGGCCCATCAATGGAAAAATAAAAAGTTATAGGGTTCAGAGGATAGTGACAAAAAGTAATGTTTTTTTTTAAAGTTTTTTATTTTTTTTAAGCGGTACATTATAAAGTAAAGACATTTGGTGTCACTGTAATCATACTGACCCTCAAAAAAAAGATAACATAATTTTTACTAGTCTGTAAATGCTGTAAAGATGAACCCCCTCAAAAATTGCCCTCTCTCTGTAAGGGGGGAAATGCTGCACTGCTCTCCTCCTTACTGGCAGGAGTGGTCAAGCTGCTCTGACCAGCGGCATGAGGGCTGCAAGTAAGCCATGCCCCTAGCAGTCCGAGTCCTGACTGGCAGAGGAATGGGGAGCAAAGAGTTAACAGATGCTGTGGGGCGCCGGTGGATGTCGCACTCCCCTGCCAGTGTGGCAACAGGGAACGGGGGAAAGCTCTGACAGTGCTGAAGATGGGCATTATGTAGAGGAGGCTCCACCGCCTGAGTAATCAAAGTGCAACACCACCTCGAAGACTGCCTCCATGATAGGGACAATGTATGTATAAGCTTAGACCCAAAATGCTGTAAAGATTCTTGGTGCCATAGGCACCTGTTATACAAGAAAATGAGCTGCATCACAGTGGGCTTCTTGCCCTCAGGACTGTACTGTGTAGATCCCTGTCCAGGGTGGGGGAATATGGACTCCAAGGGACTGACATGCCAAAGTAGAAGGGGAAGTCTAGCGCCCTGGGTTAGTGCTATGCCCTGCAGGGTTGGTGGTTTTGGGGCTACAAGATTACCTGTTCAAGATGTCTGACATTTGTAATAGAGCAGTAAGGCACCAAAGAGAGGGCAGTAATCCTGATGTAAAATTATTTGTGAGCCCTCAGTCGAATAGATGTATATAACATTGTATGTGCTGTGTGCCATGTACATGGCTCCTATGGAGTGCAAGAGATTGATCTACGATGTGAGGCTCGGTGTGACATATTTGCTGTGTGCTGCATTCATGTGAGACTGGTAACGGCTATAGTGAAAAGAGGCCTGTACTGTTGTGTGCCTTGCTGCTGCCAAGGAGGGGAGTTTGAGAGGAGATGTATGCACTGGTTGATTATGCCAGGTTATGTATACATTAGTGGACTGTTGCTTTAAAAGGATGAAACAATATATTATTATGTCACATTAAAGTAGTCAAACCCTTTTACGGAGTGAAATAGTATTTATCCAATTACTGTTCAGTTCTGTTTATTTAAAAACCGTATTGCCTGTCCCTCCGTCTGTCACTACTGCACCATAACACCACCCACTCTACATCAGGCATCCAGGGGTTATTTTTATTGCCAAACTTGGAATCGGGAAGGAATTTTTTTCTCTTACACAAAGAAAATTGGCTTTTACCTCATTGGGTTTTTCTTGCCTTCCTCAGGATCAACATTGGGAATGGGGGGGGGGGTAATAGTCTGCACTGAATGGACGTATGTCTTTTTAAATATTTTTTATTTTATATTGTGGTGTTTATAATAGCACAGCAGTTGAAACTATGTTAATATGTTTTTCTTTGTCATTTTTAATTACACCAATAAAATATTTATCATTGGAGAGTAGTGGGAAATTGTTTGTGCTATTTGGCAATGATGATCTGGAAATGCCTCAATGCTAAGGATCTTCTTTTTAATACACTCTCTAACATTTGAACTGAATGTCCTTTTGGAATATTCTGGAAGCTTAAGCAGTTGTCTATAGTAACTAGAGATGAGCGAGCGTACTCGGCCACGCCCCTTTTTCACCCGAGTACCGCGATTTTCGAGTACTTCCGTACTCGGGCGAAAAGATTCGGGGGGCGCCGTGGGTGAGTGGGGGGTTGCAGCGGGGAGTGGGGGGGGAGAGGGAGAGAGAGAGGGCTCCCCCCTGTTCCCCGCTGCTACCCCCCACGCCGCCACGCCTCCCCCCGCCCCCTGGCTCCCCCCGAGTACTGAAGTACTCGAAAATCGCGGTGCTCGATCGAGTAATTACTCGAAAAGAGTACGTTCACTCATCTCTAATAGTAACCAATCGCATTCCATTTCAGAAAAAAACACTGGAGAATTAAAGCTTGAATCTGATTGATTGATGGGGACATTGCCAATACTTGACTCCTGCACTACTTTTGATAAATCTTGTTAACAAATTATAATAATTTAAGAAAATATTGTTTTTAAAAAGCCATAGGGTGGTTTCACACCACTGTTGGGGATTCTGCTTTCCTGTTCCGTTTAGGAATCCCCGTGGCACAAAGGCTCTGTCTCAGAATGGAACTAAACTGCATCAGATAAACCCCATTGACTATAATGGGGTCTGTCCGCTTTCCATCCAGCTTGTCTGGCTTATGGACGGCAGAAAAAGTGCTGCATGCAGTGTTCTTTCTTCTAGTATTTTCAGCCAGATCTGTGACTGACGCAGATGTGAAACTGGCCATATTCCGCCATGTATTTGATTGGATAGGTTGACACTAGAGATGAGCGAATATACTCGCTAAAGGCAATTGCTCGAGCGAGCATTGCCTTTAGCGAGTATCTCCCCGCTCGAGACTGCAGGTTCGGGTGCCGGTGCGGGGGAGCAGTGAGTAGCGGCAGTCAGCAGGAGGGAGCGGGGGGGGGGGGGGAGAGAGGGAGAGAGAGATCTCCCCTCCGTTCCGCCCCGCTCTCCCCCGCGGCTCCCTGCCCGCTGCCGGCACCCGAACCTTCAGTCTCGAGCGGGGAGATACTCACTAAAGTCAATGCTCGCTCGAGCAATTGCCTTTAGCGAGTATACTCACTCATCTCTAGTTGACACACATCAAAGAACACCACAACATGCAGTAGAGTGTATGGCTGAATATTATATTTCTGTGGACAAATTTAACAAATGTTGGACCCTATAGAATGAATATTGAATTAGAAGTCTTTTCAGGGTGACAACTCTGCTTATTAGGATCAAATTTCAGAGTAACACTGGGGGTTACTTGGTTGACCCAGTAAATAACCTAAGCACTTGTATTGACCTGGTAATAACCCCAAATCCTCATACACAAACAGGTAAGACATATTTGCTTTGTCATCTTTGATCACCATAAAAAAATTTTGAAACCCCTCCCGATCCCCTGCTTTTTGGGTACTGCAACAATTGTATTATATGTTTGTGTCTTATTTACCTAGCTCTTGACCATATTTAGTAATTATTTATTGGTGTAATAGAAGTGAAGCTTTATTGGCTTTGTTGGTTGAGTCAGTAGATGTCTCAGTGTGTGATGACTCGGGTGTGTCTTAGGCCTCCTTCACACGGGCGACAAAGTCGCGCGATTTTGTAGCATTGCAACGATGCTACAAATCGCATATATGAGAAGCCCATGGTTTCCTATGGGTTCCTTCACACATGAGATGTTTTTTAGCATGCTACAAAACGACACACAAACCTTGCAGGTCCGGCGATATGCCCGCGACACGCAAGGTTTTGTAGCCCATGTTTCTCTATGGAGCCTTCCTCTCTGTTGCATCACATCGCACAAAAACGCGGTTTGCATGTGATGCGATGCAACTTTGACAGTAGCAGATGCTATAAAGTCGCGTGATTTCGTAGTGTCATATGCGACTTTGTAGCGCTACAAAATCGCGGTATTGCTGCGATAAAATCGCAGCGATATCATACGGTGCAGCAATGCGATATCGCTGCGATTTTCTCGCAGCGATGCGGTGTCGCCCGTGTGAAGGAAGCCTAAGAGTATGTTTTAAAACTTAACTTCCATGCTCTGTAGCACTTACAATGGTGATTATCTTAAAGAATTGTGCTATTTTCTAAGTTACATAGTAGTAAGTCAAATATTTATATCTACATTTTATATTTCACCACAAAAGTACTGTTCTTTTACAGTCCCTGTGTTAGCTTTAAACATAATGGATCAGCTGATCAGCTATTGAATTCAACAGCAGCTGCACCCGCAATTCCAACCTGAACTGCAGCACTATGGTCAGCTCTTTGTACTTTCTGCACCTACCCCTGGCAATTGGCTGATCCACCGGGATATTTGACTAAAACTGTATTATACCCGTATTACTTACCATGTTTAATTATACAGTCATGTTAAACTGAACATTAACCCTTTGCAATCCAATTTTAGATTCAGGGTTTCCTAGGGAGCTTTCTCTTTCTGCCATTATACAATGGCGCCATCTGCTGACTAGAGCCAGTACTGCAGTATTGAACATGCTAGAGAGGCCCCCGACAACAGAGCAGCCAGTAATATACAGTAAGAATACTCTGCTGGACGTCTTCTGACATTGGAGCTGTACAGCCTTCAATCAGAATGTCTGAAGACGTCAGACAGTGGATTGGAAAGGGTTAATCTTTGGGAGCTGATATCGTCCAGTCTATTTAACTCCTTCGTGACCAAGTGAATTTAAAAAAAAAAAATTTCATTGCTGTGGTTTATGAACTGTAACATATTCCATGTTTTTGTTGGCATAGCCCTATGGGGCTGCTTGTTTGTGGGGCAAGTTGCATTTTTTAAAAGACACAGCTTTGCAATACATATAATGTATTGTTTAACTTTTGGAAAAGATTTTTTGGAGAGATTAAAAATCTATATTTTTAAGTGGTCTTTAATGTATAGTAGAGTTGTGTGAGGTCTTATTATTTGCAGAATGACTTTAGGTTTCCAGTTCTGGGGTAAATGCAGGTTTCCAGTTCATTTTGGGGTAAATGCAGCTTTTTGATCACATTTTGTTCTGTCTTTTGGGAAGCAAATGAATGAAAGAAAGCATTTTTAGCATTGTTTTTTTTACTGTGCTCAGTGTGCGGTATAAATGACACGTTAACTTTATCCTTCAGGACAATACGATTACAGCAATATGAAACTTGTATTTTAGTTTTTACTACTTTTTTACAATGCAAACCCTTCAAAAGTAAAATACATACAATTATATTTTCATTTCCGTATTCTGTGAACCATAACATTTTTATTTTTCCACCAACAGAGCTGTGCGAGGTCTTGTCTTTTACAGCAGGAGTTGTAGTTTCCATTGGTATTATATGTGGATTCATGTGACTTTTTGATAGTTTTTTTGTTGCATTTTTTGGAAGATGATTTGAATAGCATTGAATTGAGGGCATTTTAATTATTTTACGCCATTTACCATGTAGGTGAAATAACATTATAGTTTTATAGCTCAGGTCATTAAGAATGCGGCGATATTATTTTTATTATTTTCTATAAGAAGAGGGTTTTATGGGAGAAATGTAAAGATTATCATTAAACTTTATTTAACTTTTTTTTACATACATTTTTATTCAGTGGGACTTCAAGATGCAAAACTTTATTTGCTGTTATACTACATTGCACTACTTATGTATTGCAGTATAGTATTTTGATAGCTTTCCTACTAGACCCTGCCAACAGCAGAGTCTAAAAGGCTGGCTTGCATAGCCTTGACCAGGCTTCCAACCAATCAGCTTCTTGAGATCGCAATGCAGGGTGCTGACAGTTGACAAGGGAGCCCTCTCCATCTGTCAGCTACTTAAATTCCATGGTTGCTATGGCATGTAAAGGGGGTTTAACAGCCAGGATCAGAGGTTTCTCCACTTCTGACTCTTAGACTAGACCACTGTGTTTTTTTTGGCGGTCTAGCCAAAAGTCCCTTAGTGACTGTTGTAAAAACACATTTGGCCGGTCACTAAGGGGTTAAACAAGGGTCCGTGTGGAGTAACTCTCATAAAATATTAATGTAAATTTTTCTAAAACAAACCAAAAACATAATAAAGCACACAAAAATTTTATATTGTATACATTAACTAGTTGCAGCACAAAGTATGGGCAGAATCAGGGGGCGGTAATACAATTGCATCATGTTATAGCATATTACAACCACAATAGCTCGACTCCATGCGGTTCCACTGAACTGAACTAGAAACGCTATGATCATCTACCATAAATTTGGTTTAGTGTAACCAATAGAAATGCGAACGACTATGTGCGACTTTGTTTTAACTTACTGTTAGTCTGTTTTTTTAAGAGGTACGGATGCAGCATGGCAGAAGTTGTCATTTGGCGCAAATGCTGGACATGTCTTGGTGTGTGATTATGGGTACGTGTAAAGGGTTACATTTAGCCAAAGCTCGGTGCATACAAGTCACGGACACAATTACTTCTGCTAAATCTGTAGCTTTCTCATGTTTACAGTATTTTTCTTCACAAGGATTTACTCTGAAACTCTCTTAGTTTTACTTATCCTCTGCTGGCCTCTGCAGGGCCTTATGCAGAATAGTACGCTGTTACTAGTAGGAACAAAGGTAGTGCCGCTGCCTAAACTGTCATTAGCATCTTGAGTTACACAGAGCCAGCAGCTTCTCATAAATTAGTATCAGTGGTTTCCATTTCACAAACAACATAATCGCAATTCAATGACCAGAGTAGCTGGAAATGTTCTGGAATTACACTTTTACATTATATTGTTGAAAACAAATCCCAAAAACCTTTTAACCTGTGTTTAACCCCTTAGTGACCGGCCTATCGTGTTTTTACATGTTTTCCCTTCATACATCCCGGGTGCTGGCTGTTTCTCACAGCTGACACCCGGCGGCAACAGCTGCGATGAGCTGTCAATTCTCACAGCGGCATTTAAATTCCCCGAAAGACATTTGGGGGTCCCGAACGCCCCCCCCCTTCCCGCGATTTTATCGCAGGGAGCCGTGCGGGCGTCATGGCAGCCGGGGGCCTGCTGAAAGTACCCAGGGCTGTCATGGCAGAATGCCTATCAAGCCATGCCCATGAGGTAGTTTAATAGACTGTCTGTCCGAGGATGTGATGCTGTAACATTTTGTCATACTGCAGGAGCAATCAAAGCATCGTAAGTTGTTGTCCCCTATAAGGGCCTTAAAAAAGGAAGTAAAAATGAGAATAATAAAGTTTTGCTAATTATTAAAAATAAAGAAAATGTAATAAAAGTTCAAAAACCCACCCTTTAGCCATATTTGTAATAAAAGAATCTAAATAATAAAATAAAAATACATATTTGGTATCGCTGCATCAGTAAAAGTCATTATTTACCCCACACAATGAATGTCGTCAGGAAAAAAAGCAACCCCAGAAATGCGCCTTATTGGTCACCCTGTCTCTAAGAAAAAATGCAATAAAAAGCAATCAAAAAGTCGTATGTATTCCAAAGTGGTACCAACGCAGACTACAGGACTTCCCGCAAAAAATAAGCCCTCGCACAACTGTGTAGACGGAAAAATAAAAAAGCTCTTGCGCGCAGAAGATGGTGGCAGAAAATAATTTTAAAAAAATTAAATATCCTTGAAAAAAAATACAATTCATGGAAAAGTCTTTTAATTGATTGAAAAGGACAGAGGCGTAACTTGAAGCTCCCGGGCCCCAATGCAAAACCTGTTACAGGGCCCCCAACTATAATGCTTTATTCATAGTACTGGGCTCCATATGGGGGGGGAGAGGCCTTATGGGCCCCCTAAGGCTCCTGGGCCCGGCTGCAACCGCCTCCCCTGCATCCCTTATAGTTACACCAGTGAGAGATGAGTATATGTGCTGGTAATTTTAAACACAACTTGTCCCCCCCACTGTCACCAATGCTTATAAATATCAGAAAAGCCCTTTAAAGAATTCACATCTACAGTGAGAAACATAATGGACAGTAAGATAGACTTTATACATAATGAAAAAGAAGATTATGAGGTTAGGCCCTGTACCTACCATTGCAGGGGAGGAGAAAGAGACAGACATTGTGGGGCAGTACCCTGGCAAGATGGGGAGTAGAGTGTCACTGAAAAACAAAAGAGCTTTACTGGCACCATCAGCTACTACTAGTTGCAGCAGCAACATCAGGATCCTAGCTGGATCTGGGCAATCTTTGTAACCTCAGCTGATGACAAAGGAGTGCTCAGCTGTAAGATTTGCAGTAAGTGTTTAAAATGCAGCAAGAATGTATAGAACCCCTACACAACATATATAAACAGCCACATGAACTTCCACCACCTTGGAGAGCCCAAAATGGTCAGTTGTGATGATGCACTAATCAATATGACCATCTCTGTTGTCTGTCTGCTGGAACAGACACTACGGGGTCTCAGGGACAATGATTTGTTGTCGGCTCAGGAGGAGGAGAAAGGGATAATAATCACCCAACTATCTGGCCAGTCCACCATTACTCAACACTGCATGGAGGGGGGCTTTGAGCAAGAAAGGAGGATGTCTCCTCTAACACATTTCTTCACCTTTGGGAGAAGTATAGAGGTGGAATTCCAGAAGGAGGAAGAAGAGGAAGGGGATAATATAGGTCTAGAGGCAGGGGAGGGGGTTAAGCAACGTTCCTTCGATGCATCCCTAACCACAGCTATTCTACATTGATTGTGGGATCAGCCAAAGCACACTCTTAGGCCTGACTCTGAGAAATGTGGCCATCACCATTAGACACTTTAAGGAATATGAGTTCTTTAATGCTGCAATGCTTGCAGAAGGATTTTTGCATAGCCTACATCAAAATATTAGATTATTACTGGGTGGCCACCCTCCTTGATCACTCCTGACATCTCATTATGGCAGGGGAGAGATACTGTACCTCAAAATGCAACAGCAACAAAATAGACTGTTAAGCAGCTTCAGCAGAGCATTTCCCCGTGGCCACAGGGATACATTTGCAATGGATCACAGCTCTGCAGCTCATGGCAGACAAGCAGGAAGCCGCCACAGCAGCACCACCACAATTGACAGGGAAAGTCTAACAGAGGTGTGGCATAGTTTTTCAACCCACTGTAGTCTGCAGCAACAGCGCAAGGTATGACCCACAGTCACAGGCAGAACTTATCTATGATGATCCAAGAGTACATCAGTTCCCACAAGCATGTACTCAGACATGGCGTTGGCCCCTTTGACTTCTGGGTGTCTAAGCTGGACGAGTAGCCTGAGCTTTCACAACATGCTTTAGAGGAGCTTGCCTGCCCCGCTGCCAGTGTGCTGTCAGAAAGGGTGTTCAGCACAACTGGGGGTGTCCTAACTGACAGACGCATCCGCCTATCCACACACAATGTGGATTGCCTGACATTTATAAAAATGAACCAGGCGTAGACTTCACCTGACTTCTGCACTCCAATGGCAGATTCCATTGATTGGTTAGCATGCTGGCCATTTCTACGCCTATATGACTGAGCATAGCTTTATATTAAGGAGCACACTATGTCCTCAAGGTGCTGTTGTTGGTCTCCTCCTGCTTCCGTCATATTTCCTCCTGATTCCCCCAAAATGCAAATTTTCCTAAGCACAAGAAGGAGTTTTAGCTCTACAGCTTTTCCTTGGAGAAGGCCCTTGCTTGGCTGTTCTGTTCACCTGGTAGAATTTGTCCTTTGCAAACTTTTGCTTTTAAAGCAAACAGCATACCTGCTGTCTCTGTTGGCATAATTTTTGGTCTTGGAGACCTTATATGGGCCTTCTTTTCTTCTCAGTGACACCCCTGTATTATAAGTGACCCCCACAACACTGTACACTATATTTCAAATTTTGTGGAGGAGCACAGTGTTCCCCATATATGAGGCTATATTCTTATACAATTTAGTTTTCTTGGGTGCATTAGGGACCTTCTGGTGGGCAAATATTGTGAACCTGATTTCTACTTCCATTAACGTTAATGGGAGTCTGAAACGGCCGCCCCAATTCACAATGATTTTAATGAAATTGACCTGAAACCGACACTAACCGATTATTCCAGTAATCGCTCATCACTACTAAAGAGTTGCGGTCAATAATTATGAGACCAGCTGAAATACATCCCTATTGCTTACGTTAGTGTTGATTTTAGTGTGCTGTTTGCATGCTTATAAGTTTTTATCTATACTTAGGCTGGAGTCACATGGGACATATTCCTAGTGGAAATCTCACGGTTTTGCCGCAGCGAAAAAACGCGAGATTTCCGCTGGCTGCAGCGAAAAAATGCAAGATTTTTGCCAGGAAAGCGCTGCTTCAAAACCCGCGGCACTTATTCTCGGGTTTTGGAGTGGCTTGGCTGCACGCTTTTCCGTTGCGGCTGGCGCTCTCATAGAGGAGAGCACGGCCGCAATGGACAAAAAAAAATGTTGACATGCTGCGGCCAGGGAATCCGCGCCGCAGCTCCAGCTTCTGCCGGCTTTGCCACAACGGATTGGCCGTCCTGTGTGGACGAGATTTTTCACAAATCTCGTCCACATGGCTGGCGAATCCAGGGATTAGCGGCTGCATGCGGATTTGCTGCAGCGAAATCCCGTACGTGTTTTTCCACCGCAAATCCGCCCTGTGTGACCCCAGCCTTATAGTGCCATGATTTACTTTGTCGTTGTATAGTGCATAAGTTTGGTTCATGCATTTACACTGTAGGGAATATCATATATCATCATGATTGGAATGCAGTGGGACACTATGTACCAGATGTATTCTCCATCATCATATAGTGTTTGTTCAAAACTGGCTTATACGTGTAGTTCTAAATTTATAAACAGCGAGATGTATGCAGACGAAAATATTTTGCACATTGTTTCATATCCTCGAGAAATCAACAGTTGGAGTTTAGTAATTAAAACAAAAGTTTATTCTGTCAAAACATTTCATAGTCACTTAACATCAGCACCATGTGTGCATACGTCCTTCATCCTAAACACTAAAATATGTGTATTGTGAAAGAGTATATACATTGCCGAGGCTAAAAAGCACAAGGAGATATCATAATGAATATGTACAAGACAACTTTTTTTTGCTGAAACTGAAACGCAATTTCTTATACTCTTAGAATTTATGTATTATCTGCAACTGGGACAGCTGCCAAGGGGCACCGAAGGCAATAGGGCCACTACTATCTGTTGCCACGGTTCTGGGATCGCTTCCTTTCTAAATAATCTGGTACAGGTTTTGTATGTGTTTCTCTATCTTCTGGCTCTGGTGGGAGTAGGATAAGCGGGGACATGCTTGGCCTCACCTGTGGGTAATTTGTCAGGACTATTTAGCCTGGCCTGCTGCTTCGCTCAAGTGCTGTTTTATAATTTCATTCTTTCTGGCTTTGGTGGAAGTCAGTGCTTGGAGCTGGATGTCCTGTTTGCCTGAATCTTCTCAAAGCTAAGTACAGCGGTTATCTTTTACATTTTGTTTGCGGTGGTTTTCTCCTATCCAACATAAGCTCAACTAGTGGCCTATGTATGTGGTCAGGGTTGCTTTTCTCAGGGCGGGTTACTTGCATGTAGGCAGGTCTCCTCCCTGGGTTAGGTTAGTTATGGACAGTATTTTCCTTGTTGCAGTTGTCTGTATTCTTTACCACTGTTTGGTGTGCATTTGCGTAAGTACTTCAGGTTACGGATCCAGCACGTCCGGTCTATCTAAAAAGACAGTACTTTCTACTGCCTATTAAATAATATATAAGATTGATTCACCTCTGTCCCAGATTTCCATTAAAATGCTGTATTTTATAGCACCACAATGCAGTTTTACTGTCTTTTGGCTCCATGGACACAGCTGAACAATGCAAGTGTGAGTGTTAACAAGCCCTTTGAGGTTAAATTCCAATCCATAACAACTTCTGGTGGATTTGTACAGAAGCTGGGAATTATTGGAAAGCCATGAATTATGGCCACAAAACCTGCAATGTGGTGTTCTAAAGTGGGCCTTCTTTAATAAAGAGAATTGTATACCGGGTTCACCAAAGACAATTCAACTTTACTGAACACAACTGAAATTACAGTGGAAAAGATGTTTAGTGGTTACAATCATCAAAAGAGCCAAAAAATGCTTAATGACTTAAATTCACACAGTGAACAGGAGCCATGTGCATTACCTCACACTGGTCCATACGGACTAATAAGTCCCACTACCTACCCAGTGGTTTTCTTCTCTCAAGCTGTAGGCTCTATCCTCCAGAGTCCTACCACCACTTCTACAGTATCTTAGACCTTACTATCTACAGTCCTGTTCTTGTTTCCTAACCTTGTCTTCAAGGCTTCCAGTTCACCTCTCACCTTGCCCTGACTCCCTATAGATTGCCACAGGTCAATTTCATGTAACTGTTTGTTGCTTGCGTGTGGTTAAAAATTTTGTTTGCTATTCTATATACATACATACAGGGGGTGGTAAAAAATATGGAAACACCATACAAAATGCATGCCTTAATATCGGCCTCTACATGTTTTATTGAAATATGATGTATAATAATCCCATGTAATTTAAGTGGAGGTAATCTGACACAGATGTTGCCAGGCAGAAGTGAACATCTGCCAAAGCAACGAGGTTCCATTGGTCAGGGGTCTGAGCCACTCAGCTGCTGTTACCAGCTGGCTCCCAAAACCACCCAGAGCAGGGCAAGAGGTGAAGTAAACACAAATTTGGTGAGAAAGCTCAGACAAGCAGGAATCAAAAGGGCAGCTCAGTGCTAACGATTAAAATCCCATGCATTTCGTAGGTGATTCCGTATTTTTGTATACCCCCTGTGTGTGCGTGTGTGTGTGTGTGTGTGTGTGTATGTGTGTGTGTGTGTGTGTGTGTGTGTATATATATATATAATGCATTTCTATAAAAGGGGAGGCATCTGGACTAATCAGCATCAACTTTACCACACAGGTTAATCGCGCACTTCGGAAGGTTTTAGACCAGGTTGTAGCTCTCTGGGACCTAGTGTTCTCAACATATTTGCGTTTGCATTCTGATTTATTTGTGAATATTAATTAAATTCTTTTCAGGATGTCTCTGGTGAGACATACATTTCTGTGTATAACAACCTAGACATTTTTCCTTACTTGATTGTACCTATACTGAATTTAATCAGTCTCATAAATTAAAACCCTTTCAGACCAGTCATGCCTCCATGAAGGAATCCTGCCCTTGGACGAAAGACTCCAGTGGCAAAGCACTTGGCTTCTACCTGAGCTACTGAAACATCTCAGCAGACCCAAGCCCATCTTTTCTGAATATGTCAGGAATGGTAGGTTCTAGAGAGCTGAAGCCCAGTCTAAAACCTTCAAAAGCGCTTGATTTAATCATGTGTAAATTTGGTACACTTTGGGTCAGTCGTTTAGCCATGCAGAAAGAACCCCTGTGCCTGTCATAGTTAGGAGGGGACCAGCAGGGTCTGAGCAGTAGGCAAGCAACCAGCAGTTGAGACTGCAGTCGTGCCTTACTCTGCTGGAAAGTTACAGCATCTGATTTTTTGTGAAAAAGTCCAGAATGATACGTTTAAGAGAGCCGAAACACAGTCTGAAAGGTTTTGAAGTGCCTGATTTACCTATGTACAAATTTGGTGCTGATTTGGTCCAATCATTTGGCAGTGCATAAAGCAGAGACAACAGAAATCCATATTTATATACAGTATATAAAGATATACAGGGTTATTAAAAAAGAAAAAAAAGACAGAGCAGGTTTTGGGAATTTAATTACAAATAAACTACAAAAGACAGGTACACCATCCTCACATCATTGAAAAGAGAAAGGCTCAACGTTTTTGACACATCTGTTAGTTCTATTCTTTGTCACACTGCAGTAATTATATACATATTGTATGTACAATGCAAGAACAATTATATTATTAAGTTGTCTTTCAGATCAACCATCAGTCTGATCAGAGTAATAAACAACTATTCATTAAAAAATCATCCAGCCTGTGCAATAGAGAATACACAGTTCATCCCTCTTGACCCACGTCACAGGCCTCTCACCAGTCAAAACAGAAACCTACTGCACCCTGATGAGAGGCAAACATCCTGAAACAGCTGTCTGTGTATGGATTCTGGCTTGGTTTCTTATTCCCAATCATTGTTTTAAAGACTTGTTAAAGAGTCGTACATTGATTCGAAGGAATGCTGCCAACCAATAGGTGGCGCTGCAGAGGTATTTCTCCATCTTTCTTATTTGCATAAATTACCCAGAGGAGCATGCTTGGCCTTATAAGTCTCCTCACTCACCACTCAGGACTCTTCTCACACGCCTTTAAGGTGTTCTCCTTGGGGAGAGACGATGCCCCACCCCCCAACCCACTCACCCCCCTAGGTGTCTTCACACACTTTTCTGGGTGCTCTCCTTAAGGAGAGACGACACCCCTCTTGATCCCTGATAAACATCATTTTGTAATTTTTTTCCAGGGCCACTTTGGCTTCCCAATCGGCCCCTGCACAGAGGATTTGCTTTGGATTGTGTATGTCAGAAATCCACATTAAAATCTAAACCATTTGGTGAAGATTTTGATGTGGCTCTGCAGTGAACTTCACCCCTTCGATTGAAGGTGTGAACTCTTCTTCAGATTCACATCAAAATCCATACCAAATCGTATAATTTTTTTGTCCGGATTTTTCTGCTATGGAAAATCCACAGCAAATCCGCTATGTGTTAATACACCCTAAATATGTACTGCAGATACAGTGTGAGCAGAACCTTAGCTACAGTTCATTCAGTGGCAGGTCACCTACCTGTTTCATAGGCTCAGGGGCATGCTCTTTCCAAAGTTGATGCCTTGCACAACAGTTCGACTAGTTAGACTAGAGCCATATATGTGCATAAGCTCACCAGGATGTCAACTCTGAGAGTAAGGCCCAATGTCCACAGGCCGATTTTAATTATAAAATTCGTGCGAGTCTCCCGCACCTCTGGCCCCCCCATCGGGATGCATTAGCATCTGCAAGACAATTTATAGCATGCAGATGTGATTCTTTTTTTCCCGGCGTGCGGATTGCACATACAGGAAGGAATCGCAGCATGCTACAATTTTCTGTGGCTCCCGCGGGATGGCTTCCGTTGAGGTCAATGAAAGGCGTCCGATTCGCAGCACAGCCACAGCTGTCACTGTAGACGTGCCGCAGATCCGCGGGAAAGCAGGAAAAAAAAAATATTGCACTGCACATGCATACGGCACGTTGCCGGCGCGTAAGGATGCATCCGCCGTGCTGAAGAAAAAAGGTCCAGATGGCACAGAGGAGATCCACGCTAGAGCTGGACAGGTAAGAAAATGTTTTTTTTTGTCTATGTCTGCAGGCATGGCTGGAGTTCACCACAGGATTCAGCAGTGGAATCCGTGCGTGCAAGTGAACTTTGGGCCTAAGTCTAGACATGACGTGTAATTCCCATCATGGAGTTTAATGCAAATCCACAGCAAATTCTCCATGTGTTATATCCATATTTTTTCTGCAAGATAATGAACGTCACAGATTTTAAAAGCTGCGGCATGTTCATATTTGTGAAAACTTAAAGGGGTTCTGTCACTAGAAAAAAAAATCAATACTTAGCCTGTTTCCTTGAAAATAAGACCTACCCCAAAAATAAGCCCTAGCATGATTTTTAAATAGTGTCCAGGCAGTTATACATGTAAAAAACAAATACTTTGGAGCAAAAATTAATATTAGACCCTGTCTTATTTTCAGGGAAACACGGTACCTATTCCTCCCCAGGCAGTTTACTTACCGCATCTTCTCCTTCCTGATATTCTCCTGGCTCCTCAAGTTCCCCAGGTCACCTCACCTCCAGCTGGTCAGATTCTCTTCTTCCTGTTATGTAATGTCTATTCTCGGCATTCTGCTCCTGCAAGTCAGTGAACACTATGCCACTAGTGATGTAGCGTACACTGCTTAGCAGAGAATGCTGAATCCTATGCTGGGCTATTGCCGAGACTGCACATGCGCGCTATCTCACTGTGAGTGTGCATATACTATTGCCGCAAGACAGCGTGCATGTGCAGTCTCGGCAATAGCACAGCATAGGAGTTGGCATTCCCTGCTAGGCAGTGAATGCTACGTCACTAGTGACGTAGCGTATGTGGACCTGCAGGAAGGAGACTGCTGAGAATGTACGTAACTTTACAGGAGGAAGAGGATCCGGTCGGCTGGAGGTGAGGTGACCTGGGAATGGAGTAGTGAGAAGAACCTACAGCACATATTAATCCTTTCCAATCCACTGTCTGAGGTCTTAAGACATTATGATTTAAGTCTGTACAGCTCTGATGTTGGAAGACGTCCGACAGGGTTCTCTTACTGTATATTGCCAGCCTCTCTGCTGTCGGAGCCTATCCAACGTGTCACCTCATGCAGTACTGGCTTTAGCCAGCATATAGCACCGTTGTATAACTGCAGAAAAAGAGTAAGCCCCCTAGGAAAACCAGGATACAAATTGGATTGGAAAGGCTTAAACACAAGTAACCCTGAGTGAGAAACTCAGCCAAAGTGTTGGGTTTAAGCTGTTGTAAATACCTTTAGCAAAAAATATAAATCAGCCGGTCATGCACGGTCTTACATAACCATGGGGATAACACCTATATCTGCTGTAGGACCCAGAGAGAAAGAACATTCAGCTCAACTTCACCTCATCCTCCATCACCTTACAATTAGGAGGTAAACAAGCACTTAGCCCTACTATGGCTATAGGAACCAGCAAGGGCAGAATGCCTCCGGTTAGATTTTTTTCCTGTTGGTGATCCTCTTCCTATACAACCCAGTGTGTCACTATATGTCATCTTGTCACTTCAATGATTTTTTTAAGTGGAATATTCATTAAATTGGTTCTTGCAGGCATCTCTTGTACTCAGCACAATCAGAGTCTCATTAGCTGTACAAGAAATACGCTCTTGAATACGTAAGAGTACTCGAGACAGAGTTCTCCATGAACGCTGCATTTTATCATCTTTCTACTCAAGAAATTCTGTAGCAGATTGCCTGCAGCAGACAAAGCCAAATACGTGGGAACACATGGGAAATAGGATTGCTGTGTGCAGCCAGTGCTCTGCTCAAGTGATGAGTAGTTTGAGGAGTACTTTGTGATATTGTCAAAATTGCATAAAGGTGAGTCAGACCGCTGAATGCCATGTATTTCCATATCCATTGTAGTCTATGTTGTTCTTATACCGAGCAGCTCGCATTTATCGTCATATTAAATAATATGAACGTCATTGGTGCTTTCTGATGACCAGGATATCAGCCATGTCAAAGCCTTAGAGTAACTGGGATGGCGTCAATGTTTTGGTTCATTTTCATTTGATTTCTAGGCTGTGAGTAAATCCAGACCAGATGCAGATCCTCTCTGCTGTAATAATTTAGTCAGCCCTTCTGATGGAAAGCAGGCTTGCTTAATTGCTTCTAATACTTGTCCTGTTTAATCTTTTATTTTTATCTCATTTTGTATCCTTTGATTCCACTATGTCTCTCAGTAACAGAATATAGATTTATTAAGAGCTAACAAGGGTCTGGACATAACCTTATAAAATGAAACCCTACACTTTCTATCATACAAATCTATCTTGTAACTTAGAATAGTAACGTACTTTTCATCTATTTCTCTATCCCTGAATGTTTCATTGAGGCCTCTTTCCCATTAGTGTATATCAGCCAGCTTTTTTTTCACTTTCGGACGATATACGCTGTGATCTGATGCATTAGATTCCAATGCATCAGATCACATGGCCGTATTCCTGTGACGTAAAAGCGCCCGGCCAGCCAATATAGAGGCAGGCGTTTTTACGTCTGGCCCAAAAGATAGTCCTGGAACTATGTTTTGGGCTGAAATATGTCGGTCGCTGCATGGGCTCCTATGGGAGCCAATGACAGCAGCCGGAGAAAGGAGGTGGGAGGATTTTAGCAGCGTTTAGCCAAGCTTCCGTCCCTCTCCAACAGCCAGCAATGGGAGGAGGCAGGACACGGTGGCGCTTAGCTATGCCCCCATCCCGCCCCCTCCCATTGCAATCAGCCAGAGGGGAGGAGAGAAAAGGAAGGGAGTTTAGCAGTCATGCTGCTAAACTCCCTCCCACCTCCATTCTCCGGCCAGTGAAGGGGCGACGGCATGGCAGCCTTGGTGTATATGCACTGAGACCTATGCCGTCTGAACGGGCGCACAAACATTAGATGTGTGCACGCGTTCATGAGCTTTTACGCCCCAGATGGTAGCGTATATCGGCCAGCCGTGAAAATGGTGGCCGATATACGCTCATCGGAATCAAGCGTCAAGTAAATGAAATGGAGGTGCACATACACGTCCTCTGCTGTCCACATTTTGGGACACGGGGCTGCATTCTCTGGATCAGTGTGGGTCATAGCAGTCAAACCCCCAATAAACAACAAGTTATTCTCTATCCTATGGGATAATAACTTGGTATGGTGGAAATACCTCTTCAACCCCTACCCATCACAGATATGGTGTCACGTTTGTCCTCCTGGGACCTTTAGTTCCGTGGGTTTCCAGAAACACACTGCTGCAGGTGTGGTTGATTTGGCTGGCTGATGGTGTGATGTTCTCCAGCCAGTCAATCACCACTGGTCTGCTGCATATAAATACCAGCCCCTCTTACTAGAGGGTGCTGGTCATTTATTCATCCAATCTCATTCCCACTCTGAGCTTGGTGTTATGTGTGTTAGTCTGAAGTGTTTCTCCCACCTTCCCCATAGATGGTCTGGACACCTGTATTCCCTGTCTGCATTTTATGAGGGCCCCTTCTCCCTTTCCCTTTGACAGGTGGGACCTCCAGACATCTGGTGTCTTGTGTATTGTCAGGTGGGTGATGTCTGACACCACTGGCGTAACTATAGGGGATGCGGTTGAACCTGGACCCAGGAGCCTTAGGGGGCCCGTAAGCCTCTCTTCTCCATATAGGGAGCCCAGTACTATGAATCAAGCATCATAGTTGGGGGCCCTGTTACAGGTTTTGCATTGGGGCCCAGGAGCTTCAAGGTATGCCTCTGCCTGACACTGCTCCCTTTTGGTCTGTTCGGTGACTGATTCTCTTTTCCCTTGGTGTTGTCACTAGGTGTCAGCTGTCAATCAGAGATAACTCTGAACTTGGATGTTAACCACTTAAATGTCACTATCAGTTCTGACAGTGGAATTTTAAATGTCCAAAGCAAACAGGATTTAAAGGTCCCGAACGCCCCCATCCCCTGATCGCATAGGTGCAATCTGAGTGCCATGCCAGCTTATGGCTCTCTGAAGGCCTCCAGGGCTGCCATGATCATTATCATGTAGGTACATGCCTATGTCATGTCTTTAATAGACAGCCTGTTAAAATATATCATAATACAATACCACACTATTGAACTGGACTGTATTAGCAATTAAACAATCACCAGCTCAAGTTCCCTATGGAGGCTAATAAAAAAAAAAGTAAGCAAAGTAAAGATTTTTTTTAATTATAAAATAAAAAATATTAAAAGTTAAAAGAAAAACTTTTTGCCAGTTGTTGGATTAAAACATTTATTTAAAAAAAATCTAAAAATTGGTATCGCTACATCCATAAATGTCCAATTTGTTAAAATATCACATTAGTAATCTTGCATGGTTCACTCATGGTGCAGTGGCACAATTGATCTTTTTTTGGTCATTCTATTTCCAAGAAAAAATTGAAAAAAAGCGAAAAGCGGTATGTTCCCCAAATTGGTACCAATACAGGTCACCACGAAAAAACATCCCCGCCGCCCCCCCCGAGCACGCTCGGACAAGAATGCAGTTACTAGAGAAGAGCGAGGCTCGCTCGAGTAACTGACTTATCCGAGCCTGCTCGCTCATCTCTAATCAAAAGTCATTGGTGGGTTTCATGGTACTAAAGTAGTTGTGGCTGTAAGAGTAATGTAAAGTGGTAGTAGACTATGAAAGTACGGAACATCACAGTCTACTGTAGCCAAGCACAGACCTCGAAAGAATACTAGATTCTGTAATGTCATCATCACTACTCAGAGCAAAAGGTTGTGATATACTAATTTTACATCCTTTACATTTTCGTTTTATATCCTGCATCCTGAGTAAGTGGTGCTATAATCTTGTCATGTGATTATAACTACACTCGTAAAAAAACTCCTACCCTAGAAGGAATCATAGAATGCTAGAGTTGGAAGGGACCTCCAACTCTACCATTCTATGATTCCTTCTAGGGTAGTATTTTTTTGTAAGGAGTTGTTGTAATCGAATGAAACGTTCTCTGTGTGATTGTAACATTGATACAAGTAAGTGATTACAATATCAGAGGAAAAGGAGAATTTATTGCAGAAAACTGAACTCGTGAAGGGAGACTCTAGTACCCTGTTGTACCACCTCTAGTTTGGATACATGATGTGATACGGGTAGGCATGGAGGCTATAGTACCCTGTTGTACCATCTCTAGTTTGGATACATGATGTGATACGGTGGGCATGGAGGCTATAGTACCCTGTTGTACCATCTCTAGCTTGGATACAAGATGTGATACAGTTGGGCATGGAGGCTCCAGTACCCTGTTGTACCGCCTCTAGCTTGGATATAAGATATGATATGGGTCGACATCGAGGCTTTAGTACCCTGTTGTACCGCCTCTAGCTTGGATACAAGATGTGATACAAAGTCTATAAGAAGTATAGTATTGATCTAGTCAGCTTATCCAGGTTATAGCATCAGCGTCATACCTTTTTCTGTTAGGGAAAAGCACAAGCTTGTGACATAAAAGGTGTAAACTGAATTTCCACTGAATATACCGTGTTTCCCCTTAAAAATAAGACACTGTCTTATATACATTTTTTCCACAAAAGAGGCGCAGTGTCTTATTTTTGAGGGGTTCCTTAATACTTACCTATCAAGCACCGTCCCGATCCCTTTCACTGCTCTCCAGGCGCTCTGTCAGTCTTCCATGTCATCCTCAGTGGTGATAGAGCATCCTCTTCCTGGTAACGTGGGTTGAATACCTCACCTCCAGCAAGATAATGCTATGATTGGCTCAGGACCGTGGCCTCAGCCAACCACAGCCATTTAATGAATGAGGACGGCATCTGCGAGGTGGGTATTTTTTTTCATGCAGTGTGGCTAGGGCTTATTTTCAGGGGAGGGCTTAAATTTCAAGCCCCCCGCCCACCTTCCCCCTGAAAATCAGGGTGAGGTTTATTATCAGTGACGGTCTTATTTTTGGGGAAACACAGTACTTTTCCTATGATATACTAGTATTTATAATACATGAATGATGAGAAAAATCTTGTTCTTTGCTGCCTGCTGGATGAAATAGATGAGGTATGTAATGTAGCTGGTCTTGGCCCTTCTTTTTATATTTATGTTTATCTTGCTCTGAATGTATATTTTAGATGTTTAAGCTTCTATGCTCAAGATGTTGGCATATGGTCGACAGGAAGTCAATATGTAAACAAGGAAGGAGGGAAAATGACATATGCCCCGAAAGTTGTATCAACTGAATCAAACTTTATTTATTGTTTTAACTTCACTCTTGAGGTCTTTTGGAGAATGTAATCAATGAATCATTGAACTCGGGGCATTTGTTAAACACGTTTAAATAAAAAAAAGATGTGAGCCCTGATTACATTTCACAAGTATGTGATCAAGAACACTGACAGGGCCTAAAGACAGACAAAGAGAGCCCATTAGCACTGTGTAAAAGACCTGTAATCATTTCCATGTCATGTGCAACAAACACGGTTTGAAGCCGAAGTGTTATATAGATGGCTCTTTCTAATATATGACATATACTCACCAGAGGCGCTTCGCTTATCTGATGCATGCAGTGCGGATGAGCAGATAGAAGAATCTGGGATGTTGAATGAATTGCACATAGCACGAAGACATATCAATGTAATTGACTTCAATTAGCTCTTTCCGTTTAAAGGAAAGACTGGATGGTAATTCTTATCACATGTCATTAAGTATTACTGGCTTAGGTTTAGGTCTGGATCAGTGATGACATCTCTGGGAAAATGTCCATTCATCGCGCAACATTACTGTAATGTCTTAAGATTTCGTATCTCGGAGGAGCTAATATACTGTTGATAGGAAAAGATAACTCAAGCCATCTTGGCAGTTATGGTAAGATTTATAGTTTTTTTTGTTTTAATAGGACTATATTGGATATAAACTCTACTAAATGGTGACATGATTTGGACGCAGTATGGTGATATTTGGGTATTATGGCAATATTTGGACACTGTATGATATTCTGGATTGGGACCAGAACATTAAATTGGGATGTGCTTGCAAATATTATTTGCATGCTCTGTGATAGCATTACTTGCTCAATGTACTTAGAAACCGAAGAAATATTATCTGGGAACTGTTTGGGGATGGATCGTTTACTCAAGGCATTTTATGAACGCAGTAGCTTGAAGAGTTAATGCAAGGAAACAACATAATAGCAAAGGCAAAAAAATGTATCCTATTCAGAGATGAGCGAGCACGCTCGGTAAGGTCAGTTTCTCGAGCGAGCCTCGCTCATCTCGAGTAACTGCCTTCTCCTCCGAGCGTGCTCACTCTCTCACTCTCCCCCCCCCCGCCGCCCCCCCCCCCGCTGACCCCCTGAGCAGTTAATCGAGATGAGCGAGGCTCGTTCGAGTAACTGACCTTACCGAGCGTGCTCGCTCATCTCTAATCCTATTACAAATAGTTGGTAAGGAACTCATGGTCCTTCTAACCCAGGGACTTGGATCATACTCATTCCACTCCATTTAGTAGTAATGCAGGAGCATGGTGGTGGTAGAATAGTTGGAATGAAGCAGGATTAGTGACCATAGAGTAGTTATATACTAGGAGTAATGCATCAATAGAAACATGAAAGTAGTAGAATAAGAAGAGTTCTGCAGGAATAGTAATGTGAGAGTAGGACATATGTAGTAGCAGTGATGCAAGAGCACTAAAATGCCCGTATTAATTAGCATACCTGTCTTTACACAGGAACACTAAAATTTGAGTCGTTTTGTACTAGTAGTTATGACCCACTTGTAGAAGGACAAACCATATGCACTATCCTACCAAAAGTAGTTGGACACATGAGCAAGGATAGTATTTATTTACATATGTTAATATTTAGTGGGCCTCCTTTGGCCCCAATTACATCAGATACTCTACATGGCACTAACGTAACTATAGAGGATGCACCGGGGTCCACGAGCCTTAGGGGGCCCATAAGGCCTCACTTCTCCATATAGGAAGCCCAGTACTATGAATAAAGCATTATAGTTGGGAGTCCTGTTACAGGTTTTGCATTGGGGCCCAGGAGCTTCAAGTTACGCCTCTGCTCCATGGCATACCTACTGACATCTGATACACTCCAGCTGTTATTTCCCTCTATTCATCCTGCAAACGTCTGTCCAATTCTCTAAAATAAGATGGTCATATTTCCTGACCTGACATTCCAGTTAATCCCAAACATATTCAATAGGGTTCCAATCAGGACTCTGTGCAGGCCAGTCCAATCATGGAATATCTATATTCTCAAACCAACATAAAACAGCAAAAACATCACAGACCATAACAGAAGCTCTTTCGTTCTTAACTCTTGGCACAATACACTCAGGCAAAAGGCGTTCACCCAGGTACGCCCTTCTGATCTGAAGATAGAGTAGTGTGATTCTTCACTCAATCAAACATTCTTCCATTGCTCAATTGTCTAATGGCGACGCTCCTTGCACCATTTTAGATGTATCTTCTTTGAGAGAACTTACTAGATGTTTACAGGACGAATGGAGGGAAATACCAGCTGAAGTGTATCAGACGTTAGTAGAACGTATGCCATATGGAATATCAGATGGCATTAAGACCAAAGGAGGTCCCACTATGTGCTAACATATGTAAATAAATACTACTTTTGACTCTTTCTCAGGTGTGCAATTACTTTTAGTAGGATAGTGTATGGTTTGAACAACTGCAGATATAGACATTGCTAAATGTGTATAAATCAGCTGAAAAATGATAATAGCATCCATTCCAGGGAAAAATAAAGTGGTAAATGAGAGTGTTTGAAAAACCAAGGACACAGCTATAGCTGGGGTAGAGAGCTAGCATTTGTACCTGGCCCACTTGCTGAGGGGGCACAAAAGCCCCTCCTTCACGTAAGAAGACACAGGTTTTATAAATAGCACATAGTAGGTGGAGGCATGGGTATAGCTAAAGGCTCATGGGCCCGGATACAAAAGTTTATCTTGGGGGCCCGCAACTTCTCTTAACCCCTTAATGCAGAGGCATAACTTGAAGCTTCTGGGCCCCAATGCAAAACCTGTAACAGGGCCCCCAACTATAATGCTTTTTTCATAGTACTGGGCTCCCTATATGCAGAAGAGAGGCCTTATGGGCCCTCTAAGGCTCCTGGGCCCTGGTGCAACCACATCCCCTATAGTTACGCCAGTGGGTGGGGGCCCTCTTACAGGTCCAGGAGCTTCATGTTACACCTTTGTGTGAACTTCTATTCCAATACTTTTTCCTTTTTGGCTGCTATAATGGCAAGGCTTTCCTTGCCTAATTTTGAGTGTAAGTTAAAACACTAAACTTATACGATATTCATTCATTTGTCCAGGGACTTTGCAAACTCCATGCTGATGATAGTAAACAGAAGTTCACATTTCACAAGACTAGACATACAATGTAAAACACAGTATTAAAGCCTGACAGATTTCTTTTTATGGTAAGAAAATGGTTGCAATAAAGTGCGATCCATCTGTATAAAAGTTATCTAGTGTAAGACTTATATACAAAAATTTGTCAATGAGACAAGTTTGGGCCAGTGAAGTAGGTTAAGAGTTCCGTGTCTATTTGGCAAGTCATTTCATGCTTTATATTACTATTATCTACAGCCTTAAGTAAACTAAACTTTTGACTTCGTTTGTGGAATGCATCATTTACCTTAAATGGCTTACGTCGTTCTGTTTTAAAGGGCAAATGGAATGGCTGTGTCTGGCAAGTTAACAATGTACTCTAATATGGGATCTCCATTCCAAATGTATCCCAGCTTTGTATTTGTTTTACAGCTTAGTAGGGGACACACGGATTCTATAGTGAATAATCACAGCAATAGTGGTAAATATAAAGCGAGAAAAATAATAACAAAGCCATTGGTCTTCATTGTGTTAGATAAAGGTTCCTTTAATCCGACAAAAATGGGATCCATGGGAGCCAGTTTATCAAATATAGATATCTTCTGGACTTATGAGTCTATTTGATGGTCCCAGTGATTAATAACTGTAGCTGTATTATGCTCAGATTGTGAAGACTGTCAATCATTGGAGGACCGCCAACTCCACTCATAAACTCAGAAGAGTGCAGGGGTTTCAAGTTGTATGGAATCTTTACAAACAATACTTTCCCTTGTTCTATATCATGATGCCATTAAAAAATTGGGAAGGAGTCTCAACACAGGCGAAAGCCGTTTTCCGTCATTTAAAAAGTGCCCCAAGATAGGAAAACAGTGATATAGCTATAGAGGTTGCAGATGCAACCTCACTATAATAGCAGCCAGAATTGCCATTGTTGGGCATGCCACTCCTGATATCTGGCAAGCCATAGATATACTTAACTTCCTACTCTTGGTATCACCTGTACAGAGCAGCCTACCTCTTCCCTCCATTTCCTGGCTCTCCGGTGCTCATACAATACTCTTAGGGCCAAGGGATGGGAAAGAAGAGTCAAGCTGTGCTGATACACTTTGACATGCTGTGCAATTTGTCAGATGGGAAAGCTAGTTGGAAGTTAAGTTTATTCAGTGCTTGCCAATATTTCGGAGGTGGATAGGGGGTCTTTTGAAAAGGTGAAGGTGCAGAGGGCTCATATGAAAATATAGGGTACAGAGGGGGCGTATTTGAATGTGGGAATTTAGAGAGGGCACTATTAGAATGTGTTATGAGGGCAGAAAGGTGAATTATTACTCTGTGAAAGTTATAAAGGAAGGCTTTATTGCTGTGGGCCACAAAGGAGGCATTTCTTCTTGTAGTAAGCACTATGGGGCAATTATTCATGTTTGGGAGCACTATTACTTTGTCTTTGTGAGGCACAAAAGGGAGCACTAACACTGTACAGGGCTCAAAGTGGGTCACTATTACTATGGGGGTTACTTAGAGGGGCATTGGAGATAGCGGCAGTATGGGAGGAGTGTGCAGAGATGAATTATGGCTAGAGGAAGTCTTCGTGGCAATCTGCACCCAAATGAAGAAGAAAAGGGAAAGTGGACAACTCAAGTAAGAGATGACATAACCTGTAATCACTGGAGGTAACTGTATTGAAAGCAATATCAGTGTAGAACTTGTATGTGACCATTATATGGCGACTGTATTACCTAAAGTTATAATAGAGCTGAACCACTATATAAACGTGGAGGTGACCATGCGTATTTCTCACTTCAAAATGAATAATCAAGTTGCACCCCCTTTGTTTTTTCAATTTAGGACCTAAAGAATGTTCATGACAAAAGTTTGTATGACACCGGGAAGTTATAGAATTAGTGATGAGTTAGTGCTTCTTCACATGGCAGTATGTGCAACTATGCTCCCACTACGCAGCGTAGATGCGCATAAACGTTTTGGTATTTTTGTCTGTGTATTCATACTCTGCACTATAGATAAAGTTCTATCTTTTCTGCCCGTACTATTAATGGGCGAAACCACTGAAATCAATGGCTTCATTTTTGGCGCATAATGGGACTAAAACAAGCCCATGTGAAGAAGCCCTAAGGGTAAGGGCTCCCACACACTTGCATTTTTTTAATGCGAATGTCAATGCGATTTTGTAATGTTAAAAATGCATCTCACAAAAATTGCAAAGCACAAACCTACGATGCATTTTTAACATTAGAAAGTCCCATTGACAATCGTGTTAAAAAAAGCAGCGATATCGCAGCGTTAAAAAAAAGTGAGTAAGAGCTCCGTACCCGCCATATCACAGCTCGTATTCAAGCTAGAGGCAATATAACAGGATACTAGAGCCTCCGTGCCCCCTGTATCACATCTTGCAACAAAGCTAGAAGCGGTACAACAGGGTACTAGAGCCTCCATGTCTGTTATATCACATCTTGCATCCAAGCTAGAGGCGGCCCAACAGGGTACTGAAGCCTCCATGCCCACCTGTATCACATCTTGTATCCAGGCTAGAGGCAGTACAACAGAGTACTAGAGCCTCTATGCCCCGTGTATCACATCTTATACTGCGTCTAGCTTGGATACAACAATGGACTAGAGCCTCCATGCCCCCTGTATCACATCTTGTATCCAAGCTAGAGGCTCCATGCCCGCCCGTATCACACCTTGTATCCAAGCTAGAGGCAATACAACAAGGTACTAGAGCCTCCATGCCCCCTGTATCACATCTTGTATCTGAACTAGACCCAGTACAACAGTGTACTAGAGCCCCCTATGCCCCCTGTATCACATCTTGTATCCAAGCTAGAGGCAGTACAACAGGGCACTGGAGCCTTCATGCCCGCCTGTATTACATCTTGTATCCAAGCTAGAGGTGGTACAACAGGGTACTAGAGCCTTCATGCTTGCCATATCACATCTTTCATCCAAGCTAAAAGTGGTACAACAGGGTACTAGAGCTTCCATGCCTGCCCATATCACATCTTGTATCTAAGCTAGAGGCGGTACATCAGGGTACTAGAGCCTCCATGCCTGCCCGTATCACATCTTGTATCCAAGCTAGAGGCGGTACAACAGGGTACTAGAGCCTCCATACCTGCCCATATCACATCTTGTATCCAAGCTGGAGGCAGTACAACAGGGTACTAGAGCCTCCATACCTGCCCATATCACATCTTGTATCCAAGCTAGAGGCAGTACAACAGGGTACTAGAGCCTCCATACCTGCCCATATCACATCTTGTATCCAAGCTGGAGGCAGTACAACAGGGTACTAGAGCCTCCATACCTGCCCATATCACATCTTGTATCCAAGCTAGAGGCGGTACAACAGGGTACTAGAGCCTCCATACCTGCCCATATCACATCTTGTATCCAAGCTAGAGGCGGTACAACAGGGTACTAGAGCCTCCATACCTGCCCATATCACATCTTGTATCCAAGCTAGAGGCGGTACAACAGGGTACTAGAGCCTCCATACCTGCCCATATCACATCCTGTATCCAAGCTGGAGGCAGTACAACAGGGTACTAGAGCCTCCATACCTGCCCATATCACATCTTGTATCCAAGCTAGAGGCGGTACAACAGGATACTAGAGCCTCCCTTCAAATGTTCAGTTTTCTGCAATAATATCTCCTTTTTCTCTGTTATTTTAATCACTTAGTTATATCAACGTTACAATCACATATGAAAAGTTTCATTTGATTTCGATAACTCCTTCTAGGTGCATATAGTTTGACATTCAGTGTATAGCATCATGATCATTTACTGGAACTACAATGTTGTCATTTGAATGATCACGATGCGCCGATCATGTTAACAATTGCTACATCTGTTCATACATAGGTGCAGATAGATAGAGTTGTGGCAAAATAATGGATTCATTCATACAGGTCTATACATCATATCCAAGAAGAAAACATGCAGAAGTGAAGCCTATGCTGTGTGTCTGCGGAATCTCTTCTCGCAATGCTTTGCTTTAAACTGTGGAAATAAACATTGGCTGGCTTCTACGAAAGCCACAAATTTCGTTTGCTCTTCATAACAGCAAAGTTTTAGTGGTTCTGATTTCCCTCATTGCCATGACTGGGATATTCACTAACCGGGGAGAGACATGTAGGCCTGGTGCCTTCGCAGATAGCCTGGAGACATGGGCCCGGCTGTTTACTCTAATAACAAACACGTTACTTCTCTCCGCAGCATAACAGAGCGCTGTTATTAGTAGGGATGACACTTCGCTCTGACAGCGGCCACCCAGACAGCCGGGATTGCATCAATCTGACTTCATAAAGAATGACAAGATATATTCACAAACTCACACACACTTCCTGCCAGAAGCAATTAAAGCCGGCTAATAAGCCCACACACTTTGGGAGAGTCTTCAGAAACAGGTAATTATTTGCTGCTACAAACCTCAAGTTGCCTACGAAAATAACCAGATTAGCACAAAATTACAAATTTAATAGAAGATTGAGGCCTTATTCAGACGGCCGTATTTGTCGTCTTCTGTGTGCTGTCCGTGTATTACACACGGAACTATTATAGTTTATGGGGCTTATACACGCAACTGCTTTTCACATGGCTTGTGTGCAAAAAAAAAAAGAAAAGAAAGAAGCGCTGCATGTTCTAGTATCATACATATCACATACAAGAATAAGGGCTCGAACAGACGAACGTATGCGTAAATACGCTCGCCGCAACAAGCATGTTTGCCAATGAACTAGGTTTGAAGATGGCCCTACACAGGCTGAAATGCGCGTGCCAGCGTATACCACTGTAATTCATGACAGTTCACATTTCTCCCTGTGGAATAGAATAGCCATTTAACGCCAAACAAAGGCCAGCTGTTTTATTTGTGTTCCCCCCCCCCCCTTCCTTTTTTTAGCTGCCGTAGACTTGTAGGGCAGCTTTCTGCGTAACACGGAAAAAGATGGGGCAAGGTCTATCATTTCTCATATGCAGAATTTGTGCGCAAGAAACACGCATGTGAGAACAAGTCCATTTAAACGAATGGCTTCGCTTCCTTACGTTTTACGGGCTTGAATTTCATGCAGGCAAAAACCTCCTGTTTCAGCCATAAGATATACAATGCCCACTGTCCCCGCAGATCGCACAGCACACGGACGGAGATTTAGGGCTCGAATCGAAAACGACTGTGTGAATACGGCCCAAAACTAATAAATAAAAGAGGGTCCTAGACTTCTGTGTCTCAATAAGCTCATCACGAGTATTGGGGCAGTTTGTTTACTAACAAAAGGGCAGTCAAGGGCGATCTTCGAACAAAGGACCACCAAACATTAAAAACCAAAAGGGGGGCTTCTAGCGAGTGTAACGCCTTAGAGCACTTATGAAGGAGCCTTTTTTGTGCCTATATCAGTGTATCACAATGTACCGTTTCTGCTCGCAGGACATGACCGTTTGCGCACAGCAAGCAGGCGCACTGATTGAAATGGCTAATTGGCTCCAGATGTGTTCTTTTTCCAGCGGCATTGCACAGTGTTTGGTGCCTCTCCTTGCGCATTGACTTTTATGAGGACCTTTGGTGTGTGAATTACGTAAAACTATAGAAGATGCTCTATCTTTTTTTGCACAGCCAACAATTGCGCACACAACATAAGCTCATGTGAACGAACCCATTGAAATCAATAGGTCTATTCACTGCATATCATGCGTGCAAATTTTTCACACACAAATATGTCCGTGTGAAGCCACCCTAAGGCCGCTTTCACATGGCCGTAAAACTCACGTGAGACGCACAGATCTCACGCAAATATGAACCCCATTCTTTTGAAAGGAGTCATATACATGAGCAATGCGGTGCAGGAAAAAAAATCGCTCCATGTCCTATTTTTTCACGTTACTTGGAAGCGTCACGCAATGTTTTCAATGGGACAGTACAACACATTGCACGGCGCGCGATGTGCATGCAAGTGTGATGGGAGTTTTGCCATTGAAAACAATGGGAAACACTTACCGATCGCTACATTAATGGAGTGATGGGAGGTGTTTTTGACATATCACGCTCGGCTGTGTGTGGGTAGCCTTAGGAGAGCACTAGGGAAACTCTTTCTATGAGTGAACCAAAATATCAACTTTTTAGGGCTGTTTTAGCACTCTGGAAGACCCAGTGCAATGATTCCTTGGGAAATACACCATAAGGGCTCAGTCACACGGGCGCATCGGCGCCCGTGTTACTGCAGGACGAAGACGGCCGTACCTCAAGACGGACGTCTCTCTGCAGGGCCGGGAGAAAGAACATGTGACCGGCTTCATTTCCGGTCATGTGTTCTTTCTTCAGCACTGCAGAGAGACGTCCGTCTTGAAGTATGGCCGTCTTCTTCCTGCAGTGAGGGCTCAGTTACACGGGCACATTGGCGCCCATGTACGGGTGCCGATGTGCCCGTGTGACTGAGCCTAAGACTTTCAGAACCTCCTTCAAATAGAAACTGAAAAATAGTAAAGCCTCTTCTGTCCTACTTAGAAAGTACAAACACAGAACAAACTTTAAGTAGCCCAGTTAGAGAGTACTGGAAATACTCCTGTTGCTGGGAGTACCACCACAGTGCATCTGTACTGTTTGTCCTATGGCATACCTTTGGGAAATTACTTTAGGGAGATAATGTATATGCCACACAAAAATGTCAGACCTATGTGTCTAGCCGAATGTCCTTGATCAAACAACAATGCCCCCATAACAGTGACATCCATAGTGCCCTCCAAACTAGTAACAGCCACAGTATCCTCGACCTGGTGACAAGGTAACATAGTATGTTAGGCTGAATGAAGACAATGTACATCCATTTCAGCCTGTTTCTACCTCCCCCCCTTGTTGATCCAGAGAAAGGCAAAGAACCCCAAGAGGCAGAAGCCAAATTGCCCATTCAGGGGAAAAAATTCTTTCCCGACTCCATAATGGCAGTCAGAATAAGACCCGGATCAACAATCCACAACCACATTGTCCTATGTAAATTGGCAATTACAGCTCCTATCCTTCCCTGGGTGCTCATGGTGCCATTGGTTGCATAGCCCTGTCAGTAGAGACAAAGGTTTGTTTCAGCTCACTGCAGCGGAAGTACCCGCTATTGAAACATCAATGAATCTAGGAGAAGAATAACATTTCTGGAGGTTCAGACAGTCTTCACCTTTTCCCGGTAGTTTCCTAGATCTGTTTGGGTAGGCATGTATTCAATAAATAAAATGGGCCATGCAGCTGGCACTGTGGATTCTATGTCTTTGGACTAGAGAGGGCCGGTATTGAAACCTTTTCCTATTCAGCTTTTTGTCACGCTTTTTACTGTAGATTTTGTTGCATATTTGACCCAGGTTTCATCCTTTGCATTGCAAACGTTGCAATCCGCAGTCCGAATCCGCAGCATAAATGGACATGCCATGGATTATGAATCCACAGAATATTTTACATACGCTTTGGATTGTCTGTGGAAATTCTCTGGTCAGTGTGGATGAGATTTTGGGCTTGAAAATACTGATGCAGAATACTTAACAAATCTGCAATGTGTGAATTAGGCCTAAAGCACTATTGTCATTGTACCGAAGATGGCACGTCAAGCGTGTTTTGCTGTGATGCGGCTTGTATTTTTGTATGAATATGATACAGGTATGAGCATGTAAGATGAACTGCATTGTTGAATGAATGTCTGAAGTACTCTAAAGTCTATTTCTGTTTAATTAAAAATATGCATGCTTTCAGGGTGGCTTCACACAAGTGTGTTTTTGTGCGTACATAGGTGCGTACCCATCTACGCGCAAAAACACGCATGTATGCTGCTGCCGGCGCCTCCATTGAAGGCAATGATCTGCTGGCGCTCCTGAATTGTTTTTCAGGGAACAGCTTTACATATAAGCCCTTCCCTGAAAAACAAGAATTTTAGTGTAAAAAAAAAAATACTTACCTGTCCGCCACTGCCATGTCCCCTGCGAGGATGAAGAACACATCTGCCACATGCGGCAGATGTTTCCTTCATCCCCACAAGGAAAAAGAATTCCCTGCTGCACCTGCCACATCTGTCACAGATGTAACAAAGGAATTCTTCATTCCTGCAGGAAATATAGAATTCCCTACCACAGCTGTTACAGATGAGATCCTAAAAACTTCCTCCAATCTGCATCTGCATTGGGGATTCCGCTTTTCTGCTCCAGTCGGAGAGCAGAAAAGGAGAAGAGCAGTGGCCAAACAGTTGAGTCTTTTGTAATTTGGACGGAACTCGAACAGCCCCCCGACCAGATCCCATTGACTATAATGGGGTCCGCCTGCTTTCCACGCAGCTGCCCAGTTTTTTGGACAGAAGAAAAAGCGCTGCATGCCGCACTTTTTCTTCCAGTATTTTGAGCCGGATCGGTGATGGAGCCTTCAGACGGAAATTCCGATGCAGATGTGAAATCGGCCTTACAACTTCAGTTTATGTGGAGAGAGATTTACTGTATTGCTGTTGAACAGTAATAATAATGCTAACAATCTTTATTGATAAAGTGCCAACACATTCTGCAGTGCTTAGCTATCAAAGAAAACAATAAAATTACAAATAACGAAAATTCCTTTTAAAAAAAAAAAGTGAAATGAGAAGAGTGGACTCTGTTCAAAAGAGCTTACACTCTAAGGTTTTTCTAAATACGTTCACCTACATAATAGGTTGGATGATCATCGCAGGCACCACATAGTCAAAGAACAGCTATCCATAGGCCTCGGCCACATGGGACCGAAATCCCAGGGAAATCTCGTGGAATGACCACACGGAAAAACCACAAGATTTCCGCGGGGAGAAATGCAGCTTCAAAACCGGCGGCCTTACACAAAAGAGGCCTTGATGTGTATCCAATACACCAATCTCGGGAAGCGTCTTTAAAAAATGTAGGGAGAGCATCAAGGGGGAAAGTCGAGAAGAGAAGAGAGGCCGCCACAGAAACGGAGAAAGAATTGAAATGCTGCGACTTTGATTTTAGTATGGCTTGGCCGCAACCGATCGGCTGCAGCATGTGGATGAGATTTTTGCAAATCTCATCCACTTTGGTGGCTTATCGAGGGATAAAAAGCTGCGAGTGGAATTGCAGTGCAGAAATTCTGCACGAAATTCCGCGGCAATTCTGCCCTGCGTGACCCCAGCCGTATAGTGACCTAGCTCTCGAGAGGAGAACAATAGTATCTGTAGTAGATAAGAGTCCAGCACATGTGGTCTTTGTCGTAGTCACAAGATTGTCCTACATAAATGTGTTCAGGGTGCCCAATACAATATACTAACCATGTAACTAGGAAGTGTGATACTTCCATCCATGTACCTGTATTTCAAGAAGGCTTTTACTTTGTGAAATACAGGAGAAAATAACATATCATGCATGTATATCAAATAGTACATTTCCTACCCCTGAGCCTGATGAAGGGTCGATAAGAAGAACTTGAAAGCTTGCTGTAACATCATGTATATTTGTTAGCCATTAAAAGGTATCATATCTACAAGATTACTTGGTTTCTCTTACTGAGAACCATCACACTTTACTCTACTGGCTAACTCCGTACCAAACCTTTTTTTTTTCAGATTCCCCAGCCATCACAGCAGCAGAACCTAACCAGGTAGGGTTAAATCTGCAAGCTCCACTTTTTTTGTTCGCAGTTAATAAGAGACAGATCTGATTCTTTCAGTTTACAGACAATTCTCAGATTACGGCTATTAAAGTCTGTAGTCTCTTCAGCGTTGATTGCCTCTTCACAAGGTTCAGTCTACTTCCTTCCTCCACTTCAGTAGCATTTTTTCCCAGTTTCCCACCATCCAGTTTTCATCTACTCATCTCCTGAGTGTTATTCAGTCAGCATTCTGGGCTTTCCATGCAGGATTTTGGACCACCCATATAGTGCTTCAGTTCTACATTCTTTCGTAAAACTCAACTAGCAACATACAGAACAAACAAACACACCACCCATTGTTAGTAGCATGTAAAGCAAGAACTGTCAAGTTTCCTAAATGTTATGCAAAATTAATAATGTCCATGTGAGCATTATATGAGCTCTAATCCAGACTTCAAACTGAAAAAAAATGGATTAGACCTATATTTTTTTTCAATTTGGCATCAAGTGGTTCTTATAACCCCACATGCATTGAAAACAAAGTAGAATATGTTGGATGAAGGACTAAAGGGGTTTTCCAGGCCACTTGTATTAATGACATCCTCATGATCATTCATCAATATCGGATGGCAACAATAAGTTTATGGAAAGCGCTCCAATCAATCGATATTTTATCAAATTGACAATTGTAAGAGAGAATTACCTGGTGTGGAACGCCTGTCACATAACAGGCGTCCACTCCGCCGGTCGAAAAAGAGGCCTTGCCGTGTATCCAATACACCAAACCCTGAAAGCGTCTTTAAAAACGTAGGGAGAGCATCAAGGGGGAAAGTCGAAAGATGAAAAGTAACCTTGGTCACACAAACAAAGAAAAAGGATAATAATTGCTTGATAAAGGGGCCAATTTTCATACCTCCAAAATGCGTTGCCATTAGAGATGAGCGAGCATTGGTCTTTTCTAGAGATGAGCGAACGTACTCGGTAAGGGCGATTTCGCAATCAAGCACCACGATTTTCGAGTACTTCACTACTCGGGTGAAAAGTACTCGGGTGCGCTGTGGGTGAGCGGGGAGTGGGGGGGAGAGGGAGAGAGAGAGGGCTCCTCCCTGTTCCCCGCTGCTACCCCCCACTCCCCTCTGCAACCCCCCGCCCCACAGCGCCCCCGAGTACTTTTCACTCGAGTAGTGAAGTACTCGAAAATCGCGGTGCTCGATTGCGAAATCGCCCTTACCGAGTACGTTCGCTCATCTCTAGTCTTTTTGAGTAACTGCTTACTCATCCGGGAAAATGCGTGGGGGAGCAGGAGGGAGCGGGCGGAGAGAGAGATCTCTCTTTCTCTCCCCGCCGCCCCCCCCCCCTTGCTGGGACGAGTAAGCAGTAACTCGAAAAGACCGATGTTCTCTCGAGCATTGGCCTTAAACAAGCATGCTTGCTCATCTCTAGTTGCCACCACATTACGTTTGTCAAGTTTGTCTACATTAGTGATGAGCGAGCACGCTCGGTTAAGGCAGATACTCGAGCAAGCATCACTCTTCTCGAGTAACTGCATACTCGTTCGAACAAATGTGGGGGGGTGGCGGGGGGAGTGGGTGGGAGAGGGAGAGAGATCTCTCTCTCCCCCACTCACCCCTGCTGCCCCCCCCCCCCGCATTTTCTCGGACCAGTATGCAGTTACTCGAGAAGAGTGATGCTTGCTCGTGTATCTGCCTTAACTGAGCGTGCTCGTTCATCTCTTGTTCACAGGTTTTCTGTCATCTTTGAATAAAGAAAAAATTGGAGTTCCATAATAGTCTCTTGGATCTTTAAAGACCAACTTGGATTTAGAGGAACAGACTCTTCTACAAACTAAGTGCAATATATATAATTTTTTTTCACAATGTAACATCCACCCAGAAGGACAGCGGGGCTTTTATTATTATTACTAATACCTGATAGGCTGGGGTCCACCACTCGGGACCCCAACCAATCACCCACTATTACTGTCAAGACACACAAGTTACAGAGTGGATGCAGATTGTTCCAAACCCTGTGTAGTGGCTGGTGCTGGTAATGGTAGGCGCAGCTGTCATTAAAATCAATGTGCATGAGCCCTTATTCTGATTATGCAGAAACAATAGTAATCCGGCAACTCTTTGGTGCTGCAGAAGATGTGTGAAATTATGATGTATATTTCCAGATGAATTCAACAGAGAAATCATCGAACACTCTCAAAGCCCTATTTACATTGATTTCCCACTTGTCTTATTTTATTTCAATATCCAAAGCTCTTAAAAATGAACTAAACCCTAAAACGATAGCCACCCATCCATTCACACAGGTACAATACAAAGGTGTTTGCATCTGTAAAAACCTCCTTCATAATGCAGGGACTCCAGACATGTTTAGAAGTAGGTGCTAAAGACTGTTGGCATTGGGGGGGGGGGGGCGGAGTGAGCGTTTAGGCAAAGTAAAGCACGTCCTATCAGACAGTAGGTTAGAAAGAAGAGGCGCAGATGGAAAGGGTAACAAAAGACTAGTTTACGTATAACCCTGCAGTAGTACAGGTTTGCAAAAGAACTGAGGAACTCTATGAACAAAATGGTAGGGTTTTTTTAAACCCTTTTATGACCAGAGATGTTTTGGGCCTTCATTTCAGTAAAATTTCACCTTCCGGAATGCTACGTTCTAAATGTGATTTTTATTTATTTATTTTTTTGCTTCTTCGTCTACCCCAAAATGTTCTGATTCATTTTATTTCGGGACACATGCGCCTTACTTGTAATTTAAAATTGGAGTAGATATTAAATCAATTTTGTATCTCTTTTTTTTTTTAAGAGTGGACAGAATAAGGAAAAAAAATAGTTTTTCTAACTAACTATTTGTATTTCTTCTACATGTTTATTTATTTACATGTTATGGTTTTTACTTTTTTTTTTTTTTACTACGGGGGTACAAGATAGCAAACAATACATGATCTATGTGTTCCCTGCTGTCCCCACATACAGATCACTGATAAACAGGGATTAATGTTAATAGCCCCTTAGTTCACTTTCACCAGTAATCTGTATTCAGATATGCAGAGAAGACACACATTGCATTTTCGCTGCATCCCTCTAAACTCCAGTCTGCAAGGGAATCCCTGTTATGTCACTACTGATGGCAGCCCCATTGAAATCAGTAGGAGAGCTTTGTGATCCTCTGTCACAGCTGTGGCAGGGGATTCTTTACTGCCTGCGGGGAATCCCCTTGTCACTGAACACTGTGACGGTGCTGTCACAGTGTGCAGTGATGAGGGGGCTTCCCGTGTGGAATATTGACACGCACCATGGACCTATGGTGTGCGCATGTCCTATGTTTAACATACCTGTAAAACATGGATATGTGAACACACCATAGGGAACCAATGGTTCTAATAGATGCGTGGTTATGTACGCACATACACACGCTCATCTGAATGCACTCTTAGATATAAAAAGTAAGCCTGAAGCATTTAATGTATAATTCCCTCTAACATTCAACTTTACTTTTGAAAAATGATCATATAAAGTATTGATTGTAAAGGACATATAATATCTGCCTAAACCTTACCCAGGACTTCGTATTGCCTATCTACTGATGGTTGACGACGTTTAGTTATGGTATATCGAAGGCATAGGTTGCAGCTCCTCTTCTCACATGCTTCCTCTACACAAGCAGAAGCCATAGGAAACCACAAACTTCAAGAACTCATTTTCTAAAGCAGTTACCATCGATCTAAGTCATTCTTATGGGATTGTAAATAACTTGTTCATTTTTACCTTTTTTGTTGCCTAGACTTTTTGGGATTTTCTTCCTATTCAAACCTTTCCTTATTGGACTAACCCCCACAGAGGATGCGAAAGAATTTGACACAATTATTTAAGAGCAAATAAAAGTGAATTCTCTTTTAGTTCTAAACGAGAATGACAAAACATGACTATTAGGAAGCATGAAGTGGGATGTTATGGAAGAAAAGAAAATACCCCCAGCAGAACCTGCTTAACAGATGCTAAGCCTGTACAATTTGTGCGGCTCTTAAATGTCTGCAGAGTACATCTTACTTAAGACCCTTGTCTCATTTGACCCAGCTTGCGGAATCTGTTGACTGAAGAGGCCTTTTGTAAAGAACCCATTGTTTGATAAACACTTTAAGACTTCACAGTTTTAAGAGGAATTTTAACAAGGATCCTTTCTTTATAAAATTGGACAAGCTCATTGTGAGAGAAGCTAACTAGAGAAGCAGACATGGTGCTATAAAATAATACAAAACGTCATACTTTGCACATAGTTTGTCTCTGCCACCATTGTCTTACACTGTACTCGACATACATTAACCACAGAAAAATCTTAACAATATTTTAGTTTCAGCTTGGTTCTAGACGCCAGGCTCTAGTCTGTCATCTAGGCATCCAGGTTCACAAACATATTATATATTTGAAGGTATATTCAGTATTTAAAGTGTCTGAATTAGAACTGTTCCCATAATATTCATTTTCACAAGTCCTCTCAGTAAGTCCACATCACAATGGCCCCTTTTAAAGAGTCTGACCTAATTGTTCATCCAAGCCATCACCATAAATACCCATTACACCCCAGGATCTTCAGAATGAGCATTATGACATTTGAGATTGTTATAGTCTTTATTTCCTAAGTTAATTTTATCTAAAGTCGTATTTGAAAATATGTCAGTCCTATCTGAAGCTAAACCGATGGTCTTAAGTTCCCCTTTATAGATGGGAAGCTCACTAAACCATAGCACTAACTGAGAGAACACTATAAGAAGAACAATGAATGCGTTGACCTAAAAGACTCAACAATACCTAAACTCAGCAGGGCTTATCTGTCCCATTCCATGTTTAAAGGCCCATTTATACGGAGCAATGATCGCTCAAAAATCACTAAAAAGCGATCGTTTGGGCGATAATCGTTGTGTCTAAACGCGCCCCCATCGTGCACTGCTAGCTGATCATTAAATTCAGTCCAACTTAAAAATCGTCATTCAGCCTTATCAGCAGTTCTCCTCGGGGAGTGCTGATAGCATTGTTTCCCGCTGGAGAACAAAGGAACTGAATGCAGATAAGAGCCCTCAGGCTATTAACGGCTTTCAGCTAAGGCTTCATTTGCACACTAAATTGCTCTTGAGTAGCTGAGTAGCTACCTAATAGTTTATGCAAAATGATCGCTCAAAGCTGTCACTCAAACTGTCGTTTGAGTGATCTTTGAGCGATCATCACTCCGTGTAAATGGGCCTTAAGGCCAGTCTATATCACAGGGTTTCATAGATAAACTAAATAACGTGCTAGTAAAACATTTTGATGCTTCCCATTGAAGGTACTCTTAATGTGGTGTGAATAGACAGAAATATTCATTTGCTATTAGACCTTCTGCTACACTTCCCAAGAGGCTCGGACACAACTCGCACACAAACACCTATTCAAGTACTGCCCGATTTACACTAAGGCTGCACATTGACTTGCATTAGTATGTTCTATTTATCGCCTTTGATACGGTCAGGAATAGGACATGTCATGTCATAGGCGATAATGGGGCCATGTGCTGTCTTTAAATTAACAGGGATGTTACATGGCCCCAAATATGCTTGAGTGCCAGAGGGCTTATGCTGTTACCCTTCTTCTTAAGAATGTCACAGATTTTTATTGGGTATCTAGTTTTAAAGTTTGATGAAAAACAATTTATTTTTTATCTGGCTTTAGAATTTTCAAAAAGAAAGAAATTGAACAACCTTTCCATGTATACAAAGAAATTTGCGTTGATGGAATGGAAAAAACTAGGTGGACACCCAACTCAGTCCAATTTGGTGCAATTAAGCATCCCTTGCTTGCACATTTGCAGACTATTATTTAACTGGCACTTGTATGTAAGCAGGAAACGCTGTGGACACAGAGGACACGTCATAAATCATGTGACTGCCGCCTCAATTACTGTCACTACAATTGTTTACATGCACCCCGTTCCACAGGCATGTTACAGATTGGGCAAAGGAAGCAGATCTAAAAGGGATCTTCCAGTTAGATGCTGTCAAATGTATGATCAAAACTATCAAAGTTTGCAGTGTGGTTCTGCTTTGGATTTTGTTTCTGTAGCTCTGAAAGCCATTATTTTCCCTTGGCACTTCAGAAGTGTTTGTAGCCCTGGATATGATCTGTAGATATTCCAGTGCTTCAGTTTGGGCTTGCTCAGTAGGACCGGCCAGGGATAGCTTTATTTTCTATTCAGCTCTCGGGACCAGAATACTGACCACTAACAAGGCAGCTCTAAGTGAGGACATACACAGGAAGGAAGGAAGGACCGAGCGGGAAACTGTGGTAAATGCAAATGTCACCCTGCATGAGGGGGCCATCTTGGAAAATAGGGATGTGGGGAAACATCTGAAATGGAAGGAAGGATGAGAAGGTAATTGCTGTGTGATTTATAGCCATGAACATCTGTGTATAAACATGGCGCAAACACCTTTTATATCTGGAATTTTTGAAAATTTGCTTCACAACCGGAATTGCCCTTTAGTAGACCTGGCATGAGTAAGTCTCAGAACTTTTCATTTTAAGGCACAAAGGAGCGATGTATTAGAAAACAGTCTAATCCCTTTAACTTATTGAAATTCTTTTATAGGAAAGGAAGCATTGGTGCAAAAAAAAAAGGAGACCACTCACACATCTACCATTCACTGCGGTGGGGGCAGCTTAGTATTACACTTGCACAATAGATAAGTGCTGTATAGGTTACCAATCACACATAAATGGTATGCACCATGCAGGACTACAGCCTATTAGTGACGCCCATACTATTAGATTAGGTTGCTGCCCTGTACCTTATAAGTGTACAACACAAAATATTGCCCAGCATCTTAGGGCCAGACTGCATGCAACAAAAATAATAATAAAAACGACATAATAGTTGATATTTTGACCAAAATATGCAAGCTCGCAACCTTCACCAAGGGCTCTCATATCTTGCGAATCCCTACGCTAACATTATAAACAATTCCCTTAAAAAGGGATCAAATCTATTGCGAGGCGCCAACAGCAGTTTTGTTCCTCATGGCAGACCTGCCATCATAGATATGTTAGACAAGACATTGCCCTCCTCCAGCACATCTATAACCTCAGGTCTGCAGTGCCCGGACAACTGGCATACCTAGTGCAGATTCAGACTGCAGCCCACTAGCTGAGCACCCGTTTTGGATTATTCTGTTTTATGGCATTGTGGGTTCTCCTCTGTATTATATTTGGCATGGTGCCGAGAAATGTCCAGCCTCTGGCACCATGATTAGTGGGATTATACATGGTGAGTGGTCCATAACGTCTGATAGCACAGGCACTGTGGAGGTTCTTTCTGATCTGTGTGAGTATACGTATATGAATATACAATATATTCAACATGATGCAGCTACTGCCTGCCGCTATTGGCAAGCATACTCGTCATATGCTGCGAACCAGTTAAAACAAAATATATAGTTTTAGGCAGAACTTTGTGTGTGTCTTCTATGTTCTATGATATACTTATTGCTCTGTACCCTCAGGCTATGACGACGTCATTACCCAACCCTGATACAATAAATATATGAGTTATTCCTGAATAAACTCTGAAGACAGTTCTGTATACGGTATCTTTTTAATACTTCAGTGTATGAATAGTAAAAACAACTGTGTTAATCAATTGCCCACACAGTAGACATTTCATATGTATTTTTGTTAAAATAATTTGTCCAAACCTGTTCCTTTCATGGTATAACTCTTGTCTGATGTGAGTCCCAGTCCAGATCAAGAGTGAAAAGACACAGATAACAATGGAAACAATAAAATACAGGAGCCGACTGCCAATTTTGTAACTAAAAACTATACTAACAACAGCATAATATCTAGGACATTAGTCTTAACTTTTACCATCAGCTCTCAAAGCAGCTACTGGAAAAATGCCATATCCATGCAAGTACATTGGATATTTAGATAAGTGAATATTGGCGCACATGCAGTAGCCTGGATAAGAAGTAAAACAATTCAACACGTAAATCCAGGTATTAAATTCAATGCCTGCTCTTTGGTGCCCATGTCTTTTACTTTGGAAGCTTATACATTTTTATCTTGATTAATGCAGGAAACATTCCAACCTAAATATGGAGCAGCTATACAGGAGATACATCATCTTGGGAGTTCCACGAGTTTCACTTGGCCTTGGAAGAATTAACTACACAGATACTATACGATGAATGGGCTGCTATTAACAGTAGAATGAATTGAACCTATTTAAGCGTAAAGGCCTGTATTACTTTTCATAATCAGAAATATTCCAGGCACAACTGAATTTAATTAGGAATTCTGTGGCGCTTGTATCTACATGATTATATTATACTTCTGATATTGCAAGATCAATTATTAAACGCCACAAAATAGGAGAAAACTTATATATAAAATATGTAAAAAATATCACTGTTGTCATAAGAGATATTTTTGTAAATTTTCCATCTTCAAGTTAAAGGAGCTTTCCGACCTTTAAAAAATTGCCCCAGGGTGTGGAATGGCATAAAAAGATAGTCATTACTCACCCTTCCACACTGTTTCTCCAGTCCAGCAGTGCCAACCTGGTTCCTTCTGCTCCGATTTTTCCACTGAGACTGGAAGTGAATCATAGATTGGTAGAGTTGGAAGGGACCTCCAGGGTCATCGGGTCCAACCCCCGGTCAGTGCAGGATTACTAAATCATCCCAGACAGATGTCTGTCCAGCCTTTTTTTGAAGACTTCCATTGAAGGAGAACTCACCACCTCTCGTGGTAACCTGTTCCACTCATTGATCACCCTCATTGTCTAATATCTAATTTGGGTCACCTCCCTTTCAGTTTCATCCATTGCTTCTAGTCTTGTACATATGAGAATAGGCATCACTCACATGACCACTGCAGCCAATCTCTGGCCTCAGAGGTCATGTGTTAATAAATGGCACGTTATTGTTGAGGCCAGCAATTGGCTGTAGCAGTCATGTGAGAGATGAATGTGACATCATTGCTTTGTGTTACAAGGTGAACAGAAGTGGAGAGGATTAGGTCAACGGCACTGGATTGGAGGCAAAGTTGAAGGGTGAGTAATGCCTATTTTATTTTTTTATGCCATTATCTACCCTGGGACAAATTTTTTATAGGATGAAAAATACATTTAATCTATTCCATGATGTATTGTGTCATATTTTGTTTTACAGTCATAACTATATGTTTAAAGGTTTTCCGTGATTTAAAAAAATATGTTTTTTCAAAAACTACGCAGTTTTAACACATGGACTATTGTATTATAACTCAGCATTGTTCACTTGAATGGAGATATACGGCAACTAGAGATGAGCAAACGTGCTCGTTTAGAGCAATTACTCGATCGAGCATCGCTTTTTTAAAATCACAGAGGTAAGGAAAAAGAAAAAAAAAAACACATATTCACTGAAAAAGCCAAAAATACAATACCTGAAGGTCTGCAAAGCAGACACGGTCGCCATAGGCACGATCGCCATAAGGCAGGCACAATCGCCACCGGCACAATCGCCGTAGGGCAGGCGCAATGGCCTTAAGCCCTGAAGATATGTAGTCAGCCAGACAATAATGTGTGAAGGAGCAGCTTGTTCCTGGCAGGCTAATATGCAGTCACCCACTCAACCCAGCCCAAATTGGGGAGGAGTGACTGCATATACTAATAGCCTGCACATGTGAACGATACCAAAGATGTCAGCCATAGATGGGTGGTGACCCACCATACAGGATATCAACCCTGGCTGATATGACAGCGGGTTGCCCTGTATCTCCAAGGTGGGCCACACTGGCTGACATCTTGGGCTCCCCCACCAACTAGCAAACTACATACAAAGATACTAATGCATACTAGTAAAATGCGGGTGTTGGTACTGCATTTTGGCCAAAACGCATAGGCTGACGGACCGCGTCGAGGTCACACCGCTTCCGTCAGTACCTACGCTAACTCACAATAAATTACATAAAATCACAGAGGTAAGGAAAAAGAAAAAAAAACACATATTCACTGAAAAAGCCAAAAATACAATACCTGAAGGTCTGCAAAGCAGACAAGGTCATCCCATTATTGTCTGGCTGACTACATATCTTCAGGGCTTAAGGCCATTGCGCCTGCCCTACGGCGATTGTGCCGGCGGCGATTGTGCCTGCCTTATGGCGATCGTGCCTATGGCGACCGTGTCTGCTTTGCAGACCTTCAGGTATTGTATTTTTGGCTTTTTCAGTGAATGAGCATCGCTTTTTTTGAGTAACTGCCTAATCAGGCGAAAAGATTTTGGGGGACCGGGGGTGAGTGGGGGGTTGCGGGGGTGAGCGGGGGCGAGAGAGTGCTCCCCTCTGTTTCCCCCTGCTACCCCACGCTCCACCCCGCCGCCACCCACCCCCCAGCGCCCCGCCCCCGAATCTTTTTGCCCTAGTAGGCAGTTACTCAAAAAAAACGATGCTCATTCGAGTAATTGCCCTAAATGGGCATGTTTGCTCATCTCTAACGGCAACATCTAATATAGCCTATGGATAATAGTGAAGCTTTTTTCTGAATCCTAAGATGCTACAGAACAATTTTTCTCAATATTTCTAGTGAAAAAAAATGTAACCAAGTACACCCAAGTCTATTGTCATTAGTTACAGCACCCATAAGAGAGCCAGCCGCAGCACAAGTAAAAGGATAACTATAGGCACAATAGATATAATCCAAAAAAATTCCTTTTTGAAGGAATTGTGGTTTTTTCACTTGATGTACAGATAGATAGGCAGAATGAATAGAAAAAAGTTCTATTATTGTACTATACTGTACACTGGATGTGCTGTGGGCTGAATTGGAAACACCAAATTGTATAATTTGCTAACTAATACTCTAAACTGAGTTTGCATTACACTTTATTGTTTGGTTGCAGCACATTTGGTGTAAGCCTTTACATTTTGTATTTTTAATATCAGAGGCATACTTTTAATCAAAAGCTGAATAAACCAAATGATGCACAGGCTTGGTATACAAGCTACAGCTTGGCTGTTTTCATATCTCACATAGATTTCATTCTGTATTTAAAAGGGTGTTCCCATCTCATGTATTTATGACATATCCATAGGCTATACCATAAGTGTCTAATGAATGCGGTCTATCTTCTGGGATCTGCACCTATTGCCAAAATGGGAGTCTTCCGAATTGGCTCACTTATGTGGCCACTGGTTGATTGGCTTATTGAAACAGCTGAACTCACTGTACAATGCTGTTTCCCATAACACCCATAGAAGTGAACGGGAGTTACAGAAAGAATGTAGCAGTGCGAGTGACAGTAACTACTGCAATGCAGAAGCAATCTAGCTCTCTCTGCAGCACTGTATTTCCGTAACTCCCATTCACTTCTATGGGACTTAGATAAACAGGATAGAACAGCCGGTTCGGCTGTTTTTGTAATCCTGGCTGCAGGTTGATGCAGCATTAGGACAGTTATTCCCATCTTAGCCAGCATTCATTAAAATGGGGATACCTCTTTAATTACCTCCTGCGTGTAGCCCCTTTCTCCTGATAAGAGAACCCCACCTTTCAGTCATTTATTTCATATCTACATGAAATGTCTAAATTGGGAAAATGTTATGTGTCTCGATGTTGCATTTTGATCATTATGCACTACAAAGTAATGAGTTGTGTGTCATCCATATACTGCACGACAGAGAAAATTCCTCACTATGACGATTTTACGCAACATTATGCAATTTTTTGGATATGTTCAAAAAACACGTTATGCAAATTGATGCAGTTTCCGGCCAATCCTGTGATCTGGGAGCGCAGTAGAAGGGGAAAACCAGCCTGTGAAGCCAACTTTCGAGATGCTATCACACCCATGGAAATTGCTTTGCGTCCGATTAGCGTCCAGATAAAGATTAGGGAGTGAAGATGCCTCTAATATGTGATCAAGAGCCATTTCATCATCACATAGACAAGTTTACTAAAGGTTTCATCTTAGGGCTACATACAGTAGGTTGGTCTTTGCATCGTAATGCGGCAGAAACTCAACCGGATGCCACAATTGTGGGTTGAATTTGGGACGATAGTCAGTGGAACAAAATGTGACTGGAATACTGAGATGAATGCTACAATGCATCAGGAATCATGCAGTAGTAGCTCTTCAATCCACAGCTGGTGACATTCTGTGGGGTGTACAGACAGATTTGGATATTCCATTATCAATAATGAGGGTCTCTTGACGATTGGCTGAGGCAGATTTGCGGTCAAGCTGTCTGTTGCGAAAACTGCCCTTCACACCACAGTATTTTCATGAACGCTTACAGTAGTTCGTTTGTCTCATGTGACAAATGGCACAGCATGGGGTTCAACAAAAACTTTCAGCAAAGGAGATCACCAAGTGAAGGTCTGGAGGCGATATGGCAATTTAGCTCATCCTTCTGTCATTCTTGAGCGCCACATAGCTCATCAGTATGGAGTCATGGTTTGGGATGCCATGAGCCTCAACAGCCAATCTCCTCTAGTATGTATCAGGGACACATTGACAGCCCACCATTATGTTGGTGAAATGCTGCAACCTGTCACATTACCATACCTTCAAGGCATACTCAACACCGTTTTCCAATAGGATAACGTGTGGCCCAACACCCCAAATAGCAGCAGGCTTGTTTCAGAAAGTGTCCAGATGATTACTTGGCTTGCATGATCCCTCAATCTGTTCCCAACCAAGAATTTCTGTGACACAATTGGACATCAAGGGAATGCTCTCCCACAGCCTCGTATAGAAGGCGAAGTGTGGACTGTGGTCAATACCACCTGGTCAACACTTCCCCAGGACAGTATTCGAGATCTCATTGAATTGATGCCATGTTGGGTTAACAACTGTATCAGCCAACATGGTGGCCCGCTACTTACTGATCATTCCGTTTAAATTCAAATAGGGAACTTAGTTCTGTACAATCTATCTCTGTGTTGAGTTTTCTCTCATTTCAAGCTTTTCTTCATGGTGTAGCATTTTCTCTGTGAGGCAGTGTATATAAAGAGCAGTTAAAAAATTGTATTATCTGGAGAAATGTGCTGTCATTACTTCTGATTGGGAAAGAATTTGAACTGTTTGCTTTGACATGTTCATTGAGAATATAATGTAAACTATAGTAATACATACAATGTGGACATATAGAATCCAAGAGAAGAGTGTGATTGCCACCGTGTGGCCAAAGTATGCCTAACAAGATGAATGTTTGAAATATATTGGAAAGGAGTATCTACATTTGCTAGGGCATATATTTTATCATAAGACCTGAAAGTCAATCTAATTGATGTACGATTACTTTCACACTGTCTGCACTGTATGTTTATTGTGTGCCGGGAAAGCTTATGCTGCGTATGGTAATGGATCCATAGACCCCCATTCACCTAAGGGAAGCCAATTTGATCTCCATTCAGGTGACATCCATTAGGGTTGTCTTTTTTTACTGCATGGAATAGCCCAGCAGGCTGCATCTCATTAATTCATTTGATATGCCTGAGGAAGGGGTGTCTGAGCCCCAGAAGCTTACATATAAAACTTTTCTGGTTAGCCAATAAAGTTATAGAATACTTTTGTCTTTTTTTAAACAAGAGTATTTGATTGAGTACCACATTGATTTTTCTGGCTAATACGGTACAACGTTGCTTTTGCTGTACATCAGAATCAATTTTTGACATTCACTAACTTTTAGGGGACATTTTAACATTCCGATAAAAGCTTCTAATGAAGTTAGGTTCCATTCACACCATGTTTGGGGTATATAGTTGAAGTACAATAAAGTACACCAATGTACTTTCTTCCTAAAACTAAAGTATATATGCTCAGACATATGATAAAACACACATATACAGGACATGGGTGCTGAGAAGCTTTGCTTAAATAAATGCAGTTCACTCCAAAACTAAGTTTACAATTTACATTTACATTTTGTTCAATGATGAGAAATAATTCAGTATTACAAATATATAGGATAGCAGAAAGGGGTCAGGCATTTTTTTTTAACGAAACTGGATTGGCATAATATGTTCTTATTACAAAAACGTGTTAGTGAATTGGTGGTTCTGAGCAAAGTGTATTACTGTACGGAAATAAGTACAATTTTGTTTCTAAAATGATAAAACAAACTTCAAGGTAAAACAAAAGAAAAGCTGACATACTCCTGGACTATTATGGATAGGTGCTGCCTGTGACTGTCAGTCCTACCCTGTGGCTTTGCTGCAGGCTGTGAAAAGCTAAAAGAAAATATGCCACACCTCTGTTCTAGACTTCCCTTTCCACCGATGGTGCTGTTGTGGCAGCTTACTGCTTGTCCACTATGAGTAGAAGAGTTCTGATCCATTGCAGATGCATGCCTGCAGTCAAGGGGAAATGCTATACTCTAGTTGCTTAACAGTCTGCCCTGATTAGTGCTGCATTTTGAGGTCCCTCTCCACTGCTGGAATGATGTTTGTCATTTTGGCCTTATAGCAGGGATCAAGGAGGGTGGTCACCCAGTAATGATTTGATGTTTTGATGTGGGCTATGTGATGGTCCTTCTGCAAGCACTGCAGCATAAAAGTACTCATATGCCTCAAAGTGCCTAAGAGGTCAGGCCTGAGAGTGTCCTTTCATCTGATCAATGCCGTAGAAGGAAAGTTGTGTTGCCCCTCCCATGCATTTGGTCTTATATTATCCTCGTCATCTTCCTCCTACTCTTCTTCCTCTACACTTCTCTCATGGGTTGAGAAACAGGTTGGCCCCATTGTCACACACTACCTTGCCTGGCTTCAGATTGTGCAGGGTCATCCTGGGCCTGTAGAGCTGTCAACAGCTCTTGGGCCTTGTGACTGCGCTCTCCTAGACATATGAGTTTTAAGACAGCATTTTGGCTTTTATCTTGTGCATCTCTGAATGGAGGTTGGATTTTGTCACATACAAATATCTGTGCTGATTTTAAGGATGTTGAAAGGTAGTATGAAGAGGTGTAGAAAGAGAAGGAGGAGGAGGAGAAGACAGGCAAGGATGAATGCCCCATAACTCTTGTGGGTGCCATTGAACATGGACCACCCACCTGCAGCACATTGATTCAGTGTGCTGTTAAGTATATGTAATACCCTTGGCCATGCTTGTTGGACCACATGTTTGTGGTCAGGTGTACCCTGCCACTGACGCCACAGACACATTATCACTCACATGGTGGTACAGGGACAGCTTTTTGGTGGCCGGCATCTCGTACTGTGGGTTAGCACAGAGCATCACATTGTGGAAGGCATCTGTGTCCAACAGTCTGAAGGGCAGCATTTCCATTGCAAGCAGCTGCTTGTGGATATTTTTTTTACGTTTCCATAGCTGGGGTGTGGAGGCTAGCTGCTGACAATGGAAAGTGTGCAGTTTCAAAGAATGTACAGGCTGCACAAGTCTTGTTAGCACACCAAGCTGTGGGTTTTAATGTTGTTGCTGCTGCTGCTGCAACTGGTGGTACTCGAGGGTGGTAGCACTGCCATTTTGTTTTTCTGCAACACCATACTCACTGTCTTGGCAGGGTGCTGCCCTGCAACATCCACTCTCTTCCTCCTCCCCTGGAAATTATGTTGACTCTCCTTGCCTCTCCATGTTAGATCAAGTACTTAATCCTCTTTATCATCCTCCTTCTAAATGGACTCTATATTATAATGAGCACCATGAGCTGGCACCTCCGTTTTCACATCCCCCTGATAAAACAATGACCATGTGCACTGACCCTCCCTCATCTTCCTCTTCAGAGGAAAAAAATGGTTGGGCATCAGTGCATTTAACGTCTTGGTCTTCTCCCTATAGCTGTTTGGACTGCCTGGTTAACATCCATGACAGTGGATGATTAAACAGCTTCTTAGACTTATCCTCATGGACTGCTTCAGAGGGTGCAGGGAATTTGGCACAGGGTGAAGTATAGAGGTATGTTCATGGTTAAATGGTACAGATTGACTGCTTTGTTCCTGTGACTGGTTGTAAGAGGAAGTGGCGGTACTTGAGGCATGCTGTGTCTCGCCTCCTGCAGAACATGGAGCCACTTGAAGTGTCAACTTGGCTCATCCCCTACCACCTTTACCACCACCATTGACACGTCCCCTACCCTTTGCCTCCTACATATTTCCTTTTTAGTTAGTTTTTTTAAATTTATTATTTTGTTTTGCTTACTTTTTAGTGTAGTTTTATGCAGCTTATCACCTACAACTTTGTAGTTTGTAGAAAACCACTGCTAGCTGCATAAGCCCAGCAAATAATTCATAGTTAGCGGACAAGCATCTTTGAATGACATCTGAGGCTGCTGACACACACTGTGTGTTTTTGCTGTTTCTCTGTTTGTTTGGGTTCTTTTTTTACATGAACAAAACAACACTGTCAATTAAATAAGCCACATTCCCTGGGAGGTACGATATGTGAGAAAAGAAGGCCACAGAGTATAGCTTGAATCTTTGTGAGCTGTCCCTGTTTGGCGCATTGTAATTGAATTCCCCAAACCTTATTGCTAGATGTGTAAAATCTGCAAATAACGTTTAGTGGCCGGACTGGTGATTTTGAATGCCATTTGAAGCCACAAACAGAGAACTGTCTGCTTTGCTGTTATATACGTTGACAGCAGTAGAAAAATATGCTTAGGTCATGTGATGCAGGCGTCCAATGAAACTGTGGCCCATATGCAAGAACACATTTTGTGACATCAGCAAATCACCCTGGCTGCACTCTGATCTCTGCAGCAGGCATTCTCAAAAACTCTATTTTCCCATGATTTTCATCAAAAAATTGCTTTAGCCTAGCCCGATTTGATTTTGCAAAAATTGAGACGATTCTACTGCACGGCCGATCAAGATGAGCAACACTATCCATGAGCTACTGGTATTACAGTTCAGTCCCATTCACTGCATTACCAAGTAGACAAGCATGGCACTGTTTCTGGGAGATCTTTTTTAAAAATCCTGGACAACCAGTTTAAGTGCAGACATTTTGTAATGAGCTTCAGCTGAAATTGAGGATCAATAATATAATGCATGACATTTCTACATTACATATGAACATCCACGCAATGTATCCAGTTTGCATCCATACATGTCAATGCTAAGTAAAATAGAAGACTTGGGCTGGTTTCACATCTGTGTTGGAACCTCGTTGCTTCACAGATCTGGTTCAAAATACTGGAAGAAACCGAGTGGACTCTATTATAGTCAATAGGGTCAAACTGGCAATGATCGGTTCTGTCCAAAGACAGAACCTTTCGGCCACCGGGGTTCCTCTTTCCCAATGCCAAACCCCAATGCAGATGTCAAACCATTATTAAGAATGTATTCTGCTCACTGCTTAACAATAAATAACACACTAAATACAATTGTTAGAAACATAATTATATTGAATAGAGCAATGTTAATGACAGTGGGTAATTGCTAAACTTAATTATTTACACAAACAATTTAATTCGTATAATGTGAAAAGGTACATTCACTTTTGAACATGTCTCTAATCTCCTATGTACAAGCTGACTTTACAAATGTGCATCAAGGTCTAAAGCTCTGTTCAGATTTAAAGGGGTTGTCCCGCGATAGCAAGTGGGGTTAAGCACTTCTGTATGGCCATATTAATGCACTTTGTAATATACATCGTGCATTAAATATTGGCATGCGCAGAAGCCCTGTGCGGCGCGAGCACGCCGGAGCAGTCCCTTCAGCGCAAGCGCGTCTAATCCAGGGAGAAGGTGGCTTTGGTCGGCGCCATGGAGACGGGGATGCCAGCACCGGAGGGGGTAAGTGAATAACTTCTGTATGGCCAATATTTAATGCATGATGTATATTACAAAGTGCATTAATATGGCCATACAGAAGTGCTTAACCCCACTTGCTATCGCGGGACAACCCCTTTAACTGATTCTGGAACTAATCAACCTTTTTTTTTCACTATATACAGTACACCTCTAACTGCATGTACGTCAACTGTCAAATGGTGGGCAAAGGTAAATTAAGGCTTTAAACTGTACATTTTCTGAACAACAGTATTAAAAACCAATGAATAAATGGAAGATTTTAGTTCTAAAGCATCACTGAGACCTCCTCACCAGCAGTCTCCGTGAAGTACTATGTAAGTACTCTGCAATATGGCTCTATGTTGTATGTTCTGATAAACAATACTTGCATGACAGCACATGGCTGAATGTATTACAAGTACTGATTGAACATGGTGCCCATTGAAAAACAAGTGTATTCATGGTTATTGCTGTTTCCTTTGGTGTCACTTTATTAAAGAGAGGACCTAAGGTACCAGGGATTCAGCACCTGTAGGCTCCTGAGGATCCAGTCTTGGCAGCCGACTTTGTTTTTTCTTTTCTACCAAACTAGTCATTCTTTGTTTAGTTTAGCATTAATGATGTTCAGGAAGCACTCCTGTAGTCTCGAGCTGTGGATCACCCACGTTGGAACTTGGTTCATGATACATCCCTGGAAGAAAAAGTAAGAATATTTACAGTAATATAGTGTGAAATGCAATACAGAAACAATGCACTTAATTCACACTGCGACTCCTATAGTCAGATAGGGTTGCAAACTTACATTTTTTGTTTTCTTGGACAACATATCCAAAAATCATGGCCAGCCAACATTTTTAATGGACATATTGGAAAACTACACTGAATGCTAAAGATGAGTATTTCTGGATGATTGTCAACCCTGTATTCTAAGGATCATGGAGGTTCCATCAGTTAAAGCATCACCAGTGAGGGTGTAATGGCATATTCTATTATTCTAAGGCTGATTCACAGGGGTGTGTTTGCGCGCACAATACACAGAGAATAGAACTCATTGTTTTCAATGGATTACATCTCACTGTTCTTTTTTGTGCAAATGTGCACATGTGAACATATGTACATGCGGGTATGCGCAAAACACTGTGCATAATCACGAACACTGGCAAGTAATTGGTTAAATAGCCATTTAAATCAGGGCAGGCATCATTCCCCTGCCCATGTCAATGAACGGTGCCTGTGCAAATGCACACAGTATTTTCACAGGCTTGTGTGCAAAAAACACTCCTTCAGGGCTCTTTCACACAAACATATGCGGTTTTACATGCGCCAACAGGTGCCATAAAAATGAATGAACGGGCGCACAAATCTGCCATTTGTTCGCCTGTTCATATGGCCTGGCGTATATACCCCAAGCCTGAGATACCGTACCGCAGGCAGAGACAGTTTAGCTCTGCTAAACTGCCTTCCCCCTTTCCATCCCTTCGCCAACTCTCGGCAAGGAGAGAGCACACTAGCTCCTGTCCCGTCCCGCCCTAAACTCCTGCCCCCTCTCCGCTCCTTGTCGGCAGCCAGCAATGGGATGGGGCGGGAGCTTAGAATCTTGATCCCGTCCCCTCCCATTGCAAACAGCCAGCAAGGGCGGGAGAGGAGAAGAAAAGGGGGAGGGAGTTTAATAGCTCACGCTGCTAAACTCCCTCCCACCTCCCTTCTCCAGCCGCTGTAATTGGCTCCCATAGGAGTCTGGCCAGAAAGAAAACGGCTATATATATATATATATATATATACATATATATATATACATATATATATATATATATATATATATATACTCATGTGAATAAAGCCTCACTGCGCAAATACATTGCTCTTTTTTGTGCCTACGCTTGTCTGCAGGAGCCCTAAGAGGGAAACATTGTTGCCATTTAAGTTTTGCCAAAGAACCTTTAAATTAGTCAGAAATTCTGTGGAAGAATGTTTGGTAACTAAAATGTTAGAGATGGAACTTTTGCCTTAGGCTGGGTTCACACTGGGCGGATTTGCCGCGGAAATTCCATCCGGAATTTTGCCGCAGCAAATCCACTTGCGGACGCTAATCCCGGAATTAGCCAGCCATGTGGACAAGATTTCTCAGAAATCTTGTCCACACGAGACAGCGAATCTGCGGGCGCTGCGGCACGGATTCGCCGGCTGTAGCATGTTCATTTTTTTTTTCTTCTTTATTTCTTCTTTTTTTCTTCATTAGCCAGCCATGTGGATGAGATTTCTCAGAAATCTTGTCCACACGGGACGGCGAATCTGCCGGCGCTGCGGCACGGATTCGCCGTCCGCCGCATGTTCATTTTTTTTCTTCTTTTTTCTCTCCTCTATAGGAGCGCCGGCTGCAGCAGAAAAGCGTGCAGCCAGGCCGCTTCAAAATCCACAGCACTCAGCAGTGGATTCCCAGCGGAAATCTCACGTTTTTTCGCTGCAGTCAAACCGCGAGATCACCGCCCGGAATCCGCCCAGTGTGAACCCAGCCTTAAAGGGGTGTTCTCAAGATTGACCTTTATCACTTGTTCATAGAATAGGTGCTAAAAGTCTGATCAGTGAGTGTCCTAGGTCTACTCCTCACTGTGGGCCAAATGTATGACGCCGCTCCAATCGTTTCAATGTTGCTGACACAAAGAGCCAAGTACAAGCTCTCGGCTACCTCCGGCACTTGTATCACCTATCCTGTGAATGGATGATAAAATTCAATCTTGGCAATTCATCTAATACATCTTTAAATAAGTAATTATATGTTATGCAAAAACCAAACCCAGCATTCTAATTAGAGATGAGCGAGCATACTCGTCCGAGCTTGATGCTCGTTCGAGTATTAGGGCGCCCACCCACTGGCGATTTTTTTTTCCTTTGCGTTTTGCGTTTTTTCTCAAGAGCAATTAGTTTTGAATGTACTCCTGTCCACTGGCGTTTTTTGTTTCAGTCCGTTGCAATTTTTAACATAGGAACTGTCAGTTGCATATGTGTCCTTATTTTTCTCTTAATGCACCCATGAATGTCAATGTAAATTAACGCAAAAAGCCGCGAAAATGCCGCGAAAAACGCGACGAAAACGCTGCGTTTTTCACGCACGAAAATCGCAAACGCCAGTGGGTGGGCGCCCTTAGGGTGCTCGAGATGCTCGTTACTCGAGATGAGCACCAAGCGGTACTCGTCTCGATTAAACGAGCACTGACCATTGAATTCAATGGAGCCGGCAATACAGCCGGCTCCATTGAAAGCAATGGGCTGCCGGCGAGCGCGGGATGAATTTTCGAGAAGGGCTTAAAAATATAAGCCCTTCCCTGAAATTCATCCAGAAATGTGTAAAAAGTAAAGAAAAAAAAATACTCACCTTGTCCCGGCAGACGGAGTTCAGCCGCGGCCGGCAGTTCTCCTGAACTGCTGTAAGTAGTATTCAGCAGCCGGGGATTTAAAATCCCCGCCTGCTGAATGAGCTGCCTCTGATTGGTCACAGCCTCACCAATCAGAGGCAGCTCTCACTCACCCATTCATGAATTCATGAATGGGTGAGGAAGTGCTGCCTCTGATTGGCTCAGCGCAGGGACCAATCAGGGGCAGCTCTCAGCTGTCATTCACCATATGTGTAATGCTATACAATATTTTTATCAACAAGGGTAATTCTCAGGAACAGATCAACATAGTTGAGTTGCCCACTCCAAAGTCTCATTTATGTGGTCCTCACCGATGAGGAAATCCATGGTTGCCTCCTTTTTTTTTTTTACAGGTCCCTCTTGTAGACAGCTTGTGTGCTTGAGTGCGAGCAGCAGCTGTCACAACCTATAGAGGAATCTGTATAGGTAAAAACCCATATGCAGGTGCAGATATAATCTATACAGGTTCCCAGGTAGGTCATGTCAACTGGCCAAGAAATATGCTCAATTCAGCACTTGGTTTGACAAGATGTACCAAAATTTATTTCACAAAAATGTTAAATCCATTGGAATATAAAATACTACAATGTATTCTTAATGATAGCCAATCGCTGCACTTGTCGGACTGTGATCTGTGCGTGAAAACATGAAAGGTTCAAGTTACCAGTGAACTGGTTTTCCTTTCTTGTGGGTCATAGCAAAACCGCTTTAAGAACCTGAGCATACAGGTAGGCTGCAGCAGTGGTCTGTTCATAGATTGGATCTCCACGGATCTCCTGATTGGTCGGGACTACATAGATGAGACTTTAGATTTAACAAAAATTTAATATACAGTATACTTAATTATATAAATTCGAGAAAACTGAACATGCTCGATGCTAAATTGAATTTACCAAAATTGCATGTGCAAGGCAGCCAAATGTCTCACTTCCGTGTGTAACGTGATTTAGCGATTCTCGTACAAAGTCTCTTGAAGATTTTGTTATCATATTTGTTGATTGGTTTTTAGTCATAGGAGTAGAAACACCGTACGGCGTAACTGCCTGAGGAGAAAAACAAAAGCAGATTAGGCACAAATAAAACGTATTGACTAAAAAATTAACAGCAAATGAAGTTCATGGCCCGCATTTAATTTTCAGTTTACTCCTGGAGCACGGGTTAAATCATTGCACCTATAATGACCTTGCTTTCTAACACCCCCCCCCCAAAAAGAAATGTGGGTGTGGTTGATCTGTAAGGGTGGTGCCCAAAAATGAGTACTTAGTATCAAGTTTCAATGACATGCTTTCTTATGAAGTCTATAATTTCATTATCTTGCCTGCAGAAAATTTTGGTTGTCGCATTTGGATTCAGCACCTTTATTATAGGCAAGAACAAAGATTCTTAAGGCCCATTTAGACACAACAATTGTCGCTCGAAAGGCATCTTTTGAGCGATAACTGTTGCGTGTAAATGTGCCCATCTTTCAGTTTTCTGCCGAATGATGGATTTCAGTTTGACTTGAAATCCGTCCTTCAGCAGAACATCTGATAAGAAGGACCGCGCCCATGGACCACTGATAACAGCTGATTACATTGTCTTAGCTGTAATCAGCGCAGCAGAACAAAGTGAATTTATTCAGAGAACAGCTGGTAGTTTCTTCTCTCAATACAGCTCCTGGTGGCTCACATGTTACTAATTGGTACTAACAAGTATTAGTACCAATTAGTAGATTATGCAAAATGATCGCTCAAAAGCTATCTTTTGAGTGATCATTTGTGTGTCTAAATGCACATTTACACAGGGAAATATACCTTTGGGACACAATGTTATCATGAAATCCTATGGATTATAACCTTCTTCTGGATTGGTGGAATTCCTCACAGCATCGTTGATATATTATATGCCAACCTGGATTTAGGGGGGAGTAATATTGGTTTCCATATTCCTCCAACTTGAGTAAGTGCTTTACTATTTATTCTGCATTTCTTACTTATGGCTGGTCCATTACCAGAATGCTATCTATTTTTTCTTCATGTTGTGCCTGTATTGACTGGGCCCTGCATGGTTCCTGGATTAATAGTGAGCTGCCTCCTTCTATGACATATTGTCCTGAAGACAGGGAAGCGGAAACTGCATTATTGTGTTCAGTGCCTTTCTTGCCCTTGGGTGTGCTGGGTTACTTTCTTTAGATCCCCTGTTTACACAGTGAGTCTATGGGAAAAGCGCGTGTATGGCAATCTAAAATGAGTCAGACTTCTGTGCGTCATGTAATCTTCAAAGGCTACACCGTGGGAATCGGGGAGTGGGTGGGTATAAAAAAAATGCATCACCTAGCTCCCTGTTACCCCACCTAACAGCACCATAACTATGCTTTGGAAGGGGGGGGGGGAGGTGGTGACAGGTTCCCTTTAAGTTTATGAGTTCACTTCCCTCACAAATGTTGCCCTCCAACACCCACATCTTTTCAGGCATGTCTCACAGAGGCTCAGCTGTATTCAACTGTAATCACTTTACCAATATCACATCTTTCTACACTTACATCACTCTTCTTTGGGAATCTGTCCATGCCTTCTGCCTAGTTCTTTCCTTAATAATAGGGAATCTCTGCCTCTCATGTAGCTTCAGCCACACACTGACTCACTTCCTGAGAGCAGCTCTCTTACATCACCTCCCCTTGGTCATTGCTATAACAGAGACATCTATTGACAACAGTTAGGATCCTTTAACACGACCATAGCGTGGCTCAGAGCCCGACAGTTGCCCCAGCAATAATTGCTGCTGTGTTTTCATACAGAAACAAGAATTGCTCAGTGAATTAAGGCGAAACGGGCTGATCGCTCTGGCCGCACCTCCTTTTACATTAAACAGGCAGTTGTTCATAGATAAACGACTGCCTGTTTACACAACCTGATCGTTTTGTGATTTTATGCCTGCAAATTATGGTCAGATTTTTATCTGTTGCATAGATATCAGCGGTGGGCACTGCGGGAACCAGAAAGCGGGCGAGTATGAAAAATACAGCACTCGGTTCCCTGTACACAATGTCTAACAGCACCATAAATTCATCAATGGTGCTTTACGCAGGTGACAAGTTCCCTTTAATTCATGTGAATAAATCTGCAATCTGTTAATTAATAGTGTGTTCATACAGTACCAATAGCAGATCCATTTAAATATATGTGAAGAAAGCTATTATTAGGGAAAAAGGATTCATCCAGGAGTACTGCATTAGTATTATTAGCACAAGGCCTCTGACACACTTGCTGTCTGAACGAGTTGCAGTCGAGAGGTTTGCGTTCAACTCTAATCAGACACCACAAAGATGATGCAGACAAGAATAGGACATGCAATGAGTTTTTTGCCGTATACTATTGGTCCGCAGCTAAACACAGGCATTCATGTTGTTTGAGAAGAATATATAGGGATATAGGAGATCAGGTAGTCATTTTATTCCTAATCAGCTTTGGAAATTTTGACACAGAAACTAATATAAATTCTTGCTGCAGATTAATCAGACTCTTTAACCCTTTGCAATCCAATTTTGGATTCAGGGTTTCCTAGGGGGCTTTCTCTTTCTGCCATTATACAATGGTGCCGTCTGCTGGCTAGAGCCAGTACTGCAGTATGGGACATGCTAGAGAGGCCCCCGACAACAGAGCGGCCAGTAATATACAGTAAGAATACCCTGCCAGACGTCTTCCTACATCGGAGCTGTACAGCCTTCAATCAGAATGTCTGAAGACGTCAAACAGTGGATTGGAAAGGGTTATTAATGGCCTTTCTGTCTACAACAAAAGCAAAGTTTTTCCTATAATTGTAAAAGAAAAAAAGAAGTAATAAAAGAAATAAGCCACAGCCTTCAAGATGTATATTGATCACACAAAAGTATCACATTATTTACCTCGATCGGAATGAATGCTGCAAAAAATACTGCATTAAAATGTAACCTTATTTACATAAGTGTATAACCGGACCCCTTAGAAACATTCCTGCAGCATGGTGGATCTCCCTATAGATCTAAAGGTCACCAAAAATAATACAAAGCACATTAAGTGGGACCGATTCATTGTACATTATATAATATATATTACTAATACATTAAAAATTATATGAAATCTGGCACTTTAAATTAATTACATAAAGAATAAACTGTAATTGATAGCTCTCTTAATTACATATTACCTGTATAATTATGCCTTTGGATTTATATTCAGCTCGAAGGGCTTTAGAGAAAGTAGTAACAAACGCCTGTCGAAACATACAGTTCTATACATTATTGCAAGATAAAAAAAATAACAATAAAAGATCACAATTTTAGGAAATCCTTTTTAAAATGATTAAAAAATACTTGTGGTCCCTGAAGTTCGGATATTAATTTGTACTGAGAGGAATGGAAGAGTACAGAACCATAACTCTTCCGAAGCCCCCAAAATGAAGCACATAACGAATACAGATAAAGCGAGCTCCTACATATAAAAGTCATACACGGCTATCTTGGGCCTTCCGCATTCACTTACTTTGGACGCAGAGTAGAGAGCATACAGTGGGCAAGGAAAGCTACCAAAAGCAGAGGAAATATTCAAAATAAGACCTTTTCTCCTAGAATAGAAAAAGAGCAAATATAATTGATAGAAGTGATATATTATTACATTGTAATAGTTTGATCAATTCGGCTGTAATGTGTAATATCTAAAATAAAGCTTTTATATTTTCAATAAATTATTACATTTTTGGCCCTCGGGACCACACAGTAGTTTGGGATTTTATGCATCGGCATTTAAGAATAAATAACTTTTTATTTTCATGTGAAGGCTTCTTTCACATGAGCGCATATCAGCCAGCCATTTTCACAGCCAGCCGATATACGCTACGGTGTTAGTGAAAAATCTGGTGAATGGGTGCACAAATCAAATGCCCATTTCCCCTCCCTCCCCATCACAGGCTCACCTCTTGTTCCTCCCTGCTTGTTCTGTGCAATGGGAGGGGCGGGGCTAAGCGCCGTTCCACCGCGCCTCCTCCCATTGATCGCTATGGACAATGGGCAGGGAGAGGGCAGGCACTTATCTCTGCCCACACCCTGCCTGTTGTATATAGCCATCAATGGGAAGAGGCAGAGACGACTGTCGCTTAGCTCCGGCCCTGTCCCGGCCTCTCCCATTACACAAAAGGAGCGGGGAGGAACAGAGGTGAGCCTGCATGGGGGTGGGGGTGGGGGGGAGGAGAACAGAGGGAGGGAGTTTAGCAGCCACGATGCTAAACTCCCTCCCACCTATGGCCACTGCCATGGGCTCCCATAGGAGCTCATGCAGTGGCCGACGTATTCTCGGCCCAAAACATAATTCTAGGAGTATGTTTTGGGCTGGGCGTAAAAACGCCCGGCGCTATATTGGCTTGCCTGGGCGTTTTTACGTCTTAGAAATACGCCCATGTGATCTGATACATTGGAATCCAACGCATCAGATTACAGCGCATACGTCCGGCCATGAAAACGGCTGGCTGATATGCACTCGCGTGAAAGAAGCAAAATGGGATCTTCTCCTTTTAAAGACCACTTAAAATTTCTACAAGTACCATGTTAAGGCTGGTTTACATGGGCCGATGATCGCTCAAACAACAGTATTAAGTAGCTACCCAGGCCATTAAGTACCAATTAGGTGTGCAAATGAAGCCTTAGCTGAAAGCAGTTAATAGCCCAAGGGCTCTTATCTGCATTCAGATCCTTTGTTCTCCAAGGGGAAACAATGCTATCAGCACTCCTCGCGGAGAACTGCTGATAAGAGTGAAGGAGGATTTTTAGGTTGGACTGAATTTGATGATCAGCTAGCAGTGCCCGAAAAGCGCATGATGAGCGTGCGTTTAGACACAACAATGATTGCTAAAACGATCGCCAATTAGCTATTTTTTTAATGATCATCGGCTGGTGTAAATGGGCCTTTAGTCTAATCATTCTGCCATTAATTGTATATAGTATATCTATAGTGCATGTTGTGGCAGTTATAGGAGTACAGTTTACGTTACTGTAAATGTGTTTTATAAAATAATAATGAATTTTGACTTAGAAAATTGTGTTATTTTCCACCACAATATACTGACATACTGTACCTAGGTTGTGCTTGTGCACATATTATGGACAGCCCCCTGTTTGGACATACAATACCACTGGTATGCCCTAACAAGCTTTTACAAAGTCAATCCTGGGACTTTATTGATCCCAGGCAGGAAAACAGGACTGACTGTGGCACTGAAGGGGTTAGTTGCTGGAATCTGTGTTTTATTTGATACTGACAATACCACTGAGAATGTAGCTGTGTATTCCAGTGGCTCTCCTGCCACTGATTGTGTGGGCACAGTGGTCATGCCATATCACCTAGATCTACAATAATAATACAGCACATCAAGGTGCCTCAGCTACCGAAGGCTCTTATCATACTATTACATCAAGGAACAGAAAAGGGTGATTATACTTACCCGATAATCGGGTTTCCAGGAGTCTCCACGACAGCACCACCTGAGATCGCCTCCTCCTGATAGGACAGGAACACACCGAGAGGTTAAAATCCCCCCCGTCCTCCCCTCCTCAGTGTATTATAACGAAACTGCCGGGGTAGGAGCTAACTAAAACGTTTTACCTATCTGGTATTTTTTTTTCTTTATATCTATGACCCTTTTTTTTTTTCATTAGGGAGGGAATGTACGGGTGCTGTCGTGGAGACTCCTGAAAACCCAATTATCAGGTAGGTATAATCACCCTTTTCCCAGGTCGTCTCCACGACAGCACCACCTGAGGCATATCAACTAAAGTTATTTTAGGGTGGGATTGCCGCCGAGAGGACCTTACGACCGAAGGTCATGTCCTCGTCTAGCTGCACCTTTACCCTGTAATGTTTGACAAAAGTGTGTGGCTTTTTCCACACTGCTGCCTTGCATATCTGCTCTACTGACGCCGAGCTATGCTCGGCCCATGAGGTCGCTATTGCCCTCGTGGAATGTGGTTTAAGAGTCAAGGGGGCCTCCTTCCCCAATGTCTTATATGATTTGCTAATGGCCAGGCGGATCCACCTGGCTATAGAGGTTTTAGCTGCTTTTTTCCCTTGTTAGGGCCTGAGAACTGGACAAACAGGCTGTCGTCCTGCCTCCATGGGCCTGTGGCCTTGATGTACATCAGGATCACTCTCCTGATGTCTAAACATTTAAGGGCTCTCTCTCTCTCGTCTTTTGGGTGATTATAGAACGAGGGGATTACAATGTTCTGGGCCCTATGGAATGGGGATACTACCTTAGGCAAGAAGGTCGGGTCCGTTTTGAAGACTAATTTGGTGTCTGTTATTTTAAGGAGCGGGTGGCGGATGGATAGGGCTTGTAGCTCGCTGACCCGTCTGGCTGAGGAAATGGCCACCAGGAAGATTGTTTCAACTGTGAGCATTTTTATTGAGAGCTCCTCAATTGGTTCGAAGGGTTCCCCTGACATGGCCCCCAAGACCAAATTCAGATTCCAGTCTGGGCATATGTTGGTGGATCTAGGTCGCAACCTATCTGCCGCTGTCAGGAATCTACTGATCCACCTGTCCCCTGCTAGCTTAGTGTCAAATAGGGCGCTAAGGGCTGCCGTTTGGACCCTTAGGGTGCTTGGGGAGAGGCCCATATCCAGGCCCTCCTGCAGGAAGTCCAGGATCAATGGGATGTCAGCACCGCTGCTCGAGGAGTCCTTCTCCCGTCTCCAAGAGATAAACCTCTTCCAGATTTTCTGGTATATGCGGTTGGTTGTCTCTTTTCTACTTGCCATTAGTGTCCTGACTACCTTGTCCGAGAACCCCCTGCCCCTTAGTATGGATTCTTCAGTAACCAGGCTGTTAAATGGAGTCTGCTTATGTCGGGGTAGTTCAGGGGTCCCTGCGTTAGGAGATTCGATTGAGCCGGAAGGGTGACTGGCTCCTGAATGCTCAGGTTTCCTAGAAGGCTGAACCAGCTCCTTCTTGGCCAAAAGGGAGCCACCAGGATCAGGGTGCATGCCTGTGACCTGAAGTGCTGTAACACCCTTGGGATTAACGGAATTGGGGGAAAGGCGTACACCAGTTCTCCTCCCCAATCCTGGCTCAGGGCGTCCACCGCTGTTGGCCGGTCCTCCCGTCTGAGGGAGAAGAAGTTCTCTACCTTGGCGTTTTGTCTGGTAGCGAACAGGTCCAGTTGTGGGAGACCCCATTTGTCTGTCACAATCCGGAATGCCTCCTGGGATAGAGACCATTCCCCTGGGTCTATACGCCTTCGGCTGAGGAAATCTGCCCTCTGATTCAGGGATCCCTTCAAGTGCACTGCTGATAATGAGAGGATGCGGCCCTCCGCCCAACGAAAGATTCTTTGTGTGATGCCCTGTAGAGCTGGCGACCTCGTGCCCCCCTGAAGCTGAATAAGGGCTACTGCCGTGGTATTGTCTGATAGCTCTCTTATGTGCTGTTTTTTTTACTGTGTCCCCCAGGTGTTGTAGGGCCTTCCAGATCACCTGTAGTTCTCTGTAGTTTGAGGACTGGTGTTTCGTCCCCAGTGGCCATGGGCCCTGTAGGAGCTTGCCTCCGACGTGCGCCCCCAACCCCCAGAAGCCTGCATCTGTCGTGACCTGCACGGCCGGATTCAATATCCAGTGGACTCCCCTTTGCAGATTTCCAGGGGATGTCCACCAGTGCAAGGATATTTTCACCAAGTTTTTTATCTGCATTCTCATTTCTAGTGAGGATTGCTTGCCGTCCCATGCTGAGAGAACTGCTGCTTGCAGAGGTCTGGTATGCGCCTGGGCCCATGCTACCCCCGGGATGCATGATGTTAGGCTTCCCAGGAGGGACATAGCCTCCTGGATTGAGCATGACCGTCTCCGAATGAAGGATTCTACTATCTGTCTGATCTTCTGCGCTTTCGACTCGGGGAGGAAGGAGAATTGAGCTTCTGAGTCGAGTGTTATGCCTAAAAACACCTTCTCCGTGCTGGGGTTTAGGCTGGACTTCTCCCAATTTATTATCCAACCTAAAAACTGTAATAGGTCGAGCACCGTTGTCAGGTTTTCTGCTAGGAGTTCTCTGGACTCGGCTATAATTAAGATGTCGTCCAGGTAGGGGACTATCAGAATTGACCTCTGCCTTAGGTAGGCTGCGACCTCCGCCATGATTTTCGTGAAGATGCGAGGTGCTGAGGAGATTCCAAAGGGCAGGCATCTGAATTGGAGATGTCTTGTCCTCTTGCACATCTCTAGCGCAAACCTTAGGTACTTTCGTGAGTCCTTGTGGATTAGTACGTGAAAATAGGCGTCCTTCAGGTCGATCGATGCCATATAGGCTCCCTTGGGGATCAACCTTACTGCTGAAGTGACTGATTCCATCCTGAACTTCCGATATTTGACGAAAATGTTCAGGGGTTTTAGATTTATTATCATGCGTGAGCCTCCGCACGTTTTTTTTATTAGGAAGAGTCTGGAGTAATGCCCCCAGGTCTCTTCTCTCTGTGGCACGAAGGACACTGCTTTTAGACGTTGTAGGTCCCGCACCGCCTGCTGGAGCGGGTGCAGTTGTTGCGCTGGACCTCTGGTGGTAATGTATCTTCTCCTGGGGAGGGATACCAGCTCGATTCGGTATCCCTGCTGCAGGATCTCCGGGATCCACGGGCTCCTGTAAATTGAGGCCCATCGATCCGCGAAGCTCCGCAGCCTCGCCCCCACTGGGATGGCGTCAGGGCTTCTGCTTGGCTGGATCCCCCTGGTGAGGGCTGAAGAGGAAGTACCTCCCTCTGCCCCCCTTGGGGTAACTCCAGCGGACAGTCTTGCCTTTGCCCCTATAGGGTTCCGGCTGTTGTACTGGGGCCCGGAAGAAGGTCTTCCCTTTACGCTGTTTCTCTTCCGGGAATCCTTTCTTTTTGTCTGATGCCTTTTCTAGGATCTTGTCCAGATCCGGACCAAAGAGGAACTGGCCGTGAAAGAGGAGCAAGCATAATTTATTTTTTGATGCCAGGTCACCCGACCATGACTTCAGCCACAGGACTCTTCTGGCAGAGTTGGTTAGGGACGTTGTTTTTGCCGAGAGTTTCACCGACTCTGCCGTTGCGTCCGCCAGGAAGTTGGTGGCCATTTTTAGTATAGAGAGGGAATCTATAATTTGTTCCCTCTGTGTTTTCTTCGAGATATGCAATTCCAGTTGCTCTAACCATACCCCCAGGGTTCTAGCGACACACGTGGCTGCGACCCCTGCTCTGAGCGTACTGGCAGCTGCCTCCCAGGATCTTCTTAATAGGCCCTCCACCTTCCGATCCATTGGGTCCCTCAGCTGTGTGGCGTCTTCAAAGGGCAAGGTTGTCCTCTTAGCCACCTTAGTCACTGGGATGTCCACTCTGGGTATTTCTTCCCAGTTCGCGCATACCTGCTCCTCAAACGGATAGCGCCTCTTAACCCCCCTAGAGGAGAAGGATCCCATGTCGGGTTTCTCCCACTCCCTGTGTATTATCTTGGATATGTTGTTGTGGACCGGGAAGGTATGCTTCCGCCTCTCCCCTAATCCCCCAAAGACCTCGTCTTGTATGGTGCAGGGTTCCTTGGGTTCCATAAGTTCCATAAGTTCCATAAGTTCCGTTAGGTCTTCTCTGTGGAAGAGGTACTTTTTGTAGTCCTCTTCTTCTGAGGACTCCTCGAGCACCAGCTCTTCTGGTTTGGATCCCGAACTCTCCTCAGAGTCTGAGTGCTCCTCTGGGCTATACGCCTTTCTTCAGCGTGTCGCCCCCGATGCCCCCTTTGGTGGTGTTTTAGGAGTCGTCAGGGCTGACCGTACTTCCTCTCGGACAAGCTTCCTGACGTCCTCGATGAATCCCCCCGATTCCTCCTTGACCAGCTTGGCTATGCATGTTTTGCATAATTACCTCACATGCGAAGCCGGCAGTCTTGTGCCGCATTCTGCGCACTTTTTTGCTTTGGCTCTGGGAGGGGCATCCCTTTTATCCCCCTGGCAGATAAACAAAATTTTGCGTGTAAGGATGCAACATTCACAAATAACGTACACGAATATGCATGCCTTGTTTTGCCCCACTGGCTACTTATGGTTCCCGCTGCGGCTAAACATTCCGCAACCTCTGGTGCTGGAGCACTCATAACTTGTTACTGGTGCTGCAGACACTCTTGGGGCAGTAAGTCAATACTCACTGAATGGCCTTTACTCACTCAGCGCCATCTTCTCTCAGGTTCCTTTATAATTTTTTGGATTTGGCGCCTTTAATTTTAAGCCCCGCCCCCTCCGGGCACCGGCCGCGCTGACGTCATTGCGTTGATCACATGGCGCGGCGCCCCCTTCCACGCTCTTTAAGGAGAAGCAGGAAGCGCCACGCTCGGTCCTAAGCCGGCGCTGAGGAGAGCTGGAGCCCCGCTTTGAACCCCCCATGGGCCGCCGCGGCAGTCGCTCTGCAGGAAGGGAGGACAGGCTGGACCACTGCCCTCCGATCCGCTGGTAAGTTCTTCTGGCTGGCGTCTCCACCAGCCCCTCCTGGTGATCCTGCCAGGACAGGAAAACACTGAGGGGGGGGGGGGGGGGTAGAAGGGGGGGGTTAACCTCTCGGTGTGTTCCTGTCCTATCAGGAGGAGGCGATCTCAGGTGGTGCTGTTGTGGAGACAACCTGGGAAATGGGGGTTTATTTCTTGTATATTGCGTTCATAAACTGTCCTTATTTATTACTTGCGGCTTTGCGCAGTTCTATTTTGTGCCACTCTTTGTTGTTTGTGTGTGATTACTGAAAACTTAATTTCCTACTGATATAAAGCCAATAAAGTGCATTTTGTTTGCAGCTAGTAAATAAAAATGGCTGGGTTGTTATGCATCGGAATTTCAGGTTTGGCCAGTGGCGTCCTAAATAGATTCTATTGGACAAAAGTTACGGGACAACCACACTTCCTCCCTGTATTAAAATAATAAAGCTGACTATATAAGTCAAGAGTAACAAACAGAGAAGTCCTAAATCGTATGAGTCTAGCAGAGTCGCTAGAAAAATCTATAATGCTTGGACAAATCAGTAACAAAAGAAGACCCGGCACCAAAGAACACGATGGCCGATACTGGCATGGATATCACACAACTGAAAGAAGCAGTGCAAAACCAAAAAACATGAAGGGAGTTCGGCTGTGGGGTCGCCGAGGGTCGTGAATGACTATACGGCTAACAACATCTCCTGGCATTGGCGCTGACATGCTGAGCACCATGATGCCAAGAGTTCAGGAATATGATGCTGCCTCTAATTGGCTGCAGCAGTCACCTGATTTTCTGTGAAATCATCTATCACAACAATCACCGGCCGGATCGCTGAATCCTGGCAGCCGCAGAGAGATAAGGATAGTTCACTTTATTATTTTAATACAGGCATTTCTATTGAAGTGGGGTTGTCCTTCAATATTTGCATTTGTATTCCAATTTTCTGTGAATGATAGGTCCCAGAGAGCTGAAACAGGGTATAAAACCTTAGGAACTGCCTGATTTACCCATGTGGCAAATTTGGTAAAGATTGGTCCAGTCATCTGGCCATGCATAAAGCACAGTCAACAGAAATTCATTTAAGAATGTATAAAGATATGTGTGTGTGTATGTATGTGTGTGTGTGTATATATATATATATATATATATATATGTGTGTGTGTGTATATATTATATATATATATGTGTATGTGTGTGTATATATATATGTACACTATATGGACAAAAGTTTTTGGACACTGCATGTTTTTCAGCAAATATGCAAATACTGAGTTTGCTGAACAGTATGCTGGGAAGGGCATGGGTAAAATGAAAAGCTGCTCATTTTGTAATAACTATTCATTCATCCGATCATGGGACGAACTGGAGCGACGGGTACGACACTACCACCCATGCCCATCTTCAGAACAATCTCTTCTCACAGCCTTGCAGTTATTCCTGCCCAGACAGACAGAGAACTTGTGGAAAGTATTCCTCGACGTGTTGGCGCTGCAATACAAGCAAAAGGAGGGCCGACCGTTACTAAATGCAAGGTAACGCTGTAAACAAGGAGGGCCGACCGTTACTAAATACAGGGTAACGCTGTAATACAAGGAGGGCCGACACATTACTAAATACAAGGTAACGCTGTAAACAAGGAGGGCCGACCGTTACTAAATACAAGGTAACGCTGTAATACAAGGAGGGCCGATGCGTTACTAAATACAAGGTAACGCTGTAATACAAGGAGGGCCGATGCGTTACTAAATACAAGGTAACGCTGTAATACAAGGAGGGCCGATGCGTTACTAAATACAAGGTAATGCTGTAATACAAGGAGGGCCGATGCGTTACTAAATACAAGGTAATGCTGTAATACAAGGAGGGCCGATGCGTTACTAAATACAAGGTAACGCTGTAATACAAGGAGGGCCGACACGTTACTAAATACAAGGTAACGCTGTAATACAAGGAGGGCCGACACTGTTACTAAATACAAGGTAACGCTATAATACAAGGAGGGCCGACACGTCACTAAATACAAGGTAACGCTGTAATACAAGGAGGGCCGATGCATTACTAAATACAAGGTAACGCTATAATACAAGGAGGGCCGACACGTCACTAAATACAAGGTAATGCTGTAATACAAGGAGGGCCGATTCGTTACTAAATACAAGGTAACGTTGTAATACAAGGAGGACCGACACATTACTAAATACAAGGTAACGCTGTAATACAAGGAGGGCCGACACATTACTAAATACAAGGTAACGCTGTAATACAAGGAGGGCCGACACATTACTAAATACAAGGTAACGCTGTAATACAAGGAGGACTGATATATTACTAAATACAAGGTAACGCTGTAATACAAGTGGGGCCGACACATTACTATATACAAGGTAACGCTGTAATACAAGGAGGGCCGACACTGTTACTAAATACAAGGTAACGCTATAATACAAGGAGGGCCGACACATTACTAAATACAAGGTAATGCTGTAATACAAGGAGGGCCGATTCGTTACTAAATACAAGGTAACGCTGTAATACAAGGAGGGCCGACACGTTACTAAATACAAGGTAACACTGTAATACAAGGAGGGCTGACACATTACTAAATACAAGGTAATGCTGTAATACAAGGAGGGCCGACACGTCACTAAATACAAGGTAACGCTGTAATACAAGGAGGACTGATATGTTACTAAATACAAGGTAACGCTGTAATACAAGGAGGGCCGACACTGTTACTAAATACAAGGTAACGCTATAATACAAGGAGGGCCGACACGTCACTAAATACAAGGTAACGCTGTAATACAAGGAGGGCCGATGCATTACTAAATACAAGGTAACGCTATAATACAAGGAGGGCCGACACGTCACTAAATACAAGGTAATGCTGTAATACAAGGAGGGCCGATTCGTTACTAAATACAAGGTAACGCTGTAATACAAGGAGGGCCGACACTGTTACTAAATACAAGGTAACGCTATAATACAAGGAGGGCCGACACGTCACTAAATACAAGGTAACGCTGTAATAAAAGGAGGGCCGACACGTCACTAAATACAAGGTAACGCTATAATACAAGGAGGGCCGATACATTACTAAATACAAGGTAACGCTGTAATAAAGGAGGGACGACACGTTACTAAAAGCAAAGTAACGCTGTAATACAGGGAGGGACAACACGTTACTAAATACAAGGTAACACTGTAATACAGGAGGGCCGACACGTCACTAAATACAAGGTAACGCTGTAATACAAGGAGGGCCGACAAGTCACTAAATACATGGTAACGCTGTAATACAAGGAGGGCCGACACGTTACTAAATACAAGGTAACGCTGTAATACAAGGAGGGCCGACACGTCACTGAATACAAGGAAACGCTGTAATACAAGGAGGGCCGACATGTCACTAAAAGCAAGGTAACGCTGTAATACAAGGAGGGCCGACATGTCACTAAATACAAGGTAACGCAGTAATACAAGGAGGGCCGACACGTCACTAAATACAAGGTAACGCTGTAATACAAGGAGGGCTGACACGTCACTAAATACAAAGTAACGCTGTAATACAAGGAGGGCCGACACGTCACTAAATACAAGGTAACGCTGTAATACAAGGAGGGCCGACACATTACTAAATACAAGGTAATGCTGTAATACAAGTAGGGCCGACACGTCACTAAATACAAGGTAACGCTCTAATAAAACAAGGGGCGACACGTTACTAAATACAAGGTAACGCTGTAATACAAGGAGGGCCGACAAGTTACTAAATACAAGGTAATGCTGTAAAACAAAGAGGGCCGACACTGTTACTAAATACAAGGTAATGCTGTAATACAAGGAGGGTCGACACATTACTAAATACAAGGTAACGCTGTAATACAAGGAGGGTCGACATTACTAAATACAAGGTAACGCTGTAATACAAGGAGGGCCGACACGTTACTAAATACAAGGTAACGCTGTAATACAAGGAGGGCCGACACATTACTATATACAAGGTAAGGTTGTAATACAAGGAGGGCCGACACGTTACTAAATACAAGGTAATGCTGTAATACAAGAATGGCCGACACGTCACTAAATACCAGGTAACGCTGTAATACAAGGAGGGCTGATACGTTACTAAAACAAGGTAACGCTGTGATACAAAGAGGGCCGACTAGTTACTAAATACAAGGTAACGTTGTAATAGAAGGAGGGCCGACGCATTACTATATACAAGGTAACGCTGTAATAGAAGGAGGGCCGACACGTCACTAAATACAAGCTAACGCTCTAATAAAACAAGGGCCAACACGTTACTAAATACAAGGTAACGCTGTAACACAAGGAGGGCCGACGCATTACTATATACAAGGTAACGCTGTAATAGAAGGAGGGCCGACACGTTGCTAAATACAAGGTAACGCTGTAATAGAAGGAGGGCCAACACGTCACTAAATACAAGGTAACGCTCTAATAAAACAAGGGCCGACACGTTACTAAATACAAGGTAACGCTGTAATAGAAGGAGGGCCGACACGTCACTAAATACAAGGTAACGCTGTAATACAAGGAGGGCCGACACATTACTATATACAAGGTAACGCTGTAATACAAGGAGGGCCGACACGTTACTAAATACAAGGTAACGCTGTAACACAAGTGGGGCCGACACATTACTATATACAAGGTAATGCTGTAATACAAGGAGGGCCTCCACGTTACTAAATACAAGGTAACGCTGTAATACAAGGAGGGCCGACACGTTACTAAATACAAGGTAATGCTGTAATACAAGGAGGGCCGACACGTTACTAAATACAAGGTAACGCTGTAATACAAGGAGGGCTGATACGTTACTAAAACAAGGTAACGCTGTGATACAAAGAGGGCCGACTAGTTACTAAATACAAGGTAACGTTGTAATACAAGGAGGGGCGACAAGTTACTAAATACAAGGTAACGCTGTGATACAAGGAGGGCCGACACGTCACTAAATACAAGGTAACGCAGTAATACAAGGAGGGCCGACACGTCACTAAATACAAGGTAATGCTGTAATACAAGGAGGGCCGCCACGTCACTAAATACAAGGTAACGCTGTATTACAAGGAGGGCCGACACGTCACTAAATACAAGGTAACGCTGTAATACAAGGAGGGCCGACACATTACTAAATACAAGGTAATGCTGTAATACAAGGAGGGCCGACACGTCACTAAATACAAGGCAACGCTGTAATACAAGGAGGGCCGACATGTCACTAAATACAAGGTAACGCAGTAATACAAGGAGGGCCGACACGTCACTAAATACAAGGTAACGCTGTAATACAAGGAGGGCTGACACGTCACTAAATACAAAGTAACGCTGTAATACAAGGAGGGCCGACACGTCACTAAATACAAGGTAACGCTGTAATACAAGGAGGGCCGACACATTACTAAATACAAGGTAATGCTGTAATACAAGGAGGGCCGACACGTCACTAAATACAAGGCAACGCTGTAATACAAGGAGGGCCGACACGTCACTAAATACAAGGTAACGCTGTAATACAAGGAGGGCCGACACGTCCCTAAATACAAGGTAATGCTATAATACAAGGAGGGCCGACACGTCACTAAATACAAGGCAACGCTGTAATACAAGGAGGGCCGACATGTCACTAAATACAAGGTAACGCAGTAATACAAGGAGGGCCGACACGTTACTAAATACAAGGTAACGCTGTAATACAAGGAGGGCCGACACATTACTAAATACAAGGTAACGCTGTAATACAAGGAGGGCCGACACGTCCCTAAATACAAGGTAATGCTATAATACAAGGAGGGCCGACACATTACTAAATAGAATAATAAAGCACTTTTTCTGAAAAACATGCAGCATCCAAATCCTTTTGTCCATATAGTGCACACGTGTGTTTGTGTTTTAATGTAACAGAGGAAGAATGACACAGTCAGAGGCTTTACCTTTGTTCCATCTGCTTTAATACTAGTCTTGTCATCTAAATAAAAAGACATAATACACTCTGTTATAATATATTTGTATATTTGATAACATCAAATCAGAAGTAAAATCTGCAGTGTATATTATTAATTGTATATAATGCCCCCAAAACTAGAAATGCTATTATTTGAAAAGACAAACAAACTGTGTTTTGTACTGTTAGGCCGCCTGCAGACGGTTGGATCGGATCCGGCGGCGAGAATTCTCGCCGCAGGACCCGACCCCAGCACCTGCAGGCAGGAGCGCGTACTCACCCGCGCCCGGCGGCCCTGGCTCCTTCATGTGCCTGCTGCCGGGCAGCTGGCGCATGCGCAGACCGGAGCCACCGGCCGGGTGAGTGACGTTTCTGTAAGAGGCTCTGCGAGCCCCGCACAGAAATAGGACATGCCGCGGTTTGTTTGCCGCGCGACATTTGCCGCGGCCAAACCGCGGCCGTTTGCATAGGAGTGCGTATTGTAATGCACTCCTATGCAGGCTTTGAGCGGCGGAAATCCTGCGGGAAATCCCGCCGCGGGATTTCCGCCCGTCTGCAGGCCGCCTAAATCTTCAGTCATCACTGCTAATACTGTCAATCTGCCATTCCTACGGTAGGCACGGAAACTGTAAAGCAGAGATTGCACCTGGGGGATTCTAAGGGTTTTTTTACTATTGTGCTCAATGAGCATTGATCAGTGTTCATTGGTTTTACGTTTGCGTGTTGCAAATATCAAGCAGCGGTTCCTATGAATCAGTTAACATTATTGTCGGCAGCATATCTGCTGTCTACACAAGGGGACGTGTCGGCAACAAATTATCATTTTGTGCTCACATAAAAGATAAAGAATTGTAAACCCTTCCCCCCCCCCCCCAAAAAAAACCATTAATTTGCCATTCATCAAATAACAAAAGAAAACAGTAGTGACATTGTGCAGTATAATGATAGCAAGAATAGAATATCCATCAGTTGCACAAACCCTGTTTCCCCCAACATAAGACCTCTTCTGAAAATAAGCCCTACCCTGATTTTCCAGAATGGCTTGAAATATAAGCCGTTCCCACAAAATAAGCCCTAGTCGCATTAAATAAAAAAAATACTTACCTAGCAGGCTTGTTCCAGGTCCTTCTGCTGCTATCCAGAGCTCTGCCGTGTGTCCCATAATCCTCGTTTGCCCATAAAAGATCACTTCCTGGTTATGGGATTCATAAATCCCACCTCCAGTAAACGATGGCTCTGATTGGTACATTGAGCGCTACATTGATTGGTTGAGCAGAGCTGGACGAACCAATCAGAGCCATCGAGCTGTGGAGGCGGGATCTCTGAATAAGCAAATTAATGCCGCAGCTCGGCGTGTCAGAGCCCTGAAAGGCAGTGGGAGGGCCTGGGCCGAGCCTGCTAGATAAGTATAATAAGACATCGAAAATAAGACCTAGTGCCTTTTTGGGGGCAGAAATTAATATAATACAGGGTCTTATTTTTGGGAAAACACAGTATTAGAGCAATAAACACAAACTTAGGTAAGGAGTAGTTCTACCATTTTTGATTGCCATGAACACGTATATGATATAGAAGTTATAGTAAACACAATATGAACATTAACCACTTGCACGGTCTTGCTGTGTGCCAGTAGCTACACAAAATGTGTTTACGGACAATTACACAATAAGTTGTAGCAACCTCCTGCCACAACTACAAACTCTGGTAGGATCAGGAGTAGAGATGAGCGAGCGTACTCGTTAAGGCAAAATACTCGAGCGAGTATTGCCATTTTCGAGTACATGCCTGCTCGTGAGAAAAGATTCGGGGGCCGGCAGGGGGTGAGCGGTGAGTTGTGGGAGTGAGCAAGGTGAAGCGGGGGGTGGGGGGGAGAGAGAGAGATCTCCCCCTCCCCCGTTCCTCCCCGCTCTCCCTGCCGCCCCCCGAATCTTTTATGGTTGGTGAGTTAGGGAAGACAAAGAAGTCCATTTTATGTGAACAGCCAGGTCAGTGAAAACAATCTAGCTCTTAGGTATAAAGAAAAAAATATATAGTTCATCCTAAAAGTGATTTGCGGGCAGTCCAGCATGTTTGCCCTAAAAAGGCAAAGACATGATACAGTTCTCAAAGCACAAGGAATGATTGATGGATCATTCATGTATATCAAAGTGGGGCAGTCAATTATGGAACAGTCACGGACAAGAAAACACTCATCTAAACTTCATATCGTTGTAACAGACCAGAAAGGAGGCACCTTCCTTAAATGAAGAACATCATGTTTCTTTCCATAGGATCGCTAGATCAGTTGTAGGCAGGGCATTTATGAACATCCATTGTGCAACTCGGCAACCAACCAAAATTCTGCTTTCATGATTCAAACAGCGCCGTTTCCCACTGTGTAATGTTTTTACATTCATCTTTATAATTCAAATAGACTACCATAACTATATTAAAATAATCCATGTTTTCTTATGGGAATTCAAAGAAAGCACAAAAATTCTAACAGTTTGGGAAACCCATTTATTTGCCACTTTTGATTAGCGTTACCACATGCAGTTTTAGAACGATTCTATGAATCCGTGTCGGAAACTTTCCAACATACTTTTGTGCTTCATCAGACATGGAATAAAAAGAAAACAATTTGGAGTAAGGAAACATTAAAACGTTGTGCAGAAAGCTGGCAAACAATCCGGTAACTTCATGTCAGCAAGACCTTATTTCATTGATATGTAATCCAGCGTGTGAACACAAAACAATTTAAATTACATAAAACTACATTTATTTTCTTAGAAACATCTGTAGGCAAAACTTGTACGGAGGAGATTTGCTTAACATCTTCATACCCAACAGAGGAGAATCTTAAATATGAGGTCTTATCTATTGTCCCATGTATTTCGTTTTAGTTTCATAAGATGTACTGTATGCATAGTATATTGGAGACACACATAACCGCAGGGTGTGCGCTTTATGGCAGCTGAAACGAATGGGAGTCAATTGTAAAAGAAATATTATAGGCTATTACAGTCTCTAAGAGGTGGCAAAGTACAGCGCCCTCTTCTAGAGACCAGAGAGTGACAGGGGGCATGCATACAGAGCTGCATCTGTGTAAATAGTGTTGATATCCTGCCTTCTCTAGGACTACAGTTGTAGAATTGAACCGCCATTAAGCCCTCCACTCTCTACCAATAATAAGATGACACATTCTGTTCCAATCTACACAGCAAAGTTACAAGGGAGCTACAGAAAGAAAGAAGTGTGTCTGCCAGAGAAAACTATAATATTTCATTTTTTTATCTACAGAATTATATAATAAGTTAAAGCGTGCCCAACTTGTCAGATGACTTTTCAGAATAAGCTGCCATCTGTGTACATGAGGAATAACCCTATTATATCATTTGTATTCTGCATTTGTCCCCATTTTCTCCCTCTGCAGGGTGTACATTTTATTCTCAGTTTTCTCCGAACTGGTGAGAGAGGCCTGGCTATTGTATTGTGTTCTATAGACTGTACAGAGAACTGCAAATTCTGCTCTGTACCTGTCTGTTATACATGATGATTTTTAATCTGTGTGTAAGTTACAATGTACAGCAGGACTGATCAGTGGAGATGTGAATAAAGAGCAGGAGATAAGTCATTATTAGCTCTAGCAGCAGGTCTGTGTGTCAGTGTGTCTCCCTGCTCCCCTTTGTTCTGCTTTAATTTTGTGTTCTACCATCCTGTCAACTGAAGTAACACACTTGACAGTAGGCAGTGGACAGCAAGTTAGGAGGTAGGGAGAACCCTAGTTGACAGCGCTTTAGAGAGATTTTTTGGCACAAAAACATGTACACATTGGTGGGGGGGGGAGGGGATAGGCTGAGCTGGATGGACATATGTCTTTTTTTCGGCCTTACATACTATGTTACTAAAGTAAATAGCAGTTTTGCTAATTATCACACAGGCTATCATTTAGGCAAGAAAATTTGTGATCATTTAAAAATAATGCACTTGGCACTTGCTCAAACAGCGGGGAATGGAGAAATTTGCAATTCCCATTGTCACCCATTGGACACCTGCAATGTGTTTGCAGGACCCAATGAGTTACTATGGCACCTGGGTCTGGCTGAGCTTCATAGGCTTTATAATACAATGCTATATTGAAGTATAAGAATGGAAAAAGGTGGTGATATTTAAGTCCCCTTATGGGACAAAAATAAAAAGTTAAGACAGTATAAAAAACATAGTAAAAAAATAATTTAAAAAAATCAAAACCCCAATTTTCCCCTTTTACTACGTAAAAAAAAAATCACAAAACTGGTATTGCCGATTTTATATGCTGCTGGTGCGTATTGCCACATTTATAATAACCCAGAGAAAAATATTAGCACATTATTTAACTTGCATGGTGCATGCCATGAAAAGAAAATACTAAAAACATGGCAGAAATAGCTAATTTTGCCTATGTTCCCTTGCAAGAAACATAATAGAAAGCAATCAAAACGTTGCATGAATGAAAAAATGTTACAATTAAAAAGTACAATTACTTATTACTGCGTCTTCATGGACGCGCCTCAACCTGAATGGGCTCCTCTGGAGTAATTGAGCAGTAGTCAGAAGAGGCATCTGGAAGATAGGTACCAGACAAAGTAGACCAAGAGGTCCCTGGTCTTCACTCTTTAAGCCCTTTTTTTGAGGGATCTGGTCTTCACTGCAGGGAAGCTCTTGGACATTACCCCAGAAGCAGTCTCAGTGCAGTGACAGTTGACCTGGACAGGTCACAAATGTACCAGTGCACGGTAACAAGGGATCAGACTAGGGGTCAGATAACAGGATAAGATTGGATCAAGCAGCATTCGGGAAAGGGTCAAACCTAGAAACAAGCAGCATACAGTTACACCTTCACTGGAGCACTATTGACCTAGTGTAGGTGGACCGATGGCAGTAGGAGTTATGCAGTGCTGGCCACACAGTGGACAAGAAAGTAAAGAGCGTTGGTGAACCCCAGAAGTGGCAGAAGGAGCTGAGATGAGACAACAGTGGTCGCAGCCGGCGGCCTTTATTAATTTCCAATTGGTTATATAGGGAAAGTTATTTCAGTAGTGGTTAAACACATAAAATTTACTTGCCTCAGTCCCTGTCACTAATGCTTATAATCTAAATTCACATGTATTAGGGCCTCATAGGGAGAACAAACTCCATGTAGACTCAAATCCAGGACCCAGGTCATTCAAGGCAACAGTACTAACCACTGAGCCACCTTAAAGGGTTGTGTGAAATTAGTAAGAAAAAGTCGTTGTTTTTTTGTCCAAGAACATTCTGGTCTGTAGGTTATGTCTGTTATTGCTGAGCCTATTTTACTAGACACAACCCCTTAACAAGAGTCATACTATTGCTGGACCATTTTTGCTAATCAAATGCAAACCCTTTAACACTGATGTTACCAGAGCATTAACGGTTAATCTAAGACTATCCAAATAATTTCTGTTACTGGGTCTAGCAGCCAAAATGGTCCCTCAAAGTCAAACTATCTACCAAAGATCACTGAAAGAACAGCAAAAAATAAAACTGAACTGGTCTCCAAAGAACGTATTTAAAGCTAAACCTGATTTAGATTCTGTATAATCACTATGAGAAATCTGCTTGTTACATTGCAGGAACTCACTCATACCCATTTTCATCATAGTGGACCAAGAGCTGAATCAAATCAATGAAGATTGGAAACTTTGGAGTCGTTGAGGTTATTATCCCCCTCCACTCTTTCTTAGGGTGCATTCACACGAACGTATATCGGCTCGGGTTTCACGCCGAGCCGATATACGTTGTCCTCATGTGCAGGGGGGGGGGGAGGCTGGAAGAGCCCAGGAGCAGGAACTGAGTTCCCGCCCCCTCTCTGCCTCCTCTCCGCCCCTCTGCACTATTTGCAATGAGAGGAGGCGTAACAGGGGCGGGGCTAAGTTGCGGGAATTAGCCCCGCCCCCGTTCCACCTCTCCCCATTGCAAATAGTGCAGAAGGGTGGAGAGGAGGCAGAGAGGGGGCGGGAGCTGAGTTTCTGCTGCTGGGCTCTTCCAGCCTCCCCCCCCTGCACATGAGGACAACGTATATCGGCTCGGCGTGAAACCCGAGCCGATATACGTTCGTGTGAATGCACCCTTAGTCAGACCTCATCTGGAATACTGTGTCCAGTTCTGGGCACCCCACTTTAAAAAAGACAGACAAACTGGAGCAAGTTCAGAGAAGAGATACCAAGATGGTGAGCAGTCTGCAAATCATGTCCTATGAGGAACGGTTAAAGGATCTGGGAATGTTTAGCTTGCAAAAAAGAAGGCTGAGAGGAGACTTAATAGCGGTCTACAAATATCTGAAGGGCTGTCACAGTGCAGAGGGATCAGCCCTATTCTCATCTGCACAAGGAAAGACAAGAAGCAATGGGATGAAACTGAAAGGAGACAGAAATTAGATATTAGACTGTGAGGGTGATCAATGAGTGGAACAGGTTACCACGGGAGGTGGTGAGTTCTCCGTCAATGGAAGTCTTCAAACAGAGGCTGGACAAATATCTGTCTGGAATGATTTAGTGATCCTGCACTGAGCAGGGGGTTGGACCCGATGACCCTGGAGGTCCCTTCCAACTCTACCAATCTGTGATTCTTGAACGTGACCATCATACAATAACAATAAATTATTTAGCAATGTTAATACAGTCTTTGTTTACACTCCTAACATCAATTTAAGATGATTGTTACTATTTTTCCAGCCAAATGTTGCTTCTATAGATGAAGTCTTTCAGGTTTACTCTTATGGAAAAAAATTCCGAAGAAGATATTTTTTAAAGGGTCAGCACTAGAGATGAGCGAACGTACTCGGATAGGCACTACTCGTCCGAGTAATGTGTCTTATCCGAGTACCGCTGTACTCGTCTTGAAAGATTCGGGACGCGCTGCGGAGCGGGGAGCTGCAGGGGAGAGCGGGGAGGAACGGAGGAGAGATCTTTCTCTCCTTCTCTCCCGGCCGCTCTGCCCCGCTCCCCGCTGCGACTCACCTGTCAGCAGCGGAGCGCCCCGAATCTTAGAGCACGAGCACAGCGGTACTCGGATAATGCACATTACTCGGACAAGTAGTGCCTATCCGAGTACGTTCGCTCATCTCTAGTCAGCACATGATCTGCCTGTTTCAAAAAAAGTTCTGTATTTAAACTGAAGCGCCTCGTTTAACTATTATCAAAACAATGTGAAAATGTTCCACTATATTACTGATTATATGTGACATTCTAGTAACCATATGAGCAAACACATTAATTCAAAATTACGATTTACAGACATTTGGAAGAGATGTGGAAAGCAGTTCATTTCTGGGAAAGATTCAAGTTATCATTTGAAGGAACATTATGTTTGGGTACATCGAAAAATGTCATCTTCAGTAAATCTACAAGAAAGCAGTTTGAAAAAGTTTTGGATGAAAATTCAAAACAAATGTATCCAACCGGAGTCACAATTTATGGTAGAGACTCGAATGATGTAAAAGAATATCCTTGGGAAATGAGCTAAAAAGGCTGCAAACAGGAAGATACAACCATACATAGCTGCATACACTGTATACAATATATACATATATATATACATGCATACATACACACATTATATGTATATATATATATTTTTTTTTCTTTCACAGCGAGGTTTTTTTAATTTTATTTAAGGTTTCGTCAGAAACCTGTGATTTTGCAGGTATTTGCGGCCGTGAAAATCACGCCTGCAAAAACTGGTGAGGCAAAACAATCGGTTTCAATGGTTTTGTTTTGACTAGTGGGATTCTCACGCTTTACTACGTGTGAGAAAAGATAGGACAGGACCTACGTTCTTTCTTTTTCTTTTTACTCGCATGCAATAGCATAAGATTTGAACAGTAAAAAAATGCAAATTTCGACTGGTTCATGCGCTAATACAGTCCGTAGCAGCGAGCATATTTGTGCATGAGTCAGTCTAAGAGCTTATTTAGACGACCGTATATTGGCTCGGTTTTCCCGCCGAGCCGATATACGGTGTCCTTGTCTGCAGGGGATGGGGTGGAAGAGCCAGGAGCAGGAACTGAGCTCCCGCCCCTGTCTCGCCCCCTCCTATTGCAAATAGTGGCGAGGGGGGGAGAGGGGGCGGGAACTCAGTTCCTGCTCCTGGCTCTTCCATCCTCCCTCCCCCCCTCCCTGCAGACAAGGACACCGTATATCGGCTCGGCGTTAAAAACCGAGCCGATGTACGCTCGTCTGAAATAGCCTTAAAGCCGCAGATTTAAAAAAACAAGGGAAGGGTGTGACTCGGTGGACAATGCAGTAAAAAGATGACAGCTTATTAGGCTTTAAATAGCCATTCTCTTCCACGAAAAGGGAGTTTCACGCTCGTATATGTACTGGCAGTGCAAGCGCAACATTTACAGTACAATGCGCAGACACGCGTGTAACAGCCTGATTATTACCACCTCCAAAGCTTGTTCATGTTCAAATACGCTCTATTGCGGTGAGGGTATTTGCGCATACGTTTGCCTGTCGAAGCCCTAAGGCTACATGCACACAAGCGAGAATCTCACTCTGCAAGACACTGATAACTTGCGCGAATATTAACTCCATTATTTTGAATGGAGTTATTTCCATGAGTGATATTGTCCCGGACAGTGATGCTGCGAGGTTAAAAATCACTGCCTGTCCTATTTATTTGTGTTCCCTGAGGAACGCCTCGCACATTGATTTCAATGGGACCTTTAAAAATATCACACGTGCTCGCATGCCGTGCGATGTGAGGTTTCCCACATGGGAAACCCTTGCGATCCTCTGATGAGCGTGAAACATGCTTGAGGATAGCAATTTCACAGAAGCGATATGAGGCATATTTGAATGAAATCCAAGCTAAAAAACGCACGTCGACGAGCGCGATATCGGGCCAAGTTTATCAGCCTGATATCACGCTCAGCCTTGTGAATGTAGTCTAAATGTGCAGCGATATTTGACATTATGTCAACACAATCCAGAATCTATAAGGAATATTTCCATCAGATTATTACATCCATGCTATTCTAAAATCAAACACCCAGTACTTAGAAAGTGTACTTTATAATATGGCCACTGAGTGTATAATCCCCATTGTAATCTATACCCTATTACCCTAAACTATTACATCTGTGTTAGACGAAAACAAGAGAACGCGGAGGGGAAAGAGCACTTTTTTGCAATTTATTCAGTGTCATTTGTTGAAATACAGATCCGAAGACCGCTTACAAAAAGGGGGGGAATATGTTAAGATCATGTGGGCAAACTTAGCACGGGGGCCCACACGATCGTGACCAATGGATACGCACGGGTACACACATAGATTTCGGACAACTGACCCTGTGCTACCAGGAAAATGACATGGCCCAACCTAAGTGGGGACATCACCCCAATAAAGGGTGGCCCAGCGGTCTTCGGATCTGGGCCCTAGCTGATCCTAGGAACCACGCACCAGAACAGGACAAACACATGCCACACGACAGGGACAGAACACAGAGCCAGAAAACACAGCATACAGCAGCCAAAATACATAGTAACATAGTATGTAAGGCCGAATGAAGACAATGTCCATCTAGTCCAGCCTGTTTATCCTCCTATGTTGCAGATAGTAGCTATGTATAAATACCAGGTATTAGTTGACATTTTGATCAAAACATGGAAGCTAGCGGGCCACTTCACGGCTCCTGGCTATACTGCTAGTCCCTACACTAACCAGGAGTCCAGCAGCACCAGGCACAAGTCATACCACAACACACTGGGGTTAGCATGCCAACCCCCCAACTACATTGAACAGGACAATTCACCCCTCATGTCTAGCCACCTGCTCAGACATACAGAACTTGACACTGTTCACACCATATACCCCCTAAAGGGCTATCCACACCTAATGTCTGGCCACATGCCAAACACTGGACACCAGTCACACAGCAAGCTGCAACACAGAAGTAACATGACTATTCACCCTGGATGCCAGACAGACACTAACAGGAGCTGGGTTTGTATGTGAGCAAGGACCCGGGGGATTGGCTAGCAAGAGATCACCACACCCAGCTAGCAAATCATTCAGTACCTGTGGAGCTGTGCTGCTAGTAGCCATAGCACTACAGTTCTCAGCAGCACAACAAATGCATTTTAATCACATTTGCAGTCTTATTCTTAATTAAAAGGGTTTTCCAAGTTATTGTTTAATACAGTTTTGGGCTCCCCATGCCCAAAACGATATAAAATCAATATACACTAATTGTAGCACCAGACCGCATTTTCGACGCTCTGACACCGCTGCATCTGACTGGTGACGTCATTGGGGCAGAAGAACCCGTGACTTCCCATAAACCAGTGAGATGTCACCCTTGATGTTCTTGTGGCCTCCTATTGCCTGTAGAGGTCACATGTGTACACAACCCGTGTGATCGCTGCAGAGCAAGTAAACAAGGCACCGGGAAACGGTAGCAGAGAGCGGGTTTTTTGTAATCTTTTCCTTGCCCCCTGACACTAATGTTTCTACATACTGGAAAACCCCTTTAACAATAACAAACTTTGAAGAGTCAGAACTGAAGTAATATTGTCCATATCATTGTTACATACCTTAACAGCAGAAATGACATTGCAATTAATGAGATTCTATGTGGGAGACAAAAAGGTACATTGTGTCATTTTGTTCTCATTTGACCCGTGATACCTTTTCTGTTCTATTTCCTTTATTCCACCTGAATATAAAGAGTCAATTACATTTTATGAGGTCCATTGATGCAGCCTTTATCTCTTTACATATATTATATCTATATATATATATATCTATATATATATATATATATATATATATATATATATATATATATATATATATATATATATATATATATATATAAATAGCTATGAATAGATGAATTGCGTATGGCCGTGTATGCGTGTGGTTTTCCGCGCAGATGTACATTTAAGGATAGCATATTGTCTGCGCAAAAGACTGACCGCAAGCAGGGAATCGCATTAGAAAGTAGCCCTACCCCCTGGAAACACCCTTCTATCACTTTAGTCGACTGCCCAGGCGACATTCACTTGTGCTGTTGTGGTAACAGCTACTTTGAGAGCCTTTAAGACAGGATGCTGCTCTTTTTGGCTTGGCTGGTTTATACTACTTATTTTTGGAAGTAGTAGAAACCACTTAAAAAAACCAACACTTCTTTTTGTGGAGGAAGAGCCCAGAAGAACAAGCGGAGGTTGCAGACAGCAGGCTGGATGGTGTGTCGCTCCCCAAACTGTCCTGCATTGTCTCCCCACAAATTCCTCCATTCTTTATTCCATTTGTATCAGGTCTCCTAGCAACGTGCGTCCGAATCTGTGTCCCTACCCTATGTAATTGTGTACGCACCATGGATGGAACGCATCTATAGAGATCAGTAGAGCTCGTACGTGCGGAATCCACGGTGAAATAGAGTATGCTTCGATTTTTTTCTTCTGCTTGTAGAATCCACAATTCCTGTCGCAAGTGTGAGCGAAACGGTGAAAATCAATGTATTTTAATGTCCGTGTATTACCATGTATCATCCACAATTCACATCCGTTTGTGCAAGACCGGCCTAGGGCCACCTTCACACATCTGTTATTTACCGAAATTACCTTGGCGTTTTGAACGCCGCAGTAATCGCAGTATAACGCTCCCATTGATTTCAATGGGGTCTCACAGGCATGTGCTCTTAAATGCGGCACTTTCTAACGCCATGATTTTTGAGCACTGTCTGCTCTATTTTGCCACGTTTAACGCATCTCATCACCTATCACAATTATGGGGAGGCGCTAAAACCCACTGTCGGTGGCAGTAACCTGCGTCTGAAAACAGTGGTAAAATCGCAGCAAAACGCTGCGATCAAAATCGTCGCTGCATTTAGCTGACGGCATGTGTGAAAGTGGCCTAAATGTTAGATCTCATGTCTGAAAGCATCCAGAAATATGCTGAAAACCTCTACATGAATTAATGGTGAGAAATATATAAATAATGCAAAAATTGTACAAAAAGACATCAAAGCTAAACATTTGCAAAGTTACGTAAAGCGGTTTTCCAGGGAAAATACCATTGATGTCTTATCCTCAGGATAAGCCATCAATAGTTGATTGACGGTGAGCCCGACTGATCAGCTGATTGGGTACCCACTGTCAGCGCCCGATACACAGGGGTCGGAGCTGAAGCGACTGCTCCGACCCCTGTGTAGTGGCAAGTGCTTGTAACTACAGGAGCAGTTGTCATTGATTTTCAATGAGAGCTGTGTCTGCAATTATGAGTGCCAGCTACTACACAGGGGTTGGAACAGCGGCTTCTGCTCTAACCCTTGTGGCACTGACAGCGAGCACCTGATCACCTGATGGCCCAGGGTCCCCAGCCAATCAACTCTTGATGACTTATCCTGAGGATAGGACATCAATTATTGGTGACAGTAACCAGTATTGATTCCTGGGACATCATTTAGTATCTTGTACATGCAATTCAGATGTCATTATAGGGGATTTTCACCAATCAAAAATGAGTATTCTAGGTATGTAAATACTGTACCTCATCATTGTCTGGAGCAGCAAGAAAACAGCAAGGATCAGGACTGTGGAGCATTCCCACATTATTAACTAACAGACCAAAATAAAATAGAAGGAATGTTACATTTTGCATAGATAATATTATACAGAAATATTAAAAATTCTAAATAAATTATAAATCAAAAGATTGAAGAATTATGCTGAGAAAAAATTAGTAAGCGCCCCCTATTTTTGGATTTGTGTAGCACTTTGGGACTAGTCATACTTTGCTTTTTCCATGTCCCAAAGTTCCATCGTAGGTTACATCTGAATCCCCGAAAACATAATTTGGATGGAACCCCAGGACAGAGCCATAGACTTTCATTGCTGAAATTGAGACCAATGTGTCTGACATGTTTTTCTCTTCAGGTATGAACGGAAAGTTGCTCAAACTGAGACCTTATTTTGGGGATTCGGGCATAACCCAGGATGGAACCCAAGGACTTAGTAAAAAGACAAAAAGTGTGAATGGCCTCTTAAAGGGTTTGCCCGGGTGTGACATGATTAGAAAAAAAAGGGATCCAAATCTGTTAAAACAATAAAGCAGCAGTACTTAGCCAACCTCTCCCAGGTGATCCCGCAGTGCAGCCCCGCAATCCTCCCAGTCATTGTTTAGGAAGAGCTACCATATAACTGCTGCAGCCAAAGAGATGCCACAGCGGTCACCTGCCATTGTCCTGGCATCACCACTCATATGCTGGGGGCCATGATGCCAGCTAACAGCTGTGGCCTCTATTTGGCTGCAGCGATTATGTGGTAGCTGTTCCTAAGCAGTAACTGGGAGGAATGCTGGGCTGGCTGCAGGTTTATGAGGGCCCTTGGGTGATAGAGCCTCAGTGGGCCCTATTAGGGTGTGTCATGACACACAACTGCATGTACAGTATGGCAGATATTGCTGAAGATTTCACCGACTTATTTAATAAGTGAAATCCAGTGAAAGGTCTGCAACAAATAGAGCGTGTTGCAGAGTGGATTATGTGGCATGGGGAACATGGCTTTAAAAAAAAAAAAAAAAACAACAACACTGCTCAGACAACCCCTTTAAGGACCTTGCCTATTTTGGCTGCACTTTAGTTAAGGACCTTAGGCGTGTTTTTTCTTCACGTGACCACTGAAGTCTGTGATTAGCTAAGCTGTTATGTGTGCAATGAGCGGAATGTGACAATTGCAGCAGCTTCTTCCGGGACTGGAGTGGCAAGTACTAGGGATTTTGTGATGGGAATGGGGGACGGGTGGCATCTGAACAGTGATTATGGCATATTTTATTTCAAGGCATTTCCAGCTCATACAATATTTTTTCAGTAACCTTATTATATGACAGTCTGAACTGATAAGTGATCTAGTCGGTCTGCACAGTGACAGTGCTATAACTCTGTAGAGCCTTAAAGGGGCACCAGCATCACTTGTAGTGCAGGTTTATTTGTGCGTGATACACTATACCAACCTGCTGTAGGCTCAGTGGCAGCTCTGACGTCAGCGCAGTGGCTTCACTTTAGTGCTGCTGAGCTGCTGTGGGTTAGATGATGCCTGCGCTCTTGCAGGAACTGAATGGCATGACCAGGCCTCCAGGAATCTGGTGAGAGATATCGGGGGCTGAAGCTACTCGAGCAACTGCAAGGCTTGCTGCCAGATTTGTGTAGGCCAGAAAGCTATAATACGGCAATGACAGTTAGTCAGGAGGAAAAGTGGGCCCCTCAGTTGCAGTTGGCCCAGGCACCTGCACGTGTTTACTGGGTAATGACGTCATTCCTGGCTGTAGCACTGGATCGCTAGGGAAGAGGACAGGTAAGTACTGCTACTTTTATTGTTTTAACAGATTTGGATCCATTTTTTTTAATTGTATCACACACTTGGAAAACACCTTGAAATGCTATTTGCACTTTTACAATTTTTTTCTGCTCCATAAAATAGTCTTAATGTAATAAATAAATACTATAAATACAATATATACCTATTCCTCCCTTCCCTCTGCTCCTTGCTTGGCCATTGTACAGACATCTCTGGTCAATGCTATTCGCACACGGAATATTGTTTACTCCTAAGGAGACTTCTGAGCGGCAATGTCTCAGTAAAATCACAGTTCAGACAGCTTTTCTCAACTCCCGTCCTCAAGCACCCCCAAAAAGTCATGTTCCCTTAAATCTTGAGATGTTGGAGGTACTTGAGAACTGAAGTTGAGACACAATGGGCTAGAGCATTGAGAGAAAAGTGAGAGCGCCTGCTTTACAGGGAATGCCTTGCAGGAAGCGGGTTGTGAAGCAATACAGACTAACTTGAGTCACTCCAGGATCACACTCTTCTATAAAGTCATTTTTTTCATGACAAAGGTGAACATTCACTTTTATATTTACTTATATTTCATGGCTACGGACTTCTTTGACATTGAAATAATGAATTTCACACATTAGTGGCCACCTTGAATCAAAAAGTATCGGGGTGCGATCTCCAGTTTCAGATCTCAATAGACAGTTTGTAACCTGCTCCTAGATTTAGACTTTTCCCAGTAACCAGATTGATCCGATGTTCACAACGTGAACATAAAAGGTTTGGAAAAATGGTTTTCTGTCTCTCTCTGCCTCTTTCTGTCTCTCTGCTTCTGTCTGTCTTTCTGTGCCTCTCTCATTTTCTGCCCCTGCCTCTCTCTCTCTCGCTGTGTCTGCCTCTCTCTCTCACTCTGCTTCTCCTCCTGCCTTTGTCTGCCTCTCTGTCTGTTATGCCTCTCATTTCTTTCCGGCTTCCATGACACGATGGCTGTGATTGGTTCATCCAGCATTGCATTCATAGGATGAACCAATCGCGGCCATTGCCCGTTCTGCTTCAGCACTGCCCACTGTCCTTCAGCACCGCCCGCTCCTCTTCAGCACCACATGCTCCCCTTAGCATTGCCCGCTCCCCTTCAGCACCGCCTGCTCACACTCGCTTAGCAACGCCTCACTGTCCGCAGCTGCGTGCACATACACTTAGTATAGGAACTTTGGGCTGCCCTCACAGGTCACTAACTGTACCAAACTCAAATTTTAGGATTTTACGGTGGTGATGAGGGTGTCACCAATCTAATCACACCAAAATCATCCACCAAAGGTCACGCAAAGGGGTTAAAGTGTCGTGCAAGAAAAAGCCTGTAGGCTTTTTGATATTAGATACATGCTAGCTGAAAGCTGTGGGAATCCAGGAGGCTGCTGACATCTCCAGCTTTCATGTATCAGCATAGCTTCATTCCTACCCTGCATTCACCTTCTACAGCCCAGAAGGGCTCTCATGTTGATTGTGCTAATGTAAAGTGTGCGTGGGGAATATAGTGTCTATGCACTGTTTATTGATGCTGCTATTCTGTGAGTATTGGGCCATTTGTATGTAAGTCATAATGTAATATTTATGTTCTCTATTCCTTCAGTGCATTTATTCTCCTATATACATAGGTTGCACTGTCATTGGGACAGGTTATGTTATGTTAATGATGATGACTTTTATATGCATTTATGTGTTCACTCTGTCTTTTTACATGTAAATGTGTTGCCTGTGTTATCTCCTGTATACCTGACATATTATCTGCAGCTACTAGGTGTCACTATAGTATTTGAGACTTTTAATGTATAGCTGTAGCAAAGTTTAAATTGACTTTGGTAACTTTATGCAACTTTATTCAACTATTACATAAAAAATATATTATCTATTAAATAACTATTAAATAAAAAGATATTATCTTATCTTCACAGAGCAGAATCCATTGCAAAGCAATTGAAAGGGTAAATAACTTTAGCACGGATAGTTATCTTAGTTATCTTATAAGTCGAACTTAAACTTTGAGTTTGATAGTAAAGAGCTGACCATGAAGTAGCGAGCCTTATTTGATTCTGTTATGTTATTTGTACATGTGGTCAGAACCGATATTGCTTTATTGTAATATACCACACAACTGCGTAGCAGCACACGAAAAAATGCCTTAAGATTGAGAGGAGGCTAATATAGCAAAAAATGGGATGCACGCTCAAAAAAATGGTTCTGGATCCACAGAACCAACACTTCCACACATATGTTGCCTCTGAAGCAGCATCCAAGGGTGTCCATGAGAACAAGAGGATACTCACATCCTTAAAAGGGACTGAATCTTTATTGAGTCCATGTAAAAAAGACAAAGTTTCGGTTGCTAACTCCAACCTTTGTCAAGCCAATATACAATGAACAGCAACCACCACCTGAGATACAGGACTAGCCAGCAAAGCTGGCTAATCCTGAAAACAGGGACATCAACCAGTTACTAAATATGAGCATAGGACATCTCTTTATATCGACCCCCCCCCCCATCTGACATTAAAAAGAGAAAGGAAAACACAACGTCTCCAAACCATGCATCACATCAATGTATTATGCGTCACCTAATAGAATAACTGCTCAATTAGTTTCCAATGATAACAATAAATTCTATAGACAACAAAGAGGGATGACTATGGGGTCCAATATGGCCCCAACATATGCCAACCTCTTTATGAGTTATGTAGGGAGCACGCGGATATATACCTCCCCATCCTGGACCTTTGTCCAAGTATGGTGGAGGTATATAGACGACGTGTTCATGATTTGGAATGGGACGGAGGTGGAATTAAACAGCCTCCTGCCAGAACTTAAATTCACCTTGACTCACTCTAGGGAACCCCTACAGTTTCTAGATGTATTGGTCATCAAGCAAGGAAATAGTCTGAAGATGGATTTATATTCAAAACCTATGGACCGTAACAATCTGTTGCACTATAAGAGTCACCACCTGTCTGCAATGATCAGATCCTTGCCTTGGAGCCAAATACTCAGGATGAGACACATTGTGGACGATGCGTTCCTGGAACAACGTTTGGTGTTTATGTGCAACACATTCTTAAGTAGGAGATACCCTAGAGAGAATGTTGAGCGACAGAGTGCAAGTACCAGAGTTCTGGACTGTGGGACACTATTGACGCCTGCACCCGGGGATGAGACGGGGACGTGTATTCTGTTTGTGTCCACCTTTGGCCCTCTTAGCAGTAAGATTAAGGGGATAGTTAACAAGCATTGGCATCTGTTGGCGAGATGCCATTCCGAGATTGCAGAATTTAGTCGTCCCCCAATGATGGCCTATCGCAGGGCACGCAATTTGAAGGACCAATTGGTAAAAAATATGTCCCATTAAGAACCACGGAATAGTCAATATACATTGGCACCAGTGAAAAACAGAAATTTCCCGTGTTTAGATTGCACCTCCTGCAATGACCTCATTTGAGGTGATCGTTTTACTCATCTGCGGACGGGGGCCACATACCACATCAAAGGACGATATACGTCTACATCGTCGTATGTCATTTACATCATCAATTGCCCTTGTGGCTTGATGTATGTGGGCGAGACCATTATGGAGATCCGAAAAAGAATAGCGAACCATAGGAGCAACATTAGAATGTGTAAAACCGAGTTACCAGTCCCCAAGCACTTTATAGAGCATGGCCATATGGTAAGCCAGCTCTGCTTTAGAATAATAGACTCGGTGCCCCCCAGCATTAGAGGTAGGGATAGGGAGAGGCAACTACGGCTAATAGAGGCGAGATGGATTTTTGAATTAGAGACCCTGCAACTAAAGGGATTAATCATCGATTATAATCCATTGCCATATGTAGTGTAAGAGTGTCACTATGGTTGCCATATGCTGTGCTGTCAAATGTTATGCTTTGGAAGGAAGTGTTGCGTAGATTGATTTTAATCTGTGTCTATTTTACTTTTTAGAGTCATGTACATCGAGTTCCAGAATGCCAGATGCGGAGCAATTAACTATGACGTTTTTTTCAACAAAAAGAACATCCTGGATTGGATTTGGTCATCAACAAGATCCGACTGAGGAAAATATAAAGTCTTGCATGGAAATTTCCAGTTATCATTAGAAACCAATTGAGCAGTTATTCTATTAAGTGACGCATAGTAAATTGATGGAATGCATGGTTTGGAGACATTGTGTTTTCCTTTCCCTTATTAATGTCAGATGCGGGTCGATATAAGGAGATACCCTGCGCTCATATTTAGTAACTGGTTGGTGTCCCTGTTTTCATATCTGGGCTGCCTGGTTTAAACAGTAACATCAAAGAGTGGCTGGGTTATGCGGTGACATAGCCTGATAAGTCCAGAGTGCGCAGTCACAACTGACTTTACTTCTGTTGATATTATAGTTAATATGGCAATCCTCTAGCCATAGGGTCGGGGGGGGGGGGGCATAGGTGACACCCCTTCTTCTGCGCGTGCGCAGCATATTTGTTGTCTTTTTATCGGCATGGCATGCTAGGTAGGATGCGCCGCTGGATAGTCCCACGAAAGTGCGTGTTATTTTTGCGCATGTGCAGATTGACATTTGGTGTTTGGAATCCATTTTGGTTAGTGGCAAAGAGTACCCAGCTGGATATAGTGGCACAGCCTGATGACGTGACTGGGCGCATAGCGGCCACACGTTCTCACTACCGATTGATGGGAACGCCGGGCACACCCGGTTCTGCCTATATGGCTATGTAATTACTGAATAGGCTATCGTCATCAGTGATTGCCTGCATCTGGCACCTGGAACATGTGCATCAGGATGTATCACCTGCAGGTATGTGCTTTTAATAATGATTGTGGGTTGGTGATTGGCCGGCTTTGCTGTATTTCAGGTGGTGGTTGTTCTTCATTGTATATTGGCGTGACAAAGATTGCAGTTAGCAACCAAAAGATTTTCCTTTTTACATGGACCAAAGAATGTATCATCTTGTTCGCATAGACACCCTTGGATGCTGCTCCAGAGGTAACATATGTGTGGCTTTATTATAATATGATATTGATTTGTCTGAAGGATCACGTGGAAACGGAGGCACAGCTTGGATACATATTATAGTGAAGCCTATAGTGTCAGTTCTGTGCAGAGTGTGGTGAAGAGAGGCTGCATCAGACTCACCAGCTACCGGGCAGTGCCACAAACCGGAACCCAGAACATGGCAGATCTGGGTGAAAGTTCCTATGGAAGAATAACTATGAAGCAGCTATTTCGTTGCAGAGATGCTCCTGAGTTGAACTTCAGCCTGTTGTGAGGCTTCCACCCCAGTGGCCTGTGGGACATTCAAGTCCACTGCCCAATGTGATCCTTCTAGATACAGTAAACTACCAAAAGACTGTTTTCTTCAGGAATTAAACCCTTCTTTTGCCTAAATATTTTGTTGGATGAAAACCCCCTTTGCCTTCAGAAGGAGAAAGACTATTTACAGAGTTTATTGTTTAATAAAGTTATGAGTATCATGTCTGGCCCCGACGTGTGCTTTTTGCCGGAAGCCACTTTCCACGCTGGTACAACCCTGTGATTGAGCCTATTACACCTGTTATTAGCTAGAGACTGGTACTCGAAGGGAAGCATTTCCAACCCTAGTGGACATGATTCAGATAGAATCCACTATGTTTCCCACTTACTTAGCAAGTTCGAACCCCTGACGTTCCTCAGATATGCCAAACCCCAAGTCATCAGCCTCAGCAGGCCCCAAGATAATGACCTGCCACCGGTCCCTCCATTCACCCAGGGGCCCTGTCTTTCAGTTACATCTGTACAAAGCTGCCTAGGAAGTAGGGCAGAGTGTTTGCCATGGAACACATGCGAGTAAGGGAAACTTGAATGGAAGAGGCTAGGGTCTCCCACCACCTGAGCCTGTCAAGAACCTGTAGGAAGAAGGCCTTCCTTACCACAGAGCGGTTGTGGGAAACAAGAAAGCCTATAGTGAGTACAGTTCTGGCACAGGCTGAAGACAATGAGTACTACACAAAACTTACTAATTTCTGACTGAGCAGCCATTGACAATCTCAGAGAGGAACTGACTCACTGTGAGGGGGCTACTTTTTCCCCATAGTGCAACCAAGGACCTTTAGGTGGTTACTGTGATGGTGTTCGCCACTGCACCGATTGTTGCTTTAAGTTGTGTAACAGTAACTACTAAGCTGATGCAGAGTTGTCCATAGCCTTTGAGCAAAAATACGATACTAGATAAAAGGAAACTAGGTAAAACCAAGTATCCAAGTATACCTCAGCACCAGACTTCAGATGAGAGTTATCAGTACAAAATCAGCTTTATTCTATGACTATTAAAAATACATATAGTGGAGGTTTCAGAAAGGTTTCCGTACTATCGCCGAAATATAACCTCCACTATATGTATTGTATTAGTCAGGGAATAAGGCTGATTTAGTACTGATAAATCTTGTCAGACGTACTTAGTTATCCAAGTTATGGAAGAACTGTTGGGTGACAGCAATACTTTTTTTAAATATACCAACCAGTGGATAACAATTCCAACTTACATCTTAAATGGAGAAAGGGAAAGAGTGGGGGACTAACTAAACAGATTGCAGATTGATAGCGGTAAAATATCCAGGGATCCAAGTAATGTATTATTTGCCCAAAATCCATAAAATGTTTTGGTCCCTCCTACTAGACCGATAGTGCCAGGAATTAAATCTCTGGCATCTAATTTAGGACAATATATTGACCACTAGTTGCATAGGTATATAAAAAATGTCCTCTTTTATTAAGGATTCTGTGCCAAACTGAGGGTATGCAGTGGGGGTCAGATTACTAGTTATGCATGGCGGATGTTTTATTACTGTACAAAATAATGATATAGGAATGAAGACAATTAAAGGAGTTTTAAACAAGGACTCAGAAATGGCAGGAGTTCAAGGGGAGTTTTCCTTGGAGTGTATCCCATATGTTTTGGCCTGCAATTAAATTTGGTGGGAAAATAAATTTTACCTACAGACCTCCAATGTGGCAATGAGGGAGAAATTTGCCCCCCGCTATGAAAATCTTATGAACATGTGGGAAATTTTTTTTTCGTCTATAGAGAATTACCCAGTGGACTTAAAAACTGAAAGCGCAATATAGATGACTGTGTTATTAGATGGGAATGAGATACAGATAGACTGGAAAACGTTTTAAATCATTTAATGAGTGGAATATAACATTAATCTGTAATATTAGTCAGAAAGAAATAGTCCCTAGTGGGACAGCCATTTGAAGCACTTTCGGGACATCGGCTCCGCTTTTTGGACATCTGGTCACCATGAAGGTGATTACCAGTATTACTACTGAGGCCACTGTAGGGATCACTACTACTATTGGGGCTGATATAGGGGACATTATTACTACTAAGGTCACCGTAGGGGGTCACTATTACTACTGGGGCCAATATAAGGGGAGACTATTACTACTGAGGCCACTCTGCATGTGGCAGCATACCTCAAGTTGATTTATGCAAACCAGAAACCAGCTCCTCTGCAGTCACTCACATGCAAGGACTGGTTGGAAACCACTGGCTGGGCTTCCAATGCAGTTCAATGAACTGCTGCATACATTGGAAATAAGCCCCCTAGTGAGAACTGTAAAAGACATATTGGCTGTCACTACCGGACGAAGACATGTACCTAGATTCAGGCTGAAGAAGAACCCTAAGTAGGTTTGAAAGCTCGCTATAACATCATGCCAATAAAAGGTGTCATATCTACAAGATTACTTGGTTTCTCTTACTGAGAACAATCCCATTTTGTTCTACTGGCTAACACCGTACCAAACCTTTTTTTTGTTAAATATGTGTTTCTTAGGAAGTTCTAATGACAATTTAGAAACTGTTATATATTTACTCAAGTTATCATATAATTTCCCAAATGATCGGATCACTATATCTTACCCAGAATTCCAATCTCCAACCCTTCAAGATTTTCTTCAACGTGGTCATATATTTTATTTTTTGTGAAGTCAGCTTGTATGATTTTAACATTTCTTCCTGTAGTTTGTTCTGTTGAAAAGTAACCAAATATACACAAATTATATGATAGTTTTACACAGTTCAATAAAAAATAGTGGCACAAAAAGAAAACAATAAACCCAATGTAAAAGAGGTCCCCGTATAGCCTAGCCATTAAAAGGTACCCATTCTTTCATGTTTTAATACCCTAAATGAATAGTATACGGTCTGTCTATAGTTTTATAATTTCCTCTTACCTATACTATACAGATCATGATGATATAGTATGTGGCTGCCATTTGGGCCAGCAAAGTGAAGATGATGATGTATAGAGGCTCATTGAGTTCAGTGGGCTCCACCTAGTCTAAGCTACATGCTGCTGAATTCTATATATTTACTAACTACTATATGGGAAGAGAGCTGGTCAATAAGGGATCTCTGTCAAAGGAATAAAACTTCAACCTCTTTTTACTATATGACATTAAAGGGGTTGTCCCACGCCGAAACGGGTTTTTTTTTTTTTCAATAGCCCCCCCCCCGTTCGGCGCGACACAAACCCGATGCAGGGGTTTAAAAAAAAACAAACCGGATAGTACTTACCCGAATCCCCGCGCTCCGGTGACTTCTTACTTACCTTGCGAAGATGGCCACCGGGATCTTCACCCACGGTGGACCGCAGGTCTTCTCCCATGGTGCACCGTGGGCTCTGTGCGTTCCATTGCCGATTCCAGCCTCCTGATTGGCTGGAATCGGCACACGTGACGGGGCGGAGCTACGAGGAGCAGCTCTCCGGCACGAGCAGCCGCATTCAGAAGGGAGAAGACCGGACTGCACAAGCGCGTCTAATCGGGCGATTAGACGCTGAAATTAGACGGCACCATGGAGACGAGGACGCTAGCAACGGAACAGGTAAGTGAATAACTTCTGTATGGCTCATATTTAATGCACGATGTATATTACAAAGTGCATTAATATGGCCATACAGAAGTGCTGAACCCCACTTGCTTTCGCGGGACAACCCCTTTAAAGGGAGTTTGTCACACTGAAAAATGGTCTTGAACTGATAAAAAGTGTAGATAGTTGGAGACTCAGTTCCAATAATGTAATTCTTATCTATGAACTCACTTTCACTCCTTTGCAGTAAGCTCGCAAATGATGCATGAACTGAATAATAATGAACTGTTAGTTAAGGTCCATTTAGACGGGATGAGTGTCAGGCAAACGATGCCTATCACTAGTCCCAGCACATACTAGCTCCCGTGCACCTGCACGGGAGGCATATATTTATTTTCAGCCCCACTTCAGCACTATTCAGCAAATCCAGCAACCTGATTGGTTCTGTTTCACAATTCCAGCAACCTGTTTGGTTTGTGTGTTTTAGAATTCCAGCAACCTGATTGGTGAATAGTGCTGAAGTGGGGCTGAAAATAAATATATATGCACGGGAGCTAGTATCGCTGGCTTACTGCGGGCGGCTGGAGGAGATTTCTCTCCTCGCTCTCCTCCGCCCCTCTCCATTGACATAACATAGCAGTTGATCAATATTGAATGGCTGCTATTTACACTGAGCGATCAGCGATCTGCTCATCGTCCATCATTTATGCTGCATTAACGATTGATAATTGATCGCTCAGTGTAAATAGCAGCCATTCAGTACTGAACGGCCGCTATGTTATGTCAATGGAGAGGGGAAGGGGAGCGCGAGCAGAGAAATCTCCAGCAGCCGCCCCACTCTGTGCCAGTGATACTTGCTCCTGTGCAGCAGCACGAGAGTGAGTATCTCGAGGGACGAGTGTCAGGCATCATCCGTCTAAATGGATCTTTAAAGCTAAGGAGTTCAGGTGATATATTACAATACAGAACATTGGCTGTGGCCAGATTACTATGGGAAAGTGAAAGTGAGTTCAGAGATAATTATTACACCTTTGGAATTCAGTTATCCACACTTCCATATAGTTCAGGGTAATTTTTCATGGTGATAGATGCTGTTTAGAGATGAGCGAGCATGCTCGGATAAAGCAGTTATTCGAGCGAGCATCGCTCTTCTCGAGTAACTTCTTACTGGTCCAATCAGGCTCAGGGGGGCGGCAGGTGTTAGCATGGGGTAGAGAGAGAGATCTCTCTCACTCTCCCCCTCCCCGCCCCCCGCTAACCACCGGCCCCTGAGCCTGCTCGGACCAGTAAGCAGTTACTCGAGAAGAGCGATGCTCGCTCATCTCTAATGCTGTTCAAATGAATTAGCAAATCAATCTTAAAGGCATTCTCCGGGTTCTTTTTTTAAAAATTCTTGTTTCCCAAATACAAGATGCCAGTTATGCCATTTTAACACTTACTGGTATTGTGTTTACTATAGTCATAAAGCAGACATAGTGGAAGAATTTTCCACTTGAGAACAGATTCAGTAGTTTAGACATGATGGTTAAAGTATTCAGGGTAACTCTAAGGTTATGCCCACATGTAACTGAAAAAGTTCCATTGTAGCATTCCAATAATTGTAGCAAAATTCACGGTTTACAGCAGTTTACACCCTAAATATTACAAAGGGTGAAATCAGAGGTGAAAATCCACAGAAAGAATTGGAATTCTGTGGATTTAAAATCCACCGCAGATCAATTTCCACACTGATTTTTTCTTGCTCCTACTGCAATATGCTGTGGAATTTACAGCTACAAATCTAGACATATAATCTGCAGTTTATTCATTATCTGTGAACGTACCCCTTCGCCTCAGAATTTTAGTGCTGAAATTTGACTTGAGCTCCACAGTTTTTATGATATTGAATGTGTATCATGTTATTTTAATGCAAAATAGGTTAAAAAATACCAATTTCCAAAGCAACCTTCTGCATTTTCTCAAGGGTTCGGCTGATCATCACAATATTCATGCCACGATGTGCCAGCTATAAAAGAAGTTGCAGATGTTATCAAATGTATCAACTTCACTGTTCAAACAAATGTAAAAGTTGTATGTGAATACTCCAGGTCAGTAATAGGCGGTCCGGGGGTCTCATACAACCTTCAGGTGTCACTCTGTGGCCAATAGAATGGTTATCTGTGTACTGTACAGCTCGATGCATACCCCTTGTCCAACCACACATTTCGCACGTACACTCATTGACAAAAAGAAGAATGTACCAAGAAGTTGTTGGAATCGAATGAAACTTTGTATGTGTGAATGTAATGATGATATATAAACTGATTACAATATCAGAGTGAAAGGATAATTTCATTGGGGAAAACTATACGACTCAAAGCTGGTGTCTCCGCGGGTCCCATAAATGCTAGATGGGCAATAAAGCTGTTGACTGGGCAGGCCAAGGAAGCATAGTAACCTGGCAGAGGCATTCCTGGGAAACCCTTGCTGCGTGTGAATGAGCATTATCCTGCTGAAAAATGCCTGCTGGAAGCAGGGTTGGCCCCAGGTTTATGAGGGCCCTTGGGTGATAAAGCCTCAGTGAGCCCCATGAGGTTGTGTCACTACACAGGTGACACTAAAACTGCATGTACAGTATTGCAGATATTACAGAAGCTTTAACCTACTTATTAAATAAGTGAAATCCACTGAAAAATCTGCAATAGAGCATGTTGCTTCAAAAAGAAAAAACATTTATCAGACAACTAGAGATGAGCGAACACCAAAATGTTCGGGTGTTCGTTATTCGTAACGAACTTCCCGTGATGCTCGAGGGTTCGTTTCGAACAACGAACCCCATTGAAGTCAATGGGCGACCAGAACATTTTTGTATTTCGCCGATGCTCGCTAAGGTTTTCATGTGTGAAAATCTGGGCAATTCAGGAAAGTGATGGGAATGACACAGTGACGGATAGGGCAGGCGAGGGGCTACATGTTGGGCTGCATCTCAAGTTCCCAGGTCCCACTATTAAGCCACAATACCGGCAAGAGTGGGCCCCCCCCCTCCCAACAACTTTTACTTCTGAAAAGCCCTCATTAGCATGGCATACCTTTGCTAAGCACCACACTACCTCCAACAAAGCACAATCACTGCCTGCATGACACTCCACTGACACTTCTCCTGGGTTACATGCTGCCCAACCGCCCCCCCTCCCCCCCACAGCGCACACCAAAGTGTCCCTGCGCAGCCTTCAGCTGCCCTCATGCCACACCACGCTCATGTCTATTTAGAATTGCGTCTGCCATGACGAGGGACCGCAGGCACACACTGCAGAGGTTGGCACGGCTAGGCAGCGACCCTCTTTAAAAGTGGCGGAGCGATAGCCCACAATGCTGTACAGAAGCAATGAGAAATAGAATCCTGTGCCACCGCCATCAGGAGCTGCACACGTGGGCATAGCAATGGGGAACCTATGTGCCACACACTATTCATTCTGTCAAGGTGTCTGCATGCCCCAGTCAGACCGGGCTTTTTAATTCATAGACACAGGCAGGTACAACTCCCTATTGTGAAGTCCCTGTCGACCCACAGCATGGGTGGCTCCCTGGAACCCACTGGCGGTACACAGAAATATCCCATTGCATTGCCCAACACAGCTGAGGTAGTAATGTCGTGCTTAATGCAGGTGGGCTTCGGCCCACACTGCATGCCCCAGTCTGACTGGGGTTCTTTATAAGTGTACAGATGTAGTAAAAACTCCGTGTGCACCTACAGCATGGGTGGGTGCCAGGAAGCCACCGGCGGTACATAGAAATATCCCATTGCATTGCCCAACACAGCTGAGGTAGTAATGTTGTGCTTAACCCTTTCCAATCCAATTTGTATATGGTTTTCCTAGGGGGCTTACTCTTTTTCTGCTGTTATACAACGGCGCTATATGCTGGCTAAAGCCAGTACTGCATGAGCTGACACGTAGGATAGGCTCCGACAGCAGAGAGGCTGGCAATATACAGTAAGAGAACCCCGACGGACGTCTACCAACAACGGAGCTGTACAGCCTTAAACCCTAATGTCTTCACAGGTCACACAGTGGACTGGAAAGGGTTAATGCAGGTGGGCTTCGGCCCACACTGCATGCCCCAGTCAGACTGGGGTTCTTTACAAGTGGACACATGTAGGTTTAACTCCCTGTGGACCCACTGCCTGGGTGGGTGCCAGGAAGCCACCGGCGGTACATAGAAATATCCCATTGCATTGCCCAACACAGCTGAGGTAGTAATGTCGTGCGTAATACAGGTGGGCTTCGGCCCACACTGCATGCCCCAGTCAGACGGGTTCTTTAGAAGTGTACAGAAGTATTAAAAACTCAGTGTGCACCTACAGCATGGGTGGCTCCCTGGAACCCACCGGCGGTACACAAAAATATCCCATTGCATTGCCCAACACAGCTGAGGTAGTAATGTCGTGCGTAATGCAGGTGGGCTTCGGCCCACACTGCATGCCCCAGTCAGACTGGGGTTCTTTACAAGTGGACACATGTAGGTTTAACTCCCTGTGGACCCACTGCCTGGGTGGGTGCCAGGAAGCCACCGGCGGTACATAGAAATATCCCATTGCATTGCCCAACACAGCTGAGGTAGTAATGTCGTGCGTAATACAGGTGGGCTTCGGCCCACACTGCATGCCCCAGTCAGACGGGTTCTTTAGAAGTGTACAGAAGTATTAAAAACTCAGTGTGCACCTACAGCATGGGTGGCTCCCTGGAACCCACCGGCGGTACACAAAAATATCCCATTGCATTGCCCAACACAGCTGAGGTAGTAATGTCGTGCGTAATGCAGGTGGGCTTCGGCCCACACTGCATGCCCCAGTCAGACTGGGGTTCTTTACAAGTGGACACATGTAGGTTTAACTCCCTGTGGACCCACTGCCTGGGTGGGTGCCAGGAAGCCACCGGCGGTACATAGAAATATCCCATTGCATTGCCCAACACAGCTGAGGTAGTAATGTCGTGCGTAATACAGGTGGGCTTCGGCCCACACTGCATGCCCCAGTCAGACGGGTTCTTTAGAAGTGTACAGAAGTATTAAAAACTCAGTGTGCACCTACAGCATGGGTGGCTCCCTGGAACCCACCGGCGGTACACAAAAATATCCCATTGCATTGCCCAACACAGCTGAGGTAGTAATGTCGTGCGTAATGCAGGTGGGCTTCGGCCCACACTGCATGCCCCAGTCAGACTGGGGTTCTTTACAAGTGGACACATGTAGGTTTAACTCCCTGTGGACCCACTGCCTGGGTGGGTGCCAGGAAGCCACCGGCGGTACATAGAAATATCCCATTGCATTGCCCAACACAGCTGAGGTAGTAATGTCGTGCGTAATACAGGTGGGCTTCGGCCCACACTGCATGCCCCAGTCAGACGGGTTCTTTAGAAGTGTACAGAAGTATTAAAAACTCAGTGTGCACCTACAGCATGGGTGGCTCCCTGGAACCCACCGGCGGTACACAAAAATATCCCATTGCATTGCCCAACACAGCTGAGGTAGTAATGTCGTGCGTAATGCAGGTGGGCTTCGGCCCACACTGCATGCCCCAGTCAGACTGGGGTTCTTTACAAGTGGACACATGTAGGTTTAACTCCCTGTGGACCCACTGCCTGGGTGGGTGCCAGGAAGCCACCGGCGGTACATAGAAATATCCCATTGCATTGCCCAACACAGCTGAGGTAGTAATGTCGTGCGTAATACAGGTGGGCTTCGGCCCACACTGCATGCCCCAGTCAGACGGGTTCTTTAGAAGTGTACAGAAGTATTAAAAACTCAGTGTGCACCTACAGCATGGGTGGCTCCCTGGAACCCACCGGCGGTACACAAAAATATCCCATTGCATTGCCCAACACAGCTGAGGTAGTAATGTCGTGCGTAATGCAGGTGGGCTTCGGCCCACACTGCATGCCCCAGTCAGACTGGGGTTCTTTACAAGTGGACACATGTAGGTTTAACTCCCTGTGGACCCACTGCCTGGGTGGGTGCCAGGAAGCCACCGGCGGTACATAGAAATATCCCATTGCATTGCCCAACACAGCTGAGGTAGTAATGTCGTGCGTAATACAGGTGGGCTTCGGCCCACACTGCATGCCCCAGTCAGACGGGTTCTTTAGAAGTGTACAGAAGTATTAAAAACTCAGTGTGCACCTACAGCATGGGTGGCTCCCTGGAACCCACCGGCGGTACACAAAAATATCCCATTGCATTGCCCAACACAGCTGAGGTAACGTCAGCTGTAATGCAGGTGGGCTAAAAATTAATTTGATTACACTGTAGGCGAGGGCCCACAAAAATTGCTGTATCAACAGTACTAATGTACATCCCAAAAATTGGCCATGGCCAGCCAAGAGGGCAGGTGAAACCCATTAATCGCTTTGGTTAATGTGGCTTAAGTGGTAACTAGGCCTGGAGGCAGCCCAGTGTAACGAAAAATTGGTTCAAGTTAAAGTTCCAATGCTTTTAAGCGCATTGAAACTTATAAAAATTGTTCAGAAAAATTATTTGAGTGAGCCTTGTGGCCCTAAGAAAAATTGCCCGTTCAGCGTGATTACGTGAGGTTTCAGGAGGAGGAGCAGGAGGAGGAGGAGGAGGAATATTAGACACAGATTGATGAAGCAGAAATGTCCCCGTTTTGGATGGTGAGAGAGAACGTAGCTTCCATCCGCGGGTGCAGCCTACGTATTGCTTACGTATCGCTGCTGTCCGCTGGTGGAGAACAGAAGTCTGGCGAAATCCAGCCTTTGTTCATCTTGATGAGTGTTAGCCTGTCGGCACTGTCGGTTGACAAGCGGCTACGCTTATCTGTGATGATTCCCCCAGCCGCACTAAACACCCTCTCCGACAACACGCTAGCCGCAGGACAAGCAAGCACCTCAAGGGCATACAGGGCTAGTTCAGGCCACGTGTCCAGCTTCGACACCCAGTAGTTGTAGGGGGCAGAGGCGTCACCAAGGATGGTCGTGCGATCCGCTACGTACTCCCTCACCATCCTTTTGCAGTGCTCCCGCCGACTCAGCCGTGACTGGGGAGCGGTGACACAGTCTTGGTGGGGAGCCATAAAGCTGGCCAGGCCCTTAAAGACTGTTGCACTGCCTGGGATGTACATGCTGCTCGATCTACGCACATCCCCTGCAACATGGCCCTCGGAACTGCGCCTTCTGCCACTAGCGCTGTCGGCTGGGAATTTTACCATCAGCTTGTCCGCAAGGGTCCTGTGGTATAGCAACACTCTCGAACCCCTTTCCTCTTCGGGAATGAGAGTGGGCAGGTTCTCCTTATACCGTGGATCGAGCAGTGTGTACACCCAGTAATCCGTAGTGGCCAGAATGCGTGCAACGCGAGGGTCACGAGAAAGGCATCCTAACATGAAGTCAGCCATGTGTGCCAGGGTACCTGTACGCAACACATGGCTGTCTTCACTAGGAAGATCACTTTCAGGATCCTCCTCCTCCTCCTCCTCCTCAGGCCATACACGCTGAAAGGATGACAGGCAATCAGCCGGTGTACCGTCAGCAGCGGGCCAAGCTGTCTCTTCCCCCTCCTCCTCATGCTCCTCCTCCTCCTCCTGTACGCGCTGAGAAATAGACAGGAGGGTGCCCTGACTATCCAGCGGCATACTGTCTTCCCCCGCCCCCGTTTCCGAGCGCAAAGCAGCTGCCTTTATGGTTTGCAGGGAATTTCTCAAGATGCATAGCAGAGGAATGGTGACGCTAATGATTGTAGCATCGCCGCTCACCACCTGGGTAGACTCCTCAAAATTACCAAGGACATGGCAGATGTCTGCCAACCAGGCCCACTCTTCTGAAAGGAATTGAGGAGGCTGACTCCCACTGCGCCGCCCATGTTGGAGTTGGTATTCGACTATAGCTCTCCGTTGTTCATAGAGCCTGGCCAACATGTGGAGCGTAGAGTTCCACCGTGTGGGCACGTCGCACAGCAGTCGGTGCACTGGCAGCTTAAAGTGATGTTGCAGGGTGCGCAGGGTGGCAGCGTCCGTGTGGGACTTGCGGAAATGTGCGCAGAGCCGGCGCGCCTTTACGAGCAGGTCTGACAAGCGTGGGTAGCTTTTCAGAAACCGCTGAACCACCAAATTAAAGACGTGGGCCAGGCATGGCACGTGCGTGAGGCTGCCAAGCTGCAGAGCCGCCACCAGGTTACGGCCGTTGTCACACACGACCATGCCCGGTTGGAGGCTCAGCGGCGCAAGCCAGCGGTCGGTCTGCTGTGTCAGACCCTGCAGCAGTTCGTGGGCCGTGTGCCTCTTATCGCCTAAGCTGAGTAGTTTCAGCACGGCCTGCTGACGCTTGCCCACCGCTGTGCTGCCACACCGCGCGACACCGACTGCTGGCGACATGCTGCTGCTAACACATCTTGATTGTGAGACAGAGGAGGAGGAGGAGGAGGAGGGTGCTTTAGTGGAGGAAGCATACACCTCCGCAGATACCAGCACCGAGCTGGGGCCCGCAATTCTGGGGGTGGGTAGGACGTGAGCGGTCCCAGGCTCTGACTCTGTCCCAGCCTCCACTAAATTCACCCAATGTGCCGTCAGGGAGATGTAGTGGCCCTGCCCGCCTGTGCTTGTCCACGTGTCCGTAGTTAAGTGGACCGTGGCAGTAACCGCGTTGGTGAGGGCGCGCACAATGTTGCGGGAGACGTGGTCGTGCAGGGCTGGGACGGCACATCGGGAAAAGTAGTGGCGACTGGGAACTGAGTAGCGCGGGGCCGCCGCCTCCATGATACTTTTGAAGGACTCCGTTTCCACAACCCTATACGGCAGCATCTCAAGGCTGATGAATTTTGCGATGCGGACGGTTAACGTTTGAGCGTGCGGGTGCGTGGCGGCGTACTTGCGCTTGCGCTCGAACACTTGCGCAAGCGACGGCTGAACGGTGCGCTGAACTACACTGCTGGATGGGGCCGAGGACAGCGGAGATGAGGGTGTGGGTGCAGGCCATGAGGCGGTAGTGCCTGTGTCCTGAGAGGGGGGTTGCATCTCAGTGGCAGGTTGGGGCACAGGGGGAGAGGCAGGGGTGCAAACCGGAGACGGTGAACGGCCTTTGTCCCACCTTGCGGGGTGCTTGGCCATCATATGTCTGCGCATGGTGGTGGTGGTGAGGCTGTTGGTGTTGGCTCCCCGGCTGAGCTTTGCGCGACAAAGGTTGCACACCACTGTTCGTCGGTCGTCAGGCGTCTCTGTGAAAAACTGCCAGACCTTAGAGCACCTCGGCCTACGCAGGGTGGCATGGCGCGAGGGGGCGCTTTGGGAAACACTTGGTGGATTATTCGGTCTGGCCCTGCCTCTACCCCTGGCCACCGCACTGCCTCTTGCAACCTGCCCTGCTGATGCCCTTGACTCCCCCTCTGAAGACCTGTCCTCCTGAGTAAGCGTTGCACACCAGGTGGGGTCAGTCACCTCATCGTCCTGCTGCTCTTCCTCCGAATCCTCTGTGCGCTGCTCCCTGGGACTTACTGCCCTTACTACTACCTCACTGCAAGACAACTGTGTCTGATCGTCATCGTCCTCCTCACCCACAGAAAGTTGTTGAGACAGTTGGCGGAAGTCCCCAGCCTCTTCCCCCGGACCCCGGGAACTTTCGAATGGTTGGGCATCAGTGACGATAAACTCCTCTGGTGGGAGAGGAACCGCTGCTGCCCAATCTAAGCAGGGGCCCGAGAACAGTTCCTGGGAGTGTTCCCGCTCCTGAGCAGGTGTCATTGTAGTGGACTGAGGAGGCTGGGAGGAAGGAGGAGCAGCAGACAGAGGATTCGGATTGGCAGCAGTGGACGGCGCAGAACTGCGGGTAGACGATAGGTTGCTCGAAGCACTTTCTGCCATCCAGGACAGGACCTGCTCACACTGCTCATTTTCTAATAACCGTCTCCCGCGTGGACCCATTAATTGGGCGATGAATGTGGGGACGCCAGAAACGTGCCTCTCTCCTAATCGCGCAGCAGACAGCTGCGACACACCTGGATCAGGAGCTCGGCCTGTGCCCACACCCTGACTTGGCCCTCCGCGTCCTCGGCCGCGTCCACGTCCTCTAGGCCTACCCCTACCCCTCAGCATGCTGTATTACCAGTGATTAGATTTCCCAGGCAGGAAATAAATTGGCGCAAGACTGCAGGCCAAATATAATTTTTGCCCTTTTTGGAAAACGAAAGGCCCCACTGCCTCTAGTGAATGAATTATCTAAGTTTAATAACTGTGCTGTGTCCCTGCTTATGTGTCACAGAACGTGAGGGTAGCAGAGTTATTATAACTCTTGGAGAGCAGGTATTTTTTTTTCCCAATTAAGGAAAGCAAATGGCGAACCCAGCAGTAAAGCGTAGCTGGCTGCGTATGATTTAGCAATGTTTTTCACGCAGCTCACACGTCTACACAGGCGTAAGGACGGACACAGGCTGGACAAATAGATTTGTTTTCAGTTTTTTCCCACCAACAGGCAGCACTGCGTATATTCAATGAACCTGCGAAGTTTAATAACTGCGCTGTGTCCCTGCTTATGTGTCACAGAACGTGAGGGTAGCAGAGTTATTATAACTCTTGGAGAGCAGGTATTTTTTTTTCCCAATTAAGGAAAGCAAATGGCGAACCCAGCAGTAAAGCGTAGCTGGCTGCGTATGATTTAGCAATGTTTTTCACGCAGCTCACACGTCTACACAGGCGTAAGGACGGACACAGGCTGGACAAATAGATTTGTTTTCAGTTTTTTCCCACCAACAGGCAGCACTGCGTATATTCAATGAACCTGCGAAGTTTAATAACTGCGCTGTGTCCCTGCTTATGTGTCACAGAACGTGAGGGTAGCAGAGTTATTATAACTCTTGGAGAGCAGGTATTTTTTTTTCCCAATTAAGGAAAGCAAATGGCGAACCCAGCAGTAAAGCGTAGCTGGCTGCGTATGATTTAGCAATGTTTTTCACGCAGCTCACACGTCTACACAGGCGTAAGGACGGACACAGGCTGGACAAATAGATTTGTTTTCAGTTTTTTCCCACCAACAGGCAGCACTGCGTATATTCTATGAATAATAACTGTGTTGTGGCCCTGCCTATACAATTCTTTCCCTGCAGTATCAATGGAGGGTGCAATGCTCTGCAGAGGCGATTTTGAGAAGCCCAAAAAAAATGCAGCACAGCCAACAGCAGCCTGGACAGTACTGCACACGGATAAATATGGCCCTAGAAAGGACCGTTGAGGTTCTTGAAGGCTACACTCACTCCTAACACTCTCCCTGCCTATGCAGCACTTCTGTCCCTAATGCCAGGTGCAACGGTCTGCAGAGGCGATTTTGAGAAAAAAAAAAAAATCCCACTGCTAACAGCAGTCAACACACAGCTATCAGTGGCCCTAATAAGGACCTTTGGGGGGTCTTGAAGCCTACACTAACTACCAATTCTTTCCCTACAGCAGCTCCGGTATAAACAGCACTGTCCCTCATCTAACTCACACCGCATCTGAGGCGAGCCGCGGGAGGGGCCGACTTTTATATTAGGCGAACACCTGATCTCGCCAGCCACTCACAGCAGGGGGGTGGTATAGGGCTTAAACGTTGCAGGGGGAAGTTGTAATGCCTTCCCTGTCTTTCAATTGGCCAGAAAAGCGCGCTAACGTCTCAGGGAAGGAAGTGAAAGTAACCAGAACACCGCATGGTGTTCGTCACGAATAACGAACATCCCGAACACCCTAATATTCGCACGAATATCAAGCTCGGACGAACGCGTTCGCTCATCTCTACAGACAACCCCTTTAAGGACCAAGACTATTTTGGCTGCACATTAGTTAAGGACCTCAGGAATTTTTTTTTTCTGTATCAAAACATTCAGAGGGTCATAATGTTGTTATTTTTCTGTCTACATATCTTTATTAGGGTTTGTTTTTTGTGGGACGAGTTGTATATTTCAATGGCAAACTTTATGGTGCACATACTCATTGGTCAGATGTCCCCATGCCCTGGTACAGTCCTGCTCTCTGCTGCTTCAGACCGGTCCTGAAAGAAGCTGCTGCTGCCATTCATTGTGGATGTAACCACTAAGCGAGCCACAAGCCTTAGGGGTAGTGCCACGAAAGTCATGTGACCACTGAAGTCTGTGATTGGCTAAGTGGTCATGTGTGCAATGAGCGGAATGTGACAGTTGCAGCCCGTTCCAGGATTTTGTGATAGGGATGGCACCAGGATCACTTGTAACAGAAAGCATAGCTTCTTAACAAGAGATTCTGCTTTTTCTTACAAGCATGCTGTTCCTGTGCAGACAGACGGGATCATCTTTCGAATCAGAGTCCGACTATATCATAAAGTAGGTAAATAAGGAGGATCGTTGTGTGATCTATCAGTGCTCTGTATGTATCAATGGATTGTTGTCTGAGTTAGGTTGCTTTTCACTGATAAGGAGGTGGAAATATCCGTGTAAAGGGAAGGCACTGCTTAGCGGCCTAAAGTGGTAGAGATAGGCCTGCGTTCTCCAGTCCAGTACCCGCCCGGAAGAGGGAGTGGGGAAGAAGACAAGACCAATGCTTGCCAGTGCTGATCAGAAGAACACATCAGGGCCGTGTAACGTACTCCCCTCTGCAGGCCAGAGTCACAGCCAGGGAAAGGAGAGAAAGCAAGATTCAGGTGCCATGTTGAAGCTGCCGGGCAGCACCATTTTGGATAAGCTTCATAGAGGCTATATACAGGAGACCCTGCCTTCCATAGTAATGCAAGTGGTGATGCAATCAGCGTGTCACCACTCAGAAGATGAGGTCTTTAATAGGGAAGTGAAGGGAGGTAAGCCCATCCACCTCCCCAAGTGCAGGAGAGAGTTTTGGGTGCAATAGGCACCTAATATTAAAGGGCTGGAGCTGCATCACAGCTCCAGACTCCGATTGCAGAGAGAGGCAGACAGACCAGAGCGCAGCTTTAGCACTGTGTGAAGGGAGCTCCATGGAGGGCAGCCAGTGATGTGGCGGTGCACTGTTCCCATGCCGCAAAGCAACACCAGAAAAACAGCACCGCAAGGAAAGGGCCTGAGGACTAATGGCTGAAAATGACTACAGACTGCGTGGAAGGAGAGTGAGACTCCGTTCTTGCTAGAGATTCGGTCCCCAAAATAGAAAATGGCGCCATGATCCAGGACTAGGGAGATGCAAGAAAGCTGTGAGATATGTAAGACCTTTCCAAGATGACAGTTAGGGTGCGTACACCAAAGAACATAGTAACGTAGTATTTTAGGCTGAAAAAAGTTTTGCGTCCATCCAGTTCAGTATATTACCCCCTCCTCCCCCATTTTAATTCAGAGGAAAGCAAAAGACCCCAGTGAGGTAGGAGCCAATTTTCCTAATTTTAGGGGGAAAAAATGGCAAACTCCAAGTCCGGCATCCACAATAAATGCCTGGATCAACAATTCTTCTGAAGAAATCAATGACTATAACATGTAATATTGTGACACTCAAGAAAGGCATCCGGGCTCCTTTTGATGTCTTTTAGTGAATTTACCATCAGCACGTCCTCAGGCAGAGAGTTCCACAGTCTCACTGCTTTTACAGTAAAGAACCCCCTTCAATGTTGGTGTAGAAACTTTCTTTCCTCTAGACATAGATGATGCCCCCTTGTTACAGTCACAGTCCTGGGTATAAATAGATGATGGTAGAGATCCTTGTATTGTCCGCTGATATATTTATACTAATAACTCTAGGTCGTTCCTCAGCCGTCTCTTTTCTAAACTAAATAATCCCAATTTTGATGACCTCTCTGGGTATTGTAGTCCGCCCATTCAGTTTACTACTTTATTTAAGCTTATAGTTAACTAAAACCCCCGAGTCCTTTTCCATGTCTGTTTTTCCCAGTGGTTTCCCATTTAGTGTGTAATGGTGACATGTGTTTTCCTGCCCATGTGCATAACTTTACATTTATCAGTGTTAACCCTCATTTGCCACTTTTCGGCCCAAACCTGAAACTTATCCAGATTAATTTGTAACTGCATTCTGTCCTCTCTTGTGTTAATTACTTGACATAGTTTTGTATCATCTGCAAATATTGATATTTTGCAGTACTATCCTTTTGCAAGATCATTAATAAATATATTAAAAAGAATAGAGCCCTATACTGCCCCCTGTGGTGCCCTGCTAGTAACAGTAACCCAATCAGAGTACCATATAGACTCGAGTATAAGCAGAGTTTTTCAGCACATTTTTTATGCTGAAAAAGCCCCTCTCGGCTTATATTCGAGTGAGGTAAAAAATAACAACAAAAAAACCCTGTAATACTCACCTCCCAGCCGGCGTATGTGTCCCCGGCACGGTAGTCTTCCCAGCGCTGCGGCAAGCTGCTTGAGAACTCTCCCTGCTGTCATTTCCCTGCTCAGCTTTGAATCCCCCAGCCGTCAGCGCTGTGTAAATAAGCACTGTGATTGGATTGAGCGCCAGCCTATCACAGCGGGCGCTCGGTCATTCACAGTCATTCAGTGAATGACATCGCTGAATGGCTGTAATTGGTTTATCGAGCGCTGGCTGTGATTAGCTGGTGCTCGATTCAATCACAGCGCTTACTTGCTGACCTCGGGCAGAATTTTCAAGCAGCTTGCTGCACCGCCGGGGAGACCATCGCGCTGGGGAGGCGGTTTTTTTTACCTAGTATATATTCGAGTACAGCTAGACTTATATTCGACTCAATAAGTTTTACCAGTTTTTGTGGTAAAACTTATTGACTCAGCTTATACTCGGGTCAGCTAAAACTCGAGTATATACGGTATGTACCATTAATAACCACTCAATGCTTTCTATCACTGAGCCAACTACTTACCCACATTGTCGCACAAACCAAGCATTCTCATTTTATACACCAACCTTTTAAACAGCAAAGATACACAACATCCAATGACTCTCCCTGGGCCAGTCTACAACTTACCTCCTCGTAGAAGCTGATCAGATTGGTTTGACAGGAGCGACCCCTCATAAACCCATGCTGATATGGAGTTATACAGCTATTTTCATTGAGGTTCTCCAGGAATAGAATCTCTTAGAATTCCCTATTTTACCCACAATAAAAGTAAGATTTACCAGCCTATAGTTTCAGGTTCGTATTTTGACCCCTTTTTGAATATTGGCACCACATTTGCTATGTGTCAGTCCAGTGGAACCGGCCCTGTCACTACAAAGTCTTTAAACATAAGAAACAAAGGTCTGTCTATCACATAACTAAATTCCATTAGAACCCAGGGCTGTCTGCCAGGGGACACGCCAATTGTCTATTTTAATCTGTTTAAGGTGGCTATGCACTTCCTCCAGGGTTAAGGTCCACTTAGACGGGACGAATGTCGGGCAAATGATGCATGACATTCGTCCCTGTGTGTCCTCGCTCCTGTGCTGTTGCACAGGAGCTAGTAGCACTCGCTCACTTAAAGAACGGCCAGCAGGGGGGCAGGGAGGCTGCCAAAGATTTCTCTCCTCGCATTCCCTTGCCCCTCTCCTCTGGCCTCCTCGCTGTGAGCCAGCGATACTAGCTTCTGTGCAGCAGCACAAGAGTGAGTATGTGCATGGACGAGTGTCGGGCATCGTTTTCCCGACATTCAGTCTAAATGGGCCATTAGACTGGTGACATTTAATGGAGAGTTTACTTTATAACTCTGCATTTCATCTGCCATTTCATTTTCCTAAATGAATACACTGGTGAGAAAAAAAATATTTAATATATTTGCTTTTTCCTTATCCTTTTTTAAAGGGCCAACACGTTAAGTATTAATCATTTAGCTATTTATTTACTATTTATAGAGACAGTGACAACAATGGATGAGTTCGGACTGGGGGAGTATCTCCTCAAGGGGGTCATAGTTATATTGGGGACTGTAGTTCTAAGAGGTTCACATGATGAAGGTTATGTTAGTCAGTGAGTGATGCTATGTACAGTTAGTGAACAATGTGATGTGTATAGATTCATGACGCGAAGTGTATTCTGACAAGGGTCAGGACACTTTGGGCATAGCAGCACTATGGGCAGATGAGAGACAGTAATGCTTAACGTAAAATAAAAATGTGTATGTGACCACCATGAGGGAAGACCGCATGGAGAGTTTCCTTACGACCTGGTTGCCCTGGGCCATGTTTCTGACCATCCCAGGGCTGTCTTGGATGTTAACGTCCTGAGGTGAAGCGGTGCAGATGTGTGTTGGGGGAGAGCAGAGAGAAGGGCCCCACAACTCTACTAGATGGGGGGCTAGTTGACTAGAAGTGGTACCAATATGTCAGGTAAATCTACTATACCTTGGTTAGCATATGATTTATTGAATATTACTCCAAGCCATTGTTTATTTGTCCGTTTGGGATTTTATTTTTGTTTATGTTACAATCTCTATAAGCAATAGATCCCCCTGCGGGCGCATTAGCCACGAGGTTGACATTCTGTGGACCTTCGGTAATGGGGAGTACAATATTGGTTGTGGAGCAATACAAGTATGATGGATTGTAATATGCTAATCAAGTGCCCTGTCACCCCGAGGAAGGAGAAGAGAAGATGTTCCCAGCACCTGACTGGCATGCTGCGGAATGTATGATGGAGAGACATATTATTGGTATGTGACTTCTGATTAACTTCTGCAACATTAAAAGTACTCACGCCCTCATCATCAGTGGCTTCACTTTAGTGCTGCTAGATGATCCCTGCGCCCCTTTTTGCAGGAACTGTGTCTATAGTGCCTACAGTGCATGACGGATGGGCTTGCTAGTGTCACAATACTTTATATGGTGAATAAAGAACGTATTCGCATCTTATTATCTATTCTTCTCCTTTGAAAGAATTTGTTTTAAAGAGCATTTATCACCAGAGATGATTACTTTCCTTACTGTTTACTCCTTAAGGAACAGGCTGTTTTGAACCTTAAAGACCAGACACTTTTTAGGGATTTTACGACGCCAATTTTTTTCATTTTTTTTCTGTGACATATAGCGCTATTTTTTGAACATTAGATTTTTATTAGCATTTTCCATAGAATACAATATATTCAAACATTTGAAACATATTGATCTTCATCAGCAAAATCAAATAATTGGATATTACAGCTGTATGGGGAATGGAAGGAGAGGAAAGAAAAATCTGGGGGAGGGGTAAAAGGAATAGAAGAGGGAATAGTTTATAACCTTGCCAGGTACCCTGCTAACATATATATTCTGTTTTTAGTTCTGAAACAGCAAATATTCGGCCATGTGAATTTAGCATAGTCCAATATGGGTTCCACAGTGTTAGAAAATTACGTTCAGAGCCACGTCCGCTAAGGCAGGGAAAGCAGCGAGAAAGGACTAAGCAATAAGACGAGAGAGGGGGGGAGAGAGAGACGGTAGCAACTAGTCAAATCCAGTCGGCAATTTTATCATCCGAATCCACGCTGCCCAATCTTTTCTGTATTGAACCAAAATATTTTTTTGACTTGCAACCAGTTTCTCATGGATGCATTTCTGTTATAGAGGGTGTGTCTTTAGATCTCCAGTTCCTCGCTATTAAGATTCGGACAGTATGGAATATGTGAGATACTATTACTCTATGGCTCCTAGGGATATTTTCTATTCCTATAAGGAGCAAGGCCAGTTACGGCTCTATTTTCCCAGAGGAGGGTAGCAGATTAGATATGAATTGTGAGACCTGGGCCCAAAATTGGTGTAACAGGGGGCAGGACCAGAATATGTGGAGCAGTGAGCCAACTCCGCCACATCCCCTCCAGCAAAGAGGAGAAATATCTCCTTTCATTTGCGAGAGTCTTAGTGTAGTACAATACCATCTGGTCAGGAGTTTTTGGTACTGTTCCCAGTGGGAGGCGCAGGAGGTAGATTTAAAAGCCCATTTTAGAGCCTCATACCATGCCTTTGATGGAAATTTAATATTCAAGTCTCTTTCCCAATTTAGGAAATTGCCCGTTTTTTTAAAGAAATGACTGCCTGATAGACGAGTGTAGATAGATTTTGAGAGGTTTTTCTGCGGTGTTATATTTTCATATAGTAAGTCATTTAAAGGGTTCGGTAAGATTGAGGAGAGACTCCTAGAAAGCTGCGGATACGTAAATACGTGTAGTGTTCAGAGATTGGAATTGCGTATTTCTCTTGTATCTGGGGAAAAGAAAGCATGGTATTCCCCTGGTTTAAGTCATAGTTGCTCTGTGTGGCCAGTTATTTAAGGAGAGGTCAGGGATTAGATGTTTTAAGCTAAGTAATGGAAGGGGAATTTTTGTTGCCATGTTTGATTCCAGATTTGACCCAAAGCGTATTGCATTCCACCCCTGTAGGGTAACTTTCACTGTCGGGGGATATTGCAAGACTCCCTGGGCCTTTAGCGAGTTTGCTAGCGGTTATGCCCGCCGAGAAAGATTCAATAGAGGCCCACGTTTTGTCTGATTCTGTGTTGCACCAGTGTCTACTTTGGTCGATTAGAAAAGCTTTATGATAGTTGTGAAGATTGGGAAGTCCCATTCCCCCAAACTTTAACCCTTTCCAATCCACTGTCTGACCTCTGAAGACATTATGATTTAAGGCTGTACAGCTCCGATGTTGGAAGACGTCCAACGGGGTTCTCTTACTGTATATTGCCAGCCTCTCTGCTGTTGGAGCCTATCCATCGTGTCACCACATGCAATACTAGCTCTAGCCAGCATATAGCGCTGTTGTATAACAGCAGAAAAAGAGTAAGCCTCCTAGGAAAACCAGGATTCAAATTGGATGGGAAAGGGTTAAGGGCCTACTCATAATTGAGAACGCCACTCTGGGTTTTGCTTCTCTCCATATAAATCCGCTCATTTGTTGGTGAAACATCGAGAGAATAGATTCAGGAATGGGCACAGGAAGAGTTCTAAAGAAATATAGAATGTGGGGAAGAATAAGCATTTTATACAGTATCATCCTGCCCATGCAACTAGGCTCGAACTTGGCCAAACAGTCCAGTTCTTTTTGTATTGATATTTTCAATGTGGGGAAGTTTGCTGAAGATAGGGCTATTTTTTTAAAATGTTTTTCACTGACTTTTTTTTTCTTTCATTTTTTAGTTTTATTGGCGCTAAAAACCTAAAAATATATATTTTTTTTAACATTTATGGTTGTTGTTTTTTTTAAATTAGTATATTTGCACAAAAATAAAGTATGGGAATGGGTTCCTCATTTTGTTTCGGATGTATAATATATTATTTTAATACATAATGTGTATGGTTTCGGATTACTGGGCGCATACAGTGACATTTTTGGTTGGTGTCGGCTTTGGGTCATTTTATTTATATATATTTTTAAGTTTTATTCAGTAATTTTTTTCTTACTTATTTATGTAACTATTTTTTTTTCCTATCTATGTTCCCCATTATGTCATATAAGACCTTAGGGGGACATTCACATATTTTGTTTTTTTTTTTAATTTCATACTTTTCCACTGTAGCTGGGGCATTCATAGGAGCCCCAGTTATAGAGAAAAATATTCCCCTGTACTGACATCAGACGCTGGCAGAGCTGATCAGGGTCTGCTAGGACCCTGTAACTCTGTTCTAACAGGGACCCGGTGGTCACGTGACCGCCAGGTCGCGTAATGGAAGAAAAACTTCCACTTTCACTTTTTAGTGCATAGCACTCATTGGGCGCTGTGTACCAAGGATAGGAGAAGGCAGAAGTGAATAAAAACAGCTTTTCCCTTCTCCTCTGGGTTTCTCAGCTGTGACTAACAGCTGACAACCCAACCTGCTCCTGTGTGATTGGAGAAGCAGAGGCTTTAATCCTGCGCCGTATTTCTGCGACCGGGCGGGATTAAAGCCCAGGACTAAGCACTGTAAATTTACAGCGCTCGGTCCTGAAGTTAAAGAGGTTGCCTCACAAAATAAAGATTTTTAAATATGACTAATAATAAAACCTAAAAAGGTATTTTTTTATTGAATGTACTTATTATGCAAATAGGCGTCTCCTTTCTGGAGCCAGCACATGCCTTTTCTTAGATTTTTTATTTGCAGCCATAGAACGTGAGTATATACATTTAAATAAATTTGTATATTTATTACATATTTCATTGTAATGTGTAGTAGTTTTATTTATAAAAAGTTAATACAATGTTTCTCTCTTCTTTCCAAATGTCCCAACAATGCATTTAATGTAAAACAGCAAGGAAAGCGAACCTTCTACCTTGACCTAAATTTAAAAAAATCCACTCCTGTTTGGAAATAAAGAGACTGATTCATGAATTTGAAGCTAACTAAAAGTCCTCTTACCTCAATAGAATATGCTTTACCGATACCATCTCCAGCTCCGGTCACAACTAGGAGAGAAACCAGATACACTTATTGTGTAGAAGCCAATTTTCCTTTTTTAAGGGGGAAAGAAATTCCTTCCCGACTGCAATCTGGTAACCAGAATAATCCCCGGATTACTGACCATTCTAAAGTTATTAAAGACTATAATATGTAATATTGTGACACCCAAGAAAGGCATCCACACTCCTCTTACACTCTTTTAGTCAGTTTGCCATCACCACATCCTCAAGCAGAGAGTTCCATAGTCTTACTGCTCTTACAGTAAAGACACCCTTTTATGTTGGTGTAGAAACCTTCTTTCCTCTAGTTGTAGAGGGTGCCCTCTTGTTACTATGATATCACAGTCTAAATGGTATAAATAGATGATGGGAGAGATCTCTGTATTGTCCCCTGATATATTTATACATAGTTATTAGGTCGCCCCTCAGACGTCTTTTTTCTAAACTAAATAACCTCAATTTTGATAGTCTCTCTGGGTATTGTAGTCCGCACATTCTACTAGTTACTTTACTTTCCCACCTTTGAACCTGATCAAGCTCTGATATGTCCTTCTTGAGTACCGGTCCCTACATAATATTCCATGTGTGGTCTGACCAGTGACTTGTAAAGAGGAAGAACAATGTTCTCATCATGTGACCCTAGACCTCTTTTGATGCACCCCATGATCCTATTTGCCTTGGCAGCAGCTGCCTGACACTGGTTGCTCCAGTTAACATTACATTTAACTAAACTTCCCAAGCCCTTTTCTATGTCAGTGTTACTCAGTGGTTTCCCATTTAGCACGTAATAGTCACCTGTAATTTCACCTGTCCATATGCATAACCTTACATTTATCAGTGTTAAACCTCATTTCTCTCAGTTTATCCAGATCTTTCAGCAACCACATTCTGTCCTTTGTGTTAATTACTTTATATGGTTTTGCATCATCTGCAAATATTTGTATTTTACTGTACAATCTCTCCACAATATCGTTAATAAATGTATATAAAAAAAGAATAGGGCCCAGTACTGCCCCCTGTGCTACTCTACTAGTAACTGTGACCCAATTAGAGTATTACCATTAATAACCACCCTCTACTTTCTATCACTGAGCCAGTTAGTTACCCACATTCTCACCCAGACCAAGTATTCTCATTTTATATACCAACCTTTTATACGGCACAGTATCAAACGCTTTGGAAAAGTCAAGATATACAAGATCCAATGACTCTCCCGGTCCAGTCTAGAACTTACCTCCTCGTAGAAGCTGATCTGACAGTGCAAATACAGGATGTTCAATAACAGCAATACTACACTTTAAAATGCTTCAGAAGAGCAATATTATACATCAAGTCATGTAAACCAAGCACATCTTCTCCTAACAGTAAATTATGTGCACTTTGTATTCTGTATTATTACGCTAGCAGTCACATTTCCACTCTATTTGATATCTGGATGTTTAAGTCTTGAATGTTACATGGAAAAAGAAACAAATTACATCTATAAGTCATAACAGAGCCGATAGATCTGTGTCCTATTTTGGAATAAAGGAAATCCGAACAGTAAGATAACATTATACAGGGATCTTGTCAGTATCAATCATTTTAAGATCTGCAGTAAAACATGTGCACAACAGACAATAATAGTATCTTCTGGGAGGATTGATGCAAGATGTTTCCCCTTGGATTGCTTACACTAAACAGTAGAGAGTTATGTTGTAAAATACATTGTAACAAGCCATAACATTGTAGTCTTGAATGGCAATACCATGAAATAGAACTTTTAAAGTGTTTTGTTTCAGTTGCTCCCGACACTGTTCTTATACTCTGATGCAGATCAGATATGGAAAGCTCTAACGTCTCCCATAAGAGGACTAGCAATACATTTGTGCATCCCCCAAAAAATGTTTAAATTTACCCAAAAAAACTCTGGAAGAAAGCATCTCTTTCACTAAGATTCACATAGGAATCAATGTGCTTTGCAGGACACTTGACCATCACACCTACTGTATGAATTTATTGGACATTAGAGATGAACGAGCATACTCGCTAAGGGCAATTGCTCGAGCCCGCCGTCGGCACCTGAACCTTTTGTCTCGAGCGGGCAGGTAATCGCTAAGGGTAATGCTCGCTCGAGCAATCGCCCTTAGCGAGTATACCCGCTTATCACTATTGGACATCCTATTCCAAACCATGGGTATTAATCCTTTCCAATCCAATTTGTATCCTGGTTTTCCTAGGGGGCTTACTCTTTTCCTGCCATTATACAATAGCGCTATATGCTGGCTAAAGCCAGTACTGCATGAGGTGACACGTTGGATAGGCTCCGACAGCAGAGTGGCTGGCAATATACAGTAAGAGAACCCCGACGGACTTCTTCCAACATCAGAGCTGTACATTCTTAAATCATAATGTCTTCAGACGTCAGACAGTGGATTGGAAAGGGTTAATATGGTGTTGGGTCCCCTTTTGGGGCTATAACTGCCTCCACTTTTCTGGCAAGATTTTCTACAAGATATTGAAGTGTGTCTGTGGGAATTATCCATTCAACCAAAAGAGCATTTGTAAGGTCTTGAGCTAATGTTAGACAAGAAGGGCAGTTGGCATCTAATTCATCCCAAAGGAGTTCGATGTAGTTTAGGACACTCAAATTCTTCCACATCAGTACCTCCCATAGACTTCTATGGGGGCATTTGATGTACAATATGCAGAAAAAAACAGCAGTACCTATTTTCTTGCGCGTACATGACATGCACACAAAAAACGTTCATGTTAACGAACCCTTTGACGTCTATTTTATACGTGCAAAAACGCGCCCAAGTAGCGTAATCTGAAGCCGCCCTAAGAGTCACATTGGCCACGTACAATTCAAACTGATTTCTTTGTGGGAAACTTTTCCACACGTTTTGCAACTTAGACTATAAAAACTGCAATAGCGTGATTGTGACAGTTTCTTATAAAAGCAGTGACAGTTTGAATAAGAAAAGGCTGGAGGAAAATTATAATTATTGCCATAAGAGATGAAATGTCAGTCCTTGATTTGATCAGAGAAATGGAAAGTCATATTAAATGTGATGCAATTCCAAGTAGTTCAAGATGTCTTATGTTCCATTAACAAGTGTATATCAGCAAGTGATGCAATAGTGATTTCTCAGTTATAGCTTATGTTCTGTGACACGCAAGACAAGGTTTCATCTCATAAGCCTTGCAAGTTTATGTGCTAAATGACTTGCTCTCCATATTGGAAAAAAAGGATCTTTTTCGTCTTTCCAGAAAGACCGGACTGGCGATGTGCACTACTGCACTGGTGTAACTAAAGGGGATGCAAGGGATGCGGTTGCGCCCGGGCCCAGGAGCCTTAGGCCTCCTATCCACGGGCGACTGTTTATTGCGTTATCCGCGGCAATAATCCGCACGTGGGTAACGCATGAAATGCCTTTCATAGGATAACTATGGAAAATGCAGCCAGATGTACACGAGCGGAAATTCATTGCGATTTTCCACATGCGTAATAAAAGTCTCGGCATGCTGCGATTTGGTGCAAATTTCCGTGATGAACCTTCCATTTAAAGTCAAAAGCTGCGATAAATCGCAGGAACTTTAAATGTTCTCCCATGGCAGAAATCCGCTCGCGTTAAAACGCAATGCCCGTGGACAGGCCGCCTTAGGGGGCCCATAAGGCCTCTCTTCTCCATATAGGGAGCCCAGTACTATGAATGAAGCATTATAGTTGGGGTCCCTGTTACAAGTTTTGCACTGGGGCCCAGGAGCTTCAAGTTACGCCTCTGAGTTAAGGGGTTTAGAGAAGTTGGGGGGCCCCAAGATAAACATTTGCACCTGGACCCATGAGCCTTTAGCTACACCCCTGCACTGCCGGGCAGATTCCTGGTGGGTCACGCTGTCTGATGAAACAGTGGGCCTCTGATTCTTGTCCTTATTATATTTTCTACTTGTGCCAAACCTGACAGCAGTGCTGGTTGAGGGCAGTGAAAAGTTGCTCCGCCGATGCCTCTTTCTGAAAGTCGTGATACACTAGTGTCTGGATGTTCTGTGCCGTCAGAGCTAACCATATGATCTAAATGACATGCTAATGTTGAACTGCGGGTCAATATAATTCTTACAATACTCAATTTATACAGTTTTTTGTATGTCATTACTTTTGCACAATAAAAACTTTAAAAAATGGTATTTCCACTGCAAAATTCCAGAACCAAAACATTTTTCCCTTTTCAGATACATGCATAATTTTGATTATTTGTTGGCAAAATATTTTGAGCAGCACGGGGTTTGGTGCTGGGGTTTAGGAGCAAGCAATGCAAATTTTGCATTAATTGCTCATGGCCCCTGATGACTCCCTAAAATATGTGTTGTTAGCCGTTTAGTCGTTCACAACTAAGATTTCCAATTCCTTGCTATCACCAATAGGGCTGGGGTTAAAATATGGCAGGAAAGCCTTCTAGTGTTTGAGGGGAGATCCTCTATTGCAGAAAGATATGGGATTAAACTGAAAGGGAGGAGACATAAACTAGATGACAGTGACAGTCATTCTGACAATGAGGGTGATCAATGAGTGGAACAGGTTACCACAGGAGGTGGCAAGTTCTCTTTCAATGGAAGTGTTCAATCAAATATTAATTTGAAGCGGTTTCCATAGATTAGATATTAGGAAAAACTTTCTGAGCGTGATCAATGAGTGGAACAGGTTACCATGGGAGGTGGTGGGTTCTCCTTCAATGGAAGTGTTCAAACAGAGACTGGACAAATATCTGTATTGGATGATTTAGTGATCCTGCATTGAGCAGGGGCTTGGACCCGATGACCCTGGAGGTCCCTTCCAACTCTACCAGTCAATGAGTCTATGATTGAGGCCAGCCCTGGATTAGGTGGTTGTTGTTAGCCGTTTAGTCGTTCACGACCCTCATGACCCTAAAGGCGAGCTCCCTCTATGTTTTTCGGTTTTGTACTTTTTCTTTCAGTTGTCTGATATCCATGCCAGTATCAGCTTTGACAGCATCAAGACAGTATCAAAATATGTACACCACACCATCAATAAAAGAAGGAAAATTAAAGTGGAACATAGAAACATCTTATTTAAAGAGTCAGAGTTGACTTCCCTTTTTCAGTCAGAATCAGTCAAGCGTACGTTACCACTAAAAAAGCACTAATATAACCAATAGTACTGCCATATAGTGATCAGATACCTGATATACAAATGCTCTCTAAGATGACATCACATGGCAGACCATATAGGTAAATGAAAATATGTACACCATACCATGAACATAAGACCAGCTTCACACGGGGGTAAGTGCATTTATGGAGGGATGAGCGCAGAGTTTTTGCGGAATGAATTATGCTTTTTTGCGTGCGCATTGGCACATTCTACTGTACTTTTTGTGCCCACAGATAGATGCTATTAGTTTGTTAGGGCATGCACAGAGAGGAATTATTACTTTGTAGAAGCAAAAAGGGCACTATTGCTGTACTTTGTGGAGGTGCAGAAGGGCAGCGTGTCTTTATGGGGGCAAAGAGCACTATTTGTGAGGGTACAGAAGGCACTATTACTTTGTGAAATCCAGTACAGATAGGCATTATTAATTTGTGGTGGAAAAGGGGGGCATTATTACTTTGTGGGAACACAGAGGGACACTATTATTTTGTAAAGGCATGCACAGATGGCCACTATTACTTTGTGGGGGCATAGAGGAGGCACTACCGCTTTGTGTGTGACACAGAGGGAGTAGTAGTATTTTTCAGGGGCACATTGTTATCTTGTGGGTGGCAAAACAGGGACACATTACTATGCTGGGGTCAAAAAGCGACATCATTACTGTTTGAGGGCACAGAGGAGTGGGATGTTACTCTTATGGTAGCTACTATAGAGGAAATTTACTTTGTGGGGCCACAAAAGGAGATCACTTTTTCTGTGTGGAACACTTAGCGGGACATTTAGAATAGTGACTAGATGGTAAGCCTTTGCAGAGATGAATAAGCTGGAAGGCATCTACATGCACCCGGATAAATAGGAAAAGGGAAAGAGAACAAGTCCAATCAGAGAAGCATTTTAGACACCAGGTGTACTTACTAAGGAGATATGCACAGAGAGGAACTATTACTTTGTAGGAGCAAAGAGGGCACTATTACTTCGTGGAGGCAAGCATAGAAGCCACGATTATTTTTTGAAATCATGCACAGATGGACATTATTTGTGGTGGATAAGGTGGACACTATTACTTTGTGGGGTCATGCACAGATGGTCACGATTACTTTGTGAGGGCATAGAGGAGGCACCACCACTTTGTTTTATGACACAGAAGAGGTAGTAGTATTTTTTTAACCCCTTTCCCCTCCATGACGTACCGGTACGTCATGGAGCGGTGGGGTATGTATGAAGAGAGGTTGCTGACACCCGCAGGCAATAGCCACTATCAGCCGATCACGGCTATTAACCATTTAAATGCCGCTGTCAATTCTGACAGCGGCATTTAAATCCCCCGAACAATGTTCGGGGGTCCTGCACGGCCCCCCCGCGGTGAGATCGGGGGAGCCGTGCAGGTGTCATGACAGCCAGGGGCCTAATGAAAGGCCCCAGGGCTGCCTTACCAGACTGCCTATCAAGCCATCCCCGTGGGGTGGCTTGATAGACAGCCTGTTAAATTGCAGTATGACGTAATGCTATAGCATTACGTCATACTGCAGGAGCGATCAAAGCATCGCATGTTAAAGTCCCCCAGGGGGACTTCAAAGTAAAGTAAAAAAAAAAATCAATAAAGTTTTTTCATTGTAAAAAAAAAAAAAAAAGTTATAAAAGCTTAAATCACTACCATTTTGCCATATCTATTATTAAAAAATCTAAATCATAAAATAAAAATATGTATTTGGTATCTTTGCGTCCGTAAAAGTCCGATCTATCAAAGTACTGCATTATTTTTACTGCACGATGAACGTCGTCCGGGGAAAAAAAAAAAGAACGCCAGAAATGCACTTTTTTAGTTACCCTGTCTCCCAGAAAAAATGCAATATAAAGCTATCAAAAAGTCGTATGTACTCCAAATTGATACTATCGGAAACTACAGGACATCCTGCAAAAAATGAGCCCTTGCTCAACTACGTCGACGGAAAAATAAAAAAGTTATTGCACGCACAAAATGACCGCAGAAAATAGTTGGAAAAAATTAAATGTCTGAAAAAAAAAAAAAGAGTAGTATAGTACAAGTTTGGTATCGTAGTAATCGTACTGACCCATAGAATAAAGTTATCATGTCGCTTTTGTTGCCGTTTGTGTGCTGTAGAAACAAGACGCACTAAAATATGGCGAAATATATTTTTTTTCATTTTACTCGACTTAGAATTTTTTAAAAGTTTTTCAGTACATTATATGGTACTTTAAATAGCACAATTGAACAATAGAACTCGTCCCGCAAAAAACAAGCCCTCATACAGCGACGTCGATGGATAAATAAAGGAGTTACGATTTTTTTGAAGGGGGGAGGAAAAAACGAAAATGGAAAAAGAAAAAGGGGCCACGTCATTAAGGGGTTAAGGACACATTATAAACCTGTGGGTGGCAAAATCCTTTCTGACCTACATCATAGGCCTCTCAACCAGCAACCTACTGTACATTGATGAGGAGCAAACACCCTGAAGCCGGCAATCTATGCAGAGTTTATCTTTTCCTTCTAGCGAAGACTCTAGCTTTAGCTTTTATTCCCAGTTATTGTTACATGGCTTATTAAGAGGTCCTGACATTGACTTGCAGGAATGCTGCCTTCCAATATGTAGCGCTATAGAGGTATTGTTCCATCTTCCTGTTTACGTGTATATTATTTTTACAATTATGAGCCTATATGGTTATAGGAAACAGCAATGTTCTATGACAGTCAATCAGACAACCATGTTTTTGGCACCACATTGTAAGTTTCCATTCATGTTTACATATGCCTTTTCTCCTAAAATACAGCCTGGCTCATTTGGAATACACACTAATATGTCTCACTGATATGTACAGTTAGTATATGTATAGAAACATCTACCAGTACATTTTAGGATATAAACCAGTGGCACCAGTCCCGAGTGGCATTAACGGAGTTATTAACAATAATTGATGTGTCCATGGTCAAAGTGCTTTACAATGCTATGTTATGCCACCCTGAATCCAGCTGTCTGTGCATAGTTTATGTTCTCCTTCTAAAGGAGCCTCTGGCTTTGGCTTATATTCTCACTTATTGTTAGAAGGCTTGTTAAAAGCTCTAACATTGACTTGTAGGAATGATGCCTTTCAAAAAGTGTGTTAGGTGCACTGTTCAGACACAATCCTCTGCTTCGGTGTCTAGCAGGCATGGGCGTTGTCCTGCTCACCCTGATCACTGAACTTACATTTATTCTCTTCCAGCACTCCTAGGGTTAATTGCTTCTGGGCCTTCTGCTCAGCTGATGCATCTTTTCTAATCAGTGCCCTATATAGCTGCCCTGGGCCTTTCAGACAGTGCTGTAGTGTTGTTGTGTGATTCGTGTCCATAACTCCATGTCTAGCTGCTGCTCCAGCAGTTTCTTTGCTACCTTGCTTTCTGCTCATGTTCTGTGTCCTCCGTTCCTGTACCCAGCTCTCTGTTATACTCTTGAGTCTGTTTCTCTGTTTATCCTTGTCAGCCTCTACCTCCTTTGTTCCTGTACGCCCCGGTATTGTTCTGTCGTTTGTTTTTAGGTGTTTTGTCCTTCTCCTGGCTAGTATGACTAACCAAGAGCTGTCACCAGGAGCCACCCCAATGGATAACAGCAATCATGTAAAAGTTAAAAAAAAGTTGGAAAAAGTAAAAAAAAGAAAAAAAAAAAGTTTGTTTCATCTCTTCCCATAAGTGGATCACATCAGTGAGGGGAGATGAAATTAGGTACCTAAAGCCCCCAGATTTATCTGCGGACCTTCCCCTTGCTTTTGCATCCGTCACCAAAAAGCCGCAGATTGCAGGGGTCATTTAAAAATTCCCCGCACCTGGCTACTAAATGTAGCTGACAGCCTAGAGATTTTATTGGGGGCCGCAGTATGTGGTTCTTGGTCCCGTGATCACCGTAATCCAATGGATAATGGCGATCATGTAAAAGTAAAAAAAAGCTAAAGTTTCACCTCCCGTCACGGATCCGATTCATGTGGGAAGGTGAAATTACTTAACTAAGTCCTCCGGCGATGTCGCCCAACAGGATCCTTATCCGTGGACCTTTCCTAGCTTTGGCGCATGTGCCCATCGCCAAAATGGCGGACGCAAGTGCAGAAGCTGGGGAGGGCACGGAAATTTAAAATCTCCTTGCTCCTGGCAACTAAAGATAACCGAGAGCTTGGAGCAGAGACTGAGGGCCACCGTGAGTGGTCCTCGATTACAGGATCGCCATTATCCATTGGTGACCAAATCACCAGAGCCACCACGATAGCCAGAAATCAACTACTACAATACACAGAGAAGGAAGAAAACAGTTGTATACCTCTAGTAGTGACGTACAATCCACAGCTGGAGGTAATAAGGAAAACTGCAAAGAAACTCCACCATACCCTACACAAGGATCACCATCTAAAAACCATATTCCTGAATCCTCACCTTCTGTGTTACAGGCAACCTCCAAATTTGAGGAACCTTATAATCAGGATTCCATTGCCCTCTGAAAAGGAACTTATTCCTGTAATGTAAGGAGCTGTAAGACCTGCTCACATATACTGACTGCAGACAGGATACGGATCCCCAACACACAGCAGGACTATAAGATCCCAGGGACATTCATTCACATGTTCCACGTCCAATGTTGTGTACCTGATCCTGTGCAGTAAATGTCCTGTTGGGGGGTTTTATATTGGAGAAACAGAACAAAAACTGAGAGCCAGGAGGAGATCTCATCGCCATACAATTATACAGAGAAAGACAGAATTACCTGTAGCGGAACACTTTTCTATCCACAGACATGACATAGAAGATATGAGAGTTATGATATTGAAGGGTAGTTTCAAGTCACAAAGCCATAGAAGAATTTGGGAATATAAATTTATAACAACTTTTGACACTTTCAATAAATGGTTAAATTATTCATGAGGATTTATGCGTAAATGTTATCTATAGCACAGATAACACTGCTGGCCTGTATTCCCCCCCAACACTAATTCAGGGACCATAAAACCTTCACTCCATTATCAGTGTTTAGTTAAAAATGTTTGCGTTTCTGTTGCAGTATTCCTTTAAGTGCAAACCAATGACATCAATGCCTGTGCCTTGTCATAAGTATGTGTTAATAAATATGCATGCTTCTTCAGATCCATTTCATTAAGCCTGAAGAAGAACCCTGCGTTGGTTCAAAAGCTGGCATTAACATCATGTATTTTTGTTAGCCATTAAAAGGTATCATATCTACAAGATTACTTGGTTTCTCTTGCTGGGAACAATCACATTTTGTGAGTTACATATGTACAGTTATTTGCCTCTACAGTGTCATCTAGTGGCCACAAGTAGCACAGCGGGCATATAGAATTACAATGCAATAACAAAGAGTGCATCATCATACATATAGCGTATTAAGTAACGACACGGCAAGGGAAGAAGAAATGGAAGAGTAGCTCTGTAAAGGTTTTAAATAATCCGACCCTTACATAAAGCAGCCTGTACTGATGACCAGTTCCCTTTAATTTAACCTGCTCCAGGTTTGGTGAATTTTTTAACCATTTATTTCATAATCCATGTATTGCAATTTGGCTTTTTATAGCAATTCCAGAAGCCTTTCCTAGAAGTACTTGTCTAAATAATCAAATGCTCTCATAAATGTGTCAAGAGTTTCCATTCCCTTCAATAAAAAGATTGTTTCCCTGTAATCTAAATGAGATAAAGTGAATGGATTCCGGCCTTATCAGTGCAATATTGCACCAAGACGGAGCTTCATAAGCGACTAATAGTCTGAAATGTCACTACTTTGATGATCTGCTCCGCTGGAACTTAGAAACAAATTATTTTGCATCAATGTCTATAGTGCCGTTCCATCCAGAGCTTTATAATTACGTCTTTACTTGGCTTACGTCTGCACACACGCACGATGCATGAACACCATGGCCAGTTTCACATGGATGTATTATGGGTTCATTTTACAGACAAGTGTCCCAGCCTGCCTGCAGGTCTACTGACCCAACTCACAGTATCATGTAGATCCATGAAGTGAGCAGGATGAGAGTAGAATCAGGGGCTTACAAAGAACTCTTGATACAAAAGCTAAACTCAATATTTGGCTCCCACACTGAAAAGAGTTATATGTATTTTATAAGGCAAACTTAATAATCAGCTCTAGTATTAAATAAAGCAGTTACCACATTCAAGTAGCAGCTCTACACAGTGATAGTGATTACAGTGCAGTTACTTCCAGTTACTACAGGTAACGTCATCTCTAGAGTGGTCTGCATTTATTTTTCTTCTCTCTGGGCCCAGACCGCCATTGAGATTTCTTTCAGACACAACTTGCCTCTGCACACTCTCTCGATCCTACTGATGCAAAACCTAATCGAATATTCAGTACCCCCCTATAGTAATGATATGCCCGCTTTGGCCCCACTTAGTAATATTCATCACATTTGTGGCCCTACTTATTATTGGGTGACTGATCTGTGGTGCCACTTACTTGCGGAACCCCCTGTGTGCCTTATATAGTAAGACCTCACATCCTAATAGGACACCATGGGTGCTCCATTTAGTAATATACCACCACTTAGTAATAGAGCCCCTTGTGTGTCCCCATTAATGTGACCCACTATAGCCTGCGATGATGGCAGATTACCTTAATACAAAGTCGTGGGGCACCACTCCTAGAAGTCCAACCACTGGTAGAGGAAGGGGGGATTAAAATCATAAATATATACACACAGGATGCCCTCCAACACTGCATGCGGTATTGGCATGTGCACAGCATGACATCATCACTTCTCTCCTGACTCCAGCACTTACTGTACTCAGAGTACTGAAGCCAGGAAGAAGAGTGATGATGTCATGCTATGCACCTTGCAAGACTATATGCAATGTTAGAGGCAAACTGTGTGTGTACATTCCTGACTTTAACCTCTTCGTCTACTAGTGGTCAGACTTTTAGGAGTGGGTATGGGCTAATTACAATAGGTGAGGTTTGACTGGTTGTGCGCTTGCCTATCACCATAGAGTGAATTGAGCAGTGGTCACACATGTGTACCACCACTCCATTCGTTTAGGAGAACTTGGGGTACATCATTGCAATTACCCTTGTGATCCCTGTATTGAGACCCACCGTAATCAAACATTTATCATCTATTCTATGGGTAAGTCATAAATGTTTTTGGTGGGATAACACCTTTAAGAAGTGAGGAGTCAAAAAAACTAAATTTACAGTGGCATATGAGCAGGAAGGAAAGTTACAACACTTGTATAGTCAATACCACCACTCTAGGGAATGAGCACCTTGGCCGGGTTTTCCTGCCCTCCACTTAGGCAACAAGCTATGCAGAATTAAACAAATGTTACCATCTCACCAGATAGACACAAAGGAACCAGGTTCAAGTTGACCAGTCCCCTAAACTGGGTGGGTTAGTACTCTGATGCAATCTTTAAAGCTATGCCATGGATTGCTTATATTACATGGTATGAAGGGCATCATGGAAGGAAGTAAAATTTTTGTAACAAAATGTTACACCAAAATAAATGAAAAAAATACACCAAATACACTGCCTCACATCACAATTGAGTAGCAGATTGGAAGTTTGCAGAAAATACACATATTTTGTTATATTTCACTCTTCTTTGTTGCTATTGCACAGCTTTACTTGTACTATGAATGAATGACACGGTGGGCATAAGACTAGAGATGAGCGAGTATACTCGCTAAGGCACATTACTCGAGCGAGTAGTGCCTTAGCAGAGTATCTCCCCGCTCGTCTCTAAAGATTCGGGGGGCGGCGGGGGGCGGGGAGCGGCGGGGGGAGCGGGGAGGAATGGAGGGGAGATCTCTCTTTCCCTCTCTCCCCCCCCCAGATCACCGCCGCAACTCATCTGTCACCGGCGCCGGCCCCCGAATCTTTAGAGACGAGCGGGGAGATCCTCGGCTGAGGCACTATTCGCTCGAGTAATGTGCCTTAGCGAGTATACTCGCTCATCTCTACATAAGAAGAGATGAAGAGATGAAGATTGCAGTTTGTTCGTTAGATACATTGTTAGGACTATTACAAAGCAGAAGTGAAGTGTTGCATCTGAGCAGGATGCCAAAGCATCTCGTCCAGATTAGATGTAATACTTGTAAAAGTATTTTAAAAATCGGAAAACAGAACTGACAAGAAGGAAACTAAAATTGGAAAAGGAAAATCTCACCCTGTCTAACTAAGGGCAAAACCACATGGCTGTATGTGCAACTATGCGCACTGCTGCAGAGCATGGTTGCCCATGATCTGGGTTTTTTTTTATTTTTTGCAGGCCATTCAAACTTCGTGCCTTTGAAAAAAACTGTGAAAAGATTGGTCTTGCTATATCTTTCCCGCACATACTGTAGTATTAACTACATGCCCTATCTTTTCTTGCCGTACTAACGGGCAGGTGTACCACTAATGAATCAATGGTTTCATTTCATCCCGTTGAGCGGTCGTGATTATCATAGCCACATAATGGAACTAAAACACACCTATATGAAGAAGTCCTAAATGCAGGACGATTGCCCTGACAAGGATGACTTCACTGATCTGATCGGTTATAGTATAAAATATAACTTTTATTAAATAAATTTTAAAATAATTCCCGGGACATTACAAAAAACAAAATAATGAAAACCCAAAGGAACATAAACCACCACCATAACTGTGCAAAATCAAAATACCTAGGGAAATATACTCTGGATAATAGAATGTTATTTATAGATATTTGTTTAATAAGACAAATTCCAAGTGCATTAGTTTGTGTGCATCGGAAAACAATACGAATATCAGTTAGTGGGAATAAAGGCATCTAGGACTATTCATTCAGGCATTGATATCTGATGGTCAAATAAGACCCCCTATCAAGACGTCCTATTAGTGTAGTATTCCCATATGTAGCCAATTGTAAGCAGGAGACTCTTTCTGGATACAAATATTAATGTAGCACAGTGGTGTACACTTATAGTTTAAAGAACACACTATTGCACATTCCAGACAGATTGTACCGTCCAGACTGAATACCAAATAAGCCAGTGATATGGCCCCCAAATTTTTTATGATTTGATTAACTCATTGGGGCACATATCGTTGAGCTTAAAAATAATTGGACTATAGATCTATTCAATGTCCAGATTGGCTTAAATACAAAAGGAGGCACTCTCCTGGGCATATGTAGATGACAAATACAGTAGCCGGTGCCTAATTTGCTAGGTTTGTTAGTTGTTGGAAAACCTTTGATTTGAACTCGTTAATCTCTCTAGTTCAGTTCTTATTTATAAGTCTTTGTTTTAAACCAGTTTATGTCTTTTAGTTTGGTTTCTGTTAACTGAACATCAGGAACCAATAGGTTAGAACAAAAGAAAAAAACCTTGGTGATATAGTATTGTAAATAGGCTGTTGATTGCCTGAAGGGTATAGATAAGGTTCACACAGGCTAAATAGTCATTGTGAATCTGTATCTAGCTAGAATAGCATCCCCACTACACCGACCAAGAGGACCGAAAACCTAGCTATTTTGTTAATATCAGATAGATATCCGTGCCTAAACTCTTTCCTGCTCTTGGTTAAATAACCATTCCTAATACTAGATCCCAACCAATGTAACAAACTGAAAACAACAAAAGGAAATCATAAAATTAATCAGCAGAGTCTCCAGCCTTGATGGTAGGCTGGAGGCCATTAGTCATTCGTAATTCCTATTGTTTTCTTGGTCCAGGTGCACACAAACTAATGCACTTGGAATTTGTCTTATTAAAATTCTATTATCCAGAGTTTATCTTCCAGGGGATTTTGATTTTGCACAGTTATGGTGGAGGTTTATATTACTTTTGATTTTCATTATTTAGTTTTTTGTTTAAAATTTATTTAATAAAAGCCATATTTTATACTATTAGGCATCAGATCAGTGAAGTCGTATAGTTAATAAACTGTTTCCTCTGCGTCACTGACTAAAGGCTGATTTAGACACAACAAAAATCACTCAAAATTCGCTCAAAAGAATCTTTTGAGCAATTCTCGCTCTGTCTAAATGCAGGGACAATGTGCAGTTTTCGTGCACGAGTTGCAGATTGCTGAATTCTATCTCGCTAGAATTGAGTGATCAGCTATTATCAGCGGAGCAGGCTGTTATCAACCGTCTGCACTGATAAGATTCTCTGCGCCGGTGTCCTGCTGTGAATTCACAGCGGGTCACGGGCTGTAAGTGCAGAGAACACTACAGCTGTTTGCTCATGCAGAACAGCTGTAGTGTTCAGCGAGAGATAGCGGCGGTGTCCTGCTGCGCCTGCATAGCTGTATAGCAGCTAATTAGTTACTATAAAGTATGCAAAGATGATCGCTCAAAAATGTCGCTCAAACTGTAGCTTGAGCGAGTTTTGAGCGATCATCTGTCAGTGTAAATGGGGTATTAGCCCTGACAAGGATGGCCTCACGTCCGGAACCTGGGAACTACCTAAACTGTCTTTAGATGGTAAAGGGTAGGTCAATTCAGATGTAAATAACCATGAAAACAACAGTTAGCAAGCAGATGTTACACCATAATAAGAATAGACACCAAGGACTTATATGACTGTGAGATCAGACATATTTGAGTCAAATGAGCCTCCTCACCATCAGTCAAAGCTGAATGTGGCTCACAAGGTATGCAATGTTGGGGAACTCTAATGCATAATGCAGATGGAGGTCCACAATCTCTTATAGTTGGAAACTATAATCAAATGACTGAACTCTTCGTCCTCCGATTTCTTTTTCTTTTTTCTTACTATGGGTCTTTTCACATTTGTAGCTCTTCTTTGTATACGGCAATATTCTCACTTGACTAAGAGAATTTTTTGTCCATCACAGGAATTCCCATTTCAATGCTTTTTCTCCCGCTATCTCAGAAGGGTTTGAATCTGTCTGGAGGTAACACTTGCATTGGGTTTGCATGTTTTTTCTGTGTTTGTAGGAGGTTCCTACCACGGTCTAAAAATATTGACTGATAGGTTAATAGGAAGGAGTTCTTTACAAATGGACACTAGTGTAGCTATATGTAAAATACGGAAATTATATTGTGGCCACAACTGCTTATAAACCACGATAAATATATTTCTCTACTGGTCTTGTATATCATTTTTAGGAGGTCCAGTAAGCTTAACCTTGTTGGTTGTTCTGTCTTCTATCAACCATTAACCAGTAATTGGAAAGTAATTTTATACAAAATTTTTGAATAGGCATAATATTGTTATCATACTGTATACATCGGCAGTGCTAGTCCACCAAGGTTAGCGAGGTAACGCGTGCTACCGAAAAGCCAGCCAAGGGCTCTGAGCCCTGCCATAGAGAGAAACCTGGACCTCTTCATCTTTGAAAGGAACAAGTGTCCTTGCTTCAAATAGAGCAATGCTTCACCAGACTAAAGTGCCTAGTTAGTTGCTATAGAGCTCTCCCATGAAAATCAAAAGGACTTATGAGGAATTCAGTAGATATGCTACATCCCATAGCTTCCATTTTACCAAGTACATTACAAATACAACAAAAAATAACTTTTCTTAAAGGGAACCTCTATCACTTATCAGCACCATAAACTAAGTTATGGTGCTCAAAGGGCAGGTCCTGAGAAGTCCAGGGATGTACTTTCTATACTCACATGGCTTCCCGTTCCCGCACTGTCACCCATGAAAGTTGGTGCATGGATAGTGCAGTGGACTCATCTCTGCATACAGTTTTCTATGGGAATACGTTCACACAGCTTGTAGAGATGAGTCTGCTGGACTGTCCGCACACTGATTTCCATGGGTGACCATGTGGAAATGAGGAACTGGGTGAATATAAAAATCGCATCTATGAACTCCTGGGGAGCTGTCCTATGAACACCATTACTTAGTTCATGGTACTCGTAGGTGATGACAGGTTCCCTCTAAAAAGCATAAAAACATTTATACTACCACATTAGCATTTCTATACACTGTGTAGATCTGGCCGGTTCCGTATCTGCGTCGGGACCTCCGGTTGGAGGTTCCGTTGCAGACCGGCTGAGAACACTGGAAGAAAAAGTGTTGCATGCAGAGCTATTTCTGCTGTCCAGAAGCCGGGCGGAAAGCTGGCGGACCCCATTATAGTCAGTGGGATCTGTTCAACACTGTTCGGTTCAGAGATGGAATCGTTTGGCCACGTGGATTCCCTGAATGGAGCAGTAAAGCGGAATCCCTACTGCAAATGTGAAACCACCCATAATAGATAAAACATACTTTTAAGACTGTTACATATTTCATCATCACTTCAAAAGGCATCATCTGGCACGGATAGGTTTAATATTTTTAAAGGGGTGATCTTATGAAGACAACCCAATGTTATAAAGGGGGACCCACATTCAGGGCCCACTCTGTAAGTCAAAACAGAGAGCCACTTTGTAAGAGTGCCTCCCACTCTTCGGCCATCCATGTTTTACACCCGAATAGCCTCTATATTCCCCTTGTACTGTCCAGGGATGCCACAAGCCGGATATGTGGAGACTCCAATCTAAAAGAGATTGCCTCTTAAGAAAAGTTGGCTTGGAACATATGTCCAAAATGTATGCAACTACATAGGACTACACACATATCCCCATATTAAAAAAATGTTTAAAGTACAGTGCACCATTAGTCAAGGTGTGATGATGATAGCCCATGGGCATACTGGCCTAATACACATTACTGTGAACACAGCATGAATCCACTAACTTTAATCTACTGAGGTGCATAAATATGGAGTATTTCTAAATATATAGATCTAAGTATATATAGATAATTTTAGGATAGATGGATAGATAGATATGAGAGAGATAGATAGATATGAGATAGATAGATAGATAGATAGATATGAGATAGATATGAGATAGATAGATATGAGATAGATAGATATGAGATAGATAGATATGAGATAGATAGATATGAGATAGATATGATAGATAGATAGATATGAGATAGATAGATAGATAAGAGATGGATAGATAGATAGATAAGAGATGGATAGATCGATATGGAGATAGATGGATAGATATGGAGATAGATGGATAGATATGGAGATAGATGGATAGATATGGAGATAGATGGATAGATATGGAGATAGATGGATAGATATGGAGATAGATGGATAGATATGGAGATAGATGGATAGATAGATAGATAGATAGATAGATAGATAGATAGATAGATAGATAGATAGATAGATAGATAGATAGATAGATAGATAGATAGATAGATAGATATGGAGATAGATATGGAGATAGATAGATATGGAGATAGATAGATAGATAGATAGATAGATAGATAGATAGATAGATAGATAGATAGATAGATAGATTAGATAGATAGGAAATGCATTACACACATTTAATAGTAGTAATTCACAGGTTTGGAAAAAAAAATCATTACCTGCCCATTCTCCCATAGTTTGAAAAAAAGAAGTTGGCAATACACCCCAAAGGTGAGGAAACAGGTACTTTGAAAATCCAATGCATTTCAGCATAAGTTGAAGACATAAAATCAGTCCCAGTGCAGTAAAAAACTGCTGAAGGAGCTCCATGCCAGCAGATTCCTGGATGACTGTAGTGCACTGCCTCACTGTTACTTGCTCCTTGGTTACTTGCAAGAGAATTTATGCTTACCAACTGCTAGGGAGAGGTTTGAAATCACACGTATTCCAAGAGTCATGCTTTACGTGGTTACTCCTTCTTTCCTCCTTTTTGAGTGTTATAAGCTTTTGCAAATATTTACTTCTTTTCTATTGCTAAAGGGTTAGAAAATACAACGTAAATTACTTTGCACAGTAGAATCTGAAAAATCACGCGAACGTATCAATATTTGCGCTACATTTAAATAGTATAGCGAGATGAAAAGTGATGTAACTGAACAAAGTCTACAGTGATAAAAAAGCTAATGTCACGTTAGCCCTGTGTGACATTAACCCCTTAACACTTTCAGGAGCGTGCGTCAGTGATGCTCCTGTTTCCAGGTCACATTCTGCAGTTCTGGTATTCCGACCTTCACAAAATCGTAACTTGTTCATCACAGGTATGACACGCATTACAGTTGTATGGGATGTGTGGGATACAGTCGGAGGAAAGTTTCCAAGGGAGAGTTGCAAGCGTGGAGTAAATGGAGAAGACTTTGGTTAGGGAATAGGGTAGGCTTCCCTAAAAGTGTGGGTGTTGGCAATTAACCTGATAGTCTGGGGTAGCACATTCCAGATAACAGGTGCTGGAGGGGGGAGTGGGAGGTTCAGATTAAAGGGGAGCTCAATCTAAGGTCATTAACGGAATGGAGAGTACATGTAGGGTGGGTGACAGAGATTAAGGAGGAGATATGGGGTATTGTGGAGGGCCTTATGGATGAGAGTGAGGAGTTTACATTGTATTCTATATTTTGACGGGCAACCAATGCAGTGACTGGCAGAGGGCGGAGGCATCAGTGTAGTGGATGAATGGAAAGATAAGACTAGCTGCTGCATTGAAGGTGCATTGGAGACGGGAGAGTCTCAATGGTGCCATTTAACGTACCATATAATGTATTCGAAATCTTTGAAAAATTTCTGAGTGGGGAAAAATGGAGAAAAAAAACCACAATTGTGCAATCTGGGGGGAGGGGTTGTTTATACAGCACTCCAAAGGGCAGTAAAAATGTCATGTTATCTTCTGTGGGTCAGCAAGATTACTGCATTACCAAATATATATAAATTTTATGTAATGCTACCATTTTTTGATTTCCATAAGGCCAGGCTCACACTGGCAGATCCCAATTGCAGTATCCGCGATTGGCATCCACGTGGAGGATCCGTGGAAAAATGCAGGCATTGAAAAGCGTGAACTTTCGCCTTTACTTTCACACTCATGAATATGAATTGCGTATTCCACGAGCGGAAGGAAAATTGCAGCATGCTCTAGTTTGACGCAGACGGCCTCTATTAACATTACGGCAGTGTGGGAAATACAAATATTGATTTAAAAGAATACTATTTTCTGACAGCGTTCACCTTTCAGAATTAATGAGATATTTTGATAAATTGCAACTGTACACAAGCAACAATACCAAGTTTTGAAAATGTTTTATTTTTTTGATACAACAACTGGGAAAAGGAGGGTTTAATTAGTTTTTGTAATAATAAACAATTTTACAGTTTTTTTTTTGTCCCCATGGGGGACTTTAATTTGCGACTGTTTGATCGCTTAGACAGTATAATGCATTATAGTGTATTTTAACAGGCTTCCTATTAAAGACGTGCCTTTAGAAGGGCCCAGGTTGTGATAATACCTGGGTAGCATCCCCAGAAAATCTGCGGTGGCCTGTCACACTGATTACAGTGATATGTCTGCTGTGTGGATCTGTGCAGTAGTTTTGAAGAAACTTGTATTTTATTAGTAGCAGTACATACAGAGAGGAAGCAGTCCTGGATATTTATGAGCTGCAGGATAGCTGCACCCACCCCACCCTCCAGCCAATGATTGAGTGCTATCTATTACTGTGCATAGAGAGAGAGCTGCCAATCATTGGCTGAGGAGCAGGGTGGGTGTGGCTAGCTGCAGCTCATGAATATCGAGGACTAAGTTTTGTGCTTGGCTGCTGTTACGTCACTCACTGGCCGCCGGCTGCCCGGCAGCCGCCACATGAAAGAGCCGGAGCTGCAGGATGAGTACGCGCTGCTCTCTGCAGGCGCTCGGGTCTGGTCCCGCTGTGAGAATTCTCGCAGCCGGATCCGACCCGGTCGTCTGTAGGCGGCCTAAAGGAGAGCATATGCACAGGACCCGGAAGAGAGTCATATTTTCATGCCACTCTCCTATTTAAGGAGGACACCGCTGGATCATGGGAACAGGTGAGTATACAAAATGCATCACTCGGATCCCTGTCATGTCCCCCAACAGCAGCACAACTTAGTTCATGTCACTGTGGGGATATGACAGGTTCCCTTTAAGTCTCAGCACAGGCTATGCAGTATTTGGCTACAACCGCTTCCTAGTGACTTGCCCTTGCTTTCATGTACCATCTGCTTATCTTATTTACAGACCAGTAGGAAAATATTTTTCTAGTAATAGAAAAAGAAAGAGAAAATCCAACAGAGGCTGTACCCGCAATGCATCCTATTGTTATCAGAAGACTATTCCTCTGAGACCTACCGCGATTGTTGATTCCCGCAGAAAACAATAGAACTAAAGAAACAAGTGGTAACATTGTTCTTACAGTTTCAGTCCAGGTGGCTAGTCCCTCAGCAGCACAAGTCATCTTCAAATTGCCAAAAGAAGAACAAAGAGTTTCCGTCATTTTCTCTGATGTTCCTGTTTTGGAGGATAACTTTTAATTCAACATAGTATATGGGGAGAAGGCGACCTGATCGAAGATTCAGAAGTCCAACATCTTTGGTTCTACAAAGATTGAATTTTGATGCCAAGATTAAACAAATCCCATCTATGTTGGTTAGGAATTACATCAGGCTGATGGGTATTTAAAGTCATAAAAGAGAGTTACACCTTTCAGGCTTGCTACATCAAATTCAACAGGTTTCTGTTGAATTAAAGAGAAGATCTTTATATCATACAAGTCCTGGAAGTGTTACTTATAAAAGACCTACTAGAACCATTTCCATTGAAACTGAAATAGAGTGTAGCCCTTTTGTTCCCAGTTCCTGAACCAGGGGCAATGTGCACTTCATTGGGATATAGTAATAATTCATCAACACATTCCTGCATATTCCCATAAATCGGTCTTTCTAAAGTATATAAATGTTACAATTCTTTCTCACAGCAATATACATTATGTACAAATCAGAACCCTTCTTTTTGGCTTATTTCCATTCCTAAGCGCCTAGCAAAAGTGCATATTGTGGTTGAAGCAGCTCTCCTTCTCCACAGCATTCATGCGTAGAGTTGAGCAAACCATAGAATCATAGAGTTGGAAGGGACCTCCAGGGTCATCGGGTCCAACCCCCTGCTCAGTGCAGGATTCACTAAATCATCCCAGACAGATGTCTGTCCATCCTTTGTTTGAACACTTCCATAGAAGGAGAACTCACCACCTCCCATGGTAACCTGTTCCACTCATTGATCACGCTCAGAAAGTCTTTCCTAATATCTAATCTATGGAAACCACTTCAAATCAATATCTTTTTAAGGCATCCTTTAAACAGCCTTTTTTTCTCATGTTTTTGGTTGAAAAGAAAACAGAGAAGTCACATTCATCTTTTGGAAGATGTCTGTTCTTTTACTGACTATTTTGGTGGTCACACATGCATCCTTTTTTTGGTGTTTGTTTTCCCTATAGAGAAACCTATAGAAAAATGCCAGACCCAGAGCCTGCTGGGATTTGTGAAAACGCAATTGGCCCCCCCCAAAAAAAATCTGCAGAAGGTGAGAAAAAAATGTGACTATAAACAATGCAATCTTTGTAGAACGTTTCATTTGTTTTACTGTTGACCTAAAGCAAACATCTGGAAGCAGCAGGTTTTTGCCTAAAAAAAACAACACTGTCAAAATGAAAGAAAAGTATTTTTGCTAAAAACAAAAACAACCAACCTTATCATGTATTGCTTTTTGAAATACTGAAAACTGAATGCATAATTAGGCCTCACCATCTAGGTCTTTATGTCTATTATTTGGATTTCGGTCATTGCATTTCAGGGTATTGTAGAAGAGTAATGGTATGTTTGTGCCAATAGGGGGCAAATTTTAAGAAAAGGTCCAGCATAAAAGGGGTTTTCCCTGTGTTTGTAAGTTAATTGGCAGCTAGTTAAGAGCACTCAATATAAGCTGGCTCAACTCTTCCCACAATGGCTCCTAGTCCGGAGAAGAGTCATGCATTTCCATGATTTTTGGCTTGGTCCCAAATGCTTATGCAGGTGATTTTCCAAAATGGCAGCCTCCACTTGCTGGATGATGTGTTCGATAGCGGAGTGGGGTCACACTGCACCGAAGTCCGACCACATTTGAATTGACGATGCCAGTTCTTGACTACATCTTATAATGGTGAATCCTCCCCATAAACCTCTTTCATCTCATTGAACGTCTCCCTTGGTGTGCAGCCTTTCAAGTAAAGGAACTTGATGACTGCTCTATATTCCACTGGGTCCATTGTTAGACCTCACACCACTTCAGTACTTGTAAAAAACTGACGGCTATCAGTTCAGAGTTGCAAATTGGCACATAACCTATAGAGACTTATAGCATGGCACAAATTAATTGTGGGTGAGGTGGCAATCTTTTGGTGATGTCACACACTGTCTACTCTCCCTATACTTTTAAAAAAATTACTTTAGCACTTTCAGCATATGCATGTGCTGTGGCCAGAGGAAGGTAGCAATTTGTTGATGAAACACGTAGCCCATCATAAATAAAGCTTACTGAACTGGTCCTGCTTCTGTGCCTGTAGTTCAGCATGCCAACAAATCCTACATGTTAGGGATTTTGAATGTGGACCCACTGGGATGACCTCCCAGACCTGATAAGCTGGCAGCTGATCCCAGTAGACCGAGGTACTTACAGAAGCAGGGAAATCCCAGAAGGGTAATTTTCCCTAAGGTAAGCTAGAAGATGGGAAGTCCCCTGCCTACAAGCAGGGTGATCGTCCTGATAAGAACGGCCCCGTGCTGGAACCTCGGGGCTGACTATCCCTAACAGGCAGGACACAGGGACGATGAAGTGAACACAGGACACACAGAACAAGATTGACTTACCAAGGAGAGGGGGCCGGTGCACAGACTGGGCAGAAGTGGACAGAGACACAAAGGTTAAAGTACAAAGCAATGGACATACAAAATAAATGGATACAGGAATGGATAGAGGATGAAACAGACACGAGATCTGAAACAGGCGACCAAGAAATTCAGAGTGTGAGAGACAAACACACATTCAACACACTACAGTTCTGAGGCAAGGGTGGGGTGTCCCCAGCTACCTTACATAGGAAGGCGATTGCCACTTAAGCAGCAGCTGGACTATATGCACCTGATCGAGGTTAATTAGTGCATTGCTGGAAAAAAAAGTAGAAACAAAGTATATTTATACAGAAGGAGCAGAGCTATGCCCGTGCCTGCCTGGAATAGAAAGAGTGGCAAACAAAGGTAGCAGACCTAACACTACCAATCACTCTGACTGTTCCCACTGAGGCTTCAGTGCTCGTATGTCCGGAGCAGGTGACAAACTGACTCTCTTATTACTTCTACATCCGTTTTATTCTACATAAGGAGCACCATTTTTCTTTTTTTTACGGGTATTAAAGGAATTGACCACTTTACAACCGATACTAAAAAAAATGCTTTGGAATGTTTATTTTTAACTTACGGAGATACTGTATATTATTGCAATCATCTGTTCTAAAGTTACTACCCTGCTGGATTTATCTCTTCGTCCCATCCCAACAGCTCTCAATGCTTGCAGATAAAGGGCCATGTGACCATACATGTGACTCAGCCTCCTCCACCGCGTCTGCACACCGTTTTGATTTGGAAGAGGATGAGTGACTCAAACTACTCATTAGGTGGTCAGTCATTTCTGTCAAAATCAGCTGGCTTGCCCAACATTAATCTAATGTTTATGATCACTTTTGGAGCTTCTGCACAAAAGCCAATATTTTTATAAGCGCTTTGATGTATAAAATGCCATATTTCTAAAGTTCACAATTACTCAGCAAGAACACTGGTGACTGAAGAGTTTGCCATATGCTTTTCTCATACTGAACAATTGTCCCCGACAGAACAAATCTTGTAAGATGTGCCAAACACAACCGTACATCTGCTCAAACTCTACTAAAGTGAGGAAAGGGTCTGACCAACATTCTGTCTGTTTTATGTAACAAGACAGTTTACTCATTAAATTACTCAATGTCTTGAAGACAAATGTTTGTTAAATAATTCCCACATTAAGCAGCAAATTCCACTTTGTATTCTGCAAGCAGAATTATCATTGGAAATAGATGATAGGGCAGTGGACCGAAGGTCTCGACCGGCTCCTTCACTCAATTCATCAATGAGTTTTGTTCTTATTGTTGGGCGCCTCTTCGAAACTCTGAGACATAAAACATATTTTTGTTAATGCATGTCTATCAGTCTTAAAGGGACCTACGCTTATCTTAATTTCATAAACACTTTGTACTGTTCTTTGTCAGCAAGCTGGATATAGGGGACTTCAATAGGTCCTACAATAGCTGCTTACATGACTACTAGTTTAGCTTCAATAGCTTCACGTTTCCAGAAAAATGTATTATGTATATGAGAATGGTGTCAAAAGCCCTTCTTATTAGTGACTTGGTAATCCAATTAATCACAATAACAGCTCATACACATGGTTGTAGCATGGCTGCTCCCATACATATTCATGGGCCATTACTGTACCTCTATAGGCTTCCAATTTCATTTGGAGACATAAGGAGTTTTTTTTTGTCTTCTGTCAGATTTCATATACTCTGGAGGTATTATCCGTAGAAGCATTGTTTCAGTCTTGGCACAGCTCCTTTAAAAGTGAGTTTAGTCAAATTGGAAATTTCTGATAAGATTTGCAAGTGTAGCATGTGTATTTTGTCAAGGTCATACATAGCATAGAGCAGTGGTGATGAACCTATGGCACGCGTGCCAGAGGCGGCACGTGCCGCCCTCCCTGCTGGCACACGCCACCATTGGCCGCTCACCACTTGTGAATACCAGCAGGGGCCGCGGCTTACCTGCCGGCATTCACACAGCTGCGCTGCTAACAGCGCTGCGTACTTGTGTATTAGGTCGCCGCCGGAAGTTAGGGGTGGCGACATAATACACCAGTATGCATTGCCAATTGTTAACGCCCCCAGCTTCTGATTAGCCCCGATTTTGAAGGAGAAAGTGCTGGAAGTTTAATAGCTGGCTTCAGATCTCATTGATTAAAAAAAAACCAAAAAAAACTCTTGATACTCCTCAATGAATACTTTAATGAGTATAGTATTCAAAATAGGGTAATTTATGAGTGGTTTCTATCATTTTGACACTTGTGAACCTCTGCAAACTGGGCTTGGGGTAGGAAACCAAAATGTACTTCAAATTGTCAAAAATTAAAAAGTTTTTGAAAAGTGCTTCCAAAATAAAACAGCTGGATATATATTATATATATATATATATATATACACATATATACACATACACACACACACACACTATATATATATATGATGAACAATTTGTTTTAAAATGTATGTACATATGTGATATACTGCAGTTGGAAATAGGAAAAAAAACAACACATTTTAAAAAAATCTTTCATTTTGTTTTTATTTTTTAATAAATATACGCAAATGGCATTGGCCTATTAATGAAAAACCAATGTCAGAATTATTTTTATGTGCAAAACGTGTATAAAGTTATTCTCTGTTAAAGTGACAAACCAGATTTCCAAAATTTGGCTAAGTCATTAAGAATAGATTACTTTTCCCGGTGAGTATCCTAAAAGCTACAGTCTGTGCAGGTATTGTGTAGAAAGTTAGTTCTCTTTACGGTGCATTCGTTACTGAATCTTCATATAGCCACATCTCTTCCAACTTCGGAGGACATGTTGGATTTCCCACGGGCATGACATTTTGAACTTTGTAGACAAGTGTTTTAAATAATGGTTTATTTAGTGTCCGTGACATCTTTGGAGTCAATGAGTATTTTTGTATTAGTGACTTGTGATAAAGCAGTCTTTTGTTCTTCCCAGCTACATGAGTGTGATTGCGCATCTGCCGGTTGTGGAGTTTCCCATAATGATACAAAAGAATATGCTGCTCCACCAGCCATGCTGAAATGTAAGAGAAATCAAACCAATATTAACCATTCTCATTCTGACAATATTCTATTTATTTATCCAAAAATGGACCGCAGTCCAGACCTTATTTGTGCATAATAATTCTTCGTCACATTCTGGAGGATTCCAGCATTGAACGATTTGACTTTTTTTCTACATTCTATTTCCTTTTTACTAAATAAATCATCCTTCACTGCAATATTTTAACCTGTTATTTGTGCTGTTAGTCTATTCACTTCACAGTTTGTCTAACAAATGTAGAACGAGTCAAAATAAAGGATTATGAACCTTTGTTAAATATGCGGTTCCCTACTATACTGCTATTACCTGGTAAAAATGGGCAGTTAGGGTCCCCATACACATATGTGTGACACTGTGTCCTTGCTGAGTGTCACCAATCCTCATGCACTATCTGGGCGTATATGCGTAATACGTGCCAAGATAGGGCATATTGCGATTTTCATGCAAATACACGCACAAAAACACTGGTGTGAATGGCCCAATAGAAATCAGTGGGCTATTTACAATACAAATATAGCCGTTCGGCGCGAGACAACCCCGATGCAGGGGTTAAAAAAGAACACCGGACAGCGCTTACCTGAATCCCCGCGCTCCGTTGAGTTCTTACTTACCCGGTGAAGATGGCCGCCGGCATCTTCTCCCTCCGTGGACCGCAGGGCTTCTGTGCGGTCCATTGCCGATTCCAGCCTCCTGATTGGCTGGAATCGGCACGTGACGGGGCGGAGCTACACGGAGCCCCATTGAGAAGAGAAGAAGACCCGGACTGCGCAAGCACGTCTAATTTGGCCATTAGACGGCGAAAATTAGACGGCAACCATGGAGACGAGGACGCCAGCAACGGAACAGGTAAGTGAATAACTTTTGATAACTTCTGTATGGCTCATAATTAATGCACAATGTACATTACAAAGTGCATTAATATGGCCATACAGAAGTGTATAGACCCACTTGCTGCCGCGGGACAACCCCTTTAAGGAATCTCATCCACATGGTGTAGAATAAATACACACAAAATGCACATCAGAATTGACATTTTAAAGCCATAATATGTCAATTTAGACTGCAGATGTTCAGTGCGGATATCACCTCTTCAAATGAGGGGGTGAAATCCGCACAAAATCCACATCAATATTGCTGTGGATGCGCACCAAAGTCTGTAGAAAATATGCTACATGCGAACGCAGGCTAAAACCAATTTAATGTTTATCACCTATATACTGTGTACTTGATCAATTTAGGGTACCCTTTGAGAATCTCTTCTTATTACCAAAAACAGCCACTTTTCTTGGGTTAATTAAAACAAAGTAAAATAAATATTCACCATGTAAGTGAAATTGTTACAGGATAACATGAAAAACAAGACAGAAATTTCAGCGGCTATCTATATTGCTCTTCTGCTCCGCTGGAGGTTTCTGTCTTCGCCTTAGGATACCTGTGATACGGTTTGACAGGTATACGGCAATGGAAGGTTACTGGAGTTCATCACTTTCTTATTATATCATAGGCTGTCTACAAGTGTTTAAATGCATTCCTCTAACTCGTCACTAACCATTCTTTGAATTGTGGGATACATTATTGCTTGATGCTCTGATGACTCTCATAGAGTCATGGAATGGTAGAGTTGGAAGGGACCTCCAGGGTCATCGGGTCCAACCCCCTGCTCAGTGCAGGATTTACTAAATCATTCCAGACAGATATTTGTCCAGCCACTGCTTGAACTCACCACCTCCCGTGGTAACCTGTTCCACTCATTGATCACCCTTACTGTCAGAAAGCTTTTTTCTAATATCTAATTTGTGTCTCCTCCCTTTCAGTTTCATCCCGTTGCTTCTAGTCTTTCCTTGTGCAGATGAGAATAGGGCTGATCCCTCTGCACTGTGACAGCCCTTCAGATATTTGTAGACAGCTATTAAGTCTCCTCTCAGCCTTCCTTTTTGCATGCTAAACATTCTCAGATCCTTTAATCGTTGCTCATAGTACATAACCTGCAGACCGCTCACCATCTTGGTAACTCTTCTCTGAACTTGCTCCAGTTTGTCTCTGTCTTTCTTAAAGTGGGGTGCCAGGAACTGGACACAGTATTCTAGATGAGGTGTGAATAAGGAAGAGTAGAGGGGGATAATGACCATACGTGATCTAGACTCTATGCTTCTCTTAATACATCCCAGAATTATGTTTGCCTTCATGGCTGCTGCATCACATTGTTGACTCATGTTCAGTCTGTGATCTATTAGTATACCCAAGTCTTTTTCACATGTGCTGCTGCTTAGCCCAATTCCTCCCATTCTGTATGTGCTTTTTATTTTATTCTTGCCCAGATTTAGGACTTTGCATTTCTCCTTGTTAAGTACCATTCTGTTAGTTGCCGCCCACAGTTCAAGCTTTTCTAGATCTTTTTGAATACACTTTCTTTTCCCTAGTGTTAGCTATCCCTCCTAGTTTTGTGTCGCTGGAAAATTTGATTAGTTTCCCATCAATTCCGTCCTCCAAGTACTTGGATAAAAATGGAGTAATTAACCAGAATCAGTATGGGCTTGTAACAAACAAGTCATGCCAGATTAATCTGATTTCCTTTTATGACAGAATCACTAACTGGGTTGATCAGGGAAACGCGGTGGATACAGTATATCTTGACTTTAGTAAAGCATTTGACAAAGTATCTTTCATACTATACTTATTTAAAAAAATGACCAAATATGGGATTGACAAGGCAACTGTTGGGTGGATTCACAACCGGCTGCGTGATCGTACTCAAAGAGTGGTCATAAATGCCTGCACATTAAAGTGGAAGAATGTATTAAGTGGGGTACACAGTTACTCGGTAAGACTACTACTCGATCGAGTAGCAGCCTTAAACGAGGTGCTTGCTCATCTCTACGAATAACCCTACATCTTAGCTCCTGCCAAATCTAAACCTCCCATTCCGTTCTCCAAGATTTTTCCTGAGCTGCATCAGTCCTCTGGAATGTGCTACCCCAGACAATTAGGTTAATCCCCAACACCCACTGTTAAGCATGCCTTAAAAATACATCTCTACGCCATATGTCTTAATCTAATTCTCCATCTACACCTCATCTATACTCCCCCGCAGAAACCAACCCCCTTAATCCCACTGTATCTCCTACACCTCTTATACCTGAATGCACTTTACATTTGCACTTACAGTATATTGATACTGGCTGGCGATCAGCTTGTAGAACTTTATGTATAGTACCCTATTTATCTAAAAGATGGCTGGACCATTGTATAGAACAAGCACTTCTATCTCTTATTTCACAGCAGACAGTCTTTTTTCTATTTACTGTTTTTTTTTTCTGGTTTATTGTTCTTGTTGTTTTTTATATGAGGAGTATTTTTTTCCAAAATGAGTCAAGTCACAAGAAATTGTTTTAGAGAAAATCTAAAAAAAATAAAAATATAATATTGTAAAATAGTTTTAAAAACTATATTAAAGGAGATGTCCCGAGGCAGCAAGTGGGGTTATACACTTCTGTATGGCCATAATAATGCACTTTGTAATGTACATTGTGCATTAATTATGAGCCATACAGAAGTTATAAAAAGTTTTATACTTACCTGCTCCGTTGCTGGCGTCCTCGTCTCCATGGTGCCGACTAATTTTCGGCCTCCGATGGCCAAATTAGCCGCGCTTGCGCAGTCCGGGTCTTCTGTAGTCTTCTATGGAGCCGCTCGTGCCAGAGAGCGGCTCCGTGTAGCTCCGCCCCGTCACGTGCCGATTCCAGCCAATCAGGAGGCTGGAATCGGCAGTGGACCGCACAAAAGAGCTGCGGTCCACGAAGACAGAGGATCCCGGCGGCCATCTTCAGCAGGTGAGTATGAAGACGCCGGACCGCCGGGATTCAGGTAAGCGCTGTGCGGGTGGGTTTTTTAACCCCTGCATCGGGGTTGTCTCGCGCCGAACGGGGGGGGGGGTTTAAAAAAAAAAAAACCCGTTTCGGCGCGGGACATCTCCTTTAAGAATTATTGTATTGGGACCAAGCGAGATGTATTCTAGGTGGTCACCTGGTAGACATGTAAACAGAAGCAAAAATATATTCGTACTCTGAAAAAGCACAAAATCCTTAAAAATGGGCTCGACTTATTTTGGAAAAACGCTCCTCATTTGTACTGTATGTAAACTCCTGTCTTCACATGTATGATGCCCTGGAGTTAATGGCGCTTTAAGATAAATCATGATAATAACATTGTCAAACCATATTAGTATACCATATAGGGGTTTTTGAGGGACAAAAATATAAATTTAACTTTGAAAGGGTACCAAGGACTAAAGACACAACACATTTGTGCGCCAAACACAAATTAGTAACAGCAGCTTCTCCTGGCAATACTCATGTTTTCCATCAATGTCTGAGAAAAAATACAATATAAAACAGCTGCCTGAATCTTTTCTATACAGAAGGGCAGAAGACTCTGTGTCCCACCATCCATCCTACTACACATACCACAGCTCTGCTGTGTGCATGAGGCCTTAAGGGTCACGTTCGTGCTGTAGCTTTTGAAGTTTTTCATTTTCTTAAGACATACGTGGATCCTGAAAAGGGAATCTCTTAGCTCAAACACACTGTCCAATCAGAAGGCAGCATGTTAGAGTGGGAGGAGCCAAGTAGATCGATGTACAGATTTATAAGAAAAGATTTAGTATATCTTGTATTTTATTCATTTATAGCGCTGCATATTCTGAGCTGAACAGTCCAGTGGGCGGAGCTATCAGTGATTGACAACTGTGCATGCAGAAATAGCGGCCAATCACTGGTAGGACCGCCCACTGGACCTCTAAGCTCGAAATGAGTAGAGATGTAAATGAATAAAATACCAATTATACAAATTTTTTCCCCCATAAAACTATATATCAATCTGCTCAGCTCCTCCTGCTGTATATCATGTTGCTGTAGAATGTACTGCATGTTCAAGCTGACAGCTTCCCTTTAAGGGACCTTTCAGGGGGGGTGGAACTGTTTTGCATGACGCAGCAGAATTTGCCATCTTGCAGAAGGGTCGACGCCAGAATCTGCATGCCTAATGTGTGGCTTTTGATGTGGAATTGCAGGTGGTTTAATTCTGCATCAAAACTGCATTTAGTGGTGTGGATTTTGGTGCGTATTTCCATAACAGCATATTCTACCGTGTTTTGCAGAACAATTTGCGTCTGTGTGAAAGGTGCCTCAGAGAGAAAAATAATACAGGAAGGTCTTTTTCATGCAGGTTATGATACTGTGTTCACAATTTATAGAATGAGCTCTCTTGGTTAGATATAGAGTTTCATCATACCAAAAAGAGACATGAGTCTATAGATTGTAGCTACATCGTGGGTCCTAGGGTGGCTTCACACGAGAGTGTTTTTGCGCGTACATAGGTGCGCACCTACGTACGAGCAAAAACACGCTTGTATGCAGCTGCGTGCATTGTTCTCAATGGAGCCGCGGCTGCTGCCGGCGGCTCCATTGAAAACAATGCTCTGCCAGCACCCCTGAATTGCTTTTCATGGAAGGGCTTTACTTAAAAGCCCTTCCCTTAAAAACAATAATTTTAGTGTGAAAAAAAACCCAAAAAACAACAACTTACCCTCTGCCGCTGCCGTGTCCACCGCGGGGATGAAGAACACATCTGCCACATGCGGCAAATGTTTCCTTCACCCCCCCGCTAGTTGTGGCACAGATGAGGCAGATGTAGCAGCAGGGAATTCTTTTAACTATCGGGGGTAAAGGAAACATCTGCCGCATGCGGCAGATGTGTTCTTCATCCCCGCGGGGGTCACGGCAGCTGCGGAGAGGTAAGTATTTTATTTATTTTTTTTTACACGAAAATGTTTTTTTTTTTCAGTGAAGGGCTTATATGTAAAGCTCTTCCCTAAAAAAGAATGCAGGGGGGCCGGCAGAGCATTGTTTTCAATGGAGCCACCGGCAGCAGCCGCGGCTCCATTGCAAACAATGCGTGCATTCCCAATGGTGCACGCATGTCCTATCTTTGCAGGCACACGCCTGTAAAGCATGGGCATGTGCATGCATCATAGGGAATGCAATGTTGCAAATACAAGCGTGTGAAGCCACCCTTAGTATGTACAATCCAGTGAATATTAGGAAACTGCTGTTATAGCAATATTCCAACAATATATTGCTTCTAATTAACAAATATTCTCCATATGGCTTTTGAGTGTACGGGGTGCAGAATGCTAGCACCAGTTTACAGTTTTATGATAGCTCTCCAAATAAAGGGCTGGTTGCACCAAAGTTTTGATCTGAGATCAGGAAGAGTTGATCTAAGAGCAAGTAGTAAAACACAGCACTAACACAGTTTAGCCCATGATCTTGGCTCAATGTGATCAATTTGGGGGGGGGGGGGGGGGGGTTCAAGTAGTTGAACTTCATTTAGCAGCCAAAATGCAAGATGGTGGAAAAGGTTTTCCCTGGTAGCAGCCATGTTTTTACTATCGCTGCTATGAATGCTTGGAGGATTGCTATGTATGCTGGGAAGATCACCTGACTACAGTCACCAATCACCATGCACAATACATTTATTCTAGGTTCAAGCTTTGATCGTAGATCAAGTGCACTTGGTTTTGCAAATGCTAGATCAAAAAGTGGTGCAAAACGTTTTTCTTATACCAAGTTCAACAGCGGATCTCAGTTAACTAAACCTTGATTAACATCATGGTTGGTGCAAGCAGCCCTAAGTTAGCAAGTAGTCATCAGTTCTAATATCCTGCAATGGCCGAGCCAGTGTATTATGATTAAAGACTTACGGTCGCTTCCACACGGCCGATGCAATATCGCAGTAAGAAAATTGCTGCGATATTGCATCTGTGGTCTGTGCAATATCGCTACGTTTGCTCACGGCGATATTGCGATTTTGTGTCACTACAAAGCCCTACATGGTGCTACATAATTGCACAACTTTGTAGCACCATGTGCAAGAATTTCTCAGGGGGGGGGGGAGGGGGAATAGAAGCCCTATCCCGAAAATAAGCCCTAGCTGCATGAAAAAACACCAGAAACAAAAAATACATACATCACCTAGGAAGCGCTGTCAGCTCCGCCACGTCTTCTCCTCAGCACTTGCCTTCAGACATCTCTTTGTGGTCAGGGATTTGAAAATCCCTGCCTCCAGGAAGTGCTGCCTCTGAATGGCTGAGCACTGCGGCGCTCAGGCAATCGGAGCCAATGCTCAATGAACCAATCACAGCCATTCATTCATTGAATGGCTGTTATTGGTTCATCGAGTGCTGGCTCTAATTGGTTCTTGAGCACCGTGGCTGATCCAATCACAGCCAGTCCTTCATGGAGGCAGGGATTTTGATCATCCAATCCAGAAAGGGCTGGCAGAAGACTAAAGACAAGTGCCGGAGGTGAAGAGGAGACGTGCACTGGAGATGAGAGCACCTCTTAGGTAATGTATTATTTTTTTGTGTGCAGCTAGGGCTTAGTTTAGGACTCGTACAGTAGGATTTGCTACTGTAAAAGTTGCATCGTACCGCACGAAAACCATGTTTTCGTGCGATGTGATACAACAGAAATGAAGGCTCTATAGGAAAACATGGGCTACATACCCCCACAAATCGCGGCTGTATAGAGCATGTTGTTATTTGGTAGTCTCACAGACTCGCAGGCTACAAAACATCGGTCGTGTGGATGAACCCATAGGAAAGCATGGACTCTACATTCATGTGATTTATAGCACTGTCACATTGCAACAGAATCGCCCGTATGGAAGCGGCCTAAAGGAAACATTTTTCCTAAGGCATAAATTTTTGCTTTGCCTTACAGCAACACACTCCCCGAAACACAAAGGCATATTATGAGAATTTTCACATTCTAGTTAACCACGCGATCGTAGTGTTTTCAGCGCTGCCATTCCATTTGCTGCCCGCCCCAGGTGCTTCACCTTGAAACGCTTCCAGGCAGTGACAGGCTTGCCAGCTGTCCACATATTCCTGGACAGTCTGTAAAAACATTGCACTTATTGTAGCTTCCTGGAAAAAGGGCATAAGCTTTTAATTTTTTTTTTAGACTGGTGATACTCGAGTAGATAACTGTGATTAGCAAATTTGTATCCAAAATGTTTTGGGGTTCAGCTGTACAGAGCAAAGAAAAAACGTCATATCAGCAACCCTGGGAGTGCAGTGAAAGAGAATCTGCCACCTTCTGTTGGTCCCCTATTATTACATATTGCTACATTGAATGGTCAACCAAAATCCATTCCAGCCAGAAAGTAAGTTTATCTTTCACTCTTCCTTCACAGTTTTATATAGTTTTTTTCTAGCTTGTAAAATGACGCCACGAATGTCATACATATTTTTACAAAGTTTTTTGAGATTTTTTTTTATATAGACATGTATTTATTTTCAGGTGATTGCCTGATCCCCCCCCCCCCCCACACACACACACAGATATCTATGGGAAAAAACACCACATCTAGAGCATAAAACAAGTTGAAAATATTAATGTCACGGAGCCATGGAACACTCCCAAAGAGAGAAAACCTTCCCCCTAAAAGAAAGAGGTTTCATTGCTGGGGATCCCAGTCCCAAGAGTCACTGTGTACTTATGTTGAAAGGTGTTTTCCCACAAGTTGACTTTAAATCGAGATTAGAGATGAGCGAGCGTACTCGGCCACGCCCCTTTTTCACCCGAGTACCACGATTTTCGAGTACTTCCGGGTGAAAAGATTCGGGGGCGCCGTGGGTGAGTGGGGGGTTGCAGCGGGGAGTGGGGGGGAGAGGGAGAGAGAGAGGGCTCCCCCCTGTTCCCCGCTCCGCCACGCCTCCCCCCGCATCTTTTCACCCGAGTACTGAAGTACTTGAAAATCGTGGTACTCGATCGAGTAATTACTTGAAACGAGTACGTTCGCTCATCTCTACTCGAGATCCTTCCCACTCCGGATCTACATTGTTAAACTTAACGTGGCTGTTGAGGAATTATCTTCCTCATTTCTTTGCATAGGGGATTCTGCTTTATGAATCCCAATCACTCTATCCAACCGCAACATAGCAGCTCCTCTCACCTGGATGACTGCAATACCTATTTTTTACTGTTCTAAGACAAAATAGAAAATGAAACAAATTTATACACAGTCTTAATTAAAAAACAACAACTACTGCTTTGTGTCCCCAGCAGCTATGCTGACCGTTAGACCTCGTTCACACGGGCGATATGGCATCGCCGCGAGAAAATAACAGTGATATTGCATCGCTGGTTGTGCGATATCGCTGTGGTTTCTTGCAGTTGTACCACGATTTTGTAGTACCACATGTGAGGATTTTCGGGATGGGAGTGGGGGGGCCTTGAAATACAAGCCCTATACCGAAAACAAGCCCTAGTTGCAGTAAAAAAAAATTTTTTAAAGTATACATCACCTAGAAGCATTGTCCGTGGATCCTCTGCAGCTTCTTCTCGGTCCCTGATACTGTTCTTCAGCTCTTCTGCCCGAGGATTGCAAAATCCCAGTCTCCTGAAAGCGCTGGCTGTGATTGGCTGTCACTTAGTCAATCAGAGCTGGCACTCGATGAGAAGAGATCCCCGGGCAGAAGAGATGAAGGATAATAGTGCAGAGGATAAGACGTGCAGGAGAAGACAGCGCTTCTAAGGTGATGTATACCTTTTTATTTTTTCCTATAGCTAGGGCCTTAGGTTATGGCTTTGACAGCAGGATTTCCTACTGTCAAAGTTGCATCGCGTTTTTGTGCGATGCAGCAGAGAGGAAGGCTCCATAGGAAAACATGGGCTACAAAACCTCCCGAGTCGCTTGCATATCGTGGGACCCGCGAGGCTTTTGTGTCGGGAAGTCGCATGCTACAAAACATCGCACATGTGAATTAACCCACAGGAAAGCATAGGCTTCACATACACAGGACAAAATCGCGCGACTTTGTCACCTGTGTGAACGAGGCCTCATGGTTACAGAATACTAGCAAATTTTGTGTTTGATCCTGTAGTCCACTATTTTCTAACTATAGAATGCATGTCAGCGAGTAATAGAGGACCCATCATTGCATCTAAAAGGGACAGAATTTAGATGTGTGGACATTTCTGCGTTACAATGAAATCCCTATGAGGCTTGAATTCCATATGTGTTAAAATTATCGTGTTTTTACTGCAAAACCGCAAGATTCAATTCCGCAGAAGAAAAGTTTTCTGCTGCAGAATTAAGAACATCTTGCAGAATTGTTGTTGTTGTTTTCTAACATACACATGTAATTCCGCAATTAAAGTCTGTGTAAAAAAGGAAATGCCTGAAATACAGCAAGGCACTGCATCCCGCGGACAATTTCATCCCATGTGAAAGATCCCAAAAGGAAAGCAGAAATAGCCTTGGGATGATACAAATTGGTTGGGAAAGTGAACATAGCCTTTAACCCCTTCTTGATATCTATGGTACCATACATGTACGGGGGAATACTAAGTGACATTGTATAGCGTGGGCTTGAGAACTGAGCCAGTTCTATCCCTGGCGGCTGTCAGCAATCTTTGACAACTGACACCTGTCCATAACTGATGAAAACAATGATAACTTTGGTCCTGGCAGTTAACCCTCTAGTTGATACTGTCAGTTCTAAAAGCAGCATTTAAATGGCCCAATAGAGGAAAGCAGCATCCTCTGTCACCCAAATGAACCACCTGCAATGAGATTGTAGGCAGTAGTTTTGTCAGGGAGAGAGACGTGGGACCCCAACCGATCCCCCCTCCATCACAGATCAACTACTTTGAGAGTGCTTGCCACTACCAGTTGCTACGGCAGAGCCTCGATCGATCACTCTGGTGGAATTGCAACCACAAGTCGTTAGAATACAGGTGGATTTGTACCCAGCTTTCCCAGGCATGCAGAACTAAAGCTTAAATCACCCCCTGGTCAGTCTAATGTCCCAGCACTCTACAATACCCACACACACTTCCTGCCACCACCAGCTTGTAAAAGTAAGCTGGAACCCGGACCATGAATTATGAAGACAATTTTTGGCATTATGGTTTACTTTAAAACGGACAAGGCTTGACTAATAAATTGCCAATTTAGCCTAAAAAAGACTAGCAGTGCTAAATATTTATAAGTATATGAAAATATACAGAAAAAGAGGTAAGGTTTACAGACATACACAACAGGCAGTATTTAAAATAGACAAGGAGAGAAATAAAGATACCAGATTTTGGATATTCAGGCCAAAGTTCTATTCGTGCGGAGTCACTGAAGCAAACAGGAAAGCCTTAGGCTGTAGCGTATCTCCGAAGTCTGACCCAAGGGTTTGTTCAGCCCTGAGTTATAAAGGATTTCCCATAACACACCTCCCCCCGCCACCTCTGAGGTCATTTACAGAGGGGTGGGTTAGATGCGTACAACTTCTGAAAAACCATAATTCCCCATTTTGGCCATATCTCCGCAAGAGATCCTCTGATCCGAAATATAAGCCCGGCATATTACTGGTCATGATTTTATCTATTTAGCGATATCAAGCATCACAGAAAAATTATAACCAGGTATGCAGATACCCCATTTGGGGGTGTTCTGGGGCCCGTACCTCAATGTGTGTACATGCGTTTTAATCGGCTGGCCCGCCCAATTCCAAAAATATAATTCATATCAGGCTAGGACATTCGCACAATCAGTAATCCTTATTAAAAGATTTTTTTCTGATTTGAATCTTGGAGCCAGGATGTCTGTGGGGAATACCCAAGGTGTCAAATCTCTCTGGCAGGGGGTAATTAATATTCCCCTGTCCCTGGCTAATTTTATTGTCATCATGATCAAAGACTTCCTGAAGCCAAATGTATATCAGAGACCTCTCAGATTTGACAGAGGAATGGGAGATTAAAAATATCGAGGAGTTCAGCTTTCCAAGTATCCTGAGTGGCAGCTGATGGACAGTTGGGTGACACTGTATCAATATCATTATACCACATGTTTAGTTATCATCTCAGCCTGGGGTCTTGCGAAGACCCCAGTACAGCCATTGATTTCTTCCTATTAAGCCCAGCCAATGAATGAAGTATTGCAATATTCTGTACATGCAATCAGACGATTGATAGTTCTTAAGTTCTTAGACTTGAGAAAAAAAAAAAGGGAAAAGATTTTAAATTAGTAAATTAAAAAATGAAAAGTTAAAAAAAAACGTTTTCCAAGTCATCACATCTAAAAGTAAAAAAAATATTAATCCTTCACATTGAACGCCATTAGATAAAAAAAAGAATATGCAATGTCAGAATGGGGTGTGACCAAAAATGCACCAATCTCAACACAAAACGAATGAAAGGTGATCAAAAATTCTTATACACCACGACATCGTACCAATAAACACTACAAGTTGCCCTGCAAAAAACAAGCCCTCGTGCGGTGTCTTCAATGGAAAAATAAAAAAAGCTATGGGAGTCACAAGATGGTGGCAGAAAGTTTTTTTTTTTAAATAGTACACCAAAAAAATTTAAATTTGGGATCAATGTAATTGTGCTGACTCACAAAATAAAGATAACATGCCCTTTTCCCCTTACTTTAAATGCTGTGAAAACAAACCCTATGCCCCAAAAAATATACATTTTTTTACAGTTTTCCAATACATTTATATGGTAGGTTAAAGGGGTTGTCCCGCGAAAGCAAGTGGGGTTATACACTTCTGTATAGCCATATTAATGCACTTTGTAATATACATCGTGCATTAAATATGAGCCATACAGAAGTTATTCACTTACCTGTTCCGTTGCTAGCGTCCCCGTCTCCATGGTGCCGTCTAATTTCAGCGTCTAATCGCCCGATTAGACGCGCTTGCGCAGTCCGGTCTTCTGGCTGGTGAATGGGGCCGCTCGTGCCGGAGAGCTGGTCACCGCTTCGTCATCGTAGCTCCGCCCCGTCACATGTGCCGATTCCAGCCAATCAGGAGGCTGGAATCGGCAATGGAACGCAAGGAAGGAGAAGAAAATCCATGGTGCACCATGGGAGAAGACCTGCGTTCCACCGTGGGAGAAGACCAGCGGCGCCATCTTCACAAGAAGAAAAGAAGAAGCTGCAGACGCTGATGCAGGTAAGCGCAATGTGCTTTTTAAAAACTAACCCATGCTTTCTTTTTAACAGGGCAGAATGCGGGGGTAAGTGGAAAAAAAAATGTTTCACTTTCGCCGCGAGACAACCCCTTTAAATGACAGTATTAAAAAACACAACTTGTTCTCCAAAAAAACAAGCCCCATTTGGCTACCAACAGAAGACTAAAAGCTTTACGACTTTTTGAAAGTCAGGATGAAAAACTTAAAATGAAAAAACAAATAGGGGGCATGACAGGAAGGGGTTAATATTATAATTAATTAATTAAAACACTTATGTAGCTACTCTTTTTTCCCAATATATTGCACCTAGTTTGAAGTCCAGAAACTATTTAGTGTTATACATGTAAAGTATCAGTGCAACATGTTCTTGGACAATATATTAGCCTTGTTCTGGAACAGACAAAACATCTCCAACTGTTGTTGATACTTTGTGGTCAGGGGTGTTGATGAAACAAGACAAAATTGAGAAATTCATCAGAGAAGCCCATAAACTGGACCATATTGGTATGTTTTCTGTTCAGAGGACTATCAGATTGTAGTATCCTGATTCTATCCAATATATATCCAGACATTAAACAGGCAGCACTAGAAGCTGAACAACTGTTTCTAAAAGTTGACTCCCACCTTAGAGGACAACCTCACCTTATCATATTCTGCTATTTTAGAGACCTCATGTCATATACATTTGTGATTCACTGTACCATCAAGAAATGTTAGCTAGACCAATACTTCTGAGTTGGCATCTGAACACACCAATAGTTAATGAAGATGTTATTACTGACCTGCCAAGAATTGTGAAGAGTTCCATGTTAGATTTTGGAAAGCGAGATCCAACCATATTGTCAAATGTTAAACCCATAGAAGGATAAAAAATGTGGGAAGTGGATTCTTTACAAACCATCTAGCTTGTTTCTCAGACTAGGAATGTGGACACGAAATCAACACTAGGCTTCAAACCCTCTGCTTAATTTCCTGTTATCCTTGAAGAAGAATATACCCATCACTGGTAATAAGATGATAATTTACAAAACCTACTATGAATATATTGTAGCAAACCTATTATAAGACATTCCCTGGCTTTTATTTATGGGAAATTAAAATGTGTCCAATAATCATGTAATAATGAAGCAAACAAGGCACTTACCAAATGTTTAAGCCTATAAAGTTTAGCCAAGAAAACACATAATCTCCTCCAATAAATATTCCAATGTAGGCGATAGAGACATTCTACAGAAACAAAAGAATGGATGGAATAAAATAGGTGTCAAATAGCCCTAAAATTTCTTATCCAAAACTGGCCATATATTTAAGTTATTGATCCCACCCAAAACACCGCATGGGCGATCAGGGAATCCGTTTCTTAAGGGCTCCTTCACATGGGCTTCTGTGCAATTGTACATGCCTTAGCGCAAAGTATTTGCAAGTCTTCTTGCACCCGTAGTGGCGTATTCCACTACTTTTGCGCCCGCAAGGCTTGTTCATTTGAGCACGAGAGACAAACGCGCCTAATTTAACCCTTTCCAATCCACTGTCTGACGTTTGAAGACATTATGATTTAAGACTGTACAGCTCAGATGTTGGAAGACGTCCGTCAGGGTTCTCTTACTGTATATTGCCAGCCTCTCTGCTGTCGGAGCCTATCCAACGTGTCACCTCATGCAGTACTGGCTTTAGCCAGCATGTAGCGCCATTATATAACAGCAGAAAAAGAGTAAGCCCCCTAGGAAAACCAGGATACAAATTGGATTGGAAAGGGTTAAATGGCTATTTAGTCTAATGAGTTGCAGATGTGTTCCTTTCTACCATGGAACTGCACGCACATTTGAACACTTTCCCTTAGACTTCTATAGGGACCTTTGGTTCACAAATATGCATAAAATGAAAGCATGCTGCATTATTTTTTTGCGCGCATGAAATGCATGCGCAAAATATGAAAATGTATGCAAACCCATTGACATTAATGAGTTCTAGTCTCTCTATATTGCTCATGGTGAAATTTCGCCATATGAACAGGACCTCAACCCTTCCCAATCCAATTTTGGATTCAGGGTTTCCTAAAAGGCTTTCTCTTTTTGCTGTTATACAATGGCGCCATCTGCTGGCTAACGCCAGTGTGTGTGCGCCAGAGAGGCTCCGACAGCGGAGTGGCTGGCAATAGTTGGTATGAATACCCTGTCGGACGTCTTTTGACATTGGGGCTGTACAAGCTTCAATCAGAATGTAGGAAGACGTCAGACAGTGGATTGGAAAGGGTTAATGTATGATCAGCATTACCGATTTTGCAATATGCTTGCTGCGGAAACCGCTAACTACTACAATGTGATTGTTTTCTTATCAGGATATTAAAAGTACAATGTTTTATTACAGTATTTACATTTTAGTATTTACATTTACCTTGAGGGCGCCGACGACTGTAGTTGTAAGTGCTGAATTGTAGTAACTGCAGAGCACTATCGCATACAGTAGCATGAATCTGCCGTGGAAAATAGAATATATAAATATATGGTGGTAGAGGGAGATGAGCAGCCAATTAATCAACACAAGGGTCCTATTCATTTTCATATGTTCAGAAGGTGACATAGACGAACCCTACACACCAAACATTCTCCTGTTTACTAAGGGCACAGAAGTGTGTAACGGGGCTGAAATTCATCGTGGTGTCAGTAACATGGAAAATGACTTATCTCTATGAGGTAAGTGGTGTAAACAGGCAACAAAAGCCCAAGCACCAACTTGCCGGCTGGGTCACATTTTTTATGTGCTTAGAAAAGTCATCGCTGTCGGCAACACATCTCCCCGTCTAAACAGAATATGCTGCAGACAATCAAAATGTTTGGGACACGAACGATTATATGAATGATTGTTCATTCCTCCCCCCCAAAGTTTGAATCAGCCTGAGTGTATATGTATAGGCCACTTAAATGAGCTTTGATCGACCTCTATTATATTGTTGATCAGTGCCCCTCATGGACATGAAATTGGCCTAAAAGGACCTCACGTTCAATGCTTGCTTGCACAACTATAACCAGTAGAAAGAGAGAGATTGTGATTCCACTGTATAGAGCTCTGGTCAGGCCACATCTGTAATGTTCATCTACAGAAAGACATTGATAAAATATAACGAGTCCAAAGAGGAGGTACAACAATGGTGGAAGATCTCGGTCTAGGATAATGATTACCTATCCTCAGGATAACTCATCAATATCAGATCAATGGGGTTCTACCCACCAGGACTCCCGATAATCAACTGTTTAACCCTCTATCAGTCACATTAAAATGGAAAAAAACTCCCAGAAATGACAGTTTTACTGAAGATATTGAATACATGTCTCATTTGGCACAAAATTCAATTGCCTTGAGTCCATTTTTACCCTTTAGTCACATAACCAACATAAACCTTAAGAACCAGCAAATCATTTCCTCTTTCGTGTTACAGCCATAACTTTTTAGTCAGTGTAGTTGCATGAGACCTTGTATTTTACGGGACTTAATGTATTGGATACCTTAATTAATACGAATTCATTCATTTTTTGGGATATATTTTTATGGCGTTAAGGCCCATTTAGACACAACAATTATCTCTCAAAGACGGCTTTTGAGCAAATTTTGAGAGATAATTGTTGCATCTAAACGCGCAGCCATCGGCACTTCTGTGCACTATTCATTCATCGCTGATTTTTAGCAAGTTAAAAGTCAGCGATGACTCTTGTCAGGGCCGCACGCCGAGTTCTCAGCGGGATACCACTAATAGCATTCTTTCTGCTGGTATCCGGCTCAGATCTCTCAGCAGGGTACCAACCGAAAGCTCCAAGAACAAAGCAGCTGTTTGCATATACAAAGTAGCAGCTGTTCTAGGAGTTATCAGCAGTATCCCGCTCTGCCTTTATTTAACTCTTAAGTAGCTAATTAGCTACTTAATAGTTTATGCAAAGATGATCGCTCAAAACGGTCACTCAAACTGTCGTTTGAGCGATTTTTGAGCGATCATCTTTCAGTGTAAATGGGGCTTTAAATAGTATGTGGACTTTATTCTACAGGTCATTATGATTATGACAACACCAAATGTACACAGATTTTATTATGTTATAATAGTTTTGCACAATATAGTCGCTTTTTTTTCTAAAAAGATTTTTCGTGTCTCACCACATTTCAAGGTCCAGCACTGACAGCAAGGCAACAGACTTCACATCCTCTGTCCTACGAGCCCATAAACTTAGTGCATGGTGCTCATGTAAAGTAACAGGTTCCCTTCTTTCACTGCATAGAACTGTAATGGTGGTTATCCCACTGAATGTATGATTATATCGGAAATATAACTGCGCACAAAATGTGGATCACCAACGGTTGGTCTGTTTATTGGAAGCCATAAGCAGAATGTTTAGCAGAGCTGACCAAGGATTTAAGATAATTATGGCATTAAACTAATGTAGTGTCAATGGATTAGTAGGACACACATACTATATATACATCAAGCATATTTTTGACTTCAAGATATTTCGGCCTACTTACCCCATTATACAGGCAAGGAAAAATTGTAAAGCAAAATAAAAATTGGACCAGTGGTTATAATGTATAACCTAAAATGAAACAGTGTATATAGATTAGATTCATGCAAAATATGTATTAATAAGAGCAGCAATAGGTTTATACTTCAGTGTTTTATACCATTAAACATACTTTAAAAAAATCAATGGTTCATTTCACATCTAACATGATGAAACAACATAGCAGTAAATTGCTAATCTGTAAGTCAATGTGACCTATTAAAGAGCCTTGAAACAAACATGTCTAGAGATATCAGCCAAACCAGAGACATCTCTCCGTCTGATGGGTGCTTCTGCTGTGCCTGAGGTTCGGACGTATCCCCACCCATTGCTTAAGAGATCACGCCCATTGAGTACTATGTGACATCTCCCAGCTCCGCCCGCTGGACATATCAGGTACTGCAGGGTCACCGCGCTTGTGCCACACTGAGCGAGCATACGCTGTGATTCTTTCAGACTGAGGATGGCACATGTGATTGACATTAGTACGGCCAGGAAAGAGACTCAGCATAGCGCAAGCACGGTGATGCTTGGGTAAATGATGTCTCCAGGGGGCAGAGCTGTGAGACATCAGGAAGTACTCAATGGGCATGGTTTCTTAAGCAATGGGCAGGGATATGGCCAAATCTCAGGCACAGAAGGAATGCCCATCAGCAGGTGCTACCCTAATTTGTATAAAGCGTTTAGCCCAAAGACCAAGCTATACTTGCTATTCATATTATTAGGCATTTACAGTACCCAAGTAATCAATTGGTACTCCAAAACTAGAGAGAGACTTCCTTTAAATTGTGAGTCTAGGAACATGACTATGGATAACGGCCAAAGCAGAAACACTCTATCCATAATAAAGAAAAAAACGTAAGAAAAAAAATAATTACCTTTTCAAATTCCCCAGTCCAGATGGTGAAAAGCAATGTAGGTAAAATCATGAAAGCAGCGTTATAAAAAAGGACACCATATTTACCCAGTTCCTGTAAAGTGACACAAATTGTAAGTCATCAGTAGAAATACAATGTCTATATCCTCATGGCGCAGATAGCCAGCTCATGCAGAGAACAAGTCTTTGTTCTGTCCACAAAAACCCAAATACTGCAAATATATCTATCTGGTACTTTAGAGTTGGGGTAGACAATCATATTTAAAGGGGTTGTCTCGCGAAATCAAGTGGGGTTATACACTTCTGTATGGCCATATTAATGCACTTTGTAATATACATCGTGCATTAAATATGAGCCATACAGAAGTTATTCACTTACCTGCTCCGTTGCTAGCGTCCCCGTCGCCATGGTTCCGTCTAATTTCGGTGTCTTCTTGCTTTTTTAGACGCGCTTGCGCTGTGCGGTCTTCTCCCTTCGGCTCCGCTCGGCAGCATCGGCGTTTTGGCTCCGCCCCTTGTACGCGTCATCGCGTAGCTCCGCCCCGTCACGTGCCGATTCCAGCCAATCAGGAGGCTGGAATCGGCACACGTCATGGGGCGGAGCTACGCGATGACGCGTACAAGGGGCGGAGCCAAAACGCCGATGCTGCCGAGCGGAGCCGAAGGGAGAAGACCGCACAGCGCAAGCGCGTCTAAAAAAGCAAGAAGACACCGAAATTAGACGGAACCATGGCGACGGGGACGCTAGCAACGGAGCAGGTAAGTGAATAACTTCTGTATGGCTCATATTTAATGCACGATGTATATTACAAAGTGCATTAATATGGCCATACAGAAGTGTATAACTCCACTTGATTTCGCGAGACAACCCCTTTAATCCAAAGACCATGTTGTCAGATTGTACCACACCAAAGGGTAAGCAAAATATGCCATAGGTGTAACACTTCTGAGACTGTCACATTGCGAAAACACATGAAACTGCAACCTCCAAACAATATAATGGAGGTCTAATTGTAGATTTTAATTCTGCTTTAAAATCCACAGGTTTAACTGGTTGATGAAAAGGCTATTGTATAGCTTAAAGGGATTGTCTCGCGAAAGCAAGTGGGGTTAAGCACTTCTGTATGGCCATATTAATGCACTTTGTAATATACATCGTGCATTAAATATGAGCCATACAGATGTTATTCACTTACCTTCCCTGCGCTGGCGTCCCCGTCTCCATGGCTCCGTCTAATCGCCCAATTAGACGTGCTTGCGCAGAAGGATCTTCTGCCTTCGGGTCTGTTCGGCAGCAGCTGAGTTTTGGCCCTGCCCCTTCTACGCGTCATCGCATAGCTCCGCCCCGTCATGTGTGCCGATTCCAGCCAATCAGGAGGCTGGAATCCGCACACATGACGGGGCGGAGCTACGATTAGACGCTGAAGTTAGACGGAGCCATGGAGACGGGGACGCCAGCGCAGGGAAGGTAAGTGAATAACTTCTGTATGGCTCATATTTAATGCACGATGTATATTACAAAGTGCATTTATATGGCCATATAGAAGTGTATAACCCCACTTGCTTTCGCGAGACAACCCCTTTAAGGGAATCTGTCGCCATCTGAGGGCAACATGAACTAGTGACAGGCACCCCGATTCCATTAATGGCTCACTATAACTATGTATGGCTGTAGTTAGCTTTCCTGCAATCAGTTGTCATCTGCTGCAGCACAGACCAAGGATATAGCAGTCTCCATAGTATGTGCGCATGTAGTACACAATATTTATAAGCTGTGACTCCCCCCCCCCAGGTATCTGCCGCTGTTTGACAGCACAGTATAGAGAGAAAGCAATGAATCACTGGCACAAGGGCAAGGAGAGCCCATTGTTTATGAATACAAGGACTCTGGGTTACAGGAGGTAGAAGACTACTGACCCGAATAAATTAGAGGGGCATTAACTTATCTGACAACTTATGCTCACCTGCTAGCTTTTGTTAGTCACATCCTTTATGTAATATACTTGTATTAAAAAGGTTGCTGCTTTACTGCTGTAAATGATGTAAATAATGCTTCTCTGGAATCCACTCTGTTGTTTGGTACAAAGCTTCTATAGTAACAAGGACACATGGATGTTTCCATAGCATATTTACTGGTGGCTCCCAAGCATTCAGAGGCTGCAGTTTGACAGATCTGCAGACACTAAAAATGATCTGCACAGTCTCTGCCTCTTCTGCTGCTACTAACCATTTGGCCAGAATTCCTCTAAATGCCTGATCATTTTAGAAAAGGTGAGAAGTAGACATTCAGATACTGACTCTCTGCTGACTGGACCAGAAACAGTGCTATGCAGCATGGGAAATGAGGGAAAGGAAGTACAGGACAGTGAACTACTGACAGAATTCTGGACTTGCTGCACACTGCCTGCATAAAAACAGATTGCAAAAACAGAGCAACAGAAAAATGAAGAAGACCACCAGAAAATCGGAACATATAGATATGAAACAGGGTGCAAGCAGAGTTATATGAGTAGGTAAAGAGAACCTGGAGTTTTTAAGAAAACGTGTTGCAAATTTAGGTATGCTTTAAGTGAGCCATCAATATATCAGGATGTCTGTCACTAGTGTAGGTTACTCTAAGACAGGGTAGGATGAACCGGATGAAAGATTCTCTTTAATGACCTGGGAAAACTGCATAATTTTGCTATGCATCATTTTAGATGAATATAACTAAATATTTGAATTGTGTTTAAGGAACTTCCATTCTCTTCTTCAGCCTGGATTGCACTAAGGGGGAAAATTAAATTTCCAGACGGTCAAATACACTGTTCACTGTGGAAAAAAAGAAATTGTGAACCATATGGCATTTCTGAAAAACAGATGAATGAGGGACAAAAGATATCAGGAATCTTTCTGTTGCCCATGCTTACTGCAAACGTGGCACCTTTTCTGGGGGTTACTCCAAGTTGTGATTAGGAGTAGTGCAGAACGTCACTGTGAGGTCATGACATTTTACAGGCTTCATAGGTTAAAGGTCCAAACTTGACTTTATTTAAGTCTAAAATAAACAGTGAGCACGCTTTGACCAAATAAGCAGAAAATAAATACCTGCTCTAATATAAGCAGGTTCCCTCGCTATACACAAGTTCAATATTGCACACGCCACGTTGTCAGTCTTGTGTAGCTTTCTTCCCACTATTGGCTTAGTCTGAACCAATTGCAAATTGTTTATGCCCAAGTAATGCAGCTCTGATTTAAACTTTAAGAGGATGACCCAGAAATGTTGAACTGGTGCAGGAGGGAAAGTCCGGTCCCACTACCAGCCTACCCACCATTCCAGAAAAAGTCTCATCAAAAGACTTCAGCAAACTGGGCCTGCTGAGGAAAGCCAGCTTTATTAGAGTACCACTACAGATTGTTGTGAACCGGCCTGAGCCCTGGGTCAAGATGGGGGACCAAACAAGGTATTATATGCATGGAATATAATGTAGTTGTGGTGGACTTCACGTACCAGGGCCGTCTGCAGAAAAAGTACAGTGGGTAGTCGTGAGCCAATTAAGTTGCTTAAAATATAACTCATAGCTAAGCTGTATGTGTCCTTCCGTTGGGCGCTGCACAATACAGCACCACAGGCTGCCTGTAGCTTATGGTCAGCAGGTTGGATACCCCTGTTATAGACCAATTTTCCAAACTAATGGCTCATGATCTACATACTATTACCCAGTCCTGCATGTGGTTCATCACCTACTGAGAGTGGAATATTTCATTCTTGCGTCGCATAGTACGGTTAAATAAAAAGACACGTCCATCAGGGCAAGTGGTGTGGGTAAACTTTAGAACTTTGCTCCCCTCTATTGAACCAGAGGAAGGTAAAGAAAACCATAAGCCATGAGCCAATCTACCCTAAAAAGGAGAACATTTCCGTCCTGATCCCAAGTGGTGATCCAACTGAATCAACATTCAAAACAAGAGTTCTTTCCATTCTATGTATTGCCCAGCCCCTAGAAATACCACCATCCAAACTGCAAGCCACACATCCTGCTGTAAGGATGTCTTGAAGCAACGCCTTATGTCCTTCGGTTCTTCACATGACACTTAGGAGGAGCTTGCTCAGCGAAGACCCTAAGGGCAAAATGCTGTCAAAACAGGCACAATGCCGCCTTGAAGAACTTGATGCCAAATTCAGAAAACTTGCTCAAAGCCCTCCTATAATTACACCTACACTTCTAGTGGACTACTTTACTGTGCCACTTGTGACTGGACCTTTAAGACCAAGTTCAGTTTTGCATCACACATTCGAATGCATGTTAGAAGCTAGGGTGTTGCCGTTGACGGACACGTCATGGAGGACATCATTGTTCAGCACCCAGAAATACCACCACCCAATCTGCAAGCTACAAATCCTGCTGTCAGATCTAAACAGCTTGTTGAAGAAGCATCCGGAAAGATCTAGATGCATACTGCAAAGCGCATATATGTTTCAGAACATAAATATAATGGTTACGACTCCAATGTCTTCCATCTCTGTTCATTTGCTTATGTCTCAGGCTGGTAGCTAAATTAAATTCTATAAACCCCTTCCTGCAGCAGACCTTTTTAGTTTTTTTTGTGTTTTCATTTTTTCCATCCCCACCTTCAAAAAATCATAACTTATTTTTCCAGCGACATAGGTACATGACAGCTTGCTTTCTGTAGGACAGTTGTATTTTTCAAAAAGTACCATGTAACGTACAATATAATGCATTGTAAAACATAACATTTTCTAACTGGGGCGAAAAGGCAAAATAAAATTACTTAGCTATTTTTTAGGGGAAGTGATTTTATAGTGTTCATGGAGCAGTAACAATGGCATGTTATCTTTATTCTGTAGGTCTATATAATTACAGCGATACGAAATATAGTTATATAGATTCTTTATAGGGGTTCTGTCGCTAAAAAAGAAAAATTCTATACTTATCTATTCCTCCCCCGTCAGTCTACTTCCCAGATCTTCACCTCCCCCATCTTCTCCTGTCTCCTGCAGTCCGGGGGGGAAGCGGTCACTTCACCTTCAGCTGCCTGATTCTTCACCTTCCTATGAGGTTACATGCATTGGCTGTCAGTCTTCTGCCTGCCAACCAATGTACGTTATGTCACAGCTCACAGGCCAGCAGGGGGCTGCCTATCTTCTTCAGAGGCTGCTCATGCGAGCTATCTCTGAAATAGATTACAATTCCTTCCTAGGCAGTGAAGTTACAGCACAGGGATGTGACCTTCACTGACCCGTCTGGAAGGAATTCGAGGAATGCCAGCTTCATAACAAGCTGGGCCCAATGTGTGGTGAGGTGACCCTGGGGCACTGCAAAAGCTCAGCTAGGAGAAGATGTGCTAAGAAGACTGACAGGGAAGGAATATGTAAGTATAGATTTTTTTTAAATGACAAAACCCCTTTAATGTTGTACTAAAAAAAAACAAAAAAAAAAACAATTTTTTGGAAAGAAAATAGTTTTCTGTTGCCATATTTTGATCCCCATAAGTTTATATTTTTCTGTTGATGGGCCAGTGTAATGGTTTGTATTTTTGTAGGGCAGCCTATAGTTTTTATTGGTACCATTTTGGGATACGTAAGAGTTTTTGATCACTTTTTATTCCATTTTTTTTCATGGAGATGGGGGTGACCAAAGAAGAAAACACAACACACAACTCTGGGATTCCAGATCTGCACAGTCAATCACTAAATACTATGCAGGCGTTTACAACAGAGGCATACATTTGAAAACTTAGGATACTTGGCCAAAAACCTTTTATATTTTTAAATTGTATTAAAAACAAGCATGATAATGGAGATGGATGTGTGCGGCTTTTGATACATATGTTTCCATTAGTAATTACCTTGGGATTAATTTTTTCTTTGGTATAAACCCCATACGCTGCTGTGAATAAGTCATTCAACAGCACAATAGTGTATCCTTCCAAATTAAAAGAAAGATCGAAACTGAAAAACAAATAGTCATTTTTTAAGAGTCGGTCCATAATGCTGCAGAGAGTTTCTTATTGATGCAGCATTAGAATATTAAATAGGTGATTAGAGGAATGCATAAAGTGCTAAGGACCAACCAAAACGCAGTCACATTTGGTGTTCCACGCTGCTTTCTACACACCAACACTAGAAATGCTGTTCGTACCAGTAAAGGCTTCCATGTGTTGCCTCTGTAGGGTGCTGTATGTACAGAGACATTCTCCCATACAAGCAATACTATGCACTTCTATGGTAGTCCTATCATGACAGAGCCATAATAGAACCGTGTGCATGAGCCCTCAAAGTAGACGTAGCCGTTCATAAACATGGAACTCAAACGTTTTTTAAAAGGGGTTGTCCAATTGTAAACTATTGATGGCCTGCCCTTAGGAAATCAGCAGTCTGCTGCTAGGGATCCCTGTCGGAGTGCTCAGGACTAAACTGATTTCTACAGGAAGTAGACAGCTCTATTCTCTGTGCAGTGGCGAAGCTTCGTATTACAGGTCAAGTTCCCATTCATTTCAGCAGGAACTTTGCCTGTAATTCCAAGTGTGGCCACTACACAGAGAACAGAGCTATATTCTTCCTGCAGAAATCAGCTACGTGCACAAGCACAATGGCAGGGGATCAGACCATGCTGAAGCTACTAATGATAGCTTCTCCGAAGGATAGGTCATCAATACTTTACAAATGGACAACCTCTTTTACACATGCCAGAGAACTAGTGTAATCGAGTTAGCCTTTAACTACAATGCAGATGTCAACAGTGCCTTAGTAACACCCACAAATATTTTACAATTAAATGCAGTAAAACAAAATTTCAGGATAAATTGTCATTTTCTTCAGGGTACATTGGCATGGGATATTTTTTACCACATGGTCTGCGATGCAGTTATTCGATACACAATTTTTAAGGCAAAATGCATTTAACATGTTTCACCTGTAAAAACTGCATTGCCAATAACTGCATCACAAAAGGACAGAAGGCAAGTTAAAACCGTGTGTGGAAAAGGATTTGATCACATGGTGAAAAAAGTCTCATGTACGGGTATATTCTCATATACCGACCACTCTTACTGTAACAGGTCATCCAGTGCGGACGCTGCTGGTTCTGCACCGAGCTCTGCTGGACATATGCAGAAGGTCTTCTTCATCTCTTCTGGCCGGGGATTGAAAAATCTCACCTCCCGGAGGCGCTGGCTGTGATTGGTTGACACTTAGCCGATCAGAGCCAGTGCTCGATAAATGGCTGTGATTGGTTTATCGAGTGCTGGCTGTGATTGGCTAAGCGTCAGCCAATCAGAAGTAGCGCTTCCAGGGGGCAGGGAATTTTCAATCCCCGGCCAGAAGAGGTTAAGTAGAATAGAGCTGGGGATCCGGGGAGAAGATGCGGCGGGGCTAACAACGCTTCTAAGGTGATGTATACTGTTTTTTTTTTCCTGCAGTTAGGGCTTAGGTTATGGCTATGACAGTATGATTTCCCACTGTCAAAGTTGCGTTGCACTGCTCGAAAATCGTGTTTTGATGCAACAGAGAGGAAGGTTCCATAGGAAAACATGGGCTACAAAACCCCACGAGTTGTGTGCATATGGCAGGACCCGCAAGGTTTTTGTGTTGGGATGTCGCATGCTACAAAACATCGCATGTGTGAATCAACCCACAGGAAAGCGTGGGCTTCACACACGCCCGATTTGTAGAATTGTCGCAACGGGACAAAAACGCCCGAATTTGTGGCCCATGTGAAGGAGGCCTTATACTTACCTTCCCTGCTGTTCCCCTGCTGTCAGCTCTCAAACCCGCAGCTGCAATTCATTCTGCAAATTACAGGAGTGCCCTATATAGTCTTGTCATTCTATGCACATGACTAAATACTCAACTAGGACCGTTCAGCATCATGTTTGACAGCTGACACCGAGGCAACGGAGGGGAAGGCAAGAATAAAACTTACATCCCTGGACTCAGCATGACAGTTACTTTAACTCTTTCCAATCCTAGGAGGCTTACTCTTTTTCTGCTATTATACAACGGCGCTATCTGCTGGCTAAAGCCAGTACTGCATGAGGTGACACGTTGGATAGGCTCCGACAGCAGAGAGGCTGGCAATATACAGTAAGAGAACCCCGACAGATGTCTTCCAACATCGGAGCTGTACAGCCTTAAATCATAATTAGGGATGAACGAGTATACTCGCTAAGGCACTACTCGCTCGAGTAATGTGCCTTAGCCGAGTATCTCCCTGCTCGTCCCTAAAGATTCGGGGGCCGCCGCAGCTGACAGGTGAGTTGCGTCGGGGAGCAGGGGAGAGCGGGCGGGAGAGAGAGATCTCCCCTCCGTTCCTGCTCGCTCTCCCCCGCAGCTCCCGGCCCCGCGGCGGCCCCCAAATCTTTCGGGGCGAGCGGGCAGATACTCAGCTAAGGCACATTACTCGAGTGAGTAGTGCCTTAGCGAGTATACTCGCTCATCCCTAATCATAATGTCTTTAGACGTCAGACAGTGGATTGGAAAGGGTTAAGCCCATAAATTTAAATTATAGGGTTCAGAGAGGCTGACAGATTCCCCCTATCCGCATCTGAGTACACCATTACATTGTAAATCTAATGCTTCCAAAGTCATGTAAATACAATGAAAACTAATTATAAAATATTGCTAGATACAAGTCTATGTACATTTTTTCCCTTTTAGTGCTAATTAGAATGCGGTTTATATAAATGAGAACATTAAACAGGTGTTAAACAAAAAGAATCTGAACAATGCATAAAGAATAAATCAACTGCTAGAAACGTGGCTAACAAAGTCATCATCAGTGGAGCAACTATGGAAGAATTAGTGACTACTACACAGAAACAAGAAAACGTATACAAGGCAGACAAGCTTACGAATAGGACGACAAATTCTTACCTTGCCGCTATAAAAGCTCCAATTACAATCGCCAATATACTCAGCGCAACAGATAAGGAATAGCGTTTTCTGTGAAGCAGAACAAAATGCAAACAGTCTGACATTAATACTTATATAAAATGCACCGTGTCCTCAGTGGGTTTGGATTGTATAACGGCCATAACATGAAAACTACACTACTACAAGCTTGCAGAATAATTCCATACTATGAACAGCAGATGGCGCTGTCTCCCTTTCTAGCTATTTTCCAATATTCCGTAAATTCCTCTCCACGATTCAGCCAATAATGAGAATCTGCATTATTTTATGTAGTTTTATGGAGTATTTTCCAACATATTATATTATAATGAAGGGCTCCATAAGTTATATACCTTGTAGTGGTTCTCAGGGATCTCAGCATCCCCAAAATAACTGTTTTGTCCAGCCAATGCCTTCTCAGCTGTATAGTAATGGAGTAGTAAAGAAGCCTGGGATGTTACTATGATTGCATACCAATATGTCTCAGAGTATACAGTACGCCATCCACTGCTGAGCTGTTATTGGCTGCAGCCCATGTGACGTCCCGTAAAGCGGGCGAAACTGCAGCTGTCAACTGAGGCCGAAACGGGGGACTGTACACGGTCGCGGGACACAGGGAGAGGCGAGTATATGACAGTTTGCTTTGTTAGTACATGGGAAAGGGGTTGACCAGTGATGGTACAACTTGGACTACCCCTTTAAGACTAAAGCACTCACTGCAGGTTGTATATACACAGTTAGGAGATGTCCTTATATATGGACCACAGAAAACTATATCCGAAGTAAAATATATAGTTTAACCCCTTAAGGACCAGGCTGTTTCGTACCTTATAGACCAGACACTTCTTAGGGATTTTACGCACGTGGTGGTTTTACTGCCCTATTTTTTTCCCTTCAGATACCAAAACAATTTTTGCTGTGTTTTTTCTACCGTGACATATAGGGCTAATTTTTTAAAATACTTTTTCACTGACTTTTTTTCTTTTTTTTTAGTTTTATTGGGAGCAAAATGCTAAAAAAAGATTTTTTTACATTTACAGTAATTTTTTTTAATTAGTATATTTATGCTAAAATAAAGTATGGGAACGGGTTCCTCATTTTGTTTCGGACAATTTGATATATATAATATTTGGATTACAGGGCGCATACAGCAACGGTTTGGGTTGGCTTTGGGTTATTTTCTTTTTTAGGTTTATATTTTTATTTTATTCTGTAATTTTGTTTTACTTGTGTATGTAATTTTTTTTTTTTTTTTACCATCGTCATATAAGACCTCTGGAGGACATTCACATGTTTTGTTTTTCTTTGACACTTTCCCACTGTAGCTGGAGCATCCATAGGAGCCCCCGTTACAGGAAAAACACCCCCCTGTAGTGACAAAAGTCACTGGCAGAGCTGATCAGAGTCTGCTAGGACCCTGTAGCTCTGCTGTGACAGGGGATCCCGGCGGTCACGTGACTGCTGGCTCATGTAGTGGAAGAAACACTTCCACTTTCACTTCTTAGTACACAGCGCTCATTGCACGCTGTGTACTAGGGAAAGGAGATGGCAGAAGAGATTAAAAAATGCTTCTCCCTTCTCCTCCAGGTTCCCAGCTGTGACCAACAGCTGACAACCCAACCTGCTTCTGATCGATTGCAGAAGCAGGGGCTTTAATCCCGCGCCGTATTTCTGCTATCGGCGGGGGTTAAAGCCCATTATCAAGTGCCATATATTTACAGAGCTGGGTCCTTAATGGGTTAATTTATGAGCAATTTCTTATTTACCACTAAAATATATAGTTTAATTTATGAGCCATTTCTGATTACTATCCTTATTAAAATGTATCTCTGGATTATAAACCCACTTGAAAATTCATGAGCTCTGCCGAACCCAAGTGCCCCGGAGGTTCCAATACATCTCATGCAATCTTCTCAATGAAGCTGAATATATATCAGTTTAAAAAAATACAGGTTTTAAAATGATGACTCACATAATTACTTAGGCTGAAAAAAGCCACATATAATGGATCTAAGGAAGGCTGAACTTTATGGTATTGTTCAACGTGAAATTATTTTCAACGTTCAATCCCATTAGCTATTAGATAGGCATCGAGCCCTTTTGTACTTGCTGTCATTGTCCCTGCCATTACTACCCCCTATGGGAGGGCATTCCACAGTGTGACTGCTGTAATTGTAAGGAGCGATTTCCTATATTGATGTCTAAAAAGCCTTTCCTGCACACATAATGAATATCCCCTGCTCCTTGTACAGCTCTCCCAATTACTGGTTCTTTGTACACACAACACATTGATATTAACCTCTAAGGCTACATTCACACCCGCGTTACGGTTCAATTTACCTTACTGGAACAAACCGTACCGCAGCCTGCGCTATGTGTTCCGATGAAAAGAAAGGGACCGTAATGGAAGAGAACCAAAGGCCATTCCGATCAATGGGGAAAAAATAGAAACAATTGTTTCAGTTTTAATTCCGTTTCTCTACTTCAAAGCCGGAACAGAGAGACGGAATTATAACTGAAGGTCCTTACACAGGTGTGAACTCAGCCTAAGGTATCTTTTTTCCAGGCTGAATAAGCCAAGTTCTGCCATTTTTCTCTTTATAAGGCTAGTTTCACGCATCCGAGTGCGATATCGGGCCATGAAACTCGGCCTGATATCGCGATCGGGAACGTGCCTCCCATCACTCAAGTATAGTAATGTTCCACTGTACGGCTGCCAGCCACGTCGGAGGATCAGCAAGTGTTTCCCATTGTTTTCAATACGAAACCTCATATCACACTATGCGATATGTTTTCCAGCCCCATTGAAAACAATGGGCGATGCGTTCTGATGGAACGCCGAAAGATAGGACATGCCGTGATATTTTTCTGCATGGTGATGCAGGAAAAAAGAAATAGCTCATATATATGACCCCCATAAAAAAAAAAAGGGATTTATATTCGTGCGTCTCGCAACACACCAATCTCAGGCAATTTTCTCGGTCGTGTGAAAATGGCCAAAGGACTAGCGTATTTGGGTCTGTGTGCTGTCCGTATTAATTCAATGTCAGCACACGGACCCATTATAGCCTATGGGGTTATACATACAAAACTCATTGCATGCCTTAGTATAGTCCGTATTACGGACAAGAATTAAGAAACGCAAATGTGTGTTGTAAGAAAGATCTCGAATCCAATTTTACAATATCATCACCTGCCTTTGAACCCTCTCCAGCTCACGTATATCCCTTCCACAATGTAGAGCCTAAAACTGAATTTAGTATTAATCCCTCTTAATACTAATTACCAAATATCAAACACATTACTCCTAATCAAGGTGATCATGGAAGAAGAAAAAAAAAAAAAAGATATTAAACCCAAATAATCCCCCCTCTGAATTTCAACTCTCTGGAATACAAGTTCCCAATTATACAGCGTTATTACAAATGATCTTCCAGATTTGAAACTCTCATAACTCCTGTTTAATGACACTGAGATACATACATTTGATATCAATGGAAAGAAATTTAGGAAATTTATGTTGCACAGCATAAAAATTTATTTGTTTTAAAAAATCAGAGGTGTTCAATGTGAGCCCCCTTTGTCACTCGCACACATCAAACCTGTAGTGATGTTCCTGCCATACACATTGTAGCGTATCACAAATGACTGATGAAATGGCTTCTGAGATCCAAAGTGGGTGGTAATGGAGACATGTAGGTTCTAACACTGCCCATTGAGGAAACGAAAATCACAAGGCGTATAGGATGTTTACAGGGTGAAAATGGTGAATTGGTTAAGAATACTGTTGAGAAGGCCGAACTTGTAAATTCCTGCTTTGTATCGGTATTCTCTCAGAAAGTAGTTGGAACATCTACTGATCTTCCATGTGCTATTGGGGGAATAAAAGAATGCAGGTGATCTATAAGCAGAGAGATGGTTAGGGAACATTTAGGTAACATACATGAGTTCAAATCTCCAGGTCCAGATGAATTACATGCTAGGATACTGAAGGAAGCAGCAGATGTAATTGTTGAACCACTTGCCGTAGTCTTTGAAAATTCATGGAAAACAGGAGAAGTCCCAGAAGATTGTAAAAGGGCAAAGGTTGTCCCTATCTTCGAAAAAAGGGTAGAAGGTGTATCCAGGAAACTACAGGTCTGTGAGCCTGACCGGGAAGGATCTTTGAACAAATTATTAAACAGCATGTATGTAATTAACCAGAGCCAGCTTAAGTATGTAACAAACAAGTCATGCCAGATGAATCTAATTTCCTTCTATGACAGAATCATCGACTAGGTTGATCAGGGAAATGCGGTAGATTTTGACTTTAATATATCTTGACTTTAGTAAAGTTACTCATATCTATTTTGAAAAAATGACCAAATATGGGATTGACAAGGCAACTGTTAGATGGATTCACAACTGGCTGAGTGATCGTACTTAAAAGGGTGGTCATAAATGCACATCCAATTTAAAGAATGTATCAAGTGGGGTACCACAAGGCTCTGTCCTAGGCCCAGTGTTGTTAAAGATTTTTATAAACAATCTAGATGAGGGAATTGAGGGGAAACTGATCAAATTTGCCAACGACACAAAGCTAGGAGGGATAGCTAACACTAGAGAAGAGAGAGGATTGAAAAAGATCTAGAAAAGCTTGAACAGTGGGCGGCGACTTACAGAATGGCATTTAAGAAGGAAAAATGTAAAGTCCTACATCTGGGCAGGAAAAATAAAAAAACGTAAAATGGGAGAAATTGGGTAGCAGCACATGTGAAAAAGACTTGGGCATGCTAATTGATCACAGACTGAACATGAGTCAACAGTGTGAAGCAGCAGCAAAAAAGGCAAACAATTCTGGGATATGCTAAGAGAAGCATAGTGTCTAGATCACGTGAGGTAATTACCCCCTCTACTTTTCCTTAGTCAGACCTCATCTGGAATACTGTGTCCAGTTCTGGGCACCCAGTTTAACCCCTTAATGACACGGCCCCTTTTTTTCCCCCCATTTTCGTTTTTTCCTCTCCCCTTCAAAAAAATCGTAACTCCTTTATTTATTCATCGACGTCGCTGTATGAGGGCTTGTGTTTTGCGAAACGAGTTGTATTTTTAAATGGTGCTATTTACTGTACCATATACTGTACTGAAAAACTTTAAAAAAATTCTAAGTGGAGTAAAATGTAAAAAAAAACAAAAAACAGACATTCCGCCATCTTTCGGTGCATCTTGCTTCTACGGCACACCAATGGCAACAAAAATAACATGATAACTTTATTCTATGGGTCAGTACGATACCAAACTTGTATAGGTTTTTTTCCTACTGTTCTCTTTTTTTTCTCCGGACATTTAATTTTTTAAAAATTATTTTCTGCCGTCATTTTCTGCGCGCAATAACTTTTTAATTTTTTTGTCGACGTAGTTGTACAAGGGCTCATTTTTTGCGGGATTTCCTGTAGTTTACGATAGTACCAATTTGGAATACATACAACTTTTTGTGGTGAAAATAATGCGACGGATACGGATGCGACGATACCAAATATGTATTTTTCTTTAATGCTTTAGATTTTTTTAATTATAGATATGGTAAAAGGGGGGTGATTTAAACTTTTAGTACATTTTTTTTTTTTTTACAAGTAATAAAACTTTATTCATCTTATTTGCACTTTTCTTTTAAGCCTCTCTGGGGGACTACAACATGCGATACGTTGATCGCTCCTGCAGTATGACAATGGGCGATGCGTTCTGATGGAACGCCGAAAGATAGGACATGACGTGATATTTTTTGCTATAGCATTACGTCATACTCCTTTTTGACAGGCAGTCTATCAAGCCACCCCACGGGGATGGCTTGATAGGCAGTCTCCTAAGCAGCTATGGGGCCTTTCAGAAGGCCCCTGGTTGCCATGACACCTGCACGGCTCCCCCAATCTCACCGTGGGGGCGTATGGGACCCCCGAACGATTTAAAGGGCTAATAGCCGCAATCGGCCGTGTGGCCGATTGCAGCTATTGCCCGCGGGTGTCAGCTGTAATAAACAGCTGACACCAGCGCTGTATGAAGAGAGGTCACCCCGCGACCTCTCTTCATACATACCCCGACGCTCCAACACGTAAATATACGTCATGGAGCGGGAAGGGGTTAAAAAAAGAACGACAAATTGGAGCAAATTCATAGACAGTTACCATGATGGTGAGCGGTCTGCAAATCATGTCCTATGAGGAACGGTTTAAGGATCTGAGAATGTTTAGCTTGCAACAAAGAAGGCTGATGAAACTGAAAGGGAGGAGACACAGATTAGATATTAGAAAACAAACTTTCCAACACAAAACGGTCTTCGTTGGTAGCTATTTTATCTCAAGTCCCCCTAGCAATGACAACAGCAGAATAAAATATTTTGGGCCTCATTTAGCAAAACGGTCTAACAGTAAGACTGTCCTTGTTGTCCATGGCAACCAATCACAGTGCAGCTTTCATTTTACCTGTGCAGCTTGAGAAATAAAAGCTGCGCTGTGACTGGTTCTATGGGCATCAAGGACAGTCTTATTGTGAGCATCATTATATGTGAGTTATAAGTGTTTCAAGTCGGGAAGACGATTTGTAATAACCTGGTATTACCTCCACCCTAGACTGTATAAAGTCAGGAGAAAGGAAGATGTGGAGGGGAGCTTCTTCAAAAACATTCTTTATTGGTTAAAAAGCATACAGCTTACAGGTAAACGCCGAACGCGTTTCGGCCATAAAAGCCTTTGCCAACAGCTGTGAGATACAACGCACACACAACATTTATAAAACAATGCAAATACATGCAACAATTAAAAGAATGCCCCTGTGCAATGCCCCCTAAAGCCGGATCCTTCTATCGAAGGGCTCATGCCCACGGCCAGATCGGATTCCTCCTGCTAAATATCGCAGCGGAATCAGACCCCGTGCCCCCCAGAGACCCTATTACTCACCTCTCCGGATCCACCGCGAGTGTCTCGTGACAGCGGAAGTATCGTGGGACAGATGGCTTCCATTGACTGCAAGGAAGCCGTCCGTGCGTTTTTTCGCACAGAATAGAACATGCTGCGATTATTCCCCACAAGCAGAAAATCGCAGTTGATTTCCGCTTGTGGGCAGGGGAGAATCATTAAACATAGCATGTCTATAGATGGATCCGTCTAATCCGTCCGTGGACATTAGCCCTAAGTGATGTGATCTTTGTTCCAGGCCTTCAAAATTTCCCATTGAAATTGCTGAGTGTGTGTCCCTGTGCCAACTGGACTGCTGGGGTACAAGCCATCAGGGATCCTAACACAGACATAGCACTTCTTAATGTCACAACTGAACCTGAGACTGGACTTTTTGTATCTTTTCTTCAGATAACCGACAAATGGGCTACTACGCCTTTTTTATACGCTGGTTCTGTCTTTGGGGGGCGGATGCTCTCTCTCTACTGGTGCCGTTATGGGTGAAGTTAAAAAAGTGTACATTTTACGATGCAGTAGTACCGTCATACTGCTTTTTTCAGGGTGTCCTGCTCCAGGGGATAGACAGCTTAGAGAGAATAATGCCCAGGTCCTTAGCTGCCCGACAGAACATTAGACAGAAGATTGGATCCAACCTCGTAATAAATTTCCTAATATATTGTGTAACAGAGGGTTACATTTGAAGCACTGTTGAATATTTGTTTATTGCTCGTAACTGGATATAATATAGTGTAAAATATGGCATTTGAGTCTAATGGCATATTTATATGCCGTTTTCCTGACACACATGAATGTGTTGGTAAAATTGGACATACTTTAGCGTCATGACGAGTGCAACTGACTTGTCAAACAAAGCAAAGGCCCAACTTGGAGTTGCTTTAAAAAAGTGACTATGGTCCCAAATTTCTCTTTAGGCCGGCTGCACATGAGCGGGTTGGATTCCACATGTGGACATCTGCATTCGGGATTCTGACCCTGTGCCCAGCCAGCACCCATGCATATCTGCTTCTGGTCTTCTTTTCCTGTACTGCGGATGGTCCGTACAGCTCGCAGTCAGACATGCGCATTCCATTTTTTTTTTTTAAATCCCTGCTTTTCCCGCACCGTCCGCAATGTCAATTGAGGAAGGGCCGTGTGTCGGATGGCTTCCATTGACTTCAATGGAAGCCATCCCTACAGAATCTGCTCAAAGATGGAACATGCTGCGATTTTTACCTCCGCGGTCAGAAATCGCAATGGAGTTCCACTCATGTGCAGGAACAAGTGTTTTTCCATAGCATGTTACGAACTGTATTTACTGCGGATCCATGGTGCGGATGCCCGCCACGGATTCCACAATGCAAATCAGTTTGTGTGTAGCGGGCCTTATACCACAAGGCTGCCTTGGGTAAATGTATACTAGGCCTTTTCTAGAGCAGTGTCTCTAAATTATGGGTGAAGTTAGAACAAATTTGTTCTCCACATCGAGCACACGACGTAGCCTCGATCCCAGCAGGGGTTGGCAGACGAGCATTGGTTTTCTCGCCTTTATGGGCAATGTACTGGACACCTGGGATGATTTTTTAGTCCGATTGGGACTGATATCGCGTCTGAGTCTGCTTATGCCTCCTCTTGTGAGTAATCCAGGCCTGCCTGACTTGTTAGGTGGTTCTACCCTACTGAGTATGTTTGAGACCCCCTCCCGCAGGTAAGAGATTTGATATCCACCACGGGTGTACGTTCCCTACAGGAGTTCCTGGGAGAGGGTTGTCTGCTGACTGGGGCATGGTTCCAATAGCTACAAATTTGCCATTACATATGTTCCCTTGGACCAATGTCACAACTATTCGTTTCGCAATCCCAATCTGAAAAGCTGTGCATGTCACCGGGGCCTATAGAGAACAGAGTTTCCATGGTGTACCGCATTGTGTTGGCAGAAGAGATGCAAGAAGACGCTTTATCTTTTATAAGGGAATAGGATAGAGAACTGGAGGGTTCATTTACTTAGGAGACTTGGGCTAAATCTTTTATCCTAATACAAAAACTTTTAGTATCATGTAAATTCCAGGAGCTTAATTACAAGTTCTTGTCTCCTTAGTACAGAACATCTTCACAGCTTTCCAGGATGTATCCCCAAACCTCAAATAAGTGCTGGAGATGCTCCTTAGACAGCGGCACTTTCCTCCATATTTGGTGGACATGTCCCTCAGTTTACGCCCTCTGGCAAGAGGTGGCCACTCTTTACGACGCACTAGGGACAGTTTTCTCCCGAAATGACCCTCCTATCTGTGATGCCAGGATCCATCTCCAAAGTCAAAAAAATATCCACTTAGATTTTTCCTTTTGACTATGGGTCAGATCATCCATTGATTGTGGAGGTCCCAGTTGCCGCCTACGAGGCTGATGTAGTTGGAGATCCTAGGTTACATAATGTACATGGAGGAACTGAGGGCGAACAATGACAGTAGATCCTGTGCCTTCCATTCCACATGGGCTTTGTGGATGATATACTGCTCCTCTTGTGGGCTAAACACCTGGCTCCTCAATGGTGGTGTTACATCATAAATACTAAACCTTGTCATCGACTATAACACGACTTGATCCAACACTGAGCTTTCCGCGATGCCCTGTATTCTCGTCCTTTTATCTTATCTCCCTTTCTGCTTCTATTCGCTAACCAGCCACCCTCTTACTTTCATTTTCCTCTTTTCAACTTGGACCCCATGTCACGAGGATGTGACAATGGCCCTTTGTTAACTTTGTTAATGTTTGAACAACTGAAAAGCATTGTACATGAAAGCTACAACCAACGTGTCACGCAAGGTAATGTTACACTGAATCATTAATCTTCACCTTACTACCGGTTAGGATTGTATTATTTTGGATTGAGGTTTTGTAATAAAAATATTTTGAACCCTAAATAGGACTATGGCATATTGATTGATAGCCTATGTGCCCTGCTGATTTATTTGTTGCATTCTGCACTGGAGGAAAGCCTGTCGCACCATGCATTTGATTCTCTGCTATGAATAAAGGTTATTCACTATGCTTGTGTATCTACAAGAGACTATACTGCTTATACTTGAGCCATACCTCCGCCTGCATAATATATACAATATATACGTAGGTCCTCTTCTTTTAACCCTTTCCAACCCAATTTGTATCCTGGTTTTCCTAGGGGGCTTACTCTTTTTCTGCTGTTATATAATGGCGCTATCTGCAGGCTAAAGCCAGTACTGCATGATGTGACACGTTGGATAGGCTCCGACAGCAGAGAGGCTGGCAATATACAGTAAGAGAACCCCGATGGACGTCTTCCAACATCGGAGTTGTACATCCTTAAATCATAATGTCTTCAGATGTCAGACAGTGGATTGGAAAGGATTAAAATGTGTGTTCATCCTACAATTCTGCTACATTACTAGTGTCTAGAATGTGCTTTTCGCACTGATACTAAATGCCGAAAATTAATCTAAACCTGCCAAAATGCAGACCTATTGGTCTCCCGTTTCAGGAGTCTTCTATAAAGGCTGAGATAGGCTCCAACTGGGTTCTGTCCAGTGGCGGCTTTTTTGGGATGTCAAACGTACACCCTGAAAAGACCCCTGGAGGGAGCTGAAAGCGAGATGTGAATGCAGCCTAATCCCTATCAGTACAGATGAGTTCTGGGCAGCTTAATGTGCAATTATAACATACTGTTCTCCTTGCGGAGATCCAGCTGATGTGTGGAGCCTTACAAAAAAACGCTACCTGCGAAAAGGTATGCTAATTTGCATGTCACGGTCTTTCTCGGTTTCATATAATCTCAATACTGGATAGAACATTGGCGATACACAAAAACACACTTACCTTAAAATGATCATTTCAAGCAGGAGTGTAAACAAAATTGCAAATTTTCGAAGAACAGTAAACATCGGTAAGCTGCAAAGATAAGATGAAGCCTATAGGAGTAAGTCTGCACCTCATACCCAAACCAGTTACTGTACAAGACATCATCGCTCTCTATCTTCAACCATTTTGCAGTAGGGAGTTTCAATTCTGGACAAATGTGGAATGTTTACTCAACTTCAAAGTAAATGTTGAGTCAGCATTTCATCGGTTAATGCCCTCCGATAAACAGGCTTGTTTTTTTCGTTCACTCAAATGTCTATTTCTCAAAAAAATTCAGTATGAAGCTTGTGTGCAAAAGTAAATCAGCCGTGAGTCTCCAGGGAATGCCAAAGGAGTGAAATCTCCCCGCCACTGTAATAAAGTGACCCAACAAGTAGGGGTGCTTTCACATAACTGAATATCCCATAAGACACTGCAGAATGATTCGCTGTCAAAATCGGCATGTCTAAATACGGTTTTTGAAGCGGAGTTGTTGGCAGAATTAAGTCCTATTCAAATGCACATGTGGAATATTCCACAGCGTCTGGTGTATATTCTGGTACATGTGAAAGCACCCTTAGGCTGGATTCACACGGGCGTATATCGGCCGTGTTTTCACAGCCCGTCCGATATACGCTGCCGCTCTGATGCATTGGTTTACAATGCATCAGTGCACATGGGCGTATTTCTGCAGAGTAAAAGCGCCCGGCTGGCCGAGTGCATTTTGGCCGGGTGCTGTTACACCAGCAGCGGCTGCATAGACTCCTATGGAAGCCTATGACAGCTGCCGGAGAAGGGAGGTGGGAGGGAGTTTAGCAGTGTGACTGCTAAACTCCCACCCCCTTCCCTGCTTCTCTCCACCCCTTGCCGGCTGTATACAATTGGAGGGAGCGGGATGGGCGGAACTAAGCTCCGCCCCGTCCCTTCCCATTGCTGGCTGCGACGAGAGGTAGAAGCTTAGCAGACTACCTCCCGCCCTGTCCCCTCCCCTTGTCGAGAGATGGCGAGGGGGAGACAGTTTAGTAGAGCTAAACTGTCTCCTCCCGCCCAACAGCATTGCGGGCTCGGCGTATATGCACTGGGCCAGTGCCACCTGAACAGCGCACAAAGTTTAGATTTGTGTGCCTGTTCACGTGTTTTTACGTCCCTAGCGGGCAAACATAAAAACGCAGACGCCCGTGTGAATCCAGCCTTGGAGCGCCTTCACACTGGAGAGAAAATAAGAGGCCAATCCCCGGACAGAAGAGATGATGAAGACCCGCTGTATGTCGTATATTTGGGATCCAATTTCTTGCTGCTGATTTGTCTACAAACAGCAGCCGAGACACAATTGAACGACAAATGCTTGTGATGTTACCAAGACTAGGCAAACATCACTTAAGTCCCATTTACAGGCAACGATTATCACTCAAAAGTCGTTCAAACGATGGCTTTTGAGCGATAATTGTTGTGTGCAAAAGCTTCCATCTGTCACTGTTTAGCAGAATGATTATTTTTAGGTGAGCATAAAATCCATTGTTTAGCCGAAAAGAGATAGCAGGGACCACACACTGTTCTCTACGGGAGCAGCTGATTACATTGTATTCAGCTGACAGCCGGATGCAGCCCATGCAAAGACAATGCAGCTGAGTGCAAAGTCCAGACCACATGCTGGGATTTGCAAACAGCTGCAGGAAGCTCATTTGCACGCAAATGAAGCTGATAAAGTGCTAATGGGCATTAGTGTCCAATAGTACTTTATGCAAAACTATCACTAAAACTGTCAATCTTTTAATCGTTTGAAAGATTGTCTGTGTGTAAATGAGCCTTTAGGCCAGACTTACATGAGCGTAAGCGTATTTGCCTGTATTTTTGCAGAATAGGCATTGCATATTTGCGCACACATCGGCGTATTCTACTATACTATTTGTGTGCGCATGTCATGCACAATTGCGCTCGCAAAAAAGCATGCACCAATGCTCTCAGCCATTGAATTAGCCAATAGTTTGAGTTAAAAATGTTCTCTTTACTTGCGTAAATGCACAGGAAAATAGAGCATGCTACTAGAGATGAGCGAGCATACTCACTAAGGCAAACTACTCGAGCGAGTAGTGCCTTATTCGAGTACCTGCCCACTCGTCTCTAAAGATTCGGCTGCCAGCGCGGGTGACAGGTGAGTTAAGGGAGTGAGCAGGGGTGAGCGGGTGAAGAGAGTGAGAGAGAGATCTCCCCTCCGTTCCTCACCGCTCTCCCCCGCCGGCACCCGAATCTTTAGAGACGAGCGGGCAGGTACTCGCATAAGGCACTACTCGCTCAAGTAGTTTGCCTTAGCGAGTATGCTCGCTCATCTCTACATGCTACCTATTTTTTTGCGCAACCGAATTAGGCCCGCCAAATATGCACATGTGAACAAACACATTGAAATCAATGCGGTTTTTTTCTGCGTATTGCACGCATACATTCTGATTTCAATGCGTTTGTTCACAAGCGCCTATTTTCCATACATATTTTGTTTGTGCAAAACAATACGCCTCATGTCCTACTTTCCTAATTGGTCATTTCAATGGCTGAGACCGTGGTTGCATGCTTTTTTTGCGTGTGCAAATGTGCACGAATTGCACGTGCAAAAAGTAAAGTGAAAAACGTAGAGGTACTCAACAACGCAATGTAGTCGAGAGTTCTGTGTTTGCGTTATAAAAGTTATCAATACGAACTTCCTATCTGACATGTAAGACTTTATATGGATGAAAGTATAAACTCAGCTCGGTCCTTCTTACCTCAGTTTCTGTGTGCTCGATAATCCCGTTAGATGATTCCCAATGTATAATAACGGCAAAGGAAATAACTGCAAACAGGAAATGTGACATTAATAAGAAAGTATGAAATATTGCCTTTATTAAGGCAAATGCCCAAACCGATCCTTTGGGGATTCTTTATAGCCAGCTATTCTTGTACATTGGTGTTCTGTCGGGACGCATCGCCCATTGTCATCAATGGGACAGGAAAACACATCAGGCAGCGTGCAATGTGCGCACGAATGCGGTGCGAGGTTTCCCATTAAAAACACTGGAAAAAACGTGCTGATTCTCCTATGTGGCTGAAAGCCGCTACTGAGGGGCGCTACTTTACTTGAAGTGAGGGGAGGTGTTTTTAAAGAAAAATGCCTCAAATCCGTGCATAAATAGCACATTGGCGAGCGCACTATGGGACTGAGTTCATGGCCAGATATTGTGCTCATCAATGTGTAGGAAGCCTAAAAAAAAAAAAAAAAGGCCCAAATATAGTTAGAGGGAGCCGCTCCGCTACCTTACACTGGGATGGAGGTGTTAGCATGGACTCCCGAACTGTAGCAACATCTGTGGTGTGATGGCACTCAGTAGCACCAGGCCCCATGGTAACAATGCTCCAACACGCTATGCTGAGATGTGCCTGAATCAATGTTACACAGGGGGAAACAGCAGGGGGCAGCGGTGCTCTCTTGAGCCACAAGGGGCAGCGGTGCTCTCTTGAGCCACAAGGGGCAGCGGTGCTCTCTTGAGCCACAAGGGGCAGCGGTGCTCTCTTGAGCCACAAGGGGCAGCGGTGCTCTCTTGAGCCACAAGGGGCAGCGGTGCTCTCTTGAGCCACAAGGGGCAGCGGTGCTCTCTTGAGCCACAAGGGGCAGCGGTGCTCTCTTGAGCCACAAGGGGCAGCGGTGCTCTCTTGAGCCACAAGGGGCAGCGGTGCTCTCTTGAGCCACAAGGGGCAGCGGTGCTCTCTTGAGCCACAAGGGGCAGCGGTGCTCTCTTGAGCCACAAGGGGCAGCGGTGCTCTCTTGAGCCACAAGGGGCAGCGGTGCTCTCTTGAGCCACAAGGGGCAGCGGTGCTCTCTTGAGCCACAAGGGGCAGCGCTGCTCTCTTGAGCCACAAGGGGCAGCGCTGCTCTCTTGAGCCACAAGGGGCAGCGCTGCTCTCTTGAGCCACAAGGGGCAGCGCTGCTCTCTTGAGCCACAAGGGGCAGCGCTGCTCTCTTGAGCCACAAGGGGCAGCGCTGCTCTCTTGAGCCACAAGGGGCAGTGAGCAGACAAAAATAAAATTTTGGGGTGCATTAAAAGAGGTATAGGAGCAAGGCACGAGAAGAGTATTCTTCCACTATATAAGGCACTTGTCAGGCCCCACATGGGATACTGTGCACAGTTCTGGACACCGGTGCTCAGGAAAGATGTTGCAGTGCCCCAAAGAAGGCCAACTAAATTAATAAATGGAAAGGCAGGACTAGGATACCCAGAGAGGATATCAAACTTGGGATTATTCACCCTGGAAAAAAAGACGGTTAAGGGGTGACCAAATAACTATGTATAAATGCATTAGGGGACAATACAAGGATCTCTCCCATGATCTGTTTATACCCAGGACTGCGACGGTAACGAGAGGGCATCCACTATGTCTAGAGGAAAGCAGGTTTCATCACCAACATAGAAGGGGGTTCTTTACTGTAAGAGCAGTGAGACTGTGGAACTCTCTGCCTGAGGACGTGGTGATGGCAAAATCCATAGAGGAGTTTAAGAGGGGACTAGATGTCTTTTTAAAACACTATGACATTACAGAATATAGACATTAAATAACTAGAAGGGTTGTTGATCTCAAATATTAATCCAGGGATTATTCTGACTAACATTATGGAATTGGGAAGAAATTTTTTCCCCCAGAATGAGGGTAAATTCGCTTCTGCCAAATGTTTTTTTTTGCCTTTCTCTGGATCAACAATGGGGGGTGGAAACAGGCTGAACTGGATGGACATTTGTCTTTTTTCAGCCTAACATGCTATACTACTATGTAATTTTGTGAAAGCTGCGGGGAAGAAAAAATATTCAAAAATGGCAGCTGTGAGTGCAGCGATACATTTTACATTAGTTACACTGATACATTGTAGCTATCAGGACTGGACTGTGAGAAGGATCACCTCTATGCTGCTTCTGAGCCTGAATGTAAATAAGAATGTATGCATTGTCTGACAACATCTGAAATTCCGCTTCTCATAGGGAATCTGTTGATGGGAAATGGCAGGATATGAAGGGGTGCGAGTAACAGAAGTGTAATTTGAGGCCAAATCATGAAGGAAAAATAAAAGAGCCGGTTTTATGGTATTTGATATAGGAGGTTTCATGCTTGGAATCCATTTCATGCCCTTAGTCGCACTCTGTTTAGGGATTATGTCATATAGAAACCTGCAGTTCCCTTTCCCTCGGTAGCTCTATTAGGAAGGCTTCACACCTGCAGGTTTTTCTCAGTTTTTTTTAAATGCAGTTTTAGATGCCAAAACCAGGTGATTATTCCGGCTCTCCCTTTACTATCAAGGACGGATGCATCGTCTCCTCTTTTTTGGATCCCCTCCTGGTTTTAACTTTGAAAAACTGCACTAAAAAGCCTGAACAAAAACTGCACGTGTGAACGCACCCAACTGCAAGCTTCAGGCTTATTCACACAAGCGTATTTGCACACATTGAATAAAACCCATTGATTTCATATTTTGCGCTTGCATTTCGTTTGTGCAAAAAAAATACACAGCATGTCCTATTTTACGTGCGTATTGCTAGAGTGTTTTTTTGTACATGCAAATACGCATGCAAAGAATATAGAAAAATATGCACTCACGTGTGCAAAAGCACCATGCGCCAAACATGAGCGCAAGCGTGAAAACGCACCTGATAGCGTGGCTTTTTCCGCAATGAAGATCGAGCTATCTCGCGCATATCTGCACATTTTACTGTACTTTCTGCACTGTCGGGGACCGTTCATATCGATGCGAGATACTCCCGTGCCATCATTTAAAGGCTATGTAGCCTTAGTTAATCCTTGGTGTGTTATTTTTCCTCTAAAATTGCTGATAATACTGATGACATTAACCCATTAATGACCAAGCACAGTAAATATACGTCACTTGGTCCTGGACACAGACAATAGAAAAAAAATACAGCGGGGGATTAAAGCCCCTGCTTCTGCAATCAATCAAAAGCAGGATGGGTTGTCAGCTGTTAGTCACAGCTAATAACCCAAAGGAAAAGGGAGAAGTGTTTTTTTAACCCCTTCTGCCTTCTACTTTCCCTAGTACACATCGCTAAATGAGCGCAATGTACTAAAGAGTGAGAGCGGAAGCGTTTCTTCCACTACGCGAGCCGGCTGCCGGGATTCCCCGTCACAGCAGAGCTACAGGGTCCTAGCAGACTCTGATCAGCTCTTCCAGTGACTAATGTCACTACAGAGGGATGTTTTCCCTGTAACTTGGGCTCCTATGCATGCCTCAGCTACAGTGGGAAAGTGTCAAATTAAAAAAAAAAAGGATGATGTGAATGTCCACCAGAGATCTTATATGATGTTATGGGGGACATAGATAGTAAAAGAAATAGCTACATAAATAAGTTTAAAAAAATTACAGAATGAAATAAAAATATATACATAAGAAAGAAAATTAACCCCAAACCGACGGCAACCAAAACCGGCGCTATAAGCGCCCTGTAATCCAAAACCATACATATCATATATATCAATACGTCCATAACAAAGTGAGGAACCCATTCCCATACTTTATTTTAGCATAAATATACTAATTTAAAAGAATAACTATAGATGCTAAAAAAGCATTTTTTTTTAGCATTTTACCCCCAATAAAACTAAAAAAAAAAGGGAAAAAAAGTCAGTGAAATAGATATTAAAAATTAGCCCTTTATATCACGGGAAAAAACATGGCAAAAATAATTTTGGTAGCTGAAGGAAAAAATAAAATAAGGCACTTAAATTAAACCAGCACATGGGTAAAATCCCTAAAAAGTGTCTGGTCCTTAAGGTACAAAACAACCTGGTCCTTAAGGGGTTAAAGGCAAGTTCATAGACAGCAGATCAGTTGCAGACATTTCTGCGACTATCTCAGGCATCTGAATGGGGTTTATGGAATCCATGCACATGTATGGAACAGATTTGCCCAGCAGTAAATTCTCCCTTCTATCATCATACTTTTCATATATTTTCAGAAACAAAGTAAATTCTCACCTTTCTTGGTATGTCTTTGTCAAAATCTGGGAATGTGATTATTCCTTTCGCCTTTCCTATGTACAGTAAAAGAAGCGTGACTCCCATCTAAAAAAGCAGAGACATCATTTAGTAGGTGGTACACAGATAATGGACCTGCTTCAACTCGAAGATTCTTGTCTAAAATGGTTTATCCCCCAAGAAATTTATATTATATATGCATAGAAGTGCTAAATGTTTGATCGGTGGGGATGCAATCTCTGGGACACCCACTGAACACTAGAGCGGGGGGGCTGAGTTGTATGTTCCCCTCTCCTCCTCCTCGTGAGGAGAAACCTAAATGCAGTGGCAGTTGAGCATTCATGCTGTGGCTCCATTCAGTTCTATGTGACTGCTGTAAATAGCCATTTGCTTGTACTCTGCTATTTCTGACAATTTAAATGAAAGGAGCGTCAGCGTGCATGCTTGTCTGCTGCTCCAATCAGGCTCCTCCTCACTTCTGGGAGTGTAGTAGTGAGAAAGAGATTGTGACACAGGACCCCTATTGTCGTGATCATGGTCACTCTCAGCAGTGGCACCCACCTCAATCACTGCAGCGCTCGATGAACCAATCACAGCCATTCAATGCGATGGCTGTGATTGGTTTATCAAGCACTGCAGTGATTGGCTGATCCGTGGCGCTTGAGAACAGGGAAAGACTAGAAGCAATGGGATGAAACTGAAAGGGAGGAGACACAAATTAGATATTCGAAAAAACTTTCTGACAGTGATGGTCATCAATGAGTGGAACAGGTTACCACAGGAGGTGGTGAGTTCTCCTTCAGTGGAAGTCTTCAAACAAAGGCTGGACAGACATCTGTCTGGGATGACTTAGTGAATCCTGCACTAAGCAGAGGGTTGGTCCCTTCCAACTCTATCATTCTATGATTCTAACCAATCAGAGCCAGCGATTCCTGGAGGTGGGATTTTTGAACCCCTGACCAGGAAGCGCTAGCTGAAGACTATAGACAAGTGATGCGGAGCTTCGGAAGGGAAAGTGCAGCAGAGCGGACAGTGCTGTAAATTAATGCATTGTTTTGGGGTTGTTTTATTGCAAAATTGCATCGTACCGTATGAAAACCACGTTTTCGTGCGATGAAACAGAAAGGAAGGCTCCATAGGGAAACATGGCAAATCGCGGCAATATTCAGCATGCCGCGTTTTTTTCGCGCAATGTAGCAGCCTACAAAACATCGCTAATGTGAACAAACCCATTGCAAAGCATATAGTGTTGTAAGTGGCCCGACACACATGAAGAATGTAAAGTTTTGGAGAAATTATAGTAGAAGAGACAGTGAAACCTATAGGGATCAGATAATCTACTGAGGTTTGTTCGACTCTTTGTACCATTAAGTTTACTTGTAGACCTACCTGGCCAACTCCAAGAAATGCGTAAGATGGAAACCTTGACAAACAAGAAATAATAGTAATGAAATGAACCTGTTGGTAATTGAGAATACATGAGTTGAATAAATAAAAATCAATGACTATTACGGATCTAGGATTAGTTACTTCTGCTTCTCATCAACTGCTTTTATCCTAGGTCTCCCTGCAATGAGGGTAATGTTCCTATATTCCAATTAATGACTTTAAATCATACATAAAAGAGAAGCTCAGTCTAAAACTAAAGTTTCACACATATCTCTGCTTGAGTCAATGGAAATACGTTTTTACTCCCAATCGTTCAAAAACCAAAACTTCCAGTAAAAAGTGATTACACGGACTGTAAGGGCATGTTCAAAGGGTGACTCGTTCACGCAGATTTTGACATGTATTCTGCGGTCTTAACATGGCCCTAAAGTGTACTGCCAACTTTCCATAAGTCAGTAGTACAAAAACGTATGGAAAGTTGCCTATCAAGACATACCTGTGGCTTGTTTTGATAGACTGACGGTCAGAACACTGTATAATGTAATACTATGGTATTGCATTATACTGCATGAATGATCAAACAATCGCAAATTCAAGCCTCCTATGGGGACTTTATTTTATTCCATTTGAAAGATTCACCACAGAGGATGGAACGTTGGCATCACGAGTGACAAACAGGGCTACAGGTAACCCTGGTTACTAGTACGTGAACTCCCCCTGTTGGTAATGAGGTCGGGTCCTGAGCTACCCTTAGGGAGGAGACAGTAGAGCCCCGAGACAAGGCAATTTTCTACTCTGCTGTCTCCTCGACTGGAGGCCTGCTCCTCGGACACTGCACTAAAAGGAACAATATCTAAGGTAGTCGTGGGCACAATGACCCAGTTAGGGAGCGCCAATGGATTTAAAACCGTAGCAGGCACGGAGGTCCTACCTAAATAGCAACTTAAAGAGAATAAGAACTGTCCATCAATCCTAACTGCCAGGAGCAGTAAGTCGTATAAATGGCTTAGGTCAGAGACATAATGTCTAAAGTAGTTCCAGGCACGATAGCCCTGTCTAGCTGAAAGCTTAAGAGATACAGTAGAGAGAGCGTAACCAGCAACCCTGATGGTGGGTTGCTGGAGGTCAATCTGACATTGACCTCTCTGCTCCAGTGAATTTCCATGTAGTACACTATGTAATGTCTAACTGTCTGCACCAGTATTTACCATGCCTGGCCAACACAAAGATGTATTGCCCTTATACAAACAGAATGTACAAGGAAGGATGTGGAATATAGAGGATACGTAGTATGCTCAGTGACCCCTCTCTAGTAGGGCACAATATAACCAGGGAACCCTCATGAGTAGAGAGAAAAACTTGCCAGACACATTCACTGTAAAAGGCAATACACACAGTGCCAGGGATATCACTCAAGGCTAATAACGTACCTGATGCCAGTATGGCTTGTGAAGTCTTTGATGCCAGGGACAATCCTGCTGGCACTGACGCTTGTAACTGCCAGGGACATCCCACTGGCACTGATTCTTTTAGTGACCAGCCAGTACGGATGCCTCTAGTAGGTATCATATTATCAAAAGCATCTACCATTGAAGAACTATCAGCCATACCAATGTAGCAACATTTAACCTGTATGTGATAGCTCTCTCTGTGACATGCTAACTTATCCTAAGCCATTAAATAGCTCTTGTTCTCTTACTTTAATAAAACAAATTCCATTGCAAAGCGATTGAAGGGGGCAAACGAACTGTGGCACAGAAAGTTATCATGATGGTTAAATCTCAAGTCAAACTCTGCTACAAATCTGTAATGAAAGATTAAAAAAAACAGGAACCAGAAAGGTGGGCCGAGTAGGTGAGAAACAACCTGTACCTGTCAAGTGGAGGACAAACTAAAACACGTGTGAGACTGTTCTTCTAGACCAGCAATTAATTATGCTAATTTCTTGATTTATCATTCCAGGTGGGCTGGGCCTAGGGTGAATTCTAGGGTACAAGTGAAGCTTATTGGGAAAAATGCCAGAAAAAAGCCATACCTAGAAGGTACTACATTTTAAAGACACTGCCCCAAAATTTGACACAAACAGGGGCGTAAATATAGGGGATGCGGTTGCACCCGGACCCAGCAGGGCCCATAAGGCCTATCTTCTCCTTACAGGGAGCCTAGTAATATGAATAAAGCATTATAGTTGGGGGACCCTGTTACAGATTTTGTATTGGGGTCCCGAATCTTCAAGTTATGCTTCTGGGTATGGGTACAGATGAAGGGGGGGTGGGAGGGGGGCAGCTGAACTTTTGCACCTGGGCCCCTGAGCCTTTGGTTATACCCCTGGCCACAAACGAAAATATATGGAGTCTGATACATTAATGAAGTCTTTAAACAGTTTTAACTAGACTACGGTAGATAAGCTTTATCACAGTGGGTCACACTGGATGACAGATTTAGTACATCGTTAAACACTTTTGTCCACGTTTATGCCACCTCTTGTTTGGCTTACTGTAGACCAAAATTTGTGCCAAAATTTTGGTGCAATGTGGTGCACTTAAGCCACAACCCTTTGCACCACGTCAAGTCCTCGATCCATTCTGACCAGTTTGTGTCAGTTGCCTCTTAACCGAGACTACTTCTGGGGTAACGGGCTGAGCTTCCCTGCAGTGAAGACCCCAAGTGCAGCCCCAGATTTAGTTCTAATTGGTTTTGTGGCACAGAGAATCCACATCCGCTGCCTTGACAATAATGTTGGCAGATTAGGATGATTATCTAACAGCTATCCACAATTATGTATTTTCAACATGCCCCATTTTGCAGAGAGAAAAACCTTATGAGCCGTGTGAACAAGGTCTGACAATACTAAGAATTCTAAATTGTAAAAAAGTCGTATGGTTACTTTAATGAGGTCCCTGAGCTGGGATCTTGGAGCGCTAATGCAGGAGCCTGCTGTGTATGTAATGTCTAGACAGACGTCCCTATGCTAGAGCTGTGCACAAGGAGGTCAGTGAACACAATGGACCCACAGAACCTGCTGCATATGAATGTGTGTATAAATATACACTATATAACACAGTTCTGCACCGGGAGACATCAGTTCAATGAATTAATTTCAGTCACGCAATTTTTTTGCTAACTGCACTTTACTTTCTAAGTTATGTGAAAACAAGTTATAAAATCTGGAGGAATCCTTTAAAATGGTAGCGTTCTCATAGTGGAAGGATTGTCTCATGCCCATATGCTATTTTTTTAGGCATATGGATGTCATGTAGAGGACGGGGATCTCTCTAGGACCCCCTCTATTAACTAGTGTAAAGAGCACCTAACAAAGTAGCTCCTGCTCTGGTAGACTTGATTCAGCCATGTGTTGCGTAATTGCCCATTCATGGAATCATACATTTCCTTCTAGTGGCCTTCTCAGGAAAAAAAAAAGTACAGCCAGACACTGGGGCATCTTTAACCATAGGGCAAACAATGCACTTGCCGCATGCCCCCTCGCAGCAGCCAGCGGTGCTACTCTCATTTGTGTTTGTGCCCTTTGGATGCGAGGATAGATGAGGACCTGCAAGCTGGAGGAAAGATGGGGGTTATTTAATAGTGGGGGTTGCAGATGGGCTTCTAATACACTGAGAGATACAGAGGGGGTTCTATTACAGGGTGGGACACACAGGGGCTTCTAGTACTGTGGGGGCTACACAGGGGCTTATATTACTGTGGGAGCACATGGGGGGGCTTATATTATTGTGGGTGCAGAAGCAACCATTATTTTGTAGTGAGCACAGCGGGGGAATCGAGTTATTACAGTGTAAAGACATCTATTACAGATAACAAAAAGGTTTAAAATGTTGGGTATAAGGTGCAACGTGGGAACATATAAGAGTACACAACGATGTATTTTCTTAACTTCTCTGTTTATTGTATAACCATCATATATTCACGTTTCGAGGCTGACAAGCATCTTCCTCAGTATCTGCTAAGGGCATACTATTAGAGATGAGCGAGTATACTTGCTAAGGCACATTACTCGAGCAAGTAGTGCCTTAGCCGAGTATCTCCCCGCTCGTCTCTACAGATTCGAGGGCCGGCGGGGGTCAGGGAGCTGCGGGGGAGAGTGGGGAGATCTCTCCTTCTCTCCCCCCCCCCCCCCCCCTCCCGCAACTCACCTGTCGCCGGCCCCCGAATCTTGAGACGAGCGGGGAGATACTCGGCTAAGGCACTACTCGCTCGAGTAATGTGCCTTAGCGCGTATACTCGCTCATCTCTACATACTATACATAGATTGACAATTAAAGGGGAGGGGGTGACAGCAAGTAGAGTGTGTTATAGATAGTACAAAGTAAAAATACACGTATGGAGGAATAAATGCGAAATTAAACTCAAGTAAAAACTTGTGTCTATTTATTGTATTTGTCAGATATTTCATTAGGCATCTGTAACTAATTGATTGCTTCTATGTTTTATTTTGCATTTATTCCTCTATACTTGGCTTTTTATTCTAATTCTATTTTATTAAGTGTTAAGCTTTCGCTCACGACCCGAAGGTTGCAAAGTTCGATCCCCGCATGATTCAGGTAGCAGGCTCAAGGTTGACTCAGCCTTCCATCCTTCAGAGGTTGGTAAAATTACATTTAGAGGATTGTCGAGCCAACTTCATTTGTTAAACTGAATTTCTATAACCTGAACATTAGTATAAACTGGATTGTGTAGATCCATTTTACCAGGTTAGAAGAGCAATACAAAAAGTGATCAGAACACAGTCAGATGTGTCGGAGCTGGCTATTTTACCCAATGATTAGCTACAATCTGTCAGTTTCATTCTGCGTGTAAACCCAGCCAAATCTTTGTACTTTAGTCATCTTAAAAGGTTTCAGAATGAGTAATGACTGATCTCTGGTGTACTCGCAGCCTCCACAATGGGACTAGCATAGCGTAATATTCTTTTCCTACCTGTAGCTGGTGAGCACAGACTTGTTAATCAGGACAATCAGGAACGAGCTAACTGCATAGAAGAGAGCCGAAAGGAGCCGTGCTGAACGGGAGGACACAGCTTCGGTTTTGGGAGACATGTTGTTCTGGGTGAAGGTCCGATTGGCACAGGACACTGCCAGCACTATACTTTTGACAAAGCCATTCCGGCTATGTAAAGTGACAGCGAGCACATGCTGGAGTCACCTGGCCCCACCTTTACAGGGCAGGTGGAGGGAGTGACTCACAGGCTGGGAGGAAGAGGAGTGATATATGTACTCACACAGCAATGTACCACTAAGCATACTGACGTATACTGTGCTTTACCCATACTTCCCATTACGCAATAGAGAATTTTATTTTACCATTTGCCTGAAGTTGGGAACAATTCGCAGAGCAGACCATAAAGCTTTTAAAAATGCCATATGTGAAGCCAGCCCGATTTATTAGGAAGGTTTTTTTTTCAGTTGCACTTATGGAACTTTTGCTACAGTTTATATGGGAACTACTCCTGACATATATAGAGAGACAAACAGCACAAGTTATTCAATTAACCCCGTGTAGGATTAAGAAGGCTCACCTTCTCATACTGTGCTAGGATAGACAACGCTATTACACAATGCCTCATTTCATAGGAAGTTGCTGGCAGTATTCATGTTCCCAGGGGCCAGCCTTGTCCAGGGAAATAGATGCAACACCTATAAATAACAAGGAGCTGGGAGTCAAACATATACGTCACAGCACAGACAATCACTATGCAATAAAGAACATCAGCATAGAATATAGAAATCATAAAAACCAGACCAATGACAGGCACATATGAGTGTAATATAGAGCGGTGGCTAATATAGAGTATATATCAACAATATCATAGGATAATAACTATAAAGTGCTACAATAAAAACGGTGAAAGTGTAATATCCCTCAGGCTGCATCCACACGGGCTACAAAGTCATTGCTACAGTGTGGAGCCCATGGTTTCCAATCGGTTCCTTCACATGAGCCATGTTTTGTAACAAGCTTTTGTAGCCCGTGCGGATGCAGCCTTAATATAAGCATATACACCTAAAATTACATACAAGTGGGTACTAGTGCATTATATCTCCACCACCAGAATGGGTCTAGACAAACTGCATGCCCACAACTTGTGATTGGCTAGCCACCAGAATGGGTTGGATCCAAACTGCACGCCCCCAACTTCAGATTGGCTTGCCGACACATTACATACCAGCTATATCCACAAGCAGGTTGTCTCCTCCAAAACCTGAGTGCTGCAAAAATACCGGGGAAGCAGTGCAGGATGCCGGCAGTAGCATTGTGAAAGTCTTCTTGCCGTCTAGAAAATACAAGCTGCTCCTGTCAGTCCTGTGCAAAGCCACCAAGCGCAGCAGGGGGCCAACCTGAGCTTACAGTCCGGTGCTCGGCACCAACAGCTACTCCTGTCAGTCCTGTGCAGAGTTGCCAAGCACAACTCACTGTCCAGTGCTTGGCATAGCCATACAGCACAGCACCGGAGCGCCCCCAACCACAGCTGACAGTGCCATCTACGGCAGAGACGCATATAGCAAAGCGCCAGAGGGTACCAGCTGTCAACCATTGCCGCAGCGTGGGGCGTTACGGAGGTGTTCCCTGTCACTGTGCCAGGCCAACCCATGTCTCCACCTATTCTTCCGGTGGAGACATAATGCAACATTACTCTGCAAGTGTATAAAAGACAAAAGGGAGTAGAGATAATATAAATATATATATTAGTAATCATATATGTAAAGTAACAAGATAAGCGGTGACAAAGCTAAAGTGTGGTGCCTAGAGATGAGCGAGCGTACTCAGATAAGCACTACTCGCTCGAGTAATTGGCTTTATCCGAGTACCGCTGTGCTCGGGGCTAAAGATTCGGGTGCCGGCACGGAGCGGGGAGCTGCAGGGGAGAGCGGGGAGGAACGGAGGTAAGATCTTTCTCTCCTTCTCTCCCGCCCGCTCTCCCCTGCGACTCACCTGTCAGCCGCAGCGGCACCCGAATCTTTAGCCCCGAGCACAGCGGTACTCAGATAAAGCCAATTACTCGAGCGAGTACCGCTTATCCGAGTACGCTCGCTCATCTCTAGTGGTGCCCTCAATGCATGTTTAACCTTGTGCATTCTCCAAGGATCCCAGAGGTGCCTTTAATTTTAGTGGGACAAGTTGCATTTTTTAATAGCACCGTTTACCATTTTGGGGTATAGATAATGTATTGGATATCTTATTAGTTTTTTTGGTGGTGGGAATAGAAAAAGAAACCGTAATCCCACCACAGTTTCTCGAGGATTTATTTTTAAGGCACTCACCGTGCTGTATAAACAACATATTAAAGGACCACTCCGGCCAAAACATATTTGCTCATCACGGCACCCCTTATTTGACTGTCTGTCATACTCTGGATGTCTCTTATGTATACTGCGGTAACTTCCATGCAGTGCTGTCTCCTGTCTGAAACCGATCAGACATCTTGATGTTTAGATTAATCTTCCTGTGTGCTGTGCTAGCAATCCTATCATGCATCAGATGACCAGATAGAGCCAGTACCATCTCTTCCTGCTAGGAGGACACCGATTATTTTTACCTTCTATATTCACCTAAATAAGCTACAACCCATACGTATAATCAAGAGGCTGAACGGTCTCCTCCTCCATTATAGCTGTGTGATAGGAGCCTCTAATCATCAGCAGCAACTGTGATAGCCTGTGTGGTACTATGCATGTAATATCACACAGGAATTGTGGTGACTGAAAACATGACTTCTTGAGAAAAAACACAAAGCCAAGTAAATTTCAGATGGTCACAATGAAATCACATGACCTAATCTTAAGAGGACACCAGGAACTTTCAGAAAGAATGAAATAAGAGCCAGTTCACGTTTAAGGCCCAACGTCCACGGGCAGAATTCAATTGCGGACGATCCACAGTTCAAGTCGCCAATTGACAAATATGGGAGCCCTCAGCTGAATTTAAGCATGCGGATTTGCTTTGCGAACCTTTTGGTCCGGAAAACAAATCGCGGCATGCTCCATTTTGTTTCCGCAGGGACAGCTTCCATTGAAGTCAGTGGAAGCTGTCCAATCTGCAGCACATCCATAGCTAACAATGCAGACCCCCGCAGAAAATTTTAAAAAAGCAAAAAAAACCCCTCCACTGCGCATGTGAGGTGGCCGGTGCTTCTGCCCACATCCACAGTAGAGAGGATAGAAGACGTGCACAGCCATGCAGAGGATCCGGATGGGTAAGTAGTGTCCTCGGCTGCGGACAGGGTGGGATTCCGCTGTGGGCTCGTGCCTGTGGAGTCACCTGGCCCCACCTTAACAGGGCAGGTGGAGAGAGTGATATATGTACTCACACAGCATTGTAACTGACATACACAGTAATACTGTGCTTTACCCATACTTCCCATTTCTCCAGCACTTGACACAATAGAGAATTTTATTTTACCATTTGGCTGAAGCAGATTAGTTGGGAACAATTCGCAGAGGAGACCATAAAGCTTTTAAAAATGCCATATGTGAAGCCCACCCGATTTATTAGGAAGTTTTTTTTTTAGTTGCACTTATGGAACTTTTGCTACAGTTTATATGGGAACTACTCCTGACACATACAGAGAGACAAACAGCACAAGTTATTCAATTAACCCCGTGTAGGATTAATAAGGCTCACCTTCTCATATTGTGCTAGGATAGACACAACTCTATTGCACAATGCCTATTTCATAGGAAGTTGCTGGCAGTATTCATGTTCCCAGGTGCCAGCCTTGCCCGGGGACATAAGGCCTTAGGGCTCCAGCCTGCCTGTTCCGTTTTTTGGAGCACATAAACAGTGCACTTTACTCTGTGAGACATTATTATGGTGATACCAATATTATTTTTCTATGTTTTACTACTTTTACCTAATCTAAACTTTTTTTTTTTAAATATGTGCTTACATCCCCACGCTGCAAGTCCCAATATAGTATAAAATAGTGTTTAGGTTTTTTTTAAAAATTTAACTACATTTTTTTTTTGCGGTTCATACTCCTGCATCGGCAATGTGCGGGAAATTTAAGGGGAGGGTATAAAAAAACAAAACACACTGCATGTCCGGCCATGGGCAGGGTCATCCACAGCCGGTATGTGGTTTCTGCTGGGTAGAGCGAAAGGGCTGTGATGTGCACAACACTGCGGTATTCTCACAGTGTTGTATGCACTAGCGTAACTATAGAGGATGCAGGGGATGCGGTTGCACCCGGGCCCAGGAGCCTTGGGATGCCCATGATGCCCATAAGGCTCATAAGACCTCTCCTCTCCATATAGGGAGTCCAGTACTATGAATAAAGCATTATAGTTGGGGGCCCTGTTATAGGTTTTGCATTGGGGCCCGGGAGCTTCAAGTTACGCCTCTGGTTGTATGCATACGCCTGCGTGAATGAGCCCCAACAAGAAGCCTCTTCCGACATACAGGGGCAAGTAAAAAAATGTTATGTTAAAACTTCTGCTGGACGCACTCTTATCAACACTTTCTGTTGGAGGTCACCGACTGATCCAGTCAGTGCTGTGTGTTTGAATGTCACATCAGTTAATTTGTGACTGCAGCGCACGATTTTTGAGCGATACGATGGTGCAAGAAAACACAGAATTAGGAAACCCATGCCTTCGATGACTTCTTTCTAGAGATGACCGAGCGTACTTGCTAAGGCAAACTACTCGAGTGAGTAGTGCCTTATGCGAGTACCTGGCCGCTCGTCTCCAAAGATTCGGGTGCCGGGGAGAGCGGGGAGGAATGGGGGGCAGATATATCTCTCTCCCCCTCCTGCTCACTCCCGCAACTCACCGTTCTCCCCCGCTGACACCCGAATCTTTAGAGACGAGCGGGCAGGTACTTGAATAAGACACTACTCGCTCCAGTAGTTTGCCTTAGCGAGTATGCTCACTCATCTCTACTTCATTCCCATTTGCGATGTTTTCTCTCAGGCGATTTAGAAATCGCTGCCTTATCTTTCAGCGTGTTTTTTTTAATTTTTAAATCGCCCACATTTCCCTACGGAGCCTCCGTTTTATCGCATAGCAACACACGAACTTCTGATTTTTAACATTAGAAACTCCTATTGCCATCTATGGCGTGCAGCAGTGATGCACGTTGTTTTTTCAGGAAACCGCATCGCAGACACTCACTCAGTCTCATGCGATTTTGCAGCCACTTTCTCACTCCAGTATTGCGAGCGCCAGTGTGAAGGTGCCCTTAGGCTAATTTCCCACAGGCAAGCGGGATATTGGGCCGTGATTCACAGCCTGATTTCACACTTGCTAACATGCAAAATCTCCACCGATGTGAGGAGTTATATCAAAACCGCCTCATATCACTTCAGGGAAAGAAGCAATCCTCCCATTGTTTTCAATGGGAGACCCCGCATCACATGCACCTAGCCCATGGTGCAATGCTGCCGTCGGCCGCATTGAAAACAAAGGGAGATGCGATGCAGGAGCACACAGAAAGACAGATCATGCTGCGGTTTCTTTCCAGCATTGCCATGTGGGGAAAAAAAAAACAAAACCCACTCATGTGTTTGACCACATTCAAAAGAATTGGGTTCATACTTGTGCGTCTCACTATGTGTGATTTACTTGGCCAGAGTAAACGGCAGAGTATGGAATGGAGTCATACTCAATCGCCTACTCAGATAAAAGTTAACCAGCAGCTTGAAAATTGATACTTCGTTTTCTGGGATTCTCAAGGGTCAGTATTGGAACATTATCAGGAAAAAGGTTCAGCAATCAACAGTGCTAGTTACTGTGAGATGCTAGCTGAAGACAAAGTCAAACAAAACGCATTGGACTGCTATCCAAAGATAATATGGTGTTCGCAGCTCAGCCTAAAATATTTTTTAATGAGAGAATACGAAAAAGCTTGTTGACCGATGGACAAAGTGTAGTGAAAAGCAGGAGTATGTAAAAAACTAATATTTTTGAAAGTTGGAGCTATGGAGAGCTTTCACTGTGTTCCCCGCGGCCGGATTATCGCTGCGGGGAACGCAATGAAAACCCGCCCGTTGAAAGAACACACACTCCTACCTTAATCAGCTGCTATGGGCAACTACTCCAGTTTTGCCTTGCAAAAGTTTTGATACTTGCTGTGCAACTACAAATTTTAGCATTCTTAAGCCAATCAGTGTAATATTTATTGCATATTTAAATTATTCAAACAATTAACCCCTTAACACTGCAGCCAATTTTGGCCTTCATGACACAAATTGGACGTGTCACTTTATAGGGTTATCTCTTCTGCATATAGGCCAGTCATACCACACAATACTTTACATTTACTATATGTTCACTTATGTTGGGATAGTTTTTTTAAGCATCCACTCTGATTTCAGAGGTCTTCCCTACCTGGTGCTGCTGCTGCACCCCTGTTGGGAATCAGTGGTCGAGACAAACCTATGGCAGTTAAGGGCCTAAGCAAAAGGGCTCCAAGGCTGCCATAAAAGTCCCAAAGTAATTTGTTAAGACAGCAACATATTGGAGCAGTCAGTAAATCAATTCAGCCTACAGCTATTTACAAGTACTGACGCACCAAGTTAGATGTAGCTTAAAAACTACCATCGAAAAAAAATATAAAAAAGCTGCTGTTTTAATGGCAAAAATATGATATGGCTTATGATATACATCATAGGATGAGGCTGTTTTACCACTTAATTAAAGCATACTTGAGTTTAACAAGTTTTCTAAAATACACTTTACCTTCTCATTTGATGCTGTCTGTTCCCAATTTCATGTCAGTAAGTTCAGATTTTCAGGTAGTCTACCATTTTTCTGTTACCCTGTTTGCAATCCACTTTTATGCAAGGGGCATGTAGCAAGCCTAGCATTCTGCTAGCAGTTCACTGTCCTGAACTTCTTTCCCCCAAGTTTGCATGCTGCATTGCCCTCCATGGATCAATATCTAAATACCTTCTGGCCAAATGGTGAGTAAAGCCAATCTAATGTGTGTCCACTCCCCTTGCCCCAAGAGAGGCAGAGGTTGTGAAGATGGTTGTCAGTAGAATAGTCAGCTTACAGCCTCTGCCCCTATTGCTAAGGAATCAAACAAAAAAAAAAAAATGCAGAAAGCGCCTTAGGGTTCTTCAAACTGTTAACCACTACACAAATCCCATCCTCTGAACAGGGAGAGCTGCAAAAAACAAGGGGGTTCTCTATCCAGAGAAAAGAAATGCAAAAGGCCATCAGCAAAAAAAAATTGCGCTCCTGGATTGTATAGAAGAAACCGAAAGTATCATTAGGAATCAAGTACAAGAAAGACTTACTCAGAAGTGCCATTCTTATACTTGATTCCTGATAAACTTTTGGTTTCTTCTATACAATTCAGGAGCGTAAGATTTTTTTGCTGATGACCTTTTGCATTCCTATTGCTAAGGAATTGTCCATGTCCTGGTTATTAAAAGAAGCTCTGTACCTACATATATACTTTAGATCATGGCTTGCAGAGAAGCAGGAAGGGTGCCCTAGCGGCACCCACTTCAAACATGATTTACAGTAAAGCCACATTTTTAATATAAGTATATCACATAAATGTGAATAGCACAAGCTAGTAGAGCAGCATAAGGCCAGGCTCACACAACTATGTGAGCTTGTATGCCGTGCAGCAAGTATGCTATGACAAGCGTACTTCCTGCATGCCGCCAATACCGATTTACTATCTTGGCAAGTATGGGCACGTAAGACATGGCAAGATAAAGCATACTGAGATTTTTTTTCACGCGTGCAATACATGAGCGAAAAAACCCCCCAGAAGACAGTGGTGTGAGTGGCCCAATATAAATGGTTGGGCTATTGGCATCATGTGTCATGCAGTCAAATTTGCGCACAACGACTGTACACTCATGTGAGAGCGGCCCAAGGATTCTCACACGAGACAGAATATTTCCCAAAACGTTGTGGAATGTGCCCTCTTGCATAGTATATTGAGCAGTAAAATCCATACTACCAACGTGCAGATTTTGATGCGGAACTGAAAATGGCAGAATTGAAGAATGCAAACTGCTGCTCCATTCGTTTCAATGGCACTACAAGATAAAGTACAAGCGTTTGGCCATCTCCAGCAATTTCATTGAAGTCTATGCTACTTACAGTTCTGGTCAGGCAGAGGAACTCTTCTATGTTGCTGATGCATAAATGTGGCACTTAAGGAGCTGTACAATAGATGTAGTGCAGTCCAACATGTGTCAAACATACATATTTTGTCCTCTCTCACCTTTGTTTCCTATAGAACTGTACAATACAAACTCTTCCTAGTGTGATGTCCGAGACTAGAGCTGTGATGTATGCTCCAAATAGTCTAACAGACCCTTGACCCTCCTTCCTCTCCGTCTTTAGTGTTGCTACTGACAGGTTTTTACTGACAAAGTAATTTTAAACATTTACAGCAGGCAGCGAGAAACGAGCAGCTGGGAGCATGGAGGATCTCCGTATCCTATTCATACACCAGAACCTATTTGGGTGGATGTGTGTGATGCTCATAAAGGGGGTTCTGAGTGTGGGCGATCCCCCTTCAGTGTTTCCATCACATTACATGTCTGTGGCCTAACAGGGCACATGGAAAGGGACTGCCATCATGAGAACTTCTTTCTTACCAGCTGCCAATGTGAAACTTATTAAAAAAAAAAAGTTTGAAAAAAAAAAACCGTTCAAAGCCAAACCTGATAACCAAATGATTCTGCTACATTTGTAAGACGACACGGATACAAAGTGAAACAGAACAAAAATGCAATCCCAGATTTTGATTTTACAGTTTATTCAAAAGCATTGAATACACTTATGCTAAAGACTCATGCCAAAACTAGCAAATTGGCAATAAGTGGGATGAGACAAGTTACGGCAATAGATTTCCTATGCTTTTTTGGGAAATAAGTGCATATCATCATATAGCTTCTAGCTGAAATAAGTTTTACTGTCACTTGGACAAAACCTAACAAGTATTGGAAAATGGAAAGCATTGAATACTGCTTCCAAATGAGCCAAACATTAATAGGGTTTTTCCAGTTTGTAAAACCTGTTGACCTACCATAGTAGCTGAGCATCCAGGGGTCCACCAAGAAGGACCCCGACTGTTTGTCAGGCCTGCTCTCTGTATGAAGGAAGCAGCAGATAGCTCTGACCATTGTACAGTTACCCAGCATGGTATTGCATGCATAGCTCCCATTGAAGCAAATGGGACTTGCAATACCATGCCAAGCCACTGTACAATGTAAGGCGCTATCCACTCCCTGCTCAAGACAGAGTGACAGCTTGCATGACAAACAGCTAATCAGTCTGGGTCACAGGCGGCAGATTCTGGCTGACCTGCTACTGATCTCCTATTCTGTGGATAGGGCAACGGGTTTCAAAAGCCGGAAACTCCTTTAGAGTACGATCCCATGGGATGGAAATGCTGCAGAATTTTCACATCCAAATTCGCACCATCAGTGTGGATTTTGACTCAAAATCAGCGGCGTATCCACAGCCGATTTCAGGAGATACAGTGCTCCTCCTCACCTCCGATGTCTTGGCGCTGTCAGTACTCTCCGGCACCCGGTAGTAAGCGCCACTAGTCACGTGATGTGGCAGTGGCATCACCTGACCGGCGGCACTGCCCTTACTAAAGACGGCGGGGTACCAGGCAGCACAAAGACTTCGAAGGAACATTGTATTGTCTAAAATAAGCTGCGGATTTGCAGCTTATTTTGCGTCAAAAATCCGTGCTGATCATGTGGATTTTGACTATTTGGAATACGGAAACTCTGTAAAATTTGCTATAGAATTTCCGTACCATGGGAACGTACCCGTAAGGACATAATTGGGACATTGGCGTTAGAGATGCTGTGTAAGACACTGTCGTTCTGATAAACAGAGCACCAGACAGCCATCTAACTTCAGCTAGGAAACCGGACAGTTTAAAGTTAAAATCCCTTTATTGCTCCAGTAGAAATGTTTGCAATGTGAGCAAATCCTGCAGGCGATCCAAATTACATGTAAAAGGAGGCAATTGCTGTGTTCAATTTAAACACAGGAGACTGAAATAAGAACTTGTTACTTGCTTCAGTTATACTGAACAAGTTACTGGTAAGATATTTTACATCGAACATTCTTGTAATGAGCCAATAGATTTGTTGTTATTTGCCAACAGCAGAATCATGTGTCGCACACACAATTTGGCGTGTTAAAGCAATAAAGTGGCTTTGAGGCAATGCAAACAAACAGCCTGGCAGTTCGCAAAAATATATATTTAAAATAAAAACTAAAAGCGGATTAAGATTTAGTGTTTGCAGGTAATCTTAAGAATAGTTTACTAAAAAACAAAAAACAAAAACAAAAACCTCAATACCACCACGTCAACACAACCCCCTAAATAAAACAAGTGCCTTCACACATCATAGTGTCCATTCCATGGTTAACTCTCTATTTTACAAGCTTATCCTGAATAGCATTGTCTTCAGTTACGGACTGTATCGTGAACAAACAGGGGTACAGAAAACAATACCCTGGATTTATTGTTACTGATAAAGAATGCTTTTCTATTAGCGTGTTCAAAAAGAAAAAAAAACAAAAAAAAAAAACACAACTTACATTTTAGAAATGCAACATATATTAGAGGTTTTCTGGATGTATACATTGATAGCCTGTCCAAAAGGCTAGACAATCAATGGGCGAGGGTCATTGTTTGTCCAGGCACAGCATTTGTGCCTACACAGCTGTCTTGTATTACAGCTCAGCCTCCTTGACTACACCTAGGTCATAAATGTATAATCCTAGAAAACCTTTAGGCTGCCTGTCCAAGGCGTTGCAGTATCCCGGGAGCTGAAACCGGCAGACGGATCTACGCCGGTCAGCCTTATCTGATAGGCTGACCGCGGGGAATCGCAGCATGCTGCGATTTGCCGGCCGCGAGCGGAGAATCACAATGATTCTCCACTCGTGGATGGGGAGCGCTCTCCATAGCAACGGGAGAACGGGGGAACACAATGAAAACTCACCCCGTGGACAGGCAGCCTTAAGCTTGTAAAATCCAGCCATTTTCCACACAGATGCAGAAACCATCCTTGCTTTTTTTTCTGTATTTACAAAATATTATTTATATAAAAAACACTTTACAACTATCTTTACCATAAAAAGTGCAATTCTCTTACTTCCATTATTAGGAAGCAACAACATTCTTCATAAAAATTCTACAGAATAGCAGCCTATGTTAAGCAAGTAAGGTGCTTAGCTTATAACCCAGAGCCGTATTTAACAACCTTTTGCATTAGCTAAAAGAGGCACATACTGAAAATATTCCCCTTATAGAATGAAATAAGGCATTTATAAAGCCAGGGTAGGACATGTTGTACGCGTTAATAAGGTTACTGGCGCAACTGCGCACTAGCCAAGTTGGCTAGTTCAATGAGAGCCAGAGCGCCATGCATACGTTCTCGCTGCTCCTGCAGACGACGACGGGCAGCAGAATGAGAGCCATTCTTTTCCTCTTCCTCATCTTCATCAGACTGAAGATATTCTAAAGGGTCTTGTTGTTCCTGGTCTGCTTTCTGATGAGATTTCATCTTTAATGTGGTTGGTAGCTGGTCTTGCCTCTCCCAATGCCTGCAGGTGAAACATAGCAAGCGAGTTAGAAAGCCAAGTTCTATCACCTGACTAGCCCATACTACACTCCGGTCGGATACAATGCGACTTCCAACAATAAGCATTACTGAAACTAGCATCTGCACAATTCTTCCAGTTACAAGCACTAAACCTGTAATATGAAGGGCTTTTAATTCAGTGGGGGTCCAGCACATCCACACATGTACACTGCAGCGCCATTCATTTCAACATAATGCCAAGACAGATCGTACGATCGTGGCAATCTCTGGGAGTCCTTTTAAAACGACTAGAGCAACGGTCAGCAAGTTATTCCCCATCCAGAAATCCATGAGTAAGGAATACGTATGTACACACATATACACACGGCTGAACTAAACTACCGTATATACCGGTGTATAAGACGACTTTTGAACCCCGAAAAATCTGCTCTGAAGTCGGGGGTCGTCTTATACGCCGGTAATTCAAAAAAAAAAAAAGTGTAAAAAAAAAAATCATTACTCACCCCCCCCCCCCCCCCCCCCCCCCGGCGTTCTGTCGCGCTCCGGCAGGCTGTCGCTCGCTCCTCGTCCCCGGCGCAGCATTGCTTTCTGAATGCGGGGCTTGAAATCCCCGCTTCCAGAAAGCGAATACACACGCCGGCAGCCATGACAGCATTGAATGGCTGTGATTGGCTGAAGGCGCACGTGTGTTAGCAATCACACCCATTCAATGATGTCATTGAATAGTGTGATTGGCTGAAGCCACGTGTGTTTTAGCCAATCACAGCCATTCAATGATGTCATTGAATGACTAACTGGCTGCCGGCGTGTGTACTAGCTTTCTGGAAGCGGGGATTTCAAGCCCCGCATTCAGAAAGCAACGCTGCGCCGGGGACGAGGAGCGAGCGACATCCTGCCGGAGCGCGACAGAACGCCGGGGCAGGTGAGTAATGATTTTTTTTTTCTCCACTGTATACCGGCGTATAAGGTGAAAGTTGGGGGGTCGTCTTATACGGCCCGTCGCCTTATACGCCGGTATATACGGTACTCACTTTTGGAATTTTAAGCATACGATTTACATAAGATATACTGCAGCCTGGGAAACATACAAGCCACTAATTTCAACATTAGAGGAAGAAGAAAATAGCCCCAAATCTCACTTTGCCAACCACTCTGCTGTATCTTTGCCACTAGCATTTTGATTTTTGCTTCCTTTGCCGCTTGGTTCTTCTCTTCTTAGTCTTGCATATGGATGCTTGGAACAATGACGATTCGCATGAGTAAATCTACTCATGCAACCTGGTAAGGAAAAAAAAAAGGAGAAAAACAAATAAATCACACATTACAGGGAAAATGTATAACAAAGTGGTATTACAGGCATTTACTATCCATGACCCATCCTCAAGAGAAGTCATCAGTAGTTGCTAGTCAGGGGTCCGCCGCTCGGGTTCCACTCCAATTAGATGATCCTCCTGCCACTGTCAATGCAGTGGGGGCCAGAAATCGGTGGTCAGAACCTAGTCTAATAGAAGGCTTTACTCATTGAAACAGCATTTAATACAGTTTTTACCACACCTGAACCGTGCCTCCATGCGAGAGCACCCTAACAGGGTTTGGCCCACTTGTAGCAAGGAAACAGGAGAGGAACAACAGAACGATCACCTTTCCACATCATTCAAGGTTGCGTGTCCACAGGGGGCAGGTCATCTACCAGACGTGCTTATAGTGAAGCCTGCTGCTAGAGGAAGCCATGCAGTGCTACAGGCAGAATTGGTTGCAAATGGCAACAAGACTTCTTAGTTTCGTCTCCATTTGCAAAAACTTTGGTCACCATTAGAGATGAGCGAACCTACTCGGACACGCCCCTTTTCCGCCTGAGTACCGCGATTTTCGAGTACTACCGTACTCGGGCGAAAAGATTCGGGGGGGGCTCCCCACTGTTCTCCGCTGCTACCCCCCCGCGCCGCCACGCCTCTCCCCGCCCCCCCGAATCTTTTCACCCGAGTACTGAAGTACTCGAAAATCACAGAGCTCGATCGAGTAATTACTGGAAACAAGTACGTTCGCTCATCTCTAGTCACCATCTAGAGTGCTGACAAAAGGTACACAGAAGATTGCTAAGGCAGTTATATTGAAATTAGTTGGTTTTCATGTTTCACCCACATGAAAGGAGATGCATCACCTCTCTTGACATGTCAGTTTCAGTAACTGCTTGCACTCCACATCAAACAATTCTAGAGCTTTTCGTTCCTTTAAATCTGTTTTTCCTCCTGGAAATTTATGACTAAATTGACAACTGTAACCATTTCTCTTGTCAAATGGTTATGTCTCTACACCAGACACCTTCAGCACTGACTGGAGTTGGAGGTCAATGTTCAGGGGGACTATATACCCAAATGGCAACACCCTATTGTTTATTTATTCATATATTTCTAGGAGGTACAACAGAGCAACTGCACAATACAGTTCTTAGAGGAGACACTTTAGGATTGGTATTTCATGGAGAACACAACCATTTACTAAAACATGAATGTTGGAGAGCCAACAGAGCCTCTTAAAGTTAGTAGAATTACACAAAGACAACATCTTTAATTAGATATTGGGGAAATCCATTTATCAGGACTCTGATTCGCTGATTAAGAGAAATGGAAAAACCTTAATTTCAGATTGTATTGTAAGCACTAGGGTCTCTGTATTGGGCTCCATCCATCCCTGAGAGAATATTGTGAACTTACCATTTTCTGAGCACACAAATGGCTTTTCTCCTGTGTGAAGGCGCTGGTGTGTCTTCAGTTGTCCGCTCTGCACAAAGGCTTTCCCACAATCAGGGTAGTCACAAAGGTATGGCCGCTCACCTAAAAACAAATCAATAATAAGTGTGCGTTCTGGTTGGAGTATAAAAACTTGCTGTATAACACAACCATGTTTTAAGAACAACCACTCATATAATAAGCTTTAGTTTTCTTACATATTTTTGTATTGATTACACATGGCATTCTTTGTTAGCAGCCATTCAATTGTTTGCTTCAAAGGGGAGGTGGGGAATCTCTCCTGGTCATGTGATGGACACACGAATGCCTTTTGGATTCTGCCTGTTAATCTCTGGCTATTCTGCAGAGTCTACACATGGATTTAGCCTATCAATGAGCAAATTCCACATGCGGAACCCAAATGTGTTTCTATGCAAAGTGACAGATCACTTCTTGACGGCGATCCATACAGAAGTGTCGAAATTCCAGAGGGGAAGCAGTGCCACTCTAATCTGCTTCAATGGAGCTGCTGGAAACAGCTGAAGGTTTGCACTCCATTGAAATGAACGGAGCGGTGCCACGCATGCACAATCACCTGCCATCAGTGCTGGCAGATGCAGTGAGCCCAGGGACCGTATACGCAGTACTAGGCAGACAATACATACACAGCAGACATATTGCCGTAATCAACATGCCCGTCACTGCCTTATGTTGCCCTCAGTGAGCAGTATAAATGTGGCGATAGATTCCCTTAAGAATCTCCAGTATAGACCAGTAAATGGTGACAGTCCCTTGTTTTTTGTGCTTACAAAAGCATGACAGGCAGTACCTGTGTCAATATGCACAAACCTTACATTGCATTCAGTGAGGCGGAAAATATGCACATCCCACAGGATCCCGGATCCAAGTCAGCTGCCCGTATTCCATTATCACTAGGAGGTACATGTGCCTTCCTACAGTAAATTGGCTCAGATAGCATGGAGCTACTGAAGGGCGCTGCTAGAACAGTCCTCATGATAGGACAAGCTTTCAACTATGCCATTAATGTGAATAGATCAAGGTAGCTCTCAAGTCCCGAATCAGCAGTTACAGCTGCTAAGGTCTACAAGTTTCCCCATGTGGAACAATTCAACTTTTTGCCCCGCAGTAAATAATTTGTGTACTTGAACCCTTTTCCCAAATAGGTTGCATTTTTTGTTCAGAGGATCGACCAAATCTCAGGGGCAGATTCACGATTCCAACAAGCAGCAATTTAAGAAACACCCTAGAAGGGGAGGCATCTAGTCTTCCTGGTACGCCCCTTGAAAAATATCTAATGTTGGCATCTCCAGAGGTTACAGTTGCTTCCCATTGCCACTTGGAAACTTGTAAAAAGATTACTTCAGATCAGTGGCCTTGTCCTTCCATGTAGCTCCCTTTTCTAAAGAGGCCACTTTCAATACAGCCAGACAAGCCTGTATATATCAGGTCTCCTCTGTCTATGTTAGCAGCCTATTTCTCCATTAATTAAGAGTAAAAGGTTACACCTGGCAGGCCTTTCTGGTATTAAGGGAGATGAACCTGTCCAACTAGTTCTCAGTAGTATCCCTCTATTTCTCTATTTCAGAAACCAGAACGGTTGTTTTTAGAAAGTATGTCCGGGAACAGATCCTTATTGTAGAAAACGTTTTACCCAATATAGATTTAAGAGCTCATTTCTCAACCATCTATACTGGTGTCAGAATAAATATTCTTCCACTGGAACCGTACAGGATTTCAGCCTCTCCAGTTCGTGCCCCTCCAAAGACATTGGTGTGCGTCGCAGGGGTATTAGTGTATCTTGACGCCACCAGGAAGTCCTGGTGGAGGCAAGATTGACATGGGGGGGGGGGGGGTGACGCCCCCTGTACCTGATAGGCTGAACAGCTGGCTGGGCTGCAGGCCCTGGCAGCCCAATAAGAAAGCCTTTATTGGAGCTTAGCAGCATACAGCGGTCCCCAGCTGCAGGCACGCCGCTGCAGCTCATCTAGCCTTCTCATAGAAGTAATCTGCAAATTGCTGGCAGCTGCAGCAAACCTAGGGCGGCCCCCACTCTCCCTGATGTCATGTTGAACTTCCGCAGGGAGACCAGAACAGCGGGAGCAGAGACTGTCACAGCCGTGCGGCCGCAACGATCCCACTGCACAGCAGCAGGAGAAACAAGAGCGTCTAAGGCGGCACATCAGCAGTATATGGGCATGGGGGATGGGGTGTCACGTAGCAGGCAGGCGCCGGGCGGGACGCAACGGAGAGCTGTCAGCAGTGACTGAGGGCTCACCCTCTGGGCGACCGAAAGGCATTCACAGAAGCGGCAGCGTGGACAGCAGTGAGAGTCATAGCTGCTGCGTGTTCATTGCTTTTTGCCGGCTGTGCTGCTTTAGGGTGACGGTTACTTTTCACCTTAGCCGTACATTACCCGCTGTAAAACTGATAATAAAAACAACCCTCACCCTAAGGCATCAAGGTCGGCTAAAAGCAATGAAGACGCTCCTAGGACCTTGAAGGCTTGAGCCAATCGGGAACTAGGCATTCCTCCTGTCAAACCCCTAGCTTCCAGTGGCGCCAAGATACACTAATAATTGCAGGCATCCTAACTTTACATTGGTTGTCTGCCATACAAACAGGCCCCAAGTGTCCTAATGTTAGAATAAAACTAAAGCACAGAGGAAGAAACTGTGCCAAATTTATCACTGCAATGCACGCAGTAGGTCATTTTTGCAGAATTTTGCCATACATTTTAAAACCCTTCCTTACGTCACCTTTTCACTTACCAAAGTAACGGTGCACACCCTTAATCTGGCACATTTTACAACACCTCAGTGACGCCCCCTTTTGTAAAGGCTTAAACCTGTCCAGTGAGGGATAAAGTACCTAAAACACAATCTTGGCAGAGTTCGTGCAGACTTCTGATGCACTTTGCTTAGTAAACCTGCCCCAATACAGCTACATTGGATATATAAAGATTGCACACTTAGTTATACCTAGATATTGGAAACCGCAAAAGACCCCAACAATGGTGGAGTGGATCCAGGAGGTTAACGGGGGGGGGGGGGGGGGGGGGGCGCGTCGGACACTTATACTGACCAGGTCCGCGGCGTCCTCATGCCTCCTGATGGTGTCCGGCGGCAGCGTGGTGTCCTCCTCGTCTCACAGCTGCCTTCTGCTGGTGACAGGGATGTCATTCACTGAATGGCTGTGATTGGCTCATCGAGTGCCGACTGCGATTGGCTGCCAGCGCTCGCTTTGCTGGAGGCGGGGTATTCAAACCCCTGTCACCAGCAGAAGATCAGCTGTGAGAGGAGGAGGACGCCGCGCCAGCGACGCCGAAGACCATCAGGACGCCGCGGACCAGGCGAGTTGATTTTTTCTTTGGGGGGGGGGGGGGGGGGGGGTTCACCTGAGATAGGTCCTACTCCGATAGCAAGACCTATTTTCAGGGAAACACGGTACTATTTCTTTCTTTCCTTCTTAGAACAATTTAGTTCCGGTAGTTGTACTAAGAGCTATGATTCACGGGAAAGCTTAAAATTAGAGCATAGATATACGCAACTTTTAAGCAGTTTGTTAGACAGTGATACTAAGTTATTAGCATGATTAGGGATTTATCATTGCGATTGTTTTACTACCCGATTGTATTCAAATGTAATAGGTGGTTTAATGAAAGATATGTGTAATGATGAGGATTGAAAATGTGGCATTTACGGCTATGTAAAAACCAAAATTTTAAATAAAAAAAATGATTGATAAAAATGTATTGTCTTTAAATATTTTGCTTATAGTAACATTTGCCAAAAATCTGAATATCTGCAAAAAAAAGCTGAATTTGTTCCCCATGCAGCACGTCATCCTTTGTACTACTCTACATGGTAAACTAATCTTTTGAATTAAAGAGATATTCTGGTTTCAATATATGGAGAAAAATCCAAGGCACCAGAGCTAGCCAAACTAAAGTGCAGGCCATTTTTCCGGCATACATTATAAGTGGTGGTTTTGGAAGACAAGAAATCAAGAAGTTCAATTCGGACATTGTTTTTAGAGAGCATGATGAATAAGGTGTTTGTTTTATAGTACATGTCATCACGGTTGCAGCAATACCAATAGGTGTACTGTATTTCTTAAAGGGCCCTCCCTTCCTTTCAGGAACTTGACTACACAACTCTATACCCTATGAGCATATAGGAGAGCCCTGTCAAAGTGAAGCCGGCCAGGGAAAGGCTGGAGGGGAGACACCTGCCTGACCCCCCCCTCCCGCAGCGGGAGCCGGCTGTCAGTCACAGCCGGTTTCCCGCTGCAACAGCGGGGGTGCATCAGAGATGTGCCCCCGCTGTCAACCCCTTCCCTTCCGCAATCAGATTGCGGCATGGGAAGGGTTCACAGAGGGAGCGCGCTCCCTTTGTGACGTCACCGGGCTCTCGCGATATAATCGCAGAGAGCCCTGCCTGTTGCCATGGCAACAGGTCGCCAGACACTGGCGTCCTGTAGTGCCATAGCCTATGATCACTGTATAAGCGATAAGCCATGGCAGGGCAGTAGCTCTGTCTTATCACAGCAATCATCAGTGCTATACTGTAAGTGCCCCAGAGGCACACAAATTGTGTAAAAAGAAAAAAAGAAAAGAAAAATGTTTTAAAAAAAAAAAAGCTTTATGCTTTTTCTCATATTGGCATTAAAAAAAAAAAGGTAAAACCCCACATATTTGGTATTGTCGCGTCCGTAACGGCGCGTACAATAAGTTGCACATGCTTTTGACTCTGCACGGAAAAAAAGCGAGGCATTTTGCCTCCCTAAAAACGCAATAAAAGTGATCAAAAAAGCCGTATGTACCCCAAAATGGTACCAATAAAAACTACAGCTCGTCTCGAAAAAAAATAAGCCATCATAGAGCTCCGTAGAATGCAGCGATTTAGAAAAAAAAAAAAAAAAAAACGACTTCCAAAAAAGAAAAAAAGGTTTTATGGCAGAAAAGTGGAAAAACCTAAAAAAGTAAGAATTTTGGTATCGTAACCGTACCGACCCGCAAAAAAAAAAAAAAAGGGGGGGGGGGGGAAAATTGTGTCATTTATGCCGTTTTCTCTCCCTATCATAAAAAAATTAGTTTTACAATATAGTCAATGTACCCAGAAGTGGCACCGATAAAAACTACAGTTCACCACGCAAAAAACAAGCCCTTATACAGCTGCGCCAACGCAAAAATAAAAAAAGTTATGACTTTTGAAAAATGGAGAAGAAAATCCGCCAAAAAAACGTTGCGTCCTTCAGCCCAAAATAGGCCATGTCATGAAGGGGTTAAAGGGAATGTAATAAACCAGCCACTAAATATATATTAAAGAGAACCTGTCACCAGGTTCACACTGCCAGAACCCCGGGCAGCAGGGACCCAGGACAGGTATGTACACTGCACCCACCTCTTATTCTGAAGTGCTGCGCCAGAATAAACACTTTGAAGCTCAATTTCAAATGGCGCTGCGAGTCACTGAGCTGGCACGACTTTGATCTCTCCATGACCAGGTCATATAGAGTGACCTTTCTCTCTACACAAGCAGGGAGAGAGACGTCATTTCAGGTGATGTGGGCACAGAGGCTAGACCGGTGCCACCCACATGACAGTGCTGTTCAGGATGCCCGGTTCATCGTGGCGATACCTCAATTTATAGGACTGCGATTGCAATCACGTGTCTCCACATCACTGATGGAGGCCAGGATGCAGAGACTGGTGGGTGACCAGACAATCCTCTGCATGGGAGCAAGAAAATGACACATAGAAGTTCCTGTTTACTTTACAAAGGTCCCTACGCAAAGATTTTACAACAATCAGGATTTGTTTCGGATTTTGACTTCACACTGAGCTGAAAAGAGAAAACCCGGAACAAGTCCATGACTAATCTACAGCATAAAGTGATGCGCTGCAGATTTAAAATCCTTACTGCAGACCTATTCTTCAGCCTGTGGTTGAAACTTCCTGTAATTGGCATGTTCTGTGGTGTACTGTCAGAAATCAAGTCTGCAGCCGTTTTATTTGGCATCGAGATTACATATACCGGCCCCAACTGATTCTCCATCTTCCCAGGACTGGCGAGAGGAGCCTGCTGCTGTCATCTGTCGAGATTGTCCTTTTACTGTCTATAAGACACACACAACCTCATGTAGGAGTGCAGATATGTATAAACAGCAGCAAATATCTCAGCATTAGTTCCAGGATTGCCATCTGTTTGCCAGTATTATGTTGCCACCCCGAACTTCCAGTTATTTTAGTTTTGTTAATCATCATACCGGCAGGAGTCATTTGAAGTTGGCACTATTGAGGTGCCTTACATGAACACTAACTAGCCATTATTGTGGCTGCTAAAGGGTACTACATGAATAAATTGGCATGAGAAGCTATTACACAGTTTGATTGTAACGTCTCACCTGTATGAGTCCTTTTATGAGCCTGCAAAGACTTCTCACGTGGAAACACTCTGTTGCAAATATTGCACCGAATTCTGCTGGAAGAGTGTTCTCCTTCGTTTATTAAATCTCGAACCGTTTCTGCCCTGGGACGGCCACGTCTAATTCCATCCTAAAAGAGGAAAACAAGGTGTCTACAAACATCTAGTATAAAGGTAAGTGTGAGGAGGGATTCGTCCATTACCTAAAATACGACTTTTCCATTTCTTGCAGGTGAAAATGAGAAGTTACACCTAAAATTTGGATCCTGTCACTTCTTGCTGAGCTGAGCCCCCCCCCCCCCCCCCCCCCATATAGGTGATAACCTGTCACCACTACCTTACCACCAAAACTAACTTTATTGGCCAGCAGGGATAAAAGTAATTTCCAAGGCCCTTTTATTAATTGAGCCTATGCACATCCACACTAAGATACCAGAGGTACCCTACATCACATGCAATCAGCGGGACAAGTAGTCATCTGGCTGACTTACACTAATGCAAGAGCAGAGCTAACCAGTCCCTTCTCTTCATAGATGGGATTTCTGGGTAATAGGATGTGACGAGCTGTCCATCAAGAGAAGGGGGCAGTTAGCTCATCAACCAACATGACTAAGCCACGTGACTTCTCTTCCGATTTAGACAGGTTCCAAAGTGATCATGAGCCATAACTGGATGTTCAGGAGCTCATTAGTAAAAGAGGGCAGTATAAGTGATTGACTTTCATCAAGGCTACATAAACAAGTAGAAACATATGCACGTACGCCACCTGGTGTACCGCAGGCACAAGTACACACCGGCAGATACTGTAACCTATAGTTAACCTCCAAAACGTACACATTTTGCTTCTAGTCTACAGCAGACAGAAAAAGCAAATGAACTTATGGGCAAGGAGACGCTCCATCTACTGCAGAGCTTTCCAGAAACTAACAGCATGCGCAGTCGGCCCGCTTGTGGTGAAGTGCGCCTGACCACTTAGCCTTCTATTTGGGCACATCAAGGTTTGTCGTGTAAACCCCCAGGCAGCAGAGCCCTTCCATGGACACACAACTATCCGAGCCAATCACTGGCTGAGAGTCATTGCTGTAGCAGTTACACGTCCGTGTCAAGAGGGACCAGACGTTCACACCGGCAGGGAACATTGGAAATATTGAAAGGGGAGCAGCAAGCTGTGCGGGATCTATTTTAAAGCAGATTCCAGGAAAAAAAAAAAAAAAAGTTTTATTAGCCAAACAACTTTTTTAAAAGGAGGCAGCATGAAACCTGGGACCGATCTGCACAGCGCCCCCCATGTAAGTGTTATTCTGCACCGCTGAGAGGGTCAAGTCTGACTCAGATTGGAGGTCTCCAGTGAAAGAGCTGGACCGCGCCGGCCTCTCCCCATCCCAGACATGTAGACTGACAGCTCTTCCCTGCCTGTTTGTAGAGAGCCTCCAAGGCCGACTGTTCACACGTGTTGCAGTTTAACGCCGTGGAAGAACACTAAAGTCACTGCAATTTTCTATGATGAACCCATCGCAGGTTAATTGCAGAAAATTGCATCATGCCGCGATTTTTATACACAAGTGAAAACAAATTGCGGCGGATCTTCACTTGTGTACATTGGGCTGCGCTGTCCATGGTTATCCTATGGAAAGTGTTCATTGTGTTACCTGCATGTGGATTATCACCCCGGATAACAATGCAGAATCGCCCGTGGACAGGAGGCCGAACTCAACAGCTCCATTCTCACTCAAACCTTAAAGTGTGTTTATTCTGAAACCCTGCGGTGTTCCAGAACACTTACATGGGGCGCTGGGCATACCTGACCCGGGTTCAGGCGGCATGAACCTGGTGACAGGTCCCCTTCCATTGCAGTATGGGTGAAGGCACAGTGCTGCCTTTGTAACTGGAATGTATGTCAATAGAGAACGACGTGTTCTGCTTTCCACAGGAGGCCAGAACCAAATCTAGCCTAATCTTGAGATGTCAGGACACATGTAAGGGAACCTGTCACGTCCCCACAGCACCATAAACTAAGTCATGGTGGTATTAGGGGAGATGACGGGGAGCTGGGGAATATAGATCTTATGCTCTCCCACAATCCAGCACTGTCACCCGGTGAAGATGGCACGGAACAGGAAAGTGTGACTCTTCTGAGTCCGATATGCGCTCTCTCTCATAGAATTACATGAAAAATACACCCGCCAGCTGCCTGTCACCCTCCCGGACAGAACCATAATTTAATCTATAGTGCTGTGGGGATGAGACAGGTTCCCTTTAAAGGATTTTCCCAGTTTACATAAAACATAGTCACAAGGCATGTCAAACATTTGATTGATGAGGGGAACCTACTGGGGGTAAAGATGACATCCACTTCAATGATTCATGCAGGCCCATTTCTCCATGACTCAGTAGAGGTTGCCCTTCCCATGAAGGTCTACGAGGTACAGAAGCCGCCAGGTGCTGCCACACTGACCTAGGACGGATCTCCATCCCTTTCTTTTAATTTAAAAGTTCTGGCCTCCATATAATCACTATTGCTACGCTCATAACGACCAGACATTTATCCCACACAGTCAACACCGCAGGGGGAAAAAAATATATACAGAATTGCTATTTTTTGTCTGTTTGCCTTGCAAAAAAAATGATATAGCTATATATTTTTTTAACCCCTTAAGGATCAAGCACGGTACATGTACAGCGCTTGGTCATAGGCGTTAATCCCCGCTGATAGCAGATGTACGGTGAGGGATTAAAGCCTCTGCTCCCGCAATCAAGCAGGTTGGGTCCTCAGCTGTTAGACACCGCAGAGGACCCAGGAAAGGGAGAAGCTGTTAAAAACCCGCTTCTGCCTTCTCCTTTCCCAGGCACATTGAGCGGTGTCGTTTTTTTCTTCATCGTACGGTGAATGCCAATAGAAAGCAAAACGCAAAAGACTATTGCAGAAATTTCTCTCTTCTTGTAACAAGCGCTAAATACACGTGTAGATCCACTGCAGATATTCACGGTTCAGCCGCCAACTTCTACAGTGGTCTTAGAGGTGGAAAAATCCATGCCCAATTACACCAAAAGTGAGCATACGCTAATACCCCATTTACACTGACAGATGATCACTCAAATATAGTTGGAGTGACAGTTCTGAGCGATCATCTTTCCCTACTTTATAGTAGCTAATTAGCTACTATAGAATATGCAGCCGGAGCGGGACACTGCCACGGCCACTAATAGAATAATATAGCTGCTTTGCATAAACAAACAGCTGTAGTGTTCTCTGAGCTTAAAGCCCCTGCCCTGCTGTGAATTCACAGCAGGACACAGGCACACAGAATCTTATCAGCGCAGTAGCCTGATAACAGCTGATCGCTCAATTCTAGCAAGCAACGACTCGTGCACGAAAACTACACGATGTCAGTGGATTTAGACAGAACAAGTATCGCTCAACATATTCTTTTGAGCGATTCTCGTTGTGTCTAAATCAGCTTTAAGAGGCCATGGCTGCTATTGATTGTTCTAAGGTGTTAAACAGCCATGATCAGAGAACTCTGATCCCCACCGTTACAGCCCTGTGTCAGCCAGCATCTGCTCCCTGATCACTTGGTCAGACTTAGGAAAGGGTTAAAGGGGTTGCAGGTTAGAAAATAACTTAAAATGTAGAGCCACATCTCTTAAAACAAAGGGTACTTAGCAATTCTCAGGCGGATTAACCTGGTCTCTTGACAGCGGAAGTCAGCTGACTGCTACCTGCCAATCAGAGGCTGCAGCATCACTGCTTGGAATTCCAGGCGCCCAGAATGTGAGCACTGATGTTGTAGCCTCTGATTGGCAGACAGCAGTCACCTGACACATTGTGTTCCTGGGAGGTTGGCGCACACATCTCTTATTCATCTCTATGGGTGGTACGTGTCGAGCCGCTTCCTATGTCACCATGAAGAGGCAGCTGGCGAGTATAGCTACCATGTGTGGCCATGGGCCGGCTGACATATCGGTAACACGCTACATTATACACGCTCCTGTGAGCCGGCCTAAGGGATGAGGCTGCTTTTAAAAGCTTCTTCTCCAGGCGACCCCTTTAAGGCTGCTCACACCGGCCGTGTTTTAACGTGGCATCCCGAGCGCCACGCCAATTGCGGTACAACGCTCCCATTGACTTCAATGGGGCCTCGCAGACCTGCGCTTGATTGTGGCATTTCTAGCGCCGCGATCTTCACATCTGAGGCCGCCTGCACAGCAAAATTTTCATTATGTTGCAGCATGTTCTATTTTTGCGTGGGCTACTGGTAAAGTCATTGGAAGCCGTCCGTCCCGCAATTATCATGGCAGAACGGATGCAGGATCTGCCTCATTACCTAGCAACGGCGCGGCTAGGTCTGTACTGTGCGCCAGCCGGACCATCCGCAGCACAGAAGACTGACAGGTACGCGGGGGCACTGGCCGGGCACAGGGTTGGATTCTGGTGCGGGATCCGGACCTGGTCATGTGCAGCCTCCCTTGTGGGGAGAACATGTCAGGGTAATCAAGTACAAGAATCACCACTAGCTGACACACGGTGGGCCACTGCAAGCCGAAACAAAATCTGTCTGTTGTCTATAGCAACCAATCACAGCGCAGCTTTCGTTTTACCTCAGCAGTATAAGAAATGACAGCCAATCACAGCGCAGCTTTCATTTTACCTCAGCAGTACAAGCAGTGAAAGCTGCGCTGTGATTGGTTATTATACTGCTGAGGTAAAATCAAAGCTGTGCTTGGTTGCTATGGGCAACAAAGCCCGATATCCCTTCAGACAGCCTCCACCAGAGTGCGGTACCTCCGCTGCCCTCCTGCATAGAGACAGCGCTGTCGCCGCCGCACTACTCACCCTCAGAGCGTTGTCTTCTCCTGCGCCATTAACGCCCTCGCTCGCTCCGGTCCTAACAGCATCATGGACGGTATCGCGGCCGCCATGTCCGGGCTCGGGAGGCGGCGGTTGGTGCCGAGTAGCAGGTCCGGGGCTCAGGGTGACGTTGTGCGCGTTCTCTCCCCACCGCCACGGGTAAACCATGAAGTCACTGAAGCCGGGGCTGGTCGGCACTGGGCTGAGCTGAGTCGCTCCCGGTGTCCCGGCAGAGAAAGGCGGGCGGCGCGGCTTGAGCGGTGTGTGGGCGGAGGACGGAGATACCGCCTTGATTACGGACACCAGGACCCGGCGGGGAGGAGACGCGTCCTGTGACGGGGGACACTGCAGGGCAGGAGACGGGCACACATCAGACATCATGCTGAAGAGCCGCGGCGGGTTCTGGACCCGGCGTCACTCCCCATCCGTCGGAGGAGAGCAGCGGCCGCTGTCACGGAGCGCACACCGGCTGATAGAGCGCAGGAGGCGGCTGCTCGGGTCCTTCTCTTCGCTTTTTCCCGCGTTAGATTTCGCGCCTGACGAAAGCCAATCATTTTTCTTCCTCCAGGCGCGGTCCCGAGTCGCTGAGAACGGGCGGATCTCGCAGCCAATCGCATTTTATGTAACAAAGACTTTAGCGAGTATCAAGAGTTTCTATTGGATGAGAATAACGTCACACACTTCAGCGCGTGACAAACTCTAACTCTGCGCGCTGATTGGTGGAGGGGTTGTGACTTTCCCCCCCCCCCTCTAGTTTGACACATTCACATTCTTCAATGAAAGGCATACGTCACGGCTTCTTTCAGTTCCTAAGGGACGTCAGCCAATGAGAATGTGGGAGGTGGTAGTGGGCGGGAACACAGCCGTGAGTGGCACCTGGCAGAGCCAATGAGGAGGACGTTTCCAGGAAGGCGGGTTTGGGAAGGGAGAACTGGCGCCAGATTCCTCGGAGAAGTTCCCGCGTTAATGGCTGAGGATGTTTCCAGAGCAAGAAGTGCACAATGGCAGTATTGTGCGGCAGTAGGGGTGTCACAGCGGCATATCTCTGTACTGCCGCAGTCCAGCTCGTCTCCAGCTGTGCTTCATAGCAAAACAATATCCACCTCAAGGGTTCTGATCAAAGGGATAGCCACACGAACGATTGCGAGGTGCGCCACATATTTAAAGGCGCAACTTGCATCTTACGGGACATGAATGTGCGGACACCGCAATATTCCTGTTCGGTAATCAAATATGACCTCCAGTGGCTCACGTCAAAAAAAGTGTGTTCTTTTTTGTTATCCGTTTTTTTGTTTTTTTTTTAAGTTCTGAAGATCAGACGGAAAAACTGCTGATGTGACTGCAGCCAAAGGCCGCTGTCATACGAACGGTTTTGTGCGCACAATACGCAGTGAATAGACTCCATCGATTTAAATGGGTTAATTTATATAAGGGTATTTTGCGCACAGATTTCGTTCGCATGAAAAATATGCCAGCAGCTGTTTTCCCGAGAAGAAGCAGATATTGAACTAATTACACTAACTGCCCATGTTAATGAATGGGGGCGTGGATACGTGTTTTTTGCATGTGTAATTGTGAACAATTTGAGCGTGTAACGCATGCAGGTGCACACGTAAATACACAATGCCTCTTGCGCAAATGTGCAGATAAATGCACTTCTGCCTGTGTGACACCGGCCCAGGGCTGTATTCACACAGGCGATTTTCCCATACGAGTTCTGTCCACTTCCAAGATGGGCAGAACTCATATGGAAAAAAAAAACATTCATTAGGGGCGAGAAAATTGCACGCGATTTGTGCTTTGCGAGATGCTAAGGGGACCAAATGTCCCGATTTAGCTCCGCTTTGGGACCCTGTGTGCCGCTTTCCGCAGAGCCCTCAATCGGACAGCCATTTATCCCACTTTCAGGACGTCGGGTCACCATTAAAGTGATTACTGTCTGGGGTGCCACGCCTTGGCCGGATGCACACACTGAAGGGACCCAGACATGTCTACACAGTGCACCCTTAGTACTTGTCCTAATATATAGGGGACCCAGACATGACTACACAGTGCGCCCTTAGTACTTGTCCTAATATATAGGAGACCCAGACATGACTACACAGTGCGCCCTTAGTACTTGTCCTAATATATATACTCACAGGGGCAGAAAAAAGTCTAATTTCTCAAATTTAAGCCCTTCACAGTTTAGACATAGTTTAAAATGACTTCTTTTATTGAATAACTTTTATTAAAAAAACATAGAACACAAAAATAGGGCACTACAGATAACCCTCTAGGTTGTCGATATCTTAACCTTAGCCAGGAGGAAAACGACTAAGTCGCTCGCTTAGTTTTTCATGCCCTTCTAATGTCTAAGACAGGGCCATGTATTTCAATGATAATGCGGTAGCTGTCGTTTATTTTGTAAAACTTGGATTGGGGTGGGAGCAAGTTTATTTTTGATTACGCATATCTTCCCAAAAAAGTTTTTATTCCTATGGTCAAGGTTTGATCAAGACTTAGATTCAGTGCAAGTATCACTACAAGTAGTCTTGTATCTTTTCCAGTATAGGAAGATGGAAGATCTGCGAATCACCAAGACGTATGTCTGTGAACTTGATGATAAACATATAACTCTTGTTTCAGATAGAGATCAAGTTCATAAAGGCCCCTCACCTATCCTTATCGTTACATATCTAACATTATAATCTCCAATATTTTATATTTTTCGTATCTGTTTCAATCTCATTAAATCTCGACGCGTTTCGCCGCTTATTTTAGCGGGTCATCAGGAGATTTACTTTCATGTAGGTTATTATAGCTCTGGTTTTATGCAGATGACTATTCCAGAGTCTAGTTAGCTCTATTTAGAGATGATAATGATAACTCTTACAGAGACAGAGTATTCAGTGCAGATAGTACTTTCTAGATATAGAGTTTGCGGATTCATATAGAGAAACAACTATAATATCAAAGTGGTTTGTGTATAGTTGTAATCAATATGAGATCCTGTCTCCTTTTTACAAAAGAGGCAGTCTTGTGATAAGCAATGTGCTGCTATAAATGATATAGATCTCATATAGTCAGGTCTGCACAGTTATAGGAGGATATCCTTGAATATAGACAGTCACTCCAGGTAGTGCCAAACTCTATTATCATGAGTGGTATGAGATCTATCTCTTTTCCTTAGGAGCAATATTGTGATGGTCAATCATTTGCTCCATGTGGTGTAGATCTCATATAGTCAGGTCTGCATAACTAGCAGAGAACAGCCTTAAATGTAGGCTATCACTCTATAGGATGCAGAACTGAGATCTCAATAAATATTTCTTTCTTATAGAGAAGGCAGTCTGCGGTGAGCAGACAGCGTCTCTACAAGATGTAGATCTCAGTATTTTAGACAATCTGCAATCAACCGCAACAAAAAAGAAAATAAAGGGAATATCAGATAAAAATATTCCCCAGTTGTGGTTGAAGCAGCCTGACTTGTCTAACTTCTTTTAGAAGCACTGCCTATTGCTGATAGAGATATTACTAGTCTATGGTAAGAGTGGTAGCGCCTCTGGCCTGGATGGTAGGTCAGGGCTAGACCCAGACATGACTAAACAGTGCGCCCTTAGTACTTGTCCTAATATATAGGGGACCCAGACATGGCTACACAGTGCGCCCTTAGTACTTGTCCTAATATATAGGGACCCAGACATGGCTACACAGTGCGCCCTTAGTACTTGTCCTAATATATAGGGGACCCAGACATGACTACACAGTGCGCCCTTAGTACTTGTCCTAATATATATATATAAGACCCAGACATGGCTGCACAGGGCGCCCTTAGTACTTGTCCTAATATATAGGGACCCAGACATGGCTACACAGTGCACCCTTAGTACTTGTCCTAATATATAGGGACCCAGACATGACTACACAGTGCACCCTTAGTACTTGTCCTAATATAAAGAAGACCCAGACATGACTACACAGTGCGCCCTTAGTACTTGTCCTAATATATAGGAGACCCAGACATGACTACACAGAGCACCCTTAGTACTTGTCCTAATATATAGGAGACCCAGACATGACTACACAGTGCGCCCTTAGTACTTGTCCTAATATATAGGAGACCCAGACATGACTACACAGAGCACCCTTAGTACTTGTCTTAATATATAGGGGACCCAGACATGACTACACAGTGCGCCCTTAGTACTTGTCCTAATATATAGGAGACCCAGACATGACTACACAGTGCGCCCTTAGTACTTGTCCTAATATATAGGGGACCCAGACATGGCTACACAGTGCGCCCTTAGTACTTGTCCTAATATATAGGGACCCAGACATGACCACACAGTATACCCTTAGTACTTGTCCTAATATATAGGGGACCCAGACAAGACTACACAGTGCGCCCTTAGTACTTGTCCTAATATATATATAAGACCCAGACATGGCTGCACAGGGCGCCCTTAGTACTTGTCCTAATATATAGGGACCCAGACATGGCTACACAGTGCACCCTTAGTACTTGTCCTAATATAAAGGGACCTAGACATGACTACACAGTGCACCCTTAGTACTTGTCCTAATATAAAGAAGACCCAGACATGACTACACAGTGCGCCCTTAGTACTTGTCCTAATATATAGGAGACCCAGACATGACTACACAGTGCGCCCTTAGTACTTGTCCTAATATATATATATAAGACCCAGACATGGCTGCACAGGGCGCCCTTAGTACTTGTCCTAATATATAGGAGACCCAGACATGACTACACAGTGCGCCCTTAGTACTTGTCCTAATATATAGGAGACCCAGACATGACTACACAGGGCGCCCTTAGTACTTGTCCTAATATATAGGGACCCAGACATGACCACACAGTATACCCTTAGTACTTGTCCTAATATATAGGGGACCCAGACAAGACTACACAGTGCGCCCTTAGTACTTGTCCTAATATATATATATATAAGACCCAGACATGGCTGCACAGGGCGCCCTTAGTACTTGTCCTAATATATAGGGACCCAGACATGGCTACACAGTGCACCCTTAGTACTTGTCCTAATATATAGGGACCCAGACATGACTACACAGTGCACCCTTAGTACTTGTCCTAATATAAAGAAGACCCAGACATGACTACACAGTGCGCCCTTAGTACTTGTCCTAATATATAGGAGACCCAGACATGACTACACAGAGCACCCTTAGTACTTGTCCTAATATATAGGAGACCCAGACATGACTACACAGTGCGCCCTTAGTACTTGTCCTAATATATAGGAGACCCAGACATGACTACACAGAGCACCCTTAGTACTTGTCTTAATATATAGGGGACCCAGACATGACTACACAGTGCGCCCTTAGTACTTGTCCTAATATATAGGAGACCCAGACATGACTACACAGTGCGCCCTTAGTACTTGTCCTAATATATAGGAGACCCAGACATGACTACACAGTGCGCCCTTAGTACTTGTCCTAATATATAGGGGACCCAGACATGGCTACACAGTGCGCCCTTAGTACTTGTCCTAATATATAGGGACCCAGACATGACCACACAGTATACCCTTAGTACTTGTCCTAATATATAGGGGACCCAGACAAGACTACACAGTGCGCCCTTAGTACTTGTCCTAATATATATATAAGACCCAGACATGGCTGCACAGGGCGCCCTTAGTACTTGTCCTAATATATAGGGACCCAGACATGGCTACACAGTGCACCCTTAGTACTTGTCCTAATATATAGGGACCCAGACATGACCACACAGTATACCCTTAGTACTTGTCCTAATATATAGGGGACCCAGGCATGGCTACACAGTGCGCCCTTAGTACTTGTCCTAATATATAGGGACCCAGACATGACCACACAGTATACCCTTAGTACTTGTCCTAATATATAGGGGACCCAGACAAGACTACACAGTGCGCCCTTAGTACTTGTCCTAATATATAGGGACCCAGACATGGCTACACAGTGCGCCCTTAGTACTTGTCCTAATATATAGGGGACCCAGACATGACTACACAGTACACCCTTAGTACTTGTCCTAATATATAAGGGACCCAGACATGACTACACAGTGCGCCCTTAGTACTTGTCCTAATATATAGGGGACCCAGACATGGCTACACAGTGCGCCCTTAGTACTTGTCCTAATATATAGGGACCCAGACATGACCACACAGTACACCCTTAGTACTTGTCCTAATATATAGGGGACCCAGACATGACTACACAGTGCGCCCTTAGTACTTGTCCTAATATATAGGGGACCCAGACATGGCTACACAGTGCGCCCTTAGTACTTGTCCTAATATATAGGGACCCAGACATGACCACACAGTATACCCTTAGTACTTGTCCTAATATATAGGGGACCCAGACAAGACTACACAGTGCGCCCTTAGTACTTGTCCTAATATATATATAAGACCCAGACATGGCTGCACAGGGCGCCCTTAGTACTTGTCCTAATATATAGGGACCCAGACATGGCTACACAGTGCACCCTTAGTACTTGTCCTAATATATAGGGACCCAGACATGACTACACAGTGCACCCTTAGTACTTGTCCTAATATAAAGAAGACCCAGACATGACTACACAGTGCGCCCTTAGTACTTGTCCTAATATATAGGAGACCCAGACATGACTACACAGTGCGCCCTTAGTACTTGTCCTAATATATAGGAGACCCAGACATGACTACACAGAGCACCCTTAGTACTTGTCTTAATATATAGGGGACCCAGACATGGCTAAACAGTGCGCCCTTAGTACTTGTCCTAATATATAGGGGACCCAGACATGACTACACAGTACACCCTTAGTACTTGTCCTAATATATAGGGGACCCAGACATGGCTACACAGTACACCCTTAGTACTTGTCCTAATATATAGGGGACCAGACATGACTACACAGTGCACCCTTAGTACTTGTCCTGATATATAGGGGACCAGACATGACTACACAGTGCGCCCTTAGTACTTGTCCTAATATATAGGGGACCCAGACATGACTACACAGTACACCCTTAGTACTTATCCTAATATATAGGGACCCAGACATGACTACACAGTACACCCTTAGTACTTGTCCTAATATATAGGGGACCCAGACATGACTACACAGTACACCCTTAGTACTTGTCCTAATATATAGGGGACCCAGACATGACTACACAGTACACCCTTAGTACTTGTCCTAATATATAGCAGACTCAGACACGGCTACACAGTGCACCCTTAGTACTTGTCCTAATATATAGAGGACCCAGACATGTCTACACAGTGCGCCCTTAGTACTTGTCCTAATATATAGGGGACCCAGACATGACTACACAGTACATCCTTAGTACTTGTCCTAATATATAGGGGACCCAGACATGACTACACAGTACACCCTTAGTATTTGTCCTAGTACAGTGATGGCGAACCTTTTAGAGACCGAGTGCCCAAACTGCAACCCAAAACCCACTTATTTATCGCAAAGTGCCAACATGTCAGGGAGCGGGGCTTATCACAAAGTATGATTTTACCCCCATCGTTCTAAAAAGAACAGGGCCGCTTTAAAATAGACAGGGTGCAGATTTTGACTGCTTTTTGGGTGCGGAAATACTGCAGAATGTCCTCAGCGGAAAATACTGTGGGAAACTGCAGCATCTCCGCATCCAAAAAGCAGTCAAAATCTGCACCCTGTCTATTTGGAAACAGCCCTGCCCATTTCCGCCAAGTGTAAACATACCCCAGCGGTAATAGTGACCCTCCAGCGGCCCTAGCAGTAAAGTGACCCCCTCCCCACGGCGGCCCCCGGTAGAATAGTGACCCCCCCCCCTCACGTCAGCCCCCGGTAGAATAGTGACCCCCCCCCATGGCAGCCCCCGGTAGAATAGCGAGACCCAACGGCGGCCCCCGGTAGAATAGTGACACCCCACGGCGGGCCCAGGAGAATAGTGACACTTCACAGCGGCCCCCAGGAGAATAGTGACATCCCATGCAAAATTAAATGCATACGCTGACCTCTCCTGCAGCACCCAGCCGCTGACCCTGCATACCTGTCCGTAATCTTCTTAACCCGTTTAGGACCAGGCACTGTAAATTTACTGCGCCTGATCTATGGCTTAAAGCCCAGCCATATGTAAATTACAGCAGGGATTTAAGCCTCCTGCTTCTGTAATCAATCACAGGACTGCCTGTCAGATGTTACTGACAGCTGATAACCAGCAGCAGAAGGCAGGACGGGTTTTTAACCCTTTCTGCCTTGAGTACACAGAGCTCAATGAGCGCTACGTACTGAAAAGTGAAAGCAGAAGTGTAAAGTTCGCTGTGGGAGCCCAGGGGGTCACATGACCGCGGGGATTCCCTGCTACAGCAGAGCTGGAGGGTCGTACTGGATCCTGACCAGCTCTGCCAGTGACTAATGTCACCACAGGGGTCATTTTCCCCTGTAACTGGGGCCCCTATGGATGCTGCAGCTACAGTGGGAAAGTGTCAAATAAAAAAACACAACTGCAAAAAACACGCCCCCATACAGCTGTTTATTTTAAGGCAGGTAGGAAAAAGCAAAAAGTAAAAAAAACAACCTGTGGTCGTTGAGGGGTTAACGCTGTGCCTTTTCTCCTTGTTACATGCCTGCAGTAGACATTGGGGTCCCCTACCTGCGTCTAAAGGCGGGCAGGTGTGAAGCAGGCTGTACAAGCCATCGCAGCCTCCACACCGGCAACATCACAACTCTCCTCCTCGTGTGCAGGCAGCAGTAACTCCTCCCCCTCATTAATAATAAAGCAGGGAGTACGGGATCACATTGGACAGCCTGGTACTGGGAAGGCGGAGTGAGACCGGTAGCAATAAACGGTATATGCACACGCCTACCAGAGCTAGGACCCCTCTGATTGGACACACGACAGTGCTCGTTTCCTGGGTGGGATCTTATTGGCTGTGTGAGAGCCCGCCCTTCTCAGCGCCGACGAGGGGGTGCGGCTTGTGGGAGTGTCCATGGGAGGAGCCTGCAGGTGGGGCGGAGGAGATGTGTGAGTGACAGCGGTGAGGAAGCGGCGAGCTTGTAGTGTATTTAGGGTGAAGAGAGCTGCGGGCTGCGCGCTCGTCTCGGCGGAGTCGTGGCTGCCTGGAACGGTTGGTTGTGGTTGGCGGGCCGTGCGGTGCTGCTGTTAGCACGGACTCCTATGTATAAGGACGCGCGCCCTAGACCGGGGGGAGGGCATGCACGGGGTGTACAGCGTCCTCTAGTGGAGAGGCTGAAGGCGGTTTATAGGCATCAGTCAGCCTGTGATGGTCCCAGTGTAAACCAGGTCTGGTGGGGCAGCATGCTGCTCAACATTGTCAACCCTTTAAAGACCACGCTGGTTTGTCCCGAAGGACCAGACACTTCTCAGCGGCTTTACCCCTGTGCTGCTTCTATGGCCAGAGTTACTTTATGCCCCACCAAAGTTATTTTTACTGTGTCTTTTTTTTTCCAATTTCCATCCCTTTCAGGGCTATTCTAATACCTTTTTTTTTTTTTTTTTCTTTGAAATCTTTGTTTATTCCATTTAAGGCTAAACTGTACAAAGACCACAATTAAAAAATGTATCATATATAGTTTATTGTAGCGTAAATATAGCAATTTTAAGAGTAAAGTAGGGGGGTGGGGGTGTTGTCATTTTAGCTTAGGACGCTATTATATATAGCGTCCTAAGCTATATATAGGACGCTTATATATATTTTGAATTACCTCGGATTATAGGGCGGATATGGCAACTGTTAAGGCTGGCATTGGCGATGGGTAGTTTTCTATGTTTCTCATAAAATTATATATAATGAAACTTCCCGCCGATGCCAACCTAAACAGTCACGATATCTGCCCTATAATCCCAAGTAATGCAAATATTGTATATATAATCTCAAAGCGTCCTAAACTAAAATGACAATATCTGCCCTATAATCCGAAATAATGCAAGTTATGTATCAAAGTTTCATAAACTGAATACAAGCCAACTCCCCGTACTTTACTTTTAACATAAATATACCCAATTTAAAAAAAAAAAATATATATATATATATATAATTTTTTTATTTTATTTTTTTTGCCATCTGCCCCCCATGACCTCATATAAGACCTCTGGGGTCATTCACGCTGCAGTTATTATTTTTTTTAATTTCACACTTTTTTGAGTGTAGTTTTGGCATCAGTAGGAGCCCCAATTACAGGGGAGAACATAGTTTGACTCTACCACGGGTATACATGGTCGGGGTCTGCTAAGACCCGACAACTCTGACACGCCTGGATCGCCGATAATGTGATCGCTGGGTTGCGCAGTAAACCTCAGCGCCGCTTCCTGCATTCTCTACATATCGTTCATTGAGCACTATGTAGCCGTAAAAGGGAAGGAACAAGTGGTTACAAACTACCTCTTGTCTCCTCTGGGTCCTCGGCTGTCTGACTGCTGAGGACCCAGACTGCAGGAGCTTTACTCCTGCTCCATGTATTTACTATCGGCTGTGATTAAAGCCCAGGACCAAGCGCAGTATATTTACGGTGTTTGGTCCTTAATGGGTTAACAGACCTGCCGGCCGTGACCCAAACGTTATACCCCACCTGCGGACCGTAAGTAGGGTCAGCCAGTACTTGTGTGGTCTGCGCGGCTGGAGAATACACAGTACTCGGTCTATGCGTTGGACATCTTGGCTTCCCCCAAGCATATGGTTGCTACTATACAAGCGCCGGTGCCTGCTGCTGGCCCTCGACGCTCCTGACCATTTCTAGGTCTATTACACAAGCGTAGGGTTCCCACAGCAGTCTAGGTATACGGGCGTCGACATGAGCCCTCAGGCTAACCACGCAGGCCAACCGGATAGTGGACCAAGAAACTTGGCCCAATATCTTACTAACCAACATGCGGTTTAGCCGTGGATACAAGGTGATTTTCGGGCAAAAACTCCTCGCGTTTAATGGTAAACCTCGCATCGCACGGCCTGCGGCGCAGTAAAGGTCCCATCGAAATCAATGGGCGATGTGCTTTAAAGAATGCGAAAAAAATCGCATGCAGCAGCATCGCTGTGAGGGAGAGACTCGCTCGTGTGTGTGGCTGCATTTAAACGTATGGAGTTCGCGAGTCTCGCAATGCACAAACTGGCGTGGGATTAGCGCTTGTATGAAGTTGTCCGTACTGTTTGCATCTTTTTTTAATAATCCATTTTGAAGTTTACATTTGTATTTCTCCACCACCTATTGTGGCCAGGAAGGTGATCTATCTCGCTCTGCGTATGCCCAAACCAAAATACGTATCCGTGTAACGGAATAGATGTTGGATACTAATGATTACTAACAAAACCGATCCGTCCGACTTCCATTTTTTTGGGGTCAGGGAAAAAAAAAGCTCCGCGGCCTGCGTTCTCTTCAGGCTACCTGATGCGTCGGACGCAAACGGAGCGATACTGAAGCCCGATAGACTTCAATAGGGAAAAAAATGGACATAATGCTTTCTGGTTTTCTCCCTCCATGATGGAAAAGTCAAACAAAGCAAAACCGCGGGTGTGAACATAGCCTAGGGTCACACGGACGCGGCAAGGTGCAGCCATTTTACTTTCGTCTTCAGCCGCATGCTTTAGCGCACCCCATCAGTCTGATAAGGTGTGCTAAACGCTGAAAAATAGAGCAGAACGCGCCGTCCAGCGCCACAATCAAACACGTCTGCGAGGCCCCATTGAAATCAGTGGGAGCGGTATACTGTGATTACAGCGGAGGTCACAATGTTGCGGTAAAAAGCGCCTGTGTGAGAACGCTAAGGCCGGGCGCACATGAGCCGGTCGGATTCTGCGAGCGGATACCCACAGCAGAAGAAATGTATATGGTTGTATTTGCAGTTTTCCACATGGATGTTCATCTAAGAACCGCGTATCGTCTGCAGGGGATGACCGAAAGTAGCCCAACCCCCTTCTATCACTCAGGCGACATTCCCTTGTGCCGTCATGATGAAAACTGCTCTCAGAGCCTTCAGGGTGGGTTACTGCTCTCTTGGCTTGGCTGGTTTATACTACTTTTTTTGAAAATAGTAGAAACCACTACCCCCCCCCCCCCCCCCTCCCCAAATAAAACAAAAACCCTTCTTGTGGAGGAAGAGCCCAGAAGAACAAGCGGAAGTTGCAGACAGCAGTCTGGATGGTGTGTTGCCCCCCAGACTGTCCTGCATTGTCTGCCCACAAATTCCTGCTTTCTTTATGCAATTTGTTATCTGGTCTCCCAGCGACATGTACGAATCCGCGTCCTTACGTAATGTTAATTGTGTATACACTGCAGATTGACTGCATCCATAGAGATCAATGGAGCTTGTACAGGGGGAATCCGCGGTAAAATAGAACACTCTTCGATTTTTATTCCGCTTGCAGAATCCACAATTCCTTCCCGGCAGAAGGCATTGCATTTCAGTGCCCACGTATCATACACGCGGATGGCGCTCGTGGAATCTACAATTCCAATCCGCTCCTGTGAGGCCTCCTGCACACTGGCAGGAGCGATATATAGCTCTCCCAATCCTTCTAGAAACCCCTGGATGGGAGGCATTTTCATGTGAAAACAGCCTGGCATCCCTTCATCCCATTGCTGTCAATGGGGCGGCAGCAGAATCGGGCTTATTGAAAGCAATGGGTGAAGATTGCGCACCTCTGCCACTGCTGTGACAGGTGCGGCAGGGGATTCCTTCATCACTGAACACCCTGCCACTGCTATCAGTGTTCAGTGATGAGGGAACTCCTCGCGGGGATGAAGGAATCCCCTGTCACAGCTGTGGCAGAGGAGCGCAATGTTCTCCCATTGTTTTCAATGGGGCCAATGTTGTAAAAAGAATGGGCATGCTGTGATTTTTTTTATTTATTTTTTTCCCGCAGCATCGCAGGAGTGAAAACGCAAATGAGAATGAAACCAGTGAAATTCATTGGTTTTTATAATCATGCGTTTTCACTCCCTCTCTCAACGCACAAAAAGCACGCAATTTCCTCGCCAGTGGAATGGGGCCCTGAGAGCGCCGTTACTGCGCCTTTTACGCAGAATAATCATTGAATTGTGCGTAAATAAACTATAATCGCTCGGTGTAAACACAGCCAATAACTGATAATTAGTTCCAGTATCGCTCGCTGCATGTAAAAGGCGATCGTGCGGCAGTCCGTGAACCGTGTTGCAAAATCAGTTTTGTTCAGTCGCTTTTTTTTTTTTTTTTTTCTTGTGTGTCAGCGATGCTTTTTCTTGTGAAAAATCGTGTATCAGATCGCTGCTGCGTGCAGATTTCTTGCACAGAAGACAATAGGAGTTTCTGATATTAAAAACACATTGCCCGAAAATTGGAAGTTGGTGCGATGCGATAAACTGGAGACTCCATAGGAGAACATGGGAGATTTAAAAAAAAAAAAAACAACAAAAAAACGCGAAGATGGGACATACTGCAATTTTCAAATCTCGCAACTTCGCAGAACAAAAACTTTGCCAACGGGAATGAAGCCATTGAAACGCGTTTCATAATGCTACGTTTACTCGCACAATTGCATCGCGCAAAGATCGTGCTGTTTTTACCACCAGTGTGAACACACCCTTAAGGTGCTGTTACACCAGCGCTACTGCTGGCTGCTTGCGTTTTCCAGGCAATTGGGCAGCAGCCATGAGTACGGCCGGCGCCAACTGCTGGGCAGCGGCTACGCTCATGGGTTCTGCATGGCAGTTGTCGGGGAGAACGTGAGCGCTAAGTGCTTGTGTAATAGTGCCATATTGGAGTGAAGCGGGTGTAACTGGAGGCTATGGTGGCCCGTGAATGCACAGTTTTGCCAGTAAACTGCTGGGTTATTGGTGGCCATGGGCTAGCATGATTTAGCTGCATGTTAGCCACATCATTGGGTCTCTGTACAGCCAATCAGAAGCCTCAGCAACATCATTCTGAACTTTACGGGTTATGGTGGCCAGATTGTCGAAGGCAGACGCTAGGAGAAATGGCGGTAACGCTGCGGCCTCTGATTGGCTGCCGCAGTCACATGACTTCCGGTTAGAGCTGTCAGCGGTATCCCCACCAGAGCTGCCTCTGCTTTCTGTGAAAGAAGGATAAGTATCACCTCTTGCTTTTGGTATGAGCAAAACTTTACTGTTGGGTGACATTGATGATGTGCTGCACTCTGTCACACTGGGGGGGTCGCCCTCCTTAGGGCGGCTTCACACATGCTGGAAATGCGTCCGGATTTTCAAAGCGGATTATGCTGCGGAGATTCTACAGCATCGGCCATATAGAGGAGGGTTCTAATCGTCTCCTGCGTGGGGCGCTAAGCCTCCCCAGCGAATCTACATTTGCAGCATGCCTACATACGCTGGATGTCAGGCCTGGAAATACAAGGGTTAAAGTCCGCAGCAGGCCCACAAATCCCTGGCAAAGTTCACACCATTGTGGATTTTCTGTGTACAGTGATCCCTCGCTATATCACGGTTCAATGTTTGCGGATTTTAGATAGACCATATATAATTCTGTTTTTCGCTATATTGTGGAATTTTGCGGTACATACAGGAAATACAGTACGCCACTAGCGCTCGCCAACGTGAGATTGTACATGGCACACTATTGGCTGATGGAATGTGTTCTGTATCCTGGGCGCTGATTGGCTCACTGATTGTAGCATCGGTCTGTTTGTTCACTTTTGCGAATGTTTGGCAGTTCACCCGATAGATTGATATGTGTAAATATAACGCCGCTACTTCGCTAATTCTCACGTATTGCGGGGAATCGCTGTAGTTTCAGGTTTTGTACTGTGAAAAGCCTGCAGTAGATGCAGTTTGTGAAGCGGCTCTTGGGTGCCAGCGGACGACTGCAGCAATAGGGATGAGCGCCCCCTACAGGAGGGCAGTCTGCACTCAGCAGCAGGGTGGAGGTAACCCATATAGCAACATGCAATCATAAGGGAGACTAGCTGCTGCACTGTTCTCTCCAACGGCCATTCTGCCTTCACCAGTGTGTTCCTGCCCCTACCAGGGGTGACCATCAGAGAGGATCAGTAGATTTGGTGCTGACTCTCTTCCCCCTCCTCAGTATGTTGCTGACTGCCACGGCAGTTGGTTGATGGGGCATCCCTTCCCTTGCTCCTTAAGGGCGGGTTCACACGGATGTGTTTTGCATGCGCAGTGCACAGAGAATTGAACGCATTGTTTTTGGTGGGTTTATGCACTTTTTCAACTTTTGCACGCTCAATATTGTTGCGCAATTTCATAAGTAAAGAACACACGCAAAATCCAGCCCTGCTTATCTGCTATTCCCCGGCAGCGGCGTCTGCGTGGATCCCTCCACTTCCGGTTTGCTGTACTGCGCATGATCCTCATGGCTCACAGTCAGACATGCGCAGTACAGTTTTTTTTTTACTTCGATGGAAGCCGTCCGCGCAGGATCCGCAAAAAAATGGAGCATGTTGCGATTTGTTTTCCGGACCAGAAGGCCCCCAAATCAAATCCACATGTTGTTAACCCATTTGCGGACACACATGCAACTCTATGGGCGGATCTTTGCGAATCAAACCCACCGGTGGACATTGGACAGGAAAATGGAACCTGTTTATTGCAACGGTTCTATTTACACGGGCGTTTTTTCTATTGTGGTATTGCTGTGAGACGAGGAGAAATAGAAGTCCTTCCTTCAGGCTGGTTTCACTGCAGAGCGTCACATCAGGCCATGAAACACGGCCCGATCTCGTACTCGGGAACGTGCGTTGTCCCCACGGATGCAAGGCGTTTGTGTCAATTCGGCTCCCATCACTTCAGTACAGTCAGGATCCCCCGGCGGTGCTTTCGGCCACCCCGGAGGATCGGCAAGTGTTCCCCATTGTTCTCAGTGGGAAGCCACGCATTACACGCCTGCGATATGTTTCCGGCCCCGTTGAGAACAATGGGTGGTGTGTTCCGAGGGAACGGCCATAAACAGGACATGCTGCAATTTTTTCCCCCACAGTGATTGTGTATTTGACCCCATTCAATAGATTTTCAAGGCCACGTGAAAGCGACATTATAGTTCCCTTTTTTTTTGGCATCCACATCTGGCTCAAAACGACGTGATTTCCGAATGTGGCGGAGATGCGGATTTTACACACCAGAAAATTCTGCAGCAAAATCCACATTGGTGCAGAATTTGACTGAAAATCAGCTGCGGATTTGTTGCGGTTTTCGGCCCGCTGCCGTTCTCCACTCGCAATCAGCAGCGGGGCTGCCGTGAGGGCCTGTTGTAGGCGATAATGCGTGGTACTGCAGAAATACTGCTATGCATTATCAGAGCAATCAGAGCTTTTTATGGTCCAAGTCTCCTACAAGGATCTACAAAGTAGAAAAAAAATACTAGTAACGTTGTTAAGCCCAAAATAGGCCATGTCTTTAAGGGGTTAATAGATTATAATTTTGGTATCGTTATAATCATACTGACCCACAGAAGAAAAATGATTGTCATTTCTGCTGTATGGTTAAGGCTGGGCTCATACAAGCATATCTTGCCTCGCGCTCCCTTTGAGGGATACGCTTGCGTCACGCAACTAATACGCGTTGACCTTGTGTCCTGGCTGTGTGACGCCGATTGCCATGTTTTGTCATAGCGTGGATGCGCTAAGATAGAACCTCCTGCGATTTTTCTTGCGTGCATATATCACACAATTCATGTAAGCGGTAACATGGCTGCCTATGGGAGATTGGTGCAGCATTTTCCGTGCGCAAAACGTTTGCCAAATACACTATACCAACACGCTCGCCTGAGGCCGGCTGCACACGTCCGTGACGGGCAGGAGACCCCAAACTTACCTGCGGATCCGGCGTCCTCGCTCCCGCAGGATGCTTCCCTGCCCACCTCCGCCGCGTCATGTGACACGCCCACCGTTTCATATGACGCGGCAGTGGGCGGGGAAGCGTTTTCACGCTATCTTCCGCTGTGCTACAGCGGAAGATAGCGTGAATGGACGGCTTCCATTGCAGTCAATGGAAGCCGTCCGCGCGTACACCCGCGGCAAATAGAGCATGCCGCGGGTGAGGACGGGAGATTTCACGGTGCGGAATTCCGCACCGTGAGCACTGAGCTATTAGATTCAATAGAACCGAATAGCCTCGGGCAGCGCAGCGGATTTCCGCCGCGAATTACGCGGCGGAAATCCGTTCGTGGGAAGGAGGCCTAATGCTGTGAAATAAGAACCAAAAAACAGTGGTAGACTTGATGATTTTTTAAAATTTATTTTTCTCCCTCCCCTTCAAACTAAAATTACTAAGATTTACAATACAGTATGTAAGAAAAAAAAAGATACCAATAAAAGCTACAGTCCGCTACACAAAAAAGTCCTTATATGGCCCTGTAGACGGAAAAATAAAAAAACATTACGGCTTTTAAAAAAGTGGAGATGAAAAGTAAGTGAAAATGCAGAATCCTGAAATTAATGGTTTCCTTCACATTTGTGATGTTTTCACTCATGTGATGCTGTGAGATTTAAAAATCGTAGCATGTCCCATCTTTCTGCCTCTGCTACTTTTATTTTATTTTTTATTTCCCTCTAGCCCATGTTTCCCTATGGAGTCTCCTTTTTATCGCATTGCATCGCATGAACCTGCGATTTTCGTGAAATGTGTTTTTAACATTCAAAACTCCTATTGACTTTAGCGTTAGAAAATCATGCAATTTGGTCTTGGGAAAACCGCTGGCGGCCGCGATGCAAGATTTTTTTAAAAGGAGGAAGAAGCTTCACTGGCGCTCAGATCGCCTGAACAAAGCTATAATTTTGCTGTGATTTTCTTGCAGCAATACCGCGGTCGCCAGTGTGAAGGAGCCCTCAGTGCATACAGACATAAGGCCCATTTGGACACGATTATCACTCGAAATTCGCTCAAAATCCATCTTTTATGCGATAATCGTGTGTAACTGCACTGACCGTGCAGTCTTCATTAACCAGTCGCTGATCTTTCTCTTTCAGCATGCTTAAAGACAAGGATCGGCCTTACCAGAAATTCACAGCGGGATACAGCTGATTCTATTGTTTCAGCTGTATCCCGCTCCCTGAACACAGGCGGGGTATGAGGAACACAGCTATCCAGCTGGATGCAAAAGACAAGCATTCCCGCTTGTCTTCTGCATACCCTGCTCGGAGTACTCAGCTGTATAACAGCCAGGCGCGCCGAGCAGGGAACAGCTGGATGCAGAAGACAAGCAACCCCTCTTGTCTTCTGCATCCCTCGCTTGGCGCGTTCGACTGTATAACAGCCAGGCGCTCCGAGCAGGGAACAGCTGGATGCAGAAGACAAGCCACCCGCTTGTCTTCTGCATCCTCTGCTCCGAGTGTTTGGCTGTATAACAGCCCGGCGCTCTGAGCGGGGAGCAGCTGAATGCAGAAGCCAAGCAGCACCGCTGGTCTTATGCACCCCCCGCTTGGAGCGCTCTGCTGTATAACAGCCGGACGCTCCGAGCAGAGAACAGCTGGATACAGAAGACCAGCAGCTTTGCTTGTCTTCTGCGTACCCTGCTCGGAGCGCAAGGTGATCGCGCAACGTTTGAGTGATCACCTTGCGCTGGCACACGATTATCACTCGAGATCTTTTGAGCGATAATCGTAGTCTAGATGGTCCTATACAGTATATTCTAAGAGTAAATAAATTTACCGACAGACTAGATGGACCCCGCTATGTCTCTTTTTTCTGTATTTGTGTTCCTCTCTGCAGGAGGCATGAAAGCAGAGGGGAGCCCTGTTTCTACTACTATGCAGGAAGCGTTTGGCTGTGCGGTGGCAAACCGCTTTTTCCACCTTCTGGATGATGAGTCGGATCCCTTAGATTTTCTACATCAGACATCGGCTGAACATGGTCAGAAGAAAAAGAAAGATGCCGCAGCCAAGAAGACCGTCAACCAAAAGAGCAACAAAAAAGAATCCCAAAAGGAAAGGAAGAGCGTAGCGGCTGCCAACCCTACAGAGGCCCCAAGTTAGTAGAAGCTGCTCATGTGATGAGTACTTTACTGGAGGTTCCCTTTGGAACTGGTCTACTCTTGTATTTTTGTATCAGTCCTCACAAACATTTAAAGGGCTATTCCAGCTCAGTGTCAGATGCTTCATAAGGCGATTATTTGCAATTTTGTAATATAATGTTACAACTTGTATTACAAAGCTGCAGAGATGCTGCTTTACCCACGGTCCCCCATCCCCTTAGTTCTTTGGTGTCCAGTGGTTACGACCTTATGTTTCACTGGTCGGGCATGCTCAGTGCCTTCAGATTCTGTAATGACAACAGTTTGTACAGTCATGAATGCGCACTCCTCCGTAACAGGCAGGTTGGCAAAAAAACGTACAGGAGCTCACAGTTTGATTTAGATGGATGTTTGAAATAATGGCAATAATTGGAAATGTTGGGAAAACTTGGAATACCCCTTTAATGGATGATAATGTACATAAGTGCAACTTTTAGACTTGATTCTCACAAATCATTTAACGGGATTTTTCTTATTGGCGTCTTTTTTTTTTTTAAATGTATAAAAAGAACTGAAGTTGTAATAGGCATTGCACTGCTCGCTTTACCTTTTGCCTCATTTAGACAGAACGGTATGTCTCTTTTAGCGGTGCCTTTCTGCACGTGGATGTACAGTTAAATCCAGTAGCTAGCGCTGTGCTGGCTGTAGTGTACAGCTGGGCATCTGCTATATATTCATACATACCCCCCACATATCTACATTCACAGAAGTCAAAGAAATGCCAAAGCCAAATAAATGTGCCAACCAATTTTTGAATGCAAATTAAAAGGGATTTCAGCTCTTAAGAAACAAAAACTAACTTATCAACTCCTGATTGGCAAGAGTCTCTAGCTGAAGAGCTCCGCCAATCAACTGTTTGCCTGGCTGCAGTCGGTGTACAGAGCAGAAAACAGATGGCTCCATACATTGTATTGGTATTGTAGGCACTGCTCCCATTGAGCTGCAATACTATGTTTGGCCACTGCATGGAGCCATTTGCTTCCCGTTCAGTACATTGCAGCTCAACAAACAGCTGATTGGCAAGTGTTCTGAACAGCAGACCCCTGCCGGTCAGCTATTGATGAGCCATCCTGAGTGTATAATATTTATATATAGTACACACATATATATATTAATTTTGAAGTAGTCGTCCACATTTTAAATGGAATCTTCAAATGATAGAACTTTTTTTTCCTCCCCCACCAGGCCCGAATCGAACTCCAAAACAGCCTGTGCAAAAAGTGCCTCAGAATGAAAATGTTGCAAAAGTGGAAAGATCAGAGTTCCGAACAGCCTTTAGAGAGTTTCGCCCAAACTTCATAGAAAAGCCCGTGGAGTACAGAGAATTCCGTTCAAATTTCTCAGAAAAGCCCATGGAGTACAGAGAGTTCAGTCCAAGTTTCATAGAAAAGCCCATGGAGTACAGCATGGACAAGTATGTTTCTATAGAGTTCTATGTGCTTTTATTTGTATATACTAGACCTGTCATTGTCTTATTACCTATCCATAAGATGGGTAATAAAGGTCTACTCCGTGACTGTCTCGCCTCTGACCCCCACCGATCTTGAACAGGGGTCATGTGTTCCCCTCTCCTAACTGTTGCTCACAACACCCCTCCACGCCCCTACAGTGAGGAGGAGACTTAATGGATGAGAAATAGAACCTGCCAGGGCTGTCTGTGTCCTCTCTGGTGTGGGGTGTGCAACATCTTGGCTAAGCGTTCTTGCATTTTAAGCTGGTAAGCTATTAAGATGTAATTTCTTCATTTTGGACTCCTCCTATTTAGAGGGGTTTTCTGAGTACATTGGTGGCCATGGGAGGTGTAGAGTACATAAAAACAGATCCCAGTACTCCCCTCCCGTGATGCTCTCCCAGTTCTCCGGTTTTCTGTTGACTAGCTTTGCAGTGGTCATGGGGTTGTTGACCCATGTGACCGCTGCAGCCAAAATAGAAGGCCCAATGGGGACGTCGCTGTTGATGTCCCATCCCATAATCCTGCTGGGGTTCTACATTAGGAGCCCACGTGAGATTTACGGGACATCACCGGGCCTTCTGGCTGGGTCAGGTCACCTGCCGATACCGTGATCTTGGACCGCCGAAACAACTGCGGTTTAGTGCAGCTGTGGGTATATTTTTATATAGTTTTGGGTACAAGATGTCCAAAACTTTATAAAATTAATCATAATGGAATGTATTTATAGTGTCACTTGACTTTTTAATGTGTAGAGGATAAAGAAATAAACCCTCTTAGTTGGATTGTTGTCCATCCTGGAATTACACGTATGACCTGACTGAAGCCCTCAATATGCAGAGAGCGCCTTAACTTTTTCTTTCAGTACAAACCGCTTTACCTTATGGGCTTCAGGTTTTAGGCTCTAACTTCTATATTTATTTTAAGTTTTGAGAAAGAAAGACAGGTGAGAAATTGGGTTGCAAACCAGAGAGGAGGAATGCGAGGCGGAGGAATGCGAGGCAGAGGAAGAGGAGGCTTTCCACGAAATATGGAGAATGACTATCAAAGAGGGAAGCGAGAGTTTGAAAGACACAGCGGCAGTGACAAAGCGTAAGTATGTTGTCCGGAACTACAGTCCTTGAAGTAACTTGTTAAGGAGAATCTTATAAATCCTCAAGACGTGTGGGTGGAAGTGGAACGGATTCACTTAATGTGGTGCGGTCCCAGACCTTATAAGTATTGGAGACAGTTACTTGTAAAAGCATTCAATCCTTGGTGTTTTTCCTGTCTTGTTGCATTACAGCCTAAAACTATTTTAACTAAAACTTAATGTAATAACCTGACGATATGGTCCAAATTGTTACAGCGGAATGACAAAATACCTTGCTTCAAAATAAACTGAAAAGTTGTGACTTTATGTACAGTTATAATCAAATTATTGAACTATTCATCATGCTTGCAGATGGGTGCTCTACGAAGTACTGAAGAGTTTTGTCATGAATGGGTTAAATAAAAGTGGCAATTTGTGTTGAATTTGGAGAAACCACTTGATAAGTTGTAATGAGCCATTTAAATTTGTTCTTGTGTATGCGGTTTTTTTCAAAAAGGTGAAAGTTTGATGACAACTTTAAGGCTGGTTTCACACGGAGCGGAATTGCCGTACAGACCCTCCGCACGGAAATTCCACTGCATTTACAGGAGCAGTAAAGTGGACGAAGCTTTGAAAATCTTGTCCACATGCTGCGAAAAAAACCCCGTGCAGAAACTGACTTGCAGGGCGGAATTCAAATCGGCGACATGTCAATTATGTTGCTATCGCCACTGCGGAATTTGCCCTCTCTCAATGAGGGAGTGAATTCCGCACATGAATTCACGATGAAACCCGCACCAAATGGGCTTGGTGAACTGCAGCAGAATGACCGCTGCGAACATTCAGCTGGAAATCGGCCTCGTGTGAATGCAGCCTAAATGTGGAACGCTCAATGTCTTCCAATTAATTCCGAAAGTCACATATTTGGTTAAATAAGGTCCCCCCCTGTGTACATTTAAAGTGTCACATGATGTCAATATAAATACACCTGCTCTGAAAGGTCCCGGAGTCTGTGATACCACTGGGCAACGTGAAGACCAAGGAGCTTTCCAAACAAGTCAAACTTGTGGAGAAGTAGAGATCTGGTTTGGGTTTTGAACATTCCACGGAGCATCATTAAATCCATTATAGCAAAATGGTAAGAAGACAGGATGTCACAACTGCAAACCTGAGCTTTGGTTGGTCTTGTCAGATGGAGTAAGGAAGGCATTAATTGGGAACTCTGCCCTAAATATCTACAACTGAGATGGAAGTATTTGGGGAGTATACAGTTTATAGTGGTCCTATACATAGTGAGGCTTTTTTGGAAGTGTGGCTAGTAAAAAAGCTATTGCCTTAAGAAGAAAAAAGTCACATTAGGAGCTTGGCAAGCATCGAGTGGTCCACAAATACATGAAAGAAGGCCCTCTAGTCAGAGGATAATAAAATGTAACTTTTTAACCATCATGGAAAACACTGTGTGGTGCAAACCCAACAGAACATAACATGTCTGCTATATTTAGAAAAGTAAACCCAATAATAAAGAAAATACTGTTTTTATATTCTAGTATTAGATAACCCAAGTATAAGCCGAGTCAATAAGTTTTACCACAAAAAAACTGTTAAAACTTATTGACTCAAGTATAAGCCTAGCTATACTCGAGTATATACTAGGTAAAAAAAAAGCCACAATACTCCCCTCCCAGCCGGTGTCTGTGTCCCCGATGCTATGGTCTCCACGGCGGTGCAGCAAGCTGCTATGTAATTCTCCCCGCTGTCCTCTCCCTGCTCTGCTTTGAATTCCCCCGCTGTCAGTGCTGTGTAAGTAAGCACTGTGATTGGATCGAGTTGGGAGTCTGTCTGAATCTGGGCATATATGGATTGTATTTTGTCTCCACTTTGCTGTCTTTTGTAAAAGATATACCAGAGACTTAAGGCCCATTTAGACACAACGATTATCGCTCAAAAGCCGTCTTTAGAGCGATAATCGTTGTCTAACTGCACTGACATCATGCAGTTTTCGTTATACCGTCGCTGATCATTGTCTTTCAGCATGGTGAAAGATCAGCGATCAGTTATCAGGAATTCACAGCGGGATACAGCTGATGCTATTGTTTCAGCTGTATACCGCTCCCTGAACACAGGCTGGGTATGAAGAACACAGCTGTCCAGCTGTGTTCTTCATACCCCGCTCGGAGCACTCGGCTGTATAACAGCTGCGCGCTCCGAGCAGAGAACAGCTGGATGTGGAAGAGAAGCGTCCCGGCTTGTCTTTTGTATCCCCTGCTCGGAGCGCAAGGTAAACGCTCAACGTTTGAGCAATCACCTTGCGTTGAATGCGCACAATGATTATCGCTCAAAAAAACCTCTTTTGAGCGATAATCGTATCTAAATGGGCCTTTATTGAGAAACGTTTAGGACATCCGTTGATTCATGTATCTGCTTGGCTTCTATCAACGTTGAAGCATCCTAATCCTCTATTCTGAATTCGGACTACTTGTAGTGTCTCATTTTTTGGGCTGCACATAATTGGTTTGTACTACAACTGCTTGAATTTGCCCTTACTAGAAATATCTTTCATATCTTTCAAATATCATTTAATAGGCGTGTCTTCCACCAGTTCAGGGGCACCGCAATGGGGAGCTCTTGTGCCCCATTGTATGCCAATCTGCTCCTGGGCTGGTGGCAGGAGATACTGGTGTTCCAGTAATGGAGGGCACTAAATCTATTGGTCAATGGCTTCATTATATAGATATTTTTGTGGCTTGGCATGGTGAGAAGGGGGGCCTTTTTGGAATTTAAGACACAATCAAAATGAGGTGGGTCTTGGGCTCCCTTTTTGGATGTTTGTAGATCAATATGGATCTCAGAAGAAAACTTATCTAACTCAAATGGTGAACTTTGTACCACCATCCACTGTAAACCCACAGCCACTAATTCCTCCCCTCCCCACTAGAGCAGTTGTCATTCTGCTCTTCTGAAGAGAGGGATACCATATGGCCAGTACCTCCATTTAAGAAGAATTTGCTCAGATGGGAAGGATTTAATTAAACAATTGGTAGAAATGCGACAACTATTGCATGATTGGGGCTATCCTTTACCATATTTTGAAATGAGCATATCGTAGAGCCCTACATCAGGAGAGGACAACTCTTTTACAGGATTCTCAACGGTATCAAGAGTCTGAGCAAACGCTCATCACTACTTTTGATGGAGCCGCCCAACACTTAAGATCTTATTAATCAACATTGGCACATACTATGTATGGACCCAGACTTAATGGGAGCTGTTGGTACTCGTTCTTCCATAATGTACCGGCAAGACAGACTGGTCCATAGCCACTGCATGGCTAATTTGTCCTGGTGTGTCATAGCGAAGGTCAAGCGTTGTGGGATGTTACTGCTGTATGGCTTGTCCATCTATACGTACGAGGCACACCTTTCGGATGAGCAATCTGCCCAACACTGAACACTTTCATAACTAAGTTTAGTGGAGTGGTCTGTGGCTACGGGCCAGTATGGTAAGCGGTATGGGTAAGCCGGTGAGAGAGTTCTGAAGAAGAATTAACGACCGTATTAATGATAGGGATTCTGCAATTGCTCGCCATATTAATGCTGAACATGCAAGTTCAAGTAATTACATCAGATTTTTGAGTATGATCTGATTTCCCCTCGCACACGTGGAGGTGATCGGGATTGTCTGTCATGGAGAGATGTCTTGGATTTGCACCTTGCATACTATAGAGCCTGAGGGGTTAAATGACAGATTGAACTTTCAGCGTTTCTGATACATTTGGTTGATGGCGGATGTGATAATTTCCCTACTACTTGGCTTTGGTTGTTAATGTGAGCTGACCAGTAGAAGACAAGTGAAGAAATGCCCTTGAGTATATGTGTTGGTTCATCGTGCGATCGCTGCGCTCGGAGATGCTTCGATATTTCCCTCGCTGTTTGCACGGAACTGCAGGTTGTTATAGTCGCACTTCTCTTTAAATGGTGCCACGCTACGGAGTGGGCAGATGCCACTGTACTCCCTATTGTCATGGGTATGGGATACGTTTTTTTTCTTCATTTTCTGTCCTGCGCACCGCACGCTGGCCGCACGCTGCATTTCTAGTGCCTTTCTTTTTTTTTTTTTTGTGTAGCACTGCCATATGCAGTGTCCTTCCTACTGCCACATACATGCAACTGTGCTTCATGACTCCTCAGTGGCGATTTACCAGATCCTGCATGTTTTTTTGTTTTTTTGTCACTTTGTGAAATGCTGTGCAGCACTTGTTTTATGATCATCTTGTATATAAAACGCTAAATCTGTTTGTTGTGTACAAATCCACAGTTCTGGTCCGATTTGGATGAGTGTTCTTCAGCACCAGGTGATGAATACTGGCGTAATTAAAAATCGAAAACTCTCTGACTTCTCCTGTAATTTTTGTTGCCAACAGCAACCAATCACAGCTCTGCTTTCATTACTTATACTGCTGAGGTAAAATGAAAGCTGCGCTGTGATTGGTTGCTATGGGCAACACAGATTTCCCCTCGTCATCCTGACAGCATACACATGGAGGTTGCCTGCTGGACACCTGTTGGGACAGGAAGCGGAAAATACAAAAGGCTACTCCCACCACCGGCTCACCAGTGTCTTCCTGTCCCTACAGGACAGTCCAAGCGGGCCTCCAGGTGTATCCTGGAGGTGAATGAAGAAAGAAGACTCCCATGCAGCCTGTCCGCCCGTGGGGGGACGACTCTGTTCGGGCTGGCAGGGCTTGCGCGGGTGAGACCCTACGAGGGGACCCTCACCCGCAGGATCTACCCAGCACTGTTCCCCCAGTGGGAAAATCCTCCCCCGGTACGCTGCCCAGTGGGGTTGTCGTACCGGTAGGAAGCAGCCCCGGTACCTGCAGGCTCGGACGCGGGTGTCTCCAGGGATCCACGTCTAGAGAGGTATGCCAGCAGCGCTCGGGGCGGTCCGTTCGGTGCGAGCGCGGCGCCATGTGTGTCTCCTAGGCGGCGGGTCCGGTCGGCGTCCCCACGTGTGTGCTGGTCGGCGTGCGTCCCCACGGGTGTGCTGGTTGGCGGCGTCCCAGTGTATGCGGTGTATCCCCCGGGTCCGGCGCGGCGGCGTGACGTCAGCGCGGCCGCGTCATGGGGGGCGGGGCCTCACTTAAAGGGGGCGTGTCGGCGCCAAATTTGAAAATTTAAAAGGACTGGATTCCTCTGCATCTCTCCTGTCTGCACCTTACTGAAGATGTCAGCCAGAGAGGACACTGAAAGCAGCCTGCTGGTGAGTAGACTGCTTCGGGAGTACCGTGGAGGGAGGATTGAGACATCAGGATCTGGTGCTGGAAGTCCTTTTTGCTGTCTCCGTCTCTTAGGACAGAGATGCACAAAAGGTTAGAGAGGCCAAAAAGCGAGTGCGCAAATGTCCAGTTGGCTTGCGGCGGCTAGAAGAGGGCCACACCAAGCCACTATGCGCGGACCCTACGGAGAAGGTGATCCGCGAAGAGGGCTCCTCGGGCATGTCGGACATCCGATCCATGATCCGCGAGGAGATTAAAGCCTCGCTCTCCTCTCTTTCTCTGCCGCCCCCCACGGAAAGGGTAAGGCGGGCACGAATGGAAGAGTCAGACTCTGAGGAGGTCCTAGAAGATTCTCCTTCAGAATCCATGCCGCCCATGAAGGATACAAGGAAGTATTTCTTTTCATCGGCGGATTTGGGTCAGCTGTTAACTGCAGTCCGGCGCACTATGCAGGTGGAGGAAGAGGTGCCGCAGCAGCTATCCTTTCAGGATTGCCTGTTCCGGGGACTCCTACCACAGCCAAAACCGTCATTTCCAGTTAATGACACTTTAAAACAGCTGATCCTGACAGAGTGGAAACAGGCAGATCAGAAATTCTTCCTGTCCAAGGAATTCAAGGATCGGATGGTCTTCACACCAGAAGATATCGAGTTCCTAGAAACCGTCCCTAAGGTGGATCTGGCGGTCGCCAGGGTCTCAAAAAGCAGCCCTCCCCTTTGAGGACATTTCCCAACTGCGGGATCCACTAGATACCAGAGCGGATTCTGCGATGGAAAAGGCCTGGGAGACCGTGGCCCTGACCGTCAAAGCCAACATCACGGCCACATCTGTGGCGAGATCTATGTCGGTCTGGTTAGACCAACTCCAGACGCTGATTTCTCAGAGGGGCTCTAGGGAGGACATCTCCAGCTGCCTTCCACTCCTCCAGAGGCAACCGGCTTCCTGGCAGACGCCTCTATGGAGTCAGTGAGGTTCGGGGCCCGTTCAGCAGCCCTCTCGAACACAGCAGGAGGGCTGTCTGGGTTAAGGCCTGGACAGGAGATAACGCCTCCAAGAATAGACTCTGTTCCCTGCCCTCCCAAGGACACAGAATCTTCGGGCCTTCCTTGGATACTCTCCTAGAGAAGGCATCGGATAAGAGCCAGGGACTACCATCGGAGAAATCGTTTAAGCGGCTTCCTCCTCCTACCCTCCTTCTTTTGTTCCCTCTAGAGCATACAAGGGGAAAGGAAAAACCGGATGCTGGTCCTATCCCAAAGGCGGAAAGGGTGAGAATCCGCCTTCCCGGATCCTACAAGTAGGGGGTAGACTGAAGGGGTTCGCCCTTAGATGGAACGAGGCGACCTCCAATCCCTAGGCCTTGCGCCTAGTCTTGGATGGCTACAAAATTGAATTTTCCAGAGCGTCATCCCGACGGCCCCATTACATATGGAGGTTGCCCTCTGACCCAGGTAGGGACAGGAAGAGTTTAAAAGCACCTCCCTTTCCACCCGTGCTTCAGTGTCTTCCTGTCCCTACGGTGGGACAGAGGAGCAGCTCCAGAGCTGCAGGAGATAGGAAGCTGCGGAGGCAAGAAGACTTACCGCAAAGAAATACTTACCGCACGCTGTGCGGCCCCCCTGGAGGGGTAGAGGTCGGGGCCGCACACTCAAGAGTCCCTGCATCCCCGACCTGCGCCGCCGACGGAGCCGTCAGTCGCCTAGTAGCGCTGGTCTCCCTCGCGCGGATCGCATGTTCGGGCCGCCGCTGCTGTGATGGGATAGTTCCTCCTGGCAGGGGAACGGCAGCGGCGGCCTCCCTGGACCTCGGGCGCATAGCGGTGACGTCATCCGGCGTGGTGACGTCACGCGCACAACGTAGGGGGCGTGGCTACCGGCGAAAACCCGGAAATGGCGCCAAATTCGAAAATCCTCCCCATAAAAGCAGGCTAAACTCCATGGAGGTTCCTGCTGACTGCCAGACAAGTGTATGTGAGTATGTCTACCCGCGACAGCTCAGCACGTGAGGGAGAGATTGACACCCTACCAACTGTAAGTAGGCTATACGCCAAAACATGCGCAAATGGTCACTTGTACAGCGGATGCATATATGTTCCCTTTCTTGTCTCCCCTCTCCCCCACTTTCATGGGTAGATGGATAAGGAGGGTCCAAAGAAAATGGACCCGAGGAAAGAATCGAAAAAATGCGTCCTCTGCAACAAAAGGCTCGAGGAGAGCTATAAAAAACCCCTATGCGAGGAATGCACGGGGAAAATTCTCGCAGAGGAGAAAGCAGCATTCAAATCCGATATCCGCTGCATGATAAGGGAAGAGCTGCAGGCTTCCATGGCGTCCCTTCCCCAGGCCCAGCCAGGTCCGTCACGGGTCCCTAAAAGACCTAGACAGACCGAGTCGGCGAGTTCGATCTCCGGTGAATCGCTGGAGCTCCTATCCGAAGGGGAATTAGAGGACCCACCGGTTCCCATAGAAGACGAGAAGAAATATTACTTCTCATCAAACGACATTGCGCACCTCATCAAGGCGGTGAGGGAAACAATGCAAATTGAGGAAGATAACCCGCCGAGAACAATCCAGGATGAGATGTTTGGCGGCCTCCGATCTAGAAGAAAGATCATGTTCCCAGTCAACCAGACGCTGCAGCAAGTGATCATAGATGAATGGCAGGAACCGGAAAAAAGGATCACTGTTCCAAAAGAGATCCGAAACCGGCTCGCATTCGCTACCGAGGACGTCCGCCTGTACAGGGAAACCCCCAAGGTGGACATCCAGATCGCAAAAGTGGCCAAGAAGACCCTCTTGCCCTTCGAGGACACCTCCCAGCTATCCGATCCGATGGATAAAAAAATCGACGGATTAATGAAGAAAGCCTGGGAGGCAACATCCCTCACCATCGAGGCTAACATAGCCTCAACCTCAGTGGCTAGATCCATGACGCTCTGGCTAAACAGGCTAGAAGCCTCCATAAAGGATCGGGCCCCCAGAGAGGAGTTGGCCAGCTGTCTCCCCCTCTTAAAAATGGCTACCGCCTTCCTGGCTGACGCATCAGCGGAGACGGTAAGATACGGGGCAAAAACCGGAGTCCTCAGCAACTCAGCGAGAAGGGCACTATGGCTGAAGACTTGGGCCGCAGACATTACATCCAAAAATAAGCTCTGCGCCATCCCCTTCCAAGGGGAATATATGTTTGGGCCCGTCCTGGACAAAATCCTGGAAAAAGTCGGCGACAAGAGTAAAACCCTGCCTGACAGACAACCTTTCAGGAAACCATCCTTCCCGAAGAGGACGCGCCAGCCTCCTCCCGAAGTTAAAGGGAAAGGGAAGACTGGAAGATGGTTGTACCCCAAGGGAGGTCGGGGTAAGGAAGTCCAACCCTCCCCTGAACAAACAGGGGGTAGATTAGCGGGCTATCTAAGCCAGTGGCAAGGGGTAACGTCTAACCCCTGGGTACTCCGAATAATCGAAGTAGGGTACCAAATTGAATTCCACTCGCTACCCCCTAGGAGATTCCTTATAACCTCCCCGGGGTCCCTACAGGAACAAGGGAACCTCATAAAAGGCGTTCAGGAACTTAAGGACCTAGGGGTCATTGCGCAAGTCCCCGATCACGAAAGGGGTGAGGGATTCTATTCCCCCCTATTTCTAATAAAAAAACCGAATGGTTCCATTAGGACTATATTTAATCTTAAAGCCCTAAATAAAATTATCTCGTACAAAAAATTCAAGATGGAAACAGTAAGATCCATCGTCCCACTAATAGATCGAGATAGTGTAATGTGCACCATAGATCTTAAAGATGCATATTACCATGTCCCAATAACGGCAGCCCATCACAAGTACCTGAGGTTTGCTCTGCGGGAGGGAGACAAGATCCAACATTACCAATTCACGGCCCTTCCATTCGGAATCTCCACCGCCCCTCGGGTATTCACGAAAATCGTAATAGAGATGGTAGCCTACTTCAGGCGGAATCAGATCCGCATATTTCCGTATCTGGATGACTTTTTGTTGGTGTCAAGGACGGAAAAGACCATGCGTATAGACCTATCCATGGTCTTATCCACCCTAAACAGTTTAGGGTGGATAGTTAACAAGCAGAAGTCCGACTTGAACCCTGGTACACAAAAGGTGTACCTGGGAGTATTACTAGACTCCCACATCCAGGAATCCCGGCTTCCATCATCTAGGAAGGAAGACCTCACCCAAAGAGTAAAATCCTTCTGTCAGGCTACGGCGGTTTCCATTAGAGAAACAATGAAGGTGCTGGGCATCCTGACGGCTTGCATTCAGATAGTCCCATGGGCACAAGCCCATACCCGGCAATTACAAGGATTTATCCTTGCCAACTGGGACAAACGGCAGACATCCCTGGATAAGAAGGTGAGCCTGTCCGTCCGAGTCAAAGAGTCCCTACGCTGGTGGACCTCACAGAGGAACCTAAGCAAAGGTACCTCTTGGTCACAAGAATCTACCGTACCCATCACAACAGATGCCAGCAAAACGGGATGGGGAGCCCAAGTAGCCGACCAAAATCTACAGGGGATTTGGGACCCCCAAGTAGCTAAACGCTCATCCAATTTCAGAGAACTAAGGGCAATCTGGGAAGCCCTTCAGGCGGCAGAACCCCTTATAAAAGGAAGGCATGTCAAAATCCTAACCGATAATATGACAGCTCTGTCATTTGTTCGTCACCAGGGGGGAACGCGACACCCGCACCTGCAACGACTGGCAACAGAGATACTCCGCTGGGCGGAATCCAACGTGCTGTCCCTCTCAGCGATCCACTTAAAAGGGTCCACAAACGTCGCTGCCGACTTCCTGAGCAGACAGAGCATCCATCCAGGAGAATGGGGACTGAATCAGCGAGTCTTCGACCAACTAATCTGCCAGTGGGGAGAACCGCAGATAGACCTGTTCGCCACGAAGAGAAATTCAAAGTGCCAGGACTTTTACTCGCTGAACCCCAGAGACAATCCACGCGGGGTAGACGCCCTGTCCCAAAGCTGGGACATGGACCTAGCCTACGCCTTTCCTCCCTTCCCACTGATCCCCCGCACCCTCAGGAAAATCCAAACCAGCCGGGCGTCAGTCATACTAGTTGTCCCTATGTGGGACAAAAGGCCCTGGTATCCCCTGCTAAAAGCCTTGGCGATCCGGGGTCCATTCCTACTACCAGCCGTAGAAGATCTTCTCCTCCAGGGCCCACTAACATACCCAGGGGTCGAGAAATTGAAGCTAGCAGCATGGATGCTGAAAGCATGATACTGCGTGGGAAGGGACTCTCCCATAATGTAATTACTACCCTAACAAAAAGCCGTAAACCTATCACGATAGCTATCTACGATAGGATATGGAAAAAATTCACAGAGTTCTGTAAAATAGAGCCAGGGAAAATCCCAGGAATTGACATTCCCGTAATCCTGGAATTTTTGCAGGCAGGCCTAGAAAAAGGCCTTAGTCCTAGAACCCTTAAAGTCCATACAGCAGCACTAGGGTCCTATCTAGATTTTCCCTTGGCAGAACACCGCTGGGTGCGTAGGTTTCTCAAAGGGGCAGAACGGCTTCGACCCTTTGTTAGAGAAACCTTTCCTACCTGGGACCTAAATATAGTCTTAACTAGCTTTTGCCAATCCCCCTTCGAACCCCTCTCACAACTCTCCTTGAGGCTGCTCACACTAAAAGTTACCCTTTTAGTTGCCATAACATCGGCTCGGAGAATAGGGGAATTGCAAGCATTACATTGTATTGAACCATACATGGTAATACAAGACGACAGGATTACCTTCAAACTAGACCCAGCCTTCCTTCCGAAGGTAGTGTCAAAATTTCATAGGGAGCAGACGATCACTCTGCCCTCCTTCTGTCAAAATCCCCGTAACGAGAAAGAGAGAGAATTTCATAACCTAGACGTTAGGAGAGCTGTTCTAGCGTACCTAGAGGCCACCCGCTCTTTCCGTAAAAATAATAACCTCTTCATTCAATTTCAGGGGCTGGCAAAAGGAAAGACGGCAACTAAGAGCACCATCGCGAGGTGGATCAAGACCGCCATCCAAGAGGCATATAAAGCCAGGGGTCTCGACCCTCCGGGAAAAATTAGAGCTCACTCCACTCGCTCTCTTTCCTCCTCTTGGGCAGAAAAAGGCCAGGCGTCTGCCGAGCAGATCTGCAAGGCGGCGACCTGGTCGAGTATACATACATTTACCCGACATTACAGGGTTAACGTCCAGTCGGACAAAGACCTGAGTTACGGACGTAAAGTCCTTCAGGCAGTGGTCCCACCCTAGGGCCACGTATAATTTGGTATACTCCATATGTAATGGGGCCGTCGGGATGACGCTCTGGAAAGACACGGATTACTTACCGGTAGTCCCTTTTCCAGGAGTCATCACGACGGCCCATAGTTCCCTCCCCTTTAAGAATAATTTATGTTCTTTAAATGTAAATATGACCGAATAAAGGTAAAATTTGGTTTAGTAAACATTGTCCACCGTAATGATTTATAAGTCACTGAAGCACGGGTGGAAAGGGAGGTGCTTTTAAACTCTTCCTGTCCCTACCTGGGTCAGAGGGCAACCTCCATATGTAATGGGGCCGTCGTGATGACTCCTGGAAAAGGGACTACCGGTAAGTAATCCGTGTCTTTCCTCCCCTCCTCCCCGGAGGTTCATAGTCACCCCCTGCCAGTCATCTGCGTCTGCTCAGGCCCTCCAGTTGGGGGTGCAAGAGCTGTTGTCCCTAGGGGCCATCACTCGGGTTCCCGCAGAAGGACTATTCAAGGGGTGCTACTCCCCCTTGTTCCTAATAAAAAAAAAACAAAAAACGATCCTATAGAACTATAATTAATCTGAAATTCCTGAATAAATCTATCACGTATCAAAGATTTAAAATGGAATCGGTGCGGTCAGCAATCCCCTTAATTGCGCGGGATAGTGTCATGGCCACCATGGACTTAAAGGACACATATTACCATGTCCGTATACACATAGATTCCCAGTGGTTTCTGCGGTTTGCCCTGGTGATAGATGGCTCTGTCTCTCACTTTCAATTTACGTGCCTGCCGTTCGGGATTTCCTCCGCACCCCGGGTGTTCTCCAAGCTGGTGTTAGAGATGGTGGCAGCACTGACAAGGTGTTGATTGTCCCATACCTCGACGATTTCCTGATCATAGCAGGATCGGCTTCAGAACTCCAGTTCCAGGTCAATCTCACACTCCGTCTGTTCGAGTCATTAGGCTGGATCATCAACTCCTCTAAATCCAGTTTTCTGCCCGAGCAGAAAGGGAAAAAAAAAAAAAAAATTTCTGGGAGTGATTCTGGACTCACACCATCAGTGCTCATCCCTTCCCCTAGAAAGACAAAAAACGATCCAGGATGAGTGTCGGGCACTTTCTCTAACCACTAAAGTCTCCCTTAGGAGAGGCATGAGGGTCCTCGGCCTCATGACCTCTTGCATCGGGTAGTCCCTTGGGCCCAGTTACATTGTAGAACCCTCCAAGACTTTATCCTAAACAACTGGGATAAATCCCCCGCCTCCCTGGATCGGAAAGTCGTCCTTACCTACAAGATAAAATCCTCCTTGGAATGGTGGATGTCTATCTCTAACCTTGCCAGAGCCACGGCTTGGTACCCCGCATCCCCAGTATCCATCTTTACTGACGCAAGTGCAACTGGTTGGGGGGCCCACTTAGGCCGTCATTACGTCCAAGGGGGCTGGAACCGGGAGGAAGCTGCTCAATCCTCCAACTACAAAGAACTTTGCGCTGTCTGGAAGGCCATTCGGGGCCTCGAGACAGAGATCAGGGGTAGACACATTAAGATCTTTTCGGATAACATAACAACTGTGTCCCTCATCCGCCACCAGGGATCCACGCGGAACCCCCGACTCCAAGACCTGGCGACGAAAGTTCTCGGGTAGATAGAGCAGCGAACGCCTTCCGTCACAGCGTACCACGTAAGGGGCCCAGAGAACTCCATGGCGGACCATCTCAGCCGCAGGAAGATAGACCCCGGGGAGTGGACTCTACATCCACACGCGTTCCAGCTAATTTTAGAGAGATGGGGGACACCCAAGGTGGACTTGTTCGCCTCTCGGGAGAACACCAAGTGTCCCCGGTTTTTCTCCATGGGAGCAGACGGGGGCTCCCTGGGAATAGATGCACTATCCCAGGCCTGGGATTGGGACCTTGCATACGCCTTCCTTCCTATCCCCCTGATTCCTCGGGTCCTAAGGAAAATTCAGGAGTCCCCAGGCTCCGTTATCCTGGTGGCCCCATTCTGGCCCAAGAGACCCTGGTTCCCGCTCCTGGCCGCTCTCTCGACACAGGAGCCTCTACATCTGCCGCAGAGAGACGACCTCCTTCAGCAGGGTCCCCTGATATGCCCAAAGGTCCGACAGTTCAGACTGGCGGCCTGGAAGTTGAGCGGGTAAAATACCTGAGCCAGGGCCTATCAGAGGGGGTGACCACTACGTTATGTGAGAGCCTCAAAAAATCCACCTGAAAAATATACTCCAGGGTGTGGGATACCTTCTCTAGGTGGTTGGGGCATAGTATACATGACCTCCAACAGCCCGACATTAACAAAATATTGGAGTTCCTACAGGATGGTTTGGACATGGGGCTAAGACCTGGTACCCTTAAGGTCCAGGTAGCCGCCCTTGGGGCCTTCTTCGACTTCCCCTTAGGCGACCATAGGCTAATTAAGAAATATCTGAAAGGGGCAGTCAGACTCCATCCCTTTATAAGAGAAACCATGCCCCCATTGGACCTGAACCTTGTTTTGCAGGCCCTCTGCGCACACCCCTTTGAGCCCCTGGAAGATCTATCAGTAAAGATCCTCCCCCACAAAGTTGCCTTTTTAGTGGCCATCACATCCGCCACACGGATCGGGGAGATCCAATCCCTCTCGATTAGGACCCCATACATGACCACCTTCCCAGATAAAATAGAGTTCAGGCCTGACCCCTTCTTTCAACCAAAAGTTCTCACAGACTTTCACAGAGAACAGCGTATAGTACTTCCCTCCTTCTGCCAGGAACCCCGTAATACCACGGAACAGAGGTTCCATAATTTAGATGTTAGAAGAGCAGTCCTGAAGTATTTGGAATTCACACATTCCTTCAGGAAGTCTAACAACCTCTTCATTCAATTTCAAGGTCCACACAGAGGAGGGGCTGCTACTAAGGACTCCTTAGCGCGTTGGGTCAGGAGGGCCATAGAAGAGGCGTACAGATCCCAGGGGATCCCACTCCCGGGCGACGTTAGAGCCCATTCCACTAGGGCGGTCGCCTGTTCCTGGGCGGTGAGAGCCCAGGCGACAACCGACCAGATCTGCAAAGCCGCCACAGGTCGAGCACACATACTTTCGTTAAACACTATCGCCTGGATTTGGGGGCCAACCGGGATATGGCCTTTGGGCGGAAGGTGCTACAGGCAGTGGTCCCTCCCTAAAGCCCTTGGTCGTTGGTATTCCGCCATGTGTATGCTGTCAGGATGACGAGGGGAAGACAGGAATTAGGTCCTACCTGTTAATTCCTTTTCTTGAAGTCATCCTGACAGCATAGGGGCTTTTCCCTCCCCTTCGGTTATATTTTACGTGAAGTAACGTATTGTACTATGATTTCCATATTAGAAATGATTGGTTAAGCAAAGCCGGGTCACTGTAGTTATTTGGTACACACTGGTGAGCCGGTGGTGGGAGTAGCCTTTTGTATTTTCCGCTTCCTGTCCCAACAGGTGTCCAGCAGGCAACCTCCATGTGTATGCTGTCAGGATGACTTCAAGAAAAGGAATTAACAGGTAGGACCTAATTCCTGTCTTTCTTTTGGACAGCTTTCATAAGAGTACGGTGCTGGGCGCATTATTGTGGCCACTTTGTATATTCCAGGGCTGCTAGTCATAAAATCGCCATGCGACGCAGGGTATATTACCTGGTATATGAATACATTCTATAAAGAACTTTTTCCCACAATTTCTGTTTTCGAAAACTCATCAGCGCTTTGGTGCGTTTTTTCTCTATTGGTCCCCTGATGAGCCTGTGGGTAAGGTGAAACGCGTTTGGACCTTCAACCATTAACTGTTTTTTTTTGTTTTTTTTTTATATTGTCCCTGTCTGCGTTCCCTGGTTCTATACTTTAAATAGGGCGATTACAGGGTTTTCTAGTTCCCAGGGTGTTCGCAGAGTCACTCTTTTCAGGGCGTTTGCCCCGCATGTTACTGTAGAGGGTGATTTAGTTACTAAGGATATTCAGGTTTGTCTTCTCCCTTCCAAGTTCACCCTAAAGAGGAAACTCCGATGGACAGTCAGCAGTGTTCATGGAAGATTGTACCCAGCGGTAAGATCCATCTTTGTCATTGTATTGCCTGTATCGTTACTGGTTTGTTTCGCCAAAGGCCATCTTCGTATGGCTGATAATTGTCACATGTACAACGCCACAGCGCGTGTACAGAAAAAGGTAATTAAAGCACAATGTCCAGTTCTGGCATGCTGGATTTTAACCATTTATTTTGAACTGAGGCATCGTATTTTAACTCTTTAATAAGATCTCTCACGGGAGCGGTTTTTCCGCTGTTTATCTGCCACGTAGGGAACAGGCAATGTATTATGTACTGCTGAGTGCCGACAAATACACTATCTTGGCATGTATGTGCGTGTAATACGCTGTGTGTGAGGGGCACCGCTGAAAGTAATGTAAGGTTTATTACCGCGGATTACGTTGCAAAACCCGCAAGCATATTTCGCTTTAAAAACCGCTTGTGGGAGGGCCCTAAAGGTTACGTTTTAAACTTGGCGATATTCACGGCTCCCTTATCTGGATTTTGTTTGTGATTCGCTGCAGGTTTAAGCCTTTGGTATTGTAAAGAGTTAAACCCCGCTGAAAATCTGTAGCAAAAACTGAGGTGCGACAGACTTAAAATTGGCCTTGTGTGTAAACTTCCAAGTGGCTTTTTTTTTTTTAAATGCCATCCACACTTTATGGAGAAGATCTGCAGCATTCATTGCCCCGTGCTGCAAGTTTTAAATCCGCTTTGTCAATTTATGCAGCTTTTTTTTACTCCTTCATATCGACATAATGAAATCTGCAGCGACTCTGCACCGTTTGTTGCAGACTTTCTGCTGAATGAAATCTATAATGTGCGAATATACCCTAAAAGTTCTGCCATTGTTTCCCCTTTATTTGAATACACATTATTGCCAGCCAGGTTCATTTCATGCATTAATAGTGCCAGCCACAGTATTCATTCTTTATTGTGAAGTGTTCCCCCTCATGGTGCCAGCCCATTACTGACAGCCTGTTGCGAACCTTCCTTAATAGGGCAACCATAGTCTGCCCCTTTTAATGGAGTTTCCCTTCATAGTGCCAGCCGCACCATTCTATTACTGCCAGCCAGTCCATGTCTTTAAGCACTCTCAGCGCAATCTGATTATTATAAACCCTTCCAGAAACCAATAATGAGAAACTGACTGCTGTCAGCCATACAGCGAGTGGCTGCCACCTGCAGTCTGAAGTGCCTCCCACATTCTCAGCTCCAGATGCTGCCTGGAGGACTAGAATGAATACACCGTGGCGGCAAAGACAAGATGGAGCCTAAAAGATCACAAGACTCATCTACCCAATCAGTGGAGCCACTCTGCCAGATGAGTCTACTGATAAGCAGAAACGGACAACCTGAATGGGATCTCTCTATATAGAGACTGACATACAGTATGTAAATGTCAAAAGCCCCACTTACGCAAAGATGATCGCTCAAAATTCATTCAAAAGATAGTATGATTGACAGTTTGAGCGATCATTTTGCATAAGTTGCTAGTGGCACTATCACCCATTAGCAGCTTATTAGCTTCATTTGCATGTAAAGGAGCTTGCACTGTATGCAGATAACAGCAGGTGGTATGTAATCTGCATACAGCCCCTTTGTTTTGCCTGTGGGACTGCAGATGAAAACAATGTTATCAGCCCTCCCGTGGAGAATCACAGCGTGCAGTCCCTGCTATCAGTTTTCTGGCCAAACAATGGATTTTAAACTCAACTAAAAATCATTGTTCGGACGAAAGCAAATGATGGTAGCATTTACATGCGACGATTATTGCTCAAAAGACATTATTTGAACAAATTTGAGTGATAATTGTTGTGTAGATGGGGCTTAAGTTAATATCTAAACACAGACAGAGCTATCCATGCAGGGTACAGTGATATGACGGCAGTTGACAGTGGGCTGGGCAACTCGGACCTGAGCTCCATAGTAGATGAGGTCTGCCCTCATTGCAGGTACATCACTGGAAGTAGAGCAGTTTTGTCTGAAGGAATGGGCAAACATCCCAGTTGTCTGGATGTCCTAAGGTAACGGAGATCCACCAGCAACAGACTTGGTCCTGTAATTGCAGTAAAAGGTGGATCCACACAGTTTGGACTTTCAGAAGGGGAATAATTCTGCACATTTAAAGTTCTGTTCTTTTGTTTTTAGTTAACGGTCAGCATAAAAAATGTTTAGAAATTTTTTCAAAGTGGTCAGCGAGTTGTGTAAATGAAATGGTACAAACCACCCAAAAATCCATTCTTTTTCCTTCTAAATTCCAAGCTATAATGCAACAAAACAGAATAACGGCAAGTGGGGAATACTTTGGATTTGACACTGCTTAGTGACTTACTAGTCATTCCTATGGATCACAAGATCTGTGTACTTGGGAACCTTGCTAGTTTTATGCCAGTGGGTTGTTGCAGCTCGGCAATTTACTTAAATGGCACTGAGCTGCTATACTAACACAAATAGTGAAGTGACCTAGTGGATGTGAGGAGGGAGGGGGGGGCATTCCAAACATTTTTTCTTCAACTTGCTTAATAACTAAATTTACATTTTTTTTTTTCTTTTTTTATCGACTTGGGTAATGCAATTAAGCCCAATGTCCACAGGCATATTTTTAATGCGGATTCCGCGCAGGTGATCCACAGTTCAAGCAGCCCATAGGGAAACATGGGCGTCCGCAACCAAATTAAAGCATGCACATTTAATTAGCCTTCTGCACCTTTTGGGTGTGGAAATCAAATTGCAGCATGCTCCATTTCAGTACGGTTCCCGCACAGACTATTTCTATTAATCCGTGCCTGTCTGCAATTGACATTGTGGACGGGCCACGAATTTCGTAGGAAAGCTGAATTTTGAAAAAAAAACCTCTCCTGTGCATGTATGCCAGCTCATCCGCAGTGCAGAAAAAAGAAGACCCGGACGGGTAAGCGGGGTCCATGGCTGAGGGTAGGGTCGGATTCTGCTGTGGGTTCCCGCATGTGGAATCCGACCCACCTGTAGACATGAGCCCTAAAAACAAAACTTAAGGCTCCATTCAAGAGGCAGTTTCTGGTCAGTATTTGTAAGGCAAACCCAGAAATGGAAGATGTGGGAAAAAAGTGTAAAGGAAAGATTTGTACGTCTTTTGTGTTTTGGACCCGCTAATGATTTTGGCTTACAAATGCTAATGAAAATTACTAACCAGAATTCAACAGCACAATGCGCCTGATCGTCCATGAAGATGCAAGTCGGACTAGTGGAGGCAGAGTGGACCCCACTGTAGTCAGCGACTTTGTCTGGTGCTCTTCGGGCCTGGCATGTACTTGTTTCCGCATTTTGATGATCTGCTCTGATGACCGAGGCAAACAATGGAAATGGACCGTACACCTAGGCATGGATGTGAATGGGCCCTTATCATTTAGCTAGGGCAGCCCAGACCCTTTCCCCATTGCGTTGGTTACTTTGATGCCAGATTTTGTAGTAGTAAGTTTAAGTGTTTCAACTTTTGTCAGACTTTTTTTAATGTAAAACAAATGTTTTCTTTCTGCAGTGGAATAAAAGCTGAAGACAAGCGGGGTGGTGGTGGACCTCGCAACTGGGGCTCAATTAAGGATCCGTTCAGGTACAGACTAATACAGCCAAATAGAGAATTTACAAAGATTATTTTTGTGTATTTCATTGTATTTCTGGTCTTTCTAACTTGCCATTGTTTTCCGGCCATCTGCATTATGGGCTTTATTAAGGCTTTAAAAGGATTATACCACAACTAGGTTTTCTATGGTTAGGGGATAACTAGCTGATTTGATGTGGTTTCAGCTGCTGGGGCACCCACTGATCCTGAAAACAAGGCTCTGGAGCGTCCTGCAATTAATGCAGCAGCAATTGAAAAATGCACACCACCGCTGTATTCATTTCAATAGAACGGTCCAATGTCTTCGCTCTCTGGTGGTTCCATTGGAATGGGCAGAGCGGGCATACCTCTGTATGTGGAGCAGCAAAGCACAATTTTCAAATGAGCTAAACCTAGTTAGGACAGATTTAAAGGGGTTGTCCCGCGCCGAAACGGGTTTTTTTTTTTTGCATAGGCCCCCTGTTCAGCGCAGGACAAACCCAAGGGATGTGTTGAAATTAAAAAAAAAAATTTACTTACCCGAATCCCCTCTCTGCAACTTCTTCCTCCTTTTCCTCCAAGATGGCCGCCGGGATCTTCACCCACGATGCACCGCAGGTCTTCTCCCATGGTGCACCGTGGGCTCTGTGCGGTCCATTGCCGATTCCAGCCTTCTGATTGGCTGGAATCGGCACACGTAACGGGGCAGAGCTACACGATGACGCGTAGAAGGGGGCGGAGCCAGAACGCCGCTTGTGCCCGGACCGACCAGAAGGGAGAAGACCCTTCTGTGCAAGCGCGTCTAATCGGGCGATTAGACGCTGAAATTAGATGGCACCATGGAGACGGGGACGCCAGAGCAGGGAAGGTGAGTATATAACTTCTGTATGGCACATATTTCATGCACGATGTATATTACAAAGGGCATGTATATGGCCATACAGAAGTGTTTAACTTGTCATCGCGGGACAACCCCTTTAAGGGGATGCATGTGATCTACGGTAATAAATGCACGTATGAATGGGTGATTGATAAAGTAGCACTCCAGCCACTTTGCAAGGTTTACCTTTATAAAGGGTAACACCCAGGTGCGTAACTAAAAGTACCCATAACCAGAGGCATAGCTTGAAGATTCAGTGCCCCAATGCAAAACCTGTAAAGGGGGCCCCCCCAACTATAATGCTTTCATACTACTGGGTTCCCTATATGGAGAAGATGGGCCTTATGGGGCCCCCCTAAGGGGCCTGGGTGCAATTGCATCCCCTATAGTTACACTCCTACTTGGACCCATCCAGTCCTTGCACTTTAGAGCTCTTTGTTGCTAATTTTTGGTGCCACAGGACTTCAGCACCAATCAAGCATATCTGCACTGAAGGCTGCTGCCATTTGCGGGGAATGTTTTCCAGTCTTCAGCTGTTCATCTTTGGGGAGTCTGCACCTACTGTTGCCTCTATTTACGTTTATTAGCTGATGAGTGAAACCCGGTGAGGTCTGCTGCTTTAGCCCATTTTACATGTCTACCCATTCTCAGAGTCCCTATGTAATGCCTTTCCTAATCCATCCTATGTTCTCTTAAATAACGTGTACAGGAAATCCCTACCTTAACTAGCCTTTATCCACAGCTCAAAAGAGAGATTGGATTCACAGAAGTGTTATGTAGTGTTTAGCTTTTTTTTATCCTCCAACTATTGCGCTTGGCTCAAGAATTGGATGTGTGAACACGGTTTAATAGTCTTACAGAGCATCTATCCAGTTAGGGCTGTTTTCCATAGCTGTAGTTGAACATCTTTTCATCCTGTACTCCTCTTAGTGTTTTGTAGAGGTCAAAGTCTTCAACAGCATCTGTGAAGAGCATTCTTATATCCAATGCTAGTAGTGCCAATGATCAGAAGCAGAATTACTTTCCAATTTTTATAATTTGCTCTTCTAGTGAAGCAGAGCCAACATCTTTTGAAAATGCGGAAGCCATGGAACCTGGAGACACAATGGAGGAACAGCAAGGTGTCCAGTACGTTTTATGTTCACAGTGGAACTGCTCTTCTTTGGCTATACAACACTTTTTAAAGGGCCACTCCTGAGATTTCTTCCCCTGCCCCCCACCCTCAGATGGCCATGTGATTACAGTTTTGACTAGCTCAGATTTACTTGGGGTTATGCTGTCAGAAAGTAGTCCGTTTCTTAATCTGTGTTCTGCTGTAACATGGACCCTACCACAGAAACTGCCTACAGAGGCACACCGTTGCTGATGATTACACAACTGTAGTCACACAGTTATAATAGAGGAGATCATAGCTCATTCTTCTGACACTATACTTATGTCTGTAGCTTATTTAGGAACATATAGAAAGTAAAGATAGTTAAACTATCCCTCAGCAGGCAGAAATGGTACAGCTTCTAGCTAATGCTGAGCCACTACATCATGGGATTGATTTGAAACACAGTACAATGTATCTTGCCATCAAGATGGTGGCTGCAAAGTATCACACAGGGGGCTGCACTGCATGAAAGTGGCAGCAATACACAGAGACCTCCAGAGTGTGACAGTCAATCGGGTGAGGGGAGAGTCAGGGGTTGGAAAAGTATTGTGTGGGTGTTTTTGCTTTTTTTTTTTTTTTGTGCCGGAGTGGCTCTTTAAGTGGTAGAGGGGCTGCAGCACTTACTGAAATAGCTGTTTTCTCTCCATTTAGAATGGCAGAGCAGAATTTAGAAGACTACACTAGAGAGATGTCACTGGATGAATGGAAGTCTTTGCAGGACCAGAGCAAACCAAAGAGTGAACTCAATCTACGTAAACTAGATTCCTCTGTTCCCTCCAAAGCCTTTGTTATCCATAAGTCAAGATTTGTGAACGTAAGTTATCTGCAGTGTCATGTATTACGAGATCGGATCTGTATTGAGCTAGATAGATAGGTTTTATAGATTACAAACTATATTTTAATTTCAAATGAGGGATTTTTTTCTTAACTCCTTAACCCTCCAGGGCGTACATTTACTTCATGGAGCGTCGGGGTTTGTATAGAAGGGGGACAGAAATCGATCCCGCTCCATACAATGTGTGTGCCGGCTGTTTGTTACAGCTGACACCCACCCTCAACGGTGCCGCTGATCAGAGACTTTAATGCTTCCGTCAATTTTGACCGAGGCATTTAAATGCCCCTATCGATGTTTGGGGGTCCTGAAGGGCCCCCTGCAGTGAGATTGCGAGGGGCCTTGTGGTTGCCATGGCCGTGTCCCTAAGGGGTTAAAGAAAAAAGGTTGGATTTGAATGGTATAACTGTATGAAGAACGAGTTGACCTACAGTATTAGTCTCATCTGGACATATTGATCGCTTCCAATATCACATGACTTGGGTCTCTCAACACAACCCCTATATGGAACAGTAGTTTTGAGTATGGCTTTGAGGTGCCTGTGACATTTATGTATTTTTAAGTTGACTGGTATTGTCACATCTGCATAGTGAATTCTGTATTTAATGTCAGAGTTCAAAGGAGAATGACGAAGACTACCAGTATGGCTTCCGCAAACCTGTCAATGACATCACGTCTCAACTGGATATTAACTTTGGAAGTCTTACCCGTCCAGGACGTGGGGGAAGAGGTGGAGGACGTGGACGTGTTAGAAGAGAAGAGGGATTTTCTCATGAAGTCTATAATGTATGTATGAAAAGCATGGGAAGGGTTTGGACTTTGCAGCAGTATTCTCTTTTGCAGGTTTACCATTTTTTGCCAAGTGGTCTAATATAAATCAATGGGCTTTTAGCACTGTTAAATGCAGGACACCCATGCCTGTGTGAGTAAGCCCTTGGGGTTACGACACACGGGGCGGGGCCACACGCGCCTGTGTGAGTGAGCCCTTGGGAATACGACACACGGGGCGGAGCCACACGCGCCTGTGTGAGCCCTTGGGGATACGACACACGGGGCGGAGCCACACGCGCCTGTGTGAGTGAGCCCTTGGGGATACGACACACGGGGCGGAGCCACATGGGCCTGTGTGTGAGCCCTTGGGGATACGACACTCGGGGCGGAGCCACACGTGCCTGTGTGAGTGCGCCCTTGGGGTTACGACACACGAGACGGAGCCACACGAGCCTGTGTGAGTAAGCCCTTGGAAATACGACACACGGGGCGGAGCCACACACGCCTGTGTGAGCCCTTGGGGATACGACACATGGGGCGGAGCCATATGCGCCTGTGTGTGTGAGCCCTTGGGGATACGACACTCGGGGCGGAGCCACATGGGCCTGTGTGTGAGCCCTTGGGGATACGACACTCGGGGCGGAGCCACACGTGCCTGTGTGAGTGCGCCCTTGGGGTTACGGCACACGAGACGGAGCCACACGAGCCTGTGTGAGTAAGCCCTTGGGAATACGACACACGGGGCGGAGCCACACACGCCTGTGTGAGCCCTTGGGGATACGACACATGGGGCGGAGCCATATGCGCCTGTGTGAGTGCGCCCTTGGGGTTCCGACACACGAGGCGGAGCCATACGAGCCTGTGTGTGTGAGCCCTTGGGGATACGACACTCGGGGCGGAGCCACACGTGCCTGTGTGAGTGCGCCCTTGGGGTTCCGACACACGAGGCGGAGCCATACGAGCCTGTGTGTGTGAGCCCTTGGGGATACGACACTCGGGGCGGAGCCACACGTGCCTGTGTGAGTGAGCCCTTGGGGTTACGACACACGGGAGCCACACGTGCCTGTGTGAGTGAGACCCTGGGGTTACGAGACACGGGGTGGAGCCACACGCGCCTGTGTGCGTGAGCCCCTGGGGTTACGACCCATGAGGCGGAGCCACACGTGCCTGTGTAAGTGAGCCCTTGGGGTTACGACACACGGGGTGGAGCCACATGTTGCATTCAGATTTTGTAACAAAACCTGCCATATGCATTGCAAAGGGTGAAGTCTGCACCGGAAATCCACAGTAAAAATTGAGCGGTTGGCTTGGAAGACCCGCATAACATGTAGACAAGGCACTTCAAATATCACCCACTTTGGTAGTGGATTGCGCTGCAAGTTTGCAGATGAAAAATCTGCAGCTATTATGCTCCATATACAGGTAAAAGTATGCTAGGACAGCTTGCCACAATCTTCCCTTTCAGCAATGCGCATTAGGCACTGGCTAAATGATTGGCTCTTTCATTGGCCTAAGGTGTATAAAAGATGCCAGTAAAGGCTCATTTACATGCAACTATCGCTCAAAATTTGTTCAAACAATGGCATATGAGTGAATCGTTGCAAGTAAACAAGGCCATCATTCACTCTTCGGCTGAATGATGATTTTAAGGTGAGCTTAAAATCCTTTGTTCAGCCTGAGCAAGATAACAGAGACCGCACGCTGTGTTCTCAGCAGGAATTGGAGATTACATTGTCTTCTGCTGACAGCCCATGCGAGAACAATGGAGCTGTGTGCAGAACTGGGATCACATACTGGCCTCTGCAAACACCTCCCGGAGGCCATTTTATGTGCAGATGAAGCTGATAAAGTGTTAATGGACGTTAGTGTCCATTAACACTTTATGCAAAACGATCGCTAAAACTGTTAATCTTTCACTCGTTTGAAAGATTGTTCTGGCATGTACATGGGCCTTAGGGCTTTCAGTTTGTGTTAGAATTACATAATTTTTAATGTCTTCAAGTCAAATATAATATTTTTACTCTGCTTCTGTTTAGGTGAATGAGTTTGTCTTGAACCCAGATGATCCTGAAGACTTCCCAGCTCTGATTTAACCAGACAGGTTATTTTACTTGTTCTGCATCTTACAATGGCACTTTACCAAAGGCAAATTAAACAACTGTGTGTGGGGTTATCTACAGGAGGGGTTTTGCCGGAGGTGAAAGTACTGTACTTTCATGTTTGAAAAATGGGGAAGAGATGTATGCAGCGAGTCTTGAGTGCAGCTCTGATTTAGTTGCAGGGATGTTCTACTTTAAATTTGTGTTTCCCGATTAAAAAAAAAGTGTACTTACAAGAAAAGTTACTGGTCTGTATTTCTGGAGGTAGAACATGATAGCATTGGCTATCATAGGACTGCTGCTTTCCTTCCATTCATCGTAGAATATTACTTATGCCATTGCACTGCAGTTTTGAAGTGACTTGAGAATTATTAAAGTTCTGAACGTGCAAATTGACACTGTGGTTTTTTTTTTTCTGGGGCTATATGGTAAAGTAGTCATCCAGCGGACTATTACCAAGTTATAAAATGAACACCAATCACATTGTTCAACTCTAAATTAAATTCAGCTGATCGTCCATCGTTTATGCAGCATAAAAGATCAGCAATTAACTCCTCTTCCAGTTTAAACAGCAGCCGTTCAGTAGTGAACGGCTGCTGTATTATCTCAATGGAGAGGGGCGGGGGGAGCGAGCGGAGAGAAATCTCCTGCACTGCCCCGCCCCCCTTCTGGCCGCTCCGTGAACCTGCTCTACTAGCTCCTGTGTTACAACACGGGAGCGCGGACACACAGGGACGAGTGTCGGGCATCAATTGCCCGACAGTCATCCCATGTAAATGGACCTTAACTTCGGTGGGCCAGCATTTGACTTTAGTAAATACCATGCTCCATTTTCGTGAGGGTCTCCCATAGGCTTCTATTGAAGCCTATGGAAGCCGTCCGGATCCGCGGGAGACCTAAAATAAGAATATACTCACCTGCTCCGGATCTTCCCTTCGCCGTGGCTTTATCTTCTCTCCGTCGCGGCCGGATCCTTTTTCTTCGGGCCGGCGCATGCGCGCGGCACGCAACCGACGTGCCATGCACATCCACCGGGCCGATAAAAGAAGATCCAGCCGCGACTGAGAGAAGATGAAGCCGCGGCGAAGGGAAGATCCGGAGCGTGCGAGAGGTAAGTTTATTATTTTAAGCGCTCGTGTCCGCAGGGCAGGAGGGACCCGCTACGGATTCTACATGGAGAATCCGTAGCGGGCCTGATTTTCCCCGTGGACATGAGGCCTAAGTCTCCACCCTAGGCCTCTGGGTAAGCCTGGAAACATTCTCTCGTCTCCTGCGGTGGCTGCTGTGCTCCCCTGGCTCTGGAGGTTATGAAGGGATACTTCTGCATTTGTGTGAGAAGCCTTCCGTGGTGGTATACTTCGTGGTGTTGCACCTGGGCTGGAGTTCATGTTGCTTCCAACAGATTGGGGTCAGTTGTGTACTGTTCTGGGTGGTACCTAGTAGCCACTGATTGGAGCAGGGGAGCTGGCAGAAGAAATGAGCGCTTTCTTAGAGAATCTTCAGCCAGTCCAGTGAGTAGAATTACCCTGCATAAGGGATTAAATTCTACCTTTGCCTTAAACCTTCATGAATCAAAAACTTAAAGGGTTGGCTATATGTAGGCTCAATAATCAGATCGAGGGTCTGTAAGGACTTTGCTTGGGGCTTATGACTTTTTTATGGCTCTGCCTATGACCTGATAGGCTTGGGCGGCTCTGCCTATGGTATAATGGGCCTTAGGGTGCGTTCCCACGAACGTATATCGGCTCGGTTTTCACGCCGAGCCGATATACGTCGTCCTCGTGTGCAGGGGGGGAGGCTGGAAGAGCCCAGGAGCAGGAACTGAGCTCCCGCCCCCTCTCTGCCTCCTCTCCGCCTCTCTGCACTATTTGCAATGAGAGGAGGCGGAACGGGGGCGGGGCTAAGTTCCCCGAATTAGCCCCGCCCCCGTTCCGCCTCTCCCCATTGCAAATAGTGCAGAGGGGTAGAGAGGGGGCGGGAGCTGAGTTTCTGCTCCTGGGCTCTTCCAGCCTCCCCCCCTGCACATGAGGACAACGTATATCGGCTCGGCGTGAAAACCGAACCGATATACGTTCGTGTGAACGCACCCTTATAGTAACATAGTATGTTAGGCTTAATGAAGACAATGTCTATCTAATTCAACCTGTTTCAACTTCCCCCTTGTTGGTCCAGAGGAAGGCAAAAAAAAAACAATTGGCCAATTTAGCTCATTTGGAGGAGAAAAATTCCTTCTTGAGTCCATAATGGTAGCCAGAGTAATCCCTGGATCAACATTTGAGATCAACAACCCCGCTGGTCACCTAATGTCTACATCCGGTAATATCATAGTGCTCTAGGAAGACATCTAGTCCCATCTTAAACTCCTCAATGGCTTTTGCCATCACCATGTCCTCCTGTGTTAGGCATGCAATATTTAGTGGGGGTTCGTTTTTATTCCCTTGCATCTCCTGTGACATATCTCTTTCATTCGTGAATACACTTGAAAATAAACTATTTCATAGGTTTGCCTTACCCCCTTAGTCGTCTATGGTTTCTCCTGTATTATTTGTAAACCCCTTCTCTCCCCATGACGTAAGGGTACGGGATCGGGATACTTCCCTGGAAATAATAATTTCCAAAAAAGGGTTTTTATTGTGGAAAAACCAAAAAAATAAAGCATTTTGGTATCGTTGTAACCGTACCGACCCGCAGAAAAAAATGTGTTGTGTTATTTATGCTGCATAAATAACACTTAAAAAAAAATCAATGGCAGAATTCATGTTTTCTCTCCCTAAGATCATAAAAAATAAGTTATACAATATAGTCTGTGTCCTCAAAAATGGTACCAATTAAAACTACAGTTCGCCACGCAAAACACAAGCCCTTATACGGCCGCATCGACGGGAAAATAAAAAGTTATGGCTTTTGAAAAATGGAGATGAAAAAATACCAAAAATCGTTTGGTCCTCAATGCCAAAATGGGCCATGTCCTTAAGGGGTTAAAGGGCCAGTGCGCTTAGTGCAAATCCTTTTACTGTTTATAGAATTGAAGAATAGTTTAGGGTTATTTTTGCTCTCTATGGCGATCAGTCTTTCTGCCCAATTTTTTGATCTTTTCTTTGCATGATTTTTTTTTTCCTGTATGATTTTTAGTGCTTCTTTGCTGCCTTCTTGTTTTAGTAGTTTAATCACTTTCTTTTTTTTTTCTTTTTTTTTTCTTTTTTTTTTTTGACCACTTTACAGTCTTGTCGAGCCACATTGGTTTCCTTCTACTTGTAGTTCTTTTGTTTTTTAAAGTGTATGAACTGCTCACATGGCTCTGCCTAAATCCTGTTCGCCCTTACTGTGGGCCTTGCCGCTGCGCTCAGTGCTAGACCTAGGTACTAATGGCGACTACGATTTGGCCTTGGGCCTCACCTATGCATATTGGTCTGTAAGCTTGTGGCTGCTGAGCTTTGCTTTTCGGCAGTATGATCTGCCTTTGACCCATTTACTCACATCCTCTATGTTGGGCTGGTGGCCGGTGACCTATGATATTGACAGGGCATCTTCAGTGGAAAGACAATGGATGAAGCCTCTTTTTTTTTTTTTTTTCCTCACCGCACATCATCTTCTGTAAGGTATCCATGGTAAAGAATACCTTTTGGAAATTTGAGGTAAGACTGTTCTGATGACTGCATAAGAATAAGATGACAGCTGGAGGGTCCAATTTACCTCCAATGGGGAATTTTTATAAAAGAATTTTTCTTCCTGAAGTTGCATCCTTATGTGGAGTAGTCATAGAATGCTTTTAGAGTTGGGAGAATTACTGATTATCTCTTATCAAAAATGTTCCAAACTTTAAAATAATCAAGCTGGAATTTTGGCTTGGATTCATCCTAAATGCAAAATATTGGTGCAATATTGCGTAAATAATGTGTTCCTCTTTGGGAATCTTTCTTTCTAAGAACCACGTCAAAGAGTGTTTCGATAGTCTTGCTGAATCTAATAGAGAAACCAGTACATTGGGGGCGAGTTGGATCATGGGCTCTAAAAAGCTGTTAGATGTTCCAAATTACAGAACCTCTATTTGACTGGCAGTTTTCATTACCAAAAGGGAATGCCAATACTTCAAGGATACAAGTCAGTTTTGGAGCTTAACTGATACTTTATTGGTGTTATTACCAATCAGTAGAATGGTTCTTCAGTCTATCAACCCTCCCTAGTTGTTGTTCTAGTTCAGTGATGGGCAACCTTTTGAGCTGTGTGTCAAAATTCGCCAAAAAACCGAGCATAACTCGGGTGGTGTCACTTAAAAAAAAAACCCCATAAATTTGCGATATTTATAGTTTAAATAACAAAAATATATAATTGTAATGTATAACTGTATTTAATAAACCCAAAACACCCATAGCACAGGCCCTTGCCCTCTCGCAGCCTCCCCCTCACTTATCTCGGTAATAATGAGCCCTCAGCAGTGACCGCGCCCCCCCCCTCCCACCACAGCGGCTCCCAGCATTGACAGCGCCTCCCCCCACAGCGGCCCCCAGCACGGACAGTGCCCCCTGAGACCCATATACTTACCCCCTCCACCTCGTGGAAGCTCCACTCCTCCTCTGTACTCCGCGCCCTGAGCAGCGATGATCTCCGGAGCACGCTGTGACGTCAGTGTGCTGCCAGAACGCCTCCTCCCACTGCTCTCGCAGAACCAAGTGGTAGGAGACGTCAGGGGAGGAGGATCCCGGCTGCACACTGACGACATGGTGTGCGCCGGGATCAGCGCTGCTAGTAGCGCTGCTTAGTGAATACCGGCAGGGAAGCCACGGCCCCTGATGGTGTTCACCACTAACTGGGTGAACGGCCGACAGCGGCCATGTGTCAGCAACTATGGCTACACGTGTCAGTGCTGACACGCGTGTCATAGGTTCGCCATCACTGTTCTAGTTTACCCTCACTAGTGCTGTCATGGGCTTATGGGAAGACTAATTACCGGCCTGTTGCTCAGGCTCTAACAATGTGAAAGATGTGACTGGAACTTGCTATGGTTAAAGGCCCTTTTACATGGAACAATTTTCATAAAGAAAAAATGACGTAAGCGAGCGGAAATCATTCAGTGCCAACGATCCAATGATTCGTTCACTTATTGTTCATCTCATGCAAGCATAAAAATAATTGTTAGCTTGTTCATTGTAAATAATAATGATTTAGCCGTTCTCAAAGTATTTATCAGCCTGTATATAGAGGCCGTGCGAGCAAACACTGACATCATGTGAACGATAAATCATTGGGTGTAATCGTTAGGCACCTTAAGAGGAGAAAAATTACTTTCGAGTTCAGAATTGCAAGAAAAAAAAATCTTAGTAAATTGATTTGCCAGTGCATGTTAAGGGACATCTTGCAACACAGTTGTGGAAGTTGTAAGGCCGGTTTCACACAGGCTACAAAATATGATTCTGCAGCGATGTGACATCGCTACAAAACACACATATGTGAACCCCATGCTTTCCTATGGGTTCTTTTACGTTAGCGATGTTTTATAGGCCGCTACATTGCGAGAATATAAAATCACAGCATGCTCTATACAGCTGCGATTTGCTATGCTTTGTAGCCCAGGTTTCCCTATGGAGCCTCCTTGCTTATCGCATAGCGGGAACTTGCAATTTTCATGCATTGTGATTTTAACTTTAGAAACTTTTTATTAACTTTCTTGCTATAAAATCGTGGGCAGCAGCGACGCAATGCTACATTTTTCCTAAGGGGAAAAAAAACCCATCACTGGCGCTACAAAATTGTGTGTGCATAGCAGTGATATCGCTATGTGTACTCAATCACTACTGAAAGAACTCTTGGGAACAAAGTGTGAAGGGGGAGGCAGCTAGGACGGGGCCACTTGACTGGTAAGTAGTGCTGCGTTCTTGGTTTTGTCTCTGAAATTCCCTTTTTAAAATAAATATGTATGCAAGGAACAGTGTGAAAGTTGGGGGGGGGGTTAGAGAAGCCTGCAAAGCTAGCCTTTACTATCAATTGTAACTTCTGTCAGTTAAATGCCAGTAATTACATAAGAAATGTTTTCGAGAGGTCTGCAGAGAAAAGTCGGTTTACTCCAATGTATTTAAAAGGCTTTGTTTAGGACTAGAAAAAATGGTCTTGTTAATTTCCTGAAACGGTGCAATGCTTGTCCCCCATGCCCTGAGTCTTGTTTTGCAGCTTAGCTCCATTCTCTTGCTGCAGTATCAGAAAACCAAGCAACAGATTTGGTACTATTCCTCAAAAAACAGCAGCCCACCCACCCCCTCTTCTTCCCCCATATCATCGCCTATATCGCCATCACCGAGATTGATTATTGGCCTTTGTAACAATAGAGCAGACAAGGGTTTAAACCTTTCCAATCCAATTTGTATTCTGGTTTTCCTAGGGGGCTTACTCTTTATAAAATGGCGCTATCTGCTGGCTAAAGCCAGTACTGCATGAGGTGACACGTTGGATAGGCTCCGACAGCAGCGAGGCTGGCAATATACAGTAAGAGAACCCCGACAAATGTCTTCCAACATCGGAGCGGTACAGTCTTAAATCATAATGTCTTCAGCCGTCAGTGGATTGGAAAGGGTTAAAAGCCACTGATGAAGGCTCTGTGAAGCCCATACGCATCTGGTTAGAGATGTGTATACCTGGCAATTTTAAATATGACTAAATAAAGGAAGATTACAAATTTTACTCTGCAAGCAAGCGTGGATGGCACTTTTTCCTGCATGGAATTTTTTTGCTGGTTAAAAGCCCCTCAGTTTCTGTCTGACACTAGAGCGATACGGGCCCCGTTATTTTGTGATTGAGAAAGGAGCGTCGCAGCTCCAAAACGCGTTGCACTGGCTGCTGGAGTTCTGTATGAATTTGTTTATTTTACCACAGAGGACTGTGTCACCACGGACTATACTGGTCCACACACCTACACATGTCTTTTTAGGCAGTCACACTTGATATTGCACGGGTCCTACTGAGCGCAGGAGTCATCCTTTTTCTTCCTCGTGGCAATTTCTATCTTTGAACAATTTCAGGAAGACCTTGTGGAGACTTAACAAGCAAGGGATTACTTGATGAGGCAGGTTAAAAGGATTCTGGGATTCTTCATATTCTAGTCAGACAGCCATGGTTGGGGAAACGTTCACCCTCCCACTCAGGCTGTTGGTGAGCAATATTTGGAGATGGGACTGGACAGCTCTACTGTGCTCCTTGGATGGTTTAAGCTGCGCGGTCCCGGTGCACACTTCCTCAGCCTTCTGGCACAACGAATCAGGCAATCCCATTCATCCCCAGGCACATAATCTCAGGATGCAGCAGTCGTTCGTTCAGGCTCTTCTGGATCAAAGTGCACAATGACATTCACTGCTTTTGGTGTCCGTTTTGAATGAACATTTCTGCCACGTAAAGACTAGACTTCAGAAAGAAGGCCTTTCCTCTTCATAACATTAAGAAACTGGAGTGGAAGGATTCTGAGAGGCAGCTAAAGTTCTCCAAAAAGATAAAGAACCACGTACGGAAAATAGTAGGAAATGTGATTAAAAGGGATGTAGAGGTAGTAAAAGTTGCTAAAAAGATGGTATTGCCCTTTTTCCCAGTTGTCTCCACGACAGCACCACCTGAGATGGCCTCCTCCTGATAGGACAGGAAACACACAGAGGTTAAAAGCACCCCCCTCTCCCATCTCCTTCAGTGTTGTTCCTGTCCGGAAAGGAGGCAGGATCACTGAGAGGTGCTGGTGGAGAAGCAGCAAGAAAGAAAAAAAAGACTTACAATGGATTGGAGGGCAGTGAGCTTCAGCCTGCCTGCCCTCCCTTCCTGAGGCTCGTCTCCCCGGACGCCACATGGGGTAGTTTACCCAGGCCAGATTCCTCCCACAGCGGCCAATGGGGGGTTCAAAGTGGGGGCCATGGCTTCTTCCTCCGTTCAGGTGCGGGCTCCTGCAAGACTGGTGCTGGCATAGGGGCCGGCGCGACGATCTCAGGCTTAAGCACTGAGGAACGAAGGGCGTCGTCACGTGACCGGCGTGATGACGTCAGTGTCTCGCGAGTAGGGGGCGTGGCCAGGGTGCAAAAGGCGCCAAATTTTAAAAAAAAGGAATCTGCGAGAATGGACAGACTTGCTGGACATTAAGATAAGCCTTGCAGCTGTAGGCTTAGTGTCTCAATAGTGAGTGCAGCACTTGACGAGTATGAGTGCTCCAGCACCGGCCATCCCAGACAGAGGGGCAACATCGAGGGTTGTAAGCAAAAAGCATATACATACTTGTTGCAAAGGTATTGTTATGCTTATTGTGGTATACCTCTGTTTGTTGCCAGGGGGATAAGAAAGATGCCCCTCCCAAGACAAAACCAAAAAAATGCACAGAATGCGAAAAGAGGTTGCCATCCACGTTCACTAAACTGCTGTGCAGGGCTTGCATAGCCAAGTTAGTTAAGGAGGAGTCTGCCATAGGTGCCCCTATAGTCCATAAAGATATTATGATTTTCTAAAAAAGTTTGGTAATTTCGGACTTTGAGGAGCAGCCAGCGCCCGAGGAATCCGCAGACAAAAACGACTATAAAAAATATTTGTTTCACCAGGAGGACCTTTGGGAACTCATAAAATCAGTGAGGGCCACGCTCAAGATGGAGGACCCTAGGAGGCCTCGCACAATTCAGGACGAAATCTTTGGAGAGTTAGCGGAAGGGCGTAGGCATACTTTTCCAGTCCATGAAAATATAGTGAAATTAATCCAGAAGGAATGGAATAAACCGGACGTAAGAAGCAGCCGCTAGTCTGCTCAGGCCATGGGTAGCGGCCACCTGTGTGGCTAGAACCCTAGGGGTATGGTTGCAGCAATTAGAGCTTCATTTGTCCTACAAAACGCCAAGAGAACAGATCCTGGATTCACTCCCGATCTTAAAGATGGCTACGAACTTTCTGGCAGACGCATCAGTGGTGACGGTGAAGCTCTCAGCACATACAATGGCACTTTCCAACTCCGCTATAAGGGTGCTGTGGTTAAAATTGTGGTCAGGTGACCTAACTTCTAAAATCAAACTATACTCTCTCCCTTTCCATGGGCAATTTCTTTTCGGTTCGGATCCTAGAGAGAAAAAAGGGTTCCCGGAGGAAAAGCAGCAGAAAAGGAAGACCTTTTTCGCGCCCTAGCGCAACACTCTGAGCCCTACAAGGGAAAGGGCAAGATGGGCAGATGGAGCTGCCCTAAAGGGGGTAAAAGGAGAGGCTTCCTCTTCAACCCTTACCAGGGGGACCCCGCCAAGCAGAATCCCTGACGCCATCCCGGTCGGGGTGAGACTAGGAAGCTTCGCAGATCGATAGGCCCCAATCTGCCAGAGCTCTTGGATCCCCGAAATCCTACAACACTGATACAGAATAGAGCTGGTATCCCATCCCAAAAGAAAGTTTCTAACTAGAGGGGCTTATCACATCAGTTGCGTTTACTCCAACAGGGTTCGAGATCTGCTACATTTAAAAGCAGTGTCTTCGGTACCTCAAAAAGAGGAATCAAAAGGTCATTACTCCAGGTTGTTTCTCATAAAGGAGGCATGATCATCAACCTAAAACCCCTGAACGCATACATCAGGTATCGGAGATTCAAAATGGAGTCGATATCCTCAGCGGTGAGGCTTATAGGAAAGGGGGTGTATATGGCATCCATAGATCTGAAGAATGTGTACTTCCATGTACCAATCCACACGGATTCCCAAAAATTCCTCAGATTCACGTTAAACATGGGGAGATGGATAAAACACCTTCAATTCAGATGCCTCCCCTTCGGGATTTCATCATTCCCCCAAATCTTCACGAAGATCATAGCAGAACTAGGGGCCCACTTAAGACAGAAATCAATCTCGATCGTACCCTACCTAGACGACTTCCTAGTCATAGCAGAATCCAGGCAACTCCTAGTGGAACATCTGGCAACGACCCTTCATCTGCTCCAATTTCTAGGTTGGTTAATAAATTGGGAGAAATCCGGCCTAAATCCCAGCAGGGAAAAATTGTTTCTAGGCTTCATGCTCAACTCAGAGAGCCACTGCTCTTTCCTTCCAGAATCAAAGGTCCAGGGAATTAAGCTACTGGTCAAAAAATTCCTGGGCAAAAAAAACCTGCACAATCCAAGAAGCCATTTCCCTTTTGGGGAGCCTGACCTCTTGCATTCCAGGGGTAGCCTGGGCTCAGGCGTACACCAGACTTCTTCAAAACGCAATACTTTCAGCCTGGGACAAGAGGGAGTCCTCTCTAGGGACCAAGATGCGCTTAGAGAATGCTGTGAAAGTGTCTCTGCGCTGGTGGATGTCATCTGCGAACCTGTCGAGGGGAGTTCACTGGATTTAGAATCTGGCTATTTGCGTCACAACAGACGTGAGATAAAATTGCCAATAAAACTTGATTTAAAAAAAAAAAAAAAACAGACGTGAGTGCCTGGGGATGCTCATATAGGAGACCAATGTCTGCAGTGGTCATGTCCCTCGGGGGTAAAGGGTCAATCATCCAATTACAGAGAGCTCCAGGCGATTTGGGAGACTCTTCAGCGTCTAGGAGAAAGTTTATACAACCAGCATCTAAAAATCTTATTAGACAATACCACGGCAGTAGCCCACATTCGGCATCAAGCAGGAACAAGGTTTTCAGCCTTACAAAAAGTCTCACAAAAAAAAAATCTTCCACTGGGCGAAGCTCGAGTGCTGTCAATTTCAGCGACACACCAAAAGGGTGCATTGAATCAGAGGGCAGACTTCCTCAGCAGAAGGCGTATAGACCCCGGAGAGTGGTCCCTATCGCAGGAAGCCTTCAGGACTCTGACGGTCAGGTGGGGGTCCTCACGGATCGACCTGTTCGCGACAAAAGAAAACCGCAAAGTAGAGAACTTCTTCTCCCTCAAGCCAGGGGATCAACCGAGAGCAGTAGATGCCCTAAACCAGAACTGGGGCGGGGGGGCTGGTCTATGCATTGCCGCCAATTCCTTTGATCCTGAGAGTACGCCAGCACTTTTGTTCCCACAGATGTACTCTAATACTAGTGGCTCCCTTCTGGCCGAGGAGGAGCTGGTTCGGCCCTCTAAACACTTAAGCTTACAGGATCCAGTTCTCCTTCCTACCCAAGCGGATCTACTAACGCAGGGCCCCCTAAACCACCCAAACATACAGGCTCCGCTTGGCAGCATGGATTTTGAAGAATCCATACTGTTAGGCGAGGGATTCTCTGAAAAAGTAACCCAGACTCTGTCTAGCAGGAAAGTAACAAGTAACCGTATCTACCAGAAGGTCTGGAAGAAGTATATTCTTTGGGGTCAGGAGAGGAAATTGCAGGCTTCTTCTCTAGACATTCCCACAATCTTGGAATTTCTACAGGAAGGCCTGGATATGGGCCTTTCCCCAAGCACATTGAGGATCAAGATAGCTGCCCTTAGTGTCCTGTTCGACACCAAATTATCCGAAGTCAAGTGGGTCAGTAGGTTCTTGACAGCGGCAGACCGGTTGAAGCCAAGAACCACAAATCTATTCCCCGACTGGAAGCTAAATTGGGTTCTCAGGGCTCTGTCTTCACAACCATTTGAGCCATTAGAATCACTCCCGATAAGAATGCGAACGATAAAGAGGCAATTACTTCGGCCAGGCGGGTTAGCGAACTACAAGCTCTATCCGTCCGCAACCCCTTTCTTAAAATCACAAATACTAAAATAGTGTTTAAATCTGATCCCGCTTTCATGCCTAAGGTAGTGTCACCTTTTCATAGGGCGCAGAACGTGATTCCCTCGTTTTTCGATAAACCTAGAGACACTCGGGAAAAAGAGTTTAACTGTCTGGATGTTAGAAGAGCAGTCCTGCGATATATTGATGCCACGAGTTACTGGAGACAGGACGACAATTTTTGTCCAATTTTTTGGTCCAAACAAGGGTAGAAAAGCAGCAAAGAGCTCCATAGCCACATGGATTTGCCTGGCTATTACAGAAGCTTATAAAGCATTAGATAGAGGTCCCGTCGGAACTTAAAGCTCACTCCACAAGGGCAGTAGCCTCTTCACGGGCTGAACCTAGTGCAGCGTCCGTAGAACAAATTTGTAAGGCCGCAGTATGGAAAAGGCTGCATACGTTGATTAAGCATTACAGGGTAGACGTGTGGTTAGATGAGGATTTGGCCTTTGGTCATAAGGTCCTTTCAGTGGCGATCCCACCCTGAAAAATTCATTTAGTTGGTACGTCTCAGATGGTGCTGTCGTGGAGACAACTGGGAAAAGCTGGATTATACCTACCCGATAATCGGGTTTTCAAGAGTCTCCACGACCGCACCTGTACATCCCCCACCCACCGGAAAATTTATAATTCAATTTCCATTTATGAAGACATAAATTATTACCAAGCCTGGTATTTTATCTTAGTTAAAGCTCCTACCCCCGGCAATTCGTTAGAAATCACTGAGGAAGGTGGGAGAGGGGGGAACTCTTAACCTATCAGGAGGAGGCTATCTCAGGTGGTGCTGTTGTGGAGACTCCTGAAACCCCGATTATCGGGTAGGTATAATCTACCTTTTCAGGAGTTCATCCAATTTAAGGGATCTTATACAAAAAACTTGGGACTCTGCTACCTCCTCCCTTAAGATGACCATTGCCAGACCTTGTTGGCCAGATTCATGTATATCGGGTCCCCAACTTGAAATTCCTCTTGGATGTTGTACTGCCAGAGATCTGCTCCTGTTGCTCCAAAAGACCACAGGTCTCATCATGGATACCTCTGTGAAGACTGAAATCCACAGCCCTAATACAGTTCACAGAGCACTATGGTAAAAAGCCTGGACTGTCGATACAGTTTCAAAACCTAAGCTTAGCACCTGGTTTAATGGAGCAGTGGTGCCCATATGAACAGCGCTGGCCAATAGGAGCAGTATGTAGGGTCTTAGACTACTGATGCATGTTATGCACAATGTAAAGATATGTAGAAAAAAACTTATGTCATGTTATGCACAATGAGCTTCTGCTAGCCAGAGAAGTGGTTCAGCCATCTTTGCCCAAGACTAGAGGGTCAATTAAGATTGTGTCAGATGAGTGCAACTACTGTGCTGTAGTTTTCACTGTACTTTTTACATGCAAAGAAAACGCTGCAGCCACGGTCCCATACATTGAGATGGCTAATTAGTGTCATATCTTCTATTTCCCTGCACAAATGTGCAGGAAAATAGACCATACTTTATTTTTTTTTGTGTTAGAATTGCACATGCAAGATATGCGCATGTAAACAAACCCATTGAAAGCAATGTGTTCTATTAACTGTGTATTGCCACTCGCAAGTATACCCGTGTGACACAGACCTTACTAGAGACAAGAAATTAAGTGTAAATGGCCCTTTTATAACTAAAAGCCCACCCTCAAGAAGGAAAGTGAAAGTCCAGCAGCTTGTCTTACTCAAAAGGTGGTAGAAGTCGGGGCTCCATTTACTCTCCCTGACTGGCAACAGATCAATTATGTCTGAGTAAGGGCGCCTACCCCTTAGCGATATTTTTTCTTGTGATGCGAGAGCCTCGCAGCGCAGAGAAAACTGGGATATCGCTCATTGTTTTCAATGGGGCCCGCAGCAGCAGCACCAGCCCCATTGAAAACATTGGGAGTACATTGCGGACTTCTGCCAAAGCTGTGACAGCGATAGCAGAGGATTCCTTCATCCCTGCGGGGATAAAGGAATCCTCGGCCATGGCTGTGTCAGAAGACCGTGATGCCATCCCATTGCTTTCAATGGGGTCGGCACTGCTGCGGCCTCATTGAAAGCAGTGGGTTGCAGGCAACCACCGCAGCGATGATTTTTCGGGGAAGGGCTTGAAATATAAGCCCTTCCTTGAAAATTATCCCCATCTGTAAAATAAAAAAAAATAAAAAATTATACTCACCTAGAAGAGCTTTTCTCTCCGGCACAGTAGTCTTCTGTGTTCTGGAGGCCAGGGATTGAAAAATCCCCAGCCCCAGAAAGCACTGGTCGCATAGCTGAGCGCTTTGCCATTGAAGGACTGCTGCGTGCTGCCTGTGATTGGTCACAGCGCTCAGCCAATCACAGGTGCCACTCAGCTGTCATTCAATGTCTGAGCGCTGCCTGTGATTGGGTGAGCGCTCAGCCAATGAGACCAGCGCTTTCTGGGGGCAGGAATTTTTCAGTCCCCGGCCTCCAGGACACAAGACTGCCATGTAGGAGAGAAGAGCCATCTGACTCCTCTAGCTGTGTAATATATATATATATTTTTACAGCTAGGGATGATGTTCAAGGAAGAGCTTATTATTTAAAGCCCTTCCCTGAAAATCATTGCTGCGGAGAGTTGCCTGCATTGAAAGCAATGGGATAGCATCATGGACTTCTACCACAGCTGTGTCAGAGGATTTCTTCATCGCCATAGGGATGAAGGAATCTTCTGCCATAGTGTTCACAGCTGTGGCAGAAGTCTGTGATGTACTCCTTACATTTTCATTGGGGCTGGAGCTGCTGCTGCCCCTGTTCAAAGCAGTGAGCGATATCGTAGATTTTTTTTCCTCTGCGCTGCCAGGCTCGAGTAAAAAATAAATAAATAAAAAAAAATCGCAAATGAGTATGAAACAATTGAAAATCATTGGTTTTATAAATCATCGCTCTCGCATTGCAAGAAAAAATATTGCTAGTGGGTAGGCCCCCTCAGAGAGATTAAAAAAAGGCTTGTCCAGCGAGTCAAGATCTACAGATAGAAAATGCCATCAGAAACTACTACAAAAATATATATCTTCTACCCTTAAGAGACATTTATTCTAACCTTTCAACCCTCCAAAAAAATCTTCAGATAGTTTTAGAGAAGGTGGTCTACAAACTTCTGATCACAGAATATACTCCAATAGGTTCATTGCTGTATGGCACAGCTTGTTATACAGCCAATAATAAGCTTCCATCAGTCATTAGAGGCCTGTCATATATAATCCAATGTGCTTTTATTAGTGAAAGACTTACAGCGTGTTTCCACTCTGCATACCTGGGTCGTGGGACAGGTATATCTTCTAGAACAACCAAATTGTCTTTTAATAACTGAAAAGGTACAACTGCTATGAGAAAACCAAACAAACATGACTACCGTAGCTTTTCTTTGTCAACAAGGAGGAACAGGATATCCAATACTTAAGTCTAACCTCAGATGGGCAGAAACCCACTGTCCCTCCTTTACAGCTACACCGCTCATAGTAAGAGATGGACTTTGAGTAGGAATCACTTTGGTCATGCAATGATGGTCTCCTGATATTAGACAGATGGGACCTCCTGTAGATAAGACTGTCTTTTGTCATCAGAAAAAATTGAAAGGCGAAGAACTACTCCCTAAATCCAAGAGATCGCCACCTCGTGTGGATGTCTTGGCTCAGCTCTAGTTTGTCTTTACCTGGAATAGGTTTCCGTTTCCCTGACCACCACAAAAGCAGCAGCAGGAAAATACAGATCTCATTCTTATTCCCCCAAGGTAGTAGAAAAGGAATAGGTTGGATTGGACCATAAACCTAATGCGAAAGGACCTATGGAACGTCCCTGCTCGCATCTATCTTAATCAGGGCCCAATTCTACATGCAGATCCACAGAAATTCAAACTGGCTGCTTGTATGCCGAGGGGATCAAGATCAGAGGGGTTATCGGACCCAATTAAAATATCCAATTAAAAAAGTAAAGGCTGACCTCCAAAATCTCTCAAACCATGGTCAAATTTTTTAATCTAGCCTATTTAATATATTCTGCTGCTCTTTAAGAGATTGACCTTAGGTTCGCTACGCAAACATAAAATGTTTCGAAGAATGGTTGGAAGTGTTTTAAGAACTGTCGAGCCGAGGATTCTGCTTGGAACTGTTCGCAGTCCATGGCTTGGTCTTCCACGTTTTGGGGACATGGCAAGAGTCAAACTGGTAAGCACTCTTGATATGAACGTCACTTAGTGGCACTGTTGGTTGAAGCACAACTGCGCCACTAGACTTAACATAGAAACTGTGACCTTGCCTGACAGGTCTCTCAATGTATCAAACTCAAATTTTATAATTTTACGGTGGCGGTGAGGTCACAAATTAATGACACCCAAATCATCCACCAAAGGTCATGCAAAGGGGTCAAAGTGTGGTGCCTGTGGCAAATAATGTGGTAGGAATACTGAAGACCTCTCGCATAGAAACATGCCCTTGAGAAAGGGCTGTCCATTAGTGATTTTAGGTTGCTGTGTGGGGACCATGTAACGAAAAGTTATGTAGTTGAAAAACAGCAGAGCAGAGACTCGAGAATGGAGTCAGTAGTAATTTGGTAACAGTGGTAAGAGATCACCACAGACAGCAGTTTTCATCGCTGGACATATGTGCTACAGCAGTGATATCAGTTGCCATAAACTACTGCACGGTACTGCCAGCCATAAAACGAACTGCAAGAGCTGTACCAGTGTGGAGTCAGTGTGTGTGTGGTTCCTAGTTAGAGAAGATGGAACATCACCTGCCCGACCACCTTTTCTTCAAGCGGTGACAGTGAATTCTGCAACAGTGTCATTTGGCCTGTTCTCTTTGTTTTGATGGTTACCCTCTACTGTTTCTGTTGCCTTAACCCCTTAGTGACCACCCATATGTGTTTTCACATCCTGAGTGTCTGGCCTTTATTCTACAGGGCCAGCATGTTTTTACGGAACTGTAGAGTAAAGCCCCGGGGTTGGGGAGTGTGACAGCTCCCTGCTACCGTAAAAGTTTAAAGTTTCATCTCCCCTCACCGATTTGATCGGTGAAAAGAGATGAAACTTCTTACTGGAGGCAAGACATTTCCTGGCTTCTGCGCATAAGTCCACCAGCAAAATGCATCCGCAGAGGGCCCAGAAAATTAAAAATCCCCTTGCTCCCAGCTACCAAAAGGTAGCAGAGAGCCTGGAGCAGTGACCAAAGGCCCCGGTGAGTAGTCCCCGATCACATTTATTCCATGGTATAAAAAGATAGGTAGCTATCTGAATAAGGTAGATCACTATCATGCCTACATACTCTAGAAGAAGTCCCAGGGGACGCACACTTTCCTGCATTTCCATGAGCAGCTTGTTGAGCGCCTCTTGTGTGTGAGGTCGCTGGCACTTCAGTAAGCTACGAAAGTTCACAGAGCGTCATTCTTCTTGGAAAGTGAATTGTTTTTTCTGCTCAAGTGTGCAATGGGGCCTGAAACACCTTCAAGCTAAATTTTCAGTTCTAAAAAAGTTACTGGCTGCTCCTCTCGTTTTGGGTCCCGTTGTGCATATAGACATAAGATTAGGGCCACAACGGGTATTTTCTGAACACAGGGCAAACATGGGTATCCATTTTAGGGTGCAAGGCCTCACTTTAACGTGTACTATAGAAAAAACGAAAAACAAACTGAAATATGAAATTTTAACTTTTCTTGTCTATATTGAATTAACTCCTGAAAAAACCGGTGGGGTCAAAATACTCCTGAAACCCCTCAGTGAATAGATTAAGGGGTGTATTTTTTTAAAATGGGGTCATTTGTGGGGGTATCTATCATTCTGACACCTATAAGCCTTTGTGATCTTGGCTTGGTGCAGGAAAACAAATGTTAAGTTTGTACATCTACTAAATGGTTAAAAAAAACACACATTCTTTTCAAATGTGCTTCCAGAATAAAGTAAGCAAATGCATCTCATCAAATGTTTGTACAGTATGTTAGCACATATTTGACAGAGTTGAAAATGTGACTTTTTCCAAAATGTTCTCAAATTTCACGCTTTTAATAAACAGACAAATTCTATCAGCTATTTTTACCACCTAAATGAAGTACAACATGTGGCGAAAAAACTGACAATTACTAGAGATGAGCGAATATTAGCGTGTTCGGGATGTTCGTTACTCGTAACGAGTACCACGCGATGTTCAGGTTACTTTCACTTTCATCTCTGAGACGTCAGCGCGCTTTTCTGGCCAATTGAAAGACAGGGAAGGCATTACAACTTCCCCCTGTGATGTTCCAGCCCTATACCACCCCCCTGCTGTGAGTGGCTGGGGAGATCAGATGTCACCCGAGTATAAAAGTCGGCCCCTCCCACGGCTCGCCACAGATGCCTTGTGAGATAGCTGAGGGACAGTGCTGTTGGTGCCGGAGCTGCTATAGGGAGAGCGTTAGGAGTTAGTGTAGGCTTCAAGAATCCCAACGGTCCTTCTTAGGGCCACATCTATCCGTGTGCAGTAGTGTGGAGGCTGCTGTTAGCAGTGTTGCACATTTTTTTTTTTCCAAATCGGCTGTGCAGAGCATTGCGCCCTGCAGTAATACTACAGGGACAGAAGTGGTGGTTAGGCAGGGAGAGTGTTAGGAGTTAGTGTAGGCTTCAAGAACCCCAACGGTCCTTCTTAGGGCCACATCTAACAGTGTGCAGTACTGTGGAGGCTGCTGTTAGCAGTGTTGCACATTTTTTTTTTTTCCCAAATCGGCCGTGCAGAGCATTGCGCCCTGCAGTAATACTCCAGGGACAGAATTGTGTAGGCAGGGACAGAAGACATTTTATTGATTGAATATACGCAGTGGGCCTTTCCTTTAAAAAAAAAAGGGCAACTATTCTATTTGGCCTGCAGGCTTGCGCCAATTTATTTCCTGGCTGGGAAATCACCGCTCTGCTGTAGTTAATAACTGTGCAACACTGCAGTTCTGTGACACACTGCAGGGCCACAACACATTTATTATTGATTGAATATACGCAGTGGGCCTTTCCTTTAAAAAAAAAAGGGCAACTATTCTATTTGGCCTGCCTCTGACAGTCCTCAGCATTCTGGGTACGTGTGTGCTGGGTGGAGAACTTAAACAAAAATCATACGCAGCCAGCTAAGTTTAACAGCAGGCTTGCGCCAATTTATTTCCTGGCTGGGAAATCAAATCACTGGTAATACAGCATGCTGAGGGGTAGGGGTAGGCCTAGTGGACGCGGCCGAGGACGCGGAGGACCAAGTGAGGGTGTGGGCACAGGCCGAACTCCTGATCCAGGTGTATCGCAGCCGACTGCTGCGCGATTAGGAGAGAGGCACGTTTCTGGCGTCCCCACATTCATCGCACAATTAATGGGTCCACGCGGGAGACCTTTATTAGAAAATGAGCAGTGTGAGCAGGTCCTGTCGTGGATGGCAGAAAGTGCTTCGAGCAACCTATCGTCCACCCACAGTTCTGCGCCGTCCACTGCTGCAAATCCGAATCCTCTGTCTGCTGCTCCTCCTTCCTCCCAGCCTCCTCACTCCACTACAATGACACATGCTCAGGAGCGGGAAGACTCCCAGGAACTGTTCTCGGGCCCCTGCTCAGATTGGGCAGCAGTGGTTCCTCTCCCACCAGAGGAGTTTATCGTCACTGATGCCCAACCATTGGAAAGTTCCCGGGGTCCGGGGGATGAGGCTGGGGACTTCCGGCAACTGTCTCAAGACCTTTCAGTGGGTGAGGAGGACGATGACGATGAGACACAGTTGTCTATCGGTGAGGTAGTAGTAAGGGCAGTAAGTCCGAGGGAGGAGCGCACAGAGGATTCGGAGGAAGAGCAGCAGGACGATGAGGTGACTGACCCCACCTGCTTTGCAACGCCTACTCAGGACAGGTCTTCAGAGGGGGAAGCAAGGGCAGCAGCAGGGCAGGTTGCAAGAGGCAGTGCGGTGGCCAGGGGTAGAGGCAGGGCCAGACCGAATAATCCACCAACTGTTTCCCAAAGCGCACCCTCGCGCCATGCCACCCTGCAGAGGCCAAGGTGCTCTAAGGTCTGGCAGTTTTTCACAGAGACGCCTGACGACCGACGAACAGTGGTGTGCAACCTTTGTCGCGCCAAGATCAGCCGGGGAGCCACCACCAACAGCCTCACCACCACCAGCATGCGCAGACATATGATGGCCAAGCACCCCACAAGGTGGGACGAAGGCCGTTCACCGCCTCCGGTTTGCACCGCTGCCTCTCCCCCTGTGCCCCAACCTGCCACTGAGATCCAACCCCGCTCTGAGGACACAGGCACTACCGTCTCCTGGCCTGCACCCACACCCTCACCTCCGCTGTCCTCGGCCCAATCCACCAATGTCTCGCACCGCACCGTCCAGCCGTCGCTAGCGCAAGCGCAAGTACGCCGCCACGCACCCGCACGCTCAAGCGTTAACCGTCCACATAGCCAAATTTATCAGCCTTGAGATGCTGCCGTATAGGGTTGTGGAAACAGAGTCCTTCAAAAGTATGATGGCGGCGGCCCCGCGCTACTCAGTTCCCAGTCGCCACTACTTTTCCCGATGTGCCGTCCCAGCCCTGCACGACCACGTCTCCCGCAACATTGTACGCGCCCTCACCAACGCGGTTACTGCCAAGGTCCACTTAACAACAGACACGTGGACAAGCACAGGCGGGCAGGGCCACTACATCTCCCTGACGGCACATTGGGTGAATTTAGTGGAGGCTGGGACAGAGTCAGAGCCTGGGACCGCTCACGTCCTACCCACCCCCAGAATTGCGGGCCCCAGCTCGGTGGTGGTATCTGCGGCGGTGTATGCTTCCTCCACTAAAGCACCCTCCTCCTCCAACGCAACCTCTGTCTCGCAATCAAGATGTGTCAGCAGCAGCAGCACGTCGCCAGCAGTCGGTGTCGCGCGGCGTGGCAGCACAGCGGTGGGCAAGCGTCAGCAGGCCGTGCTGAAACTACTCAGCTTAGGAGATAAGAGGCGCACGGCCCACGAACTGCTGCAGGGTCTGACAGAGCAGACCGACCGTTGGCTTGCGCCGCTGAGCCTCTAACCGGGCATGGTCGTGTGTGACAACGGCCGTAACCTGGTGGCGGCTCTGCAGCTCGGCAGCCTCACGCACGTGCCATGCCTGGCCCACGTCTTTAATTTGGTGGTTCAGCGCTTTCTGAAAAGCTACCCACGCTTGTCAGACCTGCTCGTAAAGGTGCGCCGGCTCTGCGCACATTTCCGCAAGTCCCACACGGACACTGCCACCCTGCGGACACTGCAACATTGGTTTAATCTGCCAGTGCACCGACTGCTGTGCGACGTGCCCACACGGTGGAACTCTACGCTACACATGTTGGCCAGGCTCTATGAGCAGCGTAGAGCTATAGTGGAATACCAACTCCAACATGGACGGCGCAGTGGGAGTCAGCCTCAATTATTTTCAGAAGAGTGGGCCTGGTTGGCAGACATCTGCCAGGTCCTTCGAAACTTTGAGGAGTCTACCCAGGTGGTGAGCGGCGATGCTGCAATCATTAGCGTCACCATTCCTCTGCTATGCATCTTGAGAAGTTCCCTGCAAAGCATAAAGGCAGATGCTTTGCGCTCGGAAACGGAGGCGGGGGAAGACAGTATGTCGCTGGATAGTCAGAGCACCCTCCTGTCTATATCTCAGCGCATTCAGGAGGAGGAGGAGGAGCATGAGGAGGAGGGGGAAGAGACAGCTTGGCCCACTGCTGACGGTACCCATGCTGCTTGCCTGTCATCCTTTCAGCGTGTATGGCCTGAGGAGGAGGAGGAGGAGGAGGAGGATTCTGAAAGTGATCTTCCTAGTGAAGACAGCCATGTGTTGCGTACAGGTACCCTGGCACACATGGCTGACTTCATGTTAGGATGCCTTTCTCGTGACCCTCGCGTTACACGCATTCTGGCCACTACGGATTACTGGGTGTACACACTGCTCGACCCACGATATAAGGAGAACCTTTCCACTCTCATTCCCGAAGAGGAAAGGGGTTCGAGAGTGTTGCTATACCACAGGACCCTGGCAGACAAGCTGATGGTAAAATTCCCATCCGACAGCGCTAGTGGCAGAAGGCGCAGTTCCGAGGGCCAGGTAGCAGGGGAGGTGCGGAGATCGAGCAGCATGTACAGCACAGGCAGTGCAACAGTCTTTAAGGCCCTGGACAGCTTTATGGCTCCCCAGCAAGACTGTGTCACCGCTCCCCAGTCAAGGCTGAGTCGGCGGGAGCACTGTAAAAGGATGGTGAGGGAGTACGTAGCCGATCGCACGACCGTCCTCGGTGACGCCTCTGCCACCTACAACTACTGGGTGTCGAAGCTGGGCACGTGGCCTGAACTCGCGCTGTATGCCCTGGAGGTGCTTGCTTGTCCTGCGGCTAGCGTCTTGTCAGAGAGGGTGTTTAGTGCGGCTGGGGGAATCATCACAGATAAGCGTACCCGCCTGTCAACCGACAGTGCCGACAGGCTTACACTCATCAAGATGAACAAAGCCTGGATTTCCCCAGACTTCTCTTCTCCACCAGCGGACAGCAGCGATACCTAAGCAATACGTAGGCTGCACCCGCGGATGGAAGCATCGTTCTCTCTCACCATCCAAAACGGGGACATTTCTGCTTCATCAATCTGTGTCTAATATTCCTACTCCTCCTCCTCCTCCTCCTCCTGCTCCTCCTCCTGAAACCTCACGTAATCACGCCGAACGGGCAATTTTTCTTAGGGCCACAAGGCTCACTCATATAATTTTTCTAAACAATTTTTATACGTTTCAATGCTCTTAAAAGCGTTGAAACTTTAACTTGAACCAATTTTTCGTTAAACTGGGCTGCCTCCAGGCCTAGTTACCACTTAAGCCACATTAACCAAAGCGATTAATGGGTTTCACCTGCCATCTTGGTTGGGCATGGCCAATTTTTTCTGAGGTACATTACTACTGTTGGTACACCAATTTTTTTGGGCCCTCACCTACAGTGTAATCATAGTAATTTCTATGTTCTTCGCCTGCACTCATGGTACAGAAAGGTGTGTGGGGTTGGCCTACACTTTAGCTACATAAATGTAACTGGGGCCTTGTCTATACTGCAGCTACTGAAATGTGAAAGAGACTGTTATCTCCCTAAACTGCTGCAATGGGAATGTTACTGGGGCCTGTCTTGAGTGCTACTATTACTGAAATGGCAATTTAACAGAGGCAGTGAAGTCCAACTAGTTTGGAAAGAACTGACTATGTGGACCCTTGACCGAAAAATATAATAAAATATAGCTTTTATTAAAGAAATAACTAAAAGGAAGAACATACACACATAAATCTAGATCCAGGAAAACCCATGGAACCGATAAAAATATATTGATACCACTGTCCATAAACAGTAATAGACCGGTCAGTCTGAGTATCGTTATGACTCAGCCAATTAGTGTATTCGGTCTCTTTGCAGAATCTGACAGGATTATCAGAATCTATTGTATACACGTCAACCTAATCAGGAGATGAAAAAGTGACATAAGTCCGACAGTTGGATGTTACAGAACGCGACCCAAACTCCAGAGATCAGGTTCGGTAATGTATACGTCGTTCACATCGAGAAAATAAGCTATGCCAGACCACTAAAAATTGTAAGCGTAACCCAACGCGTTTCTCCCACAACGTGGGTTCATCAGGGGTTTCAATACGCAAAAAAATGGTACTTTACTGGTTTAATGACTCCCAGTCAGAAATCGGATAGTGGTACAAAAATAAAAAATTGATGAAGCCTCAAAATGTCCAGCACTGTCAAATAAATGACACACTGGATATAGAGGGATCAATCAGAGTAGAACTGTCATTTCCACTGGTGACGATTATATTACTAGATAGATTATTGTCGCATGCTGTCAGTCCACCACCAGGGCTGACATGCCGCCGTTTTGTTCATTTGTTTGATTTCAGTTTTTGCTTATTAAGGCTCTGACTTAGTGACCACCTTATTGAGGGACTAATATAGGTCTTTGAATCCTCTTTCCACTCTATTGAGGGACTATTATAGGTCTTAGGAATTTTCCTTGTAGGTCTAGAGCGAAAATTTATCAGATGGCTATCCACAGGAGAAGTGGCAGCGGAGTGTCATGCAGGCAGTGATTGTGCTTTGTTGGAGGTAGTGTGGTGCTTAGCTAAGGTATGCATTGCTAATGAGGGCTTTTCAGAAGTAAAAGTTGTTGGGAGGGGGGGGGGGGGGCACTCTTGCCGCTATTGTGGCTTAATAGTGGGACCTGTGAACTTGAGATGCAGCCCAACATGTAGCCCCTCGCCTGCCCTATCTGTTGCAGTGTCGTTCCCATCACTTTCTTGAATTGCCCAGATTTTCACACATGAAAACCTTAGCGAGCATCGGCGAAATACAAAAATGCTCGGGTCGCCCATTGACTTCAATGGGGTTCGTTACTCGAGCATCGCGATAATTTCGTCCCGAGTAACGAGCACGGGAGCATTTTGGTGCTCGCTCATCTCTAACAATTACTTTGATATGCAAAACCTTTACAGAGTTATTCTACGTTAAAGTGAGACATGTCAAATTTCCAAAATTTGGCTGGGTCATTAAGGCGCAAACAGACTTGGTCACTAAGAGGCTAACCTCACATTTAAAGAAGTCTTCATAATCCAGATTTCCAAGTATTTTTTAACTCTTTATTAGCGTCAGTGGTCTACCCTGCCTGTTCTCGCATCACATGCAGGTTTTATAGTCTGTTGACCATCTTTCGTGTTTTATTGTAAACCCTAGCCTTCTTAGTAAAAAAAAATTATAAATTAAAAGAAAAAGACCCAGATTAGCGGCATATATAATACAATAGGTATCTATTGGTCTATAGTTAGTAGAACCAAGCAGTATAAATTATATACAATACCAATTCTGGGTAGAAAGGATGAATTAGTTTATTTTGCTGAATCATACATTTACAAGTATTCGAGGGATTGTATAAAAACACTTATGTGAAATGGGGATTTATACAACTTAGAACATATTAAACAGTGAATTTTGCAAGTTTTTTTTAATAACAAAAATACCCTCTGCAAGTTCTCAGCCTCTCAGTAGCTCTGTTCAGTTTTAAGAAAAATAGGATTACAAATATACAATTTACTAAAAGTCAAGATGTTTATACAGCGGGTTCGACATTCTGAAATGATGAGTCAACACAAAAAGGCACAGACACCAACGGCATCTCAGCAATGGGGAAGGGCGATCGATAAAGGTGCATGGTCCATTCCCAACATTACAAAACTTCTATACACGGACTGCTCACAGGCTCGTTACATATACATACACTTCCACATTGGTTTCTATATATCAGTCTCACGTCGTTATCATTTGGCCCCTGCATGCTGTACAGGGCAATATTACAGACTTCTATGGGGCCTTACTGTATCTGATCTCAGAGTTTTGTTGTATTCCGTGTGAATTCAACAATAACAATTATGCCGTGATCCGCTGGGTCCCATATGTATGGAGACCTTCCCCCGTGGGAGCATGGCTTCTAGGGAAGATCCTCAGTACATATGGCCCTGTATGGAGTACTATAAGGCGGCGTAGCAAGCTGCAGATACTGCATGTGCTTTTGTACTGTTCTGCATGAGGCCTAATGTGAATGCTGAAAAACCTTGTGACAAATTTGGATACAATCAGTTTGTATCGATTGCAGAACAGAAGAAAAACACAAAAAAGTGAGCTTAATTAAGCTTAAACAGTTTCTATATAACCTTTTGTAACTCTTCATCACATCCCTGAGTATCTATTGGGAATTACTGTATTGAAAAAAAAAAGTTTCCGCAAACCATAGAAGATACAATAAATGTGGATTACTATTACTTGTCTATTTTTTGGTATTGTGCACCTATGTACAGGACATTAGATTGTTCTTTCAGGCTTGAGTTGCTCATGCTTTACACTGCCCTCATTAACCCTTTCCAATCCAATTTTGGATTCAGGGTTTTCTAAAAGGCTCTCTTTTTGCTGTTATACAACGGTGCCATCTGCTGGCTAAAGCCAGTGTGTACGCGCCAGAGAGGCTCAGTCAGCGGAGTGGCTGGTAATAGACGGTAAAAATACCCTGTCGGACGTCTTCTGACATTGGAGCTGTACAAGCTTCAATCAGAATGTAGGAAGGCGACAGTGGATTGGAAAGGGTTAACTGGATACAAACCTAGATTTCTGTCTGTTTTTTCTTCTTACATTAGATAGGATAGGACTTGCTGGAGGTAGCAACAATGTCTCCACAGTATATTCACTTCTGAAGATTCCCATGCATTATATATATTGAGTATTAACCCCTTGAGTGGCAGGTTTCCTACCACCCTGTCGTGCCCACCAGGGCAGGTTTTTTTAAATGGTCTAATCATTGAATTTCAACTAATTTTGCAGTTGCGTCTCAAGAGCCATAACTTTTTCATTTTTCCATTGACACGGCCATATAAGGGCTTGTTTTTTGCGGGACAAGTTGTGATTTTTTTTTTAAACGGGGAGGAAAAAAAGAAATGGGGAAAAAAGAAAAAAAGGGGCCATGTCATTAAGGGGTTAAGTAATGTATTAACTTCCTTCTCTGGGTCATTACGACGCAGGGATACCACATGTGTGATTGTATTTTTGATTTTTTACAAAGTAAAGGGAGACAAGTGTTTTTATAATTTTTTTTATAATTTTTTAATTTTTTTTTTTTTTTGTCCCTTTAGGGGACTTCCACAGGGACCCATCAGGACCCCTGATCACATTCCGGGGGTCTGATGGTGACAGCCGTTTACATGCTGCAGTGACAGCCCTTTACATGCTGCAGTCACAGACTGCAGCATGTAAAGGGTTAACAGCAGAGATCGGAGGTTTTCTCTGATCTCTGCTGTAAGAGCTAGTACCTAGCTGTCCTCTGACAGCTAACAACCAGCTCTCCCTGCCACAGAGACCATCGGCTTGCTTCTGAAAAGCCGATGGTCTCTATGGCAACCTGTAAACAAAGCAGGAGGTTGCCGGAATATCGGCAATACCTTCTGCTGGTTTTTCAAAGCCCTTGCTTTGTTCTCTGTGGGTCTGTGCAGGCAGAGCACAATGTCACAGCTTGTGGCATTGTGCTCTGCAGCTCCCATAGTGATACATAGCCCAGAAATCTTCCGGGCTATGTTGCTATGAGCAGTGGAGCTCGTCCCGGAAAATTTCCGGGCGTGCCACTTAAGGGGTTAAATGCTGAAGTTTCTCATTGAGGAAATTATTGTCCAGTTAGAAAAAAACCGAAAGTTGGAAAAAGTTATATTTCCAATCCCGTGACACAATGCTGATTACAGGTAAGTAGCAGAAGGAACACTCATCCTCATTTTCAGGGGATGCGGCTTTGGAATCTATATATTTGACGAGTTTTCATGTCAATTTACATTAAAACCGTATACAAGTCTGGAAGGATTTTAACCTCAAGATGAGGAAATCTGACTTTCGCCTCGGGAGGGTATTTTTTTTTGTCTTCCTCTATCTAGATCAGCGTTTCCCAGTCCTCAATAGATCAGGATTTCCATAGTATTGCACAGGTGAGGTAATAATAGTCAGACCCATAGACTTTGCCACAGGCGTTCTCTCTATGGGATATCGTCACAACATGATCTGTTGGAGGGTTGTGAGGACTGGAGTTTGGAAAATGCTAATCTGAATCAATACAGTAGATTGGACTAGTCTCCCTGCCCCTTCAATGTTCTCAATGCTTTCTTTTAAAGTATCAGCTTCTCGGTCCGATACAGATGGAGCAGAGAGGAGTCTTCCTCTTCGCCCAATCCCAGTGTATTATTTGGTCAAGGCTGCAGGGGACTCGTGCAGTTTACTTATCAAGGTGCATCGGTAAATGCACCTCCACTAGGGACCCTTTTACATGGAACGATTATCGTTCACAGAATTGTTGGAAAGTGCAAAATTGAACGATAAGTCGTTCAGTGTAAACGTGGCCAACAATTGAACGGCGAAACACTAACGTCGTTGCGTGCAAACTATTTGTGAATGTAAATCCGAAACAATTTATCACCCTGTATAAACACGCTGCATGAGAAAACTAATTGTTCGCTTGTGCAAACGATTTATCGCTCTTTGTAAGAGGAACCTAAGAGTTAAAGGGGCTGTCCCACTTCTGTTTTGCTGCAAGAAGCAGACTGCTCCATATATTCTCCAGTGGCGTGGGTTGGTACTGCAGGCTGAGTCCTATTGAAGTAAATGGTGCTCAGCCTGCAGTACCAACCTGCGCCACACTGCAATGTACGGCGCTAGCTGATAGCTGCAGTAAAACAGCTAGAAGTGGGACAACCCCTTTAAATGACAAATTCAGCCCTGTTGCATCTGTAAAAGCACTTATGACTTTTTGGACAGCTGATTTATAGACTCAATTTGGCTACTTAAATGGCTTTCTTCAACAGACGTGTCGAGGACATTTCAATTAAATAGGTCATCAGTATTTGTGGGATTCATTCACTGGAAGCAGCAATAATGCACCTTTTCCACCCCAAAACAGGCTCACTCCCGTTCAGAAAGTTGCGTTTTGATTCCAGCAGTGCTGGATAAGGGCCGTTTTTCTTATTTAAGGGAGGCAAAAAGAAGCCAGCAGTTATACACCAGACACTGTTGCAGAGGGTAAACCCCTTCTAAGGACTTGTGCTCACCTGGCTGAAAGCTTTTACTTTGTATTAAGTTGCGAGGGGGTCATTCTCTTTGTGCTACTGATTTTTGCAGTCCATTTCTAGTAATACTGTTGGTACTTGAACATTCTGCAGATATTGTTTCGCATGCACGTCATGCAGCTCTTGCTAAATTTGCATTACAAACAGCCATGAAAAATAAAAGCAGTGATCTCATCTTACTCCGTCAGCATGGTACGCTTATTCTTGCCTGATGTGGGTTACAACCTGCTTTGTAGGTCTCGTCTGCGGAGCAGGTGCCCTAAAAGTACATTCTCTTGCACACAAAAAGGTACATCACGGATTTGCTGCTAAAGCTGCCAAAATCTCACTTGTTTCAAGACAAACACACACACACTAACATTTTCAGTGCCGAAACAAAATTTTTAAAAAGTAACCGGACAACCCCTTTAAGATAAAAGCCAACTTTAACGGCAGGCGGGGCTGTGAGAAAATAACAAATAGAGATAACGATAAGTGAACCAATCCTTCTTCAGTCAGGCGCTGGCTGCATTTACACTGAATGATATTTCAGATTCCGGTGTTCCATCAGTAATCGTTCCGCGTAAAAGGGCCCTCACACTATTCCACATGGCTGTAATGCCATCAGCACATTGACACGCAATAGCATGTGATCCACGTGAAGAAAACCGTAAGTGTGCATAGCCTCCTAGCATTACAATGGGGCTGTGTGTTGTCCGTGGATTAACACAGACGGCATGCAGCCCCAAATACACTTCATCCAAAGCTGTTGCATTATGAGAGAATGCAAAAAATAAAAACAATGTAAAAATCAAATTAAAAAGAAACAAGAACGTTTTACTTAATTTGTACCAAAAAAAAAAAATCTGAAACTTCTTCATTTTGTTAATTACTTCTATAACCCCCAATAGAAGTAAAGCAGACTTGGGGAAGGGGGGGGGGGGGGGGGGTTATCCATCTGGAAGAATAAAAGCTCACCCTTTGCTCAACAGCCCAGCATAGCCAACTACACATGAACTAAAGTGGTTCCAGTTAAATCTGAGCTCCTCATCTTCTGTCTTCCACCTCAATGAAGAGAAAACTTTTTTACCCTTTGGTATTGTGAGTTATAAAGTATTTGGGTTACCTACTATACATCTACACACATATATACAGAAACAAGTTTCTATGGAAAGTCTCCTTATAAAACAAGGAAAATTATCATGGGGTGATGGTGGAAGTCTTACTGAGATGTCCTACGTAGGTTATTGTTGTACCCCTGGAAGTGTAGTGCTCCGTCCTCATGAAATGATTGCCATCACAATGTACATGCCCAGTAGGCATCACCTGCTGCATGCACAAGACCGCCTCAGCCTGCGGGTACCAGACGCAAGTCTGCAGTGTGTTAATCTGGATTATTTCTCTTCCTGCTGGTGAAGAGGCAAAACAGACGGTGAAACAAGGTTCAAGATTTGTTTTTCATTTTTTCCCCCAGAAGGTGGGATAAAGGCCGACCGAGGTTTCATTCTCTTTGAGAATTCCATTTTCTCTCTCTGTATCCTTCTGGGAAGGCAACGTTCTGTTCCAACTGTTTACCGCAGCACCGTCCGCGTCCGTGGAACCGTGTGACTAGTATAAAGAAAAAAACAACAACACGTTAGATTAAAGTCAAAGAAACCGGCCTGAAATTATATATACAGGAAGGAAACAAAAAATACATCAAAAAGTTTGTGACTTCACAGACAAAAACAGATAAAGTAAAACACGCACACCAAACCAACACACTGGGCAAGCAAGCATAAATATCTAATGAAAGCAGCCAGGACACGGATGTGTCTGTTGCGGATCAATGCGGGCGTGCTGGGTTAGTGGGAAAGCGGTACAGACAGGTTGCTTTAAGAAGACGGAAAGAGCTGGTCAAGCACGATTTGCAGGCAAAGTAGCAGCAGAAGCCCAGGGAGTACCAGAATCTCATTAAGCGCATTTGGTGCAAAGCAATCCTTTTCTTCCGCTCAGGAATCACGCTGTGGGGAAAGTAGAAAGAATGGTAACAAGTAATGAAACAAGCAAGAGGGATTAGAAGAGGAATGATTAAAGATAAAGGCATGAGGCACAAGAAGCACAATCTTGACTGGCTGTTATTACCGCCACATAGTCTATGGCAAATCGCTAGTAGGATTTAATGGAGATCACCCTAATCAGCACTACAGAGGGGATATTTCCTACACATGTCTAATGCTACTAAATAGGTTGCTGAACTCTTCTCTCGGATCTAAAGACCCACCAGAAACGCTCTTTATTATACATGAAAAAGGAGAAAACTGGTTTGGGATATTCTATGCAAAGATTCACTAATGGTAGAGAGCGGCAGCTCCATAGAGGTTCTACCGGCAGTTCTTGTCCAACTTCCATCAGACAAGGTGCGGTCATGAGAACCTCTATGGGTTCACCAAAACTATCAATATTCATAACTTGCTTCCAACACTAAAGCCAACTGGCAAGCAGATTGCAGAAATGTCATCCCTTTCTCCCAGGAGCTCATTACATCAACCACTTCAGTAATCATATCTCAGCATAGAAGGCCTTCTAAAGTCGGGTTTACATCAGAGTCAGAACCATCAGGCGGAGGTGCCTTTGTGGATTCGGGCAACAGTTACCAGAAGAAAAAGCACTGCATGCAGCGTTTTTTCTTCCGGCCCAAAATCAGGAAAGCAGGCAGACCTCATTATAGTCAATGGGGGGGGGGGCGGGGTCACCCAAGGCTGTTTGGTTCCGTCCAGAAACGAAAGCGCTCAGCCGCAGAGATTCCCCTTTCCTGCTCCCCAAACAGAGCAAGAAAGCGGAATCCCCAGCGCGGGTGTGAAAGCATCCTAAAAACACACTTTATAAAAGGCACTTTAGAAAACATTACAAATATAATATATATATATATATATATATATGGTAAGTTTTTGGGGACCGGCCCATTCTCCGGACAGGTCTATTTTAGTAAATGCTTCTATTCTTCATGGAACAGCTTTTCTTAGAATTCTGGGGAAGAATTTATTAAGACTCGTTACTTAAGAGGCGTTTCATACTCTGGTGTCAGAAACGCTATCTTTTCTCCTTAGGGAGAGCATCTAGACTGTGAGTGAGGAGACTCAAAAGGCCATGCACACTCCTCTGGGTAATATGCAAATAAGGGATATGCAATAATACCTTCACAGTGCTACCTACTGAAGGCTTGAAGGAATGCTGCCTTCCAATAGGTGGCACTGTGGAGGTATTATTGCATCTGACTTATTTGCATACTCTGGTGTTAAACTCTCCTAGAAATGTATGAATACATTGACAACTCAGTGTTACCAGTTAGGAATTGGTCCTTAAGGCCCTTTTACACTGAATAATCATTCAGGCTCTCGCTGGATTGTGGGAATCTCTTTAACTAATGGCTCAGTGTAAGTGTCGGCAGCGACTGAATGATAATTCGCTTGCCATTCAGTTTCTGCATGCATAAAAATCAAAAGACGATCGGACTGTTTGCGGTGAACCGAGGCGGGTGGGTGAAGCGATCTCCGGCTCGCTTCGCCTCCATTCGCTGAGCGATCCTCGTTCAGGTGTGAAAGCACAGGGGCAATTATCACTGCTGGGCACTGAAGGGCCCTTAATAGAGATGAGCGAGCGTACTCGCTAAGGCAAACTACTCGAGCGAGTAGTGCCTTATGCGAGTACCTGCCCGCTCGTCTCTAAAGATTCGGGTGCCGGCGGGGGAGAGCGGCGAGTTGCGGGAGTGAGCAGGGAGGAGAGTGAGAGAGATCTTCCCTCCGTTCCTCCCCGCCGACACCCGAATCTTTAGAGATGAGCGGGCAGGTACTCGCATAAGGCACTACTCGCTCGAGTAGTTTGCCTTAGCGAGTACGCTCGCTCATCTCTAGCCCTTAACCCTTTGACAAGAGCAATAATAACACCCAGCAATATTCGCCCCGTATGAAAGGAACTTAAGGCCTCATTAACACAATATGAAATCTGCATAAAAAAAATTAATGGAGATCTCAAAAATATGCACATTTGATGCAGATTTTTTTCATTTTCACATGACACAGATTGTCACACAATCCGCATCAATATTGGGCATGTTAATTGTTTTTTCTGGCACTGCCAGTTTTCAAATCCATAAGCGGAAAAATCTGTACTGCATAACCTATGGAACAGAACCTGTGTGTAAAAAAATTCTCTGATTAGGACCGCATTGCTGGCAGCAATTACACTGCTACTACCCTTTACATGAAAATACTGAATCAAATGATAGAAAACTAGATTTCCCTATAATCAGTGTCTCCCCTCTATACTATACAGCCCAAATAACTAAGTAGACCTAAGAGATCAACTGCCTTTTGTAATATCTATTACTTAAAAGGGGTTGTGCCGCAGGCTAGGGAATAACTTCATGAATGGTGGGGTTCTAACCACTGGGACCCCTGCCAATCCTCGATAATGTGGGTCCAGCTGCTGTGAATTAACCGGAGGTCGTGTAGGTGTGCCGCTGCTCCATTCACGTCAATGACAACTCCAGGGATTGCAAAGTGCTTGAACTCTAATCTCTGGCGCCATCATTAAAGTGAATGGAGCAGCAGCATCCCTGCATGACCTCCACTCCATTCACTCAAGAACTGACCGGACCCTTGTTCTTGGGATCAGTGGGGGGCCCAGCAGCCGGACCCCTACTGATTAAGTTATCATCATCCTATGGATAGGGAATAACCACTTTATAACTTGGCACAACCCCTTTAAGAGGGTGTTGTGCCTACAGAAGTGCCCACCATGGAGCTCTCGGACCCTTGTGTAGTGCTTCATGGTTCTACATATACACCCAGTACATGAGCAGGTCTTTACTGTAACAAACTAGGGATGGAGGTCCAAGCTTACCCTCTCAGTGTGCTGCCGCCTGCAGAAGACCTGGTTGTCCTTTTTGTAATGCATGAGCCCTCAGATAACTCTGACCTGGGATTCTGCACACTGGACTGCAGAATTACTCTGGAAAGAGTTCAAAATAGAATAGATTGATGTGGTCTCCATTAAATACACACATCGCCATCAACGACCAAACACAAACATCACATGTCATCCTAACTAACGGAGGTGGTCTGCTGGGCTCATGGAGGATCGCCAATCCCGATCAATCTTCTCCATGTAGCCAATATAAAAGCAGCATTAGCTAGGATGGTATTTTAACTTGATCTCTACATTAAGGAGACTTTACATAAATTAGTCAACCTTAATGGCAAGATATACGGTCCTAGTATTTACAAGGTTCACATTTCCCAAAATCCCAAGAGTTCAACTTGTGGGGAAAAAAGGAACCCCATTATATCTAAACATATGTGTATGAAAAATGTAATGATTCTTGGTTCCAGCATAGATCAGAATGTGTGCGACAAGATTCTGTACTTCTATTGAATACGGACTTTTGCACCTTTTACTGACCACCTGAGCAAATAAGGAATAGTTGGGTAAAAAAGTGGTAAATGAGGTTTACCACTGATAAATGTAAGGTTCTGTGCGTTGGCAGAGGAAATACATGTCACCAACCATTACACACTGAATGGGAAACTACTGGGTAACACTGACATGGAAAAGGGCTTGGGGGTATTAGTTAACTGTAAACTTTACTAGAGCAACCAGTGTCAGGCAGCTGCTGCCAAGGCAAATAGGATCATGGTGTGCATCAGAAGAGGTCTAGGGGCACATGAGAAGAGCATTGCTCTTCCTCTTTACAAGTCACTGGTCAGACCACACATAAAATATTGTTTTGGGTTAGAATATCATAGCTTGAGCGGGTACAAAGGCGGGCAACTAAAGTAATATAAGGAATGGGCGGACTACAATACCTAGAAAAACAGGATTTTTTTAACTGGTATAAGCGATGACCTAGTAACCATGTATGAATATATTAAAGGGAAGCGGTCATGTGCTAAACACACCATTATCTCAGTTTATGGGCTCACAGAACAGGGGCCGTGGAGGGCTTTACTTTTTATATGCAACAGTAAGTCAGTGAGGTGCAGCAAGTCAATTCAGAGAAGAGGCAGTCTTTTTGGCAAGTTCTCCTGTTCAGCTCAGTAACAGGCAGCCATTGTGTCTTTGCCTTAGGCCTCGTTCACACAAGCGTGGTTTTAGCGCAGTATAGGTGCATGAAAAGATCACGTCTAATGGAACCAATGGTTTCCTATAGAAACGTTCACATGAAGGAATTTGAGTTGCGCAAAAAGCTTGCATCTAAGATAGGACATGCGACTGCAATGCACGTCTAAGGTCCGTGCTGCGAGAAGAGATAGGACCTGACCTATCTTTGATGCGTGCTGTGCAGGAGTTTCCATAGACTCCTACGGAAGCTGGATAACAAGCACCACGCAGCTCCTGATTGCATGAACGGGCAATTTCACTGCTAATGAAGCTCAAGACTTAATAGCTGGAAATCGCCCGTTCACGTAATTTTTAGTGCTTATACTGCGCTAAAACCCCGCTTGTGTGAACAAGGCCTTAGTTAAAGGGCTAAATTGTACAGAGAACACCTTGGAAGCTTGTATTTGCTGGACCAGAGTGAAATAATTAGTGACCCCAGTAGCTCCAATTCACTTCACTATTTATGAAAATTTGCCCAGAGTCTTACTTGAATGAAAGGTTCGACTTTCCAGAAGCCAAACAGTTTGTTGCTTAATACAGAAAATCGGCAAAGCAAACAGCTTTTGGAAGACACTGTTGACGCCAGTGTGGGGAGTTTGCTAGTGGGGATCCATGACATGAGTCCATTTTTAACTCCCCTATTCATTTATGAAGTTTTTTGTGTTTTTTTATTTTTTACTGTATAATACAATGCGGCTGTATTCTGCACTCTTCAGCAGGGGACATTTTGAATTTTGAGATTTACAAAAATAAAAATATATATTTTTCCCCTTCACCATTATCAAAATGTTTCCAGCAGTTGTGGGGAATCTGAATTCCTCATAACTGCCCTGTAATAAAAAGTACAGGTACCCCTAAATGACTATTGCACTTGTAGAAACAAATAGCAGACAGATGCAGCACTGGTGAAATAAAGTGACACGGTGGGCAAGCAGGAGGATTGAATACATTTCCCTTTTGCATCTGCAGCAATACAGCAGAGTTGGTAGAATCCAGCGGCAAGGAAAGCCGGATCGGTGGTAACAACCCGGCTACTTCTCACCACTAACTTTGCATTGAATGGGCAAGCCATCAAAGACCACCAGCTGCATAGTGTGGCAAGCGATGACCCACATGCTCTTCTAGTCATACAAGTGGTCGCCTTAACAAGGTCACTTATTGCCAAAAGGCAAAGGGTTAACCCTTTCCAATCCAATTTGTATTCTGGTTTTCCTAGGGGGCTTACTCTTTTTCTGCCATTATACAATGGCGCTATATGCTGGCTAAAGCCAGTACTGCATGAGGTGACATGTTAAATAGGCTCTCACAGCAGAGCCTGGCTCTCACAGCAGAGAGGCTGGCAATATACAGTAAGAGAATCCCGACGGACGTCTTCCAACATCAGAGCTGTACAGCCTTAAATCATAATGTCTTCACAGGTCAGACAGTGGATTGGAAAGGGTTAAAAATGCTCAACCTGCCCATACAGGCACTTTTACAATTTCAAGTTGGGATCATCAGGTTTTTAAATCTTTACGATTGTTTATCATGGACTTATTACTAGAGTTTTTGTTAGTGCAGAATATTGCACCATGTATAGACCTCTATGGTCAAGTTGGCCAATTTTGTTGCACTTTGTAGGTCTATCGTTCCAGCCACAGTGCTTGAGGACCAAGTTTCAAAAGGGTTTTTCCGGTGACTATCACTAGGATATAAACGTAATTTACTGTACCCCGATATCAAAAAGGGAGGACCTCCACCTATTAAGAAATCGCTTTTTATAAAAACCACTTGTTGACCCACTCTTCTAGAGCTCAATACCAGAGGCATGAATTCACGTGCAATAAGTGCCTTCTTGTGAGCAGATCCCAAATCATTTGCTCCATGGCTGTATTAATGAGGCTGGAGGAACAGTAGAGGGGGTGAGCCACAAGGGCCAAGGAAAGAAATATGTGAATGGGGCTTATGGAGGGGTTAGATTTGGCACAATTTACGGCATGTAGATGTGAGAATATATTATGTATATAGGGAATATATAAGCAACTTCAAAAAAGTTTGGACATTGTATAAAATGTAAATAAAGAAAGAATGCAATGATTTGGAAATCTTTTTCACATTAGAATATAGAACACATCAGAAGGTGAAAGGGAGACATTTTTTATATTTTGTTTTAAAAAAAATTCACTCATTTAGAAATTGGCATCAATAAGACATCTCAAAAAAGTTGAGACAGGCGTAACAAAAGTCTGGGAAAGTATGTGATATTAATAAAAATAGCTGGGAGGGTCAATCTACTAAGTCACGTGACTGTATAACAAGAGCATGTTAGAGAGGCAGAGTGTCTCAGAAGTAAAGATGGTCAGAGGTTCACCAATCTGTGCAAAACTGCATCTAGAAATTGTGGAACGATTTCAGAAAAATGTTCCTCAATATAAAATTGTTGAAGAATGTAACTACCCCACCATCTCCAGTACATATCAAAATAGTCAGATAATCTGAGGAAATTCATGTGCACAAGGAACAAGGATGACAGTAAACATTGGATGCTTGAGATCTACAGGCCCTCAGGCGTCACTGCATTAAAAACAGGCAGACAAATCACTGCAGGGGCTCAGAATACTTTCAGAAAGCAGTTTGAACACAGTTCACCGTACAATCCACAAATGCAAGTTAAAGTTATATCATGCAAAGAAGAAGCCATATATCATCATAATTCAGAAACGCCAGCATCTTCTCTGGGCGAAAGCTCATTTAAAATGGACAAATGTTCTGTGGTCAGATGAAACAATATTTGATATTCTTATTGGAAAGCATGTTTTGTCCTGCGGACTCCAGAGGAGAGGGACCATCCAGCTTGTTATCAGTACACAGTTCAAAAGCCTGCATCTCTGATGGTATGGGGTTACATTAGTGCCTATGGCATGGGCAACTTACACTTCTTGTAAGGCACCATCAATGCTGAGCAGTATATAGAGGTCTTAGATCATCATATGCTCCCATCCAGACAACGGCTCTTTAAAAGGGAGGTTTGCGTATTTCAGCAAGACAATGCTAAACTACATACTGCATCCATCACAACAGCATGGCTTCACAGAAGAAGGGTCCGGGTGCTGAACCGGCCGCCTGCAGTCCAGGCCTTTCACCAATAGAAAACATTTGGTGCATTATGATAAGAAAAATCCCGTAAAGACGCCCCAGGACTGTCGAGCGGATAGAATACTACATTAGAAAGGAATGGGACAACATTCCTTTCCCAAAACTCCAGCAACTGGTCTCCTCACTTCCCAGATGTAAACAGACTTGGAAAAAGAAGGAGATGCAACACAATGGTAGACACGGCCCTAGCCCATTTTTGTGAGATCTGTTGCTGCCACCAGTTTCTAAAATGAGTTAATTTTTAAATGAAATGAAAAAAGGTCTCCCTCTTACCTTCCAATATGTGTAATATTGTGCTGTTGTGGATAAAATATGGTTATATGAGATTTCCAAATCATTGCATTCTTTTTTTCCCCTTACATATACTTCCATTTCACACAGCGTTCCAACTTTTTTTTGCAATGGGGGGCTGTAGTTCCCAAGCTCTACTTTGTTTCAGCATGGCCTCCCGCTCGGAGTTTGCAGCGCGTTCAGGGAATAGACATCGCCAATGTAATGGCTCTCCCTGAGTTTCAGAATCAGATCTCACCTTGCAGTGTGCAGACGGGGTGCAGCAGGTGCCTGCCATGGGCTAGAACTATGTAGCAGGCACAATCTATGACCAAAGGGCCCTTCTCTATAGCTTATGGGAAGCCTATTTTAGAACTCCGCACCCACACTACAAGCAGAACCAGCTGCTCACATGCCTGGTGAAGCATCGGCAGAGAAAACGTGTAGACACTAAAAGTTGCTTAATGGCCAACCTGCCTGGCCCTTCTGTCTATGCAGTCCGGGTGGCACATATTTCTCCATCCACTTTCTGAATGGCAATGATTCTTTAGGTCTATGTGTTTTGCTTTACCTTTAGGACGTTGCCTGCCTTCTCTGCAATAACCAAGAAAGGAAATTGGCACGGATGCCAAACATGTCCTATCACCCATAAGGAATAAAGCACACCATTTAATTACCTCTCCATGTCATGCACTATTAAGGAGAGGAAATGTGGCAGGAAAAGAAAGATAAAATTTAAAACCAGCAAAAATGGCCAAACGAGCAAATGTCAGTCCACTTCAAAACTATGCAAACACGAAAAAAAAAAAAAAAAAAAAAAAAAATCAGCACACAAACCCCTCCATCTACCAAATCCAGGAAGGCCGTATATAAAATTTTCTTCGACTAAAGCTATACCGCCCTCACCAGATGAACAAGTAATGCATTATTCCCAGCTGACGAAGGAGGAACAACATTATTAAACTGACCATACAATCCCTTTCTGATCAGTGGGAGTTTGACCTCAGGGACCATGACAATCCTGAGAACAAAGGGATTGTGTGCTAGTCAGTAATGCATCCCCGTCAAGAGCGGCGCTCCAGCCGGGGGTTCCTGTACAGATGGTGCCCAGATTGCTGCTGGGCAGGTAAAAACACCGAAGAGACCATAGCACTAAACTAGCGTTGCAGCCCCTTCATTCTAAGGATTGGTTGGGGGGTCCCAGACTTCAGATCCCCACTGATCACAAAGTGACAGAATGGCCTAGAGACAGGCCATCACTTCATCAGATGGGAACAAGCTTTTAAGAGAATTTACAGAGGATTTAAAGGGTATTCTATAGTCTAAAAGTTATTCCATACCCACCCCACAGATCCCGAGAACAGGGGTCCTGTATCCCTCCTCCTCACTGTAAACTTAGTGCATCGGCCGCAGTAAGGTCGTGATTGAATGGAACGGCGGTCAAGCACGTGCGGTGCGGCTCCATTCACTTTCATAGATAGCCGAGGACAAGTGCTTGGCAATTCCCACAGCCCCACTGAAATGAATGGAGCAGCACTCCATTCAGTCTGACGTCACTGCAGGTGGGAAAAGCGACCCCTCTGACCAGAAGAGGGGGAAACTGGGAATCTCCTCCTCAGAACGGAGACCCCCACTAGTCATAAAGTTATCACCTATCGTGTAACACAGGGATAACTTTAGATTTTGGGATAACCCTTTTCAAGATAGATTCCAAGCTATACTTGACGTCTCCATACTTGAGAAGCTTCATGCAAGCACAAAAACCTACTGTAGGCGTATTATGGCAGCGGGTCCAATAGCATTATTAGAATTTTCTCAAATTGTACTTTGCAGAAGACATAAAATAAAGGAATAAAAGCACATATAGTTTTACAATTGGAGTGATTTACAAACAGAATACACTTTTTTCATGAAATCTAAATTTGGGTCAAGAACACAGCAAACCAGGGAGTAGCAGCAGACACGGCCCATGCACTTCCACACCAAACACAGAACATGACAAGACACTTACACTGGCCAACGGCCATGGTCCTCAAGGCTAGAATGCTCTCAAACCATCAAGACAGATTAGCACGAAGGGTAGAGGGGAGCCACATACAATCCACCAGGTGACAATGGCACACAATGCAGAGAACAGCATAGCTAGGGCCCATCTAAAAGAAGGGGAGAAGATGAACAAAAAAAAAAGCAAAAAAATGGAGAAGCAATGCTTGGCAGGCTACAGCACACACACAACGGCAGGGTCCTACGACGGATCACAGGCTTCAGAGGTCATGCAGCATCCTTTATCACTGGACCATGCTCCAAGGAATACAGAAACGCAACAGCACAACTGTGAAGTACAAGTGCTGTACAAGATTTCCTGAGTAAAGCAAACCCATACCAGACCCCAACCATGGGCAGAGGGTGAACAAGAAAGGCAAAGTCATTCACCCTCATGCAACTTTACTTCCAAACTGAATGCGTTCCCCTACTGGACTTTTGCTAATTGACCAGGTAGTAAAAGGTTAGAAGCAGTACCAAACCTCCAGATTTGAAATATGCAACAGTCCATCCTGATTGAGTAGCCCAAGAAACCATCCAAGGCTTTGATATATAAATAGGCACATGGACGTCGGCGTTTCTCCAAAAGGCAAAGCTCATTTCAGGTTAGATGACGCAAATCTAAGGCAGCGACTAGAGATGAGTGAGCATACTCGCTAAGGGCAATTGCTTGAGCGAGCATTGTTCTTAGCGAGTACCTGCCTGCTCGAGAGAAAAGGTTCGGCTGCCGGCGCGGGTGAGAGGCGAGTTGCGGCAGTGAGCAGGGGGAGCCGGGGGGGGGGGGGGGGGTCGGGGGAGAGATCACCCCTCCGTTCCTCCCCACTCTCCCTGCCCGCCGCCGGCAGCTGAACCTTTTCTCTCGAGCGGGCAGGTACTCGCTAAGGGCAATGCTCGCTCGAGCAATTGCCCTTAGCAAGTATGCTGGCTCATCACTAGCAGCGACCTTTCGGCTCTTATAGAGTCTTCCTCAAGCCTCAAGGTGTCGAAACGTCGCTGCCTTGGGTAGCCTGCTATAAACTTTGCTTTTAGGCCTTATATGTTAAAGACCGATATTTGGCTGCACTGATCACCTGTAAGTCAAGAAGTCAGCAAGACTGGTGGGAGACTCTAGAACAGTGTTCCCCAACTCCAGTCCTCAGGGAACACCAACAGGTCATGTTTTCAGGATTTCCTCAGTGTTGCACAGGTGATGTAATTATTGTCAGTGCTTCAGACATTGTCACAGGTGTTCTTACTGTAGGATATCCTGAAAACGTGACCTGTTGGCAGTCCCTGAGGACTGGAGTTGGGGACCCCTGCTCTAGAAGTCTTGTCATGGCAAAGTGCATATCACTCCTTAGTTATTTTATAGTATTATAAAAAATATGAGAAAAAAAAATCACCGGCCTTGAGAAACACTTTAATGCCACTTTATCAGCCAACAAAAATCAAACATCAATCAAGAATACTCAGACTTTTTGGTCTTGCAGAATGCACATACGGTTATGCATCACTGTGCTTATTAGCACACTATGAATGACAGACCATCCAGAAGACACGAAAAGCCTCTCTGATATTGAGATGTTCAGTCAGAGAGTTTGAAAGCGATCTAGATCTACACTATATCTAACGTAGTTTATACGCTGCTGAGAAATATTACTGAGTTGTAGTACATCTGTGCAAATTGAAGACTGCACACCTTTGTACTGTTTTTTTTTTTCTTTAATGAATGTCTCTTTGGAAATGAAGATTTTTTTGTAATTACTTTTCACTACAAGTTTCTGATTATTTGGTTTCTATGCTTGTATTCTTTTCCAAGGCACTGCAATCTGGAGGGCTGACATATTTGCAAAATCTGTCAGTGAGCGTAAACTGATAGCTGCTTCTCAGCCCCTCCCCTAGCCTATCTGTGAAGGAGCTGTTGTGAGAGGGTGGGTGGGACACACATTACACAGCAAGGCATTTGTGAGACATGACACCTCAAGGGCTTCCTGCAGCGACAAGAATAAATTAGCACATAATCATTTGTAGGTTCATGTGAGTCTTCCACACTGGGAAGTGCAATCTATAGAAAGGCGATATGTCATTGTTTATTACATTCACCTAAAGTTATAAGTAGTAAAAGAGGATAAAAAAAAAGTATCAACTGATATATCCGAAGGAAAAAGACCTTATTACAGAGGGCTGTATGACGGTGCTGGCAGATGTTGAACATCTCACCAGCCCACATGCCCCAGCATGCTGCACCTTCTAGTACAGTTTTGTTATGTTCTTCTCTCCATCCAGAGGATAGTACAATTATTTTAGTGGGGCTCAGCTCCCACCAGCTTGTCATTTGATCTAGAGATAGCACTATGCTGTAATTAACTACATAGTTCTTATTTGTTCCACCACTGCCAAGCTATCTCCCATTAGTAAATAGTATACGAGAGATAGCATAAAGTGGATGTGGCTACAAAGCCTCTAAGGGTCCCTTTAGTGTTATCTGTTGAACGAGTGAACGATATCAGAGTTCGCTCAGGCAGCCTGTATATACAGGCAGATACATCGTTGACTCGTTCAAACGAGAAATCGTTAAGTCGTTCACATTCGCTGTATAGGTAACTGAGAACGACTGAATGGCTGCGTTTAGACTGAACGATTATTGGTAACTTTTGTTACGCGAAGCGATTATCATTCAAAAGATTATTCAACAGGGCCGTTACAGAGGAGATGGGAGGGGAGGGGGGCATGTTTATGCTAATCAGTGCTGGGAATGCCCCAGCCATAAGTTTCACGTGTAAGGCATTTTAAGTGCATGAGAACAAAAATGCTAAATAAAAAATAGATAAGTGCATCATTTTTTTCTGCAGGAACTTCGTAAAATAGGTGATTTTACATGTACAAAGGTTTCCATTGCCTTTAAAGCTCCCATTCACAATGGCTTTGAGGCTCTATAATATCAGGTTTTTATTGCCCTCTAAGGGGCATAACAGTGTAAAGCGCCATGTGCTGTCCTCTCCAATTAAAGGACAAAAAATAAATAAAAATAACAGAAATGGAAAGAAAAAAAGGACAAATTCAAGTCCATGTGATCAAAGTGGATTGGTCCTGATGGCCGTGTAAACAGAGCCATGTCAAACAAAAACATTGTAAGATGCAAAAACAAGAAATGTGTGCTACAAGACGGCTCAGTACACTGATCAGTCAGAATACACCCAGCGGCTTAGTATGGTGGAGATAGTCCTCAGGCAGCCAAAACCGCGCTGACCGGTTGGGGCATGAAGGGTGCAAGGCGATGCCCTGTGTCATCTGGCACCAAGACGTTAGCAGAAGACCATAAGAGTCCTCTGAGTTGTGAGGTGTGCCATCACTTTTATGATGTTAATGTAATGACTGAGCAGTACATATAAGGCCTAATGGATTAATGTAATGGCAAAAAAAAAAAAAGTTTTTGAAATAATTTTCTAACATTCTGACTTACAAATGTCATAAGAAAAGGACATCGGACAAGTCTGATAGTCCTCTACTGGCTTTTGTGGGATTGCCAATGGGGACCAAAATGTAGGAGGTATTGTGTCCCATGCAACAACGATGCTGTCTGTTATGTAAGGTTTGCAAGTCTGAACACCCAGGCCCCGTAATAAAGACACTAATGAACTGACCGTATATGATTAATAGCCAAACAGCAGATCGATAACAAGATCGAGTTTGTAAACAGCAAATGGGTCATTAGAAGCAATTTCATATATGTACCAATTTATATTTTTGGTTTCAGAACCCTTTATGAGAATCAAAAACTCTAAATATTACATTCCCCCGCTGTCAGATATCACATGACAACATTCCCAATTACTATCTGGACAGGTGAAGCGTACGAAGCAGGTGGTTACCCCCAAAGAAAAGGAGTCTGATCTGTTCTTGGTTTGGGAAGGAAGGGTTGGTACTACAAAGGTGAAGCGCCAGCTGGACATTAACAGGAACTTTGGGCCCAAACTGGGATGGGTTTTAAATCAAATCAATAAAAGTTCACCATCACCATAGCCACGGATGTCAGACACGTTTTTTGGAAGCAGAATACACGTCAGATTCCACTGTGTGAACAAAGCCTAACATTCTGGGTGGAAATGCTCTTTAACCCCATAGTGACAAGGCCTATTTTGGACCTAAGGATGCCACACTTTTCTGGGGGATTTTCGTCAACATGGCCATAAGAGGGCTTGTTTTTGTGTGGCGAGCTGTAGGTTTTACCAGTACTATTTTGGGGTACATATACCGTATTGCATGAAAACTTGTTTTGTTTTTCCTCTCTGGCCTCAAAAAAGTAAACAAAAAAAAAAAACCACCACGTAAATTTTGCGTTTTTTGTGGGGTATTTTTTACAGCATTATTGTGCAGCATAAATGGCAGGATACATTTTCTCTCCAGGTTGGTACGATTCCAAAAATATACAATAAAATAAAAATTCTCACACTTCTGCACAATTAATACCTTTTTATTGGAAACTAGAGATGAGCGAGCCTGCTCGGATAATGCAGTTACTCCAGCGAGCATCGCTCTTTGAGTAACTGGATTCTCATCCGAGCAGGCTCGGGGGTGCAGCGGTGAAGGGGTTTGGGGGGGGTAGAGTGAGAGAGATCTCTCTCCCACCCCACCCCCCGCTACCTTTCGCCGCCCCCCTGAGCCCCTGCTCGGATGAGAATGCAGTTACTCGAGAAGAGCGATGCTCGCTGGAGTAACCGCAATATCCGAGCAGACTCGCTCATCTCTACTGGAGACTAATTCTTTTTTTTCCATCATTGCATTTAAAGTCCCGTACCCTGTTTATTTTTCCATTGACGGAGCTTTAATACTTTTCATGTGACAGGCTACAGTCTTTATTGGTATAATTTGGGGGTACATATGGCTTTTTTGATCCCTTATTGATTATTTTGGAGGTGTGTTTAATTTATTTTACGGATCGTTATGGAAGTGATGATGGTTTTTTGACGTGCGTTTTTTGTTTTTTTTTAACAAAGGTGGGGAAAGTATTCAAAAAAAACCCCCAACTTTTATTGCTACTAATATTGAACTTTTTCTAACCATATTTATATGTATATTTTTTACATAACATTATGTCCCTGTAGTGGACTTGAATGTGTGATCCTATGATCGCTCAGTTAATAAAGCATTGTAGTACAGAAGTACTGCAGTGTATTATCTATTCATATCGATCACAGGCTATGGCAGACCCGGACACTAATTTTCCTTCCTATATGACTGTAAACCACCAAAAATTTGAGCTAAGAGAGGGCGATTTCCCTCTTAACAACACTGGTCATACATTTATGTCCTGTGCCTTTGGAGTTTGTATGGTAGTGGATTGCGCTCCATACAGTGCAGGAGACAGCTGTTTCACACAGCGGACACCCGCCAGCAACACTGCAAATGCCACGGTCAGTCCTGATAGAGGTATTTAAATTCCCTGATCAGTTTTGCAGGGTCCTGAACATCCTTCAGCTGCCACAGTAGCCTGGGTCTTCTGAAGACCACCAACACTGTCATGGCTGGATCGACTGCTTGTCAGATTGTGGTATAATGCAAGTTCAAGTCCCCTATGAGAACTTAAAAAAATATATATATCTATAGGAGTTAAAAATTATATATTTATTTAAACCCTTTACATCTATTTACTCTAATAATAATAATAAAAAAATTTAAAAAAACAAAAAAAAACAAAAAAACACATTGCTGCATCTGTAGAAGTCCAAACTATCAAAATGAAGCATTATTGAGGGGAAAAAATACACAATGTCACAGTGGCCACCCAGTCTCCCAGAAAAAAAAAAAAAAAAGATCAAAAAGTAGCATGTCCTCCAAAGTGGTACCCCCTCACCTCCCTAAAGATGGCAATTTTGTTTTCATTTAACCAGAAGGAAAGAGCTGCAATTTTTTTTTAAGTGGGGAGGAAAAACTAAAAATGTAAAAAAGGGCATCTCTCTTAATAGGTTAATGACTCACCCATCAGTGTGCAGGGGTCAGAAATCTCAACCACAGCAAGTTAATAAATGTTTACTTACGACAGTGGAGATGCAGATGACGTCCTCGTCTGTCTCTTACTTTTCAGGACACGGAGTTTATCCCCCTGTGTCACGCCGATGGTCTCATCATCATCGGTGTACTGTTTAGGAGGAGATTAAGGTGGGTATTAGATAATGCAGTGATTGGTACATTTCATCATGGGGGTGTATTTGCACCGTAAAAGGTGCATCCCTTTTTTTGGTGCTACAGATGATTTTTTTTTTAAAAACCTGAACAAAAGCCCGATTCATCCTCAAAAAGGTTGACCAATGAACTAGTTTTACTCTGGATTTCCGCCATGCCAGGGCCATGCCAGGTGGCGGTGTGGTGGCATTTGACTTCGCACGAGTAATAGAATGGACTCTGTCATTACTAAACATGTAGACGGGTGTAGGAGTGGCATGACGTTTGCCACGCACATGCTTTCGATAGATTTACCACCTCAATGTCTTCTTTGCCGGAAGCTTTGTCCAGATCATCATGAAGTGAAATATCATCCACCCCGGAGAGAATAAAGGTGACGGCTACTTTGTTGCCATTTTCTTGCTCTCTCCTCTTCTTGCGATAAATGTCGCCTTCATTCCAAAGGCTCATTTGCTTGCTGTAAAACACAAATTAGGATCAGCTCACCTTTATCTACGAGTGCATTTGGAGTACACAATACAGTAGTTACATACCAGCAATACCGGGGAGGTCTGATTGTGTGCAAATGGTACATTACAACATGTATAGAAAACACCAGTTTACCATTTGGCTGAAGCACCACTGAGCTTATCCCCTTGTTGTTCGGCGCCATAGTACTAAGTCATCCGCAGTAGCGAATTGTCGCTCACTGATGCATTACTGTGCTGACATTGTATGATCACAGCTGACATATCATAGCTGTGTTGTGCTTTAAGGGTTTATTCACAACTTGCAATCACGTTGCGTTTGCTGCAATTTTTCCAATATTGCGTCAAAACATGGCTGTTTTGCAGCAATTTTAGGAAAATCACAACAAAAACCAAGACAGAACCCCAACAGCTTCTGCTGCCCACCTCTTTACACTGCAAGCAATCCTTTTTCTGAATATAAATTCAATGCCAACTTACATTTATATCACAAAAAACAGTTTTCATCAGTAAAAAAAAAAAGTTGCAACCACAGGATACGCAAAAATCCAAACATTTTTATCAGTCCTCAAGGGGTTAAGAAAGATTGGCATTGCATGAAGAGACTATAAAATCTTGTGTAATTAGAGGGGGCTATTAACCCAAACACATAGTTCTGTTAAAGAAAGAAAGAAAAAAAAAAAAAGGCTTCAGTCTGTAGTAGTAAATTAACAGAGCTCTTGCTCCCCTTTACACGCTTGCCACTACGGCAGTATCTCCGCTCCTCGCTGAACTTCACTTCCTGGAAGGGAGTGATGACGACCTAAGACTGGGTCACAGCTATTCAGTGGCTGATGGGAACTGGTGATTGGCTGCAGCGGTCACATGGCTCTTTTGTTGGGGATGTCATCGTCGACTCCCTACACCGGGAAGCAAAGTTCACTGGGAACCGAAGAGCCAGCGGGACGGCAGCAGCGGAGGAGCGAAGAAGAGCTGCTATTTTACTGCAGTAGACAGATGCTTGTTGAACAGAAGTATGTCCCCGGATAGCCTTTAGTAAAAAATATTGAGTTCATTGCTGTTACCATCACTTCATGTTTGGGAAGACAGTCGGCAACACCGTTTTTCATGGCTGCGGGGTTTCATGTAGCATTTAACCACAGCACGCCTGCAGGGGTTTTATGTCCCCAAGAAGTAAACGGTGCCTTAAAAAAAATGGTAGTTGCCAGGCAGCTGTCCTAAGAGCGGTCTTTACTTTCTCTAACGTTAATGCCAGGTAGTCCCCCCCCCCGATAACGGTCTATAAATTGGAAACTTCTTTTATTGGTACAACTTACTCGACCAGGAACTGTTGCTGAGGTCCAATAACGGAGCCGGGTCTACATATTCGGATCCAAGCAATGGCTTCTGCCGCAGTCATTCTATAATGCTTCATCATGTAACATGCTGTCAGCGTTCCTGTTCTCCCCAGACCAGCTGAAAAACAGCAAAAACATACCCCAAACTCTCAAAAACAATACTTTAAAGGGGTTGTCCCGTGAAAGCAAGTGGGGTTAAGCACTTCTGTATGGCCATATTAATGCACTTTGTAATATACATCGTGCATTAAATATTGGCCATACAGAAGTTATTCACTTACCCCCCTGGTGCTGGCGTCCCCGTCTCCCCCCCGATGCTGGCGTCCCCGTCTCCATGGTGCCGACCGAAGGCTTCTTCTGACGGGATTAGACGCGCTTGCGCTGTCTGCCCTCTTCTGTCCGGCTCCAGCGTGCTTGCGCTGCAGAGGTCTTCTGCGCATGCGCAGAAGACCTCTGCAGCGCGAGCAAGCCGGACCCGAACAGAAGAGGGCAGACAGCGCAAGCGCGTCTAATCCAGGGAGAAGGCAGCTTTAGTCGGCGCCATGGAGACAGGGACGCCAGCACCGGAGGGGATAAGTGTATAACTTCTGTATGGCCAATATTTAATGCACGATGTATATTACAAAGTGCATTTATATGGCCATACAGAAGTGTATAACCCCACTTGCTTTCACGGGACAACCCCTTTAATGTCTACGATGGCAGCTCCTGTATAAATAAAGCTTATGACCAACCACCGTACAGAAAAGCTCATCTTCTAGCTAGCACTCACCGAGGAAGCAAGACAGAAGTGCAACGTGCAACAGATACAATTCTCAAACACAGTGTGGTAAGTAGCCTGTAACTTGGAGCCTCGGCACACACCTACCTTTGCAATGTACAGCAATAGCGCCTTCTGCGTTTTCACAGATGTTCAGGAACTTCTTCACGATGGAGTCACTTGGGGTGCTTCCATCAACGAAGAACAAGTCATGGTGTTCAAAAGCGGCATCTGTAAATCGTTTTGCGTCGTACATCTTTTTATTCAGACGAATGATTGTAGAAACGCTGTGTTCTCTGAAGTAGGGGAAGTAAGCTTCTGGAGCGTGATGAGGGTACCCTACACAAGAGGTACGCATAGCATTAGTAACATGACCAATTCTAGACAGTAGGCAGCTCTTAATCCTGGATGGCACTTCATCCCAAAACAATGATTTTCCCATTGCGCACCTTGATGTGATATTACAACATGGGAGGAAGGCCATTCTCACTTTGTTCTAATCGGCACTCTATCCCATTCTTGGCACTAAATATACGGCTGCTTTCCAGATCCATATTACCGCCATCTGTATGTTGCCTTAGGCTAAGGAAGTCTGCGTAGTGTTGTTTCTTCCGGGTGCCTTTTCATTTGTTAGGCCTTCTATACATTCTGCTGTATTTAAAAGGGATTGAACTAAAAATATGGGGCAATGTTTTTGAGGGCTTTATACTATCCATTGACCAATTATACTATATCTTTCATTGATACGTCAGACTCCTGTTGGACCCCGAAGAGTGCAGCGTTCAAACACTGAGGCAAGACCTCCCATCTGCTGATTATGTGACCTCGTTCCCAGCTCGTCTGGCCCCATAGATAGAATAGGACAGCAAAACCTACACAAACTACCGGCTCCTCTCTAACGCAGATTCACTATATTCCTCAGCTGTAGAAAAATAATCAGTTGGCTGTCACGTAGAAGAAGTAACAATGACGATATAAAAAGTTAACATTGTAACCCATAAGAAAAACGCGGTTCGAGGCACAACCTCTTCTTCAGCTATACTGGGGTAGACCACAATCGGCTATGGACAGAATTTCTGCAGATAGAAGCATCTGCTATTCTGACCCTTCCCTGCCCCTCTCCCAGCACCGGCAGTGTTCCACTATGTTGGCCAATAGACACAATCAAATATTCTGTCCATAGCAGATTGTGTTCTACCCCAGCATAGCTGAAAAAGAGGCTGTGCCTCGAAACACCTTTGTCCCATGTTTTTAGTTTAATGGACAACCCCATAAAAAGCTAAGATGACGGCATGAATTTTTATAATTTATCACCATTTTTAAAAAAAGTGTAAAAATGTCTTTACTAAGGCCGTGTTCATACTGGTACCATGGCGAGTCATCAAACTGCGTGAGCCTTTAGGGGTTGTATCATAGTTCCAAACATTAAACAGCAGATGCCTTGAAGTGCCCTTTGGCTCCAGCGACTCCTATACTTGTCAGTATGCCAGTCCCGAACTTACAGACCCCCTGCATTAACTGAATGGCGCTCAGCTGGAACACTGGGACAAGACCGTGCGCGATACTATCAGCATAACAAATGTGCTGTCGGTTCCTTTCTCAGCAATGCCAAAGACGGAGTGACAGTTTCCATAGTGCCAGCGAAGAAAGTACTAAAGAAATGCTAAAACCTTCTACAAAAGACAGCTGCATGTAAAGAGCGCCTTCTCCTTCAGGGACCTGAAAATATATTCTGCTCTTGCAGGGTTTCAACTGTTAGCAAGTTATCTCAATCACCTCCACAGGTAGCAGGTGCAAGAGAACAGTGCAAATTGTAGCCATTACCGCATGCTGTAATCCACCTTATATAAGGCTTTGATTGGCACAAGTCTGCACTGTGCCACCTTTACCACGGTTTATAATCGCGATGCAGCTATAAGCTTCATGTCCATGGACAGATCGGATACCGCATGCGGCAACCCACAGCAGAATCTGACCCTGCCCGTGGCAGCGAACACTGCAGTTTCTCTACTTACCCGTCCGGGTCTTCGTTTTCTCTTCTGTGGATGTGTGCGGGCATGCCGCCACACATGCGCTATGAATTTTTTCTTTAAATCGCTTGCTTTCCGGAGGAATTGAATTGCGGACGGGCCACGGATCTGACGGTTTCCATTAACTTCAACGAGGCAGTGCGTGCAGGATTTGCAGCAAAATAGAGCATGCTGCAATGTTTTCCGGACAAGAAGGTTCGCAAAATAAATCTGCATGCTTTAATTAAGCTGCGGACGCCCATGTCTCCCTATGGGCGGCTTGAATTATGGATCGTCCGTAAGGGTGCCCTGCGCAGATTCCACAGTTCATATCCGCCCGTGAGGCCATACTGTTCTTAATAGAGATTAAAAGGGGTTTTCTCTAATGACCCATCCTCAGGACAGGGGTAAATGTCTGCGAAAGCGGTTTTCACTACACTGTGGGATTCCGTCTGTGAGTCGCAGGGGCTGAAACCATTCACTGTCGTTAGTGAGACGGACACTACGATGCTGTCTGTTTGACAAGGTTTATATTAGTTTCTGCTATATTTAGAGTATACAAAAGCACAGTTGACTACATTATTCTATACTCCAGATAAAGCAGAAGTGCACAGAACCCTGTCAGACAGACCAAGGTGGTGTCCGTTTCACTAATGACAGCGATCGGTTTGTTCCTTTCCATTCGGGGGCTTCTGCCAAAAGCTGTGTTCGTCACTGTGACATGGATCATTGTAACACAGAATTGAAAAAAAGACAAACATACGCCCATGTGGTTCAGCCTACAATGCGCTCATCATGTGCCCCATAACTACCCAGGTGGAATGCTACAGAGAAGTGAAAGCACTGTAATCCTCAGAAGACGGCACAACTGAAATGCCCCATGTGAACTCAGTGGCGATGTGCATGCTTGACTGCCACCCCATCCACTTTTATGGGACGGAGCGAGATTAATGTGCTCAGATATCGATTTTTCTTGGGGAAGGGGCTTCAAAGAGGTTGTGCTAAAGCGGCGATTATGGTTTTTACCCCATTAGGGTACACACAGTGGTTCCCTTCTTGGCATAACCCCTTTAAAAAGAATCTCTCCCCATATTTTTACAGCCAACTGAGAGCGGCATAAGGTAGAGACAGGCACACCGATCGGCCGTACATCGCACTCGTTCACGTGAGGGCTGCAAAAAGATGCTGACAGATGCCTACCAGAACCCCCTTGCTACAGAAAACCTGCCAGTAGCATATACTGGGAAATCTAAACTCCATACAGTAATTTGCCTTACCTATGGGTTCCCTTATTACCGAGTCTATAGAAGCCAATTACTTTTAGTAGCCAGGAATACAAAACTATCATAGACATATCCTAGGAAAGTCAGGCAACAGCGCCGCCAGTTCCCAGGTGCCCCCCGGCAACAGCGCCGCCAGTTCCCAGGTGCCCCCCGGCAACAGCGCCGCCAGTTCCCAGGTGCCCCCCGGCAACAGCGCCGCCAGTTCCCAGGTGCCCCCCGGCAACAGCGCCGCCAGTTCCCAGGTGCCCCCCGGCAACAGCGCCGCCAGTTCCCAGGTGCCCCCCGGCAACAGCGCCGCCAGTTCCCAGGTGCCCCCCGGCAACAGCGCCGCCAGTTCCCAGGTGCCCCCCGGCAACAGCGCCGCCAGTTCCCAGGTGCCCCCCGGCAACAGCGCCGCCAGTTCCCAGGTGCCCCCCGGCAACAGCGCCGCCAGTTCCCAGGTGCCCCCCGGCAACAGCGCCGCCAGTTCCCAGGTGCCCCCCGGCAACAGCGCCGCCAGTTCCCAGGTGCCCCCCGGCAACAGCGCCGCCAGTTCCCAGGTGCCCCCCGGCAACAGCGCCGCCAGTTCCCAGGTGCCCCCCGGCAACAGCGCCGCCAGTTCCCAGGTGCCCCCCGGCAACAGCGCCGCCAGTACCCAGGTGCCCCCCGGCAACAGCGCCGCCAGTACCCAGGTGCCCCCGGCAACAGCGCCGCCAGTTCCCAGGTGCCTTTCATTGATTCATGCACACTGACGTGTGGGCACTGTGTATCATAGTATGTTAGGCTGAATGAAGACAATGTCCATCTAGTTCAGCCTGGTTTAACTATGCTCCATTTCTCTGTATAGGATACGCTGTCCAAACGTAACACAGAGTTGGGGATTAGAAAAAAAAACCCAACACACTGCGCATGTCCGTGACCGCATTGCCCCAACATAAAGGAGATCATTGTAAACGCAAAGATCTTTTCTTTAGTGGCATTCTCAAGAAACATGAAAGATCAAAAATTTTCCACAAAACAAACAAGGAGACGACTACGCACCATTTTCCATTTTACTTTTTTGATGGGGTCCACTGAAAGCTAGGAATTTCTTTGGAATGATCCAGTTGAAGTCTCCATTTTCAGCTCTCTGACAAAGAAAAAAAAAAAACAGTGTTGGCCATGAACAAACTGTGTTTTCATCAAAACCTTCATGCGATCAGACGACGATTTACTGAAAATTCAGATTCTGAGCAAAGCTCTTTTTTGACCCTTTCATTGCCAGGATTTTTTAACATTCTGCACCTCCACTACCCGGGACAATTTTCACACTTTTCCCATGTACAAATAAAACCTAAATTACAAAATAAAAAAAAGTATACTAAACCCTCAAATCCATAAATTTTCTGAAAGCAGAAACCTGCATTTTAGCACTTTATACACACACAGACACCTTCATGCAATTTTGTATTAAACTATACTAAAAAATGCTTAAAATTGATATTAGTGGCCAAGTGTGACAAGCAGAAAATAAGATGCAGAAAACCTTCTAAAAACTAAAAAGTTCAGTGTGTGCAGACTTCATACACACCACTTATGCCCATTTCTACATGCACATATCTTCATACAATCATCAAAACTGCAGAGACTGAAAATCTGGTTTTAACCCCTTCCCGTTGCAGCTATTTTTGTCTTTGCCATTTTTTTTCCATGCCCACTTTAAAATAAAACCATAACTGTTTTTTTTATTTTTCCATCGCCATAACTACAGGTCGACAAGTTGTATTTTCCAATGGTACCACTTAACGTACAATATAATGTATTGGAAAACTTTTTAAAATTGCTAAGTGGGATGAACTGGGAGGAAAAGCTATTTCATCACCTTTTAGGTTGGTGTTTCTTTTTCGGGGGAGGGGGTGGTGGGAATATGTTTTTTTTTTCATTATTGGTGCTACGGGGTACGCAAGCCTTTCATGCAACTTTTTTTGTCGAGAGAGTGACCAAAAAAAGTGCAATTTGGGCGCCAATGCCATTTTTTTTCTGATGAAGTTCAACATGTGCGAAAAGAAATGTGATATTTTAATTAATTGGACTTCTACAGATGTAGCAGTAGAGAGGTTTAATATTTTTGGGGAAAAGGGGCATTTTGAAACTTAACATTTTTACTTCTCCTTAGGACAGATCCTAATCACCACAATAGTTGATTGGTGGTGTCCGCTGCTCCGGATCCCTGCTGATTGGCTTTTTGCCTGGCCCGCTGTCAGTGGTGACGGAGCGAGAAGCAGATATCCTGGTCTACACTGAAGCAGCAAGGGTTCTTATTGCAGGCACATTTCAGCTCTGTCCTCACTGACAGCGGGTGTGTGTGTGTGTGTGTGTGTGTGTGTGTGGGGGGGGGAACAGCGGACGCCAACTTATTCCGCAGCGCTTTCAGGTAATTATTACTTATTACCCCCCACCAAGCTGGGTTCTCAGTAAGTTCCCAGAAACCCCTTTAATTGACAAAAATCAATGACCTTCTCAAGGCCTCAGGCTGTCATGACAAATAGCTGCCCGCGATCTTAAGGAGGCGGCTCTGTTGGAGGCTCTCAGTCTCAATGCCACTGTCAAAACTAGAACCTGGCCAAAAACTATGGTCACCTGGACGTGGCGGATGAGCCACATGTTTTGATCAAAAAATATGCTGACAACCTTGCATTTTTACTTTTATACCTGAAATACAGCCTCATAGGCTTTTAGCTACTTAAGTGCTTCCCTGTTAAGACGTAGGAGATACGTGGTTGGCAAGGAAAGGGTTATAACTCACCTCATAGTGTTGGTATTCCTCCAGATCAAATGTTCTAAAATCAAAGAATTCAAACTGCACAGCCTGCAATAAAATATATAGGAAATAAAAAAAAAGTGTATTATACAAAAAGGAGAAACATTAAGACAGATAGCGGCATTTTGTTCATTCCATCCGAATTCTGTTAAAACAAAAACTACTTTTCTAACATGACACCAAAGGAGCGCAGGTGAGGAATAGCGGAATGTCACCGAATGAAGCCAAATATTCCACAAATCATTTTAAAACCCGTTTCATACATTCATTGTTTCATTCGCCTGGAAGCCCAAGCATTCACTGCCATGTTAGACGAATTAAGATCTTGTTAAACAGGTCAGTAAATCTCCTCTATAAATGCCATTGTACTCGAGGAGCCAATGTGACAGATTCCTCTGATCACTGTGCCACCCTTAACGTCACGGTACAGGAGATTTATCTGACAACTCACCTTGTGCACAGCATGAAAACAGTCAAGAAGCGTTAAATGAAAGCTACAGGTACCAAATGAGGCGTCCCTAGAACAGAAAGCAATCAGTCATTACTGCTATACGGTGAACTGTACTCAGTGCTACACAACGCATTGTAGGAGACGGTAGAAAAACGTACGGACCAGTAAGGACAACCCAACAGGCTTACGTAAATATACTACATGTGACATCTAATCCGATCTGCGTAGAACAATGGTTGTGCCATCGGCAGTGAAACTAAATGCTACCATGTTTCCCAGAAAATAAGACAGTGTCTTATATTAATTTTTGTTCAAAAAGGTTTAACTTTTTTACATGTATAGCTGCCTGGACACTATTTGAATTGACTTTTTCAATTAACTGTTAGCAGGGCTTAATTTTGGAGTAGGGCTTATATTTCAAGCATCCTCAAAAAGCCTGAAAAATCATTTTGCATACTCAAAAATTCTGGAAAATCATGCTATGTCTTATTTTCAGGGTATGTCTTATTTTCAGGGAAACAGGGTATGAGCCAGTTTAGGCTCTGCTCACATAAGCGTTGTCCCATCAGTTTATAACTGAAGACAACACCATGTTGGATCTGTTGCGTGATAACTGGTGACACCACCATCCCCACCCTTGTAATAAGGTCCTACGGGTTCCGCTAGGTTAGTCACTGCTTTGATTTGAAAAATGGCACTGTTTTTTTTAATATCAAAACCAACAGAAATTGTGATGAGCCAAAGGCCCCATGTCCACGGGCCAAATTGAATTGCGGAATCCACGTGGGTCACCTGCGCGGACGATCCTCAGCTCAATATGCTCATAGACATTCATTGGGCATCCGCAGGAATTTCAATTACCTCATTGTTTTGTAGGCGTGCGGATCTCACACACGGGGATACAAAGCAGCATGTTCCATTTGCTGCGGATTCCCATTTGGGGGGTCTCCATTGGAGTCAATGGAAGCCATCCGATCAGCGCACATCCGCAGCTGACACTGCGGACGTGCCGCGGATCTTGTGGGAAAGCAGGAGTTAAGTAAAAAAAGATGTAATGCAGGCAGCACGCCAAACGCATCAGCAGTAAAGAAAATCTGGCCTGGAAGGGAGAAGACCAGCACCGGTCCGCAGAAGACCCGGACAGGTAAAAAAAAAAAAAAAAAAAATGTCCTCTGCCCGGGAACATGAGGCCTAAAAGAATCTTGGCCAGAGATGGTAACAGATCTGACAGGTTTACAAAGTAGCAGTACATTAAACATAAACAACATTATGGTTACCTAAATGGAAGGTAAGTCACATTTCCCATCTGCAAAATTCTGTGCATCTCTTCTGGGAGTTTCTTCAAGTATATAATCTAAGAAATAAAATTACGCAAACTTTACGTATTTCATCAACTGCACTACGGAAATGCATTTGGGATTTCATTTTTACAATGTTCAATGTACAAAACATTCTCCGGGTCAGCACGATTACAGGCGATACAAAGTTTATACAGTTTTTTTTGTGTTTTGCTATTTTTGTACCCAAAAAAACACTTTTGTGTTTTGTGTCGCTGCTTTCTGTGCACTGTTCGGGTTACATAATGTACTAACTAACTCTTTTCTCTGGGTTACGAATGCAGCGATACCACATGTGCCAAATTTTTTTTACGTAGTAAGGTAACATTTTTTTTTACTTTAGCTTATTTTATTTTTGTTCCACTAGGGGACTTGAATATCAACATCTTTAAAGGGGTTGTCCCGCGGCAGCAAGTGGGTCTATACACTTCTGTATGGCCATATTAACGCACTTTGTAATGTACCTCGTGCATTAATTATGAGCCATACAGAAGTTATAAGAAGTTTTTCACTTACCTGCTCCGTTGCTAGCGTCCTCGTTTCCATGGAGCCGACTAATTTTCGCCGTCTAATGGCCAAATTAGCCGCGCTTGCGCAGTCCGGGTCTTCTTCTTTCTCAATGGGGCCGCTCGTGCAGGATGCCAGCTCCGTGTAGCTCCGCCCCGTCACGTGCCGATTCCAGCCAATCAGGAGGCTGGAATCGGCAATGGACCGCACAGAAGCCCTGCGGTCCACCGAGGGAGAAGATCCCGGCGGCCATCTTCAACCGGTAAGTAAGAAGTCACCGGAGCGCGGGGATTCAGGTAAGCGCTGTGCGGTTTTTTTTTTTAAGTCCCTGCATCGGGGTTGAAAAAAAAACAACCCGTTTCGGCGCGGGACAACCCCTTTAATCATTCTTCCAATACACTACTCTACTTTAGTATAGCAGTGCATTAGAAAGCCTATGAAGCTCATCCAGAGGTTTAGTCTCTTAGCCCACTGTAGTTGCCACACCGAGATGCTATATTCAAGCCTCTGGGCGCCATAGCAACCCATCGGGACCCTGCAATCATAACACGGTAATATATATATTACAAAGTGCATTAATATGGCCATACAGAAGTGCTTAACACCGCTTGCTTGCGCGGGACAACCCCTTTAAGGTGTTAGAGTTATATGTACAAGGCAAAAAGTAATTTCCAATATGGCATTATAATGAACTTCCAGCAAACATTACTAAGTATATAGAGACATGAGATTTGTACTTACAGCATAACTTCCTATTAAAAAGGCAGCATTGGCTTGTTTCTTCTGGTCACTGTTGGTATAATGGACGATCTCCTTCTTCGTTAAAGAGAAAGACTAAACAAACAAAACAATATGTTACGTTGCTTTCAACACAAAACTCCTATTTTGTGGCTGTGTCCACATCTGCTTTAGGAACCTTGATTCGGGAGTTCCGTCGCAGATCGGGCACTAAATGCCGGAAGAAAGAGTCATTTTTTTGCCCGGTAAAATGCCAGACAACTGAACAGAGAACAAATGGACACCTTTTATAGTCAATGATCCAATAGAGGAGCAGGAAAATGGAAGCCCTGAACGCAGATGTGAACATCGCCTTAGCTGATGGAGACTATGTAGAATTATGTAGGTGGAAAATGAAGACATAATTATAGAACTAAAGAGCAGCATTAACAAGAAGTGAGCCTCAAACAGCGCTTCTTCCAAACTGCGAGGGCCAGATGGCAGCACTTCATTTAGCTGAAGGAGTCCGGCATTGAGGAGGTCTTCAGAGTGCCTATCAGTAGCAAGTGGTGAAGGGCAAAATGACATATCTAGCGTTACTGATACCTTAGTACCTGGCGCCTCTGTTTCTTCAGGAAGGATAGAAGTATCTACTAAAAGGGACATGTGAGGAGCGGTGACAGGTCCTCTTTAAACAGTTCTATGACAGACCTGTCTACCACAGTTGTAGTAGAATCGAGCAGAAGACATATCTAGCATTTCCAGCCTTCTATTCGGTAATCATTCAGATCTCTGTGCTGCTTCACAACCCCCATAGGGAGATCACAAGACGCTACAGGTGGCTTCAAAGGAGAAAACATTAAAAGCTGGATGAGAAGCCCGCTACTTGGCCCAGAAAGAACCACACCCAGCTCCAACCTTAGAAGCAAACGTCTGCCAGCTTCTTACTTCTGCAACTCACCTTCATCTTTTTATTTAGCTTGCAGCAGTATCTGTACAACATGGCCAGGTTCAGAGGTCCAAAGTCAGCGTAGAAGCTAGAAGACAACATACAATCTTTGATAAGTGAACTTCTAAGGCTGGGTTCACACAGGGCGGATTCCCGTCGGAAATCTCGCGGTTTGGCTGCAGCAAAAACCGCGAGATTTCCGCCGGGAGAACCGCCGCGGTTTAAGCCGCGGCGGCTTTGAAGCGGCTCGGCCGCATGCTTTTTCGTTGCGGCCGGCGCTCCCATAGAGGAGAGCGGGGCCGCGACGTAAATAAACAAAAAAGGAAAGGTAAACAGACCTGCTCAATCTTTGGAAACCGCGGCTGCGGCGGCCGCAGCCGCGGTTTCAACCGGATTTACCGCAGCGGATTAGCCATCCCGTGTGGACGAGATTTCTGAGAAATCTCATCCACATGGCTGGCTAATCCCGAGATTAGCGGCCGCGGGCGGATCTGCTGCGGCAAATCCGCCCTGTGTGAACCCAGGCTTACAGTTAAAGTGTAACTAGATACAGGAATAAATAAGCACAAGATAAAAAGATACATAAAGCACTACATTCCTTGGTAGCATGCTACATTTTATATAAGCTCCTGAAATCTCCTCCCAGTCTCCTCAGCTGAAAGGTGGAGCAAGCTGCCTCCCAGCCAACAACAAACAGTAGAAACACCTTCCCTACTTCACACCAATTTGTTTCTCACTCTGGACTATGAGACGGAGAAAGAACAAGACCAATGAGGAGCAGGAGATCACAATAAATGAGCAAAGTATTTTTGCCTATCCTTCTTGATAATTACTCGCAAACCAGAACCTTACTGAACACTGACGAGGGGCAAGAACACCGAAATAGCTGTATGTACATGGATATTCTGGTTTGGCCTACACCCCTAGACCTACTGCAAGGCCTGTTAAAACATCTGATATTGAATCTTATGGTGGCTACCACTTCAATAGGTGGTGCCGTGAAGGATTGTTCCATCCCTCATTTACATATATTATAATTACTTTAGAAGAAAAAGATGTAAACTTGACAGGAAAAGGGTGTTTATGCATAACATTCTTCGTAGAGTATCTGCAAATCAGAGACGTACTTTCAGGATTCCTTTCGTGAAAATGGCCTTCGTGCGTAACTGGGAAGTCTGGACAAACTATCACAAGCCAATGGTGTCACTTGTACAAACTAACTGAAGTAGCATCATGGGACAAGAAACTAACAGCAGTGGGAGGAGGAAAGGTATTACTCCATCATTCCTGCACTGACCTGTCTTGTCAGATTACCGCTTTTGTAAAATGGACATGACAAGTGTAAGCAGTAATCCTGATATAATACACTGGTCACCAGAATACAGCAAGAGAAGCTTACACTCTCAGACTCGCGCCGTAGAATGTAGGATCTCAATGTGGAGCAATAGTACTCTTAATTTAAAGGGGGTCTCTGGAAGAAGCTGGGACAGGGACAATCTCTCTACCCTGCTGCAGGATAAGCCGGCCCTATATAAGCAACAGAAATAAATACATTTAACACCCCCAATGTGATCTTTGCGTTTAATATTCAGGAACTCAAGCAGTACACATATTTCATGCGTAACTGATTGTCACAAAACTTGTGCGTGGCATGTGCTGAATACAGTAATCATGAGAAGTAATAAATCAGTGTTTCCAAAATTCCACCCCCACCCCTCCCCTACAGGTCAGATTTTCATGATTTCACTAGTATAGCACAGGTGATGTTAATTATTGTCTAGTTTAGGGCTCCAGATAAAGACCAAAATAAAAACCAATGTGCTTAAGATTTTGGAAATGTTGACAAGATTTTTCAGTCTTGTCGCCATTTGCAGCTAGCCCTGCTGTAGTGAAAAAGAGGTTTCTTCAGCAAAAAATGGCCCACCTCCTGACTAGCTGTCGGACCAGGAAAAGCTGGATGGAAAGAGACCAGTGACCCGTCTATGGACTTTGAGATGATTGGCTTGTGTATGAAGTGGGGAAATGTAGGTAGCTTGACTATGGACTACAGGGGTTACAGATGAACAGCGTGACTATGGATGGTAGGGAAATTATAAACTTGCCAGAAGGAAATCCACTTGTTAATGTGGAGCTTTTGAATATATTTATACTGTGTCGGGGTGGGGAACTAGATATACAGTAATTATACTGTGTCGGAGGGGAGGAAAATACACTTGTACATTCAGCCCAGCAATAAGCACTATTACACAAGCATTAACGCCGCTTGTGTACTAGCACCCTTATTGTACTGCTGGGGTGAATATAATTATACAGCAGGGAAAGCTGCACACAGTACATCTTAATAGAATGATCTATCTATAAAGTATGTAGAAATATATAATTAAAATTATATATATATATATATATATATATTTTTTTTTTTGAGCAACTAAAAATTTTAATTTGGCTCATAAATTTTTCAGACTCCGGACTCCTAAATAATATTTTTTTTTCCTTCGCTAGTTTCTGCTGCTTCTTCTGGGTTACGGCAGTGTGAAAGAATCGGTTTACTTACTTCTCATACAGAAGTTCATCGTCGGTGGAGAAATAATGTGTACTTGGAGTTGTCTTTGGTTTGCCGCAAAGGATGGCGAAGTACAGACGCTCTGAAAAGTAGGAGAGGAATACAGGTTACATGGTATCTAAGAGTTCTACAAGTATCCGCCAATACCTCCAGCTCTTCACGTGGAGGACATACAGTACACATATCCCACATACCATACACACCCCATCAACAATGTACTGCAAGAAAAGGTACCAGTCACTAAGAAGAAAACAATGTGCATACCGCTAATCTAAATACCGCGCGCTCGACACACCTAACCGCACTCCCAAATGTCAGTGACCGTGAAAACCACCACAGCTGAGGGGGCAAGACATTCCAGTTTCAGGAGGTCAGGGAAGATTCTTGGACTCTACCACTTGTACTTCTGCAACGCACTGCTGGCCTCGTAGACTTCAAGAAGCTGCGAAAACTGGAGCCGGTGCCTATGGCAACCAATAAAGTCAGAGCCGTTTGGAAAATGAAACCCAATTTACAGCTTCATAGACTCCTTGGTTTATCCACTATGGGGGCCCTGGAGTTCTACTTGGGCAACGGACAAATAAACACTGGTACAATACGCCAAACGAAGTGAAGCCAAAGCGTTGAGTTACACCTTTCTATTTTTAACCATCTGCACTTCAGTAACATCACAAAAAGAGCAGGAAAAAAGAAAAAAAGCTAGTCTTAACAAAAAAATGTAACAAATCAGGATGAAAATTGGATAAATCAGAACACAATAGCAGAATAATAAATAATCTATCTATTCATCTTAAACGAATGAGCCCGTAGGCCGCCTGCACACGAACGGATTTGCTTTGCGGAATCCACGGTCAGCATCCACACCGCAGATCCGCAGCAAATACCATTCGTTACATGCTATGGAAAATCATTTCTTTCTGCAGACTCGCAGAACCAAATTGCAATTTCCGCGAATGGAGGAAAAATCCCAGCATGTTCTATTTTAGTCCAGAATCCGCACGGATGGCTTCTATTAAAGTCTATGGAAGCAGTCAACTATTGACATGGCGGAAAAGTTGCATCATTGGCTAGCGCGGGAAAAGTAAGCATCGAAGGAAAAAAAAAAAAGAATCTGTACTGCACATGTCTGATGGCAGCTCGCGGCAGCCATCCACAGTGCAGATAAAAGAAAAATCAAGCATGCGTGGATGCCGGCCTCTGTCAGGGTCGGATTCTGCTGCGGGCTTCCGCATGCGGAATCTGAGCCGTTCGTGTGCAGCTGGCCTTAAGGCCCTTTTACATGCAACGGTTATCGCTGAAAATTAGTTCAAAGGGACGAAAGTGAGCAATAATCTTTATGTAAACACTGGCAGTCATGCACCACTATTTGTTCACTTGTCATTAGCCACAGGTTTTTAAACCATCGTTTGGAGCTCAAAAGGAATTTTTAATCAATGTATTCATTGTGTTTGCTTTGCATACACAATGAGTACACATTTTACTCATGTCGGGAAAAAAACCATGGATTCCTGCCAGCCAGATAATCCCTCGCATAAACACAAGCCCAGCTGAGCAAACAGCTGCTTAAGCTAATGAGGGAAAATAAAGAGACTATTAGGTGTAAGTAATTTTATGCAAAAATGTTGTCTATTTGTTCGGCCGTTTAAGCAATAATCATAGCGGGTAAAAGGGCCTTGACTCTGTTCACAGAGCAAAAGAAAATTGCAGCATGTTCCATTTTAGTGTGGATTCCACAAGGACGGCTTCAATTGAGGTCAATAGATGCCGCCCGATCCGCAGCCCCTCCGCAATTGACGTTATTGACATTGCCGAAAGGTTGCGGATTCCGAGTCATCGCCTAGTGACTGTGCAGGGGAAGGAAGCGAGTTGGAGCCTGTAAAACCACGGCAGAAATCCATGGCTGCTCTGCTGCGGTTTCGCACGTGGATTTAGTCCTGCCAACGGTTCAGTGTGGAAACGTCAGAAATTCTGTATGTGACTTTTGCCCACCGATAGGGCTAAATCCATGGCAGTGCTCTGTTGCAATTTTACAGACTGATTAAGGCCTCATGTCTGCGGGCACGCACGGTTTCCAAGTGTGGAATCCCGCTGCGGTTTCTACCCATGCCCGTAGCCATGATGCCAAAAATTACATATATTTAACACAGGACACGTTTAAAACCCCACGGGGGGAGGTGGGGGCACAGGCGCCTGAACAACTGGAACGATAATTCTCCCGTGTAAAAGGGCCTTAAGACACATGGACACTGTCAGTTGTTGAGATGCGTGTAAACCTATCCCAAGCGGATTCATTTGCATATTAATTCCCACCTGGCTGAGGAGCTTCTGATTCCATTTGTTCCCATCCCTCTCCACTACATAAACCCAGAGACTTTATGGCACGGGGATCGGATCGGTTATTAATCAAAGGGGAAATTAATAACGGGAATTTTGAATCTAAGACTTTTAGCCAGACACCCTGTACATATTTGGGACTGGGAGCATTTTCTGAACATAACGCATCTACTCCCAGACCTACCAAACTAGTAACCCTGCACACATGGAGTTCCTGCGGATTTCCCTGTACAGTAATTACGTGGCGTATCCACAGCAGTATTTCCCCCGGGTGTGACAGCACCCTTACCGGATGTCCCATATGTACGGGCTGAAGCTACCCATGAAATACCCAATACCGGATGACTAGAGATGGCACTCTATACTTATAGTTGTTGATCTGACTTCTGCAGAAGTAACATGGAAAGCTCTTCACCCCTGCCCAATTTTCTGTAACACAGTTCATCCGTTTGCTGAATACGTGTCATTAGAAGGATTGTAAATTCTATGTGATCCTGTGGGCAGCTATTAGTCACCTCTTGTGGAAAGAAGTGCTGAGCCTGGAGCCGGCTTCACTATGGAAAAGATGTCAGCATAGTGTATGAGATGGGAGAACAGCAGCGCAGACGTTACCAGATGCCCCTGCATACGGTATAGAGTCAGCGCTCCTTACGGGTCAATATTATATATACTCCAGGAAATAAATCTGCGCTATTCCTCTGCAAGGCTATATCCACATGGGCGGATTTTCCATGTGAAGTGTGCAGAAAATGACATGCGGTTGGAAGTGTAAATCTGCAGCGTGTCAATTAGCAGCGGATCTGCGGTACGGGTCCACCTCTTCAAATGAGAATTCCGCAGCAAAATCTGTGTCAAAATTCGCACCCAATGCTGTGGATTTGGATTCTCAGATTTGTGGCGGAATGTCCTATGTGGACATTCCGCAGCAAATTCCACCGCCTGTGGACACAACCTTAAGCCCGCTTCACTCAAGCCATGAACGCCATGGAAATTCAGCAGCATTTATGCTGGGTTCACACAGGGCAATATTGTTGCGGTTTTGCCGCAGAAGAACTGCTTTTGCGGCAAAACCGCTTCAAAGGTTATTTTTGTCTTGCGTATTTTCCACGTGGAAAATCTGCAAGCGTTTTTTCCACAGCGCTTTTTTTAAAACTTTTGCAGCATATTTTGGTGCGGATTTTGCTGCGTCTATAGAGGCCTATGGACCAAAAAGCGCTGTGGAAAAGTCAAAAGAATTGACATGCTGCGTCTTAAAAAGCCACACCGCTGCTGCATTTCCGCACTGCGGCAGTGCGGAAAAAAAGTCCATCCTGCGAGTATAGCTTTTTGCCCAAACACATTTACACTGCATTGCACTGCAAACACAACAGTTTTGCCGCAGTGCTAATATGCAACAGCAATCCGCGGCAGAACCGCAGCAAATCCGCCCTGTGTGAACCCAGGCTTACAGTGCAAGCCATGTGACGGAGATTTCAGAATTCTCCTCCACACGGTGCGGAATGTCTTTGCAACAAATCTGCAGCGTTTTTTGAGAAAACGCTGCGGATTCTAAATCCACAGCATGTTTATTTATACTGCGGAAATTCAACCCTTGACTATGGCCTCCCGCAGACAGCTGGGTCGGATCCCTCTGCGAGAATTCTCGCAGAGGGACGAGAGCCGTGCCCCTGTAGTGACCCGGCGCTCACCTCCTCACCAGAGCAGATCCGGTGCGTCACCAGAGACATTTCTGTGCGGACCTTTGCGTGGTTCGCACTGAAGTAGGACATGCCGCGATGTGTTTACCGCGCAAGTTTTCTCGCGGACATCGCGGCTGTCTGCATAGGATTGCATTATCTAATGCCATCCCATGGCAGCGGGCACAGGTGGAAATTCTGCGGAAAATGTGCATTTCGCCATACAAGGGTTCAATTCTATAGCAGATCCGCAATTAACTACCTGGCCATTTAGATGTGGATTTGGTGTGTTCGCTGCGGACGAATACGCCCCATGTGAGGCTGGCCAAAGAATACCGTCACATTACAAATTCGCTGGGGCTTTCTGCAGTGAAGAACCTGCAACAAATCTGCAGCAAATGAGCAATGGCCAAACCTGAACCTAAATGGTGCATATTTGGCCGGATATTAACCCTTGTATTTCACAAGGTTCGAATCCGCAGCGTTGACCTACTATGGATTCAGAATCCACAGTGTTTTTCAAAAACATTTGTTGTGAAGATTTTCTGTTCCTTGTCAAGGAGATGTCAGAAATTCCTCCACATGACTTGAACTGGAAATGCTGCTGAATTTCAACAATTCCACAATATTTCCGCCATGTCTGAAGACGGCCTCCTCCTTCTTACGGTAGACGTGTGCGAATAAATTGACAACTGAGTTTGTATTTATAAATTCCAAGGAGGAACAACAAATTGACGACCTTAAAACACGACCCACAATTGTCAGGGCAGTTTCACATCAGCGTTGGGGGTTCCGCTTTCCTTCTTTTGGAAGCAGGAAGCAGGAATCCCCTAACAGACCCCGTTGACTATAATGGGGTCAGTTTGCTTTACGCCGAGCTGTCCGGATTTTCTTCCGGTATTTTGAGCCAGATCTGCGACAAATCCTCCATGATGTGAAGCCGTCCTTACCTAATGTCAACACAAGTGCTTACTAGAACCAGCAAGTTGGGAGTACGGAGGTCCTCTTTGAATTACCATAAGGGCCCTCTCACAAGATAGTGTATGCTACCGTGTAATACGCAGTACGATCTCATACTGACTGTCAATTGGGCCTCACTCACAGCATGCGAAATGCAAAAAAGGATTATGGCATGCACTATTGTGGCGTATATTATGTGTATGGGGTACAGATAGTGTATGGGGGTTGTCAGCACCCAAGTATGCATGTCATTGTGTAATTGCTGCGTGCTCGCACGTATGAGATCCGCCCTCGGCACGCAGCAAGACACGCTCAGGTGAGAGAGGTGTACAAGCAGTTTGTTGGCTCGGAAGGACAAGTACAACGGCATCTGGGATATTCTAGTCAAACTGCAGACAAAGCTCCCAGCAAGAAACACAACCGGAACATAAACTGGCAACAGTATCAGTAAACAAACGTTACATAACAAGACATTCCGCAGCGCTGACTGAGGGATCCCACGGAAGGCCAGGGACGCTGGACTGAGCCTCCATCCATCTCAATGGGGCTTCTCAGACGAGCGATGCGCTAGATCGCTGTTGGTTCTATTTTAGGACGTTTCAACATACCTCATCACCCATGGCAATGACAGGGGGTTTTAAAAAAGCTGTCGAATGAGTTGAAAACGCTGCTCGAAAGCTATGAAAAACATGTGGTTTTACAAACCCCTCTATCAGACCGGCCTAAACGTGCTTTTACGCAAAACAATTTCTTCAAGCAGTAAAAAAAACAAAAACAAAAAAAACCAACAAAAAACAAAAAACACTGGATTGTTTAAATTTGAACGATAATCATTTAGTGCGAACGCGGCCAACGACTGAACGACAAACGAGAATTTGCTCGCTTCTCATTTGTTCGTTTTATGCAGGCATGAAAATAACTGTTCGCTCGTTTACGCATCGCTGCACGTGAATAGCCATCATTTAGTCGTCCCCCTTACTACTACAGTGAATGTGGATGACATCTGCCCGTATAAACCTGCACCAAACCAAAGTTTTCATTGGGGGGCAAAGTTAGGAAACGGAGACCCTCATACTTCGCTGACATAATGCAAGCGAATTTATTAGAAGCCTCGATACTGCTTGGAGCGGTCAGCGGCAAAAGACGACCACAGCCGCCTAAGCATGCGCCGGCTGGATACCATCAAAGCCGACACCAACATGCAAATGAGTGAACTAGAAGAAGCCGTACAAAACAGAACTGCGGGGAGGGGGCTGATCCATAAAGTGTCCGTCAGACCGACTAAACAGATGAAGATAAGCAGGCTGCACGGGAGAGCTCGGTCATTACAATAAATCACTCAGTGCAGAAGTATCCCAACTAGTAAGCGCAGTCACCACATGACAGCCCATACACCTTCAGTAAAAAGGAGGAACAAACAGAAAGGGAACAAACATAGTAACATAGTATGTAAGGCTGAATGAGGACAATGTCCATCTAGTCCAGCCTGTCTATCCTACTTTGTTGATCCAGAGGAAGGCAAAAAACCCCAAGGCCAGAAGCCAATTAGCCCTTTTGGGGGAAAAATTCCTTCCCGACTCCCTAATGGCAATCAGACTGTTCCCTGGATTAACCCATAACAAGTCAGTGGTGGAGGAAGCTGGAAACATGCAGAGGGCCCCAGGTATAGACAAGAAGGGGGGCCACCGCAAGCAATGCCAGTCTAGCTTCTACCTCTTCACTGGGAGTTGGAGAACTACAGATGACATCCGTATGGGTTTGTGTTGGTATAGACTCTCGTTTTTATGTAGAACATTTACCCTCAGCGATGTGATAAAAGTCATGGTGGGGGTGAGAGTTAGGCCACCTGCAGACGGCCAGGTCGGACCCCACTGCGAGAATTCTCGCAGCGGGATGCAGTCCCGTGTCACTGCAGAGGCCTGCGGCTTACCAGCTCCCAGGGTCTCTATACTCTGCTATGTGCCGGCTAGCCGATGCATGCGCAGAGAGACCTGCACAGAAATAGAGCATGCCGCGATTTGTTTTCCGCGTGTGTTTTCACGCAGACAAATCACGGCCGTCTGCCTAGGATTGCGTTTTCTAATACAATCCTATGGCATCAGCCACGGGCGAACATTTTGCGGAAAATCCCGCCGCAGAATTTCCACCCATGTGCAGGGGGCCATAGGATGGATTTGCATTGCAGGATCCGAATTCCGCAGCAAATACTGCCCATAACATGCTATTGAAAAACGCTTTTCCCTCCATAAGAGCAGAAATCAATTGCCAATTTCTGCTCGCAGAGAGAAAAAAAAAAAAAATCGCAGCATGCTCTATTTTTGCGCAGATTCCGTGCGGACGGCTTCCATTGAATTCAATGGAAGGTGTCCTATCTGCGGCCCTTCTGCAATGACAGTTTTAAAAGAAAAATCTGTATTGCGCATATCTGACGGCTCGCCGTGCGGATCATCCACAGTCCTGAGAAGATCCAACAGGTACGCACAGGTGCCAGCTGGGGGCTCCCGTATGCATAATCCGACCCGGGTCGTGTGCAGCCGGCCCTATATGTATATATCAGTATTAAGTACTGTGCAAAAGTTTATGCTTTCAAAAAATAGAAGGCGTCTGATTGGCTGTCTGTTTGGGATCATTGTCCTGCTGCAGAATAAATCTGGAGCCAACGTCATTAACAACAACATAAAGAAGAACAGGGGGTCCTGGAAGCGATGACACAGCCTCACAGAGCGCTGATCTCACATCATCCAGTCTGTCTGGGATTACAGCAAGAGACAGAAGAAGATCTGTGATTACTTCTCCAAGGTGATTGAAGAAAACCTCCCTGCCAAGTTCCATCAAAAACTGTACGCAAGTTTTGAAGGCAGAGGGCGGTCACCGCAATTGATGGGATTTATATTTCTCTTTTGTTCATTCACTTTGCAGTTTGTTAGTTAATTGAGAAAACTAAACTATTCGCACTTGTATTTCTGAAAGCAGTAATCTGGCACACCGGTGTCTCTAATCCCCCTTCTCCATAGATTCCAGCACAGACAGGCTTGCTTACCATCGCAGATCTGCACCGCCCCGGGCGGGAGGTCGTGCTGCTCTCCCATGCTGAGCAGTGAGCTGGTGAAGGCTGGGGTGTCCTGAGCAGTGGGGTGTTAATGCGGGTGACAAGCTGGCCACAAAGCCTCCCCAGCCATCAGCTCCTCCTATAGAGCACTGGTGACCTTTGCGCTGAGCCTCTCCCGATTCTAGTGTCACGTCTTCCGCTTCAGATCCCGCTGTGCCCCGTGCCAGCAGTGAGTGGCAGGCAGCCTCCGGAGGGCAGGACCCGGCCGGAGCGCACGATGCCTCCCAAAACGTGAGCGCAACTTTTCAGCACGCACTTGGCAGTGTGCCAGTCTGAGGATTGGTGCCAGGCGGTGTACAGCGCCGAGGAGGGCAGCTGCGGGGGAGGCTCGGCACTGCAGCGCTGCCAGCACCCCGGAGCCACCCGTCCAGTTGTGTGTGCTCCGAACCAGGCAAACAAGGCGTAAGGACAGGGTACTCGGAACCCCGCCCCCTGCCCGATCCGTACCTGATGATTGGCCACCGCGCCAGCCGTTGTTAAAAGGAATGCGGCTCACGGCCAATAGGGAGCGGCCAGAAGTTTAAATGGCCCGAGCACGGGAGGCGGCCGGGGGCGTGTGCTGCTCCTACTGACGGCGGCTTCCTGGGACTCCGGCAGGTAGATAGGACTACTGGGTACACCTCGAGGTCGGTCAGTGTACACAGCAGCAGCCTACGGCCCTTCACACAGTGCGGATCTCCTTGGCCAGTACTTTACAGCAGCGGGTTTAAGTGAAAACCATAGAAATGGATGGGGCAGCTGATCAGCGGGAGTCCCGAGTGTGGGACCCCCATGGGTCTATACTGAGAACCTGCTCCGATTGCTATGACCCCTATTAAGTCTGAATGGAGCTGTGATAATGCATGCGTCTTTGTGCCCCATTCAATGTCTACCGAGCCTACAGAAGCCGCCAAGTGACATACTTCAGTGGTTCGTCAGCCCCAAAGACACTGCACGAGGCTGCTGAAGTGCACAACTAATTATCATCCATCCTCATTGCAACATAATAACTAATTACCATCCGTCCTTATTGCAACAGTCATTGCCAAGTATGCAAATAGGAAGATGAAATAATACCTCTGCAGCGCTACCTGTTGGAAGGCAGCATTCCTGCAAGTCAATCCTACTCTTTTTTTTTTAATCTGGAGGAGGAAGAGGAAGTAAGCAGCATGGTGGCTCAGTAGTTAGCACTGTTGCCTTGCAGTGCTGGAGTTTTAGATTAAAATCTGATGAAGGGCAACAACTGTATGGAGTTTTTCAAAGTCCATGCAGATGTTTGTCTTGGTGAGATTTGTACCTTAGGACCCCAGCACTGCAACAGTGTCGACGACTGAGCCACATTCATTAAAGAACCACCACAGTGAAAAACTGTTTGCTTTCCACTTTCACCTGTCTCCCATTGACTACTATGCAAAAAAAAATCTCAACAAAAGCATAGCAGTCTGCAGTTGTGTTTCAGTGTGAAAAACAGAATTAGGCCTAATGCCCACGGCCGTGACGGGCTCCGCAAGCGGAATACCGCAGCGGAGCCCATCACAGCCCCCCCCCCCCCCATAGACCCCATACTTAGCTCCGGATCCGCTGCCAGACATCCTGCATGACGCGCCAGCAGTGTCATGTGACACGCCCACAGCGACACGACGCGGTTGGTGGGGAAGCGTTTTCACGCCATCTTCCGCTGTGCTACAGCAGAAGATAGTGTGACGGACAGCTTCTATTGACTGCAATGGAAGCCGTCCGCGCGTACGCCCGCGGCAAATAGAACATGCCGCGGGTGAGTACGGGAGAATTCACGGGGCGGAATTCCGCACCCTGAGCATTGTGGTATTAGGTTCACCTAATAGCTGCAGGGCAACGCCACGGATTTCCGCCACGTGATACGCGGCAGAAATCCGCCCGTGGGAATTAGCCCTTAGATTGAAAATACAGAAATCGAGCGACCAGCAAACCGAGAATGAAGAGGCCCTTATTGAGAGCGATAACGTTCTGTTCTACTGGCTAAAGTGGATTCACACTAGCGGTTTATCTCAGTTTTGGCTTTTCGCCTCGCTGTTTCAATACCTCCCATCCTGTATGTGCTTTTTTCATTTTTGTTGCCCAGATGTAGACCTTTGCATTTCTCCTTGTTAAATACCATTCTGTTAGTCACCGCCCACTGCCCCATTAAAAACATAGTGAGAACATTGCGATCTCCTGTCTCTACTGTGACAGCAGCAGCAGAGGATTCCTTAATCCCTGCAGGGAGTCCACTGAACACCCTGCCACTGCTGGTAGGAGATCAGGTTTTCAATGGGGCTGGCTCTGCCGCCGCCGGCCCCATTGAGGCCAAGGTTAAACTCTGAATGTGACAGCCTCACATCCCTGCGGGGCTGAAGGAACCCCCTGGTGCAGCTGTCACAGCTGCAGCAGGGAATCGCGATCTACTCCCATTGCTTTCAAAGGGGCCGGCGCTGCTGCTGCCACCGGCCCCATTGGAAGCAATTTATTTTTTTTCACGCTGCATCGCCCGATTTTCTCGCCGGTGTGAAGGCGCCCCGATTTCACCTTTTCAATTGAAGGGGTGAACTCTACTGCAGACCTTCCTCAAAATCTACACACGAATGGTGGTTATGATATGGATTTGTGTGCCAAAATCGTACACCATTTCTGCTACATGTGAACGGACTCTTAGACATCTTTCAGAAATCTGCCCCATGGTGTTTTTCCTGCAACAGCGCATATCTGTCGAAGGTTATTTGCAAAGCGGATTAATTAAGGAAACACAAAAGACTTTCCCCGACAAACACCCAGGTACAAAACCACCTGCCAACTGTTGTATTCAGAGCCTGGTTCAGTAATGGCGCCAAACTGGGTCTGACACAAACATGAAGAAATAGAAGCCTACATCAGACTGGATGCCTGAAGCCATCTGTGACATTGAGCAGCAGGTTGCAAATAACCCTCGAAAATCAACTCAGACTGTCCCAGCAAGTTGGTGCACACAAATAAAACCTCAAGGCCGACAAAGCTAAACGCGTCAATTAGTGCACGTGGTTGCAGACTGATTACTGGAGGACTTCTGCAACCATCGCTGTACTTCATGATGGACGAACTGTGGTTTCATTTATCAGGCCGTGTGAATTCATGGAACAGGAGGTACTGGTCTACTGAAAACCGCCACCTAACGAAACACCACTGCATGAGCAGAACACTAGCGTTTGGTATGCAGTGTCAGGAACACGAGAAGTGGGCCCAATTTTCTTCAAATCAACTGAATATCGCAGTTTATCTGGACAGGAACAGTTTTATGACCAACTAACAGAAGAAAGAATGTCCTGCTTTTACCAACAAGATGGGACAACATACCGCACCTCCCACGATTTAGTGGCACCCGCTCAGGAAAAGAGCAAACTGTGAGCAAGGGTTTATGACCACCATGCTCCCCAGACTTGTCCGCACGCAATTTGTATCTGTGGGAAAATCTAAAGCCAACAATCCACATAGGGCGGCCTTGTTAGATCCGGCTGCGATAATTCTCGCAGCAGGACCCGACCCGAGTCCCTGCAGAGACCAGCACGTCACTCACCTGCTTCCGTGGCTCCGGCTGTCAGATGTGCCGGCTGCCGGGCAGCTTCCATGGGAGGAAATTCTGCGGCAAATCCCGCTGCGGAATTTCCGCCCGTGTGCAGGGGGCCTTACCCTGCATGAACTCAAGGGGAAAAAAACAAGCACTATCCACAACATCATCGCTGAAGAGCTGCAGGCAGTATCAGCCAACATGTTGCGACATAACCACTAGTGCATAGAAGTGAACGGGTACCACTTTCAGCATCTGCGGTGACATGGAGGTAGATCAATAGAGCTTTGCAAAAAGACAAGCCACAAGTTTGTTAAAGGCATGGTATTTTTCCGTGGCCCATCTTTTATTACAGTTTTAGCGGTTTTACATTTGCAGACTGTTGTTGGTACTAGATTACCATCCAACTACTATCGACCGATTTCCTATTCTTAGTGTCAACTTATATAATGCTCGGGGTCCCTTAAACTGCAGTTCTGATCATTGTCTGGTTACTTTTGCAAAATGTAAATGTCAACTGCAGGTGTGTGAAAGTAACTAATTCAGCACTACTTGCCCATCCTTGGCCCTGATCATTCAGCATTGCAGTCCCTCGGTTTCCCCATTCTCTGACCATGGAAATCAGATGACAGCTGCCTTCCACTCAGAGGCTACAGCATCCCCGCCCAATCTGCTGGCATCAGCGCTCACATCCTGGGTGCCATGATGCCAGGAGTTCTGAACGGTGGGTGACCTTGCAGCCTCTGATTGACAATCAGCAGCCAGCTGACCACCGCAGTCAGACTGGGAGAACCACAGGGCTGCAACCACTACCATTGAGTTTATTTTCACACCGATGGAGCGGATATTTAAATTTGAGAACTTAACCAGACAACCTGTTTAGTGGGGATATCACACCAGGAATATTAGGTGTAACCGCTTTCAGACATGACATACATGAACTTCATAACGTTGGAAGAGGTGTAATGAGGGGGGCTGAGGAGCGGTGCCCACTCCATATGTGGCGAATGGCAGCTGTTATATAGCGGACACCCACGTGCAGCTGCCAGGATCAGAGACGAATTGTGAGAATCAGAAGTAATCCCCTCAAATGCCAGGAGTTCCCTTTGGGAACTAAAGTTAAAAAAGTAAAGAAACTAAATTAAAAAAAAAACCCTCCTACCCTACAAAATGGTACCAATAACTACTGCAGCTCCCCTGCTACACGTCTTCATACAGCTCTATCAACAGAAAAAGAAAGTTGACTCTTAGTCAAGTTAAAGAAGTTGTGCGGCGCTGACAGCATGCGCCCGCTCAGCTGATCAGTTGGGGTCCTGAGCAACGGACCCCAGCCGATCAACTATTGATGACCTATCCTGAGGAAAATCATCAGTAGTATTCTCCCTGGAAAACCCCTTTAACCCTTTGCAATCCAATTTTGGATTTAGGGTTTCCTAGGGGGCTCTCTCTTTCTGCCATTATACAATGGCGCCATCCGCTGGCTAGAGCCAGTACTGCGGTATAGGACATGCTGGTGCGGCCCCCCGACAACAGAGCGGCCTGTAATTTACAGTAAGAATACCCTGCCAGACGTCTTCCGACATCTGAGCTGTCAGCCTTCAATGAGATGGTCTTTAGACGTCAGACAGTGGATTGGAAAGGGTTAAAGATTTTTTTTAAAGGATGCAGCAGGAAGGGCAAAAGTTACCAAATTCTTTTATTTGAACTTCTTCAGAAGATGATCCAGTGAGCAGTACTTCTATTTACTTACATAATACGGCACCACCTGGTTTTGAGAGCGTGCGCATCCCCCTAATGAGCCGAGTGCTGGAGGACACACAGGCTCGGTCACTCGCCCCACGGCCGGGTCTATGCAGCGATCCTCCTGCCCAGCAGACAAGAGGAAGGAGCAGAAGATTCGCAGGGCAAGTAAGGGGCCGTTTGGACCTGCCGACTTGTCATGTGAACGAGTTTATGATGTCAGAGTTCACTCGGCAGCCATCATTGGCTCATTCAAACAAGAAATCGTTCACTCATTCATGTCTACTGTATAAGTGAATGAGAACGACTGAACAAACTATCCGGGCAATCCCTGGCGCGCGAAACTTCAGGTGTCCTCTAAAAACGCATGCCATATCTCCTAAACCAAACTCCTCTGTACTCCGCCTGACACCGTTTCCCTGAAAGTAAGACCTACCATGATTTTTGAGGATGCTTGAAATATAAGCTCTACTGCAATAAATAAGCCCCCCCCCCTCTACCCACCCCCCAAAAATAATTTGCAGTTATTTAAAAAAGTCAATTTAAATGGTGTCCAGGCAGGTATACATGGAAGAAAGTAAAATCTTTTAGGGCAAAAATATAAGCCCTGTCTTATTTTCAGAGGGGGTGGCGTAAGTTTCTGTCATCATATGCGCCATTATAGCAAGTGTGCCCCAAATGCTAGTTCGACCAGTTTAAAAGCCCAAAATCTGTCAAATTAAATAAGACCCAAAGTTTTTAGGTGCGTCACCTGTACTTAGTGAACCCACAGCAATCGGAGAATGGTACAACAAAAAATGCACACAGTTTTCCCACCGCCGTACAGCCCTACCGAGGTACGACGCAGCCTTAGAATTCAGATACAATTTTTTACCTGCAACAGCCTACTTCCTGACAGTTTCCCTTTGTATCAGCTTTTTCTACTACAACATAAAAAAAATTACAGCAGCTAATAAAACGGTAAAGGGAACAGAGGACGCCGATCCTAGACTTTCTTGTGCGGTGGACCATCACTTAACCAATAATCAATTGGGAAACAAGACAATTTGAGGCTCGGTACATCCTGTTCCATTCTAATATAGTTCAAACGTTTTAGTATCGACATGAAGAGACAGGACACCGCTGCATGTGCGCCGAGCGCTGCTGCATACTAATCTGTCAAGCAGTGATTAAATTACATCAAGGTAATTGGGAAGATGTATTGTGTTAATTAGGAGATAATTTGATGAAGCAGTAGAGCCCCAGCTCCATTAGAAAAAGTTGTCTATTAAGTTTCTGAGGAGCCATATTCTCTGCTGAAGTGGCTGACAGCTTCAATGAAGCTCATAACTCTGCAATAATCTACAATGGATTTCTTAAGTAATCCAGAAAGACTAATGAAACCACTTCTATATTTATATTACCCTGTGAATGAACTACACGCTGGGACCTGCATAGCTGTGCGCACCAGGCCAATGTCAGAGTTAAAGGGGTATTCTGGAGACTTCAGACTACTATCCCAACCACTCGGTTCTTCCTGGTTGCTGCTGACCAGGACATGTGGCTGCTGTAGCCAATCACTGCCGTGATCTTCTATAGACTGTGATTGGCTGCAGCAGCCACATGTCCTGGTCAGCAGCAACCAGGAAGAACCGAGTGGCTGTGGAGCAATTTTAAGAATACTCCTTTAAAAAGGGGCTTCCCGGGACTTAAAGGGCTATTCAGTAGGCAAGTGGTTACGCGATCAAAGTACTCACCAGCTCAGATGTACTTGGGTTTATGAATGCTCACACTAATCAATTTCTCAGTCATCCTAATCTGTGTGATATTACATAGTGTACCACACAAGCTCTTCAGAGGGGGACACAGACAATCCTATCAGTTACTGCTGGTGATTAGAGGCTAGTGTTAGTTATAATGCAGTTGAGAGCTAATGACTGTGGATATCAAGTCTACACACCCCTGTTAGAATGCCATGGTTTTTTTATGCAAAAAAAAAAAAATCCATCACTGACGAAAACTTTCAGATTTTTTTCCAATCTCCAAATATGACCCATTATAATTATCTGTACAATCCCATTAGAAAAACAAACCGAACTCTTTTAGGCTGCATTCAGACGAACGTATATCGGCTCGGTGTTCACGCCGAGCCGATATACGTTGTCCTCCTGTGCAGGGGGGGGGGGGGGGGGGGGGATGGAGGAGCCAGGAGCAGGAACTGAGCTCCCGCCCCCTCTCTGCCCCTTTGCACTATTTGCAATGCGGAGGGACGGGGCGGGGCTAATTCGCGGAACTTAGCCCCGCCCCCTTTTATTGCAAATAGTGCAGAGGGGCGGAGAGGAGGCAGAGAGGGGGCGGGAGCTCAATTCCTGCTCCTGGCTCTTCCATCCTCCCCCCCCCCCCTTGCACATTAGGACGACGTATATCGGCTCGGCGTGAAAACCGAGCCGATATACGTTCGTGGGAATGCAGCCTTAGGATGGGAAATCGCCCCCCAAAGTAATGTGGTTGCATAAATACGCACACCCTAAAAGTAATACTATGCTGATCTACCCTCTGACTTTAGGACAGCATTCAGCCTTTTTTGGTAGGTGTCTATCAGCACATCTTGACTTTACAATCTTTGCCCATTCTTCCTTGCAAAAGTGCTCCAAATTGTCAGATTGCAAGGGCATCTAATGTGTAGCGCCCTCTTTAGGTCAACCCACAGATGATCTTCAACGGGATTCAACTCTAGGCTCTGTCTGCGCCAATCAAAAACTCTGACCTCCTTCTGGCGAAGCGGTTCTTTTGTTGAGTTGGAAGTATACTTTGGGTCACTGTCATGTTGAAAGGTGACATTCCTCTTCAGCTTTTTAGCAGAAGCCTAAAATTTTGTGCCGAAACAGACTGATACTTGGAAAGGTTCATAATTCCCTCCACCTTGACTAACTCCCCAGTTCCAGCAGCAAAAAAACCAGCCCCAAAATATGATGTTGCCTTCACCATCTTCACTGCGGGTCTGGTGGTCTTCTTTTGGTGATGCGCAGTGCTGGTTTGCACCCAACATACCTTTTGGAATTATGGCCAAAAAGTTGAACCTTGGTCTCCTCAGGCCAGAACACGTTCTCCCACACACTTCTGGCAGACTGGATGGAGGTTTGGGCAAAACATAGCCGGGCTTGGACGTTTTTCTTTGCTAGAAAGACCTCCAGTATTGTTACCCTACCCCACAGCCCAGACATACGAAGAATACGGGAGATGGTTGTCACATGTACTACTCAACCAGGACTTGCCAGAAATTACTGCAGCTCTTATAGACCACCTACAAGCGGACGGATTTGCATTGCGGAATCTGGAGCGGGTATCCGCCTCCGAATTCCGCAGCAAATGCCGCCCAAAGCATGTTATGGCAAAACTGGATTTTCTACCCACGAGCGGAAATAGATTGCGATTTTGCGTGAAGGAGAAACATGCTGCGATTCTATGCGGCTCCCATTGAAGTCAATGAAAGCTGTCCGCCCTGCGACCCTTCCGCAATCATTACTGTGGAAAGGTCGCAGGATCCGCATCGTCTAACAATGCAGCCTAATCTATACTGCGCATGTGCGTCGCCGCAATACAGATCCGGACATGAATGTGGGGGTCAACGGCCGGGCACAGGGTCAGATTTCGCTGCGGTATCCCGCATGCGAAAGCTGAGCCGGTCATGTGCGGGCGGCCTTCATGTTGCTGCAATAATGGCAGCTGTGTACTGGCTGCTATTTAATACATTTCAATGTGATTGGCTGATTCTGACCACAACCACCTCCCCAACTATAAGAGGGTGTGAACACTTATGCAACCACATTATTTTGGCTTTGTTGTTTTTATTTTTCCACCCTAAATTATTTGTTTTTCAATGGAATTGTACAGATTAAGGGCTCATGTCTACTAGCTAAATGGAATTGCGGAATCCTCTGCGGATTCTGCCCATAGGGAATCATTGGCCATCCACGGTCCATTAAATTGATTTTTGCACCCGCGGATGGCATTTTAAAAGAACTGCGTTTTTCACGCGTGGGAGAAAAAACGCGGCATGCTCCATTTTGCTGCGGATTCCGCGCGGATTGGCAACATTGCTATCACATTGATAGCAATGTGTGCGGATATCTGCATGCAAGAAAAATACCATTTAAAGCAAATCCACGGGCAGATTCTGTGCGGATTGCATTTTTCGAGTGGCCATGAGGCCTAAGGGCTAATACACACGGCTGGATTTAAATCCGCTGCGTTGCTCCGCAGCTATTAGGTTCTATTGAACCTAATAGCTCAATGCTGATGCTGCGAAATTCCGCAGCGTGACATAAACCGCGGCATGTTCTGAATGCCGCGGGAATACACGCTGACGGCTTCCATTGTAGTCAATGGAAGACGGCCGTCACGCGATGCTTCCGCTGTAGTACAGCGGAAGTATCGTGCGAATACTCAGCCCTGCCCACCGTTCCATCTGGCACTGCCGATGCTTCATGTGGTGTAATGTGCATGCGCGCCGGCCCTTCATGCGGGACGCGTACGGCGGATCCGGCGTGGTTAGTATCCGGCGGGGGTTTTGCGGGGTGCTCTGGCAGACTCCGCTGAGATATTTTCCGCTGACGGAGTCAGTCACGGACGTGGCCCTAAAGGTGTTGGACTTCTAACAGGGGTGAGTAGACTCTTTATATCCACTGTACTTCTGGTCAAAGGTTTATTTATGGGGACCACCTGTAACTTCGTGACATGACACTTCTTGTACTTCCGATTTGGTACAGGAATGCTGGAAGTAAAACTATACCGGAACTGACCTCTCCATTTATTATGGCAGTCATTTTCCAATTCCATCACATTCATGGGGTTTCTATCTAAATTGATGCATCTAGTATTTTCAGGTTATTGCTACCCTACTATACCAATGTGTGCAACTTCATCCGGTCAGCCAAACATAACTGTTCATATGACGGAATCAGGTGCAGAATTTTCTGTGCGGATTCAGCCCTTATAAACCATGGCTAAACTGCTGCCGTGAATTCACATGCGTATTTAGCCCGATCAGCGGGCAAAGAATATCCGACACGCTTCTGCGTGAAGCAGCGACATGTCACCTGTCTGGGGGAGATTCCACACACCAGTTTTGTCCACCGATTAAATTCAGGTAGGGATCCATGGCAGAATAGTCGTGGTTTTTAGCGGCAGAATCCGCATAAAAAAAACTCTACACGAATATCTGCGTCAAAACCGCGTGACTGGTGCAGAATCTGATGTGAATCCACTGCAGACTTCACCCCTTTAGTTAAGAGGATGAAATCTACTGCAGATCCACATCAAAATCCGCACCGCATACTTGCTAAGTTTGCTGTAGATTTTGGTGCAGACCTGCCCTCATATGTGAGCACAGCATTAAAGTTGTACTATTTTTCTGACTGTTAGGGCCCATTTAGATGCCAGATTTTGCCATCCGAGTACAGTCTATGTATTTTATGGACCGCAAGTATCAGTCAGCAGGCGGACGCGTCTGCGTGCTATCTGTTAACAAGTTGCCCCCAATAATCTCAAGCACAACCCTGATATCTGAAGTGGTTTCTAGATGCGTCGATATGTAGCGGATTTACCACAGTGGAAAATGTGCGCCAACATCCAGGTCAAAACCTGCACCATTGATGCGGACTGACACGGATCTGCAGCAGACCTCACCCCTTCAATTGTGGATGCACACCAAAATCTGCTGGGTATTAATGCACCCTTTATGACATTTTTTTTTCTTTTTCAAACAAAGCTGCAAAAACTTGCTTGATCTAGGTGTGAGACCCTCTGTAAATCCCCACCCCAGATCAGCCCCATTGGCACTGTGCAGTGAATACGACCCGTGTGATCATACAATACATCACTGCTCAGAAATCTGAGCTTATTACTAATAATCGGTCTTGGCTTTCCTATATCCAGCCGTTTGTAGGATTCCAGAGCCCTGGAAGATCTGTCCTTCCTACTGTATGAGCCCGCAGGACCGGACAGACCAGCTCCGCTGGTTCTCATGCTGTTTGCATTCTACCAGCACTCAGGCTTATATCTGTAAAAGGATCATTGTCAATTCTTCCACCTACTGTATACCCAAAGTCTAGCCGGAGCAGAGGTGTGCCCGTACATGCTAGACTATAGATGGGAAACCACTAGTGTTACATTCCAATCGAACAATAGCTTTAACCCAATAACGACAAACGCAGAATTTCCGCACGTGCCCGCTGCCATAGGATTGCATTAGATAATGCAATCCTATGCAGACAGCCGCGATTTGACCGCGTCAAAACTCACGCGGTCAACAAATCGCGGCATGTCCTATTTCTGTGCGAGCCTCGCTGACGCTCTGCTCTGCTCATGTGCCGTCTGGGCGGCAGCTGGCACATAGAGCGGAGGAGACGGCAGAGCAGGTGAGCGCGCAGTGGTCACTGCAGGGGCACGGCTCACAAACCGCTGCGAGAATTTTCGCAGCGGTATCCAACCCGGCCGTCTGCAGGCGGCTATATGTATTCATTTAAATCCCTAGATAATCAATAAGGTACATAGTCATAGAATTCAGAAATATAGATAATATAATTCACGCATATATAGAAAAATAGCATTCAGAAATGCACTTCAATCAGAAGATATACGCACGCAAATCCATAATACACGACTAATGCAGAGAGATACATAAATGAAACAGAATGTATACATGCACTGACAACTCCTCTAGTGATTAACCATTTGCTCACGGTCTGGTAACATTCCTATAGATCATTCTCCATTCCTCCGGCTCTGATGTAATTGTACAATGGACTATAATGCAGATAATACGTTTCCTCGTAGTCACTATTACAGGCACTTAATGACATCCTGATATTCAGGACATTACATAAGCAGGTCCACAGAGCAGACACGTGAGGTCTGTTGATCTAACTACAGGAACATGTGCCCTGCCATCATCCAACTTTAGGAAGCATCTGATTACATAAAACAAATAGCATTGTAGCCTTTTCATAAGCCTGATGAACAGCTGATGTCACTAGTACAATGAGCCAAGTGATTCTGTTGATGCTACAGTACAATTCTTTCAATCCGGTACCAATCAGACCCAATGAGTGCCCAATTATGAGAACACATGGACCTTAGGACCATGTGGCGCAGAGTGTTAAGGCAGCAGAATGCAGTCCTACACTCTCACTCAAGTTCAATCCCCATTCAGGTAGCCGACGCAAGGTGGAATCAGCCTTCCATCCTTCCGAAGGGGGTCATAAATTACCTAAAGCGCTGCAGAATAAGTTGGCGCTATACAAACAACAAGTCTTCTTTTCTCTTCAGACTTTGAATCAAGCTGAAGGGTATTTTACACCGGGTGAATATGGCCTGAATTCTCGCTGGACAGAGTAAATTTGGGCGATAATCATGTACAAACTGCCACCGACAGGGCACTGAGCGAGAAACTAAAATTTGAGCAATTCCTGTTTACTGTGAAAGGAGGCAGATGAGCCGGCCGGAACGATCCTGGCCCACTCCGCCTCCATGCACTTGGATGACTATCGCTCCTGGTAAGCACATGGGTGGGGCACAGGTTGGGCACTTATCTAAAGGAACTTTTTAAAAAAGTGCAAAAGTTGCTGGGTATTAATTTTTTTTATTGTCTTTAAAGCTTAGACAACACAAAAAGAAAGAATGTGTCACAAATGCTATGAATGGAATGGCTGAAAAACATTATTGGAAACCAACTAGACAGAAAAAAGGGGAGGAGGCTATAATGCGCCATATAATTTGCCATGCAGCCAGTGGTAGTTCCCTCTGGAAATATCGTTCCCATCGGAGCATCTAGCCATGTTTGCATGCATGCCCAGAGGAGGGCAAAGAGTAAAGGATAAAGGTCTGAAATCAGGACCTCCAAGACAGAGTTGTTCAAAAGCAGTGGGTTGTGAACCCGTAGGGACCCAAAGCATGCCTGAGCCAGATGGCGGGTCTTCAAGAATGGGAAAAGGGAACAGCCGGATAGCCAACATTTTTTCACAGTTTATAAAAGGGGAGCAATTCTTGGGAGACGGGGTTAATTACATCACAAAAGCAAAAACAAAATCCAGCCGGGAACCACGGCTTGGATATAGAGGGGGACAAGCTGTCTGGTAGATCAGGGGTAAACGGAAAAGGAAATAAGCAGGACGTCTTCTGCGAACGGTGGACTCTAACTTTACACTGGCGCCAAAAGTGATATGGCTACATTAAATCTTGTTTTTGCGGAACAACTGTTATTTTTGAAAGATACCATTTAACGTACTGTAAAACGTAAGCATTTCTAAGTGGGCAGAAATAGAAAAAAAATGCAACTGCGCAGTTTTTCGTTGGTGTTTGCTTTTACGATGTTCAAGATGTAGTAACAATGGCATGCTGTCTTTACTCCATCTATTAGTAGGTATGCGGAGATGCCAAGGGCTTATTCATACGGGCGTATATCAGTCAGGTTTTCATGCCCGGACGATATATGCTGCCCCTCTCTGCAAGGGAAAGAGGCGGGACAGGTCGGAAGCAGTGCAATGAGCTCCCGACCCTTCTCCACTGTTTGCAATGGGAGGGGCGGGGCAGAGCCAAATTCCACTCCGTCCCATTGCAAACAGCACTGCATTATATTGCATTGTGACAGGCAGTTTTTCACAGCAGCCTTCATAAGGCTCCGGCGGCCATGACAATCACATTGTTGGGGGGTGGGGAGGGGTGTTTGGCAGCCCCAAAGATCGATTGGGGCATTAAAAATGTTAACAGTCGCGATCATCATTAACGGCGATCGTAGCAGTTGCCTGTGGGTGTCAGCTGTCACAGATGGCCAACACTTGCTGTGTATGCAGCGAGCTCGGCTCCATACACAGATACCAGATGCGTGCCATCCATGTACGTCAGGAAGAGGTTAAACAATAGCTTATTTGTCCCTCTCTGCAAGGGAAGGAGGCGGGACGGGTCGGGAGCAGTGGAATGAGCTCTGTCTGGCACGAGCGGTGTTCTGGCTCCGCCCCCTTCTACGCATCATCGCGTAGCTCCGCCCCGTCACGTGTGCCGATTCCAGCCAATCAGGAGGCTGGAATCGGCACACGTGACGTGGCGGAGCTGCGCGATGACGCGGAGAAGGGGCGGAGCCAGAACGCCGCTGCTGCCGAGCCGAAGGCAGAAGACCCTTCTGCGCAAGCGCGTCTAATCGGGCGATTAGACGCTGAAGTTAGACAGAACCATGGAGATGGGGACGCCAGTGCAGGGAAGGTAAGTGAAGAACTTCTGTATGGCTCATATTTAATGCACGATGTATATTACAAAGTGCATCAATATGGCCATACAGAAGTACTTAACCCCACTTGCTGCCGCGAGACAACCCCTTTAATGTAATAAAACTTTTAAAAAAATAGTTGTTTTCTGTCCTCTGTTCACCCCCACAACTTTATTTATTTTTTTCTATTTGGGTTGTGCGAGGGCTTGTTTTTGAGCAGTAACCTGAATAAAAAGTGATCCAAAAGTCATATGCATCGCACAATGGTATTAATAAAAACTACAATGTTTTCTTTAATATGGGGTGATCAAAAAAGTGCAATTCTGGCATTGCGTATATTTCCTTTCTGACTGTGTTCACCATGCAGGATTAATAATGTGAGCCTGAGAATTCAGACTTTTGCAGATGCAGTGATAACAAATTATTAATTTTTAACTTTTACTACCTCATTTTTTTTATTAACTATTAGGAAAAATAGATTTTTTACTTGCATTTTCTTTTTATGTCCCCATAGGCAACTTCTATTTGCAATCATTTGATCGCTCATACAGTATAATGCAATACCAAAGCACTGCATTATATTGCATTGTGACAGGCAGTTTTTCACAACAGCCTTTATAAGGCTCCAGGCGGCCATGACAATCACATTGTTGGGGGGTGGGGGAGGGGTGTTTGGGGCATTTAAAATGTTAACAGCCGCGATCAGCGTTAACGGTGATCGTAGCGGTTGCCTGTGGGTGTCAGCTGTCACAGATGTCCGACACTTGCTGCACATGTGGCGATCTCAGCTCCATACACAGATACCAGATGCGCGCCATCCATGTACGTCAGGAAGAGGTTAACCAATAGCTCATTTTCTGATGACACATTCCCTTTAATGCACTTTTTCTCTGACAAAGCCAGAAGTGGATCTAACCAAAATATGGAGAAACCGTTCTGCATCTCTGTCGATCCCATCTGTGTTGTTACAGTACTGTCTCGCACATAGCAGCACGGTGACCCTCTGCACAAATATTTATGCATCACTTCTGACAAACCTGTCCGGCAGCTCGGAATCCGGGAGAAGCTAAAAGATACGTGCCTCATTTGTACAGCATGTGCCGCCGGTGTCAGTTTAGTTCCGTCATAGAGTAAACTGCACACTTAGCAGAAAATCCTCAGTGGATGCCGATGACAGCCACGTGGATGGAGCCGAGTGAGTCTTATCCACAATCTGCAGAAACTGTCCGCATGGAAATGGACCTGCAGTCTAGATTACAGGTTCTGCACATGGCCATCTCTGCTGAGGGGTTTTCCTTCTATGTAGAGGGGTGAAATCCGTGGGGTCATCCCCAGCATTTTGCACATGCTGATTTTTCTGCGCATTTTGATACCACGTCTGCACCCACCCCAAGAAAGGTTTTCCTAAGGGGTGAAATGTCAAGCTGGTATTGAAATATACACTGTTTAGTTTATTTGCCAGCCAGCGACAGGACAAGCTCTCTTGGTGCCCAAGACGGGAGATAAAAATTATGAACCCCCCTCCCCCACATCCTTAAAGAATAATTGCACTTCTGTGAAACTTTTGACATGTCTGAGAGAAACGTCAAAAGTTTTCATTAGTGGGGGTACTGCTGCAGAGACCCCTGCTGATCGCTAGAAGGAGCGGGCCACAGCGCTCAGCAAAGCGTGGCACCCCTTCAGTGGATTGATGGATGGCTATAGCAGATAGATCTAGCAGCTGGAGACAGCTTCAGAGGAGCTGAAAAGCAGTCAAGACAGCCGAAAGGGCACAGCTCTTGGGGGAGCCCTGCAGCCCCCTCGTTCTAGCAATCAGTGGGGGTCTTGGCAGCAGGAACTCCACTGATCCAAACTTTTGACATGTTAAAAGTTTCACAAAAGGGCAGTTACTCTTTAATGGAGCTATTCCATGAGCACGGTTAACGCTCCTGTAACCACCGAATGCCAGGTCAGCTCGGCAATTGTCGGGAAAACACAAGTGCTACTATAATAGCCACCTAATTCCTGAAGTTCAGCATGACAGTTGTGGGTTGGACAATCATTAATTTTATTACTTCCGGACAACCCATTGAGTTCATATTTATGACACATTTTCCTCCATCCCCTCTACACACAAAGTCCTAAACACAGGCCCGGCGGGCTACCCTAGTACATTTGTAGTAGTACCACTAGCTCCTACTTCTCACCTAACTTAAAAGGGTTCTCCCACTACCCAAAATTGCTCAAAAGTCACTCTGTACTTCTTGGTTACTGCTGACCAAGACCTTTGACTGCTGTAGCCAATCACTGGCCCCAGCAGTGATCTTCTATAGGCAGTGATTGGCTGCAGCAGTCACATGTCCTGCTCAGCAGCAACCAGGAAGAACAGAGTTGGTGCAGAACAGTTTTAGATAGTGGAAAATCCTTTTTAAAAGGTGTTTTTCAAGTTCTATAAAAATGGTGAGAGCAGGAAAGGGTTAAAAACAAAAGTATACTCCCCATTCTGGTCTTGTTTACACTGACTGCAGTGGTAGCATTCGGTATACCACATGTATAGGGCCAATCACTGTAAAACAAGTCCAGCACTGACGACAGGAATTGGATCCCTTTTTAGTTTTTTTTGCTTTTAACCCTTTCCTGCCCCTTTTAAGGGTTTCTTTTAAAAGGTTGTCCAGTTGTAGATTATTGATGACCTACAATAGCAGATCAGTGAGTCTGCAGCCTGGGATCCCTGCAGATCAGATGTGTTCCTGCACAGAGTTGATCTCTGCAGGAAGCAGACAGCTCCGTTCTCACTGCAGTGGCCTTGCTTGGTATTACAGGCAAATTTCCCACTGAAGTGAATGGGACTTTGCCTGTAACACCAAACCTGGCTACTGCAGTGAGAATAGGGCTGTCTCCTTCCTGCAGAAGTCAGCCCAGCAAACAACTAATTAGTGGGGGTCCCAGGTGGTAGACACCTGCTGATATACTACAGATGTCCTATCCTGCAGAGAGGCTATTATATAACCCCTTTATATCCATAAATTACCCCCACCCCCATGTGACCTCTTACCCCTCATCCCGAGCATTTGCAGCTTTCCAGGTATGCTATGACAGATAATACTTGGAGCACTTTTCTCTAATAGCTTCCATGTGAAGAAATAGATGACATTCCTGCCACACGTAGGCTAATTACACGCGGACAATGGTTGTGTCTGATTTTTGGTCTGAAAATCGGATGGTACCCATTAATTTTAATGGGTGTATGCACAGGGTTTGGGGATTTTTTTTTACTTGGAAAGTCAGAGTAAAAGAAAAAAATCTGTAATCATCTACTTTTGTTCAATTCTTGGATAAAAATAGGGACTGTGGTGAGGAGCGAGCTGAGGGCACAGCTGGTGCCAAGACCAGAGGATTAGCTGCCCAGTTGCCCAACAACCAGTTGCAGCTCTTGCCTGGATCCACGCCCACTTGATGGGACTCTTTGCCAGAAGCCGGCGAAGAGAATAACAGCGGTGTAGCTGCCAGAAAGTTTTCCTGTAATCCCCCCACTCTTAGGTCTCCTGCACACCGCCAGATTACAGGTCTATGTTGCCTACAGCGCCACACGATGGATTTTTGCATGTTTTTTTCTTTTTGTACGCAGTTTGTATACTAGCATATTAAAGGTGGTATGCTACATCGACTAACGAGTGGACCCCATATAGATCAACTGTACCCTGTGATAACAAAGAGGGTGCCTGTACTCAATGGAATCCAAGAGCTAGAGAACCCCAAAACTGTGGGGGCGCAGTCTGTCCATCCGTAGCGAGAGGTATATAGTGATGTGGGCCATGGTTGTGTGTGTATAATATATGTCTCTGCAGGCTTCAGCCCTCTTATCAGATGGAATGGCTTCTCTTTTGTAGATTCATGCAAAATCTGAACTTCTGATAGGTTTCACTTTCCGGTGTCTCCAGGGGAAGAAGCAAGGTGATTGTTGTCTCACGCCATCATCTCTCTTCAGGGGAACGGCTCCACCTAGTGGCTGCAACTAGAAGTGCACATCCATAAGCCGCCAGCACACTTGCTTTACGCCAATATTTAGCGCAGGCAATCAAATCTGGTACACTTTAAGACTCCACTTAGCCACACTATCTTGTCTAGGCACTTTTTAACCCTTTCCCATCCACTGCTTGACATCTACCGACATTCTGATTGAAGCCTGCACAGCTCTGATGTCTGAAGACGTCCGACAAGGTATTCTTATGCCGCTCTTACAGAGGGGCTTTTTCCAGCGTAGCGCTAGACGATGTCAATCACTACCATTGATTTCAATAGGGCTTCTTAGACCAGCGCTAAAACGCAGAGTTTTTAAAGCGCTGTCCTATTTTCACGCGTTTCTGCGTTTTAGAACTCAATGCTTTGCCCATTGACATGAATGGGGTGCGTTTTCAGCGCTGCTGAAAAAGCAGCAGAATGCGGTTACCATGTTTTTGACTGCATTTTTTCAGTTCTCGCAATTGCAGTTATAACTGTGGTAAAGACGCAGTCAAACGCTGTCAAAAACGCAGTAAACGCTGTGTTAAAAAAAACGCTGTGTTTTTACAAGGGCATGTGTGAGAGTGGCCTTACTGTATATTGTCGGTCACTCTGCTGCCTGAGCCTAACGTTCACATACTGCAGTACTGGCTTTAGCCAGGAGATGGCGCTGTTTAATAACGACAGATAGAGAAAGCCCCCTAGGAAAGCTTTTATCCAAAACTGGATTGGAAAGGGTTAAAATTGTCAGGTAAGGCGGAAAAAGTTTCTAAAACAAGCATTCTGCGAATGGCATGTACGCTAGATTTCTGGCTCAATGTGTGCCAAAACTGTGAAGCATTTGGCCTGGTACATCTGCTATATTGCCTTTAGCTAAGAATGGCTCTGCATATATGGCACCTTTAACCCCTTCCCACTCTATGACATACATGTACACTATAAGGGTGGCTCAAGAGCAGAGCCCATGCCATCTGCTGGCATCCCACTGCAATGGCAGGTGTCAATGAGAATATTAATCCCTTCTTAACTCCTTACATGCTGCAATCAGTGCTGAGGGAACTCCCTCTGTGACATCATTGACCCTCCCTCATGAAATTGCAGAGGACCAATAGGTTGCCATGGCTTCCAATATAAATGAAGAGCGATAATACACTGCAGTACAGAAGTACCACAGTGTATTATCTCCAGGTTCAAGTCTCCTTGAAGCTTCTTACACATGGGTGAGTGAAACTCTACCCGCTATCTTGCTTGCCAACATGCGATTTTACCCACAGCTGCGAGGCGGTTTTCTTTAAAAATGCCTTCTGTCACTTCAGGTAAAGTAGCAATCCTCCGGCGAGGCTGTCAGCCACAGCAGGGGATTGGCTAGTGTCAATGTGTTTTCCTGTCCCATTGAATACAATTGGCGATGTGTTCCGTGGAATGCGAAAAGTTAGAACATGCAAAGATTTTTTTCCTGCACCGCTCATTTATATGACTCCATTCTAAAGAATGGGGTTGATATTCGTGCGCCCTCAGATGAGTATCTTAGCTCCGTATTGGGTCTGTGTTTTGCACACTGTAAAACGGGGCTAATATAAGTCTATGTATCTGCTCACATGGCTGTTTTTCATCTCAGCATGACCTATTTTTGCGTATTTGCCTCTGTATCGCTATTCTTTACTGTTGGTTAAATATGCATCAATATTTGCGCAGTAGAAAATAAATATATGGAAGCGAATGCTGAACAAACGGTGATGCAATATAGTTATATTACAGATGTGAGATACGGTTGTCTGTGATTATTCCCAGCAAGAGAAGCCAAGTAATCTTGTAGATATGATACCGTTTAATGGCTAACAAAAATACATAGTGTTATAGCGAGCTTGTGAACCTCTCGGGCTCTTCATCAGGCTAAAATCCGAGAGGTTCGCAAGCTCGCTATAACATCATGTATTTTTGTTAGCCATTAAAAGGTATCATATCTACAAGATTACTTGGTTTCTCTTGCTGAGAACAATCACATTGTGCTCTACTGGCTAACACGGTACCAAACCCTTGTTTTCATTATACGGTTGTCTAAAACTGGCCAAATGGGAAAAAAACATTTTTTAAAATCCCTTTCATGTGCAGCTTTTTTTTTTTTTTGTTTGTTAAATCAATTTTTAAAAAATCCATATGCTTGGTCTTGTGACATCCATAACGACTAGGGATGAGCGAACGTGTCCGTTACGGACACATCCGCACCCGGACACCGGCTTTGCCGAACACTGCAGTGTTCGCGCGTAAGTGTCCGGGTGCCGCCGGGGGGCGGGGAGATGCGCGGCGGCGCGGGCGGCAGTAGCGGGGAACAGGGGGGAGCCCTCTCTCTCTCCCTCTCCCCCCCACTCCCCGCCGCACCCCCCCGCGCTGCCACGGCGGCCCCCGAACTTTTTCGCCCGAACACTGAAGTGTTCGCAAAGTTCGGTGTTCGGGCGAAAAAGGGGCGGAGCCGAACGTGTTCGCTCATCTCTAATAACGACCAATATTAACTGAAAACCCTTGTATCCAGCATGGCAATTGCTATTTAAAAAAAAAAAAATTCTTTTGTTAATTTCTCCAAAAAATAAATAAATATTTTATATTATATATACACACACACATACATCCTTTTTTTAATTTATTTATTTATTTTTACAGGAGATTTTATCTTTACAAAAAATGAAAATATATGGAAAACCCTAATCTATCATTTTGGGGCTGTAATTAGAGCTACAGCTCACCCTGCAGCCTCATAAGGACTATGTCAACGGAAAAATAAAATTGTTGCCTTTGGAAAGTACAGATGAAAATCCCCCAAAAATGGAAAGTCGCTGCATGCCTGGATCCAAGATACATTGCGGCATTACGGAGTTATGGTTTTAGAAAACACTTTTTTTTACTCAAAAATATTTTGGAACATAATTTCATATAGTTTTGCATTGTACAATTCTTAGTGTTAAAAAATGATGGCATCCTTAAAGGGGTTGTCTCGCGGCAGCAAGTGGGGGTAAGCACTTCTGTATGGCCATATTAATGCACTTTGTAATATACATCGTGCATTAAATAGGAGCCATACAGAAGTTATTCACTTACCTTCCCTGCGCTGGCGTCCCCGTTTCCATGGATCCGTCTAATTTCAGCATCTAATCTCCTGATTAGACGCGCTTGCGCAGAAGGGTCTTCTCCCTTCTCTCTGGTCTCGGCACGAGCGGCGTTCTGGCTCCGCCCCCTTCTACGCGTCATCACATAGCTCCGCCCCCGCCACGTGTGCCAATTCCAGCCAATCAGGAGGCTGGAATCGGCACATGTGACGGGGGTGGAGCTACGCGATGATGCGTACAAGGGGGCGGAGCCAGAATGCCGCTCGTGCCGGACCGAACAGATGGGTGAAGACCCTTCTGCGCAAGCGCGTCTAATCAGGAGATTAGATGCTGAAATTAGACGGATCCATGGAAACGGGGACGCCAGCGCAGGGAAGGTAAGTGAATAACTTCTGTATGGCTCATATTTAATGCACGATGTATATTACAAAGTGCATTAATATGGCCATACAGAAGTACTTAACCCCACTTGCTTTCGCGAGACAACCCCTTTAATGGGGAGTCTGCCGGCTCAGGACAGCTGTCCACATTGCAGGCAGCATGCTATACAGTCGGAGGAGCCGAGCAGATTGTACATAGTTTATGGGGAAACATTCAGTAGAACTTGTATTTTATTCAGTTATATCTATGCACATTCCGAGCTGAAGAGTCCAATGGGCAGAGCTATAAGTGACTGCTGGAGTCCAGTGGGCGGAGTCATCAGCAACTGAGCTGAAAAGTCCAGTGGGCGGAGCTATGAGTGACTGAGCTGAAGGGTCCAGTGGGCGGAGCCATCAGTGATTGACAGCTAGCTATATGTACATGACAGTGATTGACAGCTGTTCCTGTGTGTACAGATAGGACCTCCCACTGGACTGTTCAGTTCAGTCACTGATAGGACCGCCCATTAGACTGCTCAGTTCTAGCTGTTACCCTAATAGTAGCAATGGCTGCCTGCGGCTGTAAGAAGTATAGTGGCCACAGGACAGGCCGTGGGGCTTTATTCCACTAAGACTTCAATTTTGTGTAGACAAATTCAGAGTCAAATCAGCATCTGGACCAACTATACTGCACAAGCTGCACCCCGGATGTACAGACCCCACGGCCACGTTCACCCACCAAGCTGCCTCACGGATGTACAGATCCCACGGCCACGTTCACCCACCAAGCTGCCTCACGGATGTACAGATCCCACGGCCGCGTTCACCCACCAAGCTGCACCACGGATGTACAGGCCCCACGGCCACGTTTCACCCACCAAGCTGCCTCACGGATGTATAGATCCCACGGCCGCGTTCACCCAACAGGCTGCATCACGGATGTACAGATCCCACGGCCACGTTCACCCACCAAGCTGCACCCCGGATGTACAGATCCCACGGCCACGTTCACCCACCAAGCTGCACCCCGGATGTACAGATCCCACGGCCACGTTCACCGAACAGGCTGCACCACGGATGTACAGATCCCACGGCCACGTTCACCCAACAGGCTGCACCCCGGATGTACAGACCGTACGGCCACGTTCACCTAACAAGCTGCACCCCGGATGTACAGATCCCACGGCCGCGTTCACCCAACAGGCTGCACCACGGATGTACAGATCCTGCGGCCGCGTTCACCCAACAGGCTGCATCACGGATGTACAGACCATACAGCCACGTTCACCCACCAAGCTGCACCCCGGATGTACAGATCCCACGGAAACGTTCACCCAACAGGCTGCACCCCGGGCGTACAGCCTCTCATTCGTTGCCGGATTTTACACTGAACAATAATCATTCAACTTTTTTCTGGATGGCGAGAATCCGAACGCGACTCACCCCAAGTAACAGTAACAGCCCCTCTACTCTGCGGGACACGACCGTTTCCCCCAGACATTCGCACTTTATGTACGAAAGCTCCGGATCTTCCAATGGTCGTCTACAGAGGAGATTGTCGCTGTCCGTAAGGGCCATCTATTCCATTCTTATAGATCGGCCGCATTGAACAACTTTTCTCCTTTTTGAAGTGTTTTCGGTGGTGACGTATTGAGTCCTCCGTATTACTTATTCAGCATAGCGTGGCGTAAACACGTATGTAGCTGTTAGCGCAGAACACGCCAGACTACCGCCACATACAATCCGATTTACATATGCAGATTGCACGAGGCTACCCCAAGGCAACCAATCAGATTGCAGCCTCTACCTTCCCTCTCTACAGTCCTGATGACATCACAGCATGCATGACGTCTGCACTCGCTCACCTGTCACACTGATGGAGCTGTCGTCGCCACCCTCCTCCACGGCCTCCTCTTCTCCCCACTGCTCAGCTCGGGCTTTCTTCCTCCAGCCCAGGTTCCTCCTCCTGGCTGCCCCCGGGCTCTTCTCAGTCCTCCTCTTCATGGCTGCACATAGTGCTGGGCTCGGGGTGACGACGGCTGAGCCGGCCTGTTAGTGCGCTGCGCTTGCTGTGCATGGAGGCGGCCGTGCAGCTGTGGCCGGCATCACTACACTCACACGCCCCTGTGCAGGGAGAGGGCGGAGGAATCCCCGGCCAGCTGGGAGGGGACACTGCCCGCATGCTGCCCGCTGATTGGACGGCGCGCGGTGACGTCACGGGCAGCGTGGTCACTTTGTTGTGTGTGTCACTGCAGAGCGGCTGGGAGACAGCGCGCTTACTTTACGGCCGTGCTGTGAATAGAGGCGAAGTGCGCCCCCAACAGGCGTCTGTAATACATGTGTGGGGTTATATGGCTTCACAGTAAGGAGACCATGATAAATAGTGTAGCCATAGAGCCCTTTTACCTCAGGCACATATGATGCATGGGGGGGCTCATATTTTAGGGTATAGCGGAGATGCTGAGGATTTTATGCAGCGTAAAAGCCTGTGACAAAATCCGCACCATTTCTGCATCAAAATTGGGCATCCGCAGCGGGTGCGTGCCGAGGGGCTGTATGCTCTTGCTCTTCCGGAGACACAAGGTGCCCCCAGCTGTGGGATGTATAATTGGACTTACGGGGTTACGCTGGGAGGAGAAAGCCCACCAGTCGGCAGTTAAGGCCCATTTACACGAGCTGTTGGGCAAACGATGCCCACACTTGTCCCAGTGATGCCCGCTTCCGTGCTGTTTCCCACCAGCTGGCACTGACCACAGCGCAGAGCAAGCGGGCAGTGTTCTTCCCCGTCTGGCTCATTCAGAAGTGACCGACTGCTGCTTACACTGCGCAATTTAGGACCAGTTGCCATTGAACTAGCTTGTCAAAAATATCCAAGTGCCTGATCGTTAGGGCCGACCTGTCCGCAGTGCTGCTCATCTGTATGTGGATGGGCCTCGCTGCGCCAGCTGGCACATGTGCAGTACAGGTGACACCGTGCCGTCGCTAGGCAATGATGCAGATTCCGCTGCCCGTCTGCAACTGTCATTGTGGACGGGCCGCGGGTCAGACACCTTCCATTGACTTTAATGGAAGCTGTCCGCGGGGAAATCACTCTAAAATAGGACATGCTGTGATTTTTCCTCTACGAGCGGAAAATCGCTATTGATTTCCGCTCATGGACATGAAAAAGCGTTTTTGCATGGCATGTCTATGGGCAGTATTTGCTGTGGAATCCAGAGGCGGAAGCCCACTCTAGATTCTGCAATGCAAATACGCTTGTGTGCATTGGGCCTAAGAGGGTTCCAGTCACAGGAAAGGCCACGTAATATCAAATTGATGGAGGTCTGTACCCCATAATGGTACCAATAAAAACTACAGGTCACCATCCGTCAAGGCACTCCTGTGCTCCAAGAGGTGGCTCTCCCTGCTGAGCTATCCAGCCTTCTAGACAGCTCCCTTTCTGGACCTTAGCTTGGTTCCCGTACCCCTGAACCAGTTCCCTGTCTTGGCTGCGACCTGCTCATAATTAGACTTGCTATATAAGCCTGGCCCTTCTACTGCACCATTGCAAAATTATTGTGCCTCACAGCCCATAGTCAAGCTCCTTTACTTGTCTGCTCCTCTACAACCGAACTGATACCTACCGTTACCGACCCCTGGCATTCCTCTGACTACGCAACCTGGATACCTATTGTTAGCAACCACTGGCTTTACTAACCACTCCTTCTGTCCACTCGGGTCGCAACACAAGGCTCCGCACCAGTGCCTGGTCGCTACACCATCCAATGAACATCCCTCATTGGGCTATGTCAATGGAAAAAAAATAGTTATAGCTTTTGAAAAGAAAAGGTCATGTTCTTAGGTCCGAAATAGGCCTTTTCCTTAACCCCTTCCCGCTCCATGACATATAGGTACGTCATGGAGCCGCGGTGTATGTATAAAGAGAGGTTGCCCCGCGGGCGTCAGCTGTTTATTACAGCTGTTTATCGGCCGATCGCGGCTATTAACCATTTAAGTGCCGCTGTCAGAACTGACAGCGGCATTTAAACCCCCTGAACTATGATCGGGGATCCTGTACCCCCCCACCCCCACCCCGTGGTGAGATGTGGGGGAGCAGTGCAGGTGTTCTGAAAGGCCCCAGGGCTGCCTTACCAGACTGCCTATCAAGCTATCCCGTGGGGTGGCTTGATAGACTGCCTGTTAAATGGCAGTATGACGTAATGCTATAGCATTACATTATACTGCAGGAGCAATCAAAGCATCGCTGGTTGTAGTCCCCCAGGGAGACGTTAAAGTAAAGTGAAAAAAAAATCAATAGTTTTTTAATTGTTAAAAAAAAAAAAAGTTATAAAAGTTTAAATCACCCCCATTTTGCCATATCTATTATTAAAAAATCGAAATAATAAAATAAAAATACATATTTGATATCACCGCATTATTTTTCCCGCATGGTGAATGTCGTCCGAAAAAAAAAAAGAATGCCAGAAATGCACTTTTTTAGTTACCCTGTCTCCCAGAAAAAACACAATAAAAAGCTATCAAAAAGTCGTATGTATTCCAAATTGGTACTAACGGAAACTACAGGACGTCCTACAAAAAATGAGCACTCGCTCAACTACATCGACGGAAAAATAAAAAAGTTATTGCGCGCACAAGATAACCGCAGAAAATAATTGAAAAAAATTAAATGCCCTATCAGATAGAGCTGACCTGCGGAGATTCGGCGGTGGCCCCTGCTCCCGGGTGGCGGCTCCTGCAGTGGAGATCTGCCGCAGGACTTCGCATCACCCATGGACAGCCGGCCTTACATTACCACCAAACTACTTGAAAACAGGTACATAAAATAAAACACACAGGCATGCATTCTTCATATGTCATATGCCCGCAGCCATGAGCACTAGTTGTGCCAATGGCTCCACCTGCTTTAAAATTTGAAATAAATGAAGTTTACCTTTGCTTACAGCATTGGTTGTGTTTATAGAGTTTATTTATATACCAGCTTTCTTTGTTTTCTCTTCCAGGGTGAGGAGATCCAGGTTACTTTTATAGCTTACCCTTGAGCACGCCACATAAAGATGACCATACAAAAAACAGAGAATGCAAATCCACACCTGTCACCCTCAGCATTTGTATGAGTGCTGTGATGGGATTGCACCAGTTTAACTGGAAGACCGTATCTGGAGGGATAATTAGTTTTCTTGGTATGAAGATATTTTCTCCGCTGTCACAAACAGTAGAAGCAGTTGCTTCTATAAGGTAGTTTTGCAGACTATTAATTTGCACGCAGGTGTCATTGCATAATTTGGGTGGATTAATGGGCGCTCAATCTCGGTTGCCTTCGGAGGAAAAATTTCATTGCAATGGTGTATCTGTTTCCCTCAAAATATTATGATGTACTCTACAGCCAGAGAGCTGATTTTGCCTCTGTACAAGATTCTTGTGAGCGTTGGGAGGTGTGCCTTTCTCTATCAGGAGTGAGATGTACAGTAGGTCCCTTGGTTCAGAAGACTCTTCAGCATGTTGAGAGGGGTAGTTCCTTACCCTCATTGCCTCAGAAGACTCTTCAACCCACTGGGAGCCATGTTTTGAGGCCCATTTACATGGGGCGAGTGTTGGGCAAACGATGCCTGACACTCGTTCCCGCACATACTAGCTCCCGTGCACCTGCACGGGAGCTAGTATTGCTGGTTGACAACAGGGAGGCTGCAGGAGATTTCTCTCCTCTTGCTCCCCCACCCCTCTTCATTGACATAACCTAGCAGATGTCCAGTACTGAATGGCTGCAATTTAGGGTGCCTGCACACGAACGGAATTTCCAGCGCGTTATTTTAGGCACATTATCTGCCCCAGACCGCAGCCAATATACTCCTATGAGGATCCGCAGTTGTCCCCAGATGGACGGATTTGTATCGCGTTTTTTCACGCGCTTGAAAAAATCTGCGACCTGTTCTAATTTGGGTTGGATTCTGCGCGTGAAGCCTCCAATACAAGTGAATGGGTGCGTTTTTTCACGCAGTACATCCGCAGTGCAGCTGCCGATGGAGTCACTGGTTACTATGACTACAGGAAGTAGGCATGGTAGAAGGCGTCCCAACACACAGCAGAGCTTCACAGGCAAATTTGTAGAGGGAGATGGGTAGTATTTCTTGCCAATGCAGGATGTAAGAATGCAAAATCTGTAGTAATGAATTCCTCTTGTGAATTTTTTTGCAGTGACTGAAATAAAGTCACGCTGGAGAAGCGCCGGAAAAAAGTTACATGGATCAACCATGCCCACAAAGACATCAATAATTTAACGGTGCTCGCACAAGCAAGAGGGACAAAACGGAGTCTGGGTGTTGGTTTTTAAGCTGTTTTCCAAGGAATGGCCAGTTCTCTAGGGGTTGGGTTTACAATAAGGGGCGGCTGCTGGTTTTTCTGCGCGTTTTTTTCCGCAACACATCCGCGTATATCCGCGCGTGATTTTTCACGCATCCGCACCTATCCGCAAGCACATTTAGGTACCATACGCGCGTGAAAATCCGCTAGTGGAATCCGGAACGCTCGTGTGCAGGCGGCCTAAGGGCTCATGTCCACGGGCAAAATGTGATTTAAAATCCGCAGCGGATCTCCCGCGCGCGGATCCGCACCCCATAGGGATGCATTGACCACCCGCGGGTAGATAAATACCCGCGGATCGTCAATAAAAGGCATTTAAAAAAAAATGGAGCATGAAAAAATCTGGACCATGCTCCATTTTCATGCGGGTCTCCCGCGGGGACGGCTCCCGCGGGCTTCTATTGAAGCCTATGGAAGCCGTCCGATTCCGCGGGAGACCTAAAATAGGAATTAAAAGCATTTACTCACCCGCAGCGGGCCGCGAAGCTCTGCTCTTCCTCACGGCCGCATCTTCCTTGCTTCGGCTCGGCGGATGTGCCCGGCGCATGCGCGCGGCACGTCGACGACGTGCCGGCGACGTGCCGCCGGCGTCAGGAATTCATCCGCCGGCCGAAAATGAAGATCCGGCCGTGAGGAACAGCTGACCTTCGCCGCCCGCTACGGAAAGGTAAATGCTTTTAAATTTCTATTTTCAGCGCTCATGTCCGCGGGGCAGGAGGGACCCGCTGCAGATTCTCCATGGAGAATCTGCAGCGGATCTGATTTTCCCCGTGGACATGAGGCCTTACACTGATCGTCCATCGTTCATGCAGCAGAAACGATGGGCGATGAGCTGATCGTTCAGTGTAAACAGCAGCTGTTCAGTAATGAACAGCCGCTATGTTAAGGCAATGGAGAGGGGCGGGGGAGAGCAAGGGGAGAAATCTCCTGCAGCCGCCCCGCTGTGAGCCAGCGATACTAGCTCCCGTGCAGGGGCACGGGAGCTAGTACGTGCGGCGACAAATGTCGGGCATCATTTGCCCCACACTCACCCCTTGTAAATGGGCCTTTACCTCTATGCCTTGTATCAATTCAAGGCTTCTAAGTGTCATGTGCCTGAATCTATCTAAAGATAGCTGATTTTCTCTGTGTGAAGAAGGAAAATACTTTCAGCTTGTCCATGTAAGCACATCCTTTTGGTGGAAGGTATATTTTGCCAAAGATTTCTTGTATTCAGCCATTATCATCAACGAATGGAAAAGCAATCAGAGCAAAAGAAATAAAGTCAAAGTAAAGAGCAAAATTAGCCCCGCAGCTTGAATGAGTAAACTTTGCCACTTAATATACCTAAGCAGAACCTAAGTGGAAGATTTATATAACTGTCTAAAAGGGAAACTGTCTTGGTTGGCCATAGCGACCAATTGCAGTGCAGCTTTCATATCTCATAATGCTCTTACAAATTGAAAGGAACACTGTGATTGGTTGCAATGGGCAATGAGTTTCTCTTTTAGACAGTGCCATAAATGTTCTCAGTGTATTTCAAGAAAATATGTAAATTGCAAATGGAAGGAGTAGATTTTATATTTTGCGGGTGCATAAATATTAATTTACATAAAAGAAAGCTGAAATGGTTGTGTTTAAATCCCATAACTCTGATATTGCAGGAACATGTTTTCACGGAAAATAAGGATTCTGGTCTTCTGTTGTGCATAAATATTCTTATTACTTTGGAAGTACAAAGCCATTTTCGACTAAACAAAGTCTATAATATGACCTGCTAAAATGGTTACATCATAAAGTAAAGAAAATTGGACCAACTTCATAATAAAACCCATGTTTTTGGAATGGACAACCATCACGTGCCACATAGTAGCCACACAGTGTAGCAGGAAGCTGCTCATTATACAGTAACTTAACCCTTTCCAATCAGCTCTCTGACATCTAAAGACATTCTGATTGAAGGCTGTACAGCTCTGATGTCGGAAGACATCCGGCAGGGTCTTCTTACTATATATTACTGGCCGCTCTGTGGTTGGGGGAGTCTCCAGCATGTCGTATACTGCAGTACTGGCTCTAGCCAGCAGATGCCGCCATTGTATAATGGCAGAAAGAGAAAGCCCCCTAGGAAACCCTGAATCCAAAATTGCATTGCAAAGGGTTATTATTTAAATGACGGTGCCTCAAAACCAGAGGTTTTAACCCTAAGCACAGGCTGTTGCTGGTTTCTAATATGGATTAGTTCACACATACAATCTATAAACTTTGCTGAAGAATGCAGCCTTTTTTTACGTCTTCAAAAGTTGTGAAGCTTAATTGTAAAATGTAATTTTTCTATGCTTGGCATCACAGCATTGCATTGTGCATTTCCATAAGCCTGCCACATTAAATTTAAGGTTTAGTCACCTTTTAAGTCACTGTCAGTCTCGGTAAAATAGTTTAAGCTCTGGGCTGTCAGGGAAGCCAGGAGAAGACTGCAATCGTGCAGTGCTGTAATTGCTGGAAAGAATTTAAAGTCTTGGAACCTACTGTTTTATAATCAAGGATACGAAAGGGGTCAGGAATTGAAAAGACAGGCTAATTATCATATCTATGAAAATAACATGTCACTTGGGCAATGACAAGGCATTTAAATTTTCCTTAAAATGAATTTAATTTGCATGTGGTGTGGGCGACCACTAGAGGGCAGGAGTGTACAAGAACTGCAAGAAAAGTTTTCGAACTGGTATAATTCAGTCAAACCGTATGAATTAAAAGCTAATCTGGTTTGTATTTAATACGAAGCTGAAGGTAAAATAGATTTTATCTCTTTTTCAAGTTTCCAGCATCACTCTGCTTTATTGTATCTTTGATCTGAGCTGTTAATTTTATGTAGCTCCCTTTATTTTTATGCATATCTTTACACACAAAAATATTGGAGTAATAAAACAGACCATTCTTCAAAGTTTTCAATGGTAGTTAGTTGTTTTCTGAAGTACTTATTGGCTTGAAAAGAGAAAATTATATTGTAAATTCTGGGCCTTGCCATACTTGTGATAAATCATACACTGCAGGAGAGAAATATTACGCGTCTTGTTTAACATCTTCATAGAAATAGTTGTTACGTTTTGTTTTGTAATAGTAAAGGGAAAGTTTTCAAGCAACAACGAAAAAAAAAATCTGCACTTCTAGCTCAAATTGTAATAGGAATCCTTTTAGTGGTCCAATGATGTAGAACAGGATTATCTAGCAGTCACTCCTATATTTAGTTATACACTCAGCAACCCAACTTCGGGCTTGAAGGTGTTTCCAGGCAATTGCTATTGATGACCTATCCTTGGGATCAATAGTTGATCAGTTGGGGTCCTCCAATCAAGATCTCCATGATCGGCTGATCTTCCAGTCTCTGTCAGTGCAGCCGAGCTGGATATCCACATCGATGTGTAATGGAAAGGCTTTGCTCCCATTGAAATACATGGGATGGATTAACAGCAGACACTCAGCAGCAGATCCGCAGTGGAAAATCCGCATGAAAAAGCACACTATTTGGTATAGGTTTCAGCCTAGATTTTAATGCCGGTTTTTGTGCAGATTTTCCCCTCTCATTTGAGGAGGCGGAATCCACGCCAAAAATTTGGTAGCATAATTGACATGCTGCCGATTTAAAATCCACACCGCAGATCAGTTTCCGCACAGGTTTTGTGTGGATTCTTTCCACACCATGTGGACAAAATTTTGAAAATATCAACCACTTTGCTGCAACTGTAAAATGTACCCCGTGTGAACATAGCCTTACACTCCCAGGTCTCACCCCAATGAGAAGCTGGAAGTGTGATGGAAAGCATAACTTGCATTCTTTGTAATGGGAGAGAAACCTTTCTATTACACTTTCTGCTCTAATCACTGATGCAAACGTCCAGATCAGCTGTACTGCCAGCAGCCGGACGATCAGCCGATTGGCGGGGATCCCAAGAGGTGGACACCTGGAATACCCCTTTAACCTTTCTCCATGGAAGGACTCTGGGGTCAAGTTATTCTTCATTAGTACAAAGGATTGCATGCATTGACAAGGTTTTAGCCATTGGCGTTCATACAAAGAAGGGGTCTACATGGAAAGCATTAAAATGGGTCTTAAATTATGGTACCAGCCAGGGCAGAGGGGCCTTGTGTTTGTTTTTCACTATATGCCATTTCCATGACTGTTCCTCACCCTCTTGTTTGCTGACAATGCAGTTTCTTTGGAGAGGATGTCAAGCACGGTTTTCCACCATCCGTGAGGGCAGAGGGCAGTGTCCAAGTCTAGCCGGAGCCAGCCTGGAGATCGGTAGAGAAAGTCATGTAACACCATATTGGAGACCTGAAGTAGGGGGGGTAGAACACAAAAAGAGGCCCAAGTGAACCCAGTTGCCAAAAGTGCCACCGCCACAACTGTTGATATTCTGCAGAACTGGAAGTTAGAGAGACTGTTAAGTTTTGACATGGTTGCCGGATATAAAAGAACATGGAGTCTAAGCAGTTATTCTTCTTGAGCATACCAACCTGTTTCGTGATGGCCGGGCTGTTATAATTTCACTTAGTGTCGTTTGGGAGAAATTATAGGAGTTTGGTCCCGAGCTGAAGGCGGTGCGAATTAGTCGCCTAAGTGATCCTGATACTGGGGGGATAAGCATGAGGACCTGCTGGAAGTAAGGGCAGTAACAGTCGCAACCAAAGAGAGGTCGCAGAAGAAGCACCGGCAGTTGAGAGGTCTAGAGATAGAGGCTGTAGCCATGCCTAGGTGAAGGCACAACATAATTTGCTGTGGAACCAGCTGGTGGCGTTGTTAGAGTACTAACGACTTCCTTGGATAGGATAGACCAGAGGTTGTTAGTCAACATGGTGAGAGAGGAGATCCAGGAGACAAGGCAATTATTGGGACTGTCATACAGTTTAACACCACACAAACCCCTAAAGGGTTAAAAGTTTGCTCTGAAAATGGATTGTAAAATGTGCCAAAATTTGCACAAACTTTTTATTCAGCAGAACTGAGCATGTTGAAGGGATACTTGCTGATAGGCTGAGGTTTGGACATAAACATGCTGGGTCTAAGAGCGAGTTAGCGGAGCTGTTGGCCACAAAATAGTGAGCAGAGAAGAAAGTTCACGACGACCTGGGAGGCAGGAACCAGACCATCACAGACAAGGAAACTGCCAGAGAAGAAGCGAACAGCATTACCAACCCCAGACATGGTGTGGGATCGCTGGGATGAGTACAAGCTGTGGCATTCACCGGGGGTGTAACTAAAGGCTCTTGGGCCCAGTTGCGAAAGTTCAGCTTGGGCCTCCCACTGCTCCCCACACCCCTGGCAGCTAATTTGCCCATGATCCGCCTCAAAAATCATATATATATAATATATACATAATGGCTCAGCTCTAGTAACCTCTTAATAGTGCCATCATATAATAGTCAGATACCAGTTCTACACAGTGATAGTGATTACAGTGCAGTTACCTCCAGTGATCACACGTCACGTCACCTCTGATTGGTTTCATCCACCCTCTCTTTTCTTCTCCATTCAGTGCAGACGGCTATGAAGATCTGGCTTTCTAGTTTCCTATATCTACAACTCGTCTCTGCACACTTTCCATCCTGCCACTACCCCAAATGCCCCTCACAGCGTCTCCCACAGTAAAAGTGCCCCACAAAATTATACAGCTCATAAACAGTAATAATTCACCTATATTGACCACCACAAGAAATAATGCCTGCTGTGCACCCTCACACTATAAGAACACTTCTTTATCCCCCACATAGAAATCATTCTTCTCTGTGTCCCCTACAAAGTAATAGTGCCCATTTTGTGCTCCAGAAAAGTAATAATAACCCCAATGCTCACAAAGTAATAGTGGTCTCCTTGTGCCCCTTAACCCTTTGCAATCCAATTTTGGATTCAGGGTTTCCTAGGAGTTTTTTCTTTCTGCCATTATACAATGGCACCATCTGCTGGCTAGAGCCAGTACTGCGGTATGGGACATGCTGGAGAGGCCCCCTGAAAACAGAGCTGCCAGTAATATACAGTAAGAATACCCTGCTGGACGTCTTCCGACATCAGAGCTGTACAGCCTTCAATCAGAATGTCTTAAGACATCAGACAGTGGATTGGAAAGGGTTAAAAGGGATGTCCGAGTTATTTTTTTAAAATTCCTGCTCCCCACGTATAAAAATAATTAAAAACCTCTCCCAGCTTCCCGCAGTGGCTTCATTCTCTCCTCCAGGACTGTGTTAATAAGCTGCAGTTAGCCTTTTTATGGGATGTCACAGGCTGCTGCAGCCAATCACAGATGTCGGCACTTGACGCAGAAAAGCGATTTTCCATGTCAGAATTCTGCACGTGGATTTTACCTATTGACGGGGCTAAATCAGCGCGTGGCTCCGCGGCAAAAACCACATCAGAAACATGTGGATTTTGTCACAGTTTTTATGGCTGGAATTCACGTGGCAAATTCAGCGGAGAATTCCGCCATGTGACAATACCCTGATGGGAAAAAAATCAAAAATGGGAGCCTGAGTGCTGCTCGATGCGGGCTTCTTCGATGCAACATGCATAAGGTCATGTGATGTACTTAGCCCGGTGACACACCAGTAGATTCCAACAGCAATTCTGCGTCTGTAATACAGATGAACGTGCTGCCTTTTTCGCAAAAACAGGCTCATAAGGAGGAACCAATTGAAATCAATGGGTTGCATTCACTGTGTTTGGAATGTGCAAACATGGTCGAGTAAAATCACCCTCTAAGTGTTTTTTTAAATTTTTTTCTAAAAGTTTTGGAAACTTCTGCTATTTATTAAGAGTGTTTTAGAAGTTCTATAGAGAATAAAGCAATGTCTAAAGTATGTCACATCATAAAAAAAAAACACTGAATTAAAAAACGCCACTAAAATGGCACAAAGCAAGACATTGTAGACATTCTTACATTTTACTGTAGGCTTTAAATACATGTCTGCTGTGCTAAAGCCCCAAAAAGCCAAAAAATGCTGTGGACAATGCTAAGACAAATTGTGTGAAGCACTGCGTATAAAACTGGCGTGATACAGTAAATGTTACATACGTCTAATTTAATCCACAGCGCCTCAGTTATACAGTACAACATTATACTGTATCAGCAGTGCATTTTCTTCCCTGGGTCAATTATATTGGTATTAAATGACTGTAATTGACGGTCTGAGCTATACATCCTGGTGTCATCGGTTGCAGTTGTCATTTCGCCTGTTGAAATAGTAAATTTGGTTTAATAATAGGTTGTTACGGGTAACAGTACAATTATATTTCATTCAGATTTTCATTAAAAGACCCCATTATGTCTAGTGCTCTAATATCGCTGCACTCTACAGGTAATTCCTAGTTTCGGATTCAGACCAAAGTAACTTGAAATCAATGTGTATTTGCTGCAATCATTTGTAATCACCGGGAATTTGACTTTAATATAGTATCTACAGAACAATGATCAGATGCAGCCTAATGGGGCTCGTGGGGCAGGAGAAAGTTCATAAAGGTTTCAAAAATGAACCAAAGTTCCAATTGTTGTAAAAAAGTTTTTTTTTGTAATGGACAAAAAACTAAGAGAAATAAGCAGATATAACCCATGCTTGGTCTGACCTTATCTGGAGTGCACAATGTGGAGCACCTTACTAACAAACCACAAACCTGGACTGAAAACTGTCAACCAGAAGGACAACATGTGGAGTGCCAAGGGATAGCACTTTTCTTTTCATCAAAGCAGGGACGTAACTAAAGGCTTAGGGGCCCTGATGCAAAACGTGAGCTGGCCCCCTCCCCCCTCTATCTGTGTCTGTACCCGTACCCATACCTAAACCATGCTGCACAGAGACATAACTTGAAGCTTCTGGGCCCCAATGCAAAACCTGTAACAGGGTCCCCAACTATAATGCTTTATTCATAGTACTGGACTCCCTATATAGAGAAGAGAGGCCTTATGGGCCCCCCTAAGGCTCGTGGGCCCGGGTGCAACCACATCCTCTGGATCCCCTATAGTTACGCCCCTGCACCAAAGAGTAATCCTCATGATCTGCTGTGGATTTGCTCCTCTGCATTTCCTGTGAATTTCTGCAGATTTGCTGCAAAGTAAATCCATTATGTGTAAACTTATCTAAAAATGAACAGTCCAAGGGATCTAAAAACTAAACTGCAGTAAGTGTTACATAAAAAACAAAGTAAGGGCGCCCACCCACTGGCGATTTTTTTTCCCTGCGAAATTCGCAGCATTTTTTTCTCTGCAGGGGTCTATGGGACTTGTAATGTTAAAATCGCGATCGCGCAAAATCGCGATTTCGCGGTAAATTGCGATTTTGCGCGATCGCGATTTTAACATTACAAGCCCCATAGACCCCTGCAGAGAAAAAAATGCTGCGAATTTCGCAGGGAAAAAAATCGCCAGTGGGTGGGCGCCCTAAGGGCTCCTTTCCACTTGCGATTGCGTTTTTTGTTAACGCGATTGTCAATGGGACTTTCTATTGTAAAAAACGCAACTGCGTTTTTGGTGCATTGCGTTGCGTTTTTAACATTAGAAAGTCCCATTGACAATCGCGTTAACAGAAAACGCAATCGCAAGTGGAAAGGAGCCCTTAGGGTGGTTTCGCATCTGCGTTGGAACTTCTGTTCCGAGATTTCATTGCAGATCTGGCAAAAAATACCAGAAGAAAATGGGTGCACGCAGCTCTTTTTCTTCCAGCTAAAAGCCAGGCAGCTGACCAGAAAGTGAGTTGACCCCATTATAGTCAATGGGGTCCGTACGGTTCTGTTCGGCTGCGTGGATTCACCTTTCCTACTCCCCGAACGGAGCAGGAAAACAGAACCTCCGATGCAGATGTGAAACCACTCAAGATCATTCACCTGTTAAACCCACCCCTTCAGTGCCAATGCTCTGGTGGTCCCTAATTGTCTTTTTTTAACTTTTCCGACAGTGATTGCGTGATATTATCCAGGTGATCACTATAGCTAGTCACTAATCTCAGAGGTCTCATGCTGTACATGCTCGCATCGTCACTGGGGCCAGTGATTGGCTGCATCTGGTCACCGGGATGTGCAGCGGGTCACCAGTGCAGGAAGAGAAAAGAAACTAGCAGAGACCACCAAAGGATTTAACAAGTGGAGGGGATTTAGCAAGTGATGAACTTGTTTTGCTTTTTAACCTTTTCTGTGGTTAGTTTAATTTGTTTTTAAAGGGGTCTCTGAGAGTTTTACAATCTATCAGCTCCCATGAGTCCAATAAACTAAAGTTATGGGTTCATAGGAGCTAAAAACGCTGAATCCAGGGACTATTATATACTTACCCTCCTCGGCATTCCCTGCTGTTTGTTCTCATCTGGCAGACTACATAGGCACATACATGGAATGAGACATTCTGTGTGCATGTCTATATAGTCCGCAGGATAAATGCAGGTGCGGCTTAGCAAGAGGACAGTGGGAAACGTCAAGGAGGAGGGCCAGTATAATAGTCATATCCCCTGATTCAGCTCCTCTGGGCCTATAGCTTTAGTTTATGGGATTCATAGAAGCTGACAAATTCCCTTTAAGTCCTTCTTCACACACTTTTTATCTAGCATTTTGAAATACATACAAAAGAATGCCATGAGTATCATTAGTTTTAAGGGGGTTCACACCTATACCTAGCTAATTATTCGGAGTCCAACCACTTGGACCCCGAATGATTGGGAGAATGGGAGTCCAGATTGTCTCTAAATGAATGGAGCAATAATCGCACATACACACCACTGCTTTATTCATTTCAATTGGACTGTCGGAGATAACTGAGCACTTGAACACAACCTCCGGACCACCAACTATCAGCTAGCTATTCCCTATCTTGTGTATAGGGAATAAATGAATTTCATTTAACTCCTTCCCGCCCTGCACTGTATCATTACGTCGCTGCTGGAAAGTCATTCTTGCAAAGCAATGTAATAATATGGAGCAGTGATTGTGTGGCATCAGGAGCTGTGCCTATGCCATCACTTGTGGATGCCTTCTGTATTATACTTCACCCTGCATGAAGGGCAAGGATGGGAGATAACTCCGGTCCCAACTGTGTAAGCCTTTAGATGCTGTGGTCAATACTGACCGTGACATCAAAGTGGTTAAAGAGGATGGGAGCTCCTTATTTCAGCCCATTGATCTCCCATGATTGCATCATGGAGGGGGTAGATGGGTTGCCATAGCAACCAGAGGCCTGACATTTCTTCCATGAGTGTGGAATGTTAGAATGTAAACTTAAATAATAGACTGCAATGTGGAAATATTACAGTGTATTATATCAGCAATCAGAAGATTACATGTTCAAGTCCCGTACTGGAACATAGCCTAAAAGTCAAAAAAAGGAGAAAAAAATGTAAATTCGTGTTTGCTGGGCTTTTTTAAACCTTTTTTTTAAATAAAAAAAAAAAAGAAAACAAACAATAAAATGAACAAATTATTAATCCTGCATGGTGAAAATGCTGAAATGCTGTTTTTTTAATGTTATCTCCCAAATAACGCAATAAAAAATTATCTAAGTGTCATATATGCCCCAAAATAGTAAGAGTGATTACAGCTCATCCCACAAAAAACAAGCCCTTGCACAGCACCATGTCAGAAAGATAAAACTAATATGGCTCTTTGAATGCAACAATCCTAAAAATAAATTATTTTTCAAAACACAGGGTTTTTATTAATAATTTATCATGTCCTTTACATTGCATTGTTAACTCCATAAAGAAAAACATAAACCAATGGCAAGATTTCTGTAAACAAGTCCTCACATGGCTATGTCAACAGAAAAGTAAAAAAGTTGCGGCTTTTGAAGTATGGAATTGAAAAAAATCCCTTCCAAAAAACAACTCACTGTTATTCAGTACTAAATTACAGTGCATCATGAAAGGGGTTGTCCCACTTCTAGCTATTTTGCTGCAGGAAGCAGACAGCGCTGTACATTGCATAGTGGCCCAGATTGGTACTGCAGGCTGGATTCCATTCACTCCTATAGGACTCAGCCTGCAGTACTAATCTGGGCCACTGCATAATTTATGGCGCTGTCTGCTTAGTGCAGCAAAACAGCTAGAAGTGGGTCAACCCCTTTAAGGGGTTGCAACACTACAACATTTTTTTCTAACAGCTGGGCCTGTTAGAAAATAAAAAAGGGAGTATATGTGCCTGTCTTCAGACCCCCGGAACAGCTGAGTGGCTCCTGCAGCTTTGGCCCAGTGATGTATGTCCTGCGGAAGTCAGGTCACTGCTGCGACCAATCAGAACTGCAGAGTCACTGCCTGGAACTCCTGGCATCATGGAGTCCATCATATGAGCGCTGATGGCAGGAGTTTCAAACTGTGACACTGTGGCCTCTGATTGGCCGCAGCGGTCACCTGACTTCCATTGGACACACCAAGGTCTGATGGGAGCCACTCAGCTGTGTCCTGGGGGACTGAAGACAGGTGAGTATATTTCCTTTATTTTATAACAGGCCAAGCTGTTAGGAAATGTTTTCGCAGTGACACAACCCCTTTTTTTCAGCAAGTGTTTTTAGTGTTTACAGGAATGTTTTTTTTCTGGAAAGAAAACTAGCCGTACTTAAAGCAATTGACCTCTAAATATGCTACACAACTCTGTTTATTAAGCAATTTCTTGCAGATTTTGTCATAAACTGTACCACAAAAGTTGCAAATCATGGATTTAGGCAAAAATTTGTGAATTTTCTCATCACTTACCAATTCAGTAAAGTGACAAGTGAATCGGGCATGGTGGCTCTTAACTCATCTCCATGCTTTACACTGCAGCGCTGCTTACTGCTTAACTGCTGTGTATATGAACAAGCTTAGCAGGAAGTCAGTGGACAATATGTGGGTTATTCACAACAAGGATAGAATGATTATAAACTGCAAGCAATTAAAACCACCTATGAGAAAAAAAAATGTAACTACTGCATATACACAGTACGGACCAAAGGAAACTCAATGAGTCGAGATTCACTTTAATAATTCTGTACATTTTAAAACTTCTCTTGGCCCATTAAAAATAAATATTCTTTTCTGAAAAATCAGTTGCAGAAAATGGTATAAATATTTTTTAAATCTTTAATTCGGAATATCAGCTCTTCCACTTCTAACTGTATTATTGCAAGTGAATGGCAGATATTGTTATTCAATATATAGTCAGCATGGTTGTTCGGAGGGTTTGAAGGCAGTAGCAGTGCGGTCATACATCTTCCCTTCTCGATGCTTGTTCGGTAGCTCATCAGCCACTAGTCAAATGCTGGATTTGCCGCGAAGCATTGTGTCACTAGTAGATGGATGAGTCATGCTAACTTGCCTGTAGACTCTGTTCATACGGGAAGTGATAGCGATAGCCGTGTAGTGGTTATCACGCCATCGCCCTGAGTTATCAGACTCCTAAAGTTCAGACATGATACGTTTTCCTGATTATTCAGGCAGGCATCACGTGTGGTTTCAGGAGGGTGGGGGGCACCATAACATTGTCTCACAGCTATGTGAGATTCATGGTGTCTTTGCGTAGCCTTGGGGCACACAGGCAGAGATGCTTTTTCTTCCCCAGAAATAAGTTGGTAGGCCTATAATATATTTAATTTGCCACCGTGCAAGATGACTGATACTGAAAATTGGACAATGTTACGTACTGCAGGCAATGATGCAGCTAGATAAACAATGCCAAAAACACGGTAATCGTGTTAAAAAAGCAATGATCTCATCGGCCCCAGGTAATAATATCGTTAGCAAGACGGGATCATTTCGAATATTGTCATTATATGGTCAAATAATAGCACTACTAACATCTCAACTGTTCCAGGGTTTGTTTCCTCCATAATAATTGGAAAGAAATAACATGATGTAACATGCTGCCCCCAATTCACCCTGGAGGGGGCAGTATTTTATATGCTTCACCAATAATGAATTCTCAGCTAGCTGCCCTCTTTAATACGTTATCTTGTAGTGATTCTCATCTCTTTACTTTTGCAATGCTGACTGGATGACAGACCAGCTTAGTAAAGCTCTGAATGACCCAATCATCATTGTCTTTTTTGTAAAGAAGTGAAATGCATTGTATTTTATCAATAACCATGCTTAGTAACATAGTTTGTAAAGCCAAAAAAAGACATATGTCCATCCAGTTCAGCCTACTACCCTCCAATGTTGATCCAGAGGAAGGCAAAAAAACCCCAAACTATGAGGTACAAGCCAATTTTCCCCATTTAAGAGAAAAAATTTCTTCCTGACTCGAATCTGGCAATCGTAATAATCGGCCGGCCGATATACGCTACGATCTGATGCATTGGATTCAAATGCATCAGATCACATGACCGTATTCCCGCGGTGTGAAAGCGCCCTGCCGGCCAATATAGCGCCGAGTGCTTTTACGCCAAACCACAAAGATAGTCCTGGAACTACCTTTTGGGCCAGAATACATCAGCTGCTGCATGGGCTCCTATGGGAGCCAATTACAGCGGCTGGAGAAGGGAGGTGGGAGAAAATTTAGCAGCATGACTGCTAAACTCCCTCCCTGTTCTCTCCTCTCCTCTGGCTGTTAGCAATGGGAAATGGCTACGGACCAGGGGTGGGAGCTTACACCCCCTCCCATTACACACAGCCGGATGGGAGGAAAGAGGAGGTGAGCTGGCGAGGGGATGGCCCAATGGCATTGCGAGCTCGGCGTCTATGCGCCAGGGCCCATGTGTCTGAACAGGCGCACAAACGTTAGATTTGTGCGCCCGTTCACACATCTTTATGGCGCCGGTGGCGCACGTAAAAACGCCTATGGCCATGTGAAAGAACCCTCAGGCAGAGAGTTCCATAGTCTCACTGCTCTTACAGTAAAGAAACCCCTTCTACATATATATCTGCTACTGAACAGATTTTCTGGGACAAAGATATTGATAACCTTTCCTCAGAATTACATTGGTGGGGGTCTGCTACTTGGGACCCTGCTGACAAGCTGTTTGAAGTGGCTATGGCCCTCAGGTTAGGGCTGCAGCCACTTTACGGCATAATAGGCACAGCTCTGTACATTTACTAGCAGCTGTGCCTGGTATAGCAGCCGGAACATTGCGTTTGTGAATACACCCTTAGTTGCTATCAAGGACTTAAGAATCAAGAGTTAAGAAAAGAAATCCAGTTGAGCACAGATAGTTTATCTTGCATTCTTAGGCCTGATTAAGCTGCAAGAGAATTAAAATAAAAATGAATGAGGCTGAGATGTAGAATCTCCATGGCTACATTAGATGGCCCAGTAGAATTGCTAATTAACTTTGTGACTATAAGCTTTGCATTGTAGCACTCTGTAATTTGTTATCACAATAGAGGAGGTTATTGATATTGCTGGCATCTGTAATTCTAAAATATGTTGGGGACCAATTAATGTCAGAGATTAACCAGAAAATGTCAGCTTCTTGTAAAATGTTGAATCTGTCTGTTGTAAAGGAATTAGGAGCCTTGTAATTATATTGCTTCAATAGGAAGTGACAAGGCTTGTATATATAAATATTTCATTCAGATAAAGACCTGTTGTACATACATGCAATCAGACAGACATATTCACATTCGCACTGTACACCCTTTTCAAGGATAACGTTTACTTTTAATAATCAAGTTAAAAAAGAAGAAATACCGTATTATTATACTGCTGTGCTGCTACCTAAGTGGAGTAGCTGCTCTGAGAAGAGCAACCCCACTCTCCAGCCTCTTTATGGAATACCCTATACTGAATAAAACAGGACATATTTCAAAGCATACAGAAAGAAAGATCCAAGGTAAGATATTAAAGGGCCACTCCAGTGCAAACATATTTTTCCATGCCTCACCTGATTCTCTTTCACACCCTGGAGGTATCCTCTCTGCATTCCAGTCACTTCCATGCCATGCAGCCCCCTTATCCGACACCATATTGATGGTGAGGTTTTTTTAAACTTTCACTTTCAATCAATCCCATGATACATCAGTCCAGCATAAGTTAATGCTATACCATTTTTGACTGCAAGAGGAAGGTGGGCAGTTTAATTATCACTGCTTTCTATATTCACCTAAATAAGCTACAGACCATAAGCATACAGTCAAGAAGATGAGTGGCGATCTCATCTATTATAACTGTGTGACAAGAGCTTTGTGATCATCATCAGTAACTGTGACAGCAGTGCTTGTGTTCTCTTCTTGGTAGTTTATGTGGTGGATACATGTAACAGCATCACACAGACTGAGAAATTGACCAGAAAATGAATAAATAACCCCAAGTAGATCTGAGCTGGTCAGAATTTAGATCACATGACCATCTGAGGAAAAAGAGTCTGGAAGATTCAGACAGAAAGAACTAACTAACCAAAGTAACACTAGTGTTAGGTGCACTGTTCAGACACAATCCTCTGCTTCTGTGTCTGGCAGGCATGGGCATCGTCCTGCTCTCCCTGTTCACTGAACTTACATTTATTCTCTTCCAGCACTCCTAGGGTTAATTGCTTCTGGGCCTTCTGCTCAGCTGCTCCACCTTTTCTAATCATCTTCCTATATAGCTTACCTGGGCCTTTCAGTCGCTTCTGTAGTGTTGTTGTGTGATTCGTGTCCATAACTCCATGTTTAGCTGCTGCTCCGGCAGTTTCCTTGATACCTTGCTTTCTGCTCATGTTCTGTGTTCTCTGTTCCTGTATCCTGCTGCCTGTTATCCTTGTGATTCTGCTTCTCTGCTTATCCTTGTCAGCCTGTACCTCCTTTGTTCCTGTATGCCGCCGTATTGTTCTGTCGTTTGTTTTATAGGTGTTCTGTCTTGTCAGGGTCAGTCAGCACCTGAAAGAAGACCGTGGGGCCGTCTTTATCGAGACGAGTGCTCCGCTTATAGGCAGGGGTTTCCCTCTCCTGGTTATTGGTTCAGGGCAAGATACTTTCCCTAGTTTTCATCTGCAGATGGGGTTCGTACATCTGGTATCTTACCTCCCACGCTGGGGTCGGTAGGTTGACACAGTGGTTCCACATCCACAGTCGTTACAACTAGCTTACTTATGTATACTGGGGGGAATGGATGAATTAAAAAACAAATCAGTGGAATGACCCTTTAAGGCTCAATCAAATTAGTCCAACCACCAAATAATTACTGGCATGGCATACACTCAAAGGATAAAATTCCAATCATCAAGCAAAAATAGAAATGTCATAAAAATATGAACAGATTTTAATAAACAGACAGGATAGGCCATTAATAGTTGATCAGTAGGGTCTGCTGCTTGGGATCTCTGCTGATCAGCTGATCTCCAGACTCGCTGTTAGTGTGGATAGCACTGGAAACAGATAGTGCTGTCAACATTGCAGTGGTCCTGTTTGATACTACAGGCACAGCTCCCATTGAATGTCTATAGTACCAACCCGTGCCCAAACCAATGCATCCTCTGAATTGTAACCTATGGTGCAGGTCCGTCTATATCTATAGCAGCACTGCTATCGATACAGATGCACCAGTACCATAGGTCACAATCCAGAGGATGCATCATTGTGACTGTATCAGTCAAGCTAAGTACTGTGTGATTTAACAATTGAATTTGCAACAGTTTGGCTAAATGTTATGCTATCTACTGTTTATGATAGGCTTATTGAAATGCCATATTTATCTATTGATTGTTGATATTCTGGTGGTCTAGCCAATTTTTATAAGTGACTGCTACATTGACTATGATTAATGCAGTTTAGGTCAGCTATCACACCATGAGTATATATCAGGTCAACTGCCATTGAATTTACCCATAGCAAATGAGGAAAACACACTAAAATAAATGTCACATGGCGTGTTGTGCATTATAAAAGAGTTGCCATGGGATTGAATGTTGCACGGTCACCTGTGTAACAAGTGATATTTGTTATGCTTATTATGGGACTGACTTTTTTACTTTATTAAAAACTATTCATTTTTATTGCCATTTTTATTTTGCTTGATGGTTGGAATCTTGTCCTTTTGGATGTTTGCCATGCCAATGCTTATGTTTCTGTGGTTGGACTGATTTGATTGAGCCTTAAAATCTTGCCCTGGATCTCTCTGTCCATATGTTTTGAAATATTTCCTGTTTGATTTTATTTCCCTCTAGTGTAGAGCATGTCAGGGAGAGGCTGGTGAGTAGGGTCGCTCTTGTCAGGATTTCTCTTCTTCTTTATTAACTTGATTATTAAAAGTTAAGTTAAATGAGTCTAGGAGCAGCACTGGTATTTTAATGCTCATTCATATCTCTTACAATAATGGCAATTACATATTGTGGATGGTAAATAAAATGAGGTCATTAGGTGGTTGTAATCATTGAACCTTTTCTGCAGAAGAAACTGAAATGTCAGATGTAGTTGCATAGAAGGATACAATGCATACAAACTATACTTATGATATAGATCTAAAGATTTCATATGTCTACTACTGTCTTGATTCAAGTCTTATCTTTTATTTTTCGGTTGTGTTGCTTTAAGTAGATGCTGTACTAGATATATGGGTACTCTATGGCGAGGACACTAAGGAGACATTCTCCTATAACACTGTCATAGTCCGTAACTACGAGCAGTGGCAATTTGCTAAATAGTCCAAGTCCCTTAGTGCAGCACCTACTATACAACAGGCATGTTGCTTGACTAGTTATATCCTTAGTGCTGTGAACACCTAATGGTTTTATTGAGGCCGGCCTCACTTACAGTTTCGTTATATAAGAATCACCACTATTATTGGTTCAGCCTTGTCTCAAGTCAGCAGCACAACGCTACCATGCTGCTTATCAAAGCCTATCTCACTCCAGAGGACCTGTCCTGTCTTGTATTATACAGAAGACCCATAGATTTAAATGAGCAATGTGTAATAGTTAATTTCCCTATGGTAGCACTGCAGTGAAATTGAAAAGATACTGACAAACAAGGGACCCTTTCTAATAAATACTGTCCAAAGAGGATAACCCTTCAACTTCCCCATGCTCTTTCCTTCATATCCTACAGAAGGCTATAGCGAGTAGGGAATGTGATATGCCATACAATTCTATTAACATTATATTATAGAAATGCTATTTGTGCATTTTTTGTATTTATGTATTTCGGTCAATGTTCAGTCCTGTCAATGTTGTAACCGATATTATGGTAATGTTTTATATTAGTAGTGTCTTAATACTTTTTGTGAAATGCATAAAACAATTACATTTCAATGATTCAATACACACTGTTTCAAAACCACTTATGCTACAGTATCTATGTATAATTTCCATGTTGGTATCACAACTTACTAAAAATTCAATTTTCTCCAGTCCAGTGCAGGCAGTAAAATGTTATACTACAGTAGTTTTCCTGTGAGTCAGTATAAAATTAAAGCACAATTCCCCTTTCAATTATAGGAAATGTTATTAAGCAGCATCAAGCACTCCTCTCTAAATTATTACTATCATCTTTCAATTATATACAAGCCACACATCCAGGAAGGAATATGTGAAGAGAAGTTCAAGCAAGAGAGAGAAAAATACATCATGTTCTGTCTAGCAGCAGGAACAGGTGGAAAGAAATGTGTAGAAAAAGTTTCAAAATAGTTTATTTCTAAACTTTTTCCCAAGCAATCACAGGCCGAGGAGCTGCAGAGAATAAACTGGCGTGGAGGAAACTGTTTTGTGACAGATCTATGGAAGTCAGTATAAATGTCACTGCCCTGCATACTGATAAGGGCTGTTCTGGTAATGGCTCAGCGGTCTTTTAAAGGCTAAGTATTTAGGAAAACATATTTTTGTTGCCTTCCATTCATCTTTCTATTTTACTTTCAAATGCCTCTCAGCGATACTGTATTTCAGAGGCTCCCTATAGAAATTGGGATACTAGTGAGATGTTGAGAATTACATGGAAGGCATCACCTGGTAAATGACTGAAGCAGTGGTTTTATAAACGTACGGATGTAACTAATAATGGTAGTATTTTCATATTCCAGAACCTAGATAACCCATAATTACTTTTTTTATATCAAAAGCTGCAGACTAGTCAAACCTAAAAATTCACCAAAACAGGAAATAGAAGAATATAAGTATTGGGACTAAATTCAAGCACTATAAAAAGTGTTTACATACCTGTCCGACAACATTAGGTGCTATATCTATGGAATTTCGGTTCTTCTTATGGTTACGCTGGTAGAGTGAGGAACGTGGATGGCAGTGTCCCAATACAATATGGCTAAAAAAACGTTAGGATGTAGGGACATCAGCCTGAAGCTCTAGGACCTCAGCTGTTAAAGGGGTTGTCCCGCGCCGAAACGTTTTTTTTAATTTTTTTAACCCCCCCCCCCCGTTCGGCGCGAGACAACCCCGATGCAGGGGTTAAAAAAACAAACCGCTCAGCGCCTACCTGAATCCCGGCGGTCCGGCGTCTTCATACTTACCTGCTGAAGATGGCCGCCGGGGTCTGCTCCCTCCGTGGACCGCAGCTCTTCTGTGCGGTCCATTGCCGATTCCAGCCTCCTGATTGGCTGGAATCGGCACGTGACGGGGCGGAGCTACACGGAGCCGGCATTCTGCACGAGCGGCTCCATTGAAGAGAGCAGAAGACCCGGACTGCGCAAGCGCGGCTAATTTGGCCATCGGAGGGCGAAAATTAGTCGGCTCCATGGGAACGAGGACGCTAGCAACGGAGCAGGTAAGTAAAAAACTTTTTATAACTTCTGTATGGCTCATAATTAATGCACAATGTACATTACAAAGTGCATTAATATGGCCATACAGAAGTGTATAGACCCACTTGCTGCCGCGGGACAACCCCTTTAAACTAGAGACTCAATAATAATAATAATAATCTTTATTTGTATAGCGCCAACTTATTCCGCAGCGCTTTCAGGCATGGATAAATGCAAATACTGTACTCTACCAATTATGTCAAAAGGCAGGAAAGGGGACCCTTAATCAAGTGCCACATTTTGCCCACTTTGCCGGCTTCACCCATCTCCCTCCGGAGAAACCTTTTCCCACTCCTGACTTTGCAATGTTATTTATGCCCCTACTGCTAGACCACAGAGCGCCCCCTGGAACACAGCACCTCGAGCTCTTGGATCTTATAGCTGATGCCTACACTGACTCCTGCCAACGTATATCTGGCTCATACCTGCAGACTAACATCTTCCAAGAGCTCCAACGGCTATTGCAGGCCCTCCCCACCCGTATGATCTTGGATGTGCACATGGCACGCTTAGAAAAATTCCACATTACGGGCATTGATGAAATCAAACAATTCATCACTAGCATCTCATTCATGGCTTCCCCAATGCAGCAGCACAATGCTAAGGTTTCCCAAGATATATCCTTCCTCTCTGCTACTGTTACAACACATCTCACCATGCTCCATGACATCTGTGTTTCCTCTTGATAACCTGGAGAACTGGCCATTATAATAATAAGGTAGTAAACTCTGTGATCCGCCTTATCCTAATAACATGGAAAAGTGGAGCCATCAGTGTGGCGGTTAAGTGAGCTGCAAGCGCCAGATGAGAGAAGTTCCCAGCAGGGCATTTCACATGATAGGGTTTGCAAATGTGACGATTGGGAATGGTGTTTCAGCGGCTGGCTTCCCGCCCCATGGTGTTCATATCTGGTGTCGCTCTCCAGACCAGACTGTCATAATGAAATAATGTGGGACGATTGATGATGTTGACTGTACTGCTTCCTTCCCAGTAAGCTGTTATGGTGCAATGCAAAATCACAATAGTAGCCCAGGAAGCAGGTTAAGCAAACATATCTCATGGTTTTCTTGAGTAACGCTTGGTGGTTACAACATCCAAAAGGAGACACAATTCCCTTTACGTCAGTCTCTTTGCTGGTTGTGGCTGTTTGTCCTCTAGGCTGGCTACTCTGAAGTTGTCAGCTTCACTCAGACCATGGACTTCATACTAGTGGCTCCTCCAACCATCTGTACTCCCAGGCATGGGACATACAGATTATTTACCACTCTAGATAGTGGCCCTCAAATGCTTCTGTGCCTTCTACTGTTGAGGTGGTGTTGCTTTGCTCCTTGCCCCAGTCTAGCCCTCAGCTGGTGCGTGTCTACAGACTTTTTTGCAAAACTATTAACCCTTTAGGTCAGGGGTACACAACTCGCGGCCTCTGTCCTGCTGGAGAGAAACATAGCTGATCACCTGTCTGTGAGATCAGTTGGGTTTCTGAAGATCTCCGAGCTTTGCTGCAGTGGGGCTGCAATGAATGCTGTCAAGGGAAATGCTCTATGCACCAATGAGCACTTTATTTCAGAGCTGAGTAAAGTGCTCATTGACATACAGAGTTAAGTAAACTATCAGAGCTTTATGCAGCTTAAATTCTACTGTGGCCCCTTAAGGTAAAACAACATGACTATGTGGCCCTCACACCAAAAAAGATTGTGCATCCTTGCTAGGTGATGTAGTGTACTAATTACAGACTTGGCCACAACCTGAAATACAATATACAGTGTTATAAAACATTACAAAACCTCATTATAGCATACTAAAACATTTATGCATCAATATTCTTGGTGTCCACAATTTCGGTGCACCATATGCATATTTCTGAGTACCACAAAAGTAGGAGAGGTAAAAAAAACGGGGTGATTCTTTAACAATACCAATAAATTAGATAGGATTTCTGCAATCCTGTAATACAGTATTGCGTCAACTACTTCTAATAAAATTTCACTTAACCTGGGACAGATGAAGGTCCAAGCTGAACACCAACTGTAAAGTAAGTAGCCACACGTACCTCACATTAGTAACCCCAATGTGCTTAATGCAAGGAACATGAGGGGACAGGAAGGAAAATGGGATTATGTGAGTCACAGAGAGCTACAGAGATGCAGTAGAGTTACTAACATGAGTCACAAGTGGTTAGTAAATTAATAACGCTCATGTTAAAGGGGTTGTCTGAGTTAAAAAAAATTAAAATAAATAAAACATCTGGTCGCGCCTCAAAATAACAAAGGAAACAATATTCACCTCATTTCTTCCCCGGGAAAACCGTGTACCAGTTCCTGCACTGGTCCCAGGTACAGCGGAAGTCAGGTGACCATTATAGTCAATCAGAGGGTGCAGCACTCACATCCCAGGCTCCATGATGGCAGGAGTTCGAAATGCTGCTGGTTACTGATACATAGTACTAGTTACTTTATACTTACAGTGTATTGGTCAAGAAGAATTCAGTGATTGGGTCTGAAAATTACATGACTTTTCCAAGAAGCAGTTATAATTAGAGATGAGCAAGCATACTCGCTAAGGGCAATTGCTCGATCGAGCATTGCCCTTAGCAAGTACCTGCCCGCTCGGGAGCAAAGATTCGTTTGCCGGCGGCGGGGGAGAGCAGGGGGAACGGAGGGAAGGTCTCTCTCTCCCTCTCTCCCCCCCGCTCCCCCCTGCTCATGGCTGCAACTCACCTGTCACCCGCATCGGCAGCCGAACCTTTGCTCCCGAGCGGGGAGATACTCACTAAGGACAATGCTCGATCGAGTAATTGTCCTTAGCGAGTATGCTCGCTCATCTCTAGTTATAATTCTTTCCTTCTTTTTTTTTTGTTTGGACCATTTTCTACTCATACGGTTGAATCTCAGAACTTTCCAGTATTTTTTTCATGTATCATTTGTCTATATCCCTTTTTTTATTGCTCAAACATCAGTTAGTTAGAAAAAGTTACCATTCTTGCCACCTCACTTCTGTTGTACAGAAAGGAGAACTTTTGCTTTTCTCCCCAGATCCATTTCTGAAAATTGTTATTTTTATTCTTTGTACCTTTAATGACCTAAGTACATTATCCCGCTAGTTTCTCAACACACGGGAGTAGCTTAATGTATATCTGTGTGCTTCTATGAATCATTTAGCTTGTGGAGTCCTCCCCAACACTGTGCTACATTTGAAAAATAATTTGTCTTTCGTGGTGTATTATAAATGGATTATTATCCACTGGAATTATTCATAAAATATTCCAACTGTTCTTTCTCCTTTCCTCTAAGGGGTTGTGGGGAGGATTAGTGAGGGAGTGTTTGCTCTGCTAAAAGACATCAATGCCGACTCTCGAAATGTATTCGTTAATTAAAAAACACAAATGAAATCAAAGCTTTTACCTAATGCATGCCCATCACAGCCTCTTACTGACCATAATGACTAAATGCGAGGTAACAACATAACAATGGTAACATGTAGATTCTGCATGCCAGCTGTTGATGCCCAGTAAGATGTAATTGTATTATTATCATCCATTTTACAATGGCGATTAGTAGCATTAATTGTCAATAACATGTCCATCAGTGGCTCAAGTGCCACTCATTTGAAGACGGCTATTCTACGTTCGGTAGAATTGGACACTATTACTAATGTATACTGTAATACAATGAAAGATAACTGTTAAAAAAAAGATATGAATGGAATACTTAAAACTTGTCAGTAATGCTCCTTTTAGACGCCACAATCTAATTTGCATGAGCGAATGAGCTAGTGACGTTATCACCAGCTCATTCGTTGTTGTGCAGCCTGTTTAGACAGTCAAATTCATCGTTGACTCATTCAAAGAGAAACGGTCACTTCTCGTTCAGTGTTTAACATTTGCTATGAGAAACACTAAGGCCTCATGTCCACGGGGAAAATCAGGCCCGCCGCGGATTCTTCATGTAGAATCCATAGCGGGTCCCTCCTGCCCCGCGGACATGAGGCTAAAAATCAAAATAAACTCACCTGCTCAGGACGATGCGGATCTTCCTTGCTTCGTGGCCGGATCTTTCTTCTTCGGCCCGGCGGATGTGCTCGGCACGCCGGCAGCGTGCCGCGCGAATGCGCCTGGCACATCCGCCGGGCTGAAGAAAGCAGATCCGTCCGCGAAGAAGGGAAGAACTGCATCGTCCGGAGCAGGTAAGTTTAATTCTGGTATGGGTCTCCCGCGGATCCAGACGGCTTCATAGGCTTCAATAGAAGCCTGCGGGAGCTGTTCCCGTGGGAGAGCCGCACGAAAATGGAGCATGTCCATTTTTTTCCCGCACGCGGATCCGCACCTGATGGGAAAAATGACATCCGCAGTTATTTAACTACCTGTGGGTGTCCAATGCATCCCCATGGGGCTCGGATCCGCGTGCGGGAGAAACGCTGCAGATTTTAAGCCCGTGGACATGAGGCCTAAATGAGAAGTGATTAAACGGAACGACAAGTGAATGAACCAATGATGATTTTCCTGCAGAAACTAAATGAAGAACTAGAAGCGAATGATTGTTGTTTGTCGTTCAGTCATTGGCTCCCGTTTAGCATTAACGATTATCGTTCATGCTCGTTCGTTTGAGTGATTTTTGGAGCTATAATCGTTCCGTCTACAAGCACCCTAATCCACATCTTTTTCTTCAATTAAAGCAACTGTCCAGTCCTCAGCTCAAAGATGCCATGTACATCAGTGCTGTTACGTTCATGTGGGCAAGTGAGCCCCGGGCCAACACGAACGTGACCCAGAAGGATAGGGTACACCAGGTGAACTACCACAGATTAGCACCTCTCCCTATCTTCTACTAGGGTAAGTGACACAGACCTACCTGAGACGGACATCGCCCCAATAAAGGGTGGCCCAGTGATCTCCAGATTTGGGCCCTAGATGCTCCTAGGAACCCACGCACCCAGGCTAGGACGCATACACATGCCACTACTGACAGGGACAACTGGACAGGGTAAGCAGACACACAGAGCCATAATCACACAATACAGCAGCCAACACTAGTAGCAGATGTTAATGCTATAAATGCCAGGTATTAGTTGACATTTTGATCAAAATATGGAAGCTAGCGGGCGACATAACGGCTCCTGGCTATACCACTAGTCCCTACACTAATCAGGAGTCCAGCAACACAACCAAACAAAGCCACAAGACACAAACCTTTCTTGCAGCGACCACACATAGAACCTGCTCACACAACACAGAGAGAGAGAGCGAGAACCGAGAAAGCTAACCACACCTGGGAAGACAGCTTACATGTGCACTGACCTGGAGTGATTGGCTAACTGGAGACACCCCCCCCCCCAGCCAGCACAATCCCCCACACCTGAGCAGGAAAGCTGCAGATCATCTGCAGTACCACAGATCCCAGGAAACAGGTGTGACAAGTGCCTATAGGTGATGCTTACCTGCTATTTATGCTGCTTTTAGCTCATCTCCATTACAACAGTGTTGTGATCTGTGATTACAATTTATCTTCAGTGCCTACAAAGCCTCTGAGATATTCTGGCGTCCTTCTACAATGGCCGACTGTTGCTTCTCTGCTTTCACACAGGATTGATGATCACCAGGCACCATGAACATTTTTTTATTGTTCCCCAGTGTTATCGCTTAGTTTCACATGTTTGAACGAGTTTCTGAACGAAATTGTTAAGTTTAAACGCAAGACAGGTTCACGTTTGTCATTCAGCGCCGGCTCATCCATTCATCGGGCAGTTTAAGCACTGATAGTTCAGTGTTTCATATAGAAATGTGCCAAAGCGTGAACGTGAGATTCTCGGCCCATGTAAAAGAGACGTAAGCCACTAAAAACTTATTCTATAGTTTGATTAAACTATTTGGCAAACCCCAGGATGCCCTGTCTACTAGTGAAAAGATATGAGCATGGACTGCAGTTGGTTATGCAGCTATTTAGACACAGAATGTGAATGCAAGTACCTTAGAAAAACTACTACTGGTATTGTGTACACTCCTGCACTATATATACTTATGAAACTAAGAAAAAGCCCTAAGAAAACTTTTACCCTGCACTTCCTGTATATACCCACGAGTCCAAATACTGTAGGATAGGTTGAAAAATTCAGCTGTGTTGCCGCTCCTGGGGGCTTACAGGACCTTCCCTGACTTGAGCAATAGTTATGTGATGGGCCGCACGCGGCACAGCATCACTGGTCACATGACTGTCGTTCACGAAGATCCTTTAGCCTGCACAGTCATGTCACGCTAGCTGCTACTGCTGCTAGCTGTAAAATGTAAGCTTTATCACTAGCATGACATGACTGTGCCACGGACTGTGACATGACTATGATGTCAAGAGGCTAGTGACTACCCTCTTTGACATTATAGTCATATCATAGTCCGGCAAAAATCCTCTGCCGGGCCGAATGTTGCCGATGGATCGTAAGTTGGGTAGGCCTGATTTACAGCATCAAACCAGCCATTCTTTTCATATAGACTTTCCTTGCAGCAGTTGCTAACAGTCTTCCAGACGGCATGTATGCAGCATTGTCTATTGGGTTATATTCTAGTAATTGCTCTATTTGTCCTCTTGATTTGGACTAGTAGTAGCTCCATTACACACACCAGTATGCATGTAATATACAAGACAATTCTATTAATGTGGGCAAAGAATAACCTTTTACCTGAAGCATTTTACCGCTTGTCTTCTTGTCCCCAAGCATATCCAAGACGATATTTGTGGCACTGTCACACGAACACCTGTTGTGTTGTATAGAAAAGCTGAATTGCCAGAGCTGGTTTTTGTTTTCAGACCATTGTAAAAATATTGATTCTGCTTCCTGAAATCAGTCAAGCAGTAAGAGACATCTCTGCAGGTGGTTTTCTCCCAGGAGGATTTTTACAGTCTTGTAATTGTCTGCTTATATTTATAAGGCTGGCTCGAGATAGAAAGACACAAACAGTTATAATCAGCCCTATCACCATGTCAAATACCCTGCAAGCTAAAGGTGACAATTAGTTTGAATGCAAGAGCAGAAATGTAGTGAGGCAGAAAAACATCAACCAATAAGAAGTGATATCTACAACATGTTCATTATAACTGCATTGCATTATACCGTAGTCACAAAATATATACAACGTGCAAGTCTTTACATTTTTTTTTTAACAAACTCATATAAGACTACTTTCACACCTGCGCTGGGATTCCACTTTCCTGCTCCATTCAGGGGAATCTTCGCGGTCGAAAGGTCTAAATGGAACTGAACAGCACCGGTCGGACCCCATTGACTATAATGGCATCCGCCCGCATTCCGCCCCGCTGCCCGGTTTTGGGATGGATGAAAAAGCGCCTTTTCTTTTGGTATTTTCAGCTGGATCTGCTACGGAACCTTCGAAATGCCTTGAATGATTGAAACTCCGTCCTAAATGTAAGCAAGCTACAGTAATGATCCTGATGCTGCAACCATTCAATAAGCCTGTCATACAAGTGGTGCTCCTGCACCTCATCTAATTTTCAGGCTAGGTTTACAGTTCGACTCTCTTCTGCATACATCATAAGATTGTCCATAACTTTTTCCTCACTAACAGTCAAGCAATTGCACACATCGCTGCTTTTATGAGTCTAGTGCATCGATATCTCAATGTCATGAGTGTTAAAATGATTTAATTAGCTATGCTCTTTTAATTTGGTTGTCTTGATTTATCCAGCAGGGTTCACATAATTGAGAAGGAGGTGAATACTGAAAATGTGATAAGATAATCACTCCTCAGTCAAAATACATTTAAGCATTAGAGAGGAAGAAGGGATTCAATCTGCAAAGATGGAGGCAGTACATTATATAAATCGCTGCAGGTTTACATTATCTGCTGGATCGTAATCGTCACATTCTCCAAACATGTCTGATGGCAGTTTGTTCCAAGTATCTGAAGATGATGATTATCCGTTCAGTCGCATCCGACCTTCGGTCACTCTATGGATCAATGTTCTCCATGCATTCCTTTCTTTCACGGCTTCTTTCAGTTCCGTGATTGACATGTTCATGGTGGCCTTGATTGTATCTAGCCATCTTGTTCTTTGTTAATATTCTCTTCCCACTGACCTTGCCGAGCATCAGTACTGTTTCCAGTGAGTTCGCCCACATCACGTGGCCAAAAAACGAGAGCCGCTGTTTGATGATTTTGCCCTCTAGTGATATTTCCGGTTTGACGCAATCTAACACTACCTTTTTCATTGTCATGGCAGTCCAGCACCATAGCTCAAACGCATCAATTTTCCTTCTGTCTGTTTCCTTGAGTGTCCAACTTTCACAACCATACATCGTTATGGGAAAGACGATTGCATTGACCAGTCTGTTTTTTGTTGCAACGCTAACATCCTTGCTTTTCCAAATATCTTCCTTTTTTTGCATTGCAATCCTACCAAGTGTAATTGGTCTCTTATTCTCTGGTCCAGATTGCCTGTTGCAATCGATTTTGAATCAAAGGAAGATTAAATCTTGGACCGACTCTACGTGTTGTTGGCAACAGCTGCACACCGGTCCCAAGCCCGGATAAATGGGGAGGGGTGGGGAAAGTAATGGCAAACTACTCTACTACCACTGCTAAAATACTTTTTATGGATTAAAACCAAACCAGTCCAAATATGGTGCTGGAAGGCACCCATCAAGCCAACAGGGAAGAACAAGAACAAAACTCGACTAACTTGGGCATTAATGATGCAGGCAGGACAAAGCCATTTGGACGCCGGTCTGCTGATGCAGCTCCAAGTGAAAGGTTTCATTTGTGTTTCTCAAAGATTCACAACATCGGCACGTGGAACGTCCATGGCATGAACACGGGCAAATTGGAAATCCTAAAAAATGAAATGGAACAGCTCAACATTGACCTGCTGGATATCACTGAGCTTCACTGGACAGGCAACGTTTTTTTTCAATAGCAATGATTACACCATTTTCCAATTATCTACTACTCTCTTATTAAAAATATTGCTACTGATCTTCCTCCAACTATTCTCAGATTGTGCCCCCTTGTTCTAGTGTTTAGCTTCCTAATGAAAACTCTTCCCTCCTGAACCTTATTTATATCTGTACTATATTTAAAACTTTCGATCATGTCCCCCTTTTTCCTTCTCTTCTCCAGGTTGTACAAATTAAGCTCTTTAAGTCTTTCCTAAGACGTTTTGTTCTTGAGACCTTCCAGCATTTTTATAGCTCATATTTGGACTCGTTCTATTTTATCCGTGTCTTTCTATAGATGAGATCTCCAGAACTGAACCAAGTATTCCAGATGTGGGCTATTCTATACAGCAGGATCACAATCTCCCTCTTTCTTCTGGTTATACCTCTTGCTGTGCAGCTGAACCTACCACTTGCCTTCTCTGCTGCTGGACTCGTTTTCAAACTGTCAGAATCAGTACCCCTTCTACTCTGAAGTCCTGGATAACACAGATAAGCCGATACAATGATGATCAATCCAAGGATTTTTTCTCTACAAGAACATTATTTTATATTTGGAAATATTCAACTGCAGTTCACATTTTTTGACCATTTATCCAATAGTCCAAGGCTAAATTGTTTTCCAAGTTCAAGACTCCACCAAGTTCATAGCAACTTCCCTTTAATTAGGAATTTCAGTAGTAAAATAACAAATAGAGCTGTACTTCCCATTTTCCTGGCAACAACGCTCACATCCTGAGTGCGATGATGCCAGGGGTTTGGAAATGTGACACTGCAGCCTGTGATTGTCTGTAGGGGTCACCTGACTTTCCCTGATGGCCACTGTCAAAACTAATGTAGAGACACAGCAGGGCAGGCCCCTGCTCCCCTTGGCATGGGAGACCCGTGCCACGCTTCTGATACAGCGCCATAAAAAGGCCTATGCATCAAAATTAAGCCCCTTAACAGCCACCATAAAAAGGCACGTAGATAGTCATTGAGGGGTCAACCGCTTGTTGCAAGGCTCCCTGACAGACCACAGCTGGTTGCTGAAGGGCGCAGCCTACATTCTATTTAGTTGCTCCATTTGCACTATTTTCATGCACTTATTGACTCCTACACATTTTGAACAAAATTCTCTGCTACAAAACTTTCCATCTCATGAATTACAGCAAATAACTACAGAGTTTTAATTATTTTATGTTTCAATGGGTTTTTATTAATTGTTCAAGAGACTTAATTACATAATATGCAAAACAAAGTCATCATGAATAAGTTATTCCAGCAACAATAAATCAAGTGTACTGAGAGTAGGAAAAGAAGTAGCTTTCTGATTAGGGAATCGGGGTCCATTATGTCTGACTGTCTGCATTATACAAATAAACCAATTTTAATCACTTGTATTCGTTAATGTTGACTGATATTTTCAGATGACGTTATGTAGACTAACACTCATATTACTGTAGTTACAGTATATACATACATACATTTAGATATACCCAAATCATATATATAAAACCTGTTGACCAAAGACATGAAAGTAGGTTTTTAGCTGATGTGGACTGTCAGTAGGCCAACGCCCATCACTGTATCTTTGAACTTTGAATAGTTGATTGTTGGCATATTTACAATTGTGTTGCTATTCACATTGTAATCAGTGCTAATAATGTCCCTACTGCCCTAATATGCACTTTATTTGGAGGTTGTCAGTGGAGAAATGTATATTGTACACTGCGATCATGATTAGGATGTTTGTAAACTGTACCTTTAATGTATTGGGCGAGCATCCTGGCTGGGTATTTGGTTGGACTTAGATTGCTCTACACAGCCTCATGACTAGGTGCATGTTATATAAGGAGGTTTCTTACAGGGCGCCAGCCTAAAAAAAAATTGTGCATAAATAGTTGCTGCAACACCCCAATTAGCCTACAGGGAGCTAAGAAAGAAGGCTCTGAGACTGTAGTTAAATTGGGCATTCTGTACGTCCATGAGAAGTGTCCCTGGACCTGTAAATGGTGAGAGACCAGTCCTGAAAGAGAGATAGTGTGAGTCACACCTGTCAGGAAACCTGCAAGTAGTTGTGGACCACTGCCCACAGAATCCTTGGATGATCTACAGAAGAAGCCCTATAAGTGTGATCTGTTCTGTGCTGACTAGATAGTGTGCTGACGTATGAACACCTGTGGGCAGAGACGCCCTGAATGAGAGTGTATACTGGGGGGGGGGGGGGGGGGGGGGGTTGTACTGCTGGTATGAGACGAGCCATGCTGAAAACAAAAAAGCTAAATTGAATTCTGCTAAGGGGAAAATTGCCTGACACGCTCGTGATAGAGAGACTGTCTACTGAGGCAAAACCAGATTGGAGTTTGAGCAAGGTGCTGTGATATAAAGACTCTGTTGCTGTTGCTAGCAGTAATCGACTCTTTAACCCCATAACATTACAGGACATACATTTACGTCCTGGAGATTTGGGGTATGTATGGAGGCTGATCGGGTGTTAATTCTGCTTCGTACAATAAGTGCTGTCTGTTTCTTACAGATGACACCCACCCACAACAGCTCCGATAAGCAGTGCTGCTGATCAGAGCTGTTAGCCCTTTAAATGCTGCTGTCAATTCTTAAGATCACAGGTTGTCGGGGGACTTCTAAAAGCCTCCTGAGCTGCCATTGCAGATTGCCTATTAAGCCATGCCTGTGGCATGGCTTGATAGATTGCATGTCGGATCGCGGTATAATGTAATGCTATGGCATTACATCTTACTGCAGAAGCGATCAAACTACCGCAAGTTCTTGTCCCCCCTGGGGACTAAAAAAAATGTCAAAATTTGTTTTAAAAAGTTTTATAAAAAAAAAATAAAAGGTAATAAAAATAAAAACAAAAACTTTTGCCATATTTATAATAAAAGAATCTAAATAATAAAACCCCAAAACCTATTTTATATCCCTGTGTCCGTAAAAGTCCGATCTATCAAAGTAACACATTATTTATCCTGCCCAATGAACGTCAGCAGAAAAAAAAAATAAACGCCAGAATTGCGTTTTTTTTTTGCTCACCCTGTCTTCAAGAAAAAAGACAATAAAAAGTGTTATATGTACTCCAAAATTGTACCAATAAAAACTACAGGATGTAGTCTCACATCCTGTCGATGGAAAAATATTAAAAAATTTAATATATTTAAAAAAAAACTAAAAGTACTACAGCTAGAAAAAAATTTGGTATCGTAGTAATTGTACTGATCCACAGAATAAAGTTATTACGTCATTTTTGTTGCCGTGTATATGCCATAGAAACAAGATGCAACCAAAAATGGCGGATTTTCATTTTTTTTTCCATTTCACTCCACTTAGATTTTTTTAAAGGTTTTTCAGTGCATTATACAGTACATGAAATAGTTCCATTTGAAAAATGCAACTCCTACCGGAAAAAAACAAGTCTATGTCGATGGATGGAAAAAAAAAAGTTATGATTTATTAAAAGAGGGGAGGAAAAAACGAAAATTGGAGAAAAAAAAGGGCCGCGTCCCTAATGGGTTAAAGAAATTTAACCGCCAAACTGCCTTTGTAAATATGTGTAACCACATGCTGCTGCTCTGATAGAGACTGTAACCACTCTGCCCATTTGCTTCATAGTGCAGCTATGAACCCTGCTGTGTCTGGGTTATTGTCTACACCATCCTAGAGTGAGGTCTGGGTCACAAACTCTGGCCTAAACCCATTAAGCACTGACCCTTTGCACACACTCGGATGTCTAAAACCAGCATTGTTTTGTAAGAAATGAAGTCAAGTGATGAAATGTGCAATTTAACAAGAAAATAAAAAGCCTTCCGTATGCCTTTAACATGCCTGGAGAAAGTAGGTTAATTTCTTATAATGCAAATCAGCAGCGCTCTGTCTCGTACTCGGTGACTTGCTATGCCCGGCACGGATAGCATGCTAAGCGCAGTACAAGAAATGATTCTGCAGCTAAAGAAGAAGGAAATTCAAGTGGCAAGATAAATGAGGACAGATAGGACATGGTAACAAGGGGATTTGTGTGTTGGAACGCGGTGGATTGTAATAGGAAAATACATTGAAACATCTGGAAGATTTTGTTAACATGCATACTATGTGAAAAGGTTTCTGCGGAACGATATCCATGTTGAATAATGATGTCTATTCATTCCTGACAAAGAGGCAAGCACATTACATTGATGAGAATAAGAATGAAAAGAGAATGAGACGGGTTCTGTCAGTTATCTGAATACTGAGGAGATACTCTAAAGATTCATTAGGAACAAGGCTGGACTAGCAATCTGCCTGACCGGGCAGATCCCCGGTGGACCTTACCACCTGACTGCTCAGCCAACTGCCGATGCCAAACCCCTTTAAATTGTATAACTGACCCTAATGGCAGGGCTGTGGCACATGTACGCTCCTGTTTTTGAGACACCTGGCACTAGCCAGGGTGTTCCATGTGGGCAGAGTTGGTGCTGTTTGTGCTCTGCCTGCTGCCTTGCTTGCACTGTCAACTCTTCCAAAATCTAGCCTGACTAGCACCATACTTTTTCTCCGACTCCAGGAGGTCTCTGAGCTGGGAACTGTTTTGTACGGCAGAGACTGAGAACTTACTGATATATGTACTGATACAAAAGGGCAGGTACAAACGCCACAAAAAAAAGCATATACAGGGTGCCAGGCCACATGGTACGTGTAGTGCAGCATGCAGGCTTACAACCTATTGTATACAATCGTGTGTATTTTGGCCAAAATATTAAACAATACCTTGTATTTATTAGTAACATGCAGTATGGTCTTGAATGCTGCGGGAGCCCAGGGTGCCAGTGTGGTTCACCTATGAGGTGCAGGGCAGCCCACTGGATTAAAATATGGTGTCACTAATAGGATGTAAGCCTGCAGGATGCACTACACGTACCATGTGGCCTGACACCCTGTATATGCCTTTTTTATGCAAGAATAGTACTAAGCAACCACCCCCTCAGTATATGGAAGTTGAGTGGCTTACATCGGTGCCTTGCTTCTCCATTGAGCAGTTTGGCTATCTGCATGTTGAGTTTTGTACCTGCCCTCTTGTATTATTAGCACATTGGTAAGTATATGGCCGCTCTCTGTGATTTTTTTTTTTTTTGTCTGTTTATATTTTTCTTTTCAACAATTTTAATATTGAGAACTTTAATTAGTGAAATTCTAGAGTCGGGGTGTAGAACCTGTGGCCTTCGCTGCAACAAGTTGTGGCCCCAGCCCCACAAAAACACAGCTGATCACTTGCCTGTGTGATCAACTGTGTCTCTGTATGAAGACCGCTGGGGCACCACTCCCTAAACCAGGAGCGCTTTCCATCACCGCAGAGGAACACACTTATTGGTTACTGCAGGCTCAGTAATAGGTTATGACTGTGACCTGAGACTGCATTAACCAATGAGCACTTTTCCAGGTAGTAAGGGAAATTTCTCATTGGTTATTGAATGGAGGAACTTATGTAAAGACCAGAATCTGGCTGCACATTGTGCTTCAGTGCACACTCCACACGGAAAGCATGCTCCCTACTGACCGCTTCAGTAGCCAGGCTGGCGTCTCTCACTCAATGCACTGAAGGGATGTTCCTCCATGCAGTGGAAGCATACTCCAATGCCCTAAACATCTGCCTAGTAGATCATATCATCAAAGGCACAGTCCGAGCACACAGTAATAATGTGAATGTGCTTCACACTCACTCCTGAGTGACACAATGTAATAACAATCTCTGGGCTAGTTTTTAATCTACCAGATCTATTTTCTCAAATTAGGGTGGTTTCACATCGGCGCCGGAGATTCCGTTTTCCTGTTTCATTCGCAACCCTTTGCCCCACACCATACTTTATTGCACTGGAAGCCTGCTCTTAAGGACTAGCACCATAGATGTATGTCATAGTGATAGCACAGGCACAGTTTCTGTGCCGTCAGCATCGACTGAAGGATGTAAAATTGTAATTGAGGCCTCCCACAACAAAGACTGAGACAACTCAAATCTTAGCCATTTAACCCCATTAGATGATTCTGCCAATAGTGACCACATCAACTATGTGAGAAAAACATAAGGAGGGGGTCTCCCTTTGTGCTCCCATTGCTGACCCTCATAAGTAAATGAGGTAGAAAAAAATCAAATTATGACAGAATTGTTTGTTTTCCCAAAATGGTTCTATTAGTTATTACTATGGAAGCACTATTAGTGTTTTAACGTACCTTTACACTGAGCAATTATTGTTCACATAGCTGCTCAGAAAAGTCAATCAAGCGTACAAATGACAGCGATTAACGTGTTTTTACACAGAGTAATGATTGTTTGTTAGTTATTTGCCGAGGTATCATACATGCAGGGTATCTCCATGCAAATTCTTTGCAAATTGTTCAATTACCAACAATTGACCAACAACCTTGACTTAACACCAGATGACTTTTGAAAACCAGTGACCATTTTTCTGGTAAGCTGAGATGAAATGACCAGCGACTTTTCGCTTATCACCCTGTCGGTGGCCATGTTTACACTATATGACTGTTGTTTTGCAAGAAATCCAGTTATCCAGTGTAACGGTACCTTTAGGAAGCTTAACCACTTGCCACTCCAAGCCAGTTTAGGCCTATGTGACTAAGGCCAATTTTTTTTAATTAAACATTTTCTGTTCATTACACAGATAGTTATCTCACACTAAATAATTAATAAAGAACATTTACCGTATATCCACGTTATAACAGCATCATTTTTTATCCTTCCTTTTTATTTGTTCTGGATGTTGCAAGGCTTATAAGTATAGCAGCATTTTATCAAATTTGAAGAATATTCCCAAACTCAGTTTTTTCAGGGACCAGTTCAGTTTTGTGTATTAGAAACCCCCCTATAAATTACCCCATTATAAAAACTGCACCTTTCAAAGTATTCAAAACTATATTTATGAAGTTTGTTAACCCTTTTGTTGCTTCACAAAAACTAAAGTGCATGTGAAATTTATTTTTTTTGCAGATTTTCAATTTTTCTATCAATGGTTTATAATAAATTATTTTTAAAAACAAGTGGATTGCATATACAAAAGTAAATAAGGCATATATCATACACAAGAATCGCAAAATGAATGACATAGGAATAATTTGGAATGAGGAATACAAAGGAAAACCTAAGAATCAGCATCAAGTATTTAAAAGACTATTTTAAAATAATGCAACAACTTCTAAGCTGGGAGATTCAAGATTGGTTTAATGTCTAATCATCACCACATTGGAAAGCAATAATGCTAAACCCTCCAATATTCTAAACTTCAGTGGAATTCTAGGGAAGGAATTTTCGTTATGGCCAAAAATGGAGGATAGTAGTTGAACGATAAAATGCCAGTACTGTAGAAGGGCTAGGCATTCCCACAAAATGAGAAATAACTGTCCCCTATATCCATAGCCCCTCCAACACTCAGGCATAGAGTTAGGATAAATCTAACTTATGTATTCTGGAGTGTAATACCATCGCAAGGCAATTTTCATAGCGGTTTCTACATAAGAGCTATATTGAAGCACTTTATGTGTTTATTGAAAGGCTTGTTTCCACTCCTGATCACTAAACTCTTCATCCAACTCTCGCTCTTACACTCTTTAGAGGGTATACTTTTTGAAAACCCACATAATCATCTAACAAGGTATACATTGGTATTAGCCCTTTAGTTCCTTCTGAGAATATCCTAAAAACATTTGAGTTACCCCTAAGTGTTGAAAGTTCACGAGTAGCTAAAAGGTTTCTGCAAGTGTTTATAGAAATACCCCTTAGACAGTCAACTTTCCATACTGTAGGAGAGAATCGCCCTCTAATATTTGTGCAAGAGTAAGGATACCCAAGGAAATTGAGTTAAAGGTGTTCAAATGGGACCAACATGATAGAATAGTTCTATCGGAACATAACCCCTGGGGAGAGCATAATGGGGCTGTGTGTTAATATGCAAGTCTTCCCAATAGTAAATGTTATTTATTAACTATTTTGTGTAGAATAACTATCTGTATTATGAGTAGAAAATGTCAAATTTAAAAAAATGAATTTTTCCAAATTTTCTAAACATTTTATGATTTTTTTCTAAATAAAATCAAAAAATACCCATTAGTATTTACCATGGATATCAAGTAAAATTTGCCACAAAAGCAATATCAAAATCACATGATATAATAGTAATAATAGTATTCCAAAGTTATTACCATATAAAGTAAAACATGTCACGTGGAAGGCATAAGGGCAGGGGAAGATCCTGTAGAGGGATCACAAGTATAGATTCGATTGAAATGGGATGTGCCAGAGAATTTTTTTATATGAACCCAATGTTTTTGGGTCTCAATCATCCACCAGGGTGCTAGTTGAGAGATATGTGTGGCCAGGTAATAGTTATAGACATACGGCATACCAAATCCTCCCACTTGTTTGCCTTTTGAGAGTAGTTTATATGCTAGACGGAGTTTAGGATTTACCAAAACAAAGGCTGATACAGTTTGTTTCATAGCAACTAAAAAGCACTTTGGTACTTCAATAGGGAGGGTTCTGAAAAAGTATAACAGTTTTGGGAGCAATGCCGTTTTAAAAGCTGCGATCCTACCCAACCGGTATATCGCAACTTTTGGCAATTTTTCAGATTCTGCCTGCATGGATTTTAACATAGGCTCAAAATTATATTTGTAGAGATTTTTACTTGAGGCAGTTATTGTAAAGCCTAATTACAATCAAGTATTGGATGCCTTCATGTTGCCAGTAAAAAGGATATTTGCCCTGCAGATGGTATAATTAATTGTTAGAAATGCTTAAAGGTAAAATCTGTAACTTTCGTGTATTAAGTTTATAGTAGGAAAGATTTTCAAACTTTTTAAATCACTTCCAATACCTCTTCCAAAGAAGAGATAGCATCAGCCATTGTCAAAATAACGTCATTGGCATATCGCAAAATACAGTGAGTTCGGTCCCTAATCCACATTCCCTTAATTGAGGTGTTATCTCTCAGGGATTGTGCAGTTCTAGCAATAGAATAAAAGTTAAGGGTGATAATGGACACCCCTGATGGGTGCCATTGCTATTGATAAAATCCTCTGAAAGAACACCATTTGCAAACACAATGGCTGAGGGGTCATAATTCAATGCTGAGATAACTCTGACAATGGCTCCCTTAAAGCCCACTTTACTTAGGACCAAGAAGACATACAACCAGTTAATACAGTCAAACGACATTCAGCAAGAAGAGGACCGATGGAAATTTCATAGTTTCTGTGTAATGGGTTAAGATAGAATCATGACTCTTCTAGTATTGTCAGGGGCTTGTGGCAGGATAGGAGCGAGCCTAGAGGCTTATATTTTTGCATATATTTTAATGTCAGAGTTTAAAAATGAAATGGGCCTGAAATTCTGGGGGATATCCCGGTTCTTACCCAGTTTGGGGAGGGTAACTATAAAAGCCGGCTTAGGAAAAGACCCCTCTATTACAGCTAGTTGAAACACTGTGCACATATGTGGGGACAAGATGTCTTGGAAAGTCTTATAATAAGCATTTATTAGCCCATCTGAACCTGGTGATTTCCCAGATGGTAGTGAACTAATGCTGTCCATTATTTCTGTTTCGGGATTGGGGAATCAACAGAATTCAACTTCCGATAATGTAGGAAAATGAATATTACATAAGAAAGCCTGAATACTATTTGATGTGCTCAGATGCACAAAAGGATCATCCTTTACATTGCACAGGGACGAATAATAATCTCTTAATCTATTCGCTATATCCATAGGGTTAATTAGTTTCCCTTTATTAGTATGATCCAGCAAGTATGGGATTCGAGATGTTGAACCTTGAGACGTGAGGCTGACAACTTTTCTAGCCTTATTGTTTTGTGAATAATACTGTCTTGGTTTTCTTTCATAGTCTTGAAGTAGCCAACTGCGGAGCTTTTGTCTATAATGGAAAAGCAATTCTACTTATTGTAATGACTGTTTTAATTTACTTTGCGTTTCAAGGGTTTTGCTTTTCTTCTATCAGGGTTTGCAGTAGTTTATTTCTTTCCTTTTGAACTTGATGTCCTCACCTGATGAACAATCCCCTTATGTATGATTTATGTGCATTCCAGTGACCAAGGGGGCATTCCTTGTAAAATATTCTTTCAAATCCCTCTCCAAACAATCCCTATGCTTAGAATAAGACTGTAAATAATCATTACTTCGCCATGGGTATGTTGGGGGGGTTGGTTATTCTGTTTTTCTATTGTGAGGGAAATAGCAGCATGGTTAGACCACCTAATGATTTCTATACTTGAGTCTTGAGATAGAAGTCGAGATAGGCTCTTTGTCAGTATTAGACATGTCAATCCTTGAGTAGTTGTCATGAACACATGAATGGAAGGAGTAGTCTCTTTTAGAGCTATGTAATGCCCTCCATCTGTCAGACAGCTCCTCTTTCCAGCAAATGTTACCTAGAGTTTGAGTGTAGCTGCATATTTTTGAATTGTATCCATAAAGGTGTCTGAGACATTAACATTTTTCTTGCTTACATTTCGAGATAATACATACAATCTTGTGGACAAAGCCTATCTGGTTCTTAGTTAGAGCGTAAATCGAGGCTAGTTGTATAGACCACATTATTTATAGAGCAGGTTAATATAACATATCTACCTTGAGTATCTGTATTTCTCTTGACGAAGTTGGAATAAGTTCTTCATTGCTATTAAAACTCCACTGGGCTTGGAAGAGACGTGCCAAAGGAATATAGTAGGAATTTGGATGTTTTGTTCAAAAAGCATCTTTGGAAATGCTATGCGTTTCTTGTACACAGAAAAAAAATCTGAGCATAACATTTTAAGATTTTCCCATATAAATCTTTTGTGGGCACTTTAATCACCTTTAATCACCATGTTAACAAATAAATAAGCTTATATAGCTACCAATTAAAATGTATCGCCCATACGCTAAAGCAAGCCATAAGATAAAACTGGTACATAACATATCTCTATCTGTTGTGGTGATGGGAGGAAACTCCCTCCTTTGCTATAAAATGACTGCAGACAGATCTGCATACAGAGATATTGACTGATACGGTGTAGGGAGTTGTCCTTTCTTCCTAGCTACTTCCATTAGCCTCTCCTTCATATGGAAGCAATAAACATAAGCCAAAACATCTCTTGGTACATGTCCCACCAGGTGTCTCGGGCTGGGGAGACTATGCCCTCTGTCTGTAATAGAGTCCTGCCGGGAACGTGAAGGCAGTAGCGTATTCATGAGGTTTTGCAGGTATTGCGGTAATTCAGATGTAGCCACTATTTCAGGGAACCTCTGATACTTGATATTGTTATAGCAAGTTCTGTCTTCCAAGTCGGCTACTTTAGCTTTACGATGAGCTGACCCTGATTCCAAGCCATAATGTGCATTGAAAAGCTCATTATGTGAGAACGCAAGTTCCCCCATTCGGTCTCTACAGGTTCATACATCTCACTGTATATAGTGATATGGACCATGCCGGTATAACCTGGGTATCTTCTGCATGTAATTATATATATACTGCTGGTATAAGTTATACATCTCCCTGTGTATGTGTAATATGGACCATGCTGGTATAACCTGGGTATCTTCTATATGTAATTATATATGTACTGCTGGTATAAGTTATACATCTCCCTGTGTATGTGTGATATGGACCATGCTGGTATAAGCTGGGTATCTTCTGTATGTAATTATATATGTACTGCTGGTATGAGTTATACATCTCCCTGTGTATGTGTGATATGGACCATGCTGGTATAACCTGGGTATCTTCTGTATGTAATTATATATGTACTGCTGGTATGAGTTATACATCTCCCTGTGTATGTGTAATATGGACCATGCTGGTATAACCTGGGTATCTTCTGTATGTAATTATATATGTACTGCTGGTATGAGTTATACATCTCCCTGTGTATGTGAGGTATGGACCATGCTGGTATAACCTGGGTATCTTCTGTATGTAATTATATATGTACTGCTGGTATAAGTTATACATCTTCCTGTGTATGTGTGATATAGACCATGCTGGTATAACCTGGGTATCTCCTGTATGTAATTATATATGTACTGCTGGTATAAGTTATACATCTTCCTGTGTATGTGTGATATGGACCATGCTGGTATAACCTGGGTATCTTCTGTATGTAATTATATATGTACTGCTGGTATGAGTTATACATCTCCCTGTGTATGTGAAATATGGACCATGCTGGTATAACCTGGGTATCTTCTGTATGTAATTATATATGTACTGCTGGTATAAGTTATACATCTTCCTGTGTATGTGTGATATGGACCATGCTGGTATAACCTGGGTATCTTCTGTATGTAATTATATATGTACTGCTGGTATGAGTTATACATCTCCCTGTGTATGTGAGGTATGGACCATGCTGGTATAACCTGGGTATCTTCTGTATGTAATTATATATGTACTGCTGGTATAAGTTATACATCTTCCTGTGTATGTGTGATATAGACCATGCTGGTATAACCTGGGTATCTCCTGTATGTAATTATATATGTACTGCTGGTATAAGTTATACATCTTCCTGTGTATGTGTGATATGGACCATGCTGGTATAACCTGGGTATCTTCTGTATGTAATTATATATGTACTGCTGGTATGAGTTATACATCTCCCTGTGTATGTGAAATATGGACCATGCTGGTATAACCTGGGTATCTTCTGTATGTAATTATATATGTACTGCTGGTATAAGTTATACATCTTCCTGTGTATGTGTGATATGGACCATGCTGGTATAACCTGGGTATCTTCTGTATTAAATATACATGTACTGCTGGTATACATTATTTATCTCCCTTTGTATGTGTGATATCGACCATGGTGGTATAACCTGGGTATCTCCTGAATATAATTATATATGTACAGCTGTAAAACCACCATTATGCAATGTATTAACAAACATACTATACTTTTATATGTAGATTCATACTGTATGTAAAACATAAAGGGAGCTTGTGCATATGCTGCAGCACAACTCTGTGGCTGTAGAATATTTGACGTGCTTGTAGCAGGGGCGTAACTATAGGGGATGTGGTTGCACACGGGCCCAGGAGCCTTAAGGGGCCCATAAGGCCTCTCTTCTCCATACAGGGAGCCTAGTACTATGAATAAAGCATTATAGTTGGGGACCCTGTTACAGGTTTTGCAGTGGGGCCCCGAATCTCCAAGTTACGCCTCTGGCTTGGAGTATCAGCATGTGAAATGTTTCACAGAATGGAAGGTTTATATATGTGGATTATAATATATTGACTCTTCAGTTTATTTGGTGGTATTTTCAGGCATGATTGAGAAGTTATTAGTATGGATATGGAACAGGCATAGATAGAATTTGTAAAAGCTTTAATGCAAAATATGCTAATCATATAACTTCTTTACACCATGCAAATTAGAAATTCATGTGACTGAAAATTTAGGTCAAGCTATAAAAAAATAGTTAGATTTTTTTAAAACTTTTACTATGGAAAATCTGAAGCCCCTATGAGGAAATGTAACAGTTTGCTGTGCTTCTTTAGAGAGACAAAATTACTGAATCAGCAATTTCAAAGGATGTTTTACTCTGGTACGGCACTGCGTTCAAACATTGTCATGGCATTGAATAGTAAAGGTGCAGTGTACTGTAAGTGTTAGATTTGTTATTCTCATTGCTGATCAGAACCAGGAGCTGGCTGACAAATTTTTTCCTGGGGACAAGCACACAGCACTGGGGCATGAGTAGAGGCAGGGGCGTAACTATAGAGGATGCAGGGGATGCGGTTGCACCCTGGCCCAGGAGCCTTAGGGGGCCCATAAGGCCTCTCTTCTCCATATAGGGAACCCAGTACTATGAGTAAAGCATTATAGTTGGGGGCCCTGTTCTAGGTTTTGCATCGGGGCCCGGGAGCTTCAAGTTATGCCTCTGAGTAGAGGCCCACCCTAAATGTAAAAACACACTATGTGGATGGCTGCCAAACTATGCTCATCCACTGCGGAAACCTACGGTCAATGGCTGTACAAGTTATTGACAATATTGTTCAGCCAATGGCTGCCATGAACAGGCATAATTTGACAGTTGCCGGCTCCGCTTTGCACTTGATAGCATCAGGAGATGAATGTAAACCTTGATGTTTCGATCACCTTACAAAGCTGTTAGTCCAATAGTAAAACGTGTTGCCTGTATCCAGGAATAAAGAAGTTTTAAATGTATGAGCTCTGTGGTTTACATTTATTTATTAATAGTAATAGTGCCCACTTAATAGTTATAGTTCCCTCAAGTGGCCCTTTAATAGTAATAGTGCCACCACGTGGCACCTTAATAGTAATAGTGCCCCAAAGTGCCCTTTAATAGTAATAGTATCCTGAAAATGCCTCTTAATAGTAACATTACCACCAAGTGTCTCCTTAATAGTCATAGTGCCTACAAGCGCCATTATGGTAATTATGCTGCCTTGATCACAATGGTGCCTCTAAATGAGAAAAAAAATAATATACTTACCTAAACATGATGGGCGCAGAGTTAGCTTCTAACCTGGCATAGGCCATAGGATGGAGTAACGTCATTGGGCCACCTGTGTCTGAACACTAAAAGTCCCGGCCTTGGTCTCCATGCTCTTGTAGGCTACAGGACTGCCTTACATCCTTGTGCTGCAGCTTCTTTTCTCTGAGAGGAAGCAGCACAAGTCAAGATGCAGATTTTTGAGAAAAGGCTTAAACATCTACTGGGGACCTGGCCCAGGGAGGGCTGCTCATAATCCCAATTTATGACTACGGGGTGAATAATAATAAAGTAATAAATAAATATTCTGATTTCCTAAGGAAATAAGTTTGTACCATGCTTGGCAGTTGAAAAAAGTTTTACTGCTCTTAGAAAAAGGAACTAAATATTCTGGTAGATATGATACCAGGCCATGTCTAGACCTAAGTGGTGTCAAAAGCTTGCTGCTTAACATTATTTTTCTTTTAGGCATTGACAGGTTTCCTATCTGCAAGATTATTCTGTTTCTCTTACTGAGAGTAATGATACTAATATCCTAATACGGTAACAGATATATTTTACTAGGCATTTCAGAAAGACTCCTAAATCATGGCATGAGTCTTTCCAAAACAGAAAAATATTATTGCGGGGGCATGCTAAAGGTTTGTTTTTATTATGTGGACATTCAATAAAGGCTACAGATCTCTTATAACAGTTCTAACAGTGCTTGAACACACTTTTGTTACTACTTCATAGATAATTCTGATTGGTTCATGGATTGTTGGAGCTGGTGACCGTTGAAGTTATTACTAAGGAGAGCCAATTACCCCTATTTATTCATAGAATTTCTTAATACGCTTTATTTGTTGGAGGTGGTCAAGGGTTTTCCTTTTAAAGAAACAGTTGCAGACCCTAATTGTAAAACTACAGGCTTTACTGCTCTTCTTTTCACACAACGGTGGCACAGTGTACTTGGTGGTTACTCCTTAAAGGCGTTATCCAGCCCCTCCAAAACTTTTTGAAACTTGCTCAAAGTGATGGAAATACATAATGAAAACTCTTACCTCACCTGATCCTCCACCACTCCTGTTCTGATGGCGCATGGTTCCCAATGCCCTTTACTTCCTGCTGCATCAGCAATGACATCCCAGAAATGGGACATGTTACTGCTGATGGACATATCTGGGTTTGTCAGATACCTAGAAAATGATAGCTACCAGGATGCACAGTGTCTACTGTAACATTTAATGGAGGAAGGATAATTTGTATGGGTCTGTTTTTCAGGATCTGATCTAAACTCTTTATATCCAAGGAAGGGTAATTGTAATGCTACAGTATACAGAGACATTCTAGGCAATTGTATGCTTCCAACTTTGTGGCAACATTTTGGGGAAGGCCCTTTTCCTTTTCTAGCATGGCTGCCCCTGTGCATAAAACAAGGTCCATCAAAACAGGGTTTGACAAATTAGGAGCAGAGGAACTTGAGTGTCCTGAACAGAGCCCTGACCTCAACCCCATGAGACACCTTTGTGATGAATTGGTACACAGATTGTGTGCCAGCCCTTCTTGTTCAATATCACTTACTGATCTCACAAATGCTCTTTTGGCTGAACAGGCAATCTCCAAAATCTTGTGGAAAGCCCTAACAGATGTGTGAAAGCTGTTTTGGTTGAAAAGGGGGGCCAAACTCTGTATTAACACTAATGGTTATGGGATGGGATGTCCAACAAACTCATTTAGGTGGGGTGCTCAGGTTTTCCACATACCTTTTCCATACAGTTCACAATCAAAGTAACTTATTAGAGACAATTATATAGTTTTTGCATACTTTATGCTAAATGTTTCTTATTCTCATAGTTAAAACTGCTTCACAGCTACTCTGTCCTTCTGCTTGTGACATGTGACTGCTGCAGCCAATCACTAGCCACATCAGCAACCATATAGAGCCAGTGATTGGCTGCAGCAGTCACATGTCCTGGTCAGCAGCAGCCAGGAAGGACAGAGTGGCTGTGAAAACCCTTTAATAGTTGAAAAGTTATTTAAAGGGTTTTCTGGTTACCGCACAACATCCCTTTTAATAGGGCCCCCTGCAGTAAAATAATAAACTAAGCAGCACTTACCCCTCTACCATTGCTGGAATCCAGCGATGCCGAACCTGCTCTGATCCCAATGTTCGTTATGACAGCAGGTGTTAAAGGAAGTCAAGAGCCAATCAGAGGCTGCAGCTTCACATTCTCGAACTCCTGGCATCAGGATGTGAGCACCAATGCCAGGAGACCAAGCGGTGATGCTGCAGCCTCTGATTGGCTGCAGCAGCCACCACGATTCCTGTGACGTCATCTGTCGCAACAAATGCCGGACACAGAGTGGGCCTGCAGAGGTAAGTCCTGCTCAGTTTATTATTTTACTACAGGTAGGCCTATTACAGGAACATCCGGTAACCAGAGAACCCCTTTAATTTGTAGAGAAGTCAATTCTTATAGATCTAAGTTTGGCTTCTTCCTAACAGTCTGTGTCTGAATAATTAAGATGCAAGGATTAAGTCTGCTCTTTCCAGCCATCCTTTTATCCAGATTATTATTCTTAGCTTCTTCCTTTGGCCAGTGTTGTTTGCTAAATCTCTTTTAGTGTCTTCAATAAAACCTCTTTTAGCAACAATGTTTATATCAATGTCAAGTATGAACATAAAGCACATTTTAATGAACTGCAAAAGCCTTTGCAGTAGTTAGTGGGAGAAATATTACAGGCAGCAAGAAACATATTGGAAAATAAAACTTCAAGGGGATCTAATTCATGTCTGAAGGAACACTCTGTGCACTAGATGGCGCTGTTTTATTACGTTTCGAACTATGGATTCCGTTTCTCTTTAAGCTTAAAAAAAAAAGAAAAAAAAAGGAAAAAAAAACTCGGACAATTTTATTGTGTTAAACAGGGAATGTTTTGATAGAGAACATTGTGTATTATTGTTGTTAACAAAATTATTATTTCTAGCACCATTAACAATAATAACTACAATCAGCAAAGTGAGACCTATGTGAGAAAACTCCCCTGGTCCAAATTGATAGATACAAGCTGAGCGCTGAATTTGTGTCTCCTGGCTCAATATTCTATATTAAAAAATGTATTATGCTTCTCATTGCCAGTTAAGCTATTACAATTCAGCAGCGGTGGAGAGTGGGGACATAAGCTGGACTATTTACCTAGGATATCTCGAATAAATAGATGGAAATTTGACAAACAATATCTATACAGTGTTATCAGCTATAAACATGTGTATGTGTATCTATCATTTATATGTAGACACATTGGACGTCCCTAATCAAGGGCGGCATTCACAACTGCAATAGCCTGATGGATTTTAGTTGCTTTGAATCCCTGTTTTGGGATTCACTTACTTGTTAGACGGTAGCACGGTTGCTTAGTGTTTAGCGCTGCTGCCTTGCAAGCACTTTGCTGCGTCCAACCAAAGGTTAAAGGGATTGTACTAGAATTTCAGGTTATTCTCTATCCACAGGATAGGGAATAACTTGCTGACCTTTGGGGGTCTCCTGCTAAGACCCCCGCCGATCTTAAGAATGGGACTCCCTGTTCTCCTGTCACTGCAGGGGTTGCTTTTCTCCCCGCAGTGACGTCAGCATGAAGGGAGCGCTGGCCTAGCATGTGCAGATAGCACTCCATTCAATTCAAAGGGGCTGACGGAAATAGCCGAGGGGGTGCCACTCGGCTTTCTCCATTGTCCCATTGAGAGTGGATGGGGTGCAAGTGCGCTTGCGCGACCAGCGCTCTATTTAGTCTCCTCCTCTCTGCGGGGATGCAGTAACCACACAGGTGAGGAGGATGGGGAACACCTGTTCTTGAGTTCAGTGGGGGTCTCAACAGCAAGGTCCCCACCAATCAGCAAGTTATTCCCTATCCCCAATGGGGATAGAAACTGATGTGAATGATGATAAGTTCTGTACAGCCTGATGAAATATGTTGGCTATCCATAAGCCACAGCAAATCTATTAACACTGCCTGAAATAGCACCTGTGTCTTACAACTTTTAAAGATGACATTTTTGGGGCTTAATAAACTAAATGATATTGTAATTTATAAATGCAGAAAATAAATAGCATCTATAAACATGTCTACATTTCCCTTCTGAGCTTTCTTCCTAAAAGCTTTCGACCTCCTGGTAACTGAGTGATAACTAGACAAAAGTGCAAGTTAGGAAACAAGTTTATATTGGATGTGACATTCATTTTGGGACATTAGGGGGCATTTATGAGATAAAAGGTTGTTGACTCTATTGGAGCAATGCAGTTAGCAGTTTATGGGGCGCTGTGACTGTTGACTAATAAAGAAGGGCAAAGTGTCAGGGTTTTATGGTGGAAATGTAGCTGTATATTAGTAAAGCACTAGCTAGGGGACTGCTAGGTTCTGCTAGGGGACACTGTGAGTGACACTTAAAGTGGCACTTTGGTTGAAGCTGTCTGAGAGTGCTACTGCTGTCACTTACATAGAAGCTGCTGTTGCTTCCAGCTTTTTGAAGCTGTATGAATGCCACTGTTCCTAGGGTATTGTTCAAGGCCAAATCTTTGCAGGGGATGTATGTCGAAAGCCCCATTTACACTGAAAGATGATCGCTCAAAAATTGCTCATACGACAGTTTGAGTGACAGTTTTGAGTGATCATCTTTGGATAAACTCTTAAGTAGCTAATTAGCTACTTAAGAGTTAAATGAAGGCAGGACACCACTGACAGCTCAGAGAACAGCAGCTTTGTATATGCCAACAGCTGCTTTGTTCTTGGAGCTTTCACCTGGTATCCCACTGAGAAGTCCGTGTGGGATACCAGCTGAAAGAATGCTATCAGCAGTGTCCCACTGAGAACTCAGTGTGCGGCGCTGATAAGGCTCATTGCTGACTTTTAACTTGCTAAAAATCCGCGATGAACGAATACTGCACAAAAGTGCACGGTGGCAGCGCGTTTAGATGCAGCGGTTATCGCTTAAAAGATTGCTTTTGAGTGAATTTTGAGCAATAATCGTTGTGTCTAAATGGGCCTTAATTCTAGTTCTGGCTTTAACTTCGCATGATGTGGGTCTGATGGATTGAAGAGCTGCATGTGAGGCTTTGATTAAGTGGCATGTGGACTACCACATGTAGACACAGGATTAATGTACATACGATTTTTGCAAACCATCTTCCTTCATTCCATGGGTGAACCTTACCTCTCTGCTGCCTGAAGCAAACTTTAGAAAGGTGCCTCCACCCATTCAGAAGATACAACCAGGCAGTTTGTTTGCCTAGAGCAATAAGTGAACCAATTATCGTTTCTTTTTCAGTCGCTGGCAGAGTTTACACTTAACGATTATCATTCAATTTTGCACGATCCAGCGAGAAACTGAACGATAATTGTTCCGTGTAAGATGGCCCTTTCCTTCTTTACCATTTTCTTGCTCTGTGCTTGAAAAGTCATCCCTGTATTCATCCTGTGGACTGCTTGGGCATGCATGCATCATTTGTGAGCCAATAGTGGGAGAACAGTGAGGAAGGTAAGTATGAGAGTCACATTGCCTGATTCAGCTCCTATCAGCCCATACCTTTAGTTTATGGGGCTCAGAAGAGCTGACAGAGTCCCTTTAACAGAGTGACCATAAGTAGTAGGTTTTGAAGAGTTCCTGTCACCTCACCTGACATCTATTTTAGTATATTATTGTATTCCCCATAATATAACAATATTTGGAGCATCTTTTCATACAACCAAAGAACTTTCCCTTCTGCCATTCCTCTGTTATTTCTCCTAGAAATTTATGGATAAATTGACAGCTGGAGAAGAATGGAGCAGCAGTGCACATGTACGGAACCGCTTAAGATAGAGACCTCTTTCATAGTATTACATCTGGTTGTGTAGGTTGGTGCAGGGGTTACTATGTATATTCCTGCAGGTGATCACTTTGGTTTATTTTCTCTAAATTCCAAAAACTTCAAATTCCACGTGCCTCTTTATACAGCTATAGATTTCGGGGGTCACTGTACTGGAATAAGAAAGGTATATAAGTAGAATTTTAAATACGTATAGTACAAAATGTTATGATTTTCTATTCAATAGCTAATTATAGATAAAAAACTGTAAAAACCGTAGAAACTGGACAACCCCATCAAATCTACCAGTCTGTATAACTACCTAGAGAAGTGTTTTGCCACAGGTGTATCCAGATTCATCTTATCCTATGTAGATTCATCGTAGATTATACTTTCTTTTTAATCTCCTCAATATAGGCTCCTTCCGGGCACCTTTTCTCATGTACACCCCATTGAAGGATGTACAAGACAAAGCATCAGTGATTTTATAGTTGGGTATATGGGCGGTGTCTATTGGGTTGCTGTTACAAGTGCCAGTCTGGTGGTGATGAGAGGACACTTCTGACAAAGAGATTTCCTGAATGCAGTGAGTTTCTATGAGAAGAGAGGAAAATCCAGGAATTTTTCTTTCAGTCTATTGTCTTTGTGAAATGTGGATGGTATGGCATTTTTCTTTAAGATGCTCCTGTGCTTGTAAACCAAGAAGCTGTAGCTTGAAATCCTTGTGGGTCTCTAGATATGTTTCATAACAAGTCAATGTTATTCTTGCTGGAAGAATGTATTCCTCTGAGATAACAGATGTTTTCCAACTTTACTGTCTGAAGAAACCAGAATGTATTGTAGAGCTGGGCTGAAGATGAAGGACTCCTTTATGTGTCTTGGATGAAAGCTGTTCCATCTTAGATATGTTGGACGGCCCGTGGGTTTATGGTAGATTAATGTTTCTATGGTATTGTCTTTTATGCATATGGTTATGTTCAGGAAATGGAAGATTGTGAGCCATGGAGAGTGAGGTTGGTTCACATCAGCATTTTGCTTTCCTTTTTTCTGTTCTGTTATTAGAACACGAAAACGGAAAGTCGGATCTGACCTATGAAGGGACCGAATTGTGCCAGATGGATCCCATTCACTGTAAAGGGGTTCGTCGGGCTTCCTTCATTCTGTCTGGAATTTTCCCGGAGGCTGCTATTTCCTTTTGGGGTTTTCAGATGTATCTCCACCAGAAGTTCCAGATGGACCTTCCAGGGCAGATGTAAACGTAGCCCGGGCTTGATAGTTGGATGGAATTTGTTGATGTTTGTAGCTCATCATCAGCCAATCCAGATTATTAACAAATCATCCATATAATGGAAGCAATATACATGCAGTATCATTTTTCTAGTTAGCCAATAAAGGTGTCACTTCTATAATACACAAAATTATTTAACCTTTTTCTGGCTAAAACAACACTACACAATCATAAATATAATAGTGCAAAGAGTGCATCAATCTAGTTATTTATTCCAGAAGTCATGTCACATATGGCTAATCACACAGATGATAATACCAATGGCAGAGAATACCTGTGCCACATTATGTGAGCTTTCTGATATCTAGTTCCTAATTTGATAGTACATATGGTATGTGTACTCCTACGCTTACATGACTGAAACTAGTTGTGATGTCACAAAAACGAACTTGATGAAAACTCACTTATGATGTCACAGCAGGTTATCTGATGGAAGCATAATTATGATGTCACAGCAGTTACAGTGAATGAAAAAAAAAATCCTTTGATGTTGCATTAGCTGACATAAATTTGTGATATCACAATTGTTCTCTGACTTAACCCTTTCCAATACAGTGTCAAACATTGTCCGACATTGAGATTTCCCCTCATAGCTCCCATGTCGGGCGAGGTCTGACACATGTTTGCAGAAGAGTGCTCCATGCAGGCTTCATTGCACAGGGCACGAGCCCTAACAAATGCATATCTGGTTTGTCTATTTTCCATTCCATTTCAACTATAAGGCTCTGTCCACATAGGGGCTGATTTGCAGCACAATTTCCGCAGTGGGCATTCAACTGTAAATCAGCAGCAGAAAGCCAGTCAACAAACCTGCACCGTTTGCTGCATATTTTGAAGCGGGTTTTATCGCATATTTCTGTGCAGAATTCTCCCCCTCATTGAGAAGAGGTAAATTCCACAGTGGAAATGACGATAAAATTGACATGTGACAGAGTTGAATTCTGCTAAACATATCAATTTCTGCGGCTTCTGGGCGAGATTTTAAAACTCTCATCCATTTTACCGCTACTGTAAATACTGAGGAATTTCCATGAGGAGGGTCCACATGGAAAATCCACGGCAAATCCGCTCCATCTGGATTCCCCCTTAGAGTTTTCTTTAAAACTGTGACCCTTAAAAGTTTGCATGATTAGCAAAAGTTAAAGAGACCGATAAGTACAGCATGGGAAGAAGTCTGACAAGACTGAAAAGGGAGACCTATCCTTGTGTAAATTTAATAATGGCTGTTTAAAGAATTTATATTTTGGGTTAAATGGTCCCAAAAATGGTTGTCACAGATAGGAGACTCCTCAGTGAACCATTGTAACAGTTCCAGGCACGTATGGAAGTAGGTCTCCATGCATACAAATGTATTGGAATTGTAGCGAAAGAGCAGGGATAGTGATACAATGTGTCCTGGGTACACGGAGACATGCTGCTACATTGCTGGTCTTTCTGTGCCATTTTATCACTGTTCATTGTAAATATTAATGATACTGCAATTATTGGAAACACAAAAGGAACCTGCAGGCATTATGAATTCTTGTGCTGGTGCTGAAATTGTATTGAGATGAACATGACAGACAGACACCTTATGCCTCTCACAGATTTGGAAAAAGATTCTCATTAAGAAGTGCTTACTATTTACTTTCAAGCTAGAAAAAAACAACAGCTTGGCTTTTCTACGCTTCATGAGTAGCTTACACTAAGAAAAACTTTATTTGATTAAATAAGCATTTAGAGCATGAAATACACCAAGGAAACAAATTTAATCAATGAGGCATGCTATTTTTTAAAGAGTGATACTTATTTGCACACTGACTTTTAGCAGCCATTTCTTTCTACCCAGAAGGAAAAGCAATTCTTGAAGGAACTATGTTATGCTTCTTTGGCCACAGGGATTAGATGCAGCACTCGCTTTTATGAGCTAGTGAAAAATGTATAAGGCTCCAAAATCTAGGACCCTAATAAATGCATAAAAGAATTCTACCTTACTGACAGTTCTGGCCTCTGTGCCCCCTTGTTATCTAAGAATAGGAAATGCCCCATTATTTTCTCTGGCCCATTAGATCTACTTGCAAACCCTTTAATTAAATATGTTGGTGCTGCACCAGGTTGTAATTCAGGTTCATTTTTCGATAGGTGCTGCTACTTGTAATGGGTGCAAGGTGCGCTGAAAAAACAGGAACTCACTTTGTAGTTGCTGCTTATTGCTGTACTCCGCATCGGCTTCACAGGTTTTACGGGTAGGCACGGGAAATATTTATCACTTCTGTGCAGAAAATAGAGCAAATCTTGTTGATCTTTGAGAACATTTTATAAAAAGATGCTGGTGCAACTAAACTTTTGTGTCTCTCCCCTCCCATCTTCCATTAATGGGGTCCTCTGGGAGTTGCAAGTAAAGTTTATCGAAGTAAGCACCCTTGGTAATATATTTTAGATAGCAACTTGATCACTGAGTGCCAATATGGACTTCTATTGTATTTCTTTAAAGAAGGCTACCCATGGAAAAGAGAAAGGGGGTTATGGCATTCAGGCCATATTTACTAAGCCCCCAAACCTTCCTTTTTTCCATTTAGAAAGGGAAACTTGTTGCAACTCAGTAGATGCCATGCTGTGTCATGTTAATCAAAAGTGCAAAGAAAAATTTGTGGAGGCTCAAGGGCTCACTAGGGTTAAATTGTAACCAATCCCACCACAGCCTTTGCCCTAAGCTGAAACCCACAGTTGAGTCCCCTTCAAAATAACCTTTATTGATATCTAGTAAAATATATTACAGCAACAATGAATTAAAGAATCAAGGTCTCAATATAGTGTGATTGAGTGTAAGGCACTAGACTAGACCAGAAAAAAGGCTGCTTGTCCACAGGCATTGCGAAATCCTGCAGTGTATCTCCGCCGCAGCAGCTGCCGACCGGGAGCAGAAGCCGGCAGACGGATCTCCGCGGTTAGCCTATCTGACAGACTCACCGCGGAGAATTGCGGCAATTCGTAGCATGCAGCGATTTGGCGCCCGTGAGCGGAGAATCGCTATGATTCTCCACTCGTGGACAAGGGGGCTGTGCTTTCCATAGCGTTGCACTGCGTTCCCCACTGCCAGATTATTACCGCAGGGAACGCAATGCTAAAACGCCCGTGGACAGGCAGCCTAAGAGAGACACTATCCTGCCTTGCTAATTATATACATGATCAAGACGGTGATGATACTTGCTGCAATTGATGCGCGCTACCATACAGCAATACACTGCGTTGTACTAAAGATAGATCCCTGCATAAACTGCTAGCATATATGATAAGATGCTGCCAGATAAACCAAGCCTGAAATAAGTTTAGCATGATAGACTACATGAGGCTCTGTACTAAAAGACCAGCTCCCTCAACATGTTTCACCAGGACTCTGGCGTCATCAGGGGTATAGGAGCTATAGTAATCAACTGTACATAGAAAATGAATACGGCTGCACTCATGAGAGTTGCACCTGCATTAGTTCTTATGCCTCATAGGGCCCTGTGTATGCATTACTTGCCATCATGACAATCCACTAGATGAGATGAAGGTATATAGAGTTCATCGGGTGTACTAGTAACTCCATTCTTGCTGTAGGATGAAGGTTAAGGGGCAATGAACATACAACCACTACTGGGACTCGCTGCCAACACCCGGCTTGAACTCTGTTTGATCACCTGCAGACGCACTTTCTCTGAGCATCTGGATAAAAACTGCTTCCTTTTTCAGCTTCTTACTTACAGCACAACTGTACACGTCTACATTATCCTGCCTCCTCCTAACTAGGCTCCTCTTACATAATCCTATGGGGTCCCGCACTTTCCCAGCTGAACTACTCATTTTTAAAATGATGATAATAAAATACAATATGACAACATTTTGGCATTTCAACAATTTACAACTGTCCAGCTTCAGAAAGTCCTAAACATCAAATATTGGGGAAGGCTAAGAGTGCCAAAATATTTACCCTGCAGCTACCCCTGCTAGAGAAATGCAGTATTAGGGGGCCTTCACACTGACGAGAACATTGTGCGATTTTCTCGCGATGCGAGAGTGAGTGAAGACGCATGATTATGAAACCAATAATTTTCAATGGTTTCATTCTCATTTGCGGTGATTTCACTCCTGCAATGCTGCGTGAAAAAAAAAATTGCAGCATTTCCTTTCTTTTTGTGATATCGACCACTGTGCTCAATGGGGCCGTCAGCCGCAGCAGCGCTCACCCTATTGAAAACAATGGGAGAACATCGTGATCCCCTGCTGCAGCTGTGATAGCTGCAGTGAGGGATTCCTTCAGTCCCGCAGTGATGAAGGAATCCCTCACTGCGGGACTGAAGGGGTTCCCACATTTTTTAAATGGGGCCGGTGGCAGCAGCGCTAGCCCCATTTGAAAACAGTGGGAGAACATCGCAAATTCCTGCCACGGCTGTCACAGCCACAGCGGATATGAAGGGAACCTTCACAAGGGAACCTTTCCATGTGAAAATGCCTCGCATCCAGGGATTTTCAGGAGGATTGCGAGGGCGATAACCCATGCCAGTGTGCAGGAGCCCTTGCTTATCAGCCAGTTTTACAATCTACAGATAACAGATTACTTATATCTCTTCACCTGTTTAGTCCAGTTTGACAAATCCATATCCTTTCTTACAATAAAAGAAAATTACTGCATTGGCTCGGGTGCTTTCATCCAGCATGTTTTATATTTTAGTACCGCAGTACCTCACGTAAGTAGGACCGCTCACGGCTCAAATCTTTTATCATCTTCGTCATCTTGCCCATCCATTTTCTCTTTTAGGTGGCGTATGATCACCTGGCCACATACTCCAGGGGATACTAGTCCGCACCACCCCTTTGCCTCATCTGTAACCTTTCTTCTTTATTCTTAGAGCTGTGGAATAATATCACACAGTACTCAATCAACCCATCCTGCCTGGACTACTCCAAATATAGGGCATACTAGTAGCATTGACTGGCTGCAGGTTCGGAATGAACAGGCGGTGAATGCATAGCCGCTAGCTGGGCTTGTTGCCGCCACCCAACAGAGGACTGGTGATCTTCTGGAGAGGTTACAGATATGCTGTACACAGAGTCAGTGCTCAAACTGTGTTTACTTGAGCAGATCAATAAAAGTAGTGGTTTGACTGACTTTGGGACAGGGAAAGTTTAACAACAGTAACCCCTTATGTGTCTAAACAGTTGGGGTGGCTGGCAATGGGGGTTGTGTCCCAATAAGGGGACTTGGGGAATAGCCGTCTGGACATACCTTTAACTGAGATTTACCTCTTGAACTTACCTTTAATATAAAATCACAACTCAATCTTAGGTTAGTTTTTGACCTGATGTATGAGTGGAACCAGGCAGGAAATGGCAATGTTTTGTTGAGACAGCTTGGTGGCACTAGCCCCTGGGCCAAGCACAGGGCAGTCCACAATGTACACTAGGTGTAGTGACATACCCACAATAGCTTGTACGGCATTTTCTAAACTCAAATTTCAGAGAGCACACGAAACACCTTTTCTTTCTGCTCCCACTTGCACCACCTAACCTCCCACAAAGAGGAAGAAGTAGGACAATCAAAACAGGCATGCCCATGCTGCACAGTTACCCGATTCTATCCCTCCAGTCAGCTGGTTCGACACTTGAACAAAAACATCACAATAAACAGCTAAGGTAACCATTTAGCCACTAAGTGGCACAGTCTCCCCACTAATACCTCTTAGTGGAGCCCAGAAACCACAGTTATACATAGAGGGGTTACCCCCTTATACTTCTGGAAGAGGTGTATGGCCTTTGGGAATAGCAACAGTCTTTTTAACATGGATCACCTTGATACCCGTTTATCTGCTTGACAAGTCAGGTCCTGTAAACGGCTTGAACTCTCTGCCTGATCATCTGATCATCACCAGACCTATGAACCACATGCAACACAAGCTCCAAAGATAGACCAATGTCCTTGCGCCCTCCATAGACCATTCCACCAGCCCAACCCATCCTGTATCCACCGTAACACTGCTACAAAAATGAAGAATAAAAAGAGTTAATGTAATAGTTAACAAATCCCTGAATGTGTGGGACCATGGCACAGGGCTTAATTCCATTTATCATAGATAGGTAGGCATTCTTATTGTGCTTTAAAACAGCCTACCTACTGGAGCTCAAGTACATTATGTGGATACACTTAATAATTATGATAGGACTCTCCAGGGTACTCATTGTTGTATCATAATCGCATGTCTCGGGTGATTGAGTTTCAACAATTATAAAATGTAAATGTACCTAACTTGACAAATCCGAGGTTGGCTTCAAGGAATACCCATAGAAAAATGAACTGTGTAATTTAATTTAATCATAGAGGCTAAAAATGTAGTATGGTACTACTCATTAATGAGATGTGCTCTGGAAATTCAGTTCAGTATTTCGACATGCTGTGGACTGTCCAAATGATGCAACCCTTTTTTCATCCAACCCCCTTGAGCACACAGCCATTTTTTCTTTTTACATATACTGTTTTTTCATCCTCACCTTTTTATTTTCCCATTGACAAAGCCGTGTGAGAACTCGTTTTTTAAGGGATGAGTTGTATATGTAAATGGGATCCTTTAATGAACCATATAATATATGAAAACATTTTCACAAATTTTTAATTAGGATGAAATGGGGAAAAAAGGCAATTGTGCAGTTTTTCTTTGGTGTTTTTGTTTTCACAATTACATATACATTTTTTTTTGCAGGTTGGAACAGTTACAGTGATACCAAATTTATATACATTATAGTTTTTAGAATTTTTCTGCTTTTGTAAACTAAAAAAACCAGCTATTTGTTGCAGCATTCTGACACTGATGACTTATTTTCCCATTAATAGAGCTGTGTGAGGGCTTCTTATTTGCCAGGCAAACTTTTGTTTATATTGCTTATAATATTTTAGGGTGCATATGACTTTTCAATCACTTTTTGTCCCTTTTTTTGAGAGCAGAGATGACCAAACATCCACTCTCCAATTCTGGTATTCCAGTGTTTATAATACAGGATCACTAGCATTGTTTCTTTTTTGTTTGGACTTTTTCAGACGTGACAATACCAATTTTTCTTGTTTATATTTTTAAGTTAAAAAAAAATGAGAAAAGTATTTTATAACTTTAAAATTGTTTTTAGTCCTCAAGTGGGACTTGAACATGTTGCTGGTAATGTTGGGAAGGGTCCCAGACTTCTTTTATTTTTCCTCTACCCTAATTTTAAAGTGGTTGTTGCCAAGCGTCCATGTGTTTGAGGTCTTAAAGTCAAGCACATGGACCAAAAACACAGGTTCACATAGCTTGTCTAAAGATATTAAGAAAAACTATGAGAACTTATATTTTTGGCTAGATATTGCCTCTACAACTAAACAGCCTTTGCGGCCAGAGATACATCAGTGTTAAAGAGTTTTGTCTTCTTGCTCCATTCGGGAAGCAGGAAAACGTCACCTTCTGGCCGAACGGTTCCGTCTTATGATGAAACCGAATGACATCGAGCAGACCACCATTCACTATAATGGGGTCCATTTGATTTCTTGTCGGCAGTCCAGCATTTTGCTAGAATTACCCCTTTCCAATCCACTGTCTGACGTTTTCCAACATTCTGATTGAAGCCTATACAGTTCTGATGTAGGAAGACGTCCGGCAGGGTATTCTTACTGTATCTTACTGGCCGATCTGTTGTCGGGGCCTCTCCAGCATGTCACATACAGCAGTACTGGCTCTAGTCAACAGATGGCGCCATTGTAAAATGGCAGAAAGCCCCTTCGGAAACCCCGAATCTAAAATTGGATTGCAAAGAGTTAATAGGACGAAATAGAGCTGTTGCAGCGTTATTTCGTCCCGTTTGCTAATGTAAATCAGTGACGAAGGTTCCGAATGGAACCGCCGACGCGAATGTGAACGAACCTACAGCTGTGTGTTCTAATCCGCTCATCTATTTCATTTATTTGCACACCCCACAACCACAGTAAGAGCTTTTATACTTCAGTTCTATCACAATATTTTTAGCAGATATATTATAGAGCACAATAACTGAAAGAGAATGGGACAGATAGAATATATTGGCGCAACTAGGAAAAAATAAATCCTGGGAGATTGAATTATCTTTATGGAAATGTGAATACCAATAGCATGGTGATTGTTGTAATAAAAATCAGCCACTGTCATTTGTGGTGCAGTGAGAGACAGGTAATCTATCCTCTCCAGACTCCGTCACCCAAGGAGAAGCCGAATAAATATGCACCATTTTTTTCAGTCAGACTTTACAAATACATTTCAGAATGTGTCTACAGACTTTATGTAGTTCTTCTGGGGCTTGAATTGTGGCGAAAAATTATATCTGATGGGAGATTCGGGAATTAATTTTGCCTTCAAGGGCATTCTCATCCTGAAAGTCACTGTGGGACTCGTCTTCTGGGATGATTTACTGATTTAAAAAAATATATATTTCAATTCGAATGGTAAACTTAACATTCTTTCTAGTAATACTATAGAAATGCAGCGGTTCTCACTGTGTGAGATGGAGATCTGGATTTAAAAAGTCAACATTAATTTAATTGTAAACTGTATAGGCTAATCATTGCTGTATTCTACTCTCAGGGATTTACAAGGACATAATTACCAAGGCTTGTCAGCGATCTAGCAACATTGTGGCCACTATTTAGTGACGTACGTCATTTCAAAGCCTCCGGTAAAATGAAATGTAATATTATTTCTTTAACGGCTTTTTAATTTATTTTTTGCACTGTAGTGGAAATGCAAAAAATAGCATGTATCAGTGTAATGCTTAACCCTTTGCAATCCAATTTTGGATTCTGGGTTTCCTAGGGGGCTCTCTCTTTCTGCCATTATACAATGGCGCTGTCTGCTGGCTAGAGCCAGTACTGTGGTACAGGATATGCTGCAGAGGCCCCCCGACAACAGAGCGGCCAGTAATATACAGTAAGAAGACCGTGCCGGACGTTTTCCGACATCGAAGCTGTTCAGCCTTCAATCAGAATGTCTTCAGATGTCAGACAGTGGATTGGAAAGGGTTAAAGGGATCCTCTGAGCACGAATTTACTGTCTAATCATGTTATAGAGCGGGATGAGCTGAGCAGATTGATATATAGGTTTATGGGGAAAGATTCAGTATAATTTGTATTTTACTCATTTAAACCTTTGCTCATTCTGAGCTAAACAGTCCAATGGGCGGTACTATCAGTGATTGACAGCAACCTTTGTATATACAGATAGTTGTCAATCATTGATAGCTCCACCTATTGGACTGTTCAGCTCAGAATGTGGAGAGATATAAATAATGAATAAAATACAAGTTATACTAAACGCTTTCTCATAAAACTATATATTAATCTGCTCAGCTCCTCCCACACTGAAACATGATGTCTGCATTTTCAACACCTTGTTCAAGCTGGCAGAGTTTCTTTAATTCACAACCTGTCTGTGGTGCATTGTTAGGCCATATTCACACTGCAGATTTAGTTAGTCCTAACTAGCAATAGCAGACATATGTAACTGTATAGACATATATGTTCAAATGGTCCTGAAAAACATACCCAAACATTGCTTTGTCATGTCTGCTTCCATGTCATGTTGGTTAAATCTATGAAAAGCATACCGCTAGACAAATTTTATTTGTATCCTGCTATAAACTATCATCTGTAGGTAGGCCTGTGCAGGGTCCAAGCACTGCTGCGGAGGAAACCACAGGGATGTTCTTTGGATAGTTGTCATGGGTGGCTCTATGCTCTCCTCCCGGCAATGACAGCAAGGTCCTAGCTCAGTGGTGCGCAGGCGCAAATAGTAAAACAAACAAAGTGTAGATGGTGGCAATAAATATCCATGGTATTGTAACGTGACGCCAGTACCTCTTTTCCAGTAGTTAATCACTCGTTGGTAAATAACAGTGTCCACACAAAGTTAACTTTCAAAACTGGAGGTAGACTGTTTCCTTTACTCATGATATTCAACCTTGGTTTTCCAAGGATACAGCAAGATGATGGTTTAAACGTGACACTTCTCACAAGCTTTCTTCCTGACTTGTTTCAGTTGCACACACTCTCACACGTTCTCTAAGGAGGCACTTTCCTTCCCGTACCAGGTGTCCACAGTCCAAGTTACCTGAAGTGACAATCCCTGGGGGTACTCTTCTGACGCGACGTTCCTCTCGCTACTCCTGTCTTTTGCCATTCAGGTGTCCGGCTGCACATCTCCGCTGGCACTCTTTCAGGCTATTGCCTCTTATTGTAGCCTTGTTGTTTGTATGTCTCAACAGAATGTGAGACGTACCCACGGCTCTGCGGGGGCAAAAGCATGAATCCACTTCAGCCTAACGCTGACATGTCCTCCTCCACTGACTACATCTCTACAAACTCTCACTTCTCTTCTTCTAGCTCTGCCTTCCTCCTACCCCCTCCTCGTGAGACTACCCACAACTCACAGGTTAAGGGGAGGGGGGAGAAGACAGATTATTAATGAATACACAAGACATACGTCTACAAAACAGTTCACATAAGACAGACATATACCTAGCCTAACAACATTCCAACTCCAGGCCACTACACCTGTTTCAAACGAACTATGAGGGATGCATTTTGGCTCCGTATTAAGGACAAGCATCCCTGCCTGACTACAGATCTACTGACCGCAACTCACAGTATCATATATTCCTTATTTTTACGTTATAGAGCTGAAAAGTTGTCATTAGTAAATGTATTAATTTTTATTGTTCTTCCTCTTTACAAGTCACTGGTCAGACCACACATGAAATATTGTGTACCGTTTTGGGCACTGGTATTCAAGAAGGACATATCAGAGTTTGAGTGGGTACAAAGGCGGGCAACTAAAGTAATAAATGGAATTGGTTCACTATAATGGGCGGAAGTGGGTTCTTTACTGTAAGAGCAGTGCGACTATGGAACTCTCTGCTTGAGGACGTGGTGATGGCGAATTCCACAATAGAGTTTAGGAGGGGCCTGAATGCCTTTGTTCAGCGATACAATATTACATGTTATAATCACTGATTACTTCAGAAGGGTTGTTGATCCAGGAGTTATTTCGATTGCCAGATTGGACTCGGGAAGGAATTTTTTCCCCTAAATTGGGAACAATTGGCTTGAACTTCATAGTTTTTGTTTTTGCCTTCCTCTGGATCAAGATTATGGTGTTAATAGGTGGAAGTAGATGGACATATGTCTTTTTTTGGCCTAACATACTATGTTACTATGTATCTAAAAGCTAATCTTGCTTCACTGTACCTCAACTCGCAACATTAGTAGGTTTACATGCTCTCTCCAGCTAATAATGTAAAACCCGGAACTGGGTGCTGCTACAAGAATACCCAGCAAAAAGCTGATTTTGCAGGGAAAAGCTGCAGTTAGGCAGCAAAATGTAGCATTACATGACAGCCAGTAAGATTAATGTAATACAAGGAAAGAGAGCTGCTCAGACAAGCGATTTTCAGCAATAGATATCCCATGTAAATATAGGTAAAATACGGTAGTGAGCGAGAAATTGTTCACTAGTCACTTTGTTTCAGGTCATAGAAGGTGAGAAACTTCTCATTCAGTGTAAACAGGCAGTCGTTCATCTTTGAACAACGGCCTGTTCCCTGTGAATGGAGGTAGGTAAAGTGGTCGGAAATGATCTCTGGTGCCTCTATTGACTGAACGCTTGTTAGGCACTTCTGCACCTGACAGCCATCCTGTGTAAAGCCACCCTTAAGGCCTGTTTAGACACAATGATTATTGCTCAAAATTCGCTCAAAAGCTATCTGTTGAGTGATAATTGTTGAGTGTAAATGTGTCCAACTTTCACTATTCTGTCGAATGATGAATTTCAGTTCTGCCTGAAATCCATCATTCGGCAGAGGAGCTGATGAGACGGACCACACACTGTGTACTGCCCCGGAAGAGCTGATAACAGTTGATTGCATTGTCTCAGCTGTTCTCAGCTGTCAGACTCACAGCAGAACAATGGGAATGTAATCAGGGAACAGCGGGTGGTCCTCTGAATAAATTTAGCTCCTGGAGGCTCAGGCATTAGTATCAATTAGTAGTTTAGGCAAAATGATCGCTCAATAGCCATCTTTTGAGCAATTATCTTTGTGGTGTAAATGCACCTTAAGACTCATTGGTTGTAGGAACATGCAGAAGATCCTGCTGGCTGATAAGCAGTGTGACAAGTTTATTCATTTCTAGGATAAATGTACCTTTAATTTGAGATAGATTTTCTTAAGAAGACAACCTCTTTACATAACTGATCATTAATTATGATAATTATAAATAGTAATAGGGAAGAACATTAATAGGATTACTACATCTAAGTAAACCCCCCCATGCACTATATATGTATATATATATATATATATGTATATATATATATATATATATATAGATTATATATATATATATATATATATATATATATATATATATATATATATATATATGATTTTATATATATAAAACCCGTGTTTCCCCGAAAATAAGACAGTGTCTTATATTAATTGATTTAACTTTTTTTACATGTATAGCTGCCTGGACACTATTTAAATTGACTTTTTAAATTAACTGTTAGCAGGGCTTAATTTTGGAGTAGGGCTTATATTTCAAGCTTCCTCAAAAAGCCTAAAAAATCATTTTGCATCCTCAAAAATTTTGGAAAATCATGCTATGTCTTATTTTCAGGGTATGTCTTATTTTCAGGGAAACGGGGTGTGTGTATATATATATATGTGTATATATATATATATATATATATATATATATATATATATATATATATATATATATATATATATATATATATAATCTGCACAGTAAGAGACATGGTGGTAGATTACTCAGATAGGATATATTTTCCTGCGATCTCATTGACAGGAACATTGGCAGTATTGTTACAGATAATATTTTCAGCTAAATGACTGAAATAATCACAGCTCGGTTCAGAGTGCTCAACCAAGGGAAGTGAGTAAGTGACACACAAGACATATAATAAAAGGAGCTTCTGGAATGACTGCAATATTCAGAGAACTCTCAAGCATAAAAATCGATATTGAGCTGGCAAGGGTTCATTAACTCTATCATTGCTGGCCTGGAAGGGTCACTAACAATTTGTGAGGCAGCACTGCCGTTTTGTCAACTCCCACAAACTATTTCCTGAGTCCTATTGATCTGTAGTCGACTTGAGTTGTTTTTGTCATCTTGAGTCCCATGTCAGGTACATCTGGCACGCTGGAGACTGTGCGCGGACGGACTGAACAGCTATGATGAAGTTACACATAGATTTCATGTCTGAAAGGAATAGACTAAGTAATTAGATTTGGCTCCTTTATACCTTTTAGACATACTTCAATGTTTCTTTGAGGATTCCTGTTAACAGATCTGTCCAAATACATGAGTTTGTTGAGTATTATTGTTTTCCTTCCAGGTACATCTTTTTTTACTTTAAGTTTGGATCGGCATCCACACAGAAAGCTGTAAAACTACAGAAACGGTGGCATGCTTTATCAGATGCTGCATGAGGGTTAAACAGGTGACCGGGTTTGTGCACGTTAAAATCACGCCCGCAAAACGCGAAGAAGCTTGCCCATTGATCTCCATGGGTTCGTTCTACTGAGCCTGTTTATCGAGTGCAAATCCTGCTTGCGAGAAAATATAGGTGAAGGCTGTGACACTCTGGACAACTTGTTCATGCGCTAATACACTCCATTGCGGCAAGTGTATTTACGCATACGTCGTCTGTTGAACCCCTAATGGAAGTCTTTCCCCCTATTATTCCCTTGATGCATTGCTAGTCTAGAACAAATACCATATATACTCGAGTATAAGCCTAGTTTTTCAGCACATTTTTTTGTGCTGAAAAAGCCCCCCTCGGCTTATACTCGAGTCAGGGAAGGGTTAAAAAAAAACAAAAAAACTTTATACTCACCTCCCAGCCGGCATCTGTGTTCCTGGCGGTGGTCCGGCAAGCTGCTTGAATTCCTGTGTTCCCAGCGGCGATGCGGCAAGCTGCTTGAATTCTCCTCGCTGTCATCCCCCAGTGTCCTCTCTGCTCGGCTCTGTCATCCACTGCCATTAACGCTGTGATTGGATCGAACACCAGCCAATCACAGCCGGCACTCAACCATTCACAGCCAATCAATGAATGACATTCACTGATTGGCTGTGAATAATTGAGGCCCGGCTGTGATTGGCTGGCGCTCGATCCAATCACAGCACTTACTTACACAGCACTGATGGCGGGAAGTCGAGCAGGGAGATGACAGCAGGGAGAATTCCAGCAGCTTGCTGCACAGGCACAGACGCCGGCTGGGAGGCGAGTATGGAGTTTTTTTTCCCCACAGTATATACTTGAGCATAGCTCGGCTTACACTCGAGTCAATAAGTTTTACCAGTTTTTTGTGGTAAAACTTGTTGACTCGGCTTATACTCAGGTCGGCTAATACTTGAGTATATACGGTACTTAAATTAGGATGGAGCCTTAGGCTGGAATCACACATGTCGTGTTTGTGGTAGATTAAATGAAGGATGGCATCTAAAAGGAAGGAAAAGTATAAAGGAGAGATTGATCTGCTCTTTTGTATCTGATTTTGTCTTTAACTCAGCTGCATGTTTGATGCCAGCCTTAGGCCTCATGTCCACGGGCAAATTCGAATTTAAAATCCGCAGCGTTTTTCCTGCACGCGGATCCGCGCCCCATAGGGATGCATTAGACACCCGCAGGTAGTTAAATACATGCGGATGTCATTTTCCCCTGCAGGCGCGGGTCCCGCGTGCAGGAAAAAATCCGGACATGCTCCATTCAGGCGAGGGTCTCCCGCAGGCTTCTATCGAGAGAGACCCGCGCCTGAATTAAACTCACCTGCTCCAGCTGATGCAGGTCTTCCTTCCTTCCTTCGCGGCCGGAAACTTCTTTCTTTGGCCTGGCGGATGTGCCCGGCGCATGCGCGCGCACACAGCCGACGTGCAGAGCACATCCGCCGGGCCGAAGAGAGAAGATCCGTCAGCGACGGAAGGAAGACACGCACAGACTGCTGCGGGTAAGTTTATTCAGATTTTTTAAGCATCCATGGAGAATCCGTAGCGGGCCTGATTTTCCCATGGCTGGGTCAGATTCCGCATGCGTGAGCTCGCAGCGGAGTCTGACCCTGCCCGCAGCTGAGGACCGTGCATACCTGTCCGGGTCTTCACTGCGGTGGAGGTTTTTTTTTTAAGCTCCTGCTTTCCCGCGGAATCCGCGGCCCGTCCACAATGTCAATTGCGAACGGGCGATGGATTGGACGGCTTCATTCACTTCAATAGAAGCCATCCGTGCAGAAACCACACTGAAATGGAGCATACTGTGATTTGTTTTCCGGACCAAAAGGTCCACAAAATAAATCTGCATGCTTTAATTCAGCTGCGGATGCCCATGTTTCTCTATGGGCTGCTTGAACTACGAATTGATTCCGCAATTTAAGTTTGCCCATGGACATTGGGGCTTAGGCGGGACCATACGACCGGATGGTAAAACACTGTGTAAAAATCACAGCGTTTTACTGGCGTGTGCAGCAGTGTATCATGGCGTTCTGATCAAGTATGTCACGCATTACAGTGTATCTCACTGGCTTCCTGTTTTTTTCTTTTTTTTAAACTTTCCTTCTATTATCTTAACAACGTTGCGAAAAAACGCCACACATACGCAATGTAATCGCGTATGTACAACGGTTTCGTACGCACCCTTAGAGAACAATAGCGCACTGTTGCGCATAATACGTGGTAAAATAGTACATGCTGTGTTCTTTTTTTATTTGCTTATTATACACAATGAATATACATAAGTGTCAGTGGAACAGCAAAAATCAACGTATTTGAATTACTGCGATTTACCATGTATCACACACGCATACATCATGTGCGTAATGCACAATTCAAATACACTTGTGTGGGCCCGCCCTTAGGCCAGTTTCACATAAGCATTTACGACTATGGATATACAGTACTGATCCAATCTCAGAGCATCGTGGGAATCATAGGTGTCAACGGAACATAACAAATTCCATCTAACAAAGGATTTCTATGAACAGTTGTATATTTCCCACACTGCAAACACTTCCCATTTCCAAAATCCTTTTCACACTTTTGCACAAAACGTCTACACAAATTTAAATGGGTTTATTTTGGACGTAAATATTGATGACCTATATTTAAGATAGATGATCAATATCAAATTGGTGGGGGTCTGACTCCGGCACATCTGCCAATCAGCTGATTGAATGGTCTATGGTGTCTTCATCTTACATCAGGCACAGCACCCACTGTACATTGGTACCCATTCACTTGAATTGGGCAGAGCTACAGAATGATCATGCGACGATGAAGCTGAGGTCACAGGCCAAAGAAGAGGCTGCTGTGCCTGGGGGCCGCTTCAAACGAATGACAGGCCGATGCATTGGGATTTGTACCCCCACTGATCTGCTATTGATGAGCTACACTAAGGATGGATAGGATAGTCATCAAAATTTAAAGGGATTCTGTCACCAGGTTCATGAAGTTTGACTCAGAGCTGAGCGCTGAGCCTTGGAGGCGGGCTGTGCATGCTTCTCCCCACCCACAACATGCAGACTGACAGACCCTACCCTTTAGTGTATAGGGAGAGAGCTGTCAATCTGCATGCTGTGGGCAGGGAGGGAGCATGCCCACCTACATGACTCAGCACTCAGCTCTAAGTCAAACTTCATGAACCTGGTGACTGAATCCTTTAAATATTGATGACTATCCTATCCATCCTTAGGGTAGCTCATCAATAGCAGATCAGGCATGCATTTTGGAGAAAACATAGCTTCGGTACTGTTGTGGCCAGTGCTATGTGTCAGGGAGAAGTGTCTGCTGGGAAGTTCCCATCCAGCCTCGCTGTGATTGATACTGTAGTTCTCTCTATTTATATATATATATATATATCGGTAACAGGTTCCCTTTAAGTAAAATGGCAACCACATTGACTTTTCTAAAACTTTCCATGATGCTTATTCTGTAAAGTAATGCCTTTTAGATTGTTCACATTCATCCCTCCTTTTGTTATATTGTCAAATATACGTACTGTATTTTTTTTTTAATATATCAGTATGTAGATTGCTTGCTTCACCAGATTGTAAAGTGCTATGCAATGTGCAGGTGCTATACAAATAAATGTTCTTACTTAAAACATTGGAGCCCAGCACATAGGACTCCAGCAGTATGTTAAATAACCGTCAAGAAGAAGTTTTAGCTGTCGCATCCTTAATGTGTATCTTCTAGATATTTAACTCGCTGCTTAAGCAAACATCACTTACAGCTACAGGGAACTAAAATCTGGATTAGCAGACCAATGCTCGTCTAATTCTGTCTGCCTCTCCCATATGCTCACCTGACGTTTGCGTATTTGCATAGGTTAAATATCCAATAACAACTTTCTTGGCATGAAAATTGGCAGTAATATACTATGCCTGTAAATTATTCAAAACATACGTGGCGCTCTCTCATTCCCTTTTCCGCAGCAATGCATTTCGACCTATTCCGTTTACTGGTATAGTTTATCACCAGCCAGTCATCATAGAAGTTTGGAGAGGCCAGACAGCTTTTGGGTTTAAATACTGGAAAGAAAGTGATATAGCAGTTTATATATTCGACAATGTAATCTACTTTAATTGTTTGGAGATATGATTGAAGCAGAAAACATCTGTGTATCCACATGAGCTCCTATTTTTCGAAGCAATTTCAATATGTTTGCTTTGATTAAATTTGTGAAGCATGTGACAATGCATTAACTTGCTGAGTAGCAAATCAAAATCTCCATATGCCAGTGAAAACCTAGCTTTGTAGCAAATGTTGGCTTTCAGTGGTTGGTAGAAAATGCCGGGAGTGGTAGTTCTACAAAATCCGGAGAATCACATGGACTTTAACCCTTACCGATCCAGTGTCAGACCTTGCCCAACATTAGGATTTCCCTGCATAGCTCTGATATCTGTCTAACGCATGTTTCTACCAGTGTACAGGATAGCGCTCTGATGTCGGAGGCTGCTTTGCATATGTATATGTATGTCGTATGTACTGTAACATATACATGCTGAACAGCCTTCATCATCGGAGCGCTGCCCTATATACTGTAATATACCTATGCAGAACAGCCTCCGCCATCAGAGATCTGTCCTGTACACTGTAACATACATATGCTAAACAGCCTTAGTCATCGGAGCTATGCAGGGAAATCTTAATGTTGGATGAGTGCCGACACTGGATTGGAAATTGTTAATTTTCAAAAAAATTGAGTGAGGGTGATCAATGAGTGGAACAGGTTAGCATGGGAGGTGGTGAGTTCTTCTTCAATGGAAATGTTCAAATAGAGGCTGGATAGATATCTGTCTGGGATGATTTAGTGAATCCTGCACTGAGCAGGGGTTTGGACCAGAAGACCCTGGAAGTCCCTTCCAACTCTACCATTCTATGATTCTATGTCTTCAAGAAACCCATTTTTCCCATTGTTAATTGCCTAGTTACTTCCATCCACACTATTCCAGATTTTTTCATGCCTCTGTATCTAAAAACACAGAAGGGTCTTGACTGTTCTTCATAATTTCTTACCGTTGCAAGTAGACAACGCAGAATATGATTCTAGAGGCAGATTCCTCATAGTGGTGGGCCCACTGCATGATCAACCCATGGTCATTGTGAATGTCTATTTTCCCTCTGAAGACCCTTTTACCTACCCTCATTTTTATTAATCGTAAACTTTTGGCCGCACGATTAAACACTTTCTTACCAACATAATGATCAAGTTGGGTTTATCCCATTTTGACAGGACCCTGACAACACCTGTAACATCCTAAATATCATAGACCATACTAATAAAACAAAATTCCCTATAACTGTACTAACCCTGGATATAGAAAAAGCCTTTGTCACCCCTTCATGGGATCATCTATTCTATATTCTATAAAATGTTGGAATTAGGGATCCTTCTTGAAGGTCCTAACTGTGCTAAACTCCACCCCCTATAGTTAAAGCTTCTAACTAATCATTAATTACCTATTCCCATTAGACGCGGGACTAGCCAGGGATGCCCCCTATCTCCAACATTGTTTGTTATCACTATTGAACTCCTTGCCATTGCCATCAGATCTAATCCTAACATAAATGATGTCACGGTGGGCCACCAGGATTTACTCTTATCTCACTCCTTGACCTCCTTACGTAATCTAATGTTGATCCTGGACATCTGGCCAAACCTTTCTGGCCTGAAAGTCAATTTTGACAAGTCCAGAATAGCTTTTATTAGCTCCCCGAATTCCTTAGTTAAATTTATTAATCCTAATTTCAGCTTCCAACAGGAATCACATTATATATCATACTTGGGTGTTAATCTCATCATCCCTATGCCTACTCTTTACAAATGGAATTACGCATCTACGATCAAAAAACCAACGTCTGAATTTACTAAATGGGAGAACCTGCTGCTGTCTTGGGTAGGCAGAGTTATTGTGATTAAAATGGTCATATTTCCACAAATATTGGATCTATTTCATGCCTTACCTATCCCTATTCCCAGGCCAACTTTAGAAAACTTTCATTGTGCAATTTTTTAATTTATATGGGTTCATAAATGCCTTGGGATTAAATATGTAATTATATCATAAACCGCTAGGAGATTTCTCCATCCTGCATCTCGTAATCTCTAGGTCCATCAGCTCCTTTATGGGTGGATATTGATGAAAGGAGGATCTTTCTATATACTCTTTGTTTCTTATGCTGGTTCCCAGACCCAATAATTCTGAATCCATAGGAGAATAGTCCAGTTACTTATCATTCTGTTCTGTTATGGAGGAGTGTTCGGTTTCACATATGGGCTGGCTTCTAAATCTTATTTACTTTTGCTGCAGCAATGTATCCCGGTGGCAAGGGAGGGGTAGGTACAGCTCTTTTTGTTATTCTAACGCAGTTGCAGCTATCGGATAAATGTTGTCCAGTAACTCGACAACCCGTTTAATGGCCCCCTACCATGTGCAAGAGCCTTGTTCCCTACTGCTCTGATCTGGGAAGAAGCTGGTAGTGGTCACGTTCTGTTTAATGTGCACACATATGAATCACATGTGATGTCATTAATAGGTTGTGCGCCTGCATGGTGCACCATGCATATCAGTTGGTCTGGAACCCTTTGTATTATTTACATGCAAGTATAATGCTAAGCAGCCACTACCCCCAATATATGGTAGGTGTGTGACTGGTTGTTCATTAGCTGTGCAATGCTTCTCCATTAAACTATTTAGTTGTCTGCATGCTGAGAGATGTGGTTCTATACCTGCCCTTGTATTCTGTATCACTATATCAGTAAGTATTGATGCTGTCAGTGATTGTCCTGTAAATGGGCTGGGGCAGCTTGTAAACGTTATGTGATGGGGAGACCTGCAGCAGTGGCGCGGAACACCACGGGGAACGGGGAGAGGTCAGCCTATTTGTTTTATGGCATGGGGAGCTGTGTTTTATTGAAAATCTATGTCTACACAAAGGATTTAGAGCTCTGTATCATGCATAGATGGTAAAATGTACAAACATATAACGCCCACCCTCATTTTTCATAATGGCTCTTACAAACAACCATATTACTGCTCTGCACAACCTCCAAGATGTACGCATTACAACCTATAGATGTCAATGGGGCCCATCTGTACCGTCATATACCTTGCATTTCTATAAGTGAAGCATTACAGAAGCCTTCTGCCTTACAAGCACTGCTAACACGTTACCCCAGACAGTCCCCATATGGTCTATGGATGGGAAGTATGGTGCCCCGTACAGACTTTTAGCACACGAGTCTGCCATATGCATAAGGGTCAATACTAACCGGTATCCACTGCTGCTGGATATATTCAAAACACTTTATTTAACAATTTGAGTGAGCCAACAGATAAAATATATTTTTGTATTATATGCATTTTTCTTTAATTTGGATGCAAAAAGTCTCACCGTCTTAAGGAAAAAAAATGAGTCCCTGGAGCTAAATAAACTGTGAGCAGGATTTAAAAGTGGCTCTGGGCCAAAAAAATGGAAACACTAATTTAAAATTGGAAACATCATTTACTGCAGCAGAAGTAACATATGTTGTACTGCATAAGAATAAATCAAACCCAATCCACTGCTAACAAAGGCATATCAATATGCTTAGCAGTAGACTACTGTTGATTAAAAAGCTCACTAGGGGAGACACAAGCACATATCCACTGGGTCTGCAGGCTTCACACATTATGCACTCAACTGAATTTTGGAGGGAGGGATGATAACCAAGCTCATCTCATTCCCCGTTTCTGCAGCCATTCACCGCCTTTTAATGTTATTGTTACGAGGGAGCCTGTCAGGGTACTGCAGTCACAGAGCTTTTATATATGATAATGAGCCAGGAAAGAAGAAAAAAACACACAATCCACTTAGTGCGGGAACGAGACTCTACGAGTTGTTGTGAAATGAGCTGTTAGATTTTTTCACACCAGCTCATTTATCCTTTAACTCATACGGAGCAGGGGTATGTGTAGCACATGGTAATTATACAGGTTCCTATGCATTTTACTAAGGCTGAAGGAAGGGGAGTGAAATGTGATGTCAATACTACATAGGGTCCTTCATAACACAAAGACAGTCACGTAAACCCATGAGCATGGATTGAGGAGAGGGAATACTTCTGTATGATATTACTCCGTTGCATTCTTTCGAACTTCTTAATCTCGCTGTTGGGTTGGGCTGCAGTTCTATTCATCGTGTCCCATGTAATACATGCAAACAGTAATTCTCCGATCTAAATGATGGTATATTAGGATAAGGGTGACCTCCACCCCATGCGGAGCGCACACAGATATGTGTGCTAGAAGTAAATATACTATGCAGCCAGCTTCCTGTTTTTTATTAAAGCATGTGTAACTACAATCTCTATATATAATCCAGTGTTCATGGTTCATGCATCTAGGATATGCAGTATAGTTAAGTCCACGAATTTAATGGCAAATGTATTTCTATAATTCTCTCATTAATGAGATTTGTCAACGTGATCCTACTGAAATAACAGGGAGTTAAAGGGATTATGCCAAGTTATAAGGTTATCCTCTATTTATAGGACAAGGAATAACTTTATGATCGTGGGGGTTGGGACTACAACCATTCTTAAGAAAGGGTATCTCAAAATCCCCACATGAATGAAGCGCCAGTCACACATGAATGTTGTGGCTCCACTCATTTCGGTTACATTGCTTGAGATTGCCAGGAGTACGTACTTGGCAATTTCTGGTGCTCCAATTAAAATGAGTGCAGTGGAGGTGCTGCAGCCCCGCTGTGGTCCCGTTGATTGCTGTAACAGATTATGTCACAGGGAATCAGGTGACCACTGCAGACAATAGGGGGCTGCAGCATCACATTTCTGAACTCCTGGAATCAGAATGAGAGCGCTGATGCCAGGAGAATGAGCGGAGACAACACTGCAGCCTCTCATTAGCTGCAGTGGCCATCTGATTTCCCATGACATCATTTGTCACAACAATCACTGGGACCACAGCTGGGCTGTGAGATGACCAATTTCTGCACATAAAAACTCAGCCATTTTTCTTTACTCGCCAAACTGAATTTTATTATATTTATGATGTTGACTTCATATCAGTAACAAAGTTTTTAATCCCACACACTAGAGATGAGCGGGTATACTCGCTAAGGCTAACTACTCGAGCGAGTAGTGCCTTAGTCGAGTATCTGCCCGCTCGTGTCTAAAGATTCGGGTGTCGGCGGCGGCGGGGAGCGGCGGGAGAGAGCGGGGAGGAATGGAGGGGAGATCCCTCTCTCCCTCTCTCACCCCCGCTCCCCCCTGCTCACTGCCGCAACTCACCTGTCACCCGCGCCGGCAGCCGAATCTTTAGACACGAGCGGGAGGATACTCGAATAAGGCACTACTCGCTCGAGTAGTTAGCCTTAGCGAGTATACTCGCTCATCTCTAACACACACAAATAACAAACAGTTACACAAAATAGAGCTGGGCAAAGCTGGATAATTCTGCTAGTATAATAAAACAATGTTACAGTTCAAGGATAAACTCTGGGCAAGACAGGCCAATCACATGATTGTTTCTCAAATGAAAACAAGAGTATAGCTAGGGGGATGATGAGTGCCATGGTTGGGTGCAAACATCAAAAAATAAAATAAATGCTGTTATCTGTATAGTGTCAACTTATTCGGGTAATTTATTTATCCCCTCCACCCCCCACCAAGTTGGGTATTCATTTTACTGACCTCAGAAGGAAGAGTCAACCTTGAGCCAATGACCAGAACCACACAAGGATTGAACTTGCAACCTTCAGGTCATGAGCGAGAGCTTAGGGCTGCATTTCTGCTGCCTTAACACTCTGCACCACATCACTTATTGTTGGCCAGGGTACAGTATTTAGACTAGGGTTGCTGAAGCTTTGCAAGGTGAAGGCAAGCCTAGCTACGTCTCTGAGTGAAGAAGATAGATGTACCGAAAGCTAAGAAGAGCCTTACAGCCATATACCCCTGTATCTCACTTTGGGATGTTTATATCTGCAATGATACTGGGCTTTTCCATTCCGAAGGTATAACATGTTAAACTACTAGAAGCACATCTTACTAAGCCTCCAGTGGCACCTGCTATGGGACAAGTGACATCACTGTCAGACTGACTAATAGAGAGAAATATAATCCACTTCACTGATAGCCTCCAGAAGGCGTTAACGGCTTGGGCTCATCTACTGATCTACTCAGCATGGTGTTTTATCCAACCAACTCTAATAAATCATTCTCCATCGCGTCTTCTTCATCTTCCATCCTGCAACTTAGTTGTTGTCATTCCCATGCGCTGTTGTCTCATGTTTGCCGTACTGTTGTCTCTCAGGTCCAATAGTCGTAGTAAATGAAGCATGCCTAACTCGGAGATTATGAAAATGTAAAGTTTGCTTATATAATGACTATAGCAGTTGTTTGGTAAATAAAGACAGCCCGGCACACCAGGGAATTATAAATGAACTCGTAATAAGGATATGTTCGCATCTTTTCTGCCTCGGGCAATGTCTCTTCTTGCAATTTGAAATGTGTTAGCCATTCTACAAAACTGCTGTTACTACCGGATTTAAACAGTAGTGAAAAGATTAAATCTTCCATAAAACATTCTTATTGAGAGTAAATTAAAATACAACAGGTTCTTCCAACAGAAATTGAAATCCCAGTATTGTAGCGTTATCTGACCAGCGGGCGGTGGCTCATATCTGTCTTCTGCTATTTGACCGGCTTAATACAATTGCCGTCTAAATTAGAGCCCAAAATGTTTGTGGGAATGTAGTGGATTATATGGCAACACAAAGGGAAAATGATGAATTATGACATCAGTGACATTACTAGACTTGGCGGGCATGAATGAATACATCATGATTAACATCAGGACAGCAATAACTAGCACTGGAGCTCCTTCACCCTACGGGACTATTCGATACTGATTTATGACTTCCTATAGAATAAAATGTCACAAGCCAAGAACATATTTAACTGCAAAATAAACAAATCTGGGTGCCGCTAATGCATCATGCTTGTCAATCCCGACCAAGGAAATTTTCCAGAAATGAGTTGCATCACATATAGAGATGTGTTTATTGTTCTCTGGGTGAGACGAGAGTATAATAATGGATCGGGCAAGTATTATGACATGAAGAATATTATTCCTCAATCCAGAATTTATTTGAATAAAGAACATTGGAATCCGTGCTTGCATAAAATACAGATAAACTCATAAATACCTTATAACAATACTGGTAGGAACAGATCATGAAACCAAACAGAGTCTTAAATTATCATAAATATGGAATTCAGCAGTAATAGATCAAAATATTCTCTATACTATAATTTAGTCAGTAAGCTGAAAAAGAGCTTATTATTAACAATAGAATATGACAATGACAATATGAGTAAACTATAGATATAGTAAAACTAGTGTGGAGTGAACCGAAGCTGTTGGATCCTGTTTGGGGTCGAACTTTGTTAAAGTTTCGGGCAGTTCATCCTAGCCAAAGGGGGAAGGGAAATGGTGGCTCAGTGGTTAGCACTGTTGGCTCACAGTGCTGGGGTCTTAGGTTGAAATTTGACCAAGGACAACGCTTGAATGGAGCTTATATGTTCTCCCTGTGTTTGTGTGGTCTTTCTCCCAAACTCCAAAAACATACTAGTAGGTGAATGCAGATTGTGAGCTCCAGTTGGGACTGAAAATATCAAGTGATGTAAAGCACTCTGTAATATGTATGTGCTATACCAGGGGCCGCTGATAAGTCTTTGGCTTTACCCAGAAAGAAACGAGATAGGAAGATGAAACTTTACATTTCCTCCACATACTCTGCACTGATGTCCACATAATTGTTACATCAGTATTCCAAGTTCTGCAAGCCTTGCAAAAAGAAGGATTTCGGTTGTGCCTCAAACCAGTCATCCGTAGCAGCCATGGCATCAGAAATGGTGTGAAATTTGGTACCCTTGAGGTGTTTCTTCAGGTTTGGAAACAGATGATAGTCGGAGGAAGCTAGATCTGGGGAATAAGGTGGGTGGTCAACCACCTGGAAGCCTAGCTCCACCAGTTTTGCCATGGTTGCTTGTGCAGTGTGAGCGGAGGCGTTGTCTTCCAGGAACAAGATTCCTTTGGACAGCTTGCTGCAGCGTTTGGCCTTCAGAGCTGCCTTCAATTGGTCAAAAAGTTCAGTGTAGCACCTTGCATTGATGGTGGAACCATCTTTAATTTAGTCCACTAGCAGCACGCCCTCCTTATCCCAGAACACAGACGCCATCACCTTAGTGGCTGAACTTCTTTGGGCAAGGAGAACCACTGTGCCTCCACTCTTTTGACTGCTCCTTGGTTTCAGGGTCATACAAATAAATCCAGGTCTCATCCATAGTGACCAGTCGATCCAGGAAGTTCTTATCAGTCCGGAAACACTGACAAATGGACCGGGAAGTTTTCACTCGCATGCTTTTCTGATCTGCTGTCAAACATTTGGGGACCCACTTTGTAGATAGCTTCTTTATGTTCAAATGTTCATGGATAATGACACAAACACGTTCACGAGAAATCCCCATGATGTCGGCTATTCCTTTAGCTGAAATTGTCGGATTCTCCAGTATGAGGTTGTGCACAGCATTGATGATCTCTGGAACAACAACCTCTCTTGGTCGTCCAGGACGTTCCTCATCATTGGTGCTGAAGTGGCCCATTTTAATTTGGCAGCCCAGTTCTTAACTGTAGAATATGAAGGGCATGGATCCCCCAATGTCTGCAACATATCACCATGAATATCCTTCGCGGACTTTCCTTGCAGAAACAAGAATGTTATCACTCCTCTGCTCTCATTTGCTGTGAATATCGCCTTAGACTCCCCCATTTTGTTTTCCCGTGTGCCTAGATCACTGTTGCCATGAGCTACAAACACAAAATTTTGAAAACATATATTAGACACATAAGGCTTTCATGTGATGTAACATTCGTTACCATAGAAACAAAAAAAGAACACAAAGTCAAATACTTATCAGCACCCCCTCGTATAAATAAAGGTGATAATAAAGGTGAGCAAGGCAACAGTGCTTATCACTGAGCTACGGGACCATCACCATATCATTGATGTTATACAACAGTTTTAGGCGGATAGGTGAAGTTCCGGTTCAGTTCAGACTAATTCGGACTAAACCAAAGTTCAGCCAACTGGCTGAACCAAAGTTTTCAAAATTTGCTCAACACTAGTTAAAACAAAATTTTTCACTCTGTATTAGAGATGAGCGAATCTACTCGTTTTGAGTATTTACTCGATCGAGCACCGCGATTTTCGAGTACTTCAGTACTCGGGTGAAAAGATTCGGGGGGCGCCGGGGGGGCGGGGGGAGGCGTGGCGGCGTGGGGGGTAGCAGCGGGGAACAGGGGGGAGCCCTCTCTCTCCCTCTCCCCCCCACTCCCCGCTGCAACCCCGCACTCACCCACGGCGCCCCCCGAATCTTTTCGCCTGAGTACAGAAGTACTCGAAAATCGCGGTGCTCGGGCAAAAAAGGGGCGTGGCCGAGTACGCTCACTCATCTCTACTCTGTATCTGTCTGAAAGACCTCAATAAATAAATCTGCATTTGAAATGCAGTTTGCATAGTGGTTCTATGAATGATCTGTTTTCGACAAACCTAAGTTCACATACATTAATTTACTCCCAACAGTATGGAACATATGATATGAACATATATTGCAAATAAACTATCAACAGTAAAATTGTATATATGTGCTAATATAGTTAATTTCCAATTAGTATACTTTTCTTCTGAAGAATACATAGTAACATAGTATGTTAGGCAGAAAAAAGGCAATTGTCCATCCAGTTCAGCCTGTTTCCACCCCACCTTGTTGATCCAGAGGAGGGAAAAAAAAAAACAGTAAGGCAGAAGCCAATTTACCAAGCTTATCACGCTAACAAATGCTCAGTTGACACATGGAATTAGTTGAACAGCAGAACTTCTTTTCTCCAGTGTATTAAATTATATTCCACCAAACCAGAGACACATTTGTTAGTTGGAGCTGAATGCTAATGTTAGATGAATTATCTGTTTACAATAGTGTTGGGGAATTTCAATAAACAGGCCATAGGGGTAAGAATATCAAAAAACTCAGGGTTAGATGGATTGGTCTTTCCTTAATGCACTTTTATTGAACTCTTTAAAGTTCAACTCTCCCAGACAAATTATAGGGAAGACTTATGTATTTGCTAGTCTCTCCCACAGGCTACATTCCTTTTTAAGATTATCATTATATATATATATATATATATATATATATATATATATATATATACCATATTTTTCGCCTTATAAGACGCACCGGTCTATAAGACGCACCCCCATTTTAGAGCGGAAAAATAGGGGAAAAAAAATCATTATTCACCTCCCCTGGCGTTCTGCGGCGCTGCTGCAGGCTGTCGCTCCCTCCTGGTCCCCGGCAGAGCATTGCTTTCTGGACGCAGGGCTTGAAATCCCTGTCTCCAGAAAGCTAATACTGTGATTTGCTAACACACGCCGTCAGTCAATCACAGCCATTCAATGACATCATTGAATGGCTGTGATTGGCTGAAGGCGCACGTGTGTTAGCCAATCACAGCCATTCAATGAAGTCATTGAATAGCTGTGATTGGCTAACACACGTCGTCAGCCAATCACAGTATTAGCTTTCTGGAGGCGGGGATTTCAAGCCCCGTGCCAGAAAGCAATGTTCTGCTGGGGACCAGGAGGGAGCGACAGCCTGCAGCAGCGCCGCAGAATGCTGGGGGAGGTGAGTAATGATTTTTTATTTTTTTTTTGACAGGAGGGGAGAAATCTTCTAACTGATCGCACATTTGTTCATGTGATCGCAAATTTAATGCGCAATCGCGCTAAATAAATCGTGTCCACGCGTTAAATTCACGATCGCGCTAAAATGGCGATCGGAAACAAATTTTCGGCACATTCACTTTATAAGACGCAGGAACTTTTCCCCCCCGCTTTGGAGGCGGAAAAAGTGCGTCTTATAAAGCGAAAAATACGGTATATCTATATATATAGTAACTAGATATCATTATATGATAGATATATAACTATAGGCAAGAAAAAAGAAATGTAATCGTTCTTCTGAATCTAAACGTATGCAGTAATTGTGTGACATTAGGGTCTATTCACACACCATTACTAACTGGAATAGTTGAGTTTTCGTGCTTTCCGATATAATAAATAACAGGAAATACATAGTCTGTAGCACTCTACTTGCTGTCAAAAAGTACTAAAACCCCACCTAAAGCCTAACTGATCATATTATAGCCAATGGTTTACATTAGAATTTGCCAGTATCCATTCAAAAGCGCATCTGACTTTGCTGTCATAGCTCTGTTATAAACACAAGCCATGATGCTAGCGTGAATAGGACCTTAGTCGGCCTTCTTCTGTTCAAGCTTTCCCTGGCATTAACTTTTTACATTTGGTATTAAAAAAAAATGTCCACAGACTATTTCCTGTAAAACCATCAGTTCACATGTGGCTAAAATCCATTGGTAGGTTATGATATAGGTGGGTTGGGTGGCTGCGCAGGGTCCGAGGGACTGGTGGGCTCTTGGTCTCTGAAAGTGCCCATCATTTAATCTGTCACTGCATGGTTGTTGTTTTTTTTAAATTGGCCTTTATATATTGGATAAATCAAGTAAATAATAGCCAGTAATAGTCAACTTTCTTGCTTCCAGGCTCCTCTTTACTTCCAGACACCACAACACTGTATCCTGACACCACGCAGAGTGCTGTAGCACATGTAAGATCATGACCCTAGGCGGTTTCAGGACCCAGTGCAGCAGCCCCTTGACCTAAAGAAGACCTTAGGAGTCTGGTCTGAAAGCAAGATACTGGACTTGGGTCTGCAATGAGGAATCTGGGTTCTGCATTAATCTGGTGGTCTAGTCTAGAGACTGAATTGATTGAGAGGTTTGAGTTCTGTTTTCATTTAAGTGGGCTGAGTCTGAATTAATTTAAGGATCTGATATTGAGTTTGCATTAACTTGGGGATCTAGTCTAGCATTTGAATTAATTTAGGGGTTTGATTTGGGGTCTGAATTTATTTTTGTTGTTATAGAGGATAGTGATGGCTGAAGGAGTGAGAGGCCAAGCATGTTTCAACAGCAAACTCTGCAGTCATCAAAAAAGCCTTCATTGTGATCTGGGCTGAATGGAGAAGAAAAGGAAAGAGAGCAACTTCAGTCAGAGAAGACACAACTGGTGAGTCACTAGATTTATACAGGACCTCTGGGCTCTCCTGATACGTCTGTGTTTTAGTAAATACTTGTATTCATCAAAAGGTATGCAAAAAGCCTCAGTGTAGCCCAGGCCTAATCAAGAGTATGCATCCCTACAAAGACTCACATTACCATCGATGATTGGACAATGGCGCTATATAGGGATACAGCCCTTTGACAATAGCAATCATACCAGCTAGTTGCTAATTTATTTATAACAAGGACAAAGTTTTTAACGATAATAGAAATACTTTTTGAGGGGCACACATTTTTTGGGAGGGTACATACTTTTTTGGACGCAAATACTTTTTGTGGGGGTGCACATACTTTTTAAAAAGTGATCTGTTACCTACGCGCTTTGCCTCTTATTTATAAGTATGCATTACATTTTTAAATTAACAGCCTACAACTGTTTGGTCCCAGCATGCAATGAAAACTGCAGACCGTCAACCCATATTCACATGCAATGAATTTAGGGATATGCTGCAGAAATGTAAATCTGTGTTATATCCTAGCTGTTCCAATTTCACCTATTGAATTATATGTGAAACTAACCTTTCTAAATTAGAACTTGAAATTCTATTATATCCTATGTGACATACCCAGAATATTTTGTCCAGATCAGTGGAAATATGCTTGAGGCTGGAAAAGCTGTGGATAAAGATAGAGATTATAGCTAAAACAGTGCGAATTGAGGAAATAGTTTAAAGAACTGACAGATTAATATAACACTGAATTGTAAAACGTTAAAGGGTAAATACAGTCTGTTATATTAGAACTTTTCTTCAATGATTTCCTTTTCATTGCTATTAATGAACTAGGCACTAGGTTTTATTTCTTTGCTTAAGCCAATTGTGTATTATAATTTGCAGACAGTATGAGAGCTGAACAAACAGTCATTAAAGTGACCCACCAAATAAACTATAAATCCATACAGCATATCCTGAGCCATAGTGGGGCTATGAGGATGAGGGTCGGGCTCTAGACAAAGTCACAACAGCAGTTTTTAATGCTATTATGTTCAAACACAGCAAATTTGTTGCATGAATTTCATAGACTGAGGCTACTTTAAAAAGTAGGGAGGCAATATAAGGCGGTGCGGTGCTATGGAGAGCATTGTGGATGAAGGTAATGAGTTTGAATTGCATTCTATATTTGACGGGCAGCCAGTGCAGTGACCGAAACAGGGCAGAGGCGTCAGAGTATTGGCTGGACAGGAAGATGAGCCAGCCTGCAGCATTTAGGATGGACTGGAACAGGGGAGGCCGATCAGCAAGGCGAAGAGGAGTGGAGGTAGAGCCAGCAAAGGAGATGCTAAAGGAACAGTCAGATAGTTAGGAGGAGAACCAGGAAAGAGCAGTGTCCTTTAGACGAATGGAGTGAAGCATGTTGAGGAGGAGCTTGTGGTCAACACTTTTGTAAGGGCGGTTTCTGTTGAGTGTAGAGGGCGGAAGCCGGACTGTAGGGGGTCAAGATGAGAGTTTTCTGAGAGATAGCTTATAAGATGGGAGTAAATGAAGCATTCTAATAGTTTGGAGATGAATGGGAGATTTGAAATTGATCGGTAGTTAACAGCATTGAAGTGAGGGAAAAGAATCTCTAGCACAGGTGGTGGGGCGACCAGAGGAACGCAATCTGGAGACTTCTTCCTCTGTCGTTGGTACAGAGAGTGAGCAGGAGCTAGATGCAGTACTGAAGAGACTAGGGTCGGGGCTAGTCTGGGATTGAGAGGTTATATCCTGCCGGATGTTGTTAGTTTTCTTTTTGAAGTAAGGTCCATAAAATCTCTTTTTAGCACTGAGATTTTATGGACCTTTATAATGAATGGACTATGAAAAAAACAGAGTATTTAAAGATGATGCACATGAATGCAGAGAAACACCAACTTCACACCAATACTACTCCAAACACAAGAAGGCCATACTGCAAGGCACAGCTAAAAAAGTAATGCCAAGATATAATAATTGCACAAACATGTGCAAATATTGTGCAGAAAACATAACATGTTCTATCTGGCTGCGAGATGTTGCAATGCAGCTCCATTGTTCTCCATGGAGCCACCGGCAGCAGCCCCAGCCCCATTGAAAGCAATGGGAGAACTCTGTGATCCTCTGCCGTGGCTGTGACAGCTGCGGGGGGGGATTCCCTTTATCCCTGTAATGATGGGAGGCTGTTTTTACATGAAAATGCCTTCGATGCTTGGGGCTTTCACATGGTGGGGAGCACGATATGCGGACGATATTCATGACCCCATATCATGCTCACCAATGTGAAGTTAGCCTTGAAGGGACTTGAACTTGCGATAATTTGATCATTTCTATTATGGTATTGCATTATACTGTATTTTAACAGCCTCCATTTTAAACATATGCCAGAGGCACATCTTAATAGGCAAACAATCATCGCAGCCTCAGGGGCCTTCATTAGGCTTCCATGACACCCGGATGGCACCCTTGCAATCTTATCATAGCAGGGATGCTTGGAACATGTAACTGCTGCTGTCAGAGCGCACTACATACACTGCATATGTTGTGGATGTCTATATACGTCCTAACTGCGCATAGCATATGCACTTTGAAGTATATAGCCGTATGGTTGACATGAAAGGGCTAATGTTTTTTTCTGGCATTACTGGCCACTAGGTATGCAGGGAGCTTCAGCACAGCCCTGTTTACTTATGTAACTATTTACATTTTGGCAACATAACCTTGAAAAGCACACTGCACATTCATCACTTATCTCATGTCAGTTTCAATATATTGAATGCATCATGGCTTCGGTTTAGTGTAAAGATATATAGGGAGGCATCCTAATGGGGCTATTTTACTATTGAAAATGTATGTTTTCTGGTGTAAGTTGCACCAGAACACTATTCTTCCTGCTTTAAACACTTTTAAACACTTACTAACCACATCTGAAAAAGAGTTGTGGCTTCCTGGAAAGGGAACATTTCCTAAATGTTACATAATGTGATTTGGACAGAAAGAGTAACAAACAGAGAAGTCCTGAATCCTATAAGACCTGATATATTACTGGAGGACAAGATGGCTGGGCTCAGACTCACGGAGGACAAGATGGCCAGACCCAGACTCACATATTTTGGCCATGTAATGCGAGCAGAGTCACTAGAAAAATCTATAATGCTTCGACAGTTCAGTGGCAAAATACCCAGCTGCCAAAGAACACGATGGCCTATACTGTCAGAGCTGATACTGGTATGGATATCCCACAACTGAAAGAAGCAGTGCAAAACCAAAAAACATGGAGGGAGCTCGCCTTTAGGGTCGCTGAGGGTCATGAACGACCAAACGGCTAACAACAACAACATAATGCACCAAAAATTGCAGAATAGGTACCTTCTGCATCTCTACATGCCTTAGTATTTTCTCCTACAAATAATGCTTCTAGCAGAGAATCCTGGACACATTCATATGCACGAGCCTTTACAGATAGTCTTCACAAAAGGCACAGCTTAAAGAGGACTTGTCACAGTTTTTTTTTAATTTAAAAAGATTAAAAACTATTTATAAAATAATAATATAATCAACTGGTAGTTAAATCAATTTTTAAAAATCCAAAAATATTAGCTTTCACTTTGCAGTCTGTATACAACTTGTCCAACGTCATCGCAGCAGTTGGTCACGAATGTGGACCTTTTAAAAAATTCTCTAAGCCTGCCTCCATGGAGCACAGAGTGTTAGAGCTGTGAGTTAGATCTGATGGCTCAGAATGAAAGCACGGTACTTGGTGTAGTTATCCAGCGATTATCATTGATATTATCATCATTAATGATAAGTGCTGTATGACTACACTAAACACTCTTCTTTTATTCAGAGCCATAAGAGCTCCCCATAACGTGTGGCTCTAGCACTCTATGGCATGGTTACGAAAAGCTTGTGTGGCGTAAAGTGCTAAAGCAGCAGAAATTCAGTCCTAAACTCTTACTTATGACCTGAAGGTTGTAGGTTCGATCCCCGCTTGGTTCATGTAGCCGGTCATGGTTTACTCAGCCTTCCATCCAGCTTTATTTATTACCCAGCTTGGTGGGGGTAATAAATTACTTGAAGGTTGTGAATTCAATCCCCGCGTGGTTCAGGTAGCCGGCTCAAAGTCGACTCAGCCTTCCGTCCTTCCTAGGTTGGTAAAATGAGTACCCAACTTGGTGGGGGTAATAAATAAATTACTTGAAAGTGCTGGGGCATAAGTTGGTGCTATACAAATAAGATTTATTTCTTTTAGCTTGACCTTTTCTAGACCTTCATTCGCGGGCAACTTGCTGAAAATTTTGAACCTACAGTACATCCAACATCTAACCAGCCATGACTTTACCTTCCATCACATTGGACCATGAGAGATTTGTTAGTACTATGAAAGTGGATAGTCACTCATATATTGTTATAGTCTTTGTCCATATTAATAATGTATGTGGGGAGATTTATATGCCTCAAACGTAGTATGAATCGAACCGTATTGCAACTCTGCACTCGCGGTACTGCTGATCTTTTATCTAACGAAAAGCCAGTATTCCCCCTGAAGTAGGGTCTCTCTTGTAGCTGTAGCCACTAGTAAATAGTCCTCTTCATTGTTATATAGAAATTTGTATTCAAGTGCACTCGTCTCTTTGTCATAACTTCTATTGGTGTGCATAATATACATTTTTGATTTTCCATCTTTGCTTGCCTCCATAAACATGCCTTCCTAATCTCATCCAATTTTCTTGAAATAAAATGATAGCAATAACATGTACCAAAACCATGTATTAGAAACGGAGAACGTCTTTTGTATTATATTTATGCTCTGCATAAATTTCCCGTATGCAAAGTATTTATAGCTTAATTAAAATGAACAGTGGTCTGAACATCGAGAAAGAGCGGGATTAGTAAAAGCTGAATTCCATTATCTGTACAGTTTTTCTCAATAGCATCGACTCTGGAAAAAAAAGATAATTCATTGGTAATGTTGCAAACTTCTGAAAGTATGCTGATGACACTAAACTATCTGTAGCTAACTAAAACGATGTAATGGTTCCTATCAAACAAATTTACTGGAGTTGTGCCTAAGCTGGGAGGGAGATTTATCTACGTGGGAAATAAAAAGGCATGTGATGTGAAATAGAATCAGTCACATATTGCGGCATTCTACATATTTTAAGGGGGAGACGTATAATCACGCATTTATATTCTTCAGCACAGATCAACGGAGTGGAAATAAAAGACAATAATAAACACACAAATTCTGCCTGATGCAAAAGTGTCCAACGAGCAACTGGAAAAATAAAACGGAAAGGAGATGCTATATAAGTGATAATCAATTCCATTTTGTCTGGTTGCCCGTATTATTTGGTAGCTAACAGCTATAAACAGGATATGTGGAAATGTGACCAACCACAAGGTAGAAAGAACTTGTGCAGACCTCATAATTCAGTAAGATTCTCCATACGTTCCTGTTACTGTCCATAAAAGGGTATTTCAAGAGTCATTTGTCAAGAGGCATTTCTATCGGGTTTGGTTAGCACCTCGTCCCTTTAATGAAGAACACTAGGATGTACACAGGATCTCAGGGTAATTGGGATTAAAGGAGATGATTACTGTAAAAGGCTGATTTATTAAAGCAACGGAAGAGCTCAATGTCTACAGGAAAGCCCTCATTAGTTCCTTTCCGCACTTAGACGAGGTAACAGGTTTAGGAGCTATAAAAGCTTATTAAATATCCTATTTACTGGATTCCTTTTTCGAGCTAACAACCGCTTTTATTCAAAACATTAGCAGTTTCTCAGGATTTTACTTCATGTTATTTTTTAAAAATAGTTTTCGCGAAAATATATATTTGGCATAATACATTTGTTGTGATTCTTTTCACTCCTTAAAGACATATTTTTTCATATTTGTTTTTGAATCTTCCTCCCCACTTTCAAAAAGTCTTAACACTTTTATCCATCAACGTAGATATCTGAAGACTTGCTTCTTGCGGGATGAGTTGTATTTTTCAATGGTAAAATTTAATGTACTGAAAAACTTAAAAAAATATCTAAGTGGAGTGAAATGGAAAACACAGAAATTCCGCCAACTCAAAAAATCATAGAATGGTAGAGTTGGAAGGGAACCCCAGGGTGATCTGGTCCAACCCCCTTCTCAGTGCAGGATTAACTAAATTATCCCAGGCAGATATTTGTCCAGCCTTTGTATGAACACTTCCATTGAAAGAGAACTCGCCGCCTCCTATGGTAACCTGTTCCACTTATTGGTCACCCTCAGTGTCAGAAAGTTTTTTCTAATATCCAATCTGTGTCTCCTCACTTTCAGTTTCATCCCATTGCTTCTGGTCTTTCTTTGTACAGATAAGAATATGGCTGATCCCTCTTCACTGTGGCAGCCCTTCAGATATTTGTAGACAGCTATTAAGTCTCCTCTCAGCCTTCTCTTTTGCAAGCTAAACATTCCCAGATCCTTTAACCGTTCCTCATAGGACATGATTTGCAGAACGCTCACCATCTTGGTAACTCTTCTCTGAACTTGTTCCAGTTTGTCTATGTCTTTTTTAAATTGGGGTGCCCAGAACTGGACAGAGTATTCTAGATGAGATCTGACTAAGGAAGAGTAGAGAGGAATAATTATTAGAGATGAGCGAACGTACTCGGTAAGGCCGATTTCGCAATCGAGCACCGCGATTTTCAAGTACTTCACTACTCAGGTGAAAAGTACTCGGGGGCGCTGTGGGGCGGGGGAAGGCATGGTGGAGCGGGGGGTAGCAGCGCAGAACAGGTGGGAGCTCTCTCTCTCTCTCCCTCTCCCCCCCACTCCCCTCTGCAACCCCCCGCTCACCCACAGCGCCCCCAAGTACTTTTCACCCGAGTAGTGAAGTACTCGAAAATCGCGGTGCTCGATTGTGAAATCAGCCTTAGGCCTTAGTCACACGGGCGTTTTTTCACGCGATTTGCGCATCGCATGATGGATGCGCATGCGCAAATCGCATGACCGGCGCCGAAAAATCGGCCCAAAAATCGCCCGAAAATCTGCTCCTAGCCGCGTTTCATTAGAAACGGGCCGGAGCTGTCCAGCGCATTGCATGCAATGGAGACGGCAATACAGCGGCTCCATTGAATGCAAGCGCTGCGGGCGAGTGTGGGATGAATTGTCGGGAAGGGGTTAAATATATAACCCCTTTCCTGCAATGCATCCTGAAAAGTGAAAAAATAAAAAAAATGTATGTACTTACCTGCTCCCGGCAGCTGGAGATCCCGGCGGCCGGCCTGCAGTGGGTGTGAAGGGGGTGTGACTCAGGCTTTCCCCTGATTGGCTCAGCGCTGAGCCAATCAGAGGCAAGTCTCAGTCACACCCATTCATGAATTCATGAATGGGTGTGACTGAGATCAGCCTCTGATTGGCTCAGGCTGAGCCAATCAGGGGCAAGCCTGAGTCACACCCCCTTCACACCCACTGCAGGACCGCCGCGGGGATCTCAGGCTGCCCGCAGCAGGTGAGTACATCCTTTTTTTTTTTTTTTCACTTTTCAGGATGCATTGCAGGAAAGGGGTTATATATTTAACCCCTTCCCGACAATTAACCCCACGCATGCCGGCAGCCCATTGCTTTCAATGGAGCGGCTGTATTGCCGCTCCATTGAATTCAATGGGCAAACATCGTTCTTCTCTGCCACAGCTGTTCCAGCTGTGGCAGAGAAGAATGATTTGTCTTCTATATGTTCTCATTGGGGTCGGCGCTGCTGCCGCCGGCCCCATTGAGCGCATATAGAGAAGAGAACAGGAATCGCAGATCGCAGATAGGTGCGATCTGCGATTTCTGTTCTCTAATTTATCGGACGAGCACATAAAAAGCGCTCATGTGTCCGATACCATTGCAAAGCAATGGTTTTAAAAAATCGCCGGACGCATGCGCATGCGCAAATCGCGGCAATAAACGCCCGTGTGACTGAGCCCTTACCGAGTACGTTCGCTCATCTCTAATAATTTCCTCACGTGATCTAGACTCTATGACTCTTGACTCTTAATACATCCCCAAATTGTGATTGCCTTTTTGGCTGCTGCAAAACATCAACATGAGCACTTCTCTACTGGTGGGTAATTGGATTGGTCAGCTGGGAGGTATGTGTCCCAAGTGGCCCATCAATGCTTCCCTATGCATATCTACACTAGCTACTCCTCACTGAGGACACTGGTTATACTTCTAGTCTGAAGTGGTTTCTGATCAAGTTGGTGGCTCCTGTCCTGTTACACTGTCAGATAAGCCTGTTTGGTGTTAAGGATATTTTCGGGTGTTGTAGCATCTATCTCCTGACTAATTGCTATTTCTACATTAGTATCTCATCTGGTTTATTGTGAGCTTGTTTAAGTGCTCCTGCACACTTGCGTTTTTCTTGCACGTTTTTTTCACGCGATTGTCAATGGGACTTTCTAATGTTGAAAACGCATCGCACAAAAATTGCAAAGCACACACTTGCGATGTGTTTTTAACATTAGAAAGTCCCACTGACAATAGAGTGAAAAAAACGCAGCGATATCACGTGAAAAAAACGTGCAAGAAAAATGCAAGTGTGCAGGAGCCCTTACATATAAAGGGCATATATTGTTGTTTTTTATAGCATATATTATCCCATTTCCAACTGGGGAGAATCAGGCCTGACCCAGGTTTCTGACATTGTTTTCATCAAGGCAAGTGCTCCACATGTAGGTAGGTTCTCATTTCAGCAGAAGGTTAGGGTCAGATTTCCCGTCCCTCCATATTTTGGTTTAGTTAGAAATATTTTGTGCTTGCTGCGTTAGTATATAGTGTGTATATCTGTCCTTTTAGGACAACAAACTACGTCCTAATTGGATGAGACATTTTGCGGTCAGCTCAGACATAACAGACTTCTATCACTGTGAAACATGCTGAATGGACACCATGTTAGTCAGCTATATCATAGGGATACTAGAAGCTATTGGGAGTCACTATGTACCACCAATGAGATCTAGATCTTGGAGACAAAACTTGATCAGTGAAACCATTTCTACATAAGGCATCAGCTAGAATAATCACATGTAGACACACAATGATATCATTAGCTTTTACCTATGTCACAATGCGCTACCCCACAGTATATTAATGCTGCTGAATTTACTGAAAAAAGCCCTTCAATCAAATTATACTATGATTTTTTAAATTTTTTCAGTCTTCACATAAAGCTAAAAACAAGGTACAGAAACCTCCAAGTTATTGCACAATTTCCCAAGTGCCACATTGCCTTTGTATTCAACATTAACCCTTTCCAATCCAATTTGTATCCTGGTTTTCCTAGGGGTCTTACTCTTTTTCTGCCGTTATACAATGGCGCTATATGCTGGCTAAAGCAAGTACTGCATGAGGGGACACGTTGGATAGGCTTCGACAGCAGAGAGGCTGGCAATATACAGTAAGAGAACCCCGACGGACGTCTTCCAACATCGGAGCTGTACAGCCTTAAATCATAATGTCTTCAGAGGTCAGACAGGGGATTGGAAAGGGTCAATGGGAGTTTATGAGCCGAGACCCCACCAATTCTCAGTATGAATGGACTGAATTTAGGTAGATTCACATTTATTTACTTGCCAATAACAGGCTAATATTTGGAGTTCAGATGTGTTCACAGATATTCCAGTTTAGTTGAATTAGATCCTGTATGTCAGATACATTTACACTCAGAGGCAAAGCTGTCAAGGAATTTACCAATGACTAAGACTCTGTCCACATGAGTGTCTTTGCTTCTTTTCAACCATGACAGCTATGATGGATTTGTTTTCTAATGGATCCCAACAAATCTGGATAGATTCCATTCCCTTATAATGGGAGCCATCAGGTTTCCATCTGGGCTGCAGGATTTTTGATGGCATGAATGCAGACTAAGGTATTCTTGCAGTCACAATACTGGTCTACTGCTCTTGGAAGAAAATGACTCCTCCTTAACTGATGGCTGATAACTTTGTTAACTGCTAGGTATTGTGTTACCAAATTCTGGGTGAATTGGTGTGTGCCCACTTTACACATTGGACACTAGTGGTTAATGCGTTTTTACCCTACAAAATAAAGCTATATATTCCCATAGTGACCGTTCAGAGGCAATTACCCTATTTCCCCCCACAATAAGACCTACCCTGAAATTTTTTGAATTTTTGGAGAGGCTTGAAATATAAACCCTAAGCTGAAAATAAGCCCTAGTTGCATTATATTAAAAAAGGAAAACATTACCTAGCAGGCTCGTTCCAGGTTCCTCCCACTGCTTTTCGGATCTTCAACATGCTTCTTGCAGTCCTCGGCCGCCCACAGAAGATCACTTCCTGGTTACGGGTTTCATAAATCCCACCAATCACAGTCATTGCATTGGTTCATTGAGCGCTGCATTGATTGGCTGAGCATCGCTCGAGAACCAATTAGAGCCATCATTTTGTGTAGGTGGGATTTATGAATCCCGTGACCAGGAAGTGATCTTCTGTGAGTGGCCGAGGAATCAACAAGTGCGTTGGAGTTCCAGAGAGCAGAGGGAAGACTCGGACCAAGCCTGCTAGGTAAGTATAATAAAACATCCCTTGAAAATAAGACCTAGTGCCTCTTTCTTGGCAAAAATTAATATAAGACAGGGTCTTATTTTTTGGGAAACATGGTATGAATCTGACACTAGGATTTCCAGACCTGTGGTAGGATAGATTTGTTACACGTCTTTTGAAATTACTTTGTCACAACTTGCTGACCGTGTCAGATAGAGACCGGGGTGATGTCACTGTGTTAGCCTCAGCCCATGTGATCCACATGCTAGTGTGCTCAGTGTTGTTCCAGCGTTGAATGCCGAAAGACCTGTCTCTGTCCTACCCATCCACATAGGTTCTCTGACCTCTCCTCTGTAAGTATGGCCACCAACGAGTGTTTGATGCCGATGCTCCACCAAATTGCATGTTCTTTGACCTTTAGCCACTTAAACATAGCCTCCTTTGAAGTATTTGTCCAATATCCACATCAAACATGACTTTTTACATAATTTTTTGTTTCCAGCTGATATTCACCTTATTGTTACTTATTTCAAAGGACACAGGAACGCATATTCTCACTGCTTGATACTTCACCTTCTACTGTTAACTTTCAGTATGTTGACTAAAATGTATTTCCTAGATTTCCTTCCAAGTTAGAGGGGTATACAGGTTTCAGCAAAAACATGTTATTCTTTTCATAATGAAAGGTTATAGAAATTTCCAATATATTTGCTGTATCAATCCCCTGTGGTTTCCAATTCCATAGCAACTTTCATTATTTACCCTGAGGGGATAACAACCTGTCCTGGTCATGTGATGGACACACAGGTGAATGTATTGTTACATTTACAGTACAGTTATCAGAGCTGTGCCTTGTGATGAGCTGAGCATCACATGACCACGACAGATTGTTATCCCCTGCAGGTAAAGCATGAAGGTCCCCTTGGAATGGAAGAAAGTACTAGAGATCTTGAAAACCATTGGGATTGATAAAGTAAATATGTTGTATTGCCCATTAACCCCTTAAAGACCAGAGTATTTAGGTCCTAGAGGACCAGACATGTTTTAGTTATTTTATGCATGTGGTGGTTTTATGCTCCTTTTTTTCCCCCTGACCTGCCATGATTATTTTTGTTGTGTTTTTTTTTTTTTGCATGACAAGTAGGGGTATTTTGTAATAACTTTTTTCGCAGATTTTTCTTTTTCGTTTTTTTTCATGGATAATGTGTGCAAAAAGTAGAACAAAATTTTTAAATTTATAGTTTGCTATTTTTATAATTAATTAAATTACCATTAAAATAAAGTACAGGAATGGGTTTGTCACTTTGTTTTGGAAACTTTGATATATAATTTGTATAGTCGTGGATTACAGGGTGGATATGGCGATGGTTCATGTTGGTGGGGGCAGTGGGTTGTTTCCGTTATATATATTATTTACTTATTTTCTGTTTTATTTTCTTTTTTTTGTTTTATTCTACTTTTTTTAATTATTTTTTTTAACATCTACACTAGATGGACAAAAGTATTTGGGCGCTGCATGTTTTTCAGAAAAAGTGCTTTATTATTTTATGTAGTAACTAGGGATGAGCGAGTATACTCGCTAAAGCACTACTTGCTCGAGTAATGTGCTTTAGCTGAGTATCTCCCTGCTCGTCCCTGAAGATTTGGGAGCCGCCGCAGCTGACAGGTGAGTCGTGGCGGGTAGCGGGGGAGAGCGGGCGGGAGAGAGAGATCTCCCCTCCGTTCCTCCCTGCTCTCCCCCGCAGCTCCCCGCCCCGCGGCGGCTCCCGAATCTTTATGGACGAGCGGGGAGATACTCGGCTAAGGCACATTACTCGAGCGAGTAGTGCTTTAGCGAGTATACTCGCTCATCCCTAGTAGTAACGTGTCGGCCCTCCTTTTGCTTGTATTACAGCAGTAACATGTCAAGGCATACTTTCCACAAGTTCTCTGTCAGTCTGGGGATGAATAACTCGCCATTCCTCGTACCAGGCTGTGAGAAGAGATTGTTGTGAGATTGCCATGGGTGGTAGTGTCGTACCCATCGCTCCAGTTCATCCCGCAAGCGCTCGATCAGATGAATGAATAATTATTACAAAATGCTTTTCATTTTACCCATGCCCTTCCCAGCATACCGTTCTGCAAACTCCATATTTGCATATTTGCAGATTTTCTGCAGCGCCCAAATACTTTTGTCCATATAGTGTATGTCCCCCATTATGTCATATTAGACTCTGGTGGATATTCACACTGTCTTGTATTTCACAGTTTTCCACTGTAATTGTGGCATTGATAGGAGTAGCATCCATAGGAGCCCCCTGTTACAGGGGAAAACAGCCCCCTAGTGTGACATTCAGCTCTGACATGCTGGCCATTACATGATCACCAGGTCGAATAGTGGAAGCGGCACAACCACTTCCTATGTTCTTTACATAGCATTTACTGAGCACTATATAGTCTGTAAGGCCACTCTCACACATGTAATTTTCCCTGCAATTACCACAGCGTTTTGAACGCCGCGGTAATGGCAGTATAACGCTCCCATTGGGGCCTCGCAGATGTGCTGGAATGCGGCGTTTTCTAACGCTGTGATTGTCAAGCGCTGTCTGCTCCATCTTGTCACATATTCACACCTTTTAACGCACCTTATCACCCATCACAATGGGTCACTGCTTCCAAAAATGGCGGTAAATCAGAATCCTATTTTTTTCCCAACGATATGTGTGAGAGTGGCCTAAAAGAGAAGGCAGAAGTGGTTGCAAACCTGCAGGAGTTTTGATCTGTCACAGTATTTTGGCGCACGATTAAAGACCTGGTCCAAGCACTGTATATGTACGGCATTTGGTTCTTATTAGATTAAATAGAAATTCCGAAGCACCTTTTCCCTCCTGTAACTCTGTCTTGTGCTGTTCCTTTGATGTTCCTCTTGAATATTTATGAATAAATTGACAACTGGGTGTTTCCATTCACCTTACCAAAGGGGAGTGTCCTACAGTCTGATACTGCCAGCTCAGATTGGATAGCATCAATGCACAGGAACACCCCTTGTCGGTAATACTCAGTTGTCAATTTATTCATACATTTTCAGGAGGAATACCAATCTATACCAAACATGTAGTTACACATGGACACATAGTTATTTAGAGAATGGATAAGAAAATGCTTTATATTTATATAAGCTTAGTATTTACCACATACACTACAGCTCATTAAAGGGGTTGTACAAAAAACTAACTTTTGTTATCCATCCACAGTCTGATTGGTGGGCCCTTATGACCCCCACCAATACCTAGAATGGGGGTCCCACGTACCCCAGCTCCTAACTGCAGGATCACTGCATTCCGCGCAGTGAGGGGAAGACTGAGTGGAGCGGTGGTCATGCAGGGGTAATCCAGGACTCCTGGAGATAGCCAAGCGTTTGTACTCTATTTCCTTCAGCCCCCTGCAATGAATAGAGAGGTGCCACACATGCATAAGTGCTACTCCATTCAATCTGACATCACTGGGAGTGGGTACAGGGGGGATCTCAGCAGTGAGACCCCTACCAATAAAACTTTTATCACCTAACCTATGGATAGGTGACAAAAATAGTTTTTAGTACAATCCCTTTTATTTCAGTACACCACAAATTAAACAATATATTGCTTATATTAGACTTTGCTTGCACCAAAGTGTCCATCCGTAGCAGTGATCACAGTACTTATTTGCCAAAATAAATCCATATTCCCCACAAACTAACTTTTTTGTTACAATTTGGGTGTTGTATTGAAATTAATGAGCTATAGAGTACAGTAGGTTCATTTCAAAGGAGTGAGGAGTTGTTCCTCTTCAATGCCCATATAAGACCAACTTTAACCCATTCCAATCCACTGTCTGATATCTAAAGACATTATGATTTAAGGCTGTACAGCTCTGATGTTGGAAGATGTCTGTCGGGGTTCTCTTATTGTATATTGCCAGCCTCTCTGCTGTCGGAGCCTATCCAACATGTCACCTCATGCAGTACTGGCTTTAGCCAGCATATAGCACCGTTGTATAACGGCAGAAAAAGAATAATCCCCCTGGGAAAACCAGGATACAAATTGGATTGGAAAGGGTTAATATATGTATTGTAATAATTTCTATTGGATGTAAAACTTCCTGGTTTAATCAGTTACTGTGATAAGTGATATGAAGTCATTGAGTCATTATTACCTGACTAGAGATGAGCGAACACCAAAATGTTCGGGTGTTCGTTATTCGTAACGAACTTCCCGTGATGCTCGAGGGTTCGTTTCGAACAACGAACCCCATTGAAGTCAATGGGCGACCGGAACATTTTTGTATTTCGCCGATGCTCGCTAAGGTTTTCATGTGTGAAAATCTGGGCAATTCAGGAAAGTGATGGGAATGACACAGTGACGGATAGGGCAGGCGAGGGGCTACATGGTGGGCTGCATCTCAAGTTCACAGGTCCCACTATTAAGCCACAATAGCGGCAAGAGTGCCCCCCCCCCCCCACTGTCAGCATAAAGATCGTCCTCCTCTGGCACAGCTGTAACAGCTGTAGCAGAGAAGAACGATGTTTGCCCATTGAATTCAATGGAACCGGCAATACAGCCGACTCCACTGAATGCAATGGGCTGCCGGCGATCGCAGGATGAATGGTCGGAAAGGGGTTAAATATATAACCCCTTTCCTGCAATTCATCCAGAAATGTGTTACACTAAAAATATATACCGGCGTATAAGGCGACGGGGCGTATAAGACGACCCCCCAACTGTCACCTTATACGCCGGTAATACAGTGGAGCAAAGAATAAAAAGCATTACTTACGTTTTTAGATGATCTGCGGCGCTCCTGCAGGCTGTCACTCCCTCCTGGTCCACGGCAGACAAGCTTTCTCCACGAAAGACTTTAAATCCCTGCCTCCAGAAGCACATGTGCCTTCAGCCAATCACAGCCAATGACAATGATGTCATTGAATGGCTGTGATTGGCTGTGTTTCTGGAGGCGGGGATTTCAAGCCTTGAAATCCCCGCCTCCAGAAACACAGCCAATCACAGCCATTCAATGACATCATTGTCATTGGCTGTGATTGGCTGAAGGCACATGTGCTTCTGGAGGCAGGGATTTAAAGTCTTTCGTGGAGAAAGCTTGTCTGCCGTGGACCAGGAGGGAGTGACAGCCTGCAGGAGCGCCGCAGATCATCTAAAAACGTAAGTAATGCTTTTTATTCTTTGCTCCACTGTATTACCGGCGTATAAGGTGACAGTTGGGGGGTCGTCTTATACGCCCCGTCGCCTTATACGCCGGTATATATTTTTAGTGTAACACATTTCTGGATGAATTGCAGGAAAGGGGTTATATATTTAACCCCTTTCCGACCATTCATCCTGCGATCGCCGGCAGCCCATTGCATTCAGTGGAGTCGGCTGTATTGCCGGTTCCATTGAATTCAATGGGCAAACATCGTTCTTCTCTGCTACAGCTGTTACAGCTGTGCCAGAGAAGAAGGATTTGTCTTCTATATGTTCTCAATGGGGTCAGCGCTGCTGCCGCTGGCCCCATTGAGCGCATATAGAATGCATCCATAGCGAGCAGCGGGAGGGGCAGATTTCAATACTCGGGTGACACCTTATCTCCCCAGCCACTCACAGCAGGGGGGTGGTATAGGGCTTAAACGTTGCAGGGGGAAGTTGTAATGCCTTCCCTGTCTTTATATTGGCCAAAAAAAAGCGCTAACGTCTCAGGGAAGAAAGTTTAATTTACCAGAACACCGCATGGTGTTCGTTACGAATAACGAACATCCCGAACACCCTAATATTCGCACGAATAGCAAGCTCGGACGAACGCGTTCGCTCATCTCTATACCTGACCTTACTAACTATCACTGTGACTTGTCCTTAGTTCCTTGAGATTTAATGATCTGATCTTGTGCACATAATTAGGGCCTGCTAGTCAGACTCCAATGACATTTCATAGTGTAGCTCCAAAGTACAAGTTGTACTTGTCCTGGCTCTGATTAAGCTGAAGTTTATTATAACAAGACAATTACACACCTTTCTACACAATCTTCGAGACTGTTTGTTCGGTAGGACATAATTGTGCTTTGACAGTATGATATCTCCTGAGTAGAATATGAGCAGGTAAAAAAGTACTTTTTATAGATTCACAATTCGTTGGATTTGGCCATTTCTTTTAATCTTTACAAAAACAAACTTAATTAAAATTACATATAAATTTAATTCATAGAAATCTCCGAATAGCATGCAAAGACATTAGGCAATTTACAGACTGCTGTCAGCACTTCTTATTGATAGGATATTGTGAGCGAAGACCTCACCAATTGCAAAAATGAAGAGATCATATCAGAAATTTAGAAAGAGTATTTTCTTGTATATTAACAGGCACACATTAAATGGGTTGTATCACAATTGTACGTTATCCCCTATCCACAGGATAAGGGATAACTTGTTGATCGGTGGAGGGTCTTACCGCTGACACCTCTACCAATCATGAGAATGGGACTTCCATATCCCGCTGTCCTATCAGTTCGGGGGTATTCTCCCCCCACAGTGACGTCACTGTAAATGAAGCACTGGCCGAGCATGAGCGATCAGCGCTCCATTCATTTCAATGGAGTAATAGAAATAGCCTAGCAAAAGCCGGAAGCAATCGGTGCTCCATACAATCTCCTCCTCACTGTGGTGGTGGTGGGGGGGGGGAGTGCAGTAACCCTGCAGTGAGGAGGACAGAGGACACAGAACGTTCTTGAGATCGGCAGGGGTCTCACTGTTGAGATTCCCACTGATCAGCAAGTTATCCCCTATCCTGTGGGTAGGGTATACTTGCAATTGTGGTGCAACCCCTTTAAGAGTTCAAATGAGTTCAAAGGTATACCAGTTTAGCCAGATGTGATCCTGTGCTAGTGAGTGACCTTGTGCCTCACTCATGATAAATATTCATGTAAGGGCCTATTTACACAGCCGTAGGCGTTTTACGTGCACCCGCCAGCGCCGTAAAAAGACCTGGACGGCAAAGGACCCCTGTCCCTCCCCTCCCATTGCAAACAGCAGCAAGGGGAAGAGAGGAGAAGAGAAAGGGGAGGGAGTTAGCAGTCACGCTGCTAAACTCCCTCCACCTCCCCTTTCCGGCAGCTGGCATAGGCTCCCATAGGAGTCTATGCTGCCGCCAGCGTGTAGGCGCCCGGTCAGGCGTTTTCATGCCATGCGAATACACCCCTGTGCACTGATACATTGTAAGCCAATGCATCAGAGGGGCAGCCTATATTGCCCTGGGCATGAAAACCCAGCCGATATACACCCGTGTGAATATGCCCCAAGTCATATATGTCTACACATTTAGAAAGAATGCTGGCAAAGAGTCTCATAGTAAAACTTGGAATGTCTGCCATCCCAAGTGGACTGCTAGTGAACAACTATCTGTTATTGCTTGCAATATCCATAGAAAAACTATGGACTGCTTATAAAGGATTATCTCTTTCTGTATATAAATTATGTGTGCACACATACAACCAAGCGTTTATGCTTAATTTACAAAGGCGCTGTTCACACTGCATTTGGTATGTGCAGTTTATACACCAGATACATTTCCTGACATATATGGCATATAACACCGTGTAACACAATTTTTGTAACCGATAACCAGATAGGCGGCTCATAGTAACTTTAGTGCTCTGAATTCAAATATGATCTCCGTTTTTTTCTGCCATGTAAGGTTTTCCAATTATGGGGAAGAATGTAATCCAATTGCCGCTGTTTTGTATTTTTTGGAAATATGCCTATACAATTAATCCAGTCAGCTCGCCATTAACCTTACTTAATAAAAAGAATAACAAAAGTGATTGCACAACTATTTCACAATCCCTGTTACACACCACGTGCTGACTGAACACTATAAGGGTATGTTTCCACATGGCGTAAACACTGCAGATCATCCACCAGTAAGGCTTTGGTTAGCCAAGCATTTTTTTTTACGCATTTAGGAGTGTGAAAAAAAAACGTGAAACGCACGTAAAAAAATTTCGCGTGACCAAATCGGCATGCGCGTTTTTAAAGTCACACTTGTGCGGTCACACGATGGCAAAGTTTGAATAAAGTAAAGTGCAGTCCCATCGCTATCCCCTGCTGCGGCTGTCACAGCCGCAGCAGGGGATTCTTTGGATGTGAAACCTCTGGATGCTGTAACATCCAGGGGTTTCACCCTGTTGTCAATATGGCTGGCGGCAGCAGCACTGACCCCATAGAAAACATATAGAGCAGATCGCGCTCCTGTGCCACAGTTGTGACAGAGGATTTCTTAATCTCCGCGGGGAGTCCCCTCATCACTGAACACTATGACAGCACTCTCACAGTGCTCAGTGACAAGGGGACTCTCCGCAGGGATGAAGAATTCCCCTGACACAGCTGTCACACTTGTGACACAGAAGCACAACGTTCTCCCATTGCCTTCAATAGGGCCGGCGCTGCCCCATTGAAAGCGATGGGATGACGGCAAGCCCTGCAGGGATTTTCAGAGAAGGGCTTTAAATATAAACCTCTCCCTAAAAATCATCCCTAGATGTAGCAAAACAAAAAAAAAAAGGGAACTCACCTAGAAGCGCTAACCGGCTCTTCTCTCCATTCCCAACAGTTTTCTTCTGTCTTCTGCTGGCTGGGGATTAAAAAATGCCCGCCTCCAGAAAGCGCTGCCTCTGATTGGCTGAGCACTGAGAAACAATCAGAGGCAGTGCTCAGCTGTCATTCAATGGCTGTCATTTTTGTTGCAGTTTGTGGGCCGTAGAAACAAGCACCCTGAAAGATTGCGGTATTTCGTTTTTACTCCACTTAGAACTTTTTAAAAGCTTTTCAGTACATTATATGGTACATTAAATAGTACCATTAAAAAATACAACTTGTCCCGCAAAAAACAAGCCCTCATACAGCGACGGTGATGCACAGATAAAGAGGTTACGAATTTTTAAAACGAAAAAAAAAAAAAGCTTGGTCACTAAGGGGTTAAATTACTTGAAAATGAGACGTGCAGGCTATTATTCAGTTTTACCAGTGTAATGAGCATGTTTTCATTTTACAGAAACATATCAATTACTTCCTGTTACGAAAATTTTTTAAAACTTTGTTGGACAGTGTAATCATTATACTGTGGCATATTTCTGCCATTGATTATCATACAGTTCTTTTTTTTGTAGGCCTTTTCATTAGAAATCATAGTCAACTATGTGTACTGTCAACCTTTCATGAGATTATGCCGAAACTGCTGCCTTTGATCACCAATAATGGCCTTATTTTGCCACCTGTTGTACCGAAAGACATAGGAGGACCCCACTGCAAGCAAGCCAACTATGCTTTCCAATAGTGTTGAAAAAAGATATGAAATTCAGCCAGGGGCGTAACTAAAGGCTCAGGGGTCCTGATGCAAAATGTGAGCTGGGCCCCCCCCCACTATCTGTATCTGTACCTGTACCCATACCTAAACCATGCTGCACAGAGACATAACTTGAAGCTTCTGGGCCCCAATACAAAACCCTTTAAAAGGGCCCCCAACTATAATGCTTTATTCATAGTACTGGGCTCCCTATATGCAGAAGAGAGGCCTTATGGGCTCCCTAAGGCTCCTGGGCCCGGGTGCAACTGCATCCTCTGCACCCTCTATAGTTACGCCCCTGATTCCAGCCAAATGACACTCTTTTGGTATATATCCCATACTTGAACAATTGGCTTTGTCATCATCTTTAAAGTGTACCTCTAGTAATAAATGAAAAATCATATGCTGCATGAGCTGTAATTTTGCAATGTTGCTGATTAGCAACATCCACCTCCTTTCTGAGTTACAAGAACATGGACACCAGGGCGGCACGTTCCTACAACTGATGGTAAAAGTAGATGTGCTGCTGCGGGTATCTGGGAGGCTGCCACGTGCCATTGCCTGCCCCTCCTAAATATTTCTTGCAGGATCTCACCAGTTACTTCATACAGATGTTCCCAGCACGACTGTGAAACCTTGTGACTGCTAGGCCACACTACCTTTCATGGAATTTGCTTCCAACCACTCTCAGTAGTTTGACTATGTGCACAACAACACTAACACATGATCACACAGACTCAGTCAAAGTTCCTGTTACCACAAGGGTATGGTCCTTTTAAGAATTGTTCACCTTTGACTAGCAACCCTTGCAATAAAGCAGTACATGTAAAACAGTACTTCACATGGGTTACCCTAAAGGGGTGTTCCCATCCTTTGCTTTACCTACTGTGAAGCTTCTGTGGCTGACTACTTCCTGGTTTTCCTTGGGTAGGACCTCAGCTCCTGATTGGCAGCCTGAACTTGCACACTGCCTTGTATAAAATGCATGTCTAACAGGACCATGGTATGCGCAATGGTACAAAGACACTATTTTGCAGTATTTCTTATTTAATACTAAGTAAGTTTGAAACTAAAATAGATTTAACAACAGGGAGGTTTAACAAAACCTTATCGAATCTAATGATCTATAACAACTAAATTCTGCCCGAAGCGTAACCACACGCTACAGTCTAGTGCACTGTTCAATCAGGACAATAGAAGCTCTAGTTGATTTGCTCTGTTACATCATCGTTAACAAGTAAATAACTGAGTCCTTTCAATATCTAGAGTTTAATAAAGTGGCTTCTCATAATAGCTGAGGTGCCCTGCACTGCTTGGGGGGCGCTCTCCAGTAGACAGCAGGACAAATGTAGATGGCATCTGTTCCAAGCTCAAAATGACGGTGCTTGGCTTTTTAGAAGTGATCCATCTCAGCTGTTCTTGAGTGTGCATAAAGTTGTACAGCATGGACTTTTCAAGGTTCTTTATCAAGACCAACTCCGGAACCAACTCAAGAAGACAGCACATTGTTAGGCCTCTTTCACACGGACTACAAAATCGCAAAACTTTGTAGCGATTAGAGATGAGCGAGCGTACTCGGATAAGCACTACTCGCTCGAGTAATGTGCTTTATCTGAGTATCGCTGTGCTCGTCCCTGAAGATTCGGGTGCCGCTGCGGCTGACAGGTGAGTCGCAGCGGGGAGCAGGGGAGAGCGGGCAGGAGAGAAGGAGAGAAAGATCTTACCTCCGTTCCTCCCCGCTCTCCCCTGCAGCTCCCCGCTCCGTGCCGGCACCCGAATCTTTAGCCCCGAGCACAGCGGTACTCGGATAAAGCCAATTACTCGAGCGAGTAGTGCTTATCCGAGAACGCTCGCTCATCTCTAGTAGCGATGCAATATTGCTACATAACGCATGCATGTGAAGCCCCTGGTTTCCAATGAGTTCTCTAACATGAGAGATGTTTTGTAGCCTGAAAGAACCCGTTGGAAACCATGGGCTTCACATACATGTGTTTAGTAGCGTTGTTGCATCGCTACAAAATCTCATCATTTTATAGCCCATGTGAAAGAGGCCTTAAACTACCCCAGCAAGGTTGTCATTATTATCAATTTCATATTTTTTGGTTGATTTGCCTCATGCATGCTTTTTAGCTGTCTTTGCAAGGTTTACACTTGTACACTGATCAGCCATAGCATTTAAATCACTAAAGGCTAATGCCCATGGAAAAAATTTTTCTGCCGCGTTTCCCGCGGCAGAAATCCGCTGCGTTGCTCTATCAAACTTAATTGCTTTCTGCCTTCCAATGCTCATGATGTGGAATTCTACCATGGAATTCTGCAGCGTGAAAGAAATCAGGTCATGTTGTATTTTCCGCGAAAATAAGTTCATCCGGCTTTCATTTTAGCCAATATGAGTCACCGCCCACCACCGGCACGTCATGCGCTGCACTACACATGCGAATTGGCTTGCTGGATGGGGCTCTCGCGGCAGATCCGGGGAGGTGACTATGGGGTCTTTGGGGGGTGCCGTGTTGGACTGGCTGTGATACTCCGCTGGCAGAGTCCAACGTGGCCATGGGCATGAGACCTAAGAGTCATAGCTAAAATCTCATGGGCTCTGGTGCAAAAGTTTAGCTCCCCTCCCATGTATGAAATTGGAGGCATATTGAGGTGCATTAGAGAGCTCAAGTAACCCCATGGCAGTCCTGTTATGATTCCATACAAATCAGAGCCATAAAAATGTCATGTGTATGAGTCTTTATTGATATAAAAATGGATTCCAACTTTTAAACGAAGTCCTATATGTGATATTAATGATGTAACCAACTCCTATTGGTATAAAATAGTAGTTTTAGTATACATGCATGGAATAATAATCACTTATTCTAGTTGTCTGGTTTAATATCATTACTTTTATGGGCACCTTTAACCAGGTGTAGCAAGTGCAGTACACAGGATGGCCTGCAGGGGGCTAGAGAATAGGCAGACTGAGTCCTAATTAAAAGGCACAGCTGTATGGGCGTGGTTGGAGGAGTTAAAACCTCCAGCCATACTGCTACTGAGAGCCACTCCCTGGATTGGAGAGGCAGATAGCTCAGAAGGAGTTGAGAAAGCTGCAAGCCTGAGGTCTGGTGCGGACCAAGCTCTGACTGCTATGAGTCTGACAGGGAAGGACGCCCCCTAGACTGACACCCTGGTTGGCTATGGTATCATGGACATTGCTTGATGTGTTGGGGTTCCTAGGCCACTGTGTTAAGAGAATTGTAATCCTATGGGAATTAGCGGCCGGACGGCTAGGATTTATGTTGTTTAACATATGTGTGTATTGTGACTAAACAACTGTGCGAAGATTGTTATCTATTATTGTTGCCAAAATAAATAGACTACTGAGTTTTACAACCAAATCTAGCGGGGATCGGGGTTACTGAGTTACGACCACCCATCTAGGTGGAGGAAAGATGGCGATCCTGAGTAGTGACTAATCCTCAATTGCCACATAGGCTTATACCTGGAATTATGAAACCATGCTTTAACACTGAGATGCTACATGCCTATATTGAGCAGGTGGAAATACATGACATAGTATGCTTCTGATCCTGAGAAGGATTGTAGCTGGTGGCAGAGAAATGCTAAAGCTTTATTATCTGGAAAGCGAACTTAATGGACACATTACTTTTCAGTACAATCTCTCTAATGTGGAAAAATACTTTGATTATGCTTCAGACATTGTATCCAGCTGGTGAAGTGCACATACATTTCAATTTCCAGAAAGTGGAAGCATAGTTCAGTGTCTGACAAAACAGCAGAAGGAATGTGTTTTTCAATGGTGTAAGGTCAATGACATTCCACAGCTACAGCTGGGCAGCAGATGATCAGCTCTACTTAATGGACCCAATGTAATGCTACCTGCCAAAAGAGAATCTTTGCACCATATATGCAAAGCATATTGGCATGTGGTATTAGCAACAGGCAGTATGCCACACAGACAGATGGGTTTCTGTGTAACTATACTTGTAATGTGAATTACAACTGTAACCATTTACCAGTTTTCCTTCATTCCATTGAATTCTTTTATTTTGACATTGCAGGGCATGGGGAGAGTGAATAAAACTGGCTTCACTGAAGGGAAACCAGGATGCCTTGTTATATATATACTTCCTACAGGAAGCAGTTTGGAGTAGTATTTTCATACTGTTCAGCGAAGGTGTCACTTACTTTTTAATCATCGATATATGTCATGTGAAAGAAGAATGGCAGAGTGATCTAATATTAATGTCACTGGGGTTCCTTAAGGGATGCAGAAGCAAGAAGAACTTCCATAGACTTTTTGGAGTATAAGATGCAGGCCAACTGAACATGAATAGCATGGGAGCCTATAGACATATTGTGACAGTATTGTTGGGTTGCTTTTGATCTGTTTAAGCTTAAACCGAGTGTCTTACTTCTTAAGGAGCTGTAAGAATCCAAGAAGAGAATCCAAGTAAAGAAGAAGGTAGGCAGCATGTGGGCTTCACTATATCACAATAAGTCAAGCATATGACAACCTACATTTTCCATTTTTTTTTTTCAAGCTATTGACTGGAGAAGACCGCATGCAACATTTTATCATGGTAGAGGTGTAGGGGTTTGTATATGTTTTATGTAACCTTAAGTAAATGTAAGTTTGCCAATTATTTGGTGCATTTTGTTAGAAGCGTCACATTCTAATTGCTAAATTGTGAATATATGAAACATTCTTATAGATTTTCTTCTTCTTCTTCTTTCAGCATCCTGCAGTCCTCTTTGCAAGGCGGCAACTGAAGCCGGTGCTGATCATGACAGGATGACAAGCAAAGAGCACCGTCAGAGGAGTGTAAATAAGACATCTTCTAATATTGTGTCTATTGCATATACAGACAGTGCTCATTGATCAGCTGAGTAGTAGATATAACACTAAGTAGAAGCATCTGCAATGCACAGTAAAAGATGATAAGGTACTTTATTGTTAGTAAAGTTTTTGGAGTTATGCTGGCCATACACATAAAATAGCTGGATGCTCCTTTGGCTTACAGTTCTCTCTCCTCTGTCAGCTAAACATACATCTCCCAGGGGAGAGAAGAATATGTTGCTGCCAGACACCTCTGGCTGTGCTCATCTCCTGGGAGAACAAAGCATTGAACATGTCGAAAACGAATATATTTGATCCTTTTTGTGTTCTTCAGTAGCAAATGTTGGGGGACAGTCAGCCTGCCTAATAGAAATTAATTTTTGGCCAATTCTGACAAAATTGGCAGAATCAGACAACATTAATCCAATATGCATGGGCAGCTGTAGGCGTTATTGAATCTAGAAACCAACATAAATGTTTCCTATATATTTTTTTAGTGGGGTAAACGGCGATCACAAAATCTCGGATGATGTCAGTCATTCCATTCAATTTTAAGAAAAAATGTTAGATCATTAATATAATAAAAAAAGATAGATATCAAGCGTCCTTAAAAGTACAAATTTCAGAAAATATGACTTGATTTAGATGTTAAGTTCTACAATAAGTGTCTACAATTGTGTGACTACTACTAGTCAATGCTCCACTACATATTGTATAATACCGTAGTGAGGTATCTGCTCATGAATAGATTTCTTCATAAGCCATTTGTTTTCCACTTACACGCTCCGCTATGTGATGTTCTTACAACTTATTATCTAATGGTGCTTTTATAAGTCTTTATGAAATTGTACAGCATTGCCCTTTTGGGACTCTTTATCTCCTTACTGTATCAATTAAATCAAGGTCTTGTAAACAAGGGCTTGTTAGGATAGCAGTTTGGCTTAGATTTTACTGCAACGGGAGTGTATTCATTCACCATCATTATTCATGTGTTTATTAATATGTTGGCTCAAAAAGTGGTTCAATAAGATAAAAGCACAGTGTTATAGAAGAAAAGAAGAACACTCTTAGTATAGAGACAACCAACGTATTAGATTTCAAACAGCAAGTCTGCGCCTTAAGCTGGTTTTCTATGAGCGTATGACAGGCACATTTATGCGCCCATAATATGGACAAGTGTATTGACACATCCACTGACCCAAACTAACAGCATACTAAATAAATAGGAAATCTTGTTATTTGTATAGCACCAACTTATTCCACAGCACTTTCAGGTTATTTATTAATTACTCCCCACCAAGCTGGATAATCATTTTACCAACCTCGGAAGGATGGAAAGCTGAGTCAACCTTGAGCTGGCTACCTGAACCTCGCAGGGATTGAACTTGCAACCTTCAGGTCATAAGCGAGAACTTAGGACTGCATTTCTGCTGCTTTAACATTCTGTACCAACAGCATCATAAATTTCTATGGTGTTGTGAGTTAGAGTCTGTAAACTCATGGTCAGGCTGGGACACTCGTCTATATTGCAGGCACCCGCAGGCCTCTCTCTCAAGAACCAACTCCACAATGGATAGTATTAGTGTTGGGAGCACATTGTAAAACTGCCACAGCAGCTTTTTAATTATCAGTTCAATTTTTATATTTTTATTGTATGCATACCTTTCAGCTGTCATTGCTATATGTACACTTATACACCGATCTGCCATAACATTAAATCCAGTTAGAGCGACAGCTAAAGGCTCATGGGCCCTAGCTTTCCACCCAGCTTTTGACCTTATCCTCAAACTTTCGTACCAATGAAAGAAGATTTGCAGACATATAGTCATAAGGATTATAGGATACCACAACTTCCAAATACAGTGGTACCTCGGGTTACAAGGGCCTTGGCTTGCGAGTTTTTTGACTTGCGAGCAGGCTCTCTCCCAAATTTTTGCTCTGATTTAAGAGCAAATATTCAGTGTACAAGCCTGCTTGCAAGTCAAAAAACTCGCAAGCTAAGGCTCAGGGAGAAGTCTATACTCACCTGTTGCCGGCGTGTCATCCTCCTGATGGTCTGTGGCGCTGCTGCAGGCTGTTACTCCCTCCTCCACACCGACAGAGCATTGCTTCCTGGATGCGGGTCTTGAATGCCCTGTCTCCAGCAAACTACTGCTCTGAATGGTTAACTCAGCGCGGCATCAGCCAATGAAAGCCAGCCCTGGGTAACCAATCATAGCCATTCAATGATATCATTGAATGGCTGTGATTGGTTAACGCAGTGCCAGCTTTCTTTGGCTGACGATGGGCTGAATTAACCAATCAGAGCATTAGCTTGCTGGAGGCGGGGCATTCAAGCACCGCATCTAGATAGCAATGCTCTGTCGGCATGGAGGAGGGAGCGACAGAGGAGAGTATTGTTTTTTTTTTCTACAGGTAGTTAATTTCCCCATTGAAATTCATTGGAACGCATTAATGGCGTTTCAATGCATTTCAATGGGGAAAAGTGCTTTGACATATGAGTTTTTTGCCTTACGAGCTCCGTTTGGAGCGGATTAAACTTGTATGTCAAGGCACCACTGTATTTGAATTCTTTCACTATTTGTAATTGCATATGTTCCAATGAATAGTCCACTGGTAAGGAATCAAAGAAGAATTACAGATTTCCCCGTTAATATTGAGACCCGACATCTTACTAAATATGTAAAAATGGCAAATAATAAGACTCATTGACCTACTCACATCCCCCACATATAACAGAGCATCGGCATATAGTGAGATACGTTCCTCAATTTCTCCATATTGCAATCCAACTATACTGGGTGATTGCCTAATCAAACCAGTCAGGGGCTCGATTGCCAAGGCAAAGAAAAGAGGGGATAGGGAATACTCCTGCCTTGTTTCTCTCTTCTAATACCATTCGTCCAGAAAGATGACCATTTACCCTCATTCTTAGCCTTGCTATTAAATAGAAGAGTTTAACCCATGCCACAAATTATTCACTGAAACTCATCCTATGAAAAACAGCCCACAAATACTTCCACACTGTCAAAAGCTTTGGCAACGTTTGGCAATATTTTTTTTTTTATAAATTCTTTATTTATCTTTTTCAAATTTAATACAAATAACGTTAAAGGTCGTCTGAATGTGTTTATACAATACAATACTTTAGAACAGAGTCCTCGTTATGTTCCTGTCAATGCTTTTCTTTTTAACCGGTTGGTAAAGAAGACATTAATGTTTACATATTCTTGGCTTTAGGTGAACTTTGAACTTAAGCGGGTGGGTACCGTCCACATTTAAAACCGAACGATCTTTTGTTTAAGACAAGGACCGATTGTTGTAGTTCATCATCTGTACCATGTCTTAAAGGAAAGAGAACAATTGAATGGGTTTCCAACTTCAACAAGCTTATCAAAAAGGAAAGTAAACTAAGACACAGGACAATAGGGGACGTTTAGGGTTGGGTAAGGGGGATATGTGGTATGATGGGGGTGGGGGGGGGGGGAGGGGTGGTGGTAGACTCTATGACCTTGGGTAGTTGGCTTCTAGTAGTCTTCGGTATTCTACTGAGTTCTGGAGCTCAAGCCAGTGGAACCAGGTCTTCGTGAACTTTTCTTGGGTGCCTTTGAGTGTAGCCGTGAGGTCCTCCATCTCCAGAATCCCCTGAATTGTGTTAAGCCATAAAGTTATCGAAGGTGGGGTGGTTTGGCGCCAGGTTCTCAGTATGCAGGACCTCGCTGCGGCGACCAGGTGGCTTACTACTGATTTTTTGTATACTGAGAGAGGGATCTCGTTATGGTGTAGGAGAAAAAAGGCAGGTGTTTTTGAGATAGGATAGTGAGTAAATTTAGAAGTAATCTGCCAGACCTCCGTCCAAAAGCTCACCAGCACCTGACAGTCCCAAAAGATGTGTAAGAAGGTCCCTCTGTCCGTGCCACATCTCCAGCGCAATGGGGAGACCGATGGGTATATTTGGTTGAGACGGGTGGGCACCCTGTACCAGCGTGAAGGCACCTTGTATCCTGCCTCCTGGGTTTTGCTAGATATAGATGAGTAGTGAGTGAGCGTGAAGATTTTTCCCCTTTCTGACTGAGAGAGTGTAATATTGAGGTCCTCCTCCCATCTCCGGATGAAGCCAGGGCTTGGGGTTCTAACTGTGTGTTGAGGATGTTGTACACAAGGGAAAGTGTGTGTCTGGAAGGGCCCTCTGTACTGCATATTGTTTCAAACTGAGTTTTTGGGCGATTGAATAAACTGGGGTGGGGGAGAGAGCAGAGAAAGTGCCTCAGTTGTACTGTTTGCCAGAACGGTATTGGTAGCGGGTCTTGCGACTCGATCATATGTTCCATGGATAGCCATTGGCCTTCGTGCAAAAAATGGGCTGCTCGGAATCTACCGCTCCTAAACCAGCAGAGGAAGGCTTTGTTTTCGTTTCCTGGGGGAACGAACGGTTACCCAGGATTGGGAACATTGGGGAAGGTCTGGGGGCCATGTCCGGCCTCGGCAGTATTTTCGCTGCTATCGCCAGAGTGGGACCGATTATCGGGTGGTGATTCACTTCCGTGGCGGCCTGTTCCTGTGTCCATGGTAGGACCTTCAGTGATGTGGGTGTAACTGTTTGTTCTATATTGACCCATTGTTTGAGGGTCCCATGTCTGTGCCAGTCTATTATGTGGGTTAAGTGGACGGCTTGATGGTATCGTACGAAGCTTGGGAGCCCCAGGTCTCCTTCCCCTTTAGGTCTTGTTAAGGTGTTGCGGGCGATGTGAGTTGGCTTATCCGCCCAAACGAATTTGGAAGTGAGAGTGGATAGTTGAAGGAAAAATTGTCTGGGGACTTTGATGGGGAGCGCTTGAAACAGGTAAAGTACTCTAGGGAGGATTTTCATTTTGAAAATTGCACATCTTCCAAACCAGGAGTGGAGACCTCTGGTCCACGAATTTAGGTCTGTTCTAATTTTGGTTAGGAGTGCGGGGTAGTTCGCTGCGTATAGGCCCTCCGCATCGGGGGTGAGACTTATGCCTAGGTACTGAATATGGCTATCAGCCCAGGTGAATGGGAATTAATTTTTAAGTTCACCGACTAACGATTGGGGGAGGGATATGTTGAGTGCCGCAGATTTGTGGTAGTTAATTTTGAAGTTAGAAAGCTCAGAATATTGTTTGATTTTGGCTAATAAGTTTGGAAGTGAGATTCGCGGATTTGTAATGAAGAATAAGAGGTCGTCTGCGTAGGCTGCTATCTTGTTTTCTGTGTCTGCCAGTTTGATCCCTTTTATGTTCGGGTTGGAGCGGATTTGGGCTAAAAATGGTTCCAGACATAAGATGAAGATTAGGGGTGATAGGGGGCATCCTTGTCTTGTGCCGTTCGTAATCGGGAGAGGGGGTAAGATTTGTCCATTGACTCTAACCGAAGCCGTGGGGTGGGAATACAGGCTTTCGATCCATTTTAACATTTTCGTACCTAATCCCATGTGGGTCATAGTGGAAAGAGGAAATCCCAGTTCACTCTGTCGAACGCTTTATCTGTGTCTGTGGACAACAGACAGGTGGGGATAGCTAGTTTTTTGGCCAAGTGTATTAGATTTATCGCTTTTGTCGTGTTGTCTCTAGCTTCTCTAAGTGGGACAATCCAACCTGATCTCTATGGATTATGTTTTGTAAGAAGGGGGAGATCCTATTAGCCAGTATTTTCGCGAGCAGTTTAAGGTCCACATTCAGTAAGGAAATGGGACGGTAACTCTGGCATTGTGATGGGTCTTTCCCTTCCTTTGGGATTACTGTAATATGTGCTCTTAGTGTGTCTCTGTGTATCTCTTTTCCTGCAGTGATGGAGTTAAAGGCTTGTAGAACGTGTGGGGTTAGGGTCTCCGAGTATTTTTTATAGTATGAAAGGGTAAGTCCGTCAGGCCCGGGGGATTTACCAGTTTTGGTTTTAGAGAGCGCTGTCGCCAGTTCGGTTTGCGTAATCGGTTCCTCTAGTATGTCTGATGCCTCTTGTGTAAACCCTCGCATGTTTGATTGGTGTATATATTCTTGGATTTTAGCCTTTCGTGTGGCCCTATCTTGTTCCGACAATGAAGGGGTTAGGTTATATAAGGATTGGTGGTACGCGCATAAAGCGTCCGCTATCTGCTGCGGTTGGTGCATGGTTTGGCCCGAGGGAGAGGAGATGTTTGGGACATAAGTTTTTGCTCTGGGGGTCCGAAGGGCCGGGGCTAGTGTGCGGCTTGGCTTGTTGCTGAACTCATAGAAGTGACGTCTACATTTTACTAAAGAACCTCTCGCCTGTCCCATGCAGTGTGTTCTCACTCGATCCCTCAGTTGGGCTAGTTCTGCCCCCCTGGTGCTGTCCTGAGTGGATTTGTGTAGGAGTTCGAGCATCTAGATTTGGTCTAATAGCCCACGCAGATGTGCTCCTCATTCTTTCTTAATACGGGAACCGAGTCCTATAAGAAAGCCCCTGATTACACATTTGTGTGCCTCCCAGGTTGTCAATGGTTCTACATCTGGAGTGCAGTTTTCAAAGTAGTCAGTTATAGCTTTTTGGATTTCTTCCGATGTCTCAGGGCTGTGAATGAGGGATTCGTTTAGGCGCCAGTGCCAGATTTTGTCGTGTATCGTGGGGAGTGTCAGGGAGAGGGTTATGGGTGCTAGTCAGAGAGTGTGATATTGTCTATCTCTGCTTCGGCTAGTAGGGGAAGGGTGGAGTGATGTATCAGGAAAAAGTCAATCCCAGAGTATGAGTTGTGAGGGGGGGAAAAGAACGTGTGGTCTCTGGTGTCAGGGTGCAAGACTCTCCAAGCATGAATCAGCTGGTATTTGTGGAGGGTCTTCCTGATCCTGCGGTGTGCTGATAGTGAGAGAGAGCTATTACCCTTGGATGTGTCTGTTTGTGGTTCTAGCGTGACGTTAAAATCTCCCCCCAACACCAGGGTGCCCTCCCTGAATTCCTCCCAGTCCTCCAGAACTAGGAAGGAGATCTGGTTGGAGTTGGGGAGGTACATGGTCGCAAGTGTGACTGGAGTGCTGGCGAGCTTACCTTTGACGAATATGTATCTTCCCTCGGAGTCGCACTGCGTTGCTGTGTGCTCCCATGGAATAGAGCTGGTGATTAGGATCGAGACTCCTTTCGATTTGGAGACTGGGTTCAGGCAGTGGTAGGCGTTCGGGAACCTAGCATCAGAGAACGAGGGGCTCCTCCGTCGCGGAAGTGGGTCTCCTGTATGAAGGCCACTTGCGCTCTTTTCTTCCAGAGGAGGCAGAGAATGGAGGACCTTTTCTCAGGGATGTTCAGGCCCTGTGCCTTAAGAGAGAGAACAGTGAGCTTTGGGGAATCCGGAGGCATGGTCATTGGACCTGTGGTGGCACCGCGAGGTTGTTAAGTGGTTAGTTGCGGTAAGGTCTGTCGGGCCACTGGGTGGGGAGGGAAGAGTAGGGGTTAGGTAACAGGAGGGTAGGGCAGTACGTAAGGGTAAGCGGGGGAGAAGTTGGGGTAGACAAGACAAAACTTTGTATTCTCTCCGAGTTAATCAGAAGTCCTGTACTCCCACCAAAGCAGGGGAGGGTGTATCAGGAGCCCTGAAGCCCTACTGGGGGAAACTAGGGAGAGCACTCGGGAGCAAGCCACTCCAAGTCTCAGAGCTGTAGAGTGCCAAGAAACAACGAGGATCAGATTGTTGAAAAGTGTTCTTTGCAGTGTGGCTATAACGAGAGTCTGTAGTATCCAACCCAGGTGGTTCCAGCGGTCCGTACCGCCGCATCTTGTGTGTCTTGCGACTGCTAGATTGATAAGTTGTAAGCCAGAGGGGGGTGGTGAGAGGGGTGTTACCCTGGGGGTGATGGTTCCCCCGTCTGTTAGTGGAGGAAAATGAGGGCCTTTGGGTAAGGGATGAGAGTTTGGGTGTATGAATGTCCAGGGGGTGGTTGTCCGGTATTCCTGGATATTGTGGTATCCTGTAGGTCGTTACCGGAATGGCCACCTATGGGTCAAAGCTCTGTATGGGAGTCCAAGCTTCATCTGGATCAGGTCTCGGAGCTGGGGAGGGAACTATCAGATCCGTAGGCTGTATCGTGTCTATGCGAGCAGGAAACTGTAGGGCCTCTTGGTCTCACATATTAGATGGAGCCATCTCCAGGGGTATGGTCCAGTCCGGTATTGGTGTTGCAGGGACTCCAAGCCAAAATCAAAGTCAAATGCCCCTTCTAGATCTGTCGGTGACCTGACCGTAAAGAGTCGGCTCGTTTTCGTAGGATTAGATGAAAGGGGTGCCCCCATCTGTATGTCGCTTCGGCCTTACGTGCAGCATCTAGGAGGGGGGGGGGGTATCAATCTTCGGCTGTTAAGTGTCAATCTGGACACATCGGATAAAATTGTTATGTCCGTGTTGTTGTGTTTTATGGGACCCATTCCCATGCCAGGCGTAGAATTTCTTCTTTCTGTCTGTAGAAGTGCACTCTACATATTAAGTCTCTCTGGAGATTCGGGTTCCGGGCTCTTCCGCCTTGTAGTCGGTGCACTGTGTCTAGTTCGATCATCCTATTGTCAGGGCGTTGTAAGAGCTTGTGGAAGATGGTGGTTACATGGTCGTAGAGGTCCTCTGGGGGAATATCTTCTGGGAGGCCCCTTAGTTTAAGATTAGTGCATCTGCCTCTGTTTTCAATATCGTCCCTGTCTGCCCATGACTGCTCGTGCTTGTTGTCGTTCCCTGTGTACAGCTCTGGGCCATCTCCTGGTAGTGGTGGCTCCCGCTGTGGAGTGTACCCTGTACCTCAATGGTAGCTGCTGCTGCGGGTGGGCTTCTCTTGGGAGTCTTCTGTGGGGCTAGGGGGCTCTGGGGCATCCCCTGCTGTATGTCCCCCATCCCCTCACTGACCTTATGCTGTGGCTGCTGGTCCTGTTGTTGCAGAGATGCCACCGAGTCCCCCGCACTGGGTGATGCCTTCTCCACGTGGTGATCTGGCACCGTGCTGGGGTTGCAGCGCTGGGTGTCTGCAGCATGTGTGCTGCTCGGTGAGTGTTCTGCCTGGGCTTCGCTGGCTGAGGGATGGTTTCTCCCACTGAGAGCGCTCCTCTGCTGCTTGTCCTGGAGCGGTGTCGGAGCTTCCGGGGTCCCAGTGCAGGTGGGCACGCGCTCACTGCTGCCTGCCGGCGCCATGTTGGAGTGGCTATGAGACGTGCCGGTGGGGCTTGTGCCGCTGAGATAGCGGCTGATCGTGGTACTGCTGGTGGCCGGTGGGTCTCCCCTCTTCCTTCCTCCCTTTTTACTGTCGGAAGGTGCTGCATAGTGTCGCTGGTAGGATTTTCTGGTCAGTAGCGGTAACATTTGGCAATGTTGAGTGCTACCACAATCTGGATGATCCGCCTGAATATTCAAATATACGCTCCTTAAATTAATAGCAGTTGATTTGTTTGGGATGAAGCTGGACTGATCCTGATGTATTAAATGAGTCATTACTAAAAGTAATCTTCAAAAGTATCTTTGCCAAGATTTAAACATCAGTGGTCAACAAAGATATTGGATAATAGGAGTCAGAAAGAGACAAGCCCTTTCCCGGTTTAGGAATTAAGACAATTATAGGATCTCTCATTGATGGTGGCAGTATATTTTCATGCAGGAATTCATTAAGAGGAAGCTCAATTAGAGGAAGCTTTCAGCTATTGAATGACAGCTGAGAGCTGCATCTGATTGGTCCCTGCGCTCAGAGGGACCAATTCATAAATGGGTGAGCGAGAGCTGCCTCTGATTGGTGAGGGCTGTGACCAATCAGAGGCAGCCCATTTAGCGGGCGGGGATTTTAAATCCCCGCCTGCTGAATACTACACAGAGCAGTTCAGGAGAACTGCCGGCTGGACGCAGCTGAACTTCGGCTGCAGGAAAAAGGTGAGTATACTTTTTTTTACACAATTTAGGATGGTTTTCAGGGAAGGGCTTATATTTTTAAGCCCTTCCTGAAAATTTATCCCGCGCTCGCCGGCATCCCATTGCTTTCAATGGAGCCGGCTGTATTGCCGGCTCCATTGAATTCAATGGGCGAACATCGTTCTCCTCTGCCACAGCTGTGGCAGAGGATAGCGGGCAGCGCTGGGCCGTTTTGCCGAAAACGCTGCTAACTGCTAATGGTCGGCCCCGGTCATGCGTTTTGCGGATGTGCATCCGTCATGCGATCCGCAAATCGCGTGAAAAAAACGCCTGTGTGACCAAGGCCTAATACATTTGTTGGAATATGGAGGGGTAAAATATATTAGCACCAAAAATATTTTTTTGCGTAATAATAATAACATAACACAAACAAATCTCCCCATAGAATGTCTAAAAGATAACCCACACTAAAGAGATATTTTTATGAATCAGTACACTTACTCCATGCAAATAACTTGAGTAGATAGAATGTGCCCATGGTGAAGCAAGTCTACAGTAACTTTTGTTAAATGTGTTTCTAATAGACAAACAGCTGGTTGAAATTGTTGATAGATAAAAAAAAAAACATTTCATTTAGTTTTGTCCCCCATACCATGGACATTACTTGAAATTATATTAACCTTTTGAACCATGGTAAATGATATTCATTATTTGTTTCTTACACATATTATTTAAAACGCCAGCTGCACTGTATAATAGAGGAGGAGAAGAAGAGAGGAGTGGAGAAAAAAGAAACCCCCCTTCCACACCCAACCCCGCACATACATACACACATACCTGTATGCCTTAGGGCTCTAATCACCTAGGCGAAGTGATAATGGTCAAAAAAATCCTAATATCACAGTGAGGACACTAATGTTGAGAATCAGTACCCAGGAACCTCCTACCTATCTAACAAATAATTTCATTCCAGGCGGTCAAATACTGTACCTTTCCACAGTAAAGAAAGCTAACAAAATATCTTCCCCAATAGTTGAAATCAGCCATCTCTCAAAAAATCTTTCTGATCCAATCCTTCCTTTCACCTGTTCTGGCACCCCCACCAATCGCAAATTATTTCTCCTTTTCGATTTTCCAGATCATCTGCTTTATATTTTAAAGTATGGATTAACTGCTTGCATTTTTTTTTCCATTTCGGTAATACATGGCTTTACTTTAGACAATCTCTCAGTGACGATCTGCAAACCGTGTCTTATAAATTCAACATTTTATTTCAGACTTCCAACCGGAGCAGAGAAGCAAGGCAAGGCAGTATTATTTTAATAATAGCTAAAAAAAACATCATGTAGAGTAGTTTCATTTTTTATATCATTTTGCATATCTACACCACTAGCTTGGACTGAAATGGCCTGCATAATAGTATTTGCATAGGCAGATGAAGCATATAAAAAAGGGCAATGCTTACCCTTCTCATATAAGATGTTATAGGTCCCATCAGAGAAGGCAGATGTTTCATAAGCATTTCTTACCAGGGTTGCTAGAGGAGTTAAATTAGCAAATTCCATCAACCTTGCGCATCTCTCAATAAAGTGATCAGAATGGTCAAAGCTTTCCTCCTCGTCATCACAACTCGATTAAACGGCAGACAGGCCTCACAACAGAGCAGCCTCTGCTATCACTATTCCCCCACAACCAAAGGTCCAGGAATCAGCAAGGCAGACATCATAGCAGAGTTAGAAAACAAGCTAGTGTAACAGGTGGGAGCTCTCCTTGTGTTTCTCCAATGCTCACATCATGCTCTAGACCACACTCCCATCCCTCCATGAAGACTTTTTAAAAATACGGTAATAACTGGTGTCAGCAGAGTTTGATGCTTAATTAACCTTGGCTCTTCAATTTTCCAGCACCCTCCCTACCATTTTCCAACATACGCAAATTTTCCACCCTGCCATGTCTACAAATGCCGTGGCCACAGCAGGACTGCAGCACTGAATCTTGTCGGCAGTGGAGAGATAAGTACAGCTCTGTTTATTATTCAATACAGACAGGCCTATTAAAATGATGTTTTCCAGTAACCGGACAATCCCTTTAATGTTGACTGTGTCAAATCATACCGATCATAGCAATTTGCTGTGTATGCGGCTGTGTAGTGTCAGACTAGTCAGAGAGCATAGGATAACCTTGACTGTTGTTGTTATTAGTCGTTCACAACTCTCAGCGACCCTAAAGAGGAGTTCCCTCCATGTTTTTCAGTTTTGCACTGCTTCTTTTAGTCGTCTGATATCCATGCCAGTATCAGCTTTTTCAGAATCTGCCATTGTGCTCTTTGGCGGCCCGGTCTTCTTTTGCCACTGACCCGTCCTAGGCTTATAGCTTTTTCTAGTGACTCTGCTCGTATTACTTGGCCAAAATATGTGAGTCTGAGTCCGGTCATCTTCCCCTCCAGTGATACATTGGGTCTTATACAATTCAGCACTTCTCTGTTTGTTGCTCTCGCTGTCCAGGATATACGCTGCAGCTTTTTCCAGCACCACAGCTCAAATACATCAATCCTCCTATCAGCTTTTTTCGCAGTCCAGCTCTCACATCCATACATGGCTATGGTGAATACGATGGTTTTCATTATCCTGCGTTTAGTTGCTATACCGATATCCCTACTTTTCCAGCTTTTGTCCATGTTTAGCATCGCGCTTCGCCCCATGCTATCCTATGTTTTATCTCTGGCATGGATTCTCCAGGGTTGCGATAGGTTGCTATGGCACCTGCGTCTGCCAGGTATGGTGGTCTATGAGAGAATAGAACCCATTGATTTCAATGTTTTTTTTCTGGCGAGCGTATTTTGCGCATGCATTTCGTGCACGGAAAAAAATGAGGACATGCTCCATCTTTCTGCATTTTGTGCAGCAAAGGACTGATAGAAGTCTATGGGAAGTGTGCAAATATGCAAGGGGAAGCATGAAACACTACAAAACCATGGGGAAAATAATTAATCTGGACATCATTAGGCTAAATAGCCTTTCAATCCACGAAAAGTGTGTGTCATGTATATGTGTGAACTGCCCCTGTGTCTGCAAAAAGTAAAGTACTATGCGCAGACGTGTGCAAATATACCTCATCCAACCTTGTCCTAGTAGTAATAGTGACCCCCACAGTACCCCTGAGACCCTTATACTTACCTCCTCCTGGTCTTCAGAGCGCCACTGCTCCTTCGCTCAGCGCTGCTGCGGGCGGAAGTGTGTGCACCCGGACGTCTCCTCCCTTCTCCTCTCCTCCTACGGAACCAGTGAGGAGAGATTAGGGGAAGAGATCCCAGATGCACATACTATTGTCAGAGTGTGCATCCTACAGCAACGTCAGTGAGGGATTACCACTTTCATGGTGACCAGACGTCCCGAAAGTGGGGCAAAAGTGGGACAGACATCCTCAAAGCGGGACAAAAGGCTGTTCCACTTAGGGACCGTAGGGAAAGTGGGACACAGGGTCCCAATGTGGGTATGTCCCATCTAAATTGGGACATCTGGCTTACCTAGAGGCTCAGAGCTTGTGTGCATGAGGCCAAGCAACAAAATCAAATACAACAAACACAACGCGCAGTACAAAGTATTGCTACATTCTCCCTGATCCTTATCACCAATGCAGTTTACAATCTCATTTCCCTATGTTAGAGACATGCACCAGGGCAATTACCATAATAAATACATATGTTCATCCATTAAGGAGGGAAATAACACTGCTAATTGACCATAAAGCACATATAAACTCTGTGCAGATGTTTTCTGGGAAATTAGGACAGAGCTCCAAGAATGCAAAGCCAGAGCATTGTAGGAATCTGCTCGGAACTACGACTTGATTTCAGACTATTTTGCGGAATACTCAACTAAATCGGCTGGGTTCAGCAAACTGTGTGAAGTAGTTGAATAATCTCCTTTAGGTTTTCAACAGACGAGCGTATTTCGCAATACGCTCATTCCTCCGCAATTCTTTTGCGCAGCGAACAAGTGTTTGAGTAGGCACCGCGCGTTCACGCGGAGATCAACCCGCCCTGATTTAAATGGCTAATTAGCCTAATAATATGCCAGAGATCGCGGGTATGTGCAATGTTTGGCACATACTGACACGTGTTTGCGCAACTCCCATACAGCCCTATGGGGCTCATTGGTGCTCAAATATGCACAAAATACAGCAGCTCCTATATTTTTGCATCCGCGCAAAAAAGAGAAATGAGAATAAACCCATTGAAATCAATAAGTTCTATCCTCCTGCAAGAAAAAAAGAGAAAAAAGATGCTCGTCTTTTGAAGCCCTTAACCCTTTTCAATCCACTGTCTGACCTCTGAAGACATTATGATTTAAAGGGGTTGTCCCACGCCTAAAGAGAAAAACATTTTTTTGCCCAGTCCCCCAGTACCTGTAAAGGAATACTGCTGCCAGGTGTTATTTAAAAAAAAAAAATTCCCTTACCTGAATCCCCGTTCAGCAACTTTAAAAAAATCTTCCTTCCAAGATGGCTGCCGCTGGTCTTCTCCCACGATGCACTGCAGGTCTTCTCTCATGGTGCACCATGGATGTTCTTCTGCTGTCTGTGCTCCACTGCTGATTCCAGCCACCTCATTGGCTGATCAGCACCATGTGATGGGGCGGAGCTATGCGATGACGCTGAGAAGGGGGAGGAGCCAGGACACAGCTCGTGAGCCCGGACCCTCCAGAAGAGGATTCCTCTCTGCGCAAGCGTGACTGTTGCGGCGACCAGAGGAGAAGTTTAGTCGTCGCCATGGAGACGGGGACGCCAGCACCGGGAGGGAGTAACTATATAACTTCTGTATGGCCAATATTTAATGCACGATGTATATTCCAAAGTGCATTAATATGGCCATACAGAAGTGCATAACTGCACTTGCTTCTGCGGGACATCCCCTTTAAGGCTGTACAGCTCCAATGTTGGAAGACATCCGTCGGGGTTCTCTTACTGTATATTGCCAGCCTCTCGGCTGTCGCAGCCTATCCAATGTGTCACCTCATGCAGTACTGGCTTTAGCCAGCATATAGCGCCGTTGTATAATGGCAAAAAAAGAGTAAGGCCCCTAGGAAAACCGGGATACAAATTGGATTGGAAAGGGTTAAACTGCATCATTTCGCTCTCTATAAGCGCTCCTTCGGACGTCTATGTTTGTGCACGTTTTTGCGTAAGCAAAATCAGTTTGCAAAAAACCCAGAGAATAGAACCCACTGATATCAATGGGTTCGTTCTAACAAATTTTGTGCGCGCAGATTCTGCGTGCGCAAAAAAATAGGTCCTGCTCTATTTTCCTGCCATTTGTGCGGTGGAACTGCCATAGAAGTCTATGGAAGGTGCGCATATTTTTTGCTAACGCTCATCCGAAGCCGCCCTTGCCGCCAAAGTCAAGATCACACACTCAATGACTACCACTACTAAGAATAATTGCCCGCTGTCTCTTTTATGCCCACTCGTATTTCCATCCCTTCCAGTCTCTTGTGCTTCTGCATTGCTGCCATCAAATAATCGTGAAGGAAAATGATTAGATCATTTATTTTCTAATAAACACATAAATTACGTTTAATCTCATTTCCCGCGCGCTACGCCGCCTGTTTTGCTGCATTGAGAGTCTGCTTCTTTCATTTGTAATATTTTCTTCCGTTCATGAGGTTCTTGCTTCTAACATGTCATCGCTATCTATTGCACATTGTGTGTTAAATTAATTGCATCTGCTACTGTCAGAATTGTCTCCAAGCTGTATACATTTGTGATATCTTCTTAGTTCAGGCTGATTAAAATGTGACCCTTTATCACATTATTGCTGTCATGAAGATATATGTGCAATACATTTCATCTCAGATTATGTTGCCTGCGCTCCTTTTTCGAACACGTTTGAAGCATTTGCTTGACTTCTTGGTAAATTGTATTTAAATCATTAAGCTGAAAATTCCTATATATGAAGTAATTGCGCCTGTATTTCGTCCAAAATTCCTCCAGCGCCTGTAAGACTAGAGCTCACAGCTCCGCTCACAAATCAGGGTAAAATATCACTATTACATTTCAATTTCAATGTTTCCCTATGGGGAAAAAAAATGCAGGTGACCTTGCAACTATTGCAAACAGTCATGTTGTCATGGTTGATTGTGACTTCTTTCTCCAAAGGGAAACATTGAGACCGCGGTAATTCTGCAATCTTAGCATGACTCATCCTAGCCTTGGGTGACAGAGACTTTTTGTATCAATGTTTTTCACCAAGTAATCAAAACATGTATTTTCAAGGCAACTTCAAAATCGACCTGCACTTTTGCCATCTGTAAAAAGTGTCTCTTCTTTAGTCACATCTTCTGAAAACACATTGAAAATGATAAGAAACATGGAAGCACATTCAGCTTGCATGTTTCAGACCTGTTGGTCTACGCTAAGGCCTTCTTCACACGAGCGTATACACATTTGCGCACGCCTCAGTGCTGCGTTTTTGCAGAATGAACAATGCTTTTTTGTGTGCGTATTTGGACTACACTTTTTCTGCCCGCAGTGCATATTTGATTTATGACTTTTTAACCCCTGAAGGTCAAAGCACTGTAAATTTATGGCGCTTGGTCCTGGGCTTTAATCCCAGCCGATAGCAAAAATACATAGCAGGATTAAAGCTCTTGATCCTGTAATCAAACAGGAACAGGTGAGACCTCGGGTGTCAGACAGAGCCCAGGACACAGAGGAGAAGGGAGAAGCAGGTTTTTACTGCTTCTGCCTTCTTCTTTCCAGGCTACATAGCGCTCAAAAAATGCTATGTACTAAAGAGTGAAAGTGGAAGTGATATTTCTGTTATGCAACCCAGCGATCACGTGACCACCGGGTGCCCTCTGCCACAGCAGAGCTACAGAGTCCTAGCAGACCCTGAACAGCTCTGTTAGTGACTAGAGATGAGCGAACACCCAAAAGCTCAGGTCCTCGTTATTCGAGTGGAGCTTTTCGTAAAATTCGAGAGCTCTACTCGAGTAACGAACCCCATTGACTACAATGGGAGACTTGAGCATTTTTGTATGAGGGCCGCCGGGTCCTGAGCTTTTTTTTTTGGGGGGGGGGGGTCTCTCTTGCGCGCTCTCTCTCTCTCTCTCCTCCTCTCTCGCACTCTCTCTCCCCAAAAATTTGCCATTGACGCGCGCGCTGCGTCGCGGTGGGGAGGGGCCAAAACAGGCACGTCACAGAGGGGAGGAGCCAAAAACTGGGGTGGGGTCGAACACGGCGTGATGCTCGTTCGAGTAACGAGCACCATCGATTACGCTAATACTCGAACGAGCATCAAGCTCAACAGAGTTCGTTCGCTCAACTCTATTAGTGACTGATGTCATGGGGGTCATAGATGGTAAAAACAATTGTTACAAAAATAAGTAAAAAAATTACAGAAGAAAATAAAAATATATTTGTATATAAAAAAGAAAATGACCCACTGCCGACGCCAACCAAAACTGTCGCCATATGTGCCCTGTAATCCAAGACTATAAAAATGATATATGAAAACATCCGAAAACAAATTTTTTTAAACATTTTTACGCCTAATAAAAACTAAAAAATGGAAAAAAAAAGTCAGTGAAAAAAGATATTAAAAAATTGTCCTATATTTCACTGGAAGAAAAAAGCAGCAAAAATAATTTTGAAGAAAGAAAATAGGCAGTAAAACCACCACATGGGTAAAATCCTTAAAAAGGGTTTGGTCCTTTAGGATCAAAACACTCTGGTTCATAAGGAGTTAAAATCTATACTGTTCATGCTTCATGTCCCTTCTTGGCAGTCTCCTTCCAGAAGGTCAGTGTACGTTATGTCACTAGTGACGTAGCGTTCACATGTGCGCTGTCTCACCGCAAGTATTCATATACTATTGCCGTGAGACAGCAGACGTGCGCAGTCTTGGCAATAGCATGGCATAGGAGTCGGCATTCCCTGCTAGGCAGTGAACACTACATCACTAGTGACTGGGTACACTGAGCTGCAGGAAGGAGACTGCCAAAAATGGACGCTTTGTCACTGAAAGAAGAGGATCTGGCCAGCTGGATGTGACGTGACTCAGGGGACTGCAGGAGCCAGGAGAAGATGGGCGAGGAAAAGATGCGGTAAGTAGACTGATGGGGGAGGAATAGGTAAGTATTGATTTTTTTTAATGACAGAACCCCTTATTGGATGGCAGCATTCATTCAAATCAATGTTGGGCTCTTTAAATAAGTCTTTAAAACAATGACTGGGAATAGAAAACCAAGCCAGAATCCATACACAGACAGCTGTTTCAGGGTGTTTGCCCCTCGTCAGTGTGCAGTAGGTTTCTGGCTTGGCTGGTAAGAGGCCGGTCAGAAAAAGGTGTGATCTTCCTGACCTTACAGATTTATGTATAATCTACACCAGAAACTGGCACACATTATGCAAGAAACCTACTTCAGGTCATAACTGGAGCAGATTTCTTTTTAGGTTCATGGACAGCCTGAGGTGAACCCAATGTATGAAGAGTCATGTGCCTCTTAGTAATTCATGTAGGTGCAAGATACATCTTATTTATAAAGATCGGTGTTTAAAACACCGGTCTTAAAGGGGTTGTCCCGCGGCAGCAAGTGGGTCTATACACTTCTGTATGGCCATAATAATGCACTTTGTAATGTACATTGTGCATTAATTATGAGCCATACAGAAGTTATAAAAAGTTTTTCACTTACCTGCTCCGTTGCTGGCGTCCTCGTCTCCATGGTTGCCGTCTAATTTTCGCCGTCTAAAATGGTCAAATGGCCAAATTAGACGCGCTTGCGCAGTCCGGGTCTTCTTATCTTCTCAATGGGGCTCCGTGTAGCTCCGCCCCGTCACGTGCCGATTCCAGCCAATCAGGAGGCTGGAATCGGCAATGGACCGCACAGAAGAGCTGCGGTCCACGGAGGGAGAGGATACCAGCGGCCATCTTCAACCGGTAAGTATAGAAGTCACCGGAGCGCGGGGATTCAGGTAAGCGCTGTGCTATTCTTTTTTTCAGTCCCTGCATCGGGGTTGTCTCGCGCCGAACGGGGGGGGGGTGAGAAAAAAAAAAAACCCGTTTCGGCGCGGGACAACCCCTTTAATATATTCCACACCATATGTTTCTATAAAGAACTTGAAAAACAAATATATAACCACCTCAACATCAAAAACTAAAGTTAGATGCATTACCAGTGTGAACTCCTAAAAACCTTTGAACATTGTCTATTAACTGTGATGCAGACTCACCTCTCCTTGTAGACTACAAGTGCATTCAATGGAAGTGGGTTCCAGCTATACACTTACATGCCAAAAGTTATGGGATGGCAGTATGTAAATTGATTATGAATTGGCGTTACCCCAGTAGACGCCTTGGGAACGCCCACAGCTGTATAAGTTGCGAGGTTTTATCTTGCGTGTAAGGTTAAACACTAGCCAGCATGCTCATTGCAAGGCAATGTGAATTATCGCAGTTCAAATGAGGCATGATAGTGGGTGCCAAACGAATGGGACATCCCAGTTCCAAAGTTGTGTGGGCATTTAACATACCTCGATCTATAGTGTCACGTGTGTTGCAGGCATATGTCATACAAGGCATTTACCACCCACTAGTGGCTTCCTATGGATGCTTAAAGGGAACTTGTCACTGGATTTGAGCACCATAAACTAAGTTATTGTGCTCATAGCGCAGCCTCCTAAGAGCCGGGGTATTTTTTATACTCACCCGCCTCCCGGTTTCCATGATTTCAGAGTGTAGACCATGTCATCGGACTCACAGCTGCAGACGCACACAGCTTGAAGCCTTCAGTCTGATGATATGGTCCGCGCCATTAATGCACGGTTTGTGCGCCAACTGAATCTGCTGAATTGGAAACCGTGTGCGGACCATTGGGAAATCAAGTAAAGTGGCAACTTTGCTCATGGATCAGAAAGAAGAGGTTGCTCAAGGTATGATATAAATTTGGATCTCCAGTGAAGCACGACGATTGATTATTTAATTCACTGACTTTGGAGAGACTGGACACGTCTTCATACTGTTTGCTGCACCCAGTATCTAATGAGGATAGACTCCGCACTGCTCACTTTTTAAACCAGTTTTATCCTAACTTTAGGACAGTAATAATAAATCTGCTCCATTGTCTTGCAAAAAAAATTTATTTTGTGGACTATCCCATATACCGAGAGTTAAAAAGAGCAATATATCAATTCTAGTAGATCTAATGACATTGTATTTCAGCTGATAATGGTAACATTTCAGATTCAAAGCATTGGTATTTTCACAGGCATAAAACAACTTGTCAGACGCAACTGATATATGTAAACCCAGCCGCAGAATATATTTAGACAATATTAGAGAAAGCAGTATCCCTAAATCAGGGACTTTGTCTTAAAGCCAAGAGCTAGGTCTTGTGTTGCTGAATACATTTATAGGGGTTGTCCGAATTAAAATTTCAGAGGGAAGAAGTGGTTGAAAATATTAAACGTGACAGGACTAGGGAAGAAGTGTTGGAAGATGTGTACATGTTCCCCAAGTTACTGGCCTAATGTATACACTTACATGCCAAAAGTCATGGGATAGAAGTATGTAAATTGATTATCAATTGGTGTTACCTCAAGTGATGGCTTAGGAATGCCCACACCTGATAAGTTGTGAGGTGCTCTCTTGTGAGTGAGATTGAACATTGGGGCAGTATGCTCAAGGCAAGGTGATGAGAATTATCACAGCTCGAACAAGGCATGATAGTGCATGCCAGACTGTTAGGACATTTCATTTACAAGATTGTGCAGGCATTTAACATTTCTTGACCCACAGTGTCACGTGTGAACTGGGAATACACCATAGAACACACCCACCCACAATGGACAGCACAGTGGCCGCTCATGGGTACCTAATGATTGTGAATGGTGGCGTCTGGTCACAATTATCCATGTGAACGGACAAGTGACTTTGACAGAAATTACATCCACATTCAATGCAGAAGGCCTCACACGCATATCCTGCAGGTCAGTGCCGTGTTCTTTAACTTCCATGGGATATGGGACCAGAGTGCCTCTGTTAACATGACAACACTGGACACAGCGCATCTCGGCTTGTGAGATTGCTAACTGAACCCTAAAGGATCGGTAAAATATGGCTTGGTCCAATGAATTATAGTAAGAACTGTTTTGAGCTGATGGTAGAATTCATATGTGGCGGAGACCCCATGAAGCCATGGATCCCAGTTGTCAACAAGGCATTGGGCAGTCTGGGGGTGGTTCCATACTGGTGTAGGGTTGGAGTCACTAGTCAACTAAACATGTAATTAACAGGTGGCTGCTAGCTTTCAGTGCTTGGTGACCATTCACAGCCCTTCATGGACTTCATGCACCCCCACAATGCTGGGATATTCCCCCGCAGATTAGTGCACCATGCTATCAGGTCCAGGTTGTCCAGAGTAAGTTTGAAGAGTATTCTAGAGAGTTCAGATGTATGGTATGAATTGCACATTTGCTTGACATGAGCCCAAGAGAGCTCTAAATGGCTATCTAGACATCTTTTGTCCACTTGTGGAATTGATACCATGTCAAGTTACTGCACTTCTCCAGACTATAGGAATCCTACACAATATTAGTTCTTGTTCAATGACTTTGGCATGTCATGGGCCTTGCTATTGAGGTATGGAAAGTTGGGTGGGTCCCTTCTCTTTTCAGCCACTCCAAGTATTTGAGATGATTGTGGCTAATTACTTGAAAAGCTGAGATGTGCGTGGAAAGAACAGACAGCTCACAAGCTGTTTGCTCCTGGGATAAGCTGTGCTATTTTGGTTGAGATGTTGTGCATTAGGCTCAGCTCTAAAAGATAGAACTTTTATATATGGTAAGTGGATGGACAGGCCTAGGATTTTATTTTGCACTGTTTGTTTGCTTTTCCTGCTTGAAAGGGAAAATTGAACTGGTTGAACCACATTTGACTGGTGTGGTTTGTTTTCTGGATGTACCAAAAGTGCCTGCCTGTCCCTGGAGATGAGCTTTTTCCATTACATAAGCTGTACTCCCCATATGCTTCTGCAGTCCTTTTTGCAAGGTTTTGTTTATTTTGCTGCAGCAGTGATGTTCCGTATACACGTGATCACAGCAGTCAATCACTGGCGTCAACGGTATATGGATCATTACACCTGAGGCCAGTGATTGGCTGAAGCCATCACATGTGTGTATACAGATGTAATAGAGTGCACCCCCTTTACTGCATTTCTTGTTCATTGTAATTATAAGTGTACTGTCACCTTAATACCCCATTTAGACACAACAATTATTGATCAAAATTAGCTCAAAAGCCGTCTTTTAAACGATAATCGTTGTGTCTAAACGCACGGCCATCGTGCACTATTCGTGCACGATTTGCTCATCATTAGCTTTCAGCTAGCTGAAAGACAATGATGAGCCTTATCAGTGCCGCGCGCTGAGCGCTCCGTGAACATAGCAGGAGTATGCAGAAGACAGCACTCCAGCTATGTTCTGCATACCCCGCTTGGACCACTCAGCTGTATACCAGGCGAACGCCCCGTGAACACAAAAGGAGTATGCAGAAGACAGTGCTCGAGCTCGAGCGAATCTTGAGCGATAATCGTTGTGTCTAAATGGGCCTTAGGATGCATGGGATCTCTGCTGAGGGACCAGAAGTGGAAGAGCTGCAGGTGCCATAGTGTATGGCACAGTAGGATTGGCAGAAGTTGAATTGACAACATGTGCAGGAGAGCTGTTCCTCCCCAAGCGTAGAAGAGGCCACATTTCGACCTGCCTTGTGGGATACGATAGCATTGTGAAAGACTGATGCAGTATACCGATAGGGAAAGTCATCCCAGAATTTAGAGAAAGCTGCTGGAGCTTCTGATCCTGCAGTAGTCGACCAGCCTTACTGAGCCTACCATTGCTGTACAAAGGAGTAAGACAGCGATTAATAGCAGACTTACAGTCAGAGACTTTACACAGTTGCCATGCTTCCAATATAAACCATTCTTGCTGTCATCGTGGTGTGGCACCGCTGTGGGTTCTTAGCCGCCAATTCAAGAGGAAAGCACATAGAGCACGAAAGAGATTTCTTCAAGCACAGACTGGCCATTCACGTCCATGGATTTGGATGGAACAGAGATGACAACCTGCTGTTGTGTCGCCAGCCGCATGTAAGACCTCTAAGCTTGGAGCCCCATCGGCTTATTCCCAAGGAAGGGAGGGTAAAGGATAGGCAAGAACCTGCCACATAGACATGCCACAGCTGGAGTTTGTAAACAAAGCTTGGCATGGGAAAAGTTGAACTGATGGGGAGATTGGACAACGAGTACGACTGTTTCCTGCCCTCTGTGAAATGTTACTATATCTTGGACAACTCCTTTAAGGATTGAAAGGTTCTTACTGAACTTAATGGAGACTGCATACCCAGGTCCGGATCAAAATCTCTGGAAGCTTTCAGGCAAAAAATTATGGATGGGGTGGGGGGGGGGGGGGTGGCGAGGATGACTAACCTTTTGTTTTAGAAGGACAGAAGCAGGGAAGAGCAAAAAGCATAATACAGGTAAGGCTCTGCTCAGATTTCCTTTGCTCATCTCCATTCTCGGAGCTGAACAATTAAAATACTAGAATGGCCCCAGAGGGCCGTGATGGTGACCGAAACTTTCCCAGAAGAAAGCTGTACTATTTTGGACAGGATTTCATACTAGATCTGTGCCAAATGAAACCTTCAGTGCAAATGTGAATGTGGCCTAAAACTTTGAACAGTAGCAAAGATCTTTTGAGATAGGACGATTATCACTACTGTCCTTCCACACAGGATTGGTAATCGTTTAGTGAATGGAGGCAGGCAGAGCAGGCCGGAGATCACTTTCGGCCATCCGCCTCTATTCAAAGTAAACAGGCAGGCATTCATAGATGAAGGACTGCCTTTTCACACAGGCTGATCATCGTTTGATTTTTATACCTGCTTAAACTGAGCAACAAATGATAAGTGAACGAATTACTGTTCGTCATTCAGTCGCTGGCAGCATTTATGTTCAACGTCCGTACAATCCAGTGATAATCTGAACAATAATCGTTTAGTGTAAAAGGGCCCTAGGGTTAATAGGGGTGTTTTTAAGTAGAGCACCCAGGGGGAGTGTTGTGACACCTGGGGATGAGTGGGTCGGGGGATAGCATTGTCTCTCCCCAAGAAGAGCACCCAGAAGCGGTGCTATTCCCAATCATTGTTTTACAGACTTGGTAAAAAGTCATACATTGATTTGAAGGAATGCTGCCATCCAATATTTGCAGTTCTGAAGGAGAGATAACACACTGGCCTGTGAACCCCTAACACCAATTTAGAGATCATAAAACTGTCACAGCAGACTAATTAAGTATTTACTTCTCTGCTCATCTTGTCTGGTATTGTTTTAAGTGCAAATTAGTCTTGCTATGTCTGTGCCTTTTCATATGTGGACATTTGTACAGATCTGTTTCATTATGCCTGAGGAAGAACCCTGGGAGGTTCAAAAGTTTGCTATAACATCATGTATTTCTGTTAGCCATTAAAAGGTATCATATCTACAAGATTACTTGGTTTCTCTCACTGAGAACAATCATATTTTGCTCTACTGGCTAACACAGTACCAAACTTTTTTTTTATAGGACCCTAATAGTCATGGCACAAAAACTACCATACAGTTCACAAACAATGTAGTACCGTGCCAAATAGCATTCGATTAGGCTTATTATTTAATTGCGTGAATCAACTTGCCTGCCTAACATTTTAAGACTCATGTGCTCACTGGATTTGATATGCCCTTTCAATCCGTCAACATTGACCATCAGTAAATTACTGTGTGCTATAAATGCCTCCATGAATGTGTCATGTTAAGTTAGACAACACTACAGCTGGACAATGCAATAAACTTTATTTTTGAGTTCTTGTAAAGGTTTCTATTTCTGTCTATTCCAGCAGGACAAGAATATGAATCCTAAATTAAACATGACACCCATTCTGCCCCCCTTTAAGCCACATGGGTAGGATTAAATTGCCATAGCATTTGCCAATGAATGTGCATTACGGCCGTGTTGTCTTTGCATATTTAGCTTGTGCTACTGAAATAAATCTATTTGAAAACATATATATTGCTATTGTAACTTAATTAGCACTGAATAATGATGGTGTATAACACTTTCAGGCCAGATGGGCCCATATACTTTGTAGACATAACATAGATCATAGTTAAACACTTGAAGTTAATTTGATAGATTGCTGAAACACAAGTCCTGGCTTAGCGGAGTAAATCTGATATTGAATCAGTCAAAAACATAATATCTTGTGTATCATTGATAAGTGAGACTGCTTATCACTTTCTCGAGGGATCTGTGGTGCTAACACACTAGACAAATGATATATATATATATATCTACATATACATACATGCAGTAGGCTTGCACTCAAATCTGTGTTGGGTAAGTGCTTTGCAAAAATTGATTTTAGGTTTTCAATTATTTTGCACATTAAAATAGTGTACCTTTTTAAATTGCTTTTTTTAGTACCCCGTACTGAATACTAAACATAGTACCATAAATATAACTAGACGAAATGTCATGTATTATTGTATCTTATAAAAGAACATACAACAATGTAACATTTTATCGGTAAATTACTATATTATAGGGGTTGTCCAGCTTACTGGTGGCCTATCTACTGGATGAACCAAGGACCCCACCAATCTGCTGTCTGCTGGGTGATGGACTCCGGCACAGAGCCGATTTCTGCAGGAAGTAGACAGCTCTGTTCTCACTCTAGTGGCCAGAGTTGATATAGCATGCAAAGTTCCCATTCAGGTGGATGGGAACTTTGTGTGTCATGTTCTGTAATTAGTGCACCTGCCCCTTCTTTCTATCAGTATTCATCCGCAACCTGTATGCCAAAGCTCACTTTACTTGATGGCAGCAATCGCTCTTTAACACATACCAGGTAGCAAAGAAGGGTTTCATTTCAATAAAGGAGATTTGACTGCTTATACTTTAGTAGTATTTGCTTTGGAACATCGTCCTAATATTTAGTTCAGCTTCTGCATGCCATCAAAAAAGTTTGTACATCAGAGACTGTTTCATGCTGAGGTCTCACCCACCGGGAGGCTTGATGGCACAAACGTTTCAAGGAGACATGCACCATTGTTCAAGTGCTGTGACAAGGACTCAGGTTAGCTTCTAATAAACGTATTACCTGTACCTATGAGAACAGAGCTGTCCGCTTCCTGCAGAAATCTGCTCTGTGCATGTGTGCACTGGTGATGGCCTGTGGAGAGGCCATAAATAGTTTAGAGTTGGACAATCCCTTTATATTGTTATACCAGGGCTACAACAATAATCTACAAATCATAGAAAAAAGTGAAAAATGTAATCTTATCAACAGTAGAAAACCATATTTAGAGGTTCCTCATGTGGCCTCAGGTTACAGTATTTTTAACCCATTACGGTCTGTCCTAAGCCATTGAGATAGATCATTATGTATTGCTTTGTACTTGCATATATTGTAATATATGTACTGTAGTATATGCTCCGTACTTGCATATATACTATATGTACTCTCGTGCTCACTACCTTTAATACATGTATTAGATTACTCCACCTTCTCTGTATCTACTGTACTGCTCCTTACCTGCACTATATATAGTGTATGTACTGTCATGCTCTCTACCTGTTCTGTATGTAATTATAGTACCAGTGTTTCTGGTAGCGCAATGCACCACACAGCTCTGCTACATGCTACATCCTACATCCATCCTGATTTCCAGACATCCCACACACAGCTCTGCTACATTCATTCTGATCCCCACATATCACACACACAGCTCTATTACATCCATCCTGATCCTCACCCATCACACACACAACTCTACTACATCCACCCTGATCCTCACACATACAGCTCTGCTAAATACTGATCCCCAGACATCACACACCCAGCTCTGTTACATACATCCTGATTCCAAGACATCACACCGACAGCTCAGCTACATCCATCCTGATTCCCAGACATCATACACACAGCTCTGCTACATCCATCCTGATTCCCAGATATCATACACACAGCTCTGCTACATCCATCCAGATTTCCAGACATCACACACACAGCTGTACTACATCCATCCTCATTCTCACACATTACACACACAGCTCTACTACATCTATGATGATTCCCACACATTACACATACATCTGTACTACATCCATCTTGATTCCCACACATTACACACACATCACTACTACATCCGTCCTGATTCCCACACATCACACACACACAGCTGTTCTACATCAACATCCATCCTGGTTCCCAGACATCACACACACAACTCTGCTACATTTTTATCCCTTCAGCTCATCCAGCAGGGATGACAACCAGCACAGCAGACTCCTGGATACAGCGATTAGCCCCTGGTCATGTGATCCCTGACTCCCCCTGGCGGTAGGTTGGTGTCTCCTGTCAGGACCGCTGAGTTGTGTCTCAGATAATGTTGTTTTTGTTATTTTTGTCCTCCCCTTCCAAGACCCCTAAGTTTGTTCTTCTTCTGTCGGTCAGTCTCTGTGTTTTATATATACTGTAGCACCTGCAGGGATGCCACTGTTTTGTGATCAGGGTCAAAGTATGAAAAGCACCCACACACATACTCACAGACAAGTAGTCGTTAGTAGTTTGACTGCTCCTTACCTGCACTATATATATAGTGTATGCACTGTACTGCTGTGTACCTGTACTTCCCATACCAGTGCTGCATATACCAGTGCTGTATGCATTACCATGCTCTCTACTTGTATTACAATAGATGTGCTGTACTGCGCTGTACTTCTGCTATGTATATTGTACTACTCTCTATATGTGCTACGTGTACTGTACTACTTTCTACCTCTACTACATGTATTGTACTGCTCCACACCACTGCTACATGTACTGTCATGCCTTCTACTTGTCTGTGACATGCAGGGTTATTCAAAAAGATGGAGCTGATATGGGGATTTAATTACAAACTACAAAAACATCACTGAAAAGAGGAAGGTTCAAAGTTTTTGATGACATACCAGTAAGTTCCATTTTCTGCCGCACCGCTGCACTGGGTGCCTTTAATACACTCCACATTTTCATGAGACGTGCCTGGGTGATCAGTGCTTTTCTGTTAGTATATGCAAACAAGTTCAACAAAGTTTCTGTGCCACTTGTAAGTGTTCTTCTGACAAGGCGGCTGTTTTTGGAATCGATGCCAGAATTCCTGTTGCACTTGAACAATGGATTTACATTTAGGAAACTCAAGCATGCAAAATGATTTCTCCTGTTTTGTCACCATTTTCCTATAAACTGTAAAGAACAAGAATCAGCGCTGCGATGTGGCAGAAAATGGAGCTTACTGCTGCGCCATAGAAAACTTTGAACCTTCCTCTTTTCAGTGATGTGGGGATTGCGTACCTGTCTTTTGTAGTTTGTAATTAAATCCCCAAATCTGCTCCTTCTTTTTGAATCCCCCTGTACTTTACTGCTCTCTACATGTTGAACATGTTCTGTACTGTACTGTTCCCTACCTGTACATGTACTGTACTGCTTTTTACCTGTGCTTTATGTAATCTATTGTTATCTACTAGTGCTACATGTAGTATACTGCTCCGTGCCTCTACTACATGTATTGTACTGCTCTCCACCTGTGCTACATGTGCTGTGCTGCTTCTTACCTGTAATGTCCGCTTCTCTTCCTGTTCGGTGTTGCTCTATACTGGTAATATAAGTACAGTGGTTATAAAAAGTCTACACACCCCTGCTAAAATGCCATGTTTTTGTCATGTTCTGAAATTATTCTTCTTTGTCAGATTTTATATGTATTTCCACTTATCCAAAGGCATAACTCATTGTAGCCTAGCTAGAGAGTAGTAGAGTGCATGTAGCACAGGGAGAAAACAATGCAACACATACAGATAGTAATGTGGTATAAGCCATATAGGTATATAGCAGTGTAGTACAGGTAGATGGCAGCACATTACAATGCTCACGCAATCTGACAGATTTGGAAGGATTTTGCAAGGAAGAGTGAGCAAATATTGCAAAGTCCCAATGTGCCATGCTGGTAGACTCCTAACCAAAAAGACTGAATGCTATTGAAAGGATACATCAAAAAAGTATTCGTTTTAGGGTGTGCCTATTTATGCAACCACTTAATCTTAGTTTTGTTTTTTTAAATGTTCCACTCTAAAAGAATTCAGTTTGTTTTTCAATGGAATTGTACAGATAACGGGTCACATTGAAGGAGTACATAAATCTGAAATGATTCATCCTTGTCGATTGACAAAAACATGACATGTTAACAGAGATGTGCAGACTTTTTATGTCCACTGCTGCATGTACTGTACTGCTTTCTACCTGTGAAACATGTAGTGTGCTACTCTCTACCTGCACTGCACTCCTGTATACCTATATGGATTATACTATGTTACTATCTATATGTGTTGCATTGCTTTCTCCCTGTGCTACATGCACTCTACTACTCTCTACCTGCACTGCACTCCTGTATACCTATATGGATTATACTATGTTACTATTTATATGTGTTGCGTTGCTTTCTCCCTGTGCTACATGCACTCTACTACTCTCTAGCTAGGCCACAATGACTTATGCCTTTGGATACAAGCAGAAGGTGGCTCTATATTATTTCATTTTACACTGTGTAAGAGTGGTTTCACACCTACACCCACTCCGTTCAGGGAGCAGGAAAGGGGAATCCTCGTGGACGAATGGCTCCATTTCAGGATGTAACTGAACAGTGCCGAACAGACCCCATTGACTATAATGGGGTCTGTTTAGTTTCCACTCAGCTGCCTGGGTTTTAGACTAAAGAAAAGGCTCTCCGGATCTGCAACGAAACCTCCAACCGGAGGTCCCAACACAGATTTGAAACTGGCCTAAACTTTACAGATCCCAATGATGCTGTCAGTTTGGAGCAATAGATCTGCAGTTAGATTGAAATTTGTAGCCACAACACATATGCAAAAATACACACGTTTTATGTTTGTGTAAATAAGAGAGATGGAACAATATGTCAGCAGCGCCACCTATTGGATGGCGGCATTCCTTCAAATCAATGTCCGACCCTTTATACAGGTCTACAGGGCAATGGTTGGGAATTGGAAATCAAGCCAGAATCCATACACAGACAGCTGTTCCAGGGTTCTTGCCCCTCATCAGTGTGCAATCGGACTCTGGCTTGGCTAGTGAGAGGCCTGTGAGGTGGGTGGGGCCAGGTGTCAACTCTCTTTAAGGAGAGCACCTAAAAGGTAAGTGAGGAGGCTTATAAGGCCACCCAGAGGAGCATGGATGGCCTTATAAGTCTCCTCACTCACCGACTTGGTGCTCTCCCTAAGGAGTGATGTTACCCCTCCCAACCTTATGTTTGTGTGAAATGTTCCATCTACTCGTTCTTTCTTTCTGGATACACTTTAGACTTTGGCTGCAAAAACTAACTCAAAACTTGAATGTGTGAATTCAGCCTTACAGGTTTAATGTTTCTCTGACTTCAGGACAAATCTCTAGCAAACTGCATTTAGCCACTCATTTTTACCTCTCTATGACATCCATATTGTGAAATAGGGCATATAGATAGAGATTGTCTTTAGGAAATATCCCTTTAAGTCCTCATTCACATGACCATATGTGTTATAACACTCGGCTGATTGCCACTAAAAATCGCATGAATGAAGAATAGCCACAATCAAGTCCCGAGCTTAATTAGTGTTTTCTCGTCTATTCACATGGGTAAATGCTGCGTATTGGTGAAAATATACACCGCTGTGTGGAAATCCCTCAATCAGCAGAAGTCGTCGGAATTATTTCAATTGGTTAAATAGAACCAGTTGCAATCTTTTCCCAGCATTGGACGCAGGAAAACTCCTCCCCCCTCCCTTTTTTTCAGCTCCCATAGAAGCCTATAGGAGCCTCCATTGTATCTCTGCAAAAGGTAGGGCAAGACCTATCTTTTCACGTGCCGTATAAAATCGGTTGCCGTTTTTGGTTACCGATGTCCTATTATTCCTGGCGTGATTTTTTTTTACACAGCTAAGAATCATACATCTAAATGAACACATTGGAATCCAATGCTTCAGATGGTTGCGTTTTTTTAATGCGGCTGAATTAGCTGTGTATATACGGTCTCGTGAATAAGGCCTAATGGTAATGTTTATTTTAAAATTGAGCGTGGAATACTTCTTCACAAACATTGAATGGCTATTGGAGAATATGTCATTGACAAAAGAATGCTTTTAAGCTGCAGTCACTGATGGAAATGTTGCAGGTCAAGGTATGATGACGCAAGACTCAGGATATAGCGCGGCAGATGGATTTTATTTACAGTATTTGAGAACAGAAATAACAGTGAACAATGGACTAGTAAAGAATATTCACTTGAACTTTCACCTTCGACTACCTAAACACAATGTACTATCAACTAAATGTAATAGCGCCTTCTGAGTAATATCGGTAACAGTTTACTAATATCAATACAGGCTCACAAAATACAGGTTGCAGAACACAAATTGCAGCGTCTCTTTTATCTAAGGCTCAGACACTACCTGAGACGCCGTTTGACTTTCCTCTTACAAAATATCTTAGTCCCGAAATTAGGAGTTCTTGACACTAGCATGGATAAATCTCTGGAGCTTGTGCCACACCCAGTGACCCTTACAACTCAGTCTCTTTCTCCAAATACAATTAGCGTTTTGTTATGGCTGGCGGGTGTGGACACACTGTGCCAATTTACCAGCTAGGCCGTGATCCTCAACCGGTGAGGTTAGCAGCTGATCCCGGTTGTCTTAGGTGTTGGAGTGTGATGCAGTGAGTTCGTCCAATTTGCGAGCAGAGGAGGTACAAGGAATAAGTGCTGCGGAATAAGTTGGCACTATACAAATAAAGATTATTATTATTAATACCACGTATAGATAGAGACTGATGTCCTCTCATAGGCTATGGGAGATGGGGTCTCACCCTGAACTGCAACAGGGTTAGGGGAAAAGTGCTGTCTAGAAGCAGGGTGATCATTCTGATAAGAACGGCCCTGCGGTCTTCACCTGGGACCTGTCTATGCCTGACAGGGCACAGGAAAGGAGAACTGAAAACGAAACGCACACACAGAGTACAATAAACGTAAACAGAAGAAATTGACCACAGAGATTAATACAATACAAGACAGGAAGGCACTAGAGAACACGAACACGAGAGAGGTACTAGCTTGAGAGCATGAAAGTACTTGGAAATGGGAACCAGACTGGATAACTGTAGCAAGGTACACCAGCACTAAGGCAATGAAACTAAGATCTCAGCACAGCTAAATAGGAAGCTGATGGCTGATGCTATGCAGCTGAACTGGAACATTTCAGAGATTAACCCCTGCACTGCTGGAAGGAAATGTACTACAGTTCAGGTTACTGTGGAAACTGCATGACACCGACATCTGCCAGGAGTAACCGGAGGCAGGTTGGTGTGGGGCACAGGCCTAATACGTTTGCTATAACAGGCCTGCTGAGTAACTGGTACCCATCCCTATCAGCATGCACACCTATAATACTTAAGGCCCATTTATATGCAAAGATAATGTCATGTCTGTCTCCTGTTGTATTACAGGTTCTCTGGAACGTTTCTGCTCAGGTGTGGGGGATTGTGCAGGCTGGGCGTGTGTGTGTCTCGAGTCAGCCAATCACTCTATGTCAGTACACATAAAAGCTGTCTTCCCAGGTGTGGGGGCGTTCAGCTTTCTCTGTTCTCATTTCTCTCTCTGTCTTGTGTGAGCAGGTTCTATGTGTGGTGGCTGCTAAAAAGGTTTGTGTCTGGTGGTTTTGTTTGGTTATGTCGCTGGACTCCTGGTTAGTGTAGGGACTAGCAGTATTGCCAAAAGCCATGATGTGGCCTGCTAGCTTCCATATTTTGGCCAAAATGTCAACAAATACCTGGCATTTATAGCATTAACATCTGCTACTAGTGTTTGCGTATTGGCTCCTGTATAGTGTGATTATGGCTCCATGTGTCTTCTTATCCTGTCCAGTTGTCCCTGTCGGTAGTGGCATGTGTATGCATCATAGCCTGGGTGCGTGGGTTCCTAGGGACAGCAAGGGCCCAGATCCGAAGACTGCTGGGCCGCCCCCTATTGTCATCGCTCAGGTAGGTCCTTAGTCCTCTTCCTTTGTAGAAGATAGGGAGAGGTGTTAATTGGTGGTTGTTTCATCTGGTGTTCCCTATCCTTGGTAAGGTTCATGTGGGCCCGGTTCTCACTTGCCCACATGAACGTAACAGGTAATCTTTCAAACGACTGAAAGATTGAAAGATTTTGCAATCTTTTTGCATAAAGTGTAATGGCCATTAACACTTTATCATCTTCATTTGCATGTAAAAGGGCCTATAGGAGCTGTTTGCAGAGCCCAGTGTGTGATTAATCACACAGCCAGCTGTGCAAACAGCTGCATTGTTCTACTCGTGGTTGCCGGCAAATTACAATGTTATCTACCATCACATGGAGATAAAAGCATGCGGTCTATTAAGAGACACTTTATCTCTCAGTGTCTAAACAATGTATTTTAAGTTCACCTCAAAATCATAGTTCAAACGAAAAGTGCCTGATTACCGCGTTTACATATAACGATTATTTCTTGTTTTTGGTAATTTGAACGAATTTTGAGCGATAACGATTACGTGTAAATGGGCCTTTACAGAGGCTGGCCTCACCCACAGTTCGATGGGTGGGAGTTCTTGCTTCCACCAACCCAAGTGATCCTCCAGCTTTGTCTAGCTTTGGGAGCACCACTCTCTGCTCCTTTCACCGTCTTCTAAGGTGTCAGTTGGTTCTTCCACTCTTAACGCCTCCTTCTCTCTCCCAACCATCAGCTTCTTGCATGTCAGTCCGACTCTTCCTCAGCTCACCAAACACTTAAAATTGTCTCGCTTTATTTCAGAGCATCCTCCAATCACAACAAGTCCAGTGAGCATGCTCAGTTCTGTTGCACAACATTGTGGCACATGCAGTGATTTTGATGCAATTTTTAGCACACGTGGCAAATTTGGTGCATCTCCCCACTGAGTCTCTATGGAAACATTAACCCCTTGAGGTGAGTCTCTTATATTTACTGGGACCCAATGGAGTAGAGCTAGATAAAACTGAATATCTATTGTTTTGTTTTAGTCGTTTTCATTGAGAAGTTATGTGTGTTGATGATGAAATAAAAGCCATTTCAAATATAGCAGATATAACAAAATTCACAGAGTTTCACAGTGTAAAGCAGATTAAACCACATAACAATAGACATGGATATCAACTTTAACCCTATCTGTGATGGAATCATGGAATCATTCAATAGAAGCGACTGGGTATTACATGCTTTCTTATCTTTTTTCTTGCATTGTACACAAAAAATGTAAAGTAGTTATATGAGATCAATAAACATGGCTGCTTTCTTGTAGATTGTAGAGCAGCACAACACTTGTCCATGGGCTGTGTCAGGTTTCCAGTATGTGAATGGGACTGAACTGCAATACCATACATGGCCTATGGAAGAGTGGCGCTGTGTCTGCAAGAAAACAGCCATGTTCTTCTAACCTCAGTTAACCCCTTTTAGTAAAAACATTCTTTAAAAGTGCATGAATGTGCAATGTAGGGCTAATCATTATGTCATTAGTGGCATTATCCAGGCCATTGAAAACAGTAATGCATAGTTCAGGGAATGAAAATGGCATAAATCACAAGTGCATATTAAGCCTGGCTCAGTAGCAACGCAGTAGCTGTGTATAAAACTGCTACTTTCTTTTTATTTTTTCATTATTCCATTTTTAATGATACTAGACTTCATTCTGGTTGATATAATGCACTATTAATAAGAGAGCTCTCCATGGCATTTACATGCATTGTGGAGTTTGTGAAATAATAGAGTTCAATATAAATGTGATAATAAGCTGTTTTCCCTGTACCATTCTTATGTTTTAGTGGAACTAGCTACATAGTCAAAATCATTATAGGCTTCAACTGGCATTTGCTCTACATGGATCTGCCCATTAATTATACTTAGAGAGGGATTTTATAGAATACGTGATATGAGAGTAGGGCTGGAGTCAGATGTGATCCATCCTTTGCCAATTAAGTTTGAGTGAGAAGTCTTTGCATGAGTCAGACATCACGGAGGAGCACTAATTATATTTCAGTTTGTGTCCTTCGGTCATTATTTATATATATTCTTAGAACATTGCGCACTTATGTCATTCAGAAGGCAGTGTCAGAGCTTGTCATTTTCAGACAGGTCAAATTTAATCCCCTCAAATCTCCTGTGAAGCACTTTGACCAGTGTAAGTAATGTTCTAAACCACAGGATTAGAACGATGCTAGATACTTTTCTTTAAGGCAGATACTTGTGGCGACTAGAGATAAGTGAATTTTTCGAAATTCACTTCGCTGTTAATTTGACAAAAATGGACATTCAGTTTGTATGGGACACAAGACCAGCCTGGTAGGTGTGGATCGCTTGGGTTGTAACAGATCTGATTTGGGGCTAAACTGAGTGGAGTTTAAGGGAATCCCAGGACTTCACCTTAACCCCTTGAGTGGCACGCCCGGAAATTTTCCGGGACGAGCTCCACTGCTCATAGCAACATAGCCCGGAAGATTTCCGGGCTATGTATCACTATGGGAGCTGCGGAGCACAATGCCACAAGCTGTGACAGTGTGCTCTGCCTGCACAGACCCACAGAGAACAAAGCAAGGGCTTTGAAAAACCAGCAGAAGATATTGCCGATCTGCCGGCAATCTCCTGCTTTGTTTACAGGTTGCCATAGAGGCCATCGGCTTGTCAGAAGCAAGCCGATGGTCTCTGTGGCAGGGAGGGCTGGTTATTAGCTGTCAGAGGACAGCTAGGTACTAGCTCTTACAGCAGAGATCAGAGAAAACCTCCGATCTCTGCTGTGTTAACCCTTTACATGCTGCAGTCTATGTGACTGCAGCATGTAAAGGGCTGTCACCATCGGACCCCCGGAATGTGATCAGGGGGTCCTGATGGGTCCCTGTGGAAGTCCCCTAAAGGGACAAAAAAAAAAAGGAAAAAATTAAAAAAAAAAAAAAAGGAAAAAAATAATAAAAAAAATTATAAAAACACTTGTCTCCCTTTACTTTGTAAAAAATCAAAAATACAATCACACATGTGGTATCCATGCGTTGTAATGACCCAGAGAAGGAAGTTAATACATTATTTAACCCCTTAATGACATGGCCCCATTTTTTCTTTTTTCCCCATTTCTTTTTTTCCTCCCCCCTGTTTAAAAAATCACAACTTGTCCCGCAAAAAACAAGCCCTTATATGGCCATATCAATGAAAAAATGAAAAAGTTATGGCTCTTGAGACGCAACTGCAAAATTAGTTGAAATTCAATGATTAGACCATTTTAAAAAACCTGCCCTGGTGGGCACGACAGGGTGGTAGGAAACCCGCCACTCAAGGGGTTAAAGAGGTTTTCCAGCAGGTATATAAACAAGTCAGGGGACCACTTGGAAAATAATATAGCAATGTACTGTATACTCACCTACTGCATGCCCCCACCACTCCAGTCCCTTTGTTATACACTCACTTATGATCCCCTCTTATCCGTTCTTTCCTGAATCAAGGGGTCACTTACCGATCTTAAGCACCAATCGGGACTCTAATGAATCTTATTGCTCAGGCATAAGGCATTAGCAAAGAGGTCATTAATCAATTGATGCTTTTAAACATACACATACACCCTCTGGCTACTGGATTTGTCTGGAGCGTGAGTGGGAACTGATCTCGCTCCATACAGGGTTGATGCCAGCCAGAGGCGTAACATGAAGCTCCTGGGCCGCAATGCAAAATCTGTAACAGGGACCCAAACTACAATACTTTATTCATACTACTGGGTTCCCTATATGGAGAAGAGAGGCCTTATGGGCCCCCTAAGGCTCCTGGACCCAGGTGCAATCGCATCCCCTATAGCTGTGCCAGTGGTGCCAGCTGTTTCTGACAACTGACACCTTCCAACAACAGCCATGATCAATGCTCATGATGATCGTGACTGGTGACCCTTTAAATGCCCTATTCGAGTTGGGGGGGGGTCTTGAATAGTTCCTCTGCGTGATGAGATTGCGAGATGCCATTCGGTTGTCATGGTAACTTTTGGCATGCGCTAGATGCTTAACAGTATCTTGTTCAGGTATGTCTGTAGGTGTGTATTATGTTCTATGTTTGAATTCCCCTGTGTTTATAGCTGAGGAGACACCTGTTGTGTATTATGTCCTTGTTTAGTCTTCCTGACTATTCCTATCTAGGGTGAGATAGGTGTTCCTTAGATTTCAATGTCTGGCTGTCCTTATTGGGACAATCGCCCTGGTTGTAGGCAAGGTTCCATATGCTGTGGTTTTAATAATAATAATAATCTTTATTTGTATAGCACCAACATATTCCGCAGCGCTTACATAGACAGGGGGGAATACAGAAAGACAAAATACAAACATTACAGAACCACGGTTACATAGTAATCAGTTGTTGGAAACAATAGGGGTGAGGGTCCTGCTCCAACGAGCTTACATTCTATGAATGGTGGGGTGATACAGAAGGTAAAGGGGCTGGAGATGTGCACGGTATGGCTAGTGGAAGAGTGAGCGATGTTATACACTTAGACAATGGTCAGACATTTAGCCGTGTGACGGCAGAAACGGTATGACTGCAGGAGCGGTTTATGATGGCTAGCAGGGATTGCAGTCAGTAGGTCAGGGAGCATGTTATCAGGCGGAGTACAGAGGGGTTTGTTTAGGGAATGCGGTATGCCTCCCTGAAGACGTGCGTTTTTAGAGCACGCCTGAAGTTCTGCGAGTCCTGGATTGCTCGGGTAGCCTTTGGTAGTGTGTTCCAGAGGACAGGTGCTGCTCTGGAGAAGTCTTGGAGGCGGGAATGAGAAGTTCGAATGAAAGGGGCACTCAGTCTGGTTTCATTAGCAGAGCGGAGAGCCCGGGCTGGTTGATGGATTGAGATGAGGGAGGCAATATAGGGGGGCGCTGCGCTGTGGAGGGCTTTGTGGATGAAGGTAGCAAGTTTGAATTGAATTCTGTATTTAACGGGCAGCCAGTGCAGTGACTGGCACAGGGCAGAGGCGTCTGAGTAGCGGCTGGACAGAAAGATGAGCCTGGGTGCCGCATTCAGGATGGATTGGAGAGGGTAGAATCTGGTGCAGGGGAGGCCGATCAGCAACGAGTTGCAATAATCGAGCCGGGAGTGGATGAGGGCGACAGTAAGCGTTTTTAACGTCTCCACAGTGAGAAAAGAGCGGATTCTTGCGATGTTCTTGAGGTGCAGCTGACATGTTTGGGCCAGAGATTGGATGTAGGGGATAAAAGAGAGATCAGAGTCAAATATGACCCCAAGGCAGCAAGCATGTTGTCTAGGAGTTATGGTGGCGCCACACACTGAGATGGAGATGTCAGGATGAGGTCGGTTAGTGGAGGGTGGAAATACCAGTGAGTTAGTTTTAGAGAGGTTTAGTTTTAGGTAGAGAGAAGACATAGTGTTAGAGACAGCGGACAGACAGTCGGTGATGTTTTGGAGGAAGGGTGCAGAGATGTCACGGGCAGAGGTGTATAGCTGGGTGTCGTAAGCGTACAGGTGGTATTGGAGGCCAAAACTCCTGATGGTTTGTCCAATAGGGGCTGTGTAGATAGAGAAGAGAAGGGGGCCGAGGACCGAGCCCTGGGGAACCCCAACAGCAAGGGGAAGAGGAGGGGAGGTAGAGCCAGCAAAGGAGACACTGAAAGAGCGGTCAGATAGGTAGGAGGAGAACCAGGAGAGGGCAATGTCCTTTAGGCCGATGGAGCGAAGCATACTGAGGAGGAGTTTGTGGTCAACAGTGTCAAATGCTGCAGAAAGGTCGAGGAGGATCAGTAGGGAGTAATCGCCCCTCGATTTGGCTGTCAGTAGGTCGTTGGATACCCTAGTAAGGGCAGTTTCTGTCGAGTGTTGAGGTCGGAAGCCAGACTGTAGGGGGTCTAGGAGAGAGTTCTCTGATAAATAGCTTACAAGGCGGGAGTAAACCAGGCGTTCTAGTAGTTTGGAGATGAAGGGGAGGTTTGAGATGGGTCGGTTGTTGGCAGCATCGGTCGCGTCCAGAGTCGGCTTCTTTAGCAGTGGGGATATGATGGCGTGTTTGAAATAAGAGGGAAAGATGCCAGAGGTCAGAGAGAGGTTGAATATAGTGGTGAGATGGGAGATGACCACTGGGGAGAAGGAACGGAGGAGGTGTGAGGGGAGAGGGTCGCTAGGGCAGGTGGTGGGGCGAGCAGAGAAGAGCAATTTGGAGACTTCTTCCTCTGTCGCTGGTCTGAGTACAGACAGTGAGCAAGAGCTAGATGCAGTGCTGACAAGACTAGGGTCATGGCTAGTCTGGGATTGGGAAGTTGTTTCCTGACGGATGTCGTCTATTTTATTTTTGAAGTAAGCAGCCAGCTCTTCAGCACTGAGATCCGTCACAGGGGGCTGCAGTTTTGGGCTGAGAAGGGAGTGAAAAGTATCAAAGAGTTTTATTATCTTCTTAGCATAGGGGCTCACAAGGAAATTAGGACCCTTGACGTGGGCTTGTGAGCTTAAGTATTTTGGCCAAAATATTAAGCAATACCTTGTACTTATTGATATTTCTATCTCCCTTTTTGTGTTAGTACAATGGTAAGTATTTGGCCGCCTGGTGTTGGTATAAGGTCTGATGTCCCTGTTTTCCCTTTGTGGCTTACACATTCAGTTTCCATTTGGTTTAACCCCTCTTGTCCCTACGTGATAGGACGTTTGGTTTATGTTTGGTGTGAACAGTGTCCAATCATTTACATATGTTTCATTTTAACTATGAAAATATTACAATTGTGCAAGCAAGGTGTGTAAGACCTGCCCAAAAGTAACACGGAGTCACAGTGGAGAGACAGTTCTGAGCAGGGTGAGCTAGAGGTGCTGCTAAAGTTGAGTTTGAGAGAGCTAAGGAGCTGCTGTCTATGAGGGAAAGCTGTTAGAGCTGCTGAGAAAAGACAGTGACCGAAGACAGTGATCTCCAGACCAGCAGGACACCTGGACAGCAACAAGGATCAAACAAAATCATAGTGAAGGAGCGCTTGGGACCTATGGAGGCATTGCGGATGCTTGCATCTTCAGAGCTTCCAGAATGCAGCAGCAGCTTCAGTCACACCGGTTGTTCCTCATGGAACCTCACAGCCTTTCCAGTTCCTCCAGCCTACCTACCCCCTTCATTATGGTCATGGATAAGAGATTTGCACTGTGGGAACACAGTCCTGCCTCCTTTTTCCTGACATGGCCTTGACACCCAAAGGAGAGTTCTTAAAGGGTTTTTTTCATTAAAAAAAATCTACTAATCCTCCCAGGCAGTCCTCTTACAACATCTTCTCCTCCCCGATCTTCTCCTGGCTCCTCCAGTCCCCGGGTCACCTCACCTCCAGCCGGCTGGATCCTCTTCTTTCTGTTTTGGAGCGTCTATTAGCTGCAGTTCACTTCCTGCAGGGCAGTGAAAGCTACAAGTGACGTAACATTCACTGAGTAGTAGGGAATGCCAAAACATTGGCAGCCTGCTTTAGCGCACATGCGCGATGTCTCATCGCTAGTGTTTCATATAGTATGTGAAACACTAGCGGCAAGGCATCGCCCATGCGCAGTTGCGCTAAAACAGGCTGCCAAGGATTAAGCATTCCCTGCTAGACATTGAACACTACGTCACTAGTGACATAACATACACTGACCTTCAGGAAACCGAATGTCAGCAATATACGCTTCGTCACCGGAAGAAGAGGATCCAGCTGGCTGGAGGATACGTGACCCAGGGGACTGGAGGAGCCAGGAGAAGATAGGTGAGGAGAAGATCTGGTAAGAAGACTGACAAGAGAGGAATAGATAAGTATAGAACTTTTTTTTTCTAATGACAAAACCCCTTTTAAGGACACTCTGTCGCCATCTTTTTGTAGCCCTCACTATAAGGTTGTACCTGTCACACTGATTATAGTGATATGTCTGCTGTGTAGATCTGTGTAGTTGTTTTGGAGAAACTTGTTTTTTATTAGTAGCAGACAGACACAGAACTAGTCTTGGATATTCATGAGCTGCAGCTAGCCACACCCACCCCACCCTCCAGCCAATGATTGGTAGCTCTCTCTGTGCACAGAAATAGGCAGAGAGCTGTCAGTCATTGCCTGGAGGGCGGGGTGGCTGTAGCTGTCCTGCAGCTCATTAATATTCAGGACTACTTTAAGTAGTCCTCTATGCCTTTGCTGCTACTGATAAAAGGCAAGTTTCTCCAAAACTACTGCACAGATCCACACAGCAGACATATCACTGAAATTAGTGTGACTGTCACTACATAGTGCTGCCCTCAGTGAGGTGCAAAAAGATGGTGAGAGTCTCTTTAACTACAGACTCATTAGGGCATGCCAGTTTATTGAGTGTGCCTTTGGAATTCTTGCAAGATAAATAACCAGTGAAAGTTCAAGAGTAGCGAGCCTCCTCCTGTGTATCCAACTGTGGATGTAGAGAAACAAGATATTCTGTTACCAGCAAATGTTCCATGTGAGAAGTACGAGAAGTACTGTCAGGCTGCTAATGCAAGGTATTAGAGCAATCCTTCAAGAAAAGATAACCCATTTTTTTTAAACAAGAACCTTTCACTAAACTGAGTTCAGCTATTAAAGAGTATCTGCACTTTCACCTTGGAGCGCTCCTGCTACTTCGGCTATTCTTAGCTCCTTCTAGCAGCTGAAGACAGCCCCATATAGCGTTATATAAGCACTATATGGGTTCTTTAGCTGCCAGAATTAGCTGAAAATAGCTGATGGAGCAGGAGCGCTTCAAGGTGAAAGTGCAGATACTCTTTAAATGACGAAAATAATTTATGCAACAGCAATATCAATGTCTTCATCTTCATAGAATCCTAGAATGGTAGAGTTGGAAGGGACCTCCAGGGTCATTGGGCCCAACCCCCTGCTCAGTGCAGGATCACTAAATCATCCCAGACAGATATTTGTCCAGCCTTTGTTTGAACACTTCCATTGAAGGACAACTCAGCACCTCCCATGGCAACCTGTTCAACTCATTGATCACCCTCACTGCCTAATATCTAATCTGTGTTTCCTCCCTTTCAGTTTCACCCCATTGCTTCTAGTCTTTCCTTGTGCACATGAGAATAGGGCTGATCCCTCTGCACTGTGACAGCCCTTCAGATATTTGTAGACAGCTATTAAGTCTCCTCTCAGCCTTCTTTTTTGCAAGCTAAACATTCCCAGATCCTTTACCCATTCCACATAGGACATGATTCGCAGACCGCTCACCAACTTGGTAACTCTTCTCTGAACTTGCTCCAGTTTGTCTATGTCTTTTTTACATCTTCTGGGACCCCTGCTAACATTCTCTTCCACATCCAAAAACTGAGCACGCCTTGCGTGGGAAGCTTCCTATATAAGGGCACTCCTCCACACTTATCTCTACCATACCATGTGCATGTCATAAAAAGGCGTATCAGAAGGGGTTAATGCTAGAATACTTAGTGGAAAAATTGACTTTCAGAAATGTTGAATGCTTAATTCCTATTTTTCTCATAACTGTTTAATGTAAGCGAATATATAAACTCTGGAAATAAACTTTATCATTCTGCATGGTAAACCTATGGTGAAAAAAAATGAGTGGGTTTAAAACAAGTAGGCAGAATAAATCTCATTAATGGAAGTCTGTTTTCTTCTTTTCAAACTAACTACAGTAAAGTCAAAATGGTATTTCATCCGGAATCCGTATCATAGAAACTAAGGCAGCATAGTTAAGCATAAGTTTTGTGTAAAGTTGGCATTTAGAGACCTGCAGTTGGTGAGACAAATTGTGTTCTTTCACTACTCGATGTGTCTGGAGCCCTAATAACACAGCATGGGGTCAGGCTTCTTCTGTTCCGTTCTTTAACTTCAACAGATATTCATATTTTTTCCACCTGCATACAGTTGTTCATTAGGAGACGTTCTGACTTCAGATATATTGATACAATTAGTAAAATGCTCTTTTGCTGTTCACAGCTCTGCTATAGTGTTGGGTTTTGAATATCCAAGCTAATTCGAGACATTTATATACAGTGGAACTTAAAAAACTTTTGCATTCTTTTAATACTTTTAGAACATGCTTTTCAATTTTGCATTTTGATATCTTCTTCTTCAATACTCTGCCACCATTTACAGACTCCACTATTTAAAAAAAATAATGACCTTTTTTTCCTGAGTCTCATCTGTTCTTTTGTTGAGTTGATGTCGGTAGATAATTTCAGATGGCATGTCACAAAGTAATTATCTTTTTATTTTTGTCACGTTGATCCCTTGTCACCATGAACTTTATAATGGGAAATTAAAGGTTATTCAATCCAATTTGCATTTCTTAAAACCATTAACTCTCATATTAGTCATGTAATGAGTGTTTACCACTTACGGGCGGAAGAAAAAAAAAAACCCTGTATATTAGGACATGTTATGAGAAGTGGGAATAGTGAGACAATGCTTAACTAAATTTCTGACTTTTATAGTTTCTGAAATGGGTTATGTTGGAGCATTTAAACTTTAAAGGATAAGATGTTATGTTTTATTGGACCATCTGCATTTCCAAATAGCATTAAGACAGTAATATTTACCAGCTGCACAACTATTTTTGCTCTTAGTGGATGTAATAACTGCAGCAAAGTAAACGTTCCGCTTCACACAGTTGTTTACTGGAAGCCACTGTAAAAAGAGATTTGTAAGCAGGAGACATGATTACGGTAGCCTTTACTGAGATATGCACATGAATCACATAATATTAGGGTAGATATATATACACAATTGACTTCACTTAGCTTATGGCAAAAGACAGAAAAGTTAGAATAAAAGGTAAAAAGCAAGTTAATAGTTCAGAATCTTGCATTATTATTGATATACAGTATTTAAACTACCGGTGAAAGGTTTAGAACACCTTAAAGGGGTTGTCTCGCGAAATCAAGTGGGGTTATACACTTCTGTATGGCCATATTAATGCACTTTGTAATGTACATTGTGCATTAAATATGAGCCATACAGAAGTTATTCACTTACCTGCTCCGTTGCTAGCGTCCTCGTCTCCATGGTTCCGTCTAAATTCGCTGGCGGCTTGCTTTTTTAGACGCGCTTGCGCAGTCCGGTCTTCTGCTCTGAGCACGAGCCGCTTCAGTGTGCTCGCCGCTACAGCTCTTCTGCGCATGCGCAGACGAGCTGTATCTTCTCGGGAGCGCGCTGGAGCAGCCATTCTGCTACCATCCTCTCTTAGAGGAAGGTGCAGAAACTTGAGCCGCCCAGCAGAGCCGCCCAGGTAAGTGATGGGTGACGGACTGACGGGGGTGACGCGTGACGGACTGCCGCTGTGGCCCCGGAGCCTACCGCTGGGCCCCGGAGCCTACCGCTGGGCCCCCGGAGCCTACCGCTGTGGCCCTGGGGCCTACCGCTGTGGCCCCGGAGCCTACCGCTGTGGCCCCGGAGCCTACCGCTGGGGAGCCTGGGCGTAGCGCGGGGGAGCCAGGGCGTAGCGCGGGGGAGCCGGGGCCTAGCGCCGGTTACCTGCTGCCTGGCGGTGGGTGACTGGTCGGCCGCGTTCAATCCCGGGGTCCGGTCGGCGGCTGCGGGGCGTCTGGTTGTCAGGGAGACACAGCTGGTAGCGTCTCGGGAGCGCGCACGTCGGGCTACAGCAAGCGACGGGAAAAGAGCCGGCGGCCATCTTAGGGAAACTTTTTATAAGTTGCTGAAACGCTGGAACTGTAAGTAGAAACCGGCTAGAAAAGTCATTTACATGGGTGATTAGTAATGTATGCTTAATAAGGGGGACTGGGCAAAAAAAAAATTTCACTGCTTCCTCGAGACAACCCCTTTAATTTTTCCAGTTATTTCTGATATTAACGCAGTTCAAGTCTAACAAATAATATGAAATGGTTCAAAGGTTCAAAAGAAAATATAAATAAAAAAATATTATGAAATTTTTTAACCTGAAACACAGCAATGGTCTGAAGTTATGATTTTAACCAAAGGAAACACATTAAGGCCGCCTGCACACGGGCGGAAATCCCGCCGCGGGATTTCCCGCGGGATTTCCGCCGCTGAAAGTCTGCATAGGAGTGCATTACAATACGCACTCCTATGCACACGGCCGCGGTTTGGCCGCGCGGCAAACAAACCGCGGCATGTCCTATTTTTGTGCGGGGCACGCACTCACCCGGCCGCCGGCTCCGGTCTGCGCATGCGCCGGCTGCGCGGCAGCCGGCACATGAAAGAGCTGGGGCCGCCAGGCGCGGGTGAGTACGCGCTCGTCCCTGCAGGCTCTCAGGTCGGGTCCCGCGGCGAGAATTCTCGCTGCCGGATCCGACCCGCTCGTGTGCAGGCGGCCTTAGGATAACTGTTCTGCAGCACAGAAAGCAAATTATGGTTTGCAATTGGATGTAAACTATTCCTGCAGGTTTCTCAAGTTTTGTAGATTACTTTCAAACCCTCTGATTCTACATAGCCAGTGTTGGAACAGACTGCATTACAACACTCTCTAGGGCAGGAGTTGGGTGCTGTTAGAAAAACTTGTCGCCGTCGGGTGCTGTCACATAGACTTTTGGCCATCGGGTGCTATCACATAGACGTTTGGCCGTCGGGTACTGTCACGTAGACGTTTGGCCGTCGGGTACTGTCACGTAGACTTTTGGGTGTCAGGTGCTGTCACGTAGGCTTTTAGCCATCGGGTGCTGTCACATAGTCTTTTGGCCATCGGTTGCTGTCACATAAACTTTTGGCCGCCGGGTGCTGTTAAAAAAACTTGTCGCCGTCAGGTGCTGTCACATAGACTTGTCGCCGTCAGGTGCTGTCACATAGACTTGTCGCCGTCGGGTGCTGTCACATAGACTTGTCGCCGTCAGGTGCTGTCACATAGACTTTGGGCCATGGGGTGCTGTCAAAAAACTTGTCGCCGTCGGATGCTGTTACATAGACTTGTCGCCGGGGGAAGAGGTGTGGGGGGGGGTGTTGTCACAGTAATTTGTCGCATGGGGTGGGAGGGGGCTGTGACAGTAATTTGTCACACATGGTGTAGTCCTGCCTGCACAGGGAGGGGAGGGGGTGAGCTGTGTTAGTCATATATAGGTGTCACTGTACTTGTGGCGGGGAGGGGTGGGGGGTACTGTCAGTGTACTTTTGGGGGGGAGCACTGTGGAGGGGGCGGCACTGTGTGTGTGTGTGAGGGACACTGGGGGGCACTGTGTGTGAGCAATGTGGGGGGGACACTGGGGGGACACTGTGGGGGGTGGCACTGTGGGGGGAGGAGGGCACTATGGAGGGGGCACTGTGGGGGGTGGGACACTGGGGGGACACTGTAGGTGGTGCATGTGTGTTGGGGCACTGTGGCGGGGGCACTGTGGGGGGGGGGCCTGTGTGTGTGGGGCACTGTGGAGGAGCCACTGTAGAGGGGGCACTTTGGGGCGGCATGTGTGTGTGGGGCACTGTGGGTGGGGGCATGTGTGTGGGGGGCACTTAGAAGGGAGGGGCACTGTGGAGGGTGCATGCTTGTGGGGGCACTGTGTGGTGGGGGGCTCTTTGGGGGAGCACTGTGGGGGGCATGTGTGTGGGTGGGCACTTTGGAGGGAGGTGCACTTTGAAGGGGGCACTGTGGGGAACACTGGGAGGCACTCTCGAGTGGGCACTGTGGGGGGGCACTTTGGATGGGGCACTGTGGGTGCATGTGTATAGGGGCACTGTGTCGGGGGGGGGGCACTGTGGAGGAATACTGGGGGGAGGGGCACTTTGGAGGGGGCACTGTGGGGGGAGGCACTGTTGGGCGGCCTGTGTGTGTGGGGGGGGGGCACTTTGGAGGGAGGGGCACTTTTGGGGGGGGGCACTGTGGGAGGGGCAAGTGTGTGGGGGGAACTTTGCAGGGAGGGGCACTGTAGTAAGGAGCATGTGTGGAGGGGCACTGTGGGGGTCATGTGTGTGGGACCACTGTGGGGGGAACTTTGAAGGGACATGTGTGGGGAACACTGTGGGGGAAGTGGCACTTTGGGGAAAGTGGCACTTTGGGGAGGGGGCACTGTGGGGGGGGGGGGATGTGTGTGTTTTTTTATGTTACTTTCACTTTCAATTACTTTCAATGGCAGAGGATCACGATCCTCTGCCATTGAAAGTAATGCTCGAGATCACGATCTCCTGCTACTGCTGTGACAGTTGTAGCAGGAGATTCGTTTATCTCCCCAGCATGTCCCCTCATCACTGGACACTGGGACACTCCTGTCACAGTGTCCAGTGATGAGGGGACATGCCGGGGAGATGAAGAAATCTCCTGCTACAACTGTCACAGCAGTAGCAGGAGATCACACTGTTCTCCTATTGCTTTGAATAGAGCCGGGTGACTGCCGGCTCCATTCAAAGCAGTGAAGGAACTCCCGGAGGGGGAGAGCTATATCGGGCTTCTCACACATGGGCTACCAAATCCCGCTACCAAATCATCGCTACAAAACACATGTATGTGAAGCTCATGGCTTCCAATGGGTTCTTTCAGGCTACAAAATATCTCCCATGTGAAAGAACCCTTTGGAATCCATGGGCTTTCTACGGCGTACACATTGCAACAAAAATGACCTGATAGCTTTATTCTACGGGTCAGTACGAATACTACAATACCAAATTAATCTAGTTTTTTTTTGCTGTACTACTTTTATTTTTTTTCAAAGATATTGAATTCAAGAAACAGCCGTCACCTGCGCTGTATGGAGAGAGATCACCCCGCGATCTCCCTCCATGCACACCCCGAACAGGCAGGACGTAACCTTACATCTTGCATTGCAGCCTCCATGTACATTTTGTATTTCACTTTGTATTTCATCTCTTTATCTCTTTGTAACATAGTAACATCAGTCTATTTTCGACCCCAATGTTGATCCAAGGGGAGGCAAAAAAACCCAATGAGGTAGAATCCAATTTTTTCCATTTAAGGGAAGAAAATATTTTCCCAATTTCATATCTATATACAAATTGATGTGTAAGCATGCATGACTTGATGAAGTATATCTCTTAAATGTGCTAGCCAATGAAAAATGTTGTTCATAGTTAAATCCAGCCCATAATTCTAAGCATTTTTTGCATTTACACTTATTAAAACATGTTTCTATCTCCAGATATTCCAGGAATAATGTTAGAATAGCGCCACCTGTTGTTTCTAATGTGTCCACCTCAGTAATTGTTACAAGGTGGTCACACATGCTCAGTCTTGCCTCTCTCTCTGCTCCACTGGACATGTGGAGGGTGTGGTGAGCGGCTGCTTCTGAAGTTGCTGCGTCTTCTCTGATATAAGAAAAGAGGCTGAGCAAATGATTAGAGAGAAGACAACATTACTTCAGAGAAGCAAAACTAAGCACTTTGGAACGTTTACTGTGCTCACAAGATGCAGAAAGCTGTTCAATTAAAACAGTAGGTGGCGCTATTCTAAAAATTATTGTGGAATATCTGGGAAGAGGAACATTTTTTAATAAGTGTACATTCAAAAAATGTTAAACATTATGGGCTGGATTTACAATATTTTTGGTGGGCTACCACTTTATTGTATTAGCAGCTGTACTTTACCAGTTTTTTATGGTACGGTTTGTTTCAGGGACATGCATAAAAACTTGCAAACAGTTTTTTGAGGATGTTGCTAAACTTGGGGCATCTGGGGCTGCTGGTGTAGGGTGGATTCACACATGTTGTAGAAAACAGGCCAGAGGTAAATCTCCTGCTAAATCTGCATCTCTTAAGCTGGTTTCACACGAGTGAGAAAATCACGGCAATATCACAATTGTACTTATGAGATGTCTGAGCATCAGCACTGCTTTTACTCGGCATAACATCGCTGCCGCTTGCAATTCTTTTGCAAGAAAGACAACAGCACTTTCTAATGTTAAAAACACATCAAACGAAAATCGTAAGTTCTGGCATTGCTATGCGATAAAAAAAAGGTCCATAGAGAAACATGAGCAATAAAAAAGAGTAAAACGCAGAAATATAGGACATGCGATTTGGCTCAAAAACTGCATGAATTACTACATTTTTAGTTTCTGCTTCTCTGGTATGGTATTTCTGTCTGTACAGAATGCACATTTGCTTACATTGGGTGAAACCTGATGTAGGTTTGCAGCATCCATGGAGCGAGCCCTAGTCTAGGAGACAGTGGGGATTGGTGTAGGCCTTGTCACGGTGACTCTACCATTTCCCACCCAGTGGGTAACTAGGGATATGTCCAACGGGTCAAGGGCAGGCTATTAAAATTAGGTTAACCAGGACAGGGTTTACCTGTACTCCTCCTTTGTCACGGGTGACGCCACCGTTCCTTCCTCTACTGTGATCTCTCTCTCTCGGTGAATGAATAAAGCGTCCACACACAGGGTGAAGTTTTAAAGGCAAAATCGGGAACGATCGTAAAGCCGTTTACTTAGAACACAACTTGGAATACCTTCAGTACAGTCCACGTTAAACATCCACCGGCAGGATAGGTAGTGCAGAAGAACACATGAGATGACATGGAGGAAAACAAAGGAGAACAGAGTGACTTACACAGGCCAAGTTATCTGTGGTCCTCTGGTCCCGGACACTCTCTCGCAATCCAGACTTGACGACTCTCTATCGGTACACACTCACGGAGCAGTAGAATTGCACTTCACTCTGCACGGCGGTGAACTCTCACTTCTTATGGCTGGACAACTATTTACTTCCCTGATAGCATATAATTGCATTCATCCCCAAGTGTACCTTGCATCCACATATATATAACAGTCACATGACCAACAAAAAGATACTTTTCCAGACTGTAATCCATTCAGTGCTGCAGCTATGCAATACACAGCATATTCACTCACGTGGAACACATTGACAAAACACATGAGCACACGACTATATAGAACATCCGGAAGCTTCCATACATCTACTTCTGTACACTTCAGGTTGCTTCTTCCCTAGTTTTTAATTATATATGTTTGTGTTATCTATGGATGCTTTGTGGCCATGGCCAAAAGATAATGGTATTATCCAAATCAAACAGCTTATTCAAGACAACATTTACACTTCTTAGGTACCATGCAATATTTCTCTTTTTGGTTTTATCGCAACATGGGACACATGGAGTACAGCAAATCAACAAAAATTCTACTTGGAAAGAATTACATTTTATCACTTGAGCAATTATCGAGGCAATTATAGTGAGAAAACTAAACTATTTGTGAGCAAACCAAAAACTCATCAGAAGCAGGACCCAAACAGAGGTAAGCATAGTAGTGCGCGGCAGATAATGGCAATACCCATGAAGAAGATAGAAACATATAGATGCTTGTATAAAGTAATCATCCTTGTATTCCTATGGGTATGTGCATACTTGTATTTTATGAGCCGTTCACCCCTCTACTGAAAGTGGTTTTCTACTGGGGTTGAGTGAAAACAAAGCATGCAATAAAGACCCAAACAAACTACCTGTAATTACTTTTTTCTTATTCCTGCATTATTATTTCATGCTAATAGGTATCAATAAATATCCTTAAAGTTTGTATTTCATCCTTTCTCCTCGTTCTAATCTCATTAAGGTCTGTGTTTTTAGTAAAGCAAATTTAAAAAAAAAGTGGATATATTTTATTTTTCTAACAATTAGGGTATTTCACATTTGGCAGATTAGTTGCAAAAATTTCTCGGACTGAAACTCACTACAATACATCTGAATGGGGTTGTTTTTAGCAGCAAATACATGGATTTCTGCAAAAATGTGCAGTTTTCTGAGAATTAAATGAATAAATCTGTAGATAGTAGAATGTAATAACTATAAACAGATTGCAAATTCCTAGCAGTCAGCAAACATATTCCAGGAGTTCTGCTTTTTATATAGTTTACCTGAAATTTATGTGACCTTATCCGCTCTGAGCTGCATTAATAAGTTCTGTTGGGCTTCTGGCATACCCCGCAAGGCTATTCCAACCAATTTTTCTGGACTGCACAGGCCAAAGTCTCAATGTACAATCTGTAACATAGTCCTCCAACTATCAGGAATCTATAATACTGGTATATTTTATATGTTAGAAGGGCATTTTCACCCCTTTTGGCGAGAGGCCCGCAGTGCTGCCTCTGGACCCTTTATAGTATGCTCTCCATACAGCTAAGCCTCCTGGACATGGCAGAGCCATAACCTGGACATAGACATGTGCCACTGCATGGTATCTCAGTATGGCTCTGTGTTATAGACGTATTGACATCGCAGAGTGCCTGCCATTGATTTCTTTTTATTAAGCCCTTTCTGTGTTGGACACTGAGGAGCAGATTTATGAAAAGTGTCTGGAAGAAAAACATTTTTATGTTGCCCATAACAACCAATCACAGAGCAACTTTTAATATCAGATGATTGCTAGTTCAAGTCCCCTATGTGGATCACAAAAGAAAATATAAGTTTGATATAGATTTTTAAAAATTGTTAATAACTTTAAAAAATATTAAAAGTTTTAAAAAAACCTTTTCCCAGTTATCGATTCAAAAATAAAAAAATGAATAAAAATTGATAAAGCTGTTTCCAAAAAAAAAAGCCCAATTTACCCTGCATGATGAATGCCATTAAAAACATGCAATTGCTAGAATTGTGCTTTTTGGTCATCCCAGCTCCAAAGAAAAAATTAAATTAAAAAAAATCAATAAGGCTTATGTACCCCTAAATGAATCATAGAAGGGTAGAGTTGGAAGGAACCTCCAGGGTCATCGGGTCCACCCCCCCTGCTTAGTGCAGGATCACTAAATCATCCCAGACAGATGTCTGTCCAGCCTTTGTTTAAACACTTCCATTGAAGGAGAACTTACCACCTCCTGTGGTAACCTGTTCCACTCACTGATCACCCTCACGTCAGAAAGTTTTTTCTAATATCTAATCTGTCTCCTCCCTTTCAGTTTCATCCCATTGCTTCTAGTCTTTCCTTGTGCACATGAGAATAGGGCTGATCCCTCTGCACTGTGACAGCCCTTCAGATATTTGTAGACAGCTATTAAATGTCCTCTCAGCCTTCTCTTCTGCAAGATAAACATTCCCAGATTCTTTAACCGTTCCTCATAGGACATGATTTGCAGAACGCTCACCATCTTGGTAACTCTTCTCTGAACTTGCTGTTTTTAAAGTGATACCAGTAGAAGCTATAACTCACCCTGCAAAGTGAAACATAAAAAAGCTCATGAGGGTCAGAACATGGTGACAGAAAGAAAGCAATTTTTTTTAAGGTATTTTTTTCTCAAGTAGTAGAGCATAAACTATATGAATTTGGTATTGCTGTAATCATACTGACCCACAAAATAAAGATAAAATGTCATTTTACCTGCATCATGAATGCCATAAAAGTTCTCGCTTCAAAGAAGGTGAAATTGTTTTTTTTTTCTCCATTTCACCCCTCTTAGGGTGGCTTCACACTGGTGTGATTTCTCAGCACTGCGAGGCTGCAAGAAATTGCAAAATTATGAAGATAATGGCTTAGAATGGCTCCAAGCACATTTGTGATGTTTTAACGCTTGTGATGCAGCATTGAAACAAAATCGCATGTCCATTCTGTTTGCGATCTCGCCCATTGTCCCCAAAGGAGCCAGCGGCAGCAGCGCCAGCCCCATTGAAGTCAAGGGGTGAGGATCACGATTCCCTGCCACTGCTGTGACAGCAGTGCAGGGGACTCTTGGTGACAAGGATTTTCGAGGGGGGCTTGAAATATAAGCATCCCCCCCTGAAAATAGTGAATAACTGTAGAAAAATAAAAAAGTAGAATACATAATCTTAGTAGCGCTGTCATCTACGACATGTCTGGTTGCTGGTCCCGACACCCTTCTTCTGCTCTTCTTCCGGTCGGGGATTGAAAATGCCTGTCTCATGAAGTCCTGCCTCTGATTGGCTGAGCGCTGTGACCAATCAGAGGCTGCGCCCAGCCGTCATTGATTGACAGCTGAGCGCTGACTCTGATTGGTCACAGCGCTCAGCCAATGAGAGGCAGTACATCAGGAGGTGGGGATTTTAAATCCCTGGCTAGAAGAAGAGTGCCAGGACCTGCAAGCAGACGCTCCAGAGATGACAGTGCTACTAAGGTGAAGTATTCTTCTTTTTTATTTTTCTACAGTTATTGAATTTTTTTTTTGGGGGGGGGAGGCTTATATTTCAAGTCATCCCCCAGAAAATCCTTGTTGCGGAGAGTCCCCTGCCACTGCTGTCACAGCAGTGGCACAGGATCACAAGCATTTCCCATTGATTTCAATGGGGCTGCCGCTGGCCTCATAGGAAACAATGGTAGAAGAACAGTATCTCCTGCTGTGGTTGTGCCAGCCACAGCAGGAGATTGCTTCAGCCCTGCAGGGATGAGATGATGTTTCCCTGCGGAAACGCCTCAAATCCAGGGCTTCAAGAAGGATTGCGAGAGTGATATTGGCGCATCAATCACATCGTGATATCGGTCTCGCCAGTGTGCAGGAGCCCATAGAATTTTTAAAATAATTTCTAATGCATTATATACTGAACAATCTGCGCATTAGGAAAACCTACTCAATAATGGGTTGGTCCATGTTTTTGGGTGATCATGTCTTTCAGACATCAGGGAAGAGATTTTACAAGATGATGAACATCCTCCGTATCCAACTCAACCCAGGCCCACTGCAGTAGCTCTATCAGTTGGTTCACATTTTGCAGATAAGTGGGAGAAGATCTCAAAGCCCTTTCCAGCATATCCCAAACATATTTAATGTAGTAACAGTCCAGTGCATTTAAGGACCAAAACAATGTGAAGAATTCGTTGTTATGCTCCTCCAACCACTCCGTAGTAATTGGTGCTCAATGACAGGGAGTGTTGTCCTGTTGAGAGATTGCACTTTGATCAGCTGAAGATTTCCTTAAGATATGGGTGCAGATAGTCAGCTAACAGGTCTCTGTAGTGTTCAGCATTCAAAGATTGTTCTATAAGGACCAACAGTCCCATGTCATGCCAAGAGAATGGTCCTTAGACCATAACACTGCCAACACCAGCCTGTTAAACCCCGATAGTGGACCCATGGAGTACAGCATCATATTGCTTACACCAGATGCGGACCCAGCTATCCATATGGTTCAGAAGAAAAGTAGACTCATCACTCCACACAATTTTCTTCCATGTGTCCAAGGTGCTTTGATGTATTTCCTTTGCCGACAGGAAGCATTGCTGGCAATGAGAAAGGGTCATCAGCATCCTTCTTGTCAGTCTTCTGCTATTGAACCCCAGTCAACACAAGGTATGAAACATAATCATTGTAGAAATTTGTCTAACTTCCTCACTGTTGTACTGCTTGTTCAGTTGTTACACTGCGGCATGTTGAAACTGATATACCACCTGTTGCTCGTCCCTAGGATCAATCACACATGACCTGCTACTTTGTGATCTGTTATATGTCTGCTCATGGTTCAACCAGTCTTGATATACTCTTTTTTTCAGCAACAAGTGTGATTGCTTCAGAAATGCTGCCACCACACCTTTGGGCACCAACAATCTGCCCGCTGTTGAAGTCATTCAAGCCACTACCTTTACCCATAACTGCCAAATGTTGCCTTCTGTTGTTTAGAGGAGAGGTCAGCATATTATCTGAGGGCAGATTGTGACGTAGCCATCACGTTCTATCTCATTACTGATCACAAGATGTCAAACACCAGCTGTTCCTAATGCAGTGATCATGTAATATAAGCTACATTAAATGGTACTACTGAAAAACAAACCCTCATGTGGCTGTGTTACCTGAAAAAGAAATGTTATGAATTTTTTTAAAAGTAGGGATGAAAAAACGAAGGTTACAGAAACCTTTGTTCATGTAAAATTAATACACGCATCTTACTAAGTCCCTGAAAAAAAAATCCACGTATCTGTTTTTGTGTTGTTTTCCTCATGCATTTAAAAAGCCTCATACTTTGTTTGTAGGCTCTCCTATATTCATGTTTTTGTCATGGGTGCACTGGCAGCACTAATCAACTGGTCTCATTCATGAATGTTCACAAGCTCAGCTTCCCCTCCCTTCTCCTCTTTTAGAGGCTGTGTAACGTAACCAAACCCACTTAATACTACACAGCTACCTCCCATCCTTTCTCTGAGTAGCTGCTGGTCCTGTTCCCCCCTAACTGCTAATAAGTGCAGAAAATTCACACAGAGTGAATTACAGCCCTCTGTAATAGTAACTTTCTCTGCTCTTTGTTTACATTACAGCTCTCCCTAAAAGCTTTGTGGAAAGGCAGTACATACACATTCACAACAGGGGAGCAGCTAGAGGAGGAGGTGTCAGTTTACTTTGACTGACAGAATTTCAGTCCTCCAGTCTGCAACGCCTTGGAAAACCAGACCAATATAGAAACCAAACAATCAGAAGTTTTTAATGAAAAGCGATTACAGAAAGTTTTAATTTCCAAAAATACATTGATTAAAAAACAGAGTGCAAAAGTGTACATAGCCTTTAACCCCTTCCCTCCCCATGACTTAAGGGTACGTCATGGGAGCTGGGTACTTCCCGCAAAATAACGTACCCTTACGTCATAGGGATAGCGTGAGATCATGACTGATCTCACACTATCCCGCAGCAGGAGCTGGCTGTCAGTCATAGCCGGCCTCCTGCTGCAGCAGTAGGGGGTGCATCGAAGATGCACCCCCCGCTGTTAACGCCTTCGCTGCCGCGATCTACATAGATCGCGGCATAGGAAGGGTTCACAGAGGGAGCGTGCTCCCTCTGTGAAGTTGCCGGGCTCTTGCGATATAATCGTAGAGAGCCCGGACTGTTGCCATGGCAACAGGATGCCAGATACCGACGTCCTGTGTTGCCAGAGCCTATGATCGCTGTATAAGCAATAAGGCATGGCAGGACAGAACTCCTGCCATGCCTTATCACAGCGATCATCAGTGCAGTGCTCTAAGTCCCCCAGAGGGACATAGATGGTGTAAAAAAATAATAAAAATGTAAAAAAAAGAGAAATTAAAAAAAAAATGCAAAAAACCCCATTTTTTAATGCTTTTTCTCATATTAGCATAAAAAAAGTAAAAAAAAAATAAAATGGCACATATTTGGTATTGATGCATCCGTAACAACGCGTACAATAAGTTGAATATGCTTTTTACTTGGCACGACAAAAAGCGTTAAAAAAAAACACAAAAAAACAGAGGCAAAATGCTAATTTATAGCATTTTGCCTCCCAAAAAAATGCAATAAGTGATCAAAAAAGCCGTATATTCCCTAAAATGGCACCAATAAAAACTACAGCTTGTCTCGCAAAAAATAAGCCCTCACAAAGCTCCGTACATAGAAAAATAAAAAAGTTAGAGGACTTTAAATGCAGCGATTTAGAAAGAAAAAAGATTTAAAAAAAAAAAGGTTTTCATTCCAGAAAAGTGGAAAAACCTAAAAAAATATAAGAATTTTGGTATCGTTGTAACCCTACCGACCTGCAGAAAAAATGGATTGTGTCATTTATGCTGCATGATGAACGCTGTAAAAAAAAAAAAAATCTATGGCAGAATTGATGCGTTTTCTCTCCCTGTTATCATAAAAAAAAAATAATAAAAGTTTTACAATATAGTCCATGTACCCAAAAATAGCATCATCAAAAACTACAGTTCGCCACACAAAAAACAAGCCCTTATACGACCACATCAACAGAAAAGTAAAAAAGGTATGGCTTTTGAAAAATGGAGATGAAAAGCCGCCAAAATTCGTCGCGTCCTTAAGCCCAAAATAGGCCGTGTCGTTAAGGGGTTAAACTTTCAGGAAATAATCATTAAAAAATGCCCATTACCTCCCATCTATACCACATTCTATTATTGAAATTCAATCATTCATGTGCCACGGTTATAAAAAAAATATCTAGCATATCACATTTTTTTATATCCTTGATATACTCCCAGAACGTCTCCCCTGCATATAATTGTCAAATGCTCCACATAAACATTTGGTCTGCTGTGCAGTTATTTCAAAGAGATAACCTTTGCTTTTCACCCTGCATCTCCTTGCAGCCAAATGTTATGAATAGCAAAACACAGAAGAGGGAGCAATGTGTCTTCACATTTTATTAGTAGATATAAATTAGCAGGCGCAGCGCGCAAAAGTAATTGTAGTCAGTGCCAAGGAACTAACAGAATATCTGCCTGAAAAAGAAGGAAAAACAGCCACATAAAAATTAAAGCTGTTCATTTTCTTCCATGTCAGTTCAGTATTTTTATGCACGCCACTTGGCATACAGTAGTTACTTACTACTTTTTTTTTTTTTTTTACTAAGGTTAAACATACTGAGCCATTTAGCAATAACTTTCAAATTGACTTAAGAGAAATTAATAACAATTGCCAATTTCTATATGCAGCCCATATTCTAAAAAGCTCCATGGAGAAGACATTTCTGTGTCCTAGCAATAGATTGCAGGTACACTGGTAAACTGCAGATAAATTAAGGCTTCTTTAAAAGCTTTACTTTCCTTTTTAAAAATAAATAATCCTCTGCGGAGAAAAATCGCAGCACAAAAAAAAAAAATGAGATAAAGTAGTTTCATCATTTCTTAGAATCAAAAACAAAACCTGTCCATGTTAATTGAACAAAGCAGAGTCGTGCAAACACCTGCATACATTGGTAACTCCTGTTCTCTCATTCCTACAATAATTACTGTGCGTGAGAAATACAAAAACTCGACCATTATTTTCACAATTGGAGCTACTATGCCGAATGCGTCTGAAAACAGAATCAAACCCATGCCCATCATAAAGGCTATAATGGGGCACGCTGTACTAAATCCTATTTTGCAGAAGGTACATTTTAAGAACAATGACATTTAATGAAATGTACATATTTCAAGTTTTCAGACTTCGGTCTGTAAGAAACCTATTATGAGCTGTCAGCTTTTGCAAATGTCCATATAAATGCGATAAGCAACACAGAATATGGAAGGGAGTGTTATGTCCGAGCTGGAAGCAAAACACCTCTTCTGGATTGGACGTAATTTATTGTCCTGAGAGCACAAATATACACACAGTATACAAATGCAGAGAACATAATACATAAATAACTAAACCAAAAATTGGGGAAACGGGTAATGTAACCCTAATCTACTGATGCAAGGAGACTTGACCTAAAAGTGGAACACCCGCCCTGTTGAGGGCAACTCCATATCAGGAACCTGATTCTCCCTACAGTAGTTGGAAATAGGGATAATGGTAGCTACAACGAATAACAATATGTGCAGAGTTGACGTTACACAAATATGTTATGAGTCCAGTATATGTTCAATGCAAAATATAGCAATCGTCAGGAGATAGATGTTGCAACGGTCTAGATAAGAAAAACACCAAATAAACTTATCTGAACTGTGAGTCAGGGCAGGAGCTGCCGATTTGACCACAAACACCTTCACGCTAGAAGTATAACTGGCATCCACAGTTAGGAGGAGCCAGCAAAAATGTACAGGCAAGTGCTGATTGGCCAGCTGGAACTCACACTTCCGACCTGACCAATCTATCCACACACATATTAGTATCCAATGTTGGAATGACACTGAGCATGTACCGGCATGTGGATCACGTAGGCGGTCCAACAGTGAGCTTTTCTTAGTTGCAATATAAAAGAATGATCTTATAAAGATATTTTTTCATATGTGCTATCAGTCCACCGTGGAAAAGGGAGTTCTCACTTGGGTCCCCCTCATATTAGCCAGAGTAGAGAGCCACACATTAGGAGTAGTACTGACTTTAGCAGACCTGTTACATAAATGGTCATTTGAATGAGTGGTATGTAATATACATTTTTCATGCAGTGAAGTATAGGTTTGGCCACGTTTTCCAGAGCAATAGGGATTTCTGAAGCTTGGCTGAGGGCAGTCAGCTAATTGATGGGTGTTTAATCAAGCAGAGTTTTATGTTACCTACTTTTCACCTTAAACCCCAACAAAAGAGAACTTGTTGACAGCTGGCCTGCAGTTAAGCTGAAAATCTGAAGCTCGGTACCTGGATGATGAATAGAAGTGCTCATTTTTGTCTATCATCTAGGTCCTGAGCCAGTGTCAGGGCAGCTGGATATGTTGCAGCACAGGGAATCAAGTGTAAGGTCAAGCTGAGCTGAACTAGATAAATGAACAGAGAACACCTTTATGAAATGAAAAGAATTAAATGAACCTATTTCTGTGGCAAGAAAGCCTTAAACAGCCTGACAGTAGCTAGATAAAGTAAGTGAACTCTATGAAGTTACCTGGATTTCTGCATTGAATGCTAATAAAATGTGTTCTGATTGTTATCTAAGTCACAATTCAAGACAAACATATTTTACGAAAGGCCCATTTACACGTAAAGATACTCTTTCAAACGACTGAATGTTTTAGTTAACTTTTTGCATGTATATGGGCCTCCAGGAGCTGTTTGCAGAGCCCAGCGTGTGATTAATCACATGCCCAGATGTGCACACAGCTGCATTTTTCTTCTCGCGGGTGTTGCCAGAATACATTGTTAACTGCCGGTTCCCCGTGGAGATAACAGTCTGGAGTCCACTGACAGATAAAGGTGTTTGCTTTATTTCCAGTAGCTGAACGACGGATTGTAAATTCATGCATGATGCCTGCATTTATATGTAACGATTAGAGATGAGCGAGCACCCAAATACTCGGGTCCGCGTTATTCGAGTCGAGCTTTTCGTAAGATTCGAGAGCTCTTCTCGAGTAACGAACCCCATTGACTACAATGGGAGACTCGAGCATTTTTGTATGTGGGACGCCGGGTGCTGAGGTTTTTTTATTTTAAATTTTTTTTGGTTTATGTGTTCTCTCTCTCTCTCTTCCGCCCCCCCCCCCCCCCCCCGCCTGCCTGCCTGCCAAAAAATTTGCCGTTGACACACGCGCTGCGTCACGGCGGGAGGGGCGAACATAGCCATGTCACAGCGTGAAGGAGCCAAAAACTGGGGCGGGGTCGAACACGGCATGATGCTCGTTTAAGTAATGAGCGCCATCGAGTACGCTATTACTCGAACAAGCATCAAGCTCGGCAGAGTACGTTTGCTCAACTCTAGTAACGATTATCGCTCAAATTCATTCATTTGAACGAATTTGGAGCCATAATCATTACATATAAATGGGCCTTAAGGGCGGTATCACATCTGCATTGGAGCCACTGGCATATTGCTAGGGGTCACAGGGGTCGAAATTCCAATCTGGCCATTTGGCAAAAGGGGGCCCACGGGCCCCCGCCGTATACTGCTTCACCGCCACAGCCCGCTTATCAACCCTGTGTGGCCCTCGGGGAGGGGAAGAACATTACACGGGGCAGCCAACAGCCAATTCCGTGCTGCAGACCTCCAGTGCGTGGTCCTCCTACCACTGAGAGACTGCAGTTGGCATTCATCACAGCTGCAGACTATCAGTGCAGTGGCTGATAGTGGAGGAGGGGAGCAGACAATGCGGTGCAACGAAGTACGTGAATATATAATTAATTTTATATGTATAGCTGGTATATGTTATACTGTATAACATATACCAACTGTAAATGTATTATTATATACAGGAGATACTCAGGTTATACCAGCATGGTCCATATCACTATATACAGGATGTATAACTTATAGAACCAAGAGATCTCTGTCAGCTTATCCCAGTCTATCCGAATGGCTGATAGCAGGTGACTGACAGTAGCTCACAATGATCTTACCAAATGTCCTTTTTAGCGAGATGCTAGACAGTATATAATACTGTGGAATGACTCAGGCAAGTGAGGATAAAATGCTGCAAAGTAAGAATTCTTTAAAAACTAGAAGACATTTGATCGATTCCAAATATTTTCTCCAACAGAACAAACATCCAGCCAATGTCATTAAGAACAATCTTCAGCATAAGGAGCAGGGAGTCCTGGAAGTGATGATGTGGCCCCATGGAGTCCTTAACATCATTGGGTCTGTCTGGGATTACATGAAGAGAGAGAAGGATTTGAGCAAGCCTACATCCACAGGAGATCCGTAGTAACTTCTCCAAGATGTTTGGAACAATCTCCCTGCTGAGTTCCTTAAAAACTGTGTGCAAGTGCACCTAGAAGAATGGATGATGTTTTGAAGGCAAAGGGTGCTCACACCAAATATTGATTTGATTTAGATTTCTCTTTAGTTCATTCAATTTTGCATTTTGTTAATTGACCAAAAATAAACTATTAACACTTCTATTTTTGAAAGCACTCTTACTTTGCAGCAGTTTCCCACACCTGCCTAAAACATCTACACAGTACTGTATATTGAACAATGGGCTGTTCAGCCTGAACTCCTAACAGCCACTAGTTTAAAGGGACTGCATCACAATTGCAAGTTATACCCTATCCACAGACTCCCGCGCGATCTTGAGAATGGGACTTCCATGCCCGCTCTCCTGTCACTCCTGGAGTCGCTTCTCCAGTAGTGATGCCACTGTTAGGGCTTCTTCACACGGGCATATTTTTCATCAGTATTTTGTAAGCCAAAACCCGGAGTGGTTCCAAAATATGAAAGAAATGTAAATCTTCCCATTACACTTTCCCTCTGTACGTTCCACTTCTGGTCTTGGCTCACAAAATACTGATCAAAAATATGTCCATGTGAAGAAGCCCTAATGGAGTGCTGGCAAAACATTCGCCATTGGTGCTCCATTTAAATGGGGCTGGCGGAAGTACCCCAGCAGGTGCCGCCCGGGTATGTCCTCAATCAATTTGAAAGTGAATGTAGCATTAGTGCATGTACGTGAGCAGCGCTCCATTCAGTCTTCCCCTCACTATGGGGATTGCAGTAACCCCATAATGAGGAGGACAGGGAAAAGGTTACCCCCCTTCCCTGTTCTTGAGATCGGTGAGGGTCTCAGTAGTGAGACACCCACTGATCAGCAAATTATTCCCTATTCTGTGGAGAGAGGATAACTTGCAATTGGGGTACAACCACTTAAAGCCCTGATAAGCAATTTCTAGATACCCTTGTTTATAATACCCATGTCTTATGAGAGAAGTTCTTTCTGTGGTCAATAAACCATTCACTTGCAACGTCTGAGAACAGTACACCTCTGTGTGCTCAGGGTACTAAACAGAAAAAAAACATGTTGTTTTTTTCTATTTGTTTGATATATTGTTATAATATGTTTAAGTATATAAATACAAAAAGACAAATCTACCTTATTATTGATTCCATGTAGCCTCTTAATGGGTAGAGTAGTAAAACAGTAAATGCTAATATAACATAACAATGTTGACAGTTAAACATGCTCTTCTGAGTAGAACTATGCCCAGGACCGGTATCCCTGCCCTTCCTTCACTTGATTTGGTGGGGTATTTAAAGTGACATAGACCTATTGATTGCCTCCGCCTGCACAATTGCCTCTGCCAGCTTCTTGGTTTAGCATTTAATAAGCACTGGCACAAATACAATAAATCCCACATTGTAAGCCATGATTATGTCGCGTTGGCTAGTTGAAGAAACCCTGTCTGATGGAACGCTGATAGGGAACGCTCAGGATATGTAAACTCCTTAGAACTCAAATTATAACTGGAACAATCAATTACACTTTTATGCACAAACTGTCTTTACTGATCTTATTTTCCTAGTGAGTTGAATTGAGTCTTTTCTTAAATACTGTCCTTTTAACGAAAAACTGCATTGGAAACATGGCAAAGCATGAGCACAGCCAAGGAGGCATGACAATTAGGAGGATTCCACAACACCTAATTTCTCCCTATTTGTGTGAATCTCCGTGCCAGTATGACCACTGATACTGTCTATTAGTAAATGGTGAATCTGTTGTCTGGGCTTCCTGCCCATCCGATCAGGAAGCATGTTCCACCAGGCTATAAATCAGTTCTGACCTAATTATGTTCATGTAGTTAAAGGGCTTGCTGTAAGGCTGCTACTATACGGCAGCATTTCTTCCCTGCAAAATGCTGATTGTGGCTGGCACCTACACTCGTTATGTTGTTTGAATTAACCAGTTTAGGTGCCGGCTTTAATCAGCATTTCTCTGCCTGCGTCCTGCAGAGGAAAAATGCTACATCAATCTTAGATCATAATACGGATCATTGGAGTGGCCACCCCAGGCTCAAGGCTCCGGGGGCCCACAGCCATCCAAATCATACCTATTGATAATCTGCCAGTAAGTAGTGGTGCTACTATAATGGTGCCCCACCGTACCCTGGGCCAGGCCTCCAGTGCATGTTTTGGACCTTTTGGCCCAGCTCCTAAAACTCCGGCCTCTGGTACAGGAGAAGGTTAAATTCATGAATGCACTCACACTGCCTTCTAACACAGCACTCAATCTTGTACTCAGAATATAGCGAGTTCTGGAGAATATAGCGAGTACTAACAGAAATGTCTATTTTGTGCATGAATTCCCTATGGAAAAAACAGTAAGGCTCAACCCATGAGGCCAGCATCAATTACATAAGATGGCTCACAGCTCTGGGCCGTTGGTCCGATGTGTGCTTGAACTATAGAATAAAATACAGATTAACAGGAAAAATGGTAATGTGCATATGGCTGGGGGTATAGTTAGTTTGCTAAAGGGTTACATTTTTTGGTAATTAGGCTTTATGTACATCCACCTCAGTACATCACTGGAGAGGATGCAGTGCTGGTACCTAGTGGGTTGCCCAAAGTATGCAGTGTAGTACCCCAGAGTTATGGGTCCCACAGCAGTAGTATTACTGCCTCATGTAAAATGTGTATGTATAGCTATATGTGTGAAATTACGGTATGTATAATTATGTGTGTAATAATGTGTATATTTGTGTGTAAAAATTGGTAAAAGTATGTTTATTGCTTTAAATAGTTAATAATGGGTTAATGTTTAGTGTTTCTACTACCAAGCACTGTATGACTATGCAGAATTCCCCCTTACCTGCTCTATTCCTTGTCAGTCCTCCCTAGCTAGATCAGGGATTGGATAGCCTGTATTTCCCTAGCTCAGGATTGGTTAACAGGAGGAGAATAAAACGTAGAGAGTGGGTGGGGTTAGCTAGTCTAGTTCAGGTCTGGAGAGAGACTTGTCCAGCGGATCCTGAGATAGAGACCGGGGAGGCCTAAGGATAACATCTGTCATAGCGGGTGCGGTGGGAAGCAACAACTAAGTGTTTAAGGAATCAAGTTTATGCTGGCGAGACAGAGAAGAGAGAAAAAGAGTGAGTCAAAAGAGAAGAGACTTAATAGGAAAGAGAGAAAAAGAGGGAGTTAACTGCGAACAGAGGAAGAGAGAAAACAGAAGAGAAAAAAGAGTAGTAACAGAAGCAAGTCACCGGTTAACCTTTCCCCGTTCCCTGACACTAACTTGATCTATAGTGAATGATGCACATGGAGTCTGTGATAGTAATTATATCACCGTAAGGAGGATGATATAATTGTGCAAACGGGAATAGGATCTTTCTCTTAATAAAAAATCAAATTGTTTTACCATCTAAAGTCTACTTCCTGGAGTACTTCCCACCATCTACAACAACTGCACTGAGTACCACACAACACTACAAGAGTGCAAGGACTACTACTCCCACTATTGTTTAGTTATCCAATGCTGAAGAATGCCGTGCTGAAGAAAGAAGATCCGGCCGGCTCAGAGGAGACCCGCGCTGGACGAGCATGCACGGTTTCCACTGCGGGATTCAGCAGTTAGAAGTCGTGCGTGCAAGTGGACATAAGGGGTTTTTTAATGCTGCGTTAATGCTTCATTTTTTTTTTTTACACAAATGTCATTGGGACTTTCTAATGTTAAAAATGCATCGCACAAAAATCGCAAAGTTCAAACTTGTGATGCGATTTTAACATTAGAAAGTCCCATTGACATTTGCGTAAAAAAACGCAGCATTAAAAAACCCCAAGTGGGTAGGAGCCCTTAGATAGACAGATTCATCAGAGCTGAACAATCTATTTAATCTGGTCTAATTTTATACCACCCATTAGTTGGCACCAAAAATTGTGCCAAGATTTAGGCCATAGCCTCTTCCATTAAGCCATGTCCATTTTCGCTCAAGATGGAAAAGTGTCAGAAAGTGTCTATAAACATCTAGAAAAAGTGTCGCAAAGCATGTAAGACAGAAAACCATCATATTTTAAACAGCCTAACGTTTCCAAAAGAGAAAACATACAGTAGCCCTCAAGCCATCCGGGAATTCTTTTCACCTTTCTTTAGAGATCAGTTTATGGCTGGTGTCAGACCTACACATATTTTCACGGTTTAGTTTAGCTCAGCTTAATGTGTAACTGTCCTTTGTCCAAATCCAGTTCTTACTCATGGCTTTACAGATATCACTGGATCAATAGCTAGAATGACAGAGCTATTTTAGACTAACAATGGGTGAATACTTCCAAGGCATTGCAGGCATACCGCGCTAGGGTTGTGGAGGCAGTACGAATCCCTTATTATACTCTGTCTGAGATTCCGACTGATAGCTGTTAATGTCCATCTTGTGGTCTGAGGCGCGAGAATCTTTAGATGGCTTCAGCCTCTGCCGTCTGAAGGGGACATTCCTCAGAAGTGTCAAAGTCTGTTGCTTATTACAGCATTGCCATTACTCATGGAAAAATTGACTGACTGTCATCACTGCAATGTAGGTATTCATATTTCAGAAGGAGCCTGGGAGAGGTTTAGTTCTGGATTACGTGCGGTTCATTTCTAATGGCACTGAGGCTTTTGACTTTACTTGTTACTAAGCTCTATTCTTTCCTGTACCTCCATAAATCCTTTATGTACCTGAGACACCAGAGGAATCTGGAAGGAGCTATCTGTAGATTCACATAGGTAATGGTAACAAACTCTGAAATGCAGTATGTAGCATGTATGTTGACTGCTCAATGCGATGTTATATTACTCTACTAGTCACAATCTGTATATATGAAAAACATGTTAGAAATATTCAAAGTGGTCTATATAATGGGTTAAATAAGTAAAATTACAGCCAATCGACTTGAGTCCTGCTCCCGCAAGCAGCTGGGGAAGCCATTGCAAGACATTTCCTCTGCAACGACCATTGCAAGAGTAATGTAGTATTACATGGATTGCTCGAGTTCACCAGAACAGAAGACAATTCCATAGTGTAGCTCTCCACTCCTATTTATTTTGCTCCCTTATATAGTGCATGCATATTCCACAGAACTGTAATCACTTACATTGAGCCGTGTCCCCATAGGGGCCCACAATGTATATTTACTTATGTTTTTGGAGTGTGGGAGGAAACCCATGCAAACACATATGGTACCTTTGGTTGAATTTGAACCCTGAGCCCAGCACTGCAAGTCAACAGTGCTAATCACTAAGCCACCATGCTACCCATTCTGGCTTGTAGATGGGTTATGGGCTTGGGTTGTCATGAGGCAACACCTTTAAATCATTTTCTTTATTTGCATACAATGCGATCATAAGGTATGAGGATTTAGAAATAGAATCCACTAATCAACATTTTGGCCCCATTTAACTGGGGTACATTTATCAAACTGTCTTTGTTTCCCATAGCAATCAATCACCGCTCAGCTTTCATTTTACTAGAGCAGTTTAATAAATGTAAACCAAGCTCTGATTGGTTGCTTTGGGCATGCACATAAGACGATGGGCTCAGGACGTCCTCGACAGACCAGTAGTGGAGAAGATTGTCTTATTGTCCGACAAGCACAAGCAGCTCCAACTGTTCCATTATCTGACATCTAGAGACATGTGGCCTCGTTGTTACAGGCTCCTGTGTCTGTCGGAACCATTTCCAGTTGCTTGACTGAATCACATTGGTCTCATGGCACTCATTACATGTACTGCCTTTAACACCCACCTATCATCGCCACCGTTTGCAGTGGTGTTGTAAGCAGCGAGACTAGAGTGCTATGGACTGGAACCAGATTGTCTTCAGCGACAAATCCAGGTTTAGTTTGGGCAGTCAAAAAATCAAGTGCCTAGAAGGAGTTGTCGGCATTAAACGAAACTTTGTATGTGTAATTGTAACGTTGATATAAGTGACTGCAATATCAGAGCACAAGGATAACTTATTGTTATTGTGAAAAACTGAACACTATTACCCTGTTGGGCCGCCTCTAGCTGAGATACAAGATGTGATTTGGTTGGGCATGGAGGCATAAAGGTTCCCTATGGTATCCTGTGGCATGTCGGTCCACATCTACTGTAACTGAGCCTCTAGATCATGAAAACTCGTAGGCTGTCAAAGTTGGCATCCCAAAAGGTCCCATACATGTTCTATTGGCCATAAATCTGGTGACTGGTCAGGCCATGGAAGTGTGCCAATGTTGTGGTGGTATTCCTGTGACACCCTTGCTGTGTGCGGCTGAACATTATCCTGCTGGAAAATGCCTCTTGGCAGACCTGCTATGAGTGATAACACATAGCTGCAGGATGTCCAACTGAACATATCACTGAGCTGTCATTGTTCCAAAGACCACTACTAGTGGTAACCAATTGTCGTATGCAATGGCTCTACAGACCATCACACCAGCAGGGGGGGGGCAGTGTGTTGCTTCACAGCAAAGTCAGTATTGAGGCGCTCACCTCTTGGTCTGCAGACACGAACATGGTTGTCAGTGTCCATACTAAACCTGAATTCATATCTGAAGTCAACCTGATTCCACTCTTTAGCAGGCCAGTTTTGTTGCTCACATAATCAGATGATACTCTCTACTGAGCTCAGTCGACTTGTGTGTACCCTTATGCATCCATTGGTCCTAAAACCTCCTAACAGTTTGGTAAGAATTGCCCATGAAGCAACCAATTTGTTGATACGTCCATTCAGTTTCCCACATTCCAATAAGATGCTTCCTCTGAAACTTTGTTAACTGGGCATAATCTCTTTGATTGTGTCGTAGAGGCGTCTAGTGGTCAACAAGCTCTACACAAGTTAAAAAAGAGGTCACTAGACACAAGGAGCCTCTGAGAGCCTTTTTATAGGCCAATGTTGGAACCACTTTTAGGGCCTCAGGTGGCAAGAAATCACAGAGGTGAGGAAAAAGAAAAAAAAAAAAAAAAAATTTATTGTGAGTTAGCGTAGGTACTGGCGGAAGCGGTGTGACCTCGACGCGGTCCGTCAGCCTATGCGTTTTGGCCAAAATGCAGTACCAACACCCGCATTTTATTAGTATGCATTAGTATCTTTGTATGTAGTTTGCTAGTTGGTGGGGGAGCCCAAGATGTCAGCCAGTGTGGCCCACCTTGGAGATACAGGGCAACCCGCTGTCATATCAGCCAGGGTTGATATCCTGTATGGTGGGTCACCACCCATCTATGGCTGACATCTTTGGTATCGTTCACATGTGCAGGCTATAAGTATATGCAGTCACTCCTCCCCAATTAGGGCTGGGTTGAGTGGGTGACTGCATATTAGCCTGCCAGGAACAAGCTGCTCCTCCACACATTATTGTCTGGCTGACTACATATCTTCAGGGCTTAAGGCCATTGCGCCTGCCCTATGGCGATTGTGCCGGTGGCGATTGTGCCTGCCTTATGGCGATCGTGCCTATGGCGACCGTGTCTGCTTTGCAGACCTTCAGGTATTGTATTTTTGGCTTTTTCAGTGAATGTGCTCAGGTGGCAAGAACATTCATCTAATCACACCACAACTCTAAGCAGTTACATATCTGTCTGAGATGACAACTCCTTCTAGGTACTTGATTTTGTTTTGACAAAGAGTATATATTTAGTTACATATCTATATATTTACAGTACTGTGTGCTCCATTTCCTCACAATAGTGCATTATAGTTGAGGAACTCATTACTAACATGTTTCCCTGAAATAAGACACTGGAGGGCTTATACTCACCTGGTACACAGCGTCCTGATGCCTTGTGATGGTCTCCGGCAGCGCTGCAGCAAAGTGCAGTGTCCACCGCTCTGACATCTCAACTTTTGAGGCAGTACATTTTTTATCCCCTTGGGTTTCCCAATCGTTGCTAAAGGGTCATTGGGATTCCTATGCTAAAATTCCCCTAGGTGGTTTGAGATTTCCTTTCCTGGCCATTCTATTTGAGGGGGGGCTTATGTATTTCAACCCCATCTCTCACTAGTTGCTGATTATTCATCTCTTTCGGAGAAGCTAATCTAGTCCACATTTCCCTTGCAGTCGTCATCCTGATTCACTTAAGTAACTGTTGTATTATTTGTATATTTTAGTTGCTTCTACCATCACCCCTGTTGCCTATAGTTGTTACCACCTACTCTTAGATATCCCCTGTTTCCACCTAGGGAAAGTGCAGGTGGCCCCTAGGTTTCAGCATGGAGCCGTCCCTATCAGGGCGATCGACCCACTTTAGCAGGGCTTTTCCCTCTTCTGGCTGTTAGGACTAAATTTCCATCCCCCCCCCCCCATCTTGTATGTGTTTGGGTGGTGTTTTTGGTGCTTTACGTGGGACTTACAGGTGTTTATTTTCCCTGTGTGCACATTGCCTTGCGCCTGTGCTGGATGTGGTGCATAAATGCTCAGCATGGATGTAACAATTAGATTGCAATAATGCAAGTATTACTTGATTATTTTTAGTGGTTAAATCTCTGATTCTCTAAAACTCCCCCAATACAGTTATGATAGAATGTCTCTGTACACTGTTTTACATCAACTTCCCAAGGATTAGTGATGACAGTACATGCTGCATCACCCAGGAAGCAGTTGTTACCGATGCCACACCGAGCGTCTTGCCAGGTCTTTTAGTCTTAAACTCTCCTGTCATCACTTGAGTACTGGGCTTCGAGGTTTAATTTTTCCACGCTGTTTTATCTCAATCATCATCATCATTATTGGTATCCAGAGGGTGCTAGCAGTCCATAGTCCTGGACACTGAACTTTCATATTAACATCGAATTACTGAGACATTCTAATGCTTATTATACTGTGGCTTGGTAGGTGAATATCCTGTCAAACCTGATATTTTAGAGTTTAACACCATCAAGACAAAGCCAGTTGGCATCAAACTTTTCAATTTTTCATCTCTGACTTCCAAGAGCCATCATTTTAATTTAACCGTATAAATACCAGTACTTGTTTTTTGCAAGGTAAATTGTATTTTAATGTGAGCATTTAATGTAGAATCTAATATATTCAAAAACTTTTTTTTTGATGGGTGGAAAGGAAAAAAAAAAAAAACATAAAAAACCCACAATTGTGCCATTGTCTTTTGAGTTTCATTTTTGTAACATTGACTGAATTATAAAAGTTTGGGGGCTGAATGGAAAAAATACTGTTGCACAATTGTATGGGATTTTGCTTTTACAGCATTCAGTGTGCAGAAAACAATGACATATTAGCTTTATTCTGTGGGTCACTATTAACCCTTTGCAATACAATTTTGTATTCAGGGTTTCCTAGGGGTTTTTCTCTTTCTGCCATTATACAATGGCGCCATCTGCTGGCTAGAGCCAGTACTGTGGTATGGTAATACTGGAGAGGCCCTCGACAACAGAGCAGCCAGTAATATACAGTAAGAATTATCTGCCAGCCTTCAATCAGAATGTCTGAAGACATCAGACAGTGGATTGGGAAGGGTTAATATGGCGATACCAAAATTATATCTACTACTCTGAATAGGGACATAAAGAAGCCACCTTATACCCAATTCAATGCTGAGCGGAACGCCTTGCAGCTTCACGAGCCGCCATAGCTGTGTAATTCCCCTGGGATTAAAATACATTGCATTCTGCCTTACATGTAGTATATATAATAGCAATAAAACCCATTAACACAATTCATTCTGTAAGGACACCAACTAGATACCCTAATCTAAGGATGTATTTCATCTTCTGCCATGGAAGCATTAGCTTAGCTTCATTACAAACCATTCCTACAAGTGTTTGTCTTTCCATCAAACATCTTACTGTATCTGTGCTTTTCTCCCGGCAATTTTCTCCTTTTTTCTGATTTTATTGTGAGTTGTACATAAGTGCAGTGTCTGTACGGTTCTGAATTACGTTTGACTAGCATAAACATTTCCGATCTTCCTGCGGTTTGAGTGATCACTGTGATTTTCGATCATTGGAATTTTTTGCCTTTTGTTCTTTCTGTATTTTAAGCAAAACTGAAGATAATTTTGTGTTTCCACTTGAGTGATCGCTGTATTGTACGCTGCTGTTTGTTACGGTACCGCTGTAGTACAAAGCCCGGGATATCATTATGTACATTTCTGGCTTGTATTGAATCTGATTACATTTTGTAACATTTCATAGTGTAAACATGCATTGAGTGTATATTGAGAGTAGGGTAAACTTCTTGTATGTCTTAATGCTTACATGGCAGAAGATGAAATACATCCTTAGATCAGGGTATCTAGTTGGTGTCCTTACAGAATGAATTGTGTTAATGGGTTTTGTTGCTATTATATATACTACATATAAGGCAGAATGCAATGTATTTTAATTCATAGAGGAATTACACAGCTATGGCGGCTCGTGAAGCTGCAAGGCGTTCCGCTCAGCATTGAATTGGGTATAAGGTGGCTTCTTTATGTCCCTATTCAGAGTAGACTAAGAGAAGAAGAAAGAGAAAAATGTGGACTCACAAACCCTCACAAAAATATTTCAATGAGTTATAAATCCAGTTTTTTATTAATAGATGAAAAAAGAGTCAATAATAACACATTTCGGGATACACCCATTCCACGGAAATGACTGTCAGGAGCATGGAGTGTATCAAAGGTTTCTTCTGTCTGCACTCTCGATTAGAGGAACAACATTATGCTTCTTGTATGTGGTTGGGGCTAGTGGGCAGGGAGTACTTAACCCACAGGTGTAACTTAAAACTTCGGGGCCCGAATGCAAGGTCTGTAACAGGGCCCCTAACTATAATGCTTTATTCATAGTACTAGGCTTCTTATATGGAGAAGAGAGGACTTATGGGCCCCTAAGGCTCCTGGGCCTGACTGCAACTGCATCCCCTATAGCCCCTGACCTCACCCTATTTCGTATTAGGAATACTAATCCTATAAGTAAAGGAGCCCCACTCCTACCTCTTCATGTTTTGGTTCCTATTCAGAGTAGGGCTTTCAGAGGGTACAATAGCACCCACCTGCTTAGGGTATCCAAGGCAAGAATCTTGCAGGACAGTTTGGTGCAGTTTTTGATACCTGGAGTATCTTTTTTACCCAAAGATTAAAAAGTTATTCTTAAGGTGGGTGTTATACACAGTGGGTTTTTTGGGGCGGGGGAAGCAGGGAGGGGGGCAGGAGTTTTGGTTGCGGTCGTTTGAGCCAAAATCATAAGTAAGGCATAAGGCTGTAAGGCAGCAGGAAGAAGTAAAAAGCTGGGTCAAGCCAGCTCCGAACAGCAGAACAACCAGCCGTTCTGGGCATGCGCAAGTGGTGCCAAAGGAACCCCATTCACTATAATGGGGTCTGTTCTGCCTCCAGCTTACCCTCCAGCATCTTAACAGACAAAATAGGGCACATGCTGCTCTATTTTGTCTGGCTTTTTGAACTATTGCAAATGAAGACACAGACTGAGTCATTGCTTTATATTCACCATTCCACTTGAATCCACCCATATCTTTGGCTCAACCAATTGCAGTAGCATTTTTTAGAAAAACTGCTGTGGGAAACCACCCTTCTGGGACAAAAATATGAAGGAGCCTTCAATTGTGCAGATATGATGCAGTTTATTTTTACTCATAGCCAGGAGTCAATAAAAAAGGCTGACTGATGACAGTTTAACGCAGCGGCACAATGAGGGCTGGTGGGACATAGCACTACCTGCTACTTGCCAGGAGGGGCACCAAAAAGAAACGCTGCCTTGGCCAGGGTATTCAAAAACAGAGCTAGGACAGCATAGCGAATCTCTGCGGAGGTGAAGGACTCCCTAGGTACAATTCTGGCCTGATCACACCATGTCGTTGGCTAATAGGCCTCTAATTACAGACTGCGGTGAAATCAGGAGAGTTTGTAGATATTGGAGGACTAGGGATTCAGTCCTCAGACAGACTCAAAAACTGCTATAAAAACAGTTTCCTGTTTTTTTGTCAAATACGTATCTACACTACAGCCTATTTAATATTACAAAAAAAAGACATTAGTACAAATTACCAAAGCATTACAAGACATACAAGAAGTTTACCCTACTCTCTACATACACTTAATGCATGTTTATACTATGAAATGTTACAAAACGTAATCAGATTCAATGCAAGCCAGAAATGTACATAATGATATCCCGGGCTTTGTACTACAGCGGTACCGTAACAAACAGCAGCGTACAATACAGCGATCACTCGTGTGGAAACACAAAATTATCTTCAGTTTTGCTTAAAATACAGAAAGAACAAAAGGCAAAAAATTCCAATGATCGAAAATCACAGTGATCACTCAAACCGCAGGAAGATCGGAAATGTTTATGCTAGTCAAAAGTAATTCAGAACCGTACAGACACTGCACTTATGTACAACTCACAATAAAATCAGAAAAAAGGAGAAAATTGCTGGGAGAAAAGCACAGATACAGTAAGATGTTTGATGGAAAGACAAACACTTGTAGGAATGGTTTGTAATGAAGCTAAGCTAATGCTTACATGGCAGAAGATGAAATACATCCTTAGATTAGGGTATCTAGTTGGTGTCCTTACAGAATGAATTGTGTTAATGGGTTTTATTGCTATTATATATACTACATGTAAGGCAGAATGCAATGTATTTTAATCCCAGGGGAATTACACAGCTATGTAGTGAAAATACATATTTGACAAAAATTAGGAAACTGTTTTTATAGCAGTTTTTGGGTCTGTCTATATATGAATCCCTAGTCCTCCAATATCTACAAACTCTCCTGATTTCACCGCAGTCTGTAATTGCACATTCTCAGGGTAATGCGTGGCACTATCAGACTATTGAATGCATTGGACTGTATATGCACTATTCATCTAAGAAATGTGTCCTAACGGTCATTTACACGCAACGATGATTGCTCATAATTCATCAGAAACTGACAGTGATCATTGAGTGATCATTTTGCATAGGTGCTAACAGGCTAATCAGCCCATTAGTAGCTAACTGGCTTCCTTTGCATGTATTTAGAGAACAGCGGGTGGTCTGTTCTCTAAATATATCACTTTTGTTCTCCTGCAGGCTGCCGTCCCTCTTATAAGGGTTGACGGATTTTATGCTGACCTGAAGTCAGCTATGGACGAAGAGTGTATGGTAAGTGCACGATGGTCACACATTTATACGCAACAGCTATCGCTCAAAAGCCATCGTTTCAACAAATTTTGAGCAATAATTGTTGCGTGTAAATCAGCCTTTACTCACTTTCTGTTGGAAGTCAGTAGAGATCAGTTTAGACACTTTTTCTTTGATTCATTGTAATACAGGCTAACATTACTTCCTGTATTAAGTGACAAAAAATGTATTGTCTTTATAGTTCACAGCTAGTGATGAGGGAACTTTTGAAAAGTTTGGTTTGTTCTGAAATAGTTTGAACAAAATTTCACTAAAACCACTAAAACTGGTGTATAAACTGTCTGGGAACCATGTAGATTTTTATTTTACTACATTTTTTCATACTTTATATTTTAAAGGGGTTGCCCAGCTGAGAACTATTGATGGCCTATATGCAGAAAAGGTCATCAATATGACATTACTGGGAGACTGCCGCCTAGGATCCCTACTGCTGTCTGGGCATGCACACTCCTGGACTGATATGATGATGCAGGAAGCAGACAGTTCTGTTTCTACTGCATTGGCCAGGCTTGATATTAGAAGCAACATTCCTATTGAAGTGCATGAGAACTTAACCTGCAATACCAAGCTTGGCCACTGCAGAAATCAGCTCAGTTCATGAGTAAAGTACCCAAAAGAACACCTGATCAGCAGGAGTCCTGTGCGATGGACCTGTAGTGGCCCAGTACATCCATTCCTGGCCCCCTCCATTAGGTCATACATATCATGTCTTATGTTAGTGCGCTGTGCAAAATTGTCTTGTCATTCTGTTATGCGTATTGCACAGCTGCAGCAAGTGAGGAGTTAAGTGTTTGCATGAGCCTGGGAGATGCTTGCAATGTATCAATTTGTCTTGTCACATGGTATGAGTGAGAATATGGGAGTGTGTGAGAGCTGGAAAGCAGTCCAGTCTTTAGAGATTCTTCTGGGTTCCTGAGAGAGAGTGCCAGCCACATGGGGGTACTCTCAACCCTCATGTGGTGAACAATGGAGGAGGAAGAGTGGCTCCCTTTACCTGTGTGATCTCAAACGTGACAGAGTGAGTCCCTTGAGAGAGTGTGAGCAAGAGGAGGTGGATACAGCCAGGCCTAGTGTAGAGGTACTACGTGATTATCTTTCCGACATGGCCGTCCTGAGGTCTGGGATTACCACATAGAGATACACCTATTTGTTTTCACATCTGACTGTCCTGAAAGTCTGGGATCACCGGGTGCAGGTACTCTTAAATCTACTTCATTACCTGCACTGCCAATTCTGTGTTAACTGTACCATCAGCTGGAACTTATGTTTAGTAAAGTTTGGCCAAGCCCTGACCATTCCCAAGGACCTGAGGTATGTTACTTTTGTCTGCGGCTCCATTATTTATTGCTGAGGGTCATAGCGTTGGGTGGGTCATACCGGTGGTTTACAGAATGGTGGCCATCAATAGCTTACAATCAGACAACCCCTTTTAATGTACATTAATACAATACTCACAATGTCTACGTGACGATGAACAGAAGAAAAGCAATATTTCCAAATAATTGGTAGACTTTGCAGTTTTAATATATTTAATAGTATAATTAACAATTTGGGCATTATATGAATATACATTTTACAGTTTTTTTACATTTATAAATATAATTTGTTGCATGATGAGAAATCATGAAGTTCTAGATAAAAAATGGTGTTCTTATTTCATGTATATTTGGATGAGATCCCAACTTTTAAAATTGTAGCAAAATTTGTCTTCACGTATATGGTGTATTCACAAGCATCCTTCACAAACTAGAAAAAAATGATCTGTGTAGGACCTGATTACTCATACCGTGTTTCCCCGAAAATAAGACAGTGTCTTATATTAATTTTTGTTCAAAAAGGTTTAACTTTTTTACATGTATAGCTGCCTGGACACTATTTAAATTGACTTTTTAAATTAACTGTTAGTAGGGCTTAATTTTGGAGTAGGGCTTATATTTCAAGCATCCTCAAAAAGCCTGAAAAATCATTTTGCATCCTCAAAAATTCTGGAAAATCATGCTATGTCTTATTTTTCGGGTATGTCTTATTTTCAGGGAAACAGGGTAGATCTTGGGTTTTTAAAAATATGTCACTTTGTTCCTTGCAACATGTGGAAGACCTTATTGACACAAATATTTAGGATTTTGATCTATAAAAAACTTGACTTCATTTTTAACTTCTGTATGTCAATCATGTGTGATCAGTTTTTCTTGCACACCAAAAAAGGAAGGAGGCCTATTTTTTTTTAGCGCTACTTAGCAAAGGTCTGTGAAAAATAGAGCACACATAGATGTCAATTCAAGCGCGCTCTGTTTTTTTGTGCACTCATTGACTTGAATGAGAAACGGTCATCCAAGAAATCGAACAAGAATAGGATGTGCTGCGATTTCTTTACACAGATCATTGAAATGTGCCAAAAAGCACACATATCTGAAAAGCTCAGTTGACTGTATTGGTCTGTATTCTGTCCATGTGCAGTCATTGCAACATTCATCACTAGCACACTGTAGTTGGAAAGGAGACCACCGTGTATCGCTGAAAATAAAACCCTGTCTTATATTAATTTTTGCCCCAAAAGAGGCAAAATGATGTCTTATTACACTTACCTAGAAGTCTCAGTCCAGGTCCCTCCCGCTGCTCTCTGGAGCTCCAACGCGCTTCTTGCAGTCCTCGGCCACCCACAGAAGATCACTTCCTGGTTACGGGATTTATAAATCCCACCTCCAGGAAGCGATGGCTCTGATTGGTTCTTGAGTACTGCTCAGCCAATCAATGCAGTCCTGGATGAACCAATGTGATGGCTGTGATTGGTTCATCAAGTGCTACATTGATTGGCTGAGTAGCGCTCAAGAGCCAGCGCTTCCTGGAGGCGGGATTTATGAATCCTGTAACCAGGAAGTGATCTTCTGTTGGCAGCCGAGGACTGCAAGAAGTGCATCGGAATTCCGGAGAGCAGCGGGAGGGACCTGGACCGTGCCTGCTACGTAATGTATTCCTTTTTTTATGTAATGCAGCTAGGGCTTATTTTCAAGATAGGGCTTATATTTCAAGCCTTCCTGAAAAATCAGGGTAAGGCTTATTTTTGGGGAAACAGGGTAGCTCGGGATCTGTGGAAGGGGCATCGAGGTCGATCAAGTGAGGTTAGTATGTTTTTGTCTATGTTACTCCACCTCACTGAACTGAGGCTCGAAAATCTGTTATTCTTAATTAAGATAAGTCAATAAAAAGGAGCGATCAGCTCTCCAAACATATCCGTTTTAGTAAATCCTGCATGACCATTAAAATACCAATAACATCTTTTCTTAGTAATCTGCGTTGTGCTATTCCCCCTTTATTATACCTGAAAATGTATGAATAAAGTGGCAACTGGATATGACCTTCCCCTTGTCAACAGAGTATGGCCTAATATGATGGCGCTATACAAATAAAGATTATTATTATTATTACTATTATTATTATTATTATTATTACACCGTCAGATACGGTCAGCACTGATTGGGCAGTGTCAGTCAAATATAAGGGTTAATGAATAAATGCATAAGCAGATAGTGGTCATTAATGCAACAGTAAGGGCTATGAAAATGAGAATCTGAAATATAGTAGAAGTATTGACCACTGTAAGACCTCATGCTCTTATAGTTGGATCTTATACAAATATCAAGTATATGGTTGATCATTTACAATACATTATTCCTACAAAACACATATTCCTAGTGTGAATCCTTAAAGTGTGCCTCCTGCTGGTACAATCTGCAGGGATAATTTAACTATTGTATTTAATTAGTTGTCTATGCTCTGATTGCTTTATATGGCGCACTGAACCCGCTGTTTCTTCACAGTGCTGAACATTAAAATTCTGAAAGGCCACATGCACTACTATGGGAAGTGACAGGCTTACATTTGACTTACTATGAATCCCATTGAACTCTATAAAATCAAATTTCAGATGTAACATTTTTGCAACCTCTGTTATTGTTGCATGCAATATACACTCTGTAAAAAAAATCTATAACTTAGCAGAAGTTGTCGCTTTGCTGCAAAACTCGGCATGTAGTTACATCTCAGGCAGATATGCAAATGATTATAGTTGTGCCGTAATTAGATGAATGGTCTTGCCACCCCTTGCCTATAAAAAGGCTCTCAGAGACTCCTTGTGTGTAGTGACCTCTTCTTCCGCTTGTGTAGAGCTTGTTGACCACTAGACGCCTCTACGACACTATCTAAGAGATTTTGCCCAGTTAACAGAGTTTGAGAGGGGGCTCATTATTGCAATGCGAGAAGCTGGATGGGTGTATTGACAAATTACCAACCACCTTGGCCATTCTACCTAAACTATTAGGAGGTGTTTGGACCAGTGGATGCGTGAGGGCACACACACAAGGTGACCAGGCTCAGGATGTCCTCGACAGATCACCAGTAGAAAGGATTGTCTGATCATCCGACAAGCACAACAAGCTCCAACTGTTTTGTTGTCTGCCATCCAGAGACAGGTGGCACCATCGTTACAGACTTCTGTGTCTATCAGAACCATTTCCAGGCACTTGGCTGAAGGACATTTGGTCTTAAGGTGCCCATTACACGTACAGCCTTTGACACCCACTGTTGCCTCTGTTTGCAGTGGTGTTGTGAATGATGAAACTGGTCTGCTATGGATTGGACCTAGGGGTCAGTATGTCGATCCTGACTTTGCTGTGGAGCAGCACAGTGTTCCCCCTGCTGCTGTGATTTTCTGGGAGGTATCACTTACAACAGACAGTCAACACTAGTCGTACGAGGGACAATGACAGCTCAGAGATATGTTCAGGACATACTGCAGCCACGTGTTGTCTCTTATGCAGGGCTTCAAAGAGCCATGTTTCAGCAGGATAATGCTTGGGCGCACATATCAAGGGTGTCACAGGAAGCCCCCACAACATTACTACATTTCAGTGGCCTGCCCGGTTGCCAGAGTTATTGCCAATAGAACATGTGTGGGACCATCTGGGACGTCAATTTCAGCAGACTGAGTTTGCATAACCTAAAGGCTCAGTTACAGCAAATGTGACCAATATGTTGCAGGATACCATACAGAACCTGTATGCCTCCATGTCCGCCTGTATTACATCTTGTATCCAAACTAGAGGCAGTACAACAGGGTAGTAGAGCCTCCATGCCCGCCTGTATTACATCTTGTATCGAAACTAGAGGCAGTACAACAAAGTACTAGAGTCTCCATGCGCCCCATATCACATCCTGTATCTAAACTAGAGGCGGTACAACAGGGTACTAGAGCCTCCATGTCTGTTATATCACATCCTGTATCTAAACTAGAGGCGGTACAACAGGGTACTAGAGCCTCCATGCGCCCTGTATCACATCCTGTATCTAAACTAGAGGTGGTACAACGTGGTACTAGAGCCTCCATGCACCCTGTATCACATCCTGTATCTAAACTAGAGGTGGTACAACAGGGTACTAGAGCCTCCCTTAAAGAGTTCAGACTTCTGCAATAAATTATCCTTTTGCTCTGATATTGTAATCATTTACTTATATCAACATTGCAATCTCACTTATAAAGTTCCATTCGATTCCAACAATTCCTTCAAGATGCTTGATTTTTTTTGCCATGTAAGAGGATTTATGCGAGGGCCTTTTGTGAACATTTACACACCCGAGTATATATTCCTACAAGCGAACGGATGGGTGAGCATCTAGTCGAATGGGAAAATGTTTTGGTGCCCAAAATAAAACTCTGCCTGCAGAACAAGCAGGGACTTCCTGAGGATGGGGGAAGTGTTGAGAAGTGCGTCACAGATTGGGAGATGATGGAGAGAGTTCCCAGAGACATTGCTAAGTGGCTTTGTGCATGCTAGAGACTAGTACTACGTTAAAAAAGGGGCAGGTTGTGGACTAAAGGTCCATTTACACACACAGATGATTGCTCTAAATTCATCAGAAACTGACAGTTTTGAGTGGTCACTTTGCATTAGCTACTAATGGATTAATCAGTCCATTAGAAGCTAAGTAGCTTCATTTACATGTATTTAGAGAACAGCTGGTGGTCTCTTCTCTAAATACATTGCTTTTGTTCTCCAGCAGATTTTAGATAAAGAATTGTTGCCCTACAGCTCATTACATCAAGAATCATTATCTGTCAATTGTCCAATTACTTCTGAGACTGGGAAAATAGAGTGACTGCAAAAAATCATGTGATTCCTAAACGTTTATGCAATATTTTTACTAAACCTCTTAAATTAAAGCTGAAAGTCTACACTTCAGTCACATATTAATGGCTTTGTTTCAAATTCATTGTGGCAGTCTAAGGAGAAATGTCACTGTCCCAATACTTCTGAACCCCAATGTAATTATAGCAATAGGTATTTTAGAATAATTAAAAAAAAAAAAAGCAAAACAAAAGGCCAGTCCTCCGACGACAAGATGCAATATCCAGAGATAGCAAACAAAGAAGGAAAAAAGGGGGGGGGAATTACTTGGTGGGACTGGAATACCCAGTAAAGACAAACTGTCACGCCTATAGTCCTGGATAGTCTTGAATTACCAGTCAGTTTCCAGATTAGACACCCTGTCCAGCTGATGGACATCCACAATGCTAGAGTGCTGGGTGGACTCCCTGAAGATTCTCAAAGACTTCAGTTATAATTACTAGTGCTGAAAAATAAGAAAAAAAAACCATATATATCCACAGGGTCTAAAGTGTAGAAGAGATATGCAGCTGAAGAGAAAAAAATCCAAAGTTACTCCACAGAGGGTGATGAAACTCACTCAACCCCCCTATATCCAGGATGGATCATCAGATATCAATATCCATTTGTTCAAAGCCGAAGCTGTAGGTGCCAGTCAGAAAACTCCAAATTTACGGTATTAATTCATATCCATAAGGCAAGTATAGAAACAGATGCTACATATTTCAGTGCCAAGCTTGGATCTTCTATGGGCCATATTTTTGGTGACATCCTTATTTACAGTTCAGTTTGTAGTGGCTAGAAGAAGATGCAGGCTTGGCACTGAAACGCGTTGCATCTGCTTCTATACCTGCCTTATGTAATAAATTTGGATTTTCCTGACTGGCACCTACAGCTTCTGCTTTAAACAAATGATATCTGGATATAGGGGGGTTGAGCGAGTTTCACCACCCTCTGTGGCATAAGTTGGATTTATCATCTCATTCTCTTCAGTTGCATGTTTATTCTTCCCACACCTTTTGAGCGCTTGGATATATACGTTTTTTCTTCTTTTTCTGCACTACCAAATCAATTACACTGACACTGATTATAACATCTTTAATTCTATCACTATGTTTTATTGTAGTCCAATATATATTAATCACAGTATAGTCCTGATCTTCTCATAGGGATCATTGTCATATTTTAAAGTATTTTCATGCATAGCGTTTTAGGCATGGAAAGCACCTATTACAGTGCCTGCTGTGCTTGTTTAGAGTTTTGTATAATAACATCCCCACATCTCTTCTGTGCCAGAGGCTCCTGCAATACAAAGCTAGAACAATGAATTGCGGGGCATCTTGGCACAATAGGCCCCAAGGCGTCACTCTTCATTTCTCGCTATGCGCACCTAGAAGCAAATATAATTCCTAGCTAAAAATTCATCTATCAGCACACGTTAGAGTTGCTTAATTTGGTTGTTAATGACAAAAGGACATTGCTCACCTTATAAATATGCATGTTGAAGGAGCTTTGGCTTATAATTTATTCAGTCCTATAAACTGGGTCTCCTGTATTTGCAATAGGCTGCTGCATGAGATATCTGATTAATTCTGATAATAACAATGTCATAATAATTATAAAAAGAGTTAGTTTTTCTATATTTAGGTATTATGGCTAAAGTCAATTAACTCCATAAGCATATGTGATGTCAGCCGTGCAAGACTCCGTTTAGCATATTAATACACAGAGTTTGAATGAGATTTCTTAGCAGAGAGGAAACATTTTGTAGAAAGTCCTTAGAACTTGTCTTCACTAAAGTTAAGCTGCTGCATTTGCTTTTGACCCAGGTTCTCTGTAATAAAGTTGCTTCTTATGTTCCTCTTGTAGGCACTGTACCATATTAAGTCTGGATTCCATCCATTGCTTCCATTCTTTTCTTAACCTGGAATAATCCAAAATATGTACAATTAATTAACAGTTTTTATTTTTAAGTTCTCATATTTCAGCTATTTCTAAGAGCTTCATATTTTCTATGCACTCTTTGTCAAAACAAAATCAAGTACCTAGGAGTTGTCATTTTGTTACAAAACTTGGCATGCAGTTACATCTCAGGCTGATATGCAAATGATTAGAGTTGTGGTGTGATTAGATGAACAGTCGTGCCACCTGAGGCCCTAAAGGTGGTTCCACCCTTGGCCTATAAAAAGGCTCTCAGAAGCTACGTGTGTAATGGACTTATGTTTCCGCTTGTGTAGACCTTGTTGACTACTAGACATTCCTCTATATTGATGAGTTTTCTCCCAGTTAACAGAGTTTGGGAGGGAGCACATTATTGGAATGAAAGAAGCTGGATGGTTGTCTTGACGAATTGCCACCTACCTGGGCCATTCTGACCAGACTGTTAGGAGGTGTTGTGACCAGTAGATACATGAAGGCACAGACACAAAGTGACCCAGCTCAGGACACCCCTGATAGACCATCAGTAGAGACGATTGTCTGACTGTCCAACAAGCACAAGCAGCGCCAACTGTTTCATTATCCGCCACCCAGAGACAGGTGGCCCATCGTTACAGGTCCCTGTGTCTGTCTGAACCATTTCCAGGTGCTTGGATGAAAGACATTTGGTCTCACGGAACCTATTATGTGTACTACCCTTGAGCCCCCTAATACCTCCATTTGCAGTGGTGTTGAGAATGACAAAACTCTACTGCTTCTAAGTGGAATTGGGTTGTCTTTAGGGATGATTCCAGGTTTAGTTTGGGCACTGATGACAGTCTTATTCATGTTTGGAGACTTGGGGTTAGACCCTCAATCCTGACTTTGATGCGGAGAGTCAGATTGCCCCCACTGCTTGTGTGATGGTCTGGGGGAGCCATTGCATTCAACAATCATTCAGTAGTGGTACAAGGGACAAAGACAGCTCAGTGATATGTTTAGGACATCCTGCAATGACATGTGTTGTCTCTCATGGCGGCTTCCAAGAGGCATTTTCCAGCAGGATAATGCTCAGCCACAAACAGCAAGGGTTTTTCAGTAATGCCTCAACAACATTGAGGCATTACTGCCAATAAAACATGAATGAGCCTATCTGGGATACCAACTTCGACAGGCTATGAGTTTGCATAATCTAAAGGCTCAGTTACAGCAAATGTAGACCAACATGCTACAGGATACCATACGGAAGCCACATGCCTCCATGCCCCCCATATCACATCTTGCATCCAAGCTAGAAGCGGTACAACAGGGTACTAGAGCCTCCATGCCCATTTATATCACATCTTGTATCCAAGCTAGAGGTGGAACAATAGGGTACTAGAGCCTCCATGCCCACCCGTATCACATCTTGTATCCAAGCTAGAGGCAGTACAACAGGGTACTAGAGCCTCAATGCCTGCCATATCACATCTTGTATCCAAGCTAGAGGTGGTACAACAGGGTAGTGGAGCCTCCATGTCCATCCGTATCACATCTTGTATCCAAGCTAGAGGAAGTACAACAGGGTACTAGAACCTCCATGCCCGCCCGTATCACTCTTGTATCCAAGCTAGAGGTGGTACAACAGGGTACTAGAGCCTCCATGCCTGCCCATATCACATCTTGCATCCAAGCTAGAGGCAGTACAACAGGGTACTAGAGCCTCCATGCCCACCCGTATCCCATCTTGTATCCAAGCTAGATGTGGTACAACAGGGTACTAGAGCCTCCATGCCCGCCCGTATCACATCTTGTATCCAAGCTAGATGTGGTACAACAGGGTACTAGAGCCTCCTTGCCTGCCCATATCACATCTTGTATCCAAGCTAGAAGTGGTAAAACAGGATACTGGAGCCTCCCTTTAAGTGCTCGGCTTCTGCAATAAATTATCCGTTTGCTCTGATATTGTAATTTCTTACTTATATCAACGTTACAATCACACAGAAAAAGTTTCATTTGATTCTCACAACACCTTTTAGGAGATGGATTTTTTTTTTCACAATTAGAGTAATAACTGCAATTATAAATATAAAAAGCAGCTTTTTTGAACATAGTAACCGATTTAACTAGCAGTAGGCTGGACTGGAAATTTACAGATAGACATACATATTTCAGAAAGACCTGAATAGTCTACAAACGTTTACATAAAATGTATCTATAAAGTATTTTTCTAATTGTTGCTTTACAATGCGGCAACACGTTGCCAACAAAAACAAAATACACAGTTCCAGAGCCAGGCCACAATGTGATAAAAGCAGAAGATGATACTGCCTAAGAGCATTAGATTAGCTACAATTCACCACTGGTTCTATGCATCTTAGATTACTAATCCCCCTAAAACCTTATCCTCTTGCATTATGCTGCCTGCCTCATCTTAGATACATGCTATTAATTTGTTGACTTGTATACATACTGTACATATACAGCATCCATATAGCTGTACACATATTTATCTGCTGTAATACACAACAAATACACAACCATAGCATTGAAAACTATGATCGCTGAAGTGAACACCATTAATTATGGCAATGACACCTGTCAAGGATTGGGATACATTAGGCAGCAGGAGTGAACATTCAGTTCTTATAGTTGATGTGTTGAAGCAGGAAAATCAGCAAGTGTAAGAATCTGCGTGACTTTGACAAGGAGCAACTTTTGATTCCTGTCACGCTGCGGGTGTGGACAAATTGTGCTACTGATCAATTTAGCTTTGGGCTACTTCTGAAGGCAATACCCACCTAGGGATACCCAGGTTTTCACCCTTGAACCCCTCTAAGTGGGATAGGGTCTGAGCTTCAGGGGCACCCAGGCCATTACCCCAAGAATAGTCTTAGTGCAGTCGTAGCTGTCATGAATAAGCTAGAGGAACAGTAGCATGGTTCCAGAGAGACAGTCCGAGATGTAGTCAATATACATGCAGAGGTCAGGACAGAGTGACAGTGTAATCTGCCTGATCAGAGCAAGTCCGCTGGCAAGGTGAGACATAGAAACCCTAGTTATTAATAAAAAAAATAGGTTTTCATTGTATTGTATTGGTATGGTTGAGTTTAATGTGCTATGCTAGATAATTGGTGTGATAGATGTCTTCTTTATGACCAGGCATCACTGCACTGTGTCCTGATACCAACCAGCATACAGACATAGTGTGCATGAATACACACAACATCCTGATCTTGCCTGGCATCAGCACCCTGTGTGTGGCGGCACTGTAGGTGAAGATGACCCAGGAGGAAGGACCCATAAATTGGTCTGATATGAATCAATTTTGCTTTTCTTGGATCTGGTCAGAGATTTGAATTTCACTTTGACGTCTGATCTGAGATTTGATGCCTCAGCCCTTAGCCACACCCATTTTATATATGCCACACCCCCGAAGGCCACTTCTGTTTTTTTTTGCCACAATTGACTTTTTGAATATCTTCCCTGTGAAGATCTCTCCCAGATTGACATCTGTGAATAAACTCACTCCAATACGATGGACTCTGGTTTCAAACAGATTGCTGACAGCTTTATTCACTTGTCTCTTCACAGCAAACAACAATGTATCACAGAATAGGGACAAAATAAAGCCTAGGCCTGTCTGATATTTAACTAGCTCGTTATATACAGTCCCTCACTTATATAAAGCCTATACCCCTACCTGCACAAGGTGCATCTCTAACTTATGATGCACGACTCCCCAAGCCTTGGCATTGCCTCTTCTTCCCAAGTCTGGAAATATTGTGGGAAAAGATTGCAGTCGACTCAAAGACCTGATATTTATCCCTCTTACCCAGCTCAGAGGAAGCAGCCACTTTGCCATAAGTATATATAGTGTAGCAATGCTGTTTAGTACTCTGTAGGGGACAGAATGACATCGGACAGCATCACAGTTGGTGCTCCCATATTAAACGGAACTTCAGGGGAATGGATGAGATGAGAACGGCATGAGCCTCGTTGTCCGAAAAGTATCTCCTGTCATCACACTTTACATTAAAATAAATAAGGGAGACTGATACTGTGCGTGAAAAGTGTCAGCAGCTTGAAGGGTATCATAATACACATATTACAAGGCTAGTTGTCAGCAGGATCATCTGTATGTGAGGTCTGCAAAAGGCTTGTACAAATGAGTATCATGTATCAGCAGATTATCACATTTTCTTTGTTTGTAAATGATGACAAGTTTTGAAAACACAAGCTGTCAAATTGTGATGAATTCTCGTTATATACAAACAAGAGTTATATGTTCTTTATATGGGGAGTTTACTGTGCACACTCACACATATGTATCATCTGTCACTACTGCTTTTTGTTCAAAAAGGTTTAACTTTTTTACATGTATAGCTGCCTGGACACTATTTAAATTGACTTTTTTAATTAACTGTTAGCAGGGCTTAATTTTGGAGTAGGGCTTATATTTCAAGCATCCTCAAAAAGCCTGAAAAATCATTTTGCATCCTCGAAAATTCTGGAAAATCATGCTATGTCTTATTTTCAGGGTATGTCTTATTTTCAGGGAAACAGGATATATATATGTATCGTAAATGTGGGGTATTTACTGTGCACACACGTATAATATATATTCACATACATACATATATACACATACACACTAGAGATGAGCGAGCGTACTCGGATAAGCACTACTCGCTCGAGTAATTGGCTTTATCCGAGTATCGCTGTGCTCGGGGCTAAAGATTCGGGTGCCGGCACGGAGCGGGGAGCTGCAGGGGAGAGCGGGGAGGAACGGAGGGGAGATCTTTCTCTCCTTCTCTCCCGCCCGCTCTCCCCTGCTCCCCGCTGCGACTCACCTGTCAGCCGCAGCGGCACCCGAATCTTTAGACCCGAGCACAGCGATACTCGGATAAAGCCAATTACTCGAGCGAGTAGTGCTTATCCGAGTACGCTCGCTCATCTCTAATACACACACATACCGTGTTTCCCCGAAAATAGGACAGTGTCTTATATTAATTTTTGCTCAAAAAGATTTAACTTTTTTTACATATATAGCTGCTTGGACACTATTTAAATTGACTTTTTTAAATTAACTGTAAGCAGCACTTAATTTTGGAGTAGGGCTTATATTTCAAGCATCCTCAAAAATCCTTAAAAATCATTTTGCATTCGCAACAATCCTGGAAAATTATGCTATGTTTCATTTTCAGGGAAACAGGGTATATATATATATATATATATATATATATATATATATATATATATATATATATATATATATATATATATATACATATATATATATATATACATATATATATATATATACATATATACACACACACACACAAACACACACGTAGACACAGTAAATGCCCCATGTATATTGCATATTTACATTTGTCTTTTATATACATATGTGTGTGCAGTAAAAACTCTGTATACAATACAAATTTACATATTGCCATTTCTATAGTCATTTTAATAGCCCAGTCTGCCATCACACTATGGATAATCTACTTTTATGTTAAATAAAACAGTAGTGATTGATGTTTTGCGTCAATATATAGTTTTTTTGTTCTGGTAGAAATTTGGTATATTTAGGATAATAGTTGATTATAGAAAAGCTTAAAGGAGAAGACAACAGGAGGAAGAGGAAGAAAGTTGGATTTAAAAGAAGAATGATAGTAGAGATAGTAATGCAGGGGAGGTACAGTAGATGGAGGATTAGCAAAGTGGAGAAAGGTTCTTCACTGGGGTAAAGTCTCCTTCAAATGTTTGTCTTACTTTCCCATCAGCTCAAATCTAGGACCTAAGTGTCATTCCTCGTGTCCCGTTTTTTGATATGGGAGCATATTATTTTATACTGTGAAGTTCATTATAAAAATGAAGATTGCAAAGCCCTCGAGGTATATAGCAAGTGACAAATTACCTACTAAGCAATTTTGGTACTGCGTAGAAGGCAATCTTAGCAAATAAAATGCCGGATCCACAGGCACCGTTTACACTTTCTGCTAACTCATTTCCCTTTAGGAAAACTCCTATTTAGGACATTGACAGAAGAGAACGAGCGCGGTGTCACATGCCTCATCACATTACCAGCAGAAAGGTCAAGAATCAGCTTATGAGGAGCAAAGGGAACCCAGTACAATTTAGATTCCGTAATCTGCCTTTTTGGAAATTTAAAGAGGTTCTATGCTTTCGAAAATCTCTATTTGATAGAAGAGTCTCTTGACAATAGGTTGATCCCAAAGTGTCACCCCCAGTGATGTGGCAAAACCTAACAGCAATTGTTTGATTTCTTTACAGCACCACCGCAAGAAAAACTAAGCATTAGGGCTCACTCAGATGAGCGGACTTAGCCTGTGTATTACATGCAGAATAGTACACAGTATGCAGCAAAAACACATGTAACATGCCTATTTACTGCCTATTTTATCCACCAGACTATGATAATGGAACGCAATGTGCACCAAAATAGGACATGCTATCGTTTTTGTCTTTGGCGCATAATATGTGCGTGAAAAACACTGGTCTAAATGACCCAATGTAAATCAACGGGCTTTTCGCACTGTGTATAAGGGCTCCTTCACACGGGCGATGCGTGTTTTGGCCACACGCGTCACGGCTGCAATGTGGCTGAAAATCGCATGATCTCTTGTTTAAACGCCCGTTTAGACAGGCTGGGTGTCGCATATGTATGCCGCAGCTCAGAATACTGTATGCAGGGTGTGAGACGGTGACCGGCAAGGTGCTGGAGGGCAGGTATGTGTCACCTAGGATGCTCTCCTATGCTACCTTGGGGAGCGCTTGGGCAGATGCGTGCCACCGAGCAGCCTGGGCTCGGTGGAGGAAGCCGGCAGTGAAGTGTTAGTAGCATTAAGCCACCAACACGCTGTAGTATGTAAGTGGCTCCAAGCCACATAATCCGGGCCGGCTTTTCCTGGAGTGACCAAAGCGAAGGGTGGGATAGTCACTCCCACGTACCAGGTGGGGCTGGTACCAGGCCATATAAAGCCTGGGCATACAGGGCCAGCAGGAGAGCTGAGACCTTTGCAGGTCTGAGAGTCCTGGCTGTCTGTGTGCAGGAGCTATTTGGTTACCAGTGTGTAGACAGGGACGCTACATGTATAGTAAGTGCTCAGACGAGCAGGATTTACGTTATGTTTGCCTGATGTTAAGGCCTGTATTTTGCTTTTGTTTGCTTGGAAATAAACCCAGGCAAAGCCTGGACTAAAGACTTTATCCTATGTGTCACTGTCTCTGACTGCTTATGCCCAGGTTGCTACTGATCCTAAACGCTAATCCCTCACATATGGTGTTTGGATGCGGGCAGCGGTCTTAAAGAGACATACACCAATTAATGGACATTTTGCTGCAGCAGCTGGAGAACCATTGCTAAAGGAAACCGCCCAAGAGAGATTGACTGGAGAGTGCTGTAACCCCCATGTCCTGGGTGAAAGCTGCAACGGCACAGCCATCAGATACTGCCAAGATGGAGGAACTGATAAAGCAGCTGGTACAAATGCACGTGCAGCAACAGCAAGCGTTGGCCCAGCAGCAACAAGTGGCGGCGACCCAGCAAAAGATCCATGAGGAGGCCATGAGAGCTCAGGCCGAGACTAATGCTCTCCTGGCGCAAAGTGGGCAGAGGTCGTCTGGTTCGCTCCCCACCACCCGTACTGCGGTACAGACGGCCTTACAAAAGATGACGGCCACCGATGACATCGAGGCCTATCTCGCGGTCTTTGAGAGAGTGGCCGAAAGGGAGAAGTTACCGGCGCCTCAGTGGGCTGAGGTAGTAGCGCCTTTCCTGACGGGAGAACCTCAAAAGGCCTACTTTGACCTCGGTGAGAAGGATGCCAAGGACTATAATAAGCTCAAAGGTGAGATCCTGGCACGCTTGGGCGTGGACACCCATGTGCGGGCCCGACGCGTACACGCCTGGACTTTCACGGATGACCTACCAGCTCGCTCCCAGATGTACGACCTGTTCCACCTGGTGAGAAAGTGGCTGCAGCCGGAGGAGTCGTCCCCGGCAGAGATCGTACAGAAAGTGGTTCTGGATAAGTTTATACGCTTGTTGCCCCCCGCAATCCAGCGCTGGGTGGGACAAGGAGGTCCCCAGGACGTGGACCAACTCGTGAGCCTCGTCGAGAGGTATAAAGCCATGGAGGACTTACTGCAAGCCGTGCCTCCTGGACGTTCCAACCCCGGGAACAGCAAGTCGGCTGGAGCCCCTGGTAAGACTGTTCCATATGTAACGGGTGTCAAAAGCGTCCCAAGGGGAGGCGGCTCAGAGGGGGATTGTTTGGGGCAGAGGAGGAGCCCCAAATGGACATTCGGGTCCCGGGTAGAACCCCAAGGAGACCGGGCCTCCATACGATGTTGGCGCTGTCATGAGCCCGGGCATCTTGTTGCCAACTGTCCACTTACCGTGGAACCAATGGACTGTGACTCTGCCCGGCGGAGGTCGATGTTCGCACGGCCAGTGTGTTCCGCAGAGACTGCGTCAGAGACTGATCGACCATTATGTCACCTAAAGGTGAATGACTTTGCGGTAACAGCTCTACTGGACTCAGAGAGCTTGGTTACGCTGGTGCACTCCAGCCTGGTCGATCCCACAACCTTCACCAGCCGTCGCATGGGCCCTTGGTAAAGTCTGCCCGGGGTCACCAACATATATTAGTGGTTGTAGACTATGCCACCCGTTACCCCGAAGCCGTTCCTTTACGCAATACGTCATCCAAGGGTATTGCAAAGGAACTACTTCACATGTTCTCCCGCACGGGCATACCAAAAGAGATCCTGACGGACCAAGGAACCCCCTTTATGTCAAAGGTCGTGAAGGAATTGTGTAAGCTGCTGAATATTAAGCACTTACGGACGTCAGTGTACCACCCACAGACGGATGGTCTGGTTGAGAGATTTAATAAGACCCTAAAAAGCATGCTAAAAAAGGTAGTCAATAAGGATGGGAAGGACTGGGACTGTCTGCTGCCATATTTAATGTTCTCAATCCGCGAAGTCCCACAATCCTCCACTGGGTTCTCTCCCTTTGAATTAGTGTATGGTAGACATCTCCGAGGGCTCCTTGATGTAGCTAAGGAGACCTGGGAGCACGAGTCCACCCCCTACAGGAGTGTTATTGAACACATCTCCCTCATGCAAGATCGAATTGCGGCGGTCATGCCCATTGTTAAAGAACATTTACAGCAGGCTCAAGAAGCCCAAAGCCGGGTATATAACCGGTCCGCCAAGGTGAGAACCTTCAACCCTGGGGATCGGGTCCTAGTGTTGGTGCCCACCCTAGAAAGTAAATTCCTAGCAAAATGGCAAGGGCCCTATGAAATAATTGAGAAAGTCGGAGAGGTAAATTATAAGGTATACCAGCCAGGTAGGCGGAAACCAGAACAGTTGTACCATGTAAACCTAATTAAGCCGTGGAAGGACAGAGAAGCCCTGACTGCAGTGAGCACCCCCCATGGTGAGGTCCCAGAGGTATGTGTGTCAGGGTCTCTGTCCAAATCCCAACAACAAGAGTCGAGGGAATTTATACAACATAACTCAGATGTGTTCTCTGATATACCAGGGCATACTGGGGTCATAAAACACGACATTATAACTGAACCGGGGGTAAAGGTTCAGTTGAAACCGTACAGGGTTCCAGAAGCCCGCAGACGAGCCATCTCAGAGGAGGTCAAGAAAATGCTAGACCTCGGAGTAATTGAGGAGTCGAAGAGCGAATGGTCCAGCCCTATCGTGCTGATACCAAAACCTGATGGCTCTCTGCGCTTCTGTAACGACTTCCAGAAGCTAAATGACGTGTCAAAAGTTGACGCATACCCGATGCCGAGAGTGGACGAGTTAATTGAGAGACTGGGTCATGCCAGGTACTTTTCCACTCTCGACCTTACTAAAGGCTACTGGCAGGTTCCCCTTACAGAGAGCGCGAAAGAAAAGACTGCGTTTGCCACACCAGAAGGGTTGTTTCAGTACATCTGCCTACCCTTCGGTTTGCATGGAGCCCCAGCAACCTTCCAAAGATTGATGGATATCATACTCAAACCCCATCGTCAATATGCGTCAGCATATTTAGATGATATCATCATCTTTAGCGAAGACCGGGACAGCCATCTACCCAAGGTACAGGCAGTACTGAACTCCCTTAGAAAAGCAGGGCTCACAGCAAACCCAAAGAAGTGCGCCCTGGGTCTTGAAGAAGCCCGATACCTGGGGTATATAATAGGTAAGGGTATTATAAAACCCCAGGTCAATAAAGTTGAAGCCATTCAGAACTGGCCACAACCCACAACTAAAAAGCAGGTGAGAGCCTTTTTAGGCATTGTAGGGTACTATAGGCGGTTCGTGCAAAACTTTGCGAGCATAGCAGCGCCCCTAACAGACTTGACCAAGAACAGTAAGTCAGTCATGGTCAAGTGGAACCCTGACGCAGAAAAGGCGTTCCAAGAGTTAAAACGGGCCCTCTGTAAACGTCCAGTGTTAGTCACACCCAATTTTAAAAGAGAATTTATTGTCCAAACAGACGCGTCCTATGTGGGACTGGGAGCAGTTCTGTCCCAGGAAGTAGAAGGAGAGGAACATCCCATAATTTATCTGAACAGGAAGCTCACGCCGCCGGAAAAAAATTACAGTATTGTTGAACGGGAGTGCCTAGCCATCAAGTGGGCCCTGGAATCCCTAAAATACTACCTGCTAGGTCGGCACTTCAGGCTGATCACAGACCACTCCCCCTTAACCTGGATGTCACAGGCAAAAGAAAGAAATGCCAGAGTCACTAGATGGTTCCTGACCCTTCAAAATTTTAGCTTTTCGGTAGAGCACAGGGCCGGAAAGCTACAGGGCAATGCCGATGCCTTATCAAGGTCGCATTGCATGACGGCGAAAGGTGTCCGACCCCACAGGCTCGAACAGAGGGGGAGGGTATGTGAGACGGTGACCGGCAAGGTGCTGGAGGGCAGGTATGTGTCACCGAGGATGCTCTCCTATGCTGCCTTGGGGAGCGTGTGGGCAGATGCGTGCCACCGAGCAGCCTGGGCTTGGTGGAGGAAGCCGGCAGTATAGTTTTAGTAGCATTAAGCCACTAACACGCTGTAGTATGTAAGTGGCTCCAAGCCACATAATCCGGGCCGGCTTTTCCTGGAGTGACCAAAGCGAAGGGTGGGATGGTCACTCCCACGTACCAGGTGGGGCTGGTACCAGGCCATATAAAGCCTGGGCCTACAGGGCCAGCAGGAGAGCTGAGACCTTTGCAGGTCTGAGAGTCCTGGCTGTCTGTGTGCAGGAGCTATTTGGTTACCAGTGTGTAGACAGGGACGCTACATGTATAGTAAGTGCTCAGACGAGCAGGATTTACGTTATGTTTGCCTGATGTTAAGGCCTGTATTTTGCTTTTGTTTGCTTGGAAATAAACCCAGGCAAAGCCTGGACTAAAGACTTTATCCTATGTGTCACTGTCTCTGACTGCTTATGCCCAGGTTGCTACCGATCCTAAACGCTAATCCCTCACAAGGGGCTGAGAGTTTAGCTCTGCTAAACTCCCTTTCCGCTCTTTGCCGGCTAACGGCAAAGGGAGGGGGTGGAAGCTAGTGTGCTAATCTCCCGCTCTATCCTGCACCCTTTCTTTGCCGGCAGCCAGCAAGAGATGTGGAGGGGAGGGAGTTTAGCAGTCTATGGGACTGGCTGACATATTCTGGCCAAAATACAGGGCCAGACAGCATAAAATTGGCCGCCTGGAATGCGCACTTTTATGCCCCAATGCATCAGATGGTTACAATTTTCATCTGGCGTTTTATCACGGCAAAATCACCATGCTAAAACGCCTGTCAGAATAAAACCTTACATGCGCAAAAAATAGACAAGTTAAATCTTCTGTTTCTTGTGTAATGCAGAACAGGTGCATTTGATAGGGCCCTCTTGGTAACCACTGTTCACTGTAGCCCAGAGGTGTAGATCCTGAACAGAAGATTTTATCCTCCTTATATAAACGGAGAATTTCCTAAAATGAGAATGGGTTTTCTAAACTGGACAACACATTCAGTGTGATGAAGACTTATATAAAAAAGACAGAATAGTTTCCACTACTTAGAGGGTGAGTGTAGGCATGATGTAGAGTAGTAGGCTAATATAGATAGGCTGTGGAGATCCCAAGTATCTTTGACGGAGGTTTGAACAACCTCTGCATAGAAATACTGAGCACAAGTGACCCACAATGATCAATATAAATGTCAGGGTCATAGATTTAGGTCCACACTCAAGCGGTGGAAACACTCTTCATGCCCTTTCAGAATACTGAGTCCCCATTTTAGGAATGAATGGTGGGAATGAAAGGAGTAGAATGTGTGAATTTCATGAAATCAAATTCTCCAGGAATATGTACGTTGACCTAGTACAGTGGTGGCGAACCTATGGCACGCGTGCCAGAGGCGGCACGCAGAGCCCTCCCTGCTGGCACGCGTCGCCATCGGCCACTCATCACCACCTTAGTGAATGCCTGCAGGGGCTGCGGCTCCCCTGCTGACATTCACTCAGCGCTGCTTTCTGTGCTGATCCCGGCGCACACTGTGAGTCAGTGTGCAGCTAGGATCCTTCTCCCCCATCCCCCGACGTCTCCTACTTTGGTTCCGCAAGAGCAGGGGGAGAAGGCATCCAACAGCAGCACACTGCCTTCAGTGAGCACCTGAGACCAGGCAGGAGAGGAGCGGCGCTCCCGCGAGGAGGAGGGGTACGTATGTGGGGGAGGGGGTGGGCATTCTGACAGCTGGGAGAATCGCTGGGGGGAGGGAAGGGGGGGCATTCTGACAGCTGGGAGAATCGCTGGGGGGGGGAGGGGGAGCATTCTGACTGCTGGGAAAATCGCTGGGGGGGGGAGGGGGGGCATTCTGACAGCTGGGAGAATCGCTGGGGGGGAGGGGGAGCATTCTGACTGCTGGGAAAATCGCTGGGGGGGCATTCTGACAGCTGGGAGAATCGCTGGGGGGAGGGAGGGGGGGCATTCTGACAGCTGGGAGAATCGCTGGGGGGAGGGGAGGAGGGGCATTCTGACAGCTGGGAGAATCGCTGGGGGGGGAGGGGGAGCATTCTGACTGCTGGGAAAATCGCTGGGGGGGGAGGGGGGGCATTCTGACAGCTGGGAGAATCGCTGGGGGGGGAGGGGGAGCATTCTGACTGCTGGGAAAATCGCTGGGGGGGCATTCTGACAGCTGGGAGAATCGCTGGGGGGGGGGAGGGGGGGCATTCTGACAGCTGGGAGAATCGCTGGGGGGAGGGGAGGAGGGGCATTCTGACAGCTGGGAGAATCGCTGGGGGGGAGGGGGAGCATTCTGACTGCTGGGAAAATCGCTGGGGGGGGGGAGGGGGGGCATTCTGACAGCTGGGAGAATCGCTGGGGGGGGGAGGGGGAGCATTCTGACTGCTGGGAAAATCGCTGGGGGGGCATTCTGACAGCTGTGAGAATCGCTGGGGGGGGGGAGGGGGGGCATTCTGACAGCTGGGAGAATCGCTGGGGGGGAGGGGGAGCATTCTGACTGCTGGGAAAATCGCTGGGGGGGGGCATTCTGACTGCTGGGAAAATCGCTGGGGGGCATTCTGACTGCTGGGAAAATCGCTGGGGGGGAAGACTTTAGGACTGCTGGGGGAACTGTTGGGGGGTGAGGCATTAGTACTGCTGGGGGAACCGCTGGGGGGAAGGCATTATGACTGCTGAGGGGACCGCTGAGGGGGGCGCATTATCATTTCTGGGGGAACCGCTTGAGGGGAGGGGGGCATTATTGCTGGCAGACAGCTGGGGGTGGCATTGTGACTGCTGGTGGACCACTGGGGGGGGGAGGTAATATGACTGCTGTGGGAACCGCTGGGGGGGAAGCGGGCATTATTACTGCTGGGGGACCGCTGGGGTATGTCACTATTACCACTGGGGGGGTCACTATTATCGCTAGGAGGGCCACTATTACCACTGGGGTATGTTTACATGCGGCAGAAACTGGCAGGGCTGTTTCAAAATAGACAGGGTGCAGATTTTGACTGCTTTTTGGATGCAGAAATGCTGCAGAATTTTCCACATCCAAAAAGCAGTCAGAATCTGCACCCTGTCTATTTTTAAGCAGCCCTGTCCTTTTTAGAATGACGGGGGTAAAATCATGTCGTGATAAGCCCCGCCCCCTGACATGTTGGCACTTTGCGATACATAAGTTGGTTTTGGGTTGCAGTTTGGGCACTCGGTCTCTGAAAGGTTCGCCATCACTGACCTAGTAGGACTCTAAATGACACCGGTGTGATAAAAGTCCTTCTTCTGGCCTTCGCATAGGACCTCATCTGCATCTGTAATGCAGTATACTGCCACTAGAATTCTATGGGCCCATTCTTTGTGCGCCTTCAAATCTACTCAAAGGCGCGTGAAATCCTTTTTTGCTTCCAATAGGGTGCCTAAGAAAGCAAACATATGGTGATACATGGAATGTCTATGGGTCGGTAATACATAGGAACTCCTTGTGCACTTGTATGGGGTCTTTTCACACATCATTTCCATGACAAATGTATGAATCACCATAGGAATAGATGAGAGGTTTTGATGACGTAATACACAATTGCAGAAGTCATAGATGTCTCTAGCCATTTCCCATTACCACCTTTCAATTTTTGAAGTGCATTAAAAAAAAAATCTGGCTCTAAGCTTGATTAAAGGGGCTGAGAAAATAGAGGGTCCCCAATGTAGAATTCTTAACTACTAATAAGAGCAGAGAACAACTACGATTGTCTCTCTCTCTTCAATAGGGACTATGTAATAATCTATCCCATGCTGGTGCTGCAGGAGAACTGAACTCTTGCTGCTTGACACTACCATGGATTACTGGGGTTTCCAGCAGTGGGACACTGTGTGATCAGTTTATTGGGATGCTTCAACCAAAAAGGGGATTGTAAAAAGCGGTCAATCCCTTTAAGTCTACTCCAATAAATTGCCATTTGCAGCTATAATAATAGAGCCTGAGCAGCAGGTGGCTCCGGTAACTTGAGAGAATTTCTAGAATTCAGTAAACAGCGTGAAGAACAAGTGGAAAATGTAATGGAAAACAATATTTAAATAGGATTAACATGTTTAAGATGTTATCACTTGCAAATGCATATAATGTGTGTGAGGCACAAGGACATCTGATATGACTTGGTAATTTCAGGGGATAACTTTCTTTGTAACTCATCTTTGGATAAATATACAAATATGAATCATTTCTGAAAGCACAAATGTTCCTGAGCTGAGCAGTCATTTTTACGTCCATTTGTCATAAATGTTTCATAATAATTTCAATTTGTCAGATGGAGCACATTTAATTGCCACCATCAATATGCGTGTAGGAAAAAATGTCATTCAGCTCTGAAGACGGGGCAGAAAGTTCATTTATCAATCAAGGAAATCAATTTGCTTTATCAATGAGAAGTTATTTCATTTCATAAATCTTGTTGTGTGGGCAGTTTCTGTTTGGCTGATGTGGTTGGAGCACATATCTTCAGGGGGTATGCATCCGCACATTTATTAAGTGCTACATAAGCTTGTTTGCAATGTCTTGCACAGCAATCTTGTTTTGTGTTCTAGCCAGCAATAAACATATGCATCATTTTTAATGACAAACATTAATAGAGTGCTCTATATAGTTATGTATATTCAAATATATATATATATATATATATATATATACACACACAATTCATTGTTTATTATTAATACACAATATTAAAGTCCTTTTCGGTTAGCAATAATTTTATAGTTTTTTTTTATCATACTATCATTATTCATTATTTTTTTATATTAAAAAATATATATTTTTTCACATATCTATCTATTATATATTCTCTGCCTGGTACTCGATTTTGTGAATTTAGAATAACCAAATACCCCCTTTCATCTTTTTATAAACCACTCCCATTTTTAAACATATGTTTTCATGTATTACCAAATATACTCTCACGTGCAATTAGGACAAGCTGGATCAAAAAAACCTGATAAACTCACGGGCCGTGGACAAACAGACTGCAAGTGCACACAAAACAGTGGTAAACTAAAAAGAAAACAGACACCTGGGAAACACTGTCCCTATAAACCCTTTACCCAGGAAAGGGACCTGCCTATTTAAAGATAACCCGCCCTAATAAGGGTGAACCTGCCCACATACCTAGGCCACTAGCAGACCCTACAGGGGAGAGGAGAAAACCACAGAGAACAAGATATCAACAATACTAACATCAGTACTTAGCTTAGTGAAGAATCAGGAACGCAGGAGATCCAGCACCAAAGTCTAATGTCCACAACAGCCAGAGGGAGACTGATTTAAACAGCAATGAGCTAAGCACAAGCTCAGGTTAAATAGTCCTCCCAAATTACCAACAGGGGAGACCAGGCAAGTCTCACTTAAAACCACTCCCACTGGACCCTGAAGATGAAGAGAAGCAAATACAAGACCTGACCCAGATTACTAGAAAGGAACAGATCCCAGAACCGCCGCAACATATGTTTCCCAAAATGAAATTGATAACAATTGTACAATTTAAAATTTTATTTATATATCAGCTTTTTCATACTACTTATGCTACTCCTATGCAGATTTGCATGTGCAACAAGAGGAGGTGAGTACATTACATTGCATTCTTGCAATTTCATTCACCTCCCAATCGGCTATCATGCAGAGGGAGATCACGTTACTCCTCCAGGCAGCCGCCCTATCATCTACGACACCTTCCTTGTTTCTTCCATATGATCACTGGTGGCGTCCAATTTCTTCCGGTTCACTGTCATGTGATCTTCTGATGGCGGTCATCTTCTACCGGTCAGATCATATGATCTGGAGGTGGCTGCCATCTTCTTCTGGTGAGTTCGCACAAACCGATGTGCTCCACCCCCTTTTCATATTTCAATAAATTCACCAGAGCACACATATTTCTACTCTTTTTATCTACCATATATACTCGAGTATAAAAGCTCCCCTTGGCTTATACTCGAGTGAGGTTAAAAAAAACAACAAAAAACCCGCAATACTCACCTCCCAGCCGGCATCTGTGTCCCCGTTGCGATGGTCTCCCTGACGGTGCAGCAAGCTGCTTGAGAATTCTCCCCGCTGTCAGCGCTGTGTAGGTAAGCACTGTGATTGGATCGAGCGCCAGCCAATCACAGCTGGCGCTCGATAATTCACAGCCATTCAGTGGATGGCATCACTGAATGGCTGTGATTGATTTATCGTGCGCCAGCTGTGATTGGCTGGCGCTCGATCCAATCACAACGCTTACTTACACAGCACTGATGGCGGGGGAATTCAAAGCCAAGCGGGGAGATGACAGCAGGGAGAATTCTCAAGTAGCTTGCCGCACCGCCGGGGAGACCATCGCATCGGGACACAGACGCCGTCTGGGAGGTGAGTATTGCATTTTTTCTTTACCTAGTATATACTCGAGTATAGCTGGGCTTATACTCGAGTCAATAAGTTCTACCAGTTTTGTGTGGTAAAGCTTATTGACTCGGCTTATACTCAGGTCGGCTAATACTCGAGTATATATGGTAATTTAGTACTTGATAAAGTAGGCGCTGACCTCCGAAACGTGTTATACAATTGAAGTTTCATTTACTATATATACTACTGATGTCTGTGTAGAAAAAAAGTTTTTAAGAATGTTTTTTCAAACATATTCCTGCTGATTTACCGTAAGGCAACTTTGGATATTTAAGGAGACCCACTGGACCCTGTGGAAGTAAGTAAATTGTTCTTGTACTATGCTTTCCCTGGATTTACCTAACAGTACAGGAATTAGGTGCATGTAGCAGCATCCTATTGAAGGCATACCTAGACAAATTGTGTGGGTGCCTGCCTTGTAGACCGCTCCCCCACACCAGATGAGTCCATTTTTTAATTGTTCTTGTTTTACCTTTTTAAAGACCTCTCCACTTTTTGAAGCGCGGCCACATATATTTATCATTGTTTATATAGTAACACCACATGATAGACATCCCAGATTCAAAAAATCCTTCAGCAATTGCACCCCAAAAAAGAGATTAACAATGCTAAATATTTGGTTCTGTTGCCAATATTGCACCACGTCAGCTTGGAGCTGAACCACTGAGTCGTTGAACTTCTTCAAGATGTTTTAATTGGTTTAATTGGAAAAAGCTTTCCTGTCCATTATTGATGCCACTCTAACGGAATACTTACTTGGAAAGTGCACTTCTGTCTCTTCTGGCATTCTCAGTTTGATGCTCCATTGATTGTTTTTCAATTTCCTTCTCCCAAAAGCTTTTCAAATCATGGGACATAACCTTTCTGTGGCCCCAAATAGTTTTTGAATTCATTTTCTAAAATAGAAAACAAAATAATAAATAACTGTTCTAGCTACTATTACAAATTACATCCAATTAATGCCGTCGATCTAAGGATCTCCACATACAAAAAATCCAGTAACTATTATTCACAATTGAGAGTTCATTCAGACAAAGGTATTTGCGTGTGTTTTTGCACGTATAAAATATACAATGTTCACAGAGTAGAACCCATCAATGTCAATGAGTTCTTTCACATGAATGTTTTATTTTTTGCACACATTTTGTGCGCATGCAAAAAAATGGGATTTGCTCTATCTTTCAGGGTATTTGCATAGTGAAGGTCTCCATAGAAGTCTATGGGAGGTGTGCAAATGCTCATGCAAATCCACAATACACTGCAGAATTCAGTGAAAACTAGCACACATCCTGACCCCATTAGCCTTAATAGCCTTTTAAATCAGGGTGGGTCATGCACCCATATGAACAAGCCATGTATGCACAAAAAGTATACTACTGAGTCAAGTAAATGTTTGCATGGTGAATGATTGCTTTACATGCTTTTAAGGGCTCTTTAACATGGGCACTGCGAATTTCAGTTACCGCAAAGTGGGTGGAAAAATCGCATGCACAAGAACAGGTCGCAGTTGCATCTCCAGTTTTCTCACCCATTCAGAGGGCTGGGCTGAAGCAACCGGAGTACCGTCAGCCGGGGGAGAGAGTTCAGCTCTGCTAAACTCCCTCCCCCTTCCCTCTCCGCCCCTTGACGGCTGCCAGCAAAGGGAGGGGGTGGGAGCTTAGCAGAGCTAGTGTGCTAAACTCCTTCCCCCTCTCCGCCCCAGCCTACGGGAGCTGCTGGCAATGGAAGGGACTTTAGCAATGCGAGCCGCTGCTAAACTCCCTCCCCCCTTCCCTTTTCTGCCGGCTCTCATAGGCTCCCGTAGGCGTAAGAGCGCCAGAAATTCGCCAGTCTGAATGGATGCATTGGAATCCAAAGCGTCAGATGGGGGCGATTTTCGGCTGGCGTGAAACTAGCCTTACTCCTATGATTATACCCGTGAGAAAAGAAGTGAGGGCTTTTGAGCCTCTATTGTGCTGCAATTTTGTGTTTTGATTTGTTTCCAGCTTCATTTGTAGCCAATGGTATACACTACTGTATATTATTAGTATCGGTTTCCCATTGCAGCACTTGGTCGGTGTAGATATCAGCCTGGATTGCAGTCATTATGGCAGACTGGGTCTTTTTATTGTAACTGGGTGTCAGTATGCACTGAGAATAATAAGAGGGAATATTTATGGAGTAGTTTGCTGTTTCAAAATGTTAGGTATGTTGGAGGGGAGCATGTAAAATAGTAACAAGGTATGTATAAAGTTTCACAGTAGACCCTTTAAAAACTTTTACTAGCAGATCAAGCTAAATTTACAAGCCAGAAATAGTAAAATAAAATGCAGCATTTTTTTAAGTAGTCTAAGATGTATTTCAAGGGTGTGACATTAAGGTCAGGGTGTCTTGTAACTGTCAAACAAGGCTTGTAAAATTACAGCATTTTCTATTGCTAATGTTTGAAAAGTGCATGTTTACTTTCTTGGACTGACCTTTAAAAAATGCAGAAGGGTCTAATTAAAAAGAGTCGTTGTAGCTGTACATAACTTAATTGGACTAACTGGATGATTAATCTATTTTATGTGATGAAGCTCATGGTGACCTGCAGGAAAATGTCATTGTTAATAATTGTGATAGTTTACACTTAATTATTAGCTGCTGTAATTCTATATGTGTTATGAGTAGACATAAACTATTGCCAGTTCCTTGGAAATAATGAGAATCTGCTCTGTTTAACCTCTTCACAACGGTTCATTTTGGAAAGATAAATACATGAAAATCCATTGTTTTATGCCTAAAAATGGAGATATAGAAAGTTTGCTTGGCACAGAAAATATGCGATAAAGTTCCAGCCAACTATTTTATGTCATAGGCCACTTCCACACAAGTGTGTTATAGGCATATATGTGCCTGCAATACAGATGAGTGTCCTGATCTGAACACAGGTCTACTGAACTGAAGTCACATCATCCTAGGCAGGGGCGTAGCTAAAGACGCATGGGCCCCAATGCAAAACCTGTAACAGGGCCCTCAACTAGAATGCTTTATTCATACTACTAGGCTCCCTATATGGAGAAGAGAGGCCTTATGGGCCACCTAAGGCTTCTAAGGATCTATGAAGCTGGGAGCTTGAGTCAGTAGAATCACGCTTGGGCCATGCTGATCGACAAAACATGTTGATGGGCACTCATGTAGATTCCATTTCCATGGGGCAAGAATTGCTGATAAGAGGATGTCTACTTTAGGGTGCATTCAGATGACCGTATATCGGCTGGCTTTTCACGCCCAGCCGATATACGGCGTCTCTCTCTGCAGGGGGAGGAGGCTGGAAGAGCCAGGAGCAGTGCTCCGAGCTCCTACCCCCTCTCCGCCCCTCTGCACTATTTGCAATGAGAGGAGGCGGAATGGGGCGGGGCTAAGTTCTGAAAATTAGCTCCGCCCCACCCCGCCTCCCCTCATTGAAAATAGTGCAGGGGGGTGGAAAGGAGGCAGAGAGGGGGCGGGAGCTCAGAGCACTGCTCCCGGCTATTCCAGTCTCCTCCCCCCGCAGAGAGAGATGCTGTATGTTGGCTGGGCGTGAAAACCCAGCCGATATACAGTTGTCTGAATGCACCCTTAAGCAGACATTATAGGACTAGACCTGAGGATACCTGATGCTCTAGGGCAGTGATGGCGAACCTTTTAGAGACCGAGTGCCCAAACTGCAACCTAAAACCCACTTATTTATCGCAAAGTGCCAATACGTCAGGGGGCGGGGCTTATCACGACGTATGATTGTACCCCCGTCGTTCTATAAAGGACAGGGCTGCTTCAAAATAGACAGCGTGCAGATTTTGACTGCTTTTTGGATGCGGAAATACTGCAGAATGTCCTCAGGGGAAATTTCTGTGGAAAATTCTGCAGTATTTCCGCATCCAAAAAGTAGTCAAAATCTGCACGCTGTCTATTTTGAAGCGGCCCTGCCCATGTCCGCCACATGTAAACATTCCCCACCACACAGCAGCCCCAGCGGTAATAGTGACACCCCCCCAGCAGCCCCAGCGGTAATAGTGACCCCCACCGCACAGCGGCCCTTAGCGGTGATAGTGACCCCCCCCCCAGAGTGATAATAGTGACCCCCCACCACACAGCAGCCTTAGCGGTAATAGTGACCCCCACCCCCAGCGGTAATAGTGACACCCCCCCAGCACCCCCAGCGATAATAGTGACCCCCACCCAGCAGTAATAGTGACCCCCACCCAGCAGTAATAGTGACCCCCACCCAGCAGTAATAGTGACCCCCACATCACAGCAGCCCCAGCGGTAATCGTGTCCCCCACCCCACAGCGATAATAGTGACCCCCCCAGTGGCCCCCAGTGCATTAGGGACACCCCCCAGTGGCCCCCAGTGTATTAGGGACACCCCCCAGCGGCCCCCCAGTGCATTAGAGACGCCCCCCAGTGCAGTAGTGACACCCCCCCCAGCGGCCCCCCAGTACATTAGGGACACCCCCCAGCGGCCCCCCAGTGCATTAGGGACACCCTCCCAATGGCCCCCCCAGTGCATTAGGGACACCCCCCAGCGGCCCCCCAGTGCATTAGGGACACCCTCCGAGCGGCCCCCCAGTGCATTAGTGACACCCTCCCAGCGGCCCCCCAGTGCAGTAGTGACACCCCACAGTGCCCCTCCCGAGACCCACATACTTACTACCTCCTCCTCCTCCTCCTCTAAGCTCAGCTCCTCTTCTGGTCAGCGATGGTCCCGGCATGCATATTAACTTTTTCTTCCCCACTTCTGCCTCAATAGGTAATTCCCAGCAACCTGATTGGTTGTTTGGTGAATCAGCCAAACCAAGCAACCAATCAGGTTGCTGGGAATTGCTGATTGCTGCAGAAGTGGGGAAGAAAGTGTTAACATGCTCCCGGCACACATTCTGACACACACGCTGCTGGACACCGCCCCCTCCCGGCGGAACCAAGTAGTAGGAGACGTCAGGGCAGGGGGGAAGGGGATTCCAGCTGCAGACTGAAGTCAGTGTGTGCCGGGATCAGCGCGGCTAGCAGTGCCGTTTGTGAATGCCGGCAGGGGAGCCGCGGCCCCTGCTGGTATTCACAAGTGGTGAGCGGCCGATGTGGCGCGTGCCAGCAGGGAAGGCTCTGCGTGCCGCCTCTGGCACGCGTGCCATAGGTTCGCCACCACTGCTCTAGGGCAAAATAGCAATAGCTTAAATATAACCATTACATCACCTTTTTATGGAATAGAACTGCATAACTGCTGAGCCAACTTGTGGTTTCAGTATATTATTTCTCCCTTATCCATGCTTCACACATTGCCACAACCAAGGTAGTCCATACATATAATTTCACAGATAGTCCATAAAAATGAAGGACTGCTATCCAGTGTCTGATAAAAAATGGATGCTTCAGTGACTTCTTGAACTTGCAGGATTTTGTGCAGGTTACTGCAATTCTGATCTTTCTACAGTTCACAGTAAAAGCTCATCCTGTGTTCACATCAGTATTGTCAGCTATAGGCATATGTCTATCCTTTAATTTTGCTTTTCAATGCGTTTAGCATAAACTCTGGCTAACCCGTCCATAAAACATCAAAATGGGAGGTTGGCAAACCATGGCACAACACTAAACAGGGCAGGTCATGCATGGTCTATGCTTATAGCCCCATTGCAAGTATGAATTGTGAGCTCTTCAGTTACTGGTTGGAAGCAGTGACTCCAGCCTCAACTGATAATCTGTTGTTTTGTCAATTTTCAGAATAGCTCTATAATTAACTGTAGGCCTTTTGTACAGCTAGAGATAAATGGACATACTATAAATCTGCCACTGATAAAAGGAAGTGCATGAGATCCTGGCTGTGACTCCTGATCGAGCTATCTGTACAATAACTTCTGTGAAGTTGCTACAACCATTGAGGTCTACACAGCAAGAATAGGCAATTGTTACATTTGTAAACAAGTGATGAGAATCTTTTTCATTACTTCAATTATTTTATGTTTCTTGGCTGCAAAATGACAGGTCATCTTGGGTATTCCTGGTATGCAGTGGTTAAGGGTGGTTTCACATCCATGTCAGAACCTTCCACTGGAAGTTCCATTACAGATGTGGCTGAAAATGCCAGAAGAAAAAGTGCTGCGTGCAGCGGTTTTTGTTCCGTCCAAAAGCCAGGCAGCTGGGCAGAAAGCGAGCAGACCCTATTATGATCAGTGGGGTCTATCCGGTGCTGTTTGGTTCCTTCCAGTGCCATTCGGCCATGGGGATTCCCTTTTCTGTTCCCCAAACAAAGCAGGAAAGCAGAATCCCCAGTGCAGAATTGAAACCCGCCTAACAGCTACCAAAAGTTGTTCAAGGAAGAGCAACTGGTGAATCAGTGATAGTGTCCTCATGAGTGCCTGAATATGAACACGGGGAGTGAAGGTCAGACTATCTATTCCAATCCCACACAAGAGACATGGTAGCATAAAATGTCGAAAAGTTAATGCTGGCTGTCTTAGGAATGTTTCAGAACACAGAGTGCATCACAGCTTGCTATATATGGGCTGTGTAGCTACAAGCTGGTTAAAGTGCCCATGCTGACCCTAACCACTGTCAAAGTTGCCTATAATGAGCACATGGGCATCAGAAGTGGACCATGGAGCAAAGGAAGAATGTGGCGGTTACTGTCGTAAAGTTATGTAGTAAAATGCCATGTGATAAATTCTTACTATCAATGTCTAGCTATTGTCAGGAGGAGACTCGCTCAAGGCGTTGGCGGTGCAGGCCTGGCGGTTCTGCCGGGTGCGGCGGCTGCCGCGGTGGCGTTGCTCGGCTTTCCGCTGGGTCGCTTGGTGTCCTTGTTGGCTTGTGGTGTGGTGTTTGCGGCGCTGCTGGGTGGGGCCTCGGCGGCCCGGCTCAGAGCTCTCCTGTTAGGGGGCGCAGATGGAGAAGGGCCGGATTTCATGCATTACCTGCCAGCTCATCATCAGGCCCTGCCCCGACCTAAGCGGGGTTTTGGGTATTTAGTCTCTCAGACACTGTCAGTTCCTGCCAATGTTTGGTAATTGTTCTCCAGCTAACACCCGCTCAGGTTGCTCGCTCCAGTTCTCTGACCCGGTTGGCTCTGACCTATTGGTCTCCCTCTGGATTCTTTGTTAGTTCTTTGGTGGTATTTGTTCCTACTTAGTTCTAAGTTGGATTTGGTATATTTTGTCTACTGCTTAGTTGGTCTCTCCTGTCCCAGTCCTGACAGTTATGTATAGAAGCCGCATATAAGTATATTGTATCCCTCAACATAAATTTTAAAAGAAATGTATATTTATAATGTATAAGACCTCGGTCAGACGACCTTTTTTGCCGCGATTTGCTGATCGCATGACGGATGCGCATCCGCAAATCGCGTGACCGGGCCCGAAAAATCACCGAAAAAGCTGCAGCGTTTTCGGCAAAACGGGCAGACACGAGGAATCGCAGATCATGGCTATCTGCAATCTGCGATTCCTTGTGTTCTCTATATGCGCTCAATGGGGCCGGCGGCAGCAGCGCCGACCCCATTGAGAACATATACTACAATGATCATTCTCCTCTGCCACAGCTGTAACAGCTGTGGCAGAGAAGAATGATGTTCGCCCATTGAATTCAATGGAGCCGGCAATACAGCCGGCTCCATTGAAAGCAATGGGCTGACGGCGAGCGCGGGATGAATTTTCGGGAAAGGCTTAAATATATAAGCCCTTCCCTGAAAATCATCCAAAAATGTGTAAAAATAAAAAATATATATATAATCACCTTGTCCCTGCAGCCGGAGTTCAGCCGCGGCCGGCCAGCAGTTCTCCTGAACTGCTCTGAGTAGTATTCAGCAGGCGGGGATTTAAAATCCCCGCCTGCTGAATGGGCTGCCTCTGATTGGTCACAGCCCTCACCAATCAGAGGCTGCTCTCACTCACCCATTCATGAATTCATGAATGAGTGAGTGAGAGCTGCCTCTGATTGGCTGAGCGCAGGGACCAATCAGGGGCAGCTCTCAGCTATTGAATGACAGCTGAGAGCTGCCCCTGATTGGTCCCTGCGCTCAGCCAATCAGAGGTGCATGCGCAAATCACGGGAAAAAACGCCCGTGTGACCGAGGCCTAATACTGTAAATGTATTTGAATACGATGACTTTTCATTCTTGACTAGTAAATTATGGCAAAACAATTTGTAAAGCAATGTCTCTATGTGACACAACTGCTATGAACATACATTACAGCAATCATTGCCTCTGTAGTCCCAAATTATACAACCACTTGATTTCTTTTCAGTCTTTAGGAAAATGTACTGGACATATTTCATATTATATCAGTCATTTGTCACTGAGTAACCATGAAATCTGACAGTCTGACAAGTTGTGAGTGATGTATTAGAGTTAATTCACTGCAAGAGTTATTAACATAAAGGGTTTGGATATGTTATAGACAAATGTATAAAACCATTTGTATGGCCCTGAGTAATCAGTATGTGTATAGGACATCCCATTATGTTGGGGGATGGGGAGGGGGGTTGTTCTCTGATCAATCAAGCATCAGATTTCATGATAAATGATAGATGATTAAATATTGATAGAAGGCCTTGATAGAAGCTTGCCCGGTCCCTGCACAGTATGATGTAATGACATAGCATTACATCATACTGTGCAGGACAGATTGTTCGCATCTTGCAAAGTTCGTAAATCGAACGTTCGCAAGTCGGGGACTATCTGTAGTCACCACACACAGAAGACTACAGCAAACTTTTGGAATATTGCATCTACCATCTTGCAGGAACATGTTGGTACAGGACCCCGGCGAGGCTGGCCAGGGTATACCCCCAGTATCCAGATTTTTGTTGCAGATGTCTTTGCGAGCGAGGGACTTTTTATACACCTGTGGTGGTCCTGCGCATTAATCCAATCACTTTGGCAAGAGGTGGGAGCTCTGTACACAACTATTTGTAAAGGCTCACACAACCTCACCCCTGAAATGGCACTGTTGTCCATGATTCCGGGCTCGTTATCACGAGCCCAAAACTCCTTATTGCACTTTTTTATACTAGCCATGGAGCAGATTATCCCTATGAGATGGAAGTCTGTGGCTCTCCCTTTGAGACGTGGTTGGAAGCCATGGGCAACCTAAAACACATGGAGGAACTTTGTGCCAAAAACGAGACGCGGTTTTCTAAAGTTTACGCTACATTGGCAGTGTGGCTGCAGTTTTTAGGCCTTGCCTGAGCTGGGTGCATGGTTGATTAGTGGTGTTGTCACCCCCAGAACGGACATGACATACTCTTTAGCACTAAAAACACAACTCTGATCTGCCAGTGAGATTGCCTCGGAGGTTTGCTTACACTGGACAGACCCCCCCCCCCCCCCCCGTACCCTTACCCCTTACACTTCCCTCCCACTCCCTCTTTCTGGGGTCTTTCCCACCTCCTCATATTTCTATTTCTTTATTTGGTTTCAATACCTTTATTTCTTTTTCTAACCCCCAGATAATGGGAAATCTCTATGACAAAATTCAAGAAAACCTGCACAGGTTGTTGGTTATTTCCGAAACATGCAGGAGTGCGGCAATGTAGCCTTGTCTTTATCATATTCTGATTTCTCCTTGACTAGTGATACTAATATTACTTGATGCCCCCGTTAGCTAGATGTCACCTGTATGCCTTTCTATAAATGTGTTGTGCTAGATATTGCTTCTAGTAAGTGAAACTGACATTTTCTTATCCAGTTATTTCAGTAACATTTACTGAAGTTGCACATATATTACTACTTTTAGGGACTCTAGTGTAAATAAAACATGAATATTATATAATGCCTTTTCAGTTAAAATCTTTGTATAATAGTGATCACAGTGACATAGGATGTGGTCGTCAAAAGGTTCACTTTAAGGCCACATTCACATTAACACTTGGCTTCTGCTCGGGGATTCTACTTTCATGCTCCACTATAGTAGCAGGAAAACAGAATCCCTGCCTTAACAGACCTATCAGGGAATCAAATGACACCAAATTGACCTCATTGACCACCATGGGGTCCGAATGGCTTCGGTTATACCCTCTGACATTTGCAGAGACAAAGTAGCACAGCACTATTTTATCTGGGACTTTGTACTGGAGGCTCCAAATGGCATTTCCAGTGCAGATATGATTGTGGCCCAATCTGTGGAGTCATATAGTTTTATGTGTCTACTTTTATAGAAGGATCTACACTGTTAAAGAAACTTGTTCATACCTGTACCTCCTTAGAACATAAATATATTAAATGTTTGAAATGTGGGCATGTGATACAGATGACTAGTAATTATAATACCAGTATTTCTGGTGGCGCAATGCGCCACACAGCTGTGCTACATGCACGCCACACACAGCACTACATTGTTCATCCCATACAACAGGGATCAGAAGCAGCACAGCGCTGGAGATGAAGTACCTGTGATGACATCACTGTCATGCTCCGCCCCTGATCACATGACAGTGACACTCATCACAAGTGAATGACTTACATGCTCCGCCCCTGATCACATAACAGTGATGTCATCAAAGGTCCTGCACCCTTGTGCAGATTACAGGCGCACTATAAACCCCCTGTGGCCTCCCCCTATGGAATACTAACACACACCCAGCCGTGTGTGTACAGGACCTGTGATATCACAGTCATGTGATCAGGGGCAGAGGATGTAACTCCCTCACTGGGGATGAAGGACCTTTGATGACATCACCATCATTTGATCAAGGGAAGAGCACGTAAGTCACTCACAAACCCACTCACTCACACATGGACAGACAGGTGGTAATTAGTAGTTTGAATGCCAACATTTTTAACTGGCTTTTTTGTAGGTTTTTGTTTTCACACATTTTTTATTTGACTTTTTTTTACTATAGAGACGTCTATGCCAGAAATAACGCCAGACCCACAGCATGCTACAGTCTTGAAAAAAAAATGCCATGGACCCAGAAAACTCAGCAAAAGTATGAAAAACACCTTAAAAAATGCAATGTTTGTGGGGCTTTGTATATTTTAACATTGACCAACAGAAAACAGAAGGACTCTGCATTTAATGCTAAAAAAAAGTACCTGTATCAAACCCAACAAAAATGTAATATTTTTTGCAAAATAGACCATGGGACATTGGCTTAATACACCATACTTTCTGTGCTAATATAATACAGGCAATCACAAGATATCACCAGCTCATGACTAAGCCTAAATCTGGTTGGGAATCACATGAATATTCCTACTTTTAAAGAGTTTTTTCAAGTGCATTCAGATGATGCTGTTAAGTTAAAACAGCATTAAAAAATTGTATTAAAAAACATGTAAACTTTTGCCATGATTTGTCACTTTTTCCAATGTTGTGGTTTTTACCACAACCACATCAGAATCTGTGATAACTCATGGTACAGCTGCACGTGAGTTTCCAGGTACAGTTTTGATGCAGATTTTTAATGCACCCTTATGAATAAAATACATTGGACTTCTCAATGTCCCCTCATTTCTGCAAACAGGGCAGGATAAATATGCTGTCAGGTCTGCTTTATTCTAACATATCATGTAGAGATGGCTCATAGGACCCTCTCTAGAGAGGTGAGCCCATCCATGGCTTGCAAGTAATACTGTTGCCAGTACAAAGGAAATTTATGCCCAGCCTAGAGCTTCCTTGGCATTGGTAGCCAATCACTGAAGGCTCCAGGAGTCAGATCTGTAGTAATCATTCAGGCCCGCTATCAAACTACTAACAACCACTTGTCTGTTTGTATGTATGTAAGAATGTGTGTGAGTGCTTGGCTCCCTGGCAACATCATAACCCCGCCCCCTGGCAACGTCATAGTCATGAGCCCTGGCGACGTAATAGCCATGAGCCCTGGTGATGTCGTAGCCCCGCCCCTGGTGATGTCATAGTCACAACCCCAGTCATGTCATAGCTCCGCCCCCTAGCACCGTTATGGCAGGTCCTAACACACTGAAAATACAACTAAGCCGCTATTATGTCAGACACAACTTAGCAGTCCTGACAGAACACACTGACCTACCACCACCACAGAGATCCGGTGGGCTAAATGATGTGTGGTGATGTCACTGCTCTGGGAGGAGCCAAGCTGTATTTGTCTTGTGTGGTAATCAAGCTACTGTGTATATGTGATGTGCCACCAGAAACACTGGTACTATAATGTCCTAATAATCACTAGTCTTTACAGGAGGAGTGGTCTTCATCAGACAGCTTCTTTAAGAATGTCGTAGAGTAGAGGAACATGAACTACAAGGGTAATATTGCTGTATTTTATCCTCCAGCATCATTTATAAGTAAACTCAAAAGTTTCTCCAACTTCTTCTTCATACATAATTTTTCTTCTTGAAGTTCCATTACAGACCTACTTATGCCCATGTTGCTGTATCATAAAAGGGGCTATCACAGCAATCTATTGTTTGGGAACCTACATCAATACCTCCAAAGCAAAAAGAAAACAAAAACAGGCTTGACTTGGGTAATAGTACTATATTAGGAAGAAGCTGGAACTGCAGCTTTCTTGAAGACAAGCACTTTTCTTTATGATCATGCATTATTATTTATAGCAGGCATCTGGAATGGGGAAACCAAAATAAAAGCAATGGGATAAGGTCCCTTTAAATTATGAACAAGCGTCAGGAACTTTTAAGTGAAGCAAGTTTTATAAATGTCACTTCTACGACACTTTGGAGCCGCTGATCATCACTAATCATCTATCTAACTTTGATAATGTCAGCATTTATGTCTCATGGCTATATGCATCTAATTCATAGTCCCTGCACTATATGTACACTACGCAGCTAAGTTTAACAGGGGCTTTGATGGAATAAATCAGGTAATGTAAGCAAGAAAATCCTTACCATGCGTTTGTTGTCTATCTGCATACAGTAGTTGTTCCAGGTTTGATTAAGAGTTCACTTAATGCTCTGAAATCAGGAATATAATAGCGGAGTATAAAGATTATGTTATGTGATTTAATTTGCTTTCCTGACTCCACGATATAAAAGGCTGTGTACTGCAAAACAAAAGGGCTGTGAAATTGATTGGTTATCTGTCAGAGCTGTGAATATAAAGCAATATGCCCTTTCTCCTAACAGCCTCTACTGCAACATTACCCGGTACTAATAGGGCCGCCAGTGCTTTTAATGACCTGGCAAGCAAACGCTGAGCCAAGGTTGTTGAAAATGTTACCATAAAAGATCCCATCTTAAAGCCTTAACTGTATACAACGTACAATGTAGAGTACCGAAGAAAATGTCTGGAAATGTGCCGTCTGTGACATGGCAGCTGGGGAGTCGAGCCTCCTGAGCTTATTAAATGATCTCATGTAAATCATATCTACGCTTGTCACCTGTTCTCTGGTCAGTTGACTGTAAATATACAGGACGTTTTTACGGCTGCTGACTTTAGAAAATCAGAGGCATTTATGGTTTTTACTCCTATGTCCTTTATCTTCTTAAGTAATGATTTCTTCCAAATACTAGAAGAAGTTGTCGTTTAGCAGCAAATCTCGGCATGCAGTTACATCTCAGGCAGATATGCAAATGATTAGAGTTATGGTGTGATTAGATGAACGGTCTTGCCACCTGAGGTCCTAGAAGTGGTTCCACCCTTGGCCTATAAAAAGGCTCTCGGAGGCTCCTTGTGCGAAGTGGACCTCTTCTTCCACTTGTGTAGAGCTTGTTGACCACTAGACGCCTCTACGATGCAATTGAAGAGATTTTGTCCAGTTAACAGAATTTGAGAGGGGCACATTATTGGTATGTGAAAAGCTGGATGATTATATCATCATCAGTTCTGACCAGGCTGTTATGAAGTGTTAGGACAAGTTGATGCGTGAGGGCACGCACACAAGTCGACCAGGCTTAGGATGCTCTCCAGTAGAGTGGATTGTCTGATCAACCAACAAGCACAAGCAGCTCCAACTGTTTTGTTGCCCGCCATCCAGAGACAGGTGGCACCATTGTGGACAGGATCCTGTGTCTGGCGGAACCATTTCCCAGGCACTTGGATAAAGAACATTTGGTCTCACAGTGCCCATTGATACTCACCTACCGTCACCTCAGTTTGCAGTGGTGTCATGAATAACGAAACTGGACTGCTATGGAGTGCAACCGGGTTGTCTTCAGTGATGAATCCAGGTTTAGTTTGGGCACTGACAACGGTCATGTTCATGTCTGGAGATGTAGGAGTGAGCACCTCAATCCTGCCTTTGCTGTGGAGCGGCACACTGCCCTCCCTGCTGCTGTGATGGTCTAGGGGGCCATCACATACAACAGTCGGTCACCCCTAGTAGTGGTAGGAGGGACAATGACCACTCAGTGATATGTTCAGGACATCCTGCAGCCACAAGTGTTCCTCTCATGGAGGCTTCCAAGAGGCATTTACCAGCAGGATAATGCTTGGCTGTAATCCCTTACTAATATTAATACTACTATCACAGATATGAAGTTTCATTCGATTCCGACAACTTTTTCTAGGGGCTTGATTTTTTTTAGAATGAGTGTAATTGCCCTAAAGTTCTGCGAGTTGCAGTAATTGCTGAAACTAAACATAGAGGACTCTTTACACCCATAAAGGATATACTTAATAGTGAAACTTGTGAAGTAACAGGTAACATGTTATTTTTTAATCTATTTGTAAATAGTAATTTTTGTATTTTTATTTTTTTATTTCTGTTTAGGGACATTTAACCAATTATGGACTAGCCATTTCTTGGCTTCGTTTTTCATCCCCACCTTTCCAGAGCCTTGTATATAATTGTTATCTTTCTATGGACATAGCCTTATGAGGACTTGTGTATTTATGGGATGCATTACATTTTTTAATGGTACCACTTAATGTACCATATAATGTATTGAAAAACTTTTAAGATATGGAGGGAAAATAGTAGAGGGAAATAATAAAAACTGCTTGGGACATTGTTTTTTTTATTCATGTTCACAGCGCAGTGTTCACTTTACTCTGTGGGTAGTACTTCAGTTAGATTACATTGATACAAAATATATTATTTATGTTTTACTGCTTTCAAAAAAATTAAAAAATGGCTACCTGTTGCAATATTTTGAGACCCATAACCTTTTAGCTTTTCCATCAACAGAGCTGTCACTGGCAGGGTTTAATAGGCTTCAATGCATGGCAGGCCTGGAGTTCTTCACTAGACCTCTGACTAGGGGATTACTTTGCAGGGAGGGCAATGGGATGACAGAGGGTACCCCCCTATAACAGCAGAAATGTCATGGTCAACATGGACCATGGCATCTTAGTGGTTAAACAGCTATGATCAGAGTTATCTCTGATCGCAGCCATTGTGGGTGGACATCAACTATTTAACACAGCTGGCACCATATAGTTCTTAAAGGGGTTGTCTCGTGAAATCAAGTGGGGTTCAGCACTTCTGTATGGCCATATTAATGCACTTTGTAATATACATCGTGCATTAAATATGAGCCATACAGAAGTTATTCCCTTACCTGCTCCGTTGCTAGCGTTCCTGTCGCCATGGATCCGTCTAAATTCGCTGTCTTCTGGCATTTTTAGACGCACTTGCGCAGTCCGGTCTTCTCCCTGGTGAATGGGGCCCCTCGTGCCGGAGAGCTGGTCCTCGTAGCTCCGCCCCGTCACGTGTGCCGATTTCAGCCAATCAGGAGGCTGGAATCGGCAATGGACCGCACAGAGCCCACGGTGCACCATGGGAGAAGACCCGTGGTGCATCGTGGGTGAAGATCCCGGCGGCCATCTTGGTAAAGGAAGAAAGAAGTACCCGCAGCACGGGGATTCGGGTAAGTAATAAACTTTTTTTTTTTAACCCATCCCTTGGGTTTGTCTTGCGCCGAACGGGGGGCCTATTGAATTTTTAAAAAAAACGTTTCGGCGTGAGACAACCCCTTTAAGATTTAGGGGGCTCTAGAATTACTGAGGAAATAATCACACTTCTCTTAATTTGTCTCTTTCATCTCCAGATATTCCCAACAGGTCATGCTTTCAAGATTTCCTTAGTATTACACAATTACATTTTTGTAATTGCCTCAGAAATTGCTACAGGAATTCTCTCTATAGGATATCCTCAACCCCCAACCTGTTGGGGGTACTTGGGGACTAGAATGGAGAAACAATTCACTAGAGCGTCAATAGAAAGCAGAATATGCGTATATATATATATATATATATATATATATATATATATATATATATATATATATATATATATATATACACTAGCCACCTACAGTGACATTATATTAATGTATTGCGTGAAAAAAATAACAATAGCCACAGAGGTCACATTCTAAAAGATTAGTGTACAATGGGTATCATAAAATGTTAGGAAGTCTAAGGCCAAGATCAAATACTGAGAACTGTCAATTCAAATGAATAAGATCTATCTGAATGCTGTGGGAAAAATGTTAATCTTAGGACATTGTGTGGGAGTTCAACTCCTTTGTGACCACTAACAGTAAATTTACAGCACTGCTGCCTGGGCTCTGTACAGCAGTGTCGTAAATTTATGTCAGCCGCTCTGCCAGCGAACATGAGCCCCCTATCAGGTAAAACACCCAAAGAAGGCTGTTACTAATAGCCTGTGGTTTGGGTGCCATCATTGGGACCTTATTGGCTCAACAAAGTGTCCCACCATTTCATCTCTGTGAAAGCCTCCCCCACAATCTCCAGCCAGTGTGAAATCAGAGCAGAAAGAGGCTGAGCCTAAAAATCTGATTAATCTTGTTATTTGTATAGCGCCAACTTATTCCGCAGCGCTTTCAGGTAACTTATGTATTTTCCCCCCCACCAAGCTGAGTACTCATTTTACTGACCTTGAGCCTGCTACCTGAACCATTCTGGGATTGAACTCGCAACCTTCAGGTCATGGGTGAGAGTTTAGGGCTGCATTTTTGCTGTCTTAACACTCTGCGCCACACTAAGCTATTGTGCCTACAATGAAACAGCACACATTAGCCCCTTGCATCACGATCACCTATACTATTTAGTTAGTATAGGTGATTGTATAGTGTAGAGTTCATTTTTAATACCTTTATTTAGAAATAAAATTTATAAGACCAGATTCATACGAGCATAAGCTTATAAGCATGAGCATAGGATTTTTATATACATACATAGCTAAAGGGAGGAATATGTTTTCAAGGCCGGACACAAAGATCACCAAATATAGATCAAACGTGAAACAAACAGAACATAGTTCACACCAGGCATTTGCACACCTACAGATGGAATCACAGGAAGAGGCCAAATACTTACCAATGTACTAATACTAAGAGGCGGGTAGAATTACCAATAAATATAAGGGATTGGTTAATATTTTGGCCAAAATACACAAGTGCACAAGTCTACGTCAAGGGTTCTCGTTATCTTGTGAGTCCCTACACTAACATAACTAAAAACCACAGAAACGGGAATTCTACCTAAAAGTGGAGTGATCATTCTGATAAGGACGGCCCCATACAGGAACTTAGAGTAAACTTGACTCACCCTAGGTAGATAATGGAAAGAGGCAGGGGACCCCAGTCAGGATCAGAACAGCTTCCGACACTGCAAACTGCAAACAAGACATAGTTCAGACACGGGTGTCAGCACACCTACAGACAGAAGAGAATCGGGTGTCTGCACACCTATGGAAGGAAAGCGATTCATCCTTGAACCAAGCAGGTCTTAGCTCACATTGACCAGGAATCTGCACACCTACAGACGGAGGGGGAAATAGACATATACCAAACAGAACATAGTTTACACTGACCAGGCGTCTGCACACCTAGAAATGGAGAAGAAATTCAGACAAAGGACATAAATCAGACATGGGCTTCTGCACAGCTATGGACGGAGGGGAATACAGACATAGGACATAGTTCAGACAAGGTCATCTGACACCTAGGGATGGAAGGAACACCAAACAGAACATCATGTATGCATACAATCACCATTGTTCTGAGAAGAGATAAAAATTGCCAGCGCCCTCTAGCAAGACGGGCGGGTACTGATGTGCACAGACCCCAGGTGATTGGCTGGCTGGAGCAATCCACACAATCAGCCAGCCAAATCAGCCCGCACCTGCAGCACTGTGTTCCTAGAAGTACATAGTGCTACAAACCCTAAGTCATGAGGAACACCTGGTCAGCCGAGAGGTATTGCAGTTGTATAAGCACCTTAACTATGATCTGATCCTGTTATCTACCGCCACTGCAGTAAAGGGTTACATAAGTAGTATCCATACTGTCTTATTATGTAATCTTTGGATTTGTTCTCTCTAGGGTGGAAATGAACATGAATTCTACACTTTGGTCCTTCGTGGTTTGAATTATGTGATACCCATACTGAAGTCCAAAGTGTTAATTACCAGCTCAGGGATATTTCCAGACTCACAGAATAAGATTTAACATCTGATCCATTTGCATTTGACACCGAGAAACTATAATTCTTATAAAACTAGCAAGCACTAATGAACACAATACATATTTTAGCATGATTTATCACTTACCAATTCTGCGCAGAGCAAATCTTTTTTATGGGAACATTTATAAAAACATGCATGTCCCGACCTCTCATTTTTTTTATTTCAAGCGATTAGAAATTTACTAATACTCATAAATATGTAGAGTTCCTTCAATAACTGGCTGTAAAACTTGAGTCTTTAATACACACATCTATGTATAATTTCAGGGATAAACGGGATTTAAGTCACACAAGCAGTGCCTGACTGGGGTACCTCGGGCCCCACCAGTAACAGTGACTCCGGGGGGCCATTCTACAGTTGTATACATATAACAGCACGCAACATTGTGCATTGCGCTTGTGATGCCATAGATTGTAGTTTTCCGTAATGGGTTCCTTTTTGGGGACTTTAACTGGCATGCGTCTGCCACATCTCCTTTACTATTTACACTTGTCTGTACTCAAGAAATGGAACGGCGCTGCGGAGCCGAGCACACCCACAAGCAAATGTGTGGGTCTAGTAAAAAATGAAAGTGGCTCATTGTGCTGAGTGTAGAAATTATTACTATTTTGGGGTACGACTTTTAATACATTTTGGGGTTGAGTGCAGGTATAGAAAAAACTGTAAATCTGTCCGCTTTTTTTATGATTTGTGAGTGGTTGAATCTGAGTGGTTGAATGGCCAGTATTTCCAATCCTCATTGATAGAGTGGGATGTCAGCTTTATATTACAATAATAAAGAAGCAAGTTTACTACGGAGATATGGTACCAGAACCCAGCTTACTATATAGATATGATACCAAAACCAAGCTTACTGTGTAGATACAATACCACAACTAAGCTCAGTAAATAGATTAGATACCGATATCAAGCTTACTACATAGATATGATACCACAGCCAAGTTTACAACATAGATATAATACCACAACCAAGCTTACTACAAAGATAGGATACCAAAACCAAGCTTACTACATAGATATGATAGCAGAACTGAGCTTACTACATACCAGTATCAAGCTTACTGCATACTTATGGTCAGAGGTGTAACGTGAAGCTTCTGGGCCCCGATGTAAAATCTGTAACGGGCCCTCAACTATAATGCTTTCTTCATAGTATTGAGCTCCCTATATGGAGAAGAAAAGCCTTGTAGGCCCGGAAGCAACCGTATCCTCTACATCCCTTATAGTTATGCTGCTGGTTATGGAACCAGAACTGAGCTTAATACTTAGCTGCAATACCAGAATTGGTAAGAAAATCAAGCTTACTGCATAGATACGGTAATAGAACCAAGCTTAAAGAGAAAAACAGGCAGCATCAACTTGGGACAGGTATGCTGTAATTCAAAATAGAACTTTTTGTGAGAGCAGTGCTTAGGTGAACCTACTGATGTGTCACGAAATTAGACACAGGTAAGGAAGAAAATAAAATAAGAGGGGACTCACCCGATGCAGAAGGTCAAAACCAAATAGTTTGGGTCGACCTCTACACCCAGATGACATCCTCAAATGTCAATAAAGAAATTTCTTTTTCAACTTTTCAGACCCACATAATGGAGAGCTGCGGGACCAATCACCAGATGCCACAAAGGTCCAGGGGACAAACAATAAAAAATCCCAGTAAAAAAAGAGGTCCTGCGTTCCTTAAAAGGGGCAAATGTAGAAAACTCCAATGTATAATTTGATGTGGGCAGGAAGAGGCCGGCATGGCCCATCTGTGGGACTCGGAACTCCATCTCAGCTCCCTTCAAAGTATATTTATTCTGAAATGCTGCAGTGTTTCCCAATAAAACATGCTTAGCCATTGCATTAAAAGCAATTAAAAAAATCCTCTTGGGGTGCAATACTTTATGTCAGCCCGCACCCTTTACATTTATACTATATATTTGGCCAAAATTCCATACATTAGTGCGCACACAATAAAGTTCATGCTAGGCTATTAGAGCAATGTGGAAGCAAGTGTGATGTTACCGTATGTTTGAACAAGTCCTTCAAATGTGGGATAGGTAACTGACAACTGAAGCATTGCAAAATAGGTAAAAGCTCAACTCCCAGTGTCATGCTGCAGAAAACCTCTTCTAGAATGTATGCCATGTCTGACCTGACACTGTCTGCCTAAAGTGAAATATGGCACAGCCTTTAGACACGAGGCTTGTCTGTGTGATCCTCGGCTGCACCATAAACAACGAACTGTCACCAAGTGAGGGGAAATGATGACATGAAATGTTATATAAGAATGTGCCGTCTTCAGCAACACTTTGGGCTATATAGTATTTCTTTACAAATAACAGGAACCAACATGACTAATTCTTCATCTTACATTACATTGCAGTCTATTATTAGTCAACAATAAGTAGTCACACTTAAACACAATCATTGATGTGAAGTGCAAATTCTTAAATGTGCCAAGTCCTCTATGTTACCCTGTCTGAGTGCAGAATAGGATAGAGTGGGAGATGATGTGGGAGATTAAAGTCCTATCATAGAACACTCAGCAGCTCCCCCCCCCCCCCAGTATGTCAGCAGCCAAACTTTGATCCAAAGTCACATACAGCCAAGAAAGCAAAAATCCACAGCACTCACCCCAAGAAGTTATTTCATTTATGTTCCATGCCACATTTTAGTTCTATGTTGGGACTATTTTTCAAAGTTCTGGCAAAGGACTGAAATGTTGCACTGAACAAGAATTAATAGTTTTTGCACTTCTTTTGGGTTGTTGACTATAACATATAACTATAGTAAGAATATAAAGGCATATGAAGCTATTTACGCAATTCCATTGACTTTAATGGGCAATTTTAGTCCGTAACGAGGACCTTTGAGTCCTTACTGAGTGTAGCCATATAGGGGGCCTTAGAAATAAATGGGGTCACATAGGGGTCCTATTATTAAGTGGGGCAACATACGGTGTCTTATTACTGAGGCCACTTATGAGGTCATATTAGTAAGCGGGGCCACAGAGGGAGGGTGCAACAGCAGGGCCATTATTACTAGAAGAGGACACTGCAAAGTTGATTTGGGGTTGTAGCAGAAAGATGAGGAGAGTGTGCAGAGGCTAGTTATGACTGTTATAAGTCTCAGTGGTGGTCTGGGCCCATAGAGAAGAAAACTGAATACAGACAACTTTGTGAACTTGTTCTGGCGCTGTATTTATGTTTTCAGCTTGGTTCTGGTGTTATAGTTATGTATTAAGCTTGGTTGTGGTACTGCCTTTGTGTAATTAGCTTGGCTCTAGTGTTGTATTTATGTACTGAGATTAGTCCTGGTGCTGTATTTATAAACAGGTTAAAGTTGGAAGGGCACAGTCAGGCTTTGTAATCACGGCCAAACGATGCCTACCCAGGTTGGCCATGGCCCGCAATATTTTGCCAGTAATTTGTGTGGCCGTGGTTTGGCCAGGTGTGGACAGCCACACTGTGTATTTCCATCCTGTGGCTATGTTTACATTTAGTGGATTTGCTGTGGTTTTTCCACAGTGGAAAAATTTGAAGCAAATCTGCACCAAAAACTTTTGGTACAGATTTAGGTGCGGATCCACAGTAGATTTCACCACTTCAGTCTAAGAGAGGATACCTGAGGTGGATACACACCAAAATATGCATCAAAATCCACACAAAATTATTTTTTTCCATTGCAGAGAATCACAGTAAATCTGCTACGTGAGAACATACCCCAAGGGTGAGCCACTACTCATGGGCCACTGCTCTGTGCTTTACCCCCAAGCTAAAAGTTGCCAGCCTCTGCCGGACAACACTATGGAAGAGATCAGGTTGGTATAAGCTGTGATTCCCACACATCAAACTGTAAGGCTGGCTTTTGAAAGGCCTTTAAGTGTGCCCACCAATAGGGATAGATAATAATTTGTCTGCAGGCCTGGGGTATTATGTGAGAAAATTGAACTGTAAAAGATTTGTGGGTCCCTCGGGTTTGGTGGTGGTGGTAGTGGGGAACGGGAATGTCTCCCTATTTCTGGACTGAGATCCCTTATACAAGGGAAATCGAAACCAGCTTTAGAGCTGAAGGCATGTTCACCCAAAGAGGGAATAGAATATTTAGTTTCATGAAGTGTATTCTTGTTCGATTGCATTGTTCGTAGCCACATACTATTAATATTGCTCCTAAGGTACTGCTATGTAAAAGTCAATAGCATTTAGTGTTTAGATAATAAAGTGAGAATTCAGTTGCTAACTCTTTACTGTTGAACTGTGTAGCCTTATTTTATGATCTTAAATAAATCACGTATATTCTGGTTACTGCATATACTAAGATTTTCACTGCTCTACCTCGACCGATGACACTTAGGACTCATGCACGCACTCAGCCCACCTTTTAAATGGCTATTGCGTGCATCCAGCTTTCCTGCCCCCAGCCTATTGTAGTCCTTTCCTATTATTTAAGGCACCTTCCCCATGGAAAGGGCAATAAGTTCCTAGTGTCTCAGTGAAGATGCTTCTTTATGCAGCTTATTTCTCAGTTTGATCTTTTGACTGAAAATCCAGCTTTCCCGAACTCTGCCAGTCCTGGCCTCTGCCTGTTTACTGACTACGTTTTACCTGACCTTCTGCTTGTTTACCGTATTGCATAAACTCTGCCTATCCCAACCTCGGTCTGTTATCTGACTACATCCTAGCCTGATTTCTCAGTACCATGCTCCGATACCTTTAGCCTGGGTCAGCTGTCACTGTACCGTGATTACTACTTTACTCCTGAAGCAACACCCTAAAGATTCCCTGCAGTGTAGATCAGATCTCTCTAAAAAAAAAAGGTTTAAAGGGTAAAGATCAAGGACCTCTTGGAACTGCCTTTGGGAGTAGCTGTAAGTAAAATCAATCAATGACACAGTTGGTCCATATCTGCTGCCTAACATAAATATTAGCTTATACACTTCTTGGTAATCTAGATATTTAGCATTGTCTTTAAAGCCCCATTTACACTGAAAGATGATCGCTCAAAAATTGCTCATACGACAGTTTGAGTGACAGTTTTGAGCGATCATCTTTGCATAAACTGTTAAGTAGCTAATTAGCTACTTAAGAGTTAAATGAAGGCGGAACGGGACACTGCTGACTGCTCTGAGAACAGCAGCTACTTTGTATATGCAAATAGCTGCTTTGTTCTCTGAGCTTTCAGCTGGTATCCTGATGAGAAGTCCGAGTAGGATACTAGCTGAAAGAATGCTATCAGCAGTGTCCCGCTGAGAACTCAGCATGCGGTGCTGATAACAGTCAGTGGTAATATCTAGCTTGCTGAAAATCAGCGATGAACGAATAGTGCACGAAAAGTGCACGGTGGCAGCGCACTTAGATGCAACAGTTATTGCTCAAAAGATGGCTTTTGAGCGATAATCGTTGTGTCTAAATGGGCCTTAACATGGACATAAAAGTTGTCTAATGAGCATGATCACTTAAACTGAAGTTAATATGCAGCATGCTAAACTTAAAAATATTTCTGTAGAAATAGATGGAGCAAATGTACTTATAAGCATTATCTATCTATCCATCTATCCCTCTCATATCTATCTATCCATATATCTATCTATCCATATATCCCTCTCATATCTATCTATCTATCTATCTATCTATCTATCTATCTATCTATCTATCTCTGTCTCTCATATCTATCTATCTATCTATCTATATCTATCTCATATCTATCTATCTATCCCTCTCATATCTATCTATCCATATATCTATCTATCCATATATCCCTCTCATATCTATCTATCTATCTATCTATCTATCTATCTATCTATCTATCTATCTATCTATCTATCTCTGTCTCTCATATCTATCTATCTATCTATATCTATCTCATATCTATCTATCTATCCCTCTCATATATATCTATCCCTCTATCCATCCATCCATCCATCTATCTCATATCTATCTATCTATCTATCTATCTATCTATCTATCTATCTATCTATCTATCTATCCCTCTATCCATCCATCTATCTATCAACACACAGACAAAATATTTTACAGTAACGATTAAGTAGAAAACTTTTCACAGGCATGAATATTATAGATTGCATAGACATGCATCCTTATTAAAGCTACTTGCCAGTCATTGGTCATCACAAACTACAGCTTATTAATATATTGACAATATTAGGGTGATGCTAAATGACCTGTATTGACTACCTAATCCATCTATCTGTATAAGATTGCGCAGAAGGCCTTGTCAATTTTAGCACACCAGCATATACCTTACAACCCTACAGAATAAGTCATCTACGACTATTTATTTCCATGGTTAGAATTATTTTGCATGATACTTGCATTACTTTTTTTCTAATTTTCAGATCATTTTATGATAAATAATTAAGTCTCCATGTAATGAATATAATTAGACAATCATGTGAAATAGCAGCAAACACATGTTTTAATTGTGCCTCCATTTGTCATCATTGAAGTTTTGCACTTCGTCTAATTAAAACAACATACAAACATGAAGATCATAGAAGACTGCTTGACTGGTGTTGGCTGAGAAGGAAAGTTACATCGTAATTATAAGTTTTACTGCTTTGAAGTGCAGTAGATATGCAATACCTGCATAATTATAAAGGAGATTGGCATTGCATGGGGAGGGGGTAGACAACATGTGCCTCAATGTATCAATATTAATGTCCATTAGAGATAGAAGCGGTAAACCTTTAGGGTAAGAATACAGGCAGGGCATAAGAATATTTGGTAATGAATTGAATTGCTCTTACTGTTGTGCTGTATGTCTTGCTGTCTCTGTGAATGGATGTGGAAGGATGGATGTGAGCCTGCTCTTCCTGCGTTCTAGCTATAGGTCTTAGCAGGGATCATGTGGGAGTGACCTCAAGTGCCACCTCCGTCTGCACAGTGTAAGTGACAGGCACTATTTTAAAGACACAGACAAGTCCAATTTCATTTAGGATCTGGAGCAGCTATGACTTCCTCTGGCTCGTCCAGAACTGGCAGTCTTTTTAAGCAGCTGGCAAAGGTGGCTCATAATTTCCTCGCCCCCTGAAAAGTTAATATGACTATACAGCAGACAATCTGCATAGTCACTTGCTCTTGTGTGAAGAACATAGATCCCCAAGTCACCCAGTTGCCATTTATATGCAATTAAATATGTATTTTTTATTAATAGGAACCTGTCATCAACTTTAAGCACCATAAATCCTCCACTACAAATTCATGCTCAGAACCTACAACCTCGCCCTCCACCATGCCAAACAAGTCTATTTCACCTCTCTAGTCTCCTCACTATCGCACAATCCTAAACAGCTCTTTGATACTTTTCACTTCCTTCTCAGCCCTAAACCGCAGCCCCCTGTGACGGATCTCAGTGCCGAAGAGCTGGCTGCTTACTTCAAAAAGAAAATTGATGACATCCGTCAGGAAATAACTTCCCAATCCCAGACTAGCCCTGACCCTAGTCTTGTCAGCACTGCATGTAGCTCGTGCTCCCTGCCTGTACTCAGACCAGTGACAGAGGAAGAAGTCTCCAAATTGCTCTTCTCTGCTCGTCCCACCCCCTGCGCTAGCGACCCCCTCCCCTCACACCTCCTCCGATCCCTCTCCCCAGTGGTCATTTCCCATCTCACCACTATATTCAACCTCTCTCTGACCTCTGGCATCTTTCCCTCTTCTTTCAAACACGCCATCATATCCCCACTACTAAAGAAGCCGACTCTGGACGCGACTGATGCTGCCCACTACCGACCCATCTCAAACCTCCCCTTCATCTCCAAACTACTAGATCGCCTGGTTTACTCCTGCCTTGTAAGCTATCTATCAGAGAACTCTCTCCTAGACCCCCTACAGTCTGGCTTTCGACCTCAACACTCGACAGAAACTGCCCTTACAAGGGTATCCAATGACCTACTGACAGCCAAATCGAGGGGTGATTACTCCCTACTGATCCTCCTCGACCTTTCCGCAGCATTTGACACTGTTGACCACAAACTCCTCCTCAGCATGCTACGCTCCATTGGCCTAAAGGACACTGCCCTCTCCTGGTTCTCCTCCTACCTATCTGACCGCTCTTTCAGTGTCTCCTTTGCTGGCTCTACCTCCCCTCCTCTTCCCCTTGCTGTTGGGGTCCCCCAGGGCTCGGTCCTCGGCCCCCTTCTTTTTTCCATCTACACAGCCCCTATTGGACAAACCATCAGGAGATTTGGCCTCCAATACCACCTCTATGCTGATGACACCCAGCTATACACCTCTTCCCGTGACATCTCTGCACCTTTACTCCAAAACATCACCGACTGTTTGTCTGCTGTCTCTAACACCATGTCCTCTCTCTACCTAAAACTAAACCTCTCTAAAACTGACCTACTGGTATTTCCACCCTCCACTAACCGACCTCCTCCTGACATCTCCATCTCAGTGTGTAGCGCCACTATAACTCCTAGACAACATGCCCACTGCCTTGGGGTCATATTTGATTCTGATCTCTCTTTTACCCCCTACATCCAATCTCTGGCCCGAACATGTCAGCTGCACCTCAAGAACATCACAAGAATCCGCTAATTTCTCACCGTGGACACGTTAAAAACGCTTACTGTTGCCCTCATCCACTCCCGGCTCGATTATTGCAACTCTTTGCTGATCGGCCTCCCCTGCACCAGACTCTACCCTCTCCAATCCGTCCTAAATGCGGCAGCCAGGCTCATCTTCCTGTCCAGACGCTACTTGGATGCCTCTGCCCTGTACCGGCCACTGCACTGGCTGCCCGTTAAATACAGAATTCAATTTAAACTCGCCACCTTCATCCACAAAGCCCTTCACAGTGCAGCGTCCCCCTATATCGCCTCCCTCATCTCAATCCATCAACCAGCTCCGCTCTGCTAACGAAACCAGACTGAGCGCCCCTTTAATTCAAACTTCTCATTTCCGCCTCCAAGACTTCTCCAGAGCAGCACCGGTCCTCTGGAACGCACTACCAAAGGCTACCCGAGCAATCCAGGACTCGCAGAACTTCAGGCGTGCTCTAAAAACGCACCACTTCAGAGAGGCATACGGCAGTCCCTAAACAAACCCCTCTGTATTCCGCCTGATAACATGCTCCCTGACCTACTGACTGCAATCCCTGCTAGCCATCATAAACCGCTCCTGCAGTCATACCATTTGTGCCGTCACACGACCAAATGTCTGATCATTGTCTATGTGTATAGCATCCCTCACTCTTCACCTCGCCATACTGCGCACATCTCCAGACCCTTTACCTTCTGTATCACCCCACTATTCGTAGTATGTAAGCTCGTTGGAGCAGGACCCTCACCCCTATTGTTTCCATCAATTGATTACTATTAGAGATGAGCGAACATACTCGTTTCGAGTAATTACTCGGTCGAGCACCGCGATTTTCGAGTACTTCCGTACTCGGGTGAAAAGATTCGGGGGGCGTCGGGGGGCGGGGGGAGGCGTGGCGGAGCGGGGGGTAGCAGCGGGGAACAGGGGGGAGCCCTATCTCTCCCTCTCCCCCCCACTCCCCGCTGCAACCCCCCACTCACCCACGGCACCCCCCGAATCTACGGAAGTACTCGAAAATCGCGGTGCTCGGACGAAAAAGGGGCGTGGCCGAGTAGGCTCGCTCATCTCTAATTACTATGTAACCATGGTTCTGTAATGTTTGTACTTTTGTCATTCTGTATTCCCCTGTCTATGTAAGCGCTGCGGAATATGTTGGCGCTATACAAATAAAATTTATTATTTATTATTAATCAAGTTATGGTGCTTATAGTTTAGGCAATGTGGTGTCCGGGAAGCCTCTTTACATACCCACCCGGTCCCCCGTTCCTGCAGAGGGTTGTGTGCACCCACTTCCAAAGAGATAAAGAGGGAAGTATAGGAAGAGGCTCCCCGGCTGCACAGCGCTATAACTTAGATTCTCTTTAAAGTGAACATTTTATTAAATATACGTTCAGCATGAACAGTTATTACTTAACACAGTCTATTTTAAATCGCCAAATTTACAAATAGGAGTGTTATGATAATCAGGTCTGGATTATCATTGGAGAACTTTGAGCACTAGCTCCGGGGACCACGATCTTCCCTAAAGCCAATATGCCTTTTTACTGACCCCACTAACGGGCTTTTAACCGCTTCATGATGCAGCCCTTTTTTTCCCATTTTCTTTTTTTCCTCCCTTAAAAAAATCATAACTCCTCTATTTATCCATCGACGTCGCTGTATAAGGGCTTGTTTTTTGCGGGACGAGTTGTATTTTTCTATGGTGCTATTTATTATACCATATAATGTACTGAAAAACGTTAAAAAAATTCAAAGTGGAGTAAAATGAAAAAAAAAAAACGACATTCCGCCATCTTTCAGTGTGACTTGTTTCTACGGCGCACAAAATGCAACAAAAATGACATGATAACTTTATTCTAGGGGTCAGTATGATTGCTACGATACCAAACTTGTATGTATTTTTTTTTTACTATACTACTCTTTTTTTTTTCAAAGACATTTAATTTTTTTCAATTATTTTCTGAGGTCATCTTGTGCGCGCAATAGCTTTTTTAGTTTTCCGTCGACGTAGTTCAGCAATGGCTCATTTTTGAGTGATGTCCTGTAGTTTCCGTTAGTACTTATTCGGAATACATACGACTTATTGATCGCTTTTTATTGAGTTTTTTCTAAGAGACAGGGTGACTGAAAAAGTACATTTTTGGCGTTCGTTATTTTTTTTTTCGGACGACGTTCACCATGCTGGGTAAATAATGTAATACATTGATAGATCTGACTTTTATGGACGCGGTGATACCAAATATACAGTATATTTTGATTTTATTATTCAGACTTTTTAATTATAGATATGGCAAAAGGGAGGTGATTTAAACTTTTATAACTTTTTTTTTTTTACAATTAAAAAAAACTTTATTGCTTTTTTTAAACTTTAATTTTAAGCCCTCCTGGGGGACTACAACATGCGATACTTTGATCGCTCCTGCAGTATGACGTAATGCTATAGCATTACATCATACTGCATTCTGACAGGCAGCCTATCAAGTCTCCCCACGGGGATAGCTTGATAGGCAATCTCTCAAGGCAACCCTGGGGCCTTTCAGAAGGCCCCCAACAGCCATGACACCTGCACCGCTCCCCCGATCTCACCGCGCGCGCGTAGCGGGGGGGGGGGGCATGGGAATTGACAGCGGCATTTAAAGGGTTAATAGCCGTGATCGGCAATCAGCTGACGCCCGCGCTGTATGCAGAGAGGTCTCTGCATACATACCCCGATGCTCCAGGACGTAAATGTACGTCCTGGAGCGGGAAGGGGTTAACCTGCACATACATCTTTTTATGGCAATGACTTAGCTGACTACTGACAGCCAGGAACCTGCTCTAACTGCCAGATGTGGAGAAACCTCCGATCCTGGCATTTTAGCCCATTACATGCAACAGTCAATAGCAGCTACAGCATTTAATCAGATGACAAGGATAGGGGGTTCCTTCTGTTACTCATCAGCATCCGGCATTGTGATTGTAAGATAACAATAGGTTTTGATGGCAGCTGGAAAGGCCTCCATGTTTGCCATGTAGCACTGCCTATAAGGCCTGGCCTCTGGCAGAGTCTAATGGGCTGGTATCATAGGCTTTGTAGAATGCACTACATAAGTATTGCAGTGTACTATCATAGCGATTGAACTATCGCAACTTCAAGTCTCCCCGAGGGACCAAAAAATAGTGTCAAAAAAGTTTAATAAAGTTTGCTTTAACATTAAAAAAAAAACAGTTTAAGGGCTCAGTCCGACGGGCATTTTAATGTGCAAATTTTTTGTGCGCAGAATGCAAACGCACAAAAGTTCGCATGACTGAAGGGGGCGTCACGCAGAAAAAACGCACTTGGCTGTGTTTTTTCGCCAATAAAGTGCGCTGCTGCCCGCTATCCCCTGCTGTTTCAATAAAAAACAAGCCCTACTACAGCCCCATTGACGGATAAATAACAATGCTACCGATCTTAGAATGCGTCAATGAAGATTCAATTGTTTTTCTTTAAAAATGTGTTTTTATTATGCAAAAGTCATCTATATATATATAAAAATGTCTGTCCGTCTGTTTGTTTTTTATTAGGGATGAGCGAGCGTACTCGGAAAAGCACTACTCGCTCGAGTAATTTGCTTTATCCGAGTATCGCTGTGCTCGTCCCTGAAGATTCGGGTGCCGCTGCGGCTGACAGGTGAGTCGCAGCGGGGAGCAGGGGAGAGCGGGCGGGAGAGAGAGATCTCCCCTCCGTTCCTCCCCGCTCTCCCCTGCAGCTCCCCGCTCCGTGCCAGCACCCGAATCTTCAGGGACGAGCACAGCGATACGCGGATAAAGCCAATTACTCAAGCGAGTAGTGCTTTTCCGAGTACGCTCGCTCATCCCTATTTTTTATGCATTACTACACCATTCATCCAATCTCCTTGAAACTTTGGGAAGTTGTTGAGTACGCTCCTGGGAAGATTACTGGCATAGTACAGCTATCCTGCGAGCGTCGTCGACAGTTATGCCCCCCAGACAAAGATCGTTCGATTTCAATTCGAAGCACGAAAGCAAAAGGCATTACGAGCAACGGGATGAGTGTTCAACTACAAAATGATGCACCGCCGAACGTATCACAAGACAATTGCTGGATATTGGGAATGCTGAGGTAAAATGAAAGCTGTGCTGTGATTGGGTGCTATTTCTTATACTGCTCAGGTGTAATGAAAGCTGTGCTGTGATTCGTTGCTATTTCCTATAGTGCTGAGGTAACATGAAAGCTGCGCTGAGATTGGTTGTTATATATTATATTGCTGAGGTAACATATAAGCTGTGCTGGGATTGGTTGCTTTTTCTTATACTGCTGAGCTAACATGAATGCTGAGCTGAGATTAGTTGCTATTCCTTATACTGCTGAAGTAACATATAAGCTGCGCTGTGATTGGTTGTTATATCTTATACTGCTGAAGTAACATATAAGCTGCGCTGTGATTGGTTGTTATATATTATACTGCTCAGGTAACATGAAAGCTGCACTGTCATTGGTTGTTATTCCTTATACTGCTGAGGTAACATGAAAGCTGCAATGTGATTGGTTGCTATTTCTTATACTGCTGAGGTATAATGAAAGCTGTGCTGTGATTCGTTGCTATTTCCTATAGTGCTGAGGTAACATGAGAGCTGCGCTGTGATTGGTTGCAATTCCTTATACTGCTGAGGTATAATGAAAGCTGTGCTGTGATTCGTTGCTATTTCCTATAGTGCTGAGTTAACATGAAAGCTGCGCTGTGATTGGTTGTTATATCTTATACGGCTGAGTTATAATGAAAGCTGAGCTGTGATTGGTTGCTATTTTTTTATATTGCTGAGGTAACATGAAAGCTGAGCTTTGATTGGTTGCTATTTTTTTATATTGCTGAGGTAACATGAAAGCTGCGCTGTGATTGGTTGCTATTATAGCTGTGTTTTGATTTGTTGCTATTTCTTATACTGCTAAGTTAAGATGAAAGCTGCGTCTGATTGGTTGTTACTTTCTAAACTGCTGAGGTAGCATGAAAGCTGCGCTGTGATTGGTTGCTATTTCTTATACCGCTGAAGTAAAATGAACGCTGCGCTGTGATTGGTTGCTGTTCCTTATACTGCTGAGGGAACATAAAAGCTGTGCTGTGGTTGGTTGCTCTTTCTTATACTGCTGAGGTAACATGAAAGCTGTGCTGTGATTTTTTGCTATTTCTTATACTGCTAAGCTCCCGCCCCCTCTCCTCCCCTTGTTGGCTACCAGCAATGGAGGGGGCTAGAGATTAGCAAACAGCTGGCAAGGGGGCGGAGAGAAGATCTCTCTCCCCCCCGCTCCCCCATGCTTGCTCCTGCAACTCACCCCCGCCGGCCCCTGAATCTTTTGGCATGAGCGGGCATGTACTCGAAAATGGCAATACTCGCTCGAGTACTTTGCCTTAGCGGGTACGCTTGCTCATCTCTATTCCTGAACTATCTTTTCTGGTCAACATAAAAGCGCCCGGTCGAAATGCGCTCCTTTGTGCTATCTTGGCCAGCTGGGAGCTTTTATGCTGCGGGACTATGTGCATCTGAACTGATGCATTGTAAACCACTGCATCAGAGTATATCGGACAGCCATGAAAGAGTGGCCGATATATGCTTTGATGAATGAAGCCTGAGGATGCAATGATTTTGGGGGCGTTTCATCTCCACATTTTAAGAGCCATATCTTTATTTTTTCGTTGACATGGCCGTATGAGGGCTTGTATTTTGCAAGGCGAGGTGTAGTGTTTATTGGTATACTACATTACATGTACCAGTTTTTGGGTACATACAGTGCAGTATTGCAAAAGTTTTATTATTTTTTTCTATCAACTCTGCCATTGTTTTTTGTGTTTTACAGCATCAGTTTGGATTCAGACGACCGTATGTCGGCTCGGTTTTCACGCCAAGCCGATACACGGTGTCCTCATCTGCAAGGGGGGGGGGTGGAAGAACCAGGAGCAGGAACTGAGCTCCCGCCCCCTCTGTGCCTCCTCTCCGCCCCTCTGCACTATTTGCAATGAAAGGAGGCAGAGAGGGGGCGGGAGCTCAGAGCACTGCTCCTGGCTCTTCCAGCCTCCTCCCCCTGCAGAGAGAGACGACGTATATCGGCTGGGCGTGAAAACCCAGCCGATATACGTTCGTCTGAATCCAGCCTCAGTCATGCAGCATAAATGATGCAATACATTTTTTCGGCAGTTTGGTACAATTACGACAATATCAAAATTATATATTTATTTTTCCACTTTTTTCTGTATTTTTTCTGTATTTCTGTAGATTTCATATATATTTTTTGCATAAAAATATATTGTGCCATGTTGCTTCGAACGCCATATAAACTCTATAGTACAGCACTGTAGGGCGCACCATACGACAGCTCATGAAGTGCCAATGTCCCCGCACTGCTAGACTGGAGTGGCATCCGTATAGCCTCGATACACACTGCCCTCTTCTCCCTTATGGATCAAGTCCCTGTTGGTTAATTGTTTGCCATGTGTGACCTAATATGAAAGCTTACCTCGATATGTTATGCAGGGTTAGGGCAGCTTCACACGGGTGCATGCCTCAGCACAACGTATTTGTGTTATGAACCAGGTCGATTTGTTCGCATGTCTGTGCATTGCAATGTAGTTTTTTGCGCATGCAAGGCCTGTTCATATGTTCGTGTAACACCCCCCACCACCCACTTCCCGCCCTGATTTAAAAGACTATTTAGCCTAATAAGGTTCAGATGTATACTTTTTTTCATGAAATTGTGCAGGTCTTATTTTTTTGTGCGCACAAGAAATGCGTGCGCAAAAACATGAAAAGAGAACAAACTCATTGAAGTCAATGAGTTCTATTTTCTGCTTATTGCTTAGGGCTCCTTCAGATGGCCGTATTTAAGCGCAGAAAATTTGCCCACACGATACACAGAGAATAGAACCCATTGATTGAAATGAGTTAGTTCTCATTTCCGTATTTTGTGCGCATGGATAAAATAGGACTTGCTGTATTTTCCTGCATATTTGTGCACCAAGGACTCCATAGAAGTCTATGGGAGGCGTGTAAATGCGTAATATGCTGCACTATTCTGTGAAAATAGACCCCATTAGGCTAAATAGCTAAATAGCCTTTTAAATCACGGCAAAGGTGCTTTGCCTGCGCATGTTAACAGCCCCAACATGCACAAACAGTACAGAACTACACGCCGATACTTGCACAAATATGAAGCCGCCCTTAAACTGGAAAGGGCTGCAAAAATGTACTTCTGCGCTCTTTCACATGAGCGCATAAACGGCGCATTTTTACGGGCGATCGATTTACGCGACCATCTGAAGCATTGGTTTCTAATGCACCTGTTCACACGGGCAAATATACGGTGCGTAAAAATAGCAAACCGTGAAAAATGGAACATATGTGACCAAAATACGCGCCAATGCATATACGTTGGGCAGAAAGATAGTTCTGAAACTATGTTTTGGCCAATATACGCTGGCTGGTCCCATAGACTCCTATGGGAGCATGGGGAAAAAAGGGAGGGGGAGGCTGCGAATAGCTGACAGGTGCCTCTATGTAGGCATTGGAAGTCATTCAGAGGACTAAAGCCGAGCGAGGGTTTTTCGGGGTACAACGTATTTTTTTGCTAAAAACCACACTCATGGTCGTAATTGGGTGAGAAAACACTAATTACCATGTCGGAAAAACGCAATTTTACGGCGCTGGCGAGAAAAAGCATACGCTTGTGTATAAGAGCCCTGTGGGCCATGTCCTGCACTAACGACCACAACCTCCAATTAGCACTTCTAGTCCTGCTGTTTGGACTAACTAGCCCATCTAGTTCTAGCTTTTAATCAGTATTAGAGGCTCTATGTGATTGTTTGTACTGAGAAGCCTCATGCTGGATTATTTAGCCACTGCTGCTACTTATAATTCTGCTGGTGAGGCTGAGAAGTAAACTGATAGAAATATCATTTCATTTTCTACAGCATTTGCTGTGGCAGGACATAGTGAAACGCTGAAAGAGCTGATGAAGCCGGCCAGGTGAAAATGCTTTTCCAAGTTGTTTTCTGAATGCAGCCTATTACATGGATTTCTAGCTCACCTTCAATGTCAAAGTTGGCAGAGAAATCAAAATTTCATTTTAAACTTTTTTGTGTATGTCTGTGATTTCCAGAAGAAACAATATAGCCAGTAACATTATTGCTCAGTAACACAAGGAAAGCATTACTTGTCTAGTAAAATACGCCAAAATGTTAACTATTTTGTTGGGAGAAAGCAACAAATTTGAACGGCATTTGTTACATGGCATTTTTTGCTTCCAAACATACTGTTCAATCAATGGCGGAACTATTGGGAGTGTAGAAGTAATTCAAATCTGGGCCCTGGTGCTTGAGGTGAACTAAAGGTCCTTTTGTCACAATAGAGGACGCCAGAATTATAAATGGCGCATAGTAGATGGAAGCGTTAGTCTGTTTCAGATTTTGTAAGGCGCAAGAGATTCAAGTTAAGCCTCTGTCACCCATCACTTATATATATGATTGCAAGCTGTGCAATCATATATAATCTGCAACACATGTTACATTCATCTATATATATATATATATATATATATAATATATATATATAATATATATATATATATATATATATATATATATAATTATATATTCACGTGTGTGTGTGTATATATATATATATATATATATATATATATATATATACATACACACACATCAAAATAACAACAACCACCTGTCCGTCCGTACGTGAGTTACATGCTTCTTCTCCCCTGATCACATGACGGTGATGTCATCAAAGGTCCTTCATCCAAAGTGAGTGAGTTACATGATCCGCCTCCGATCACATGATGGTGACATCCTCAAAGGTCCTGTAAGCACACGGCTGCTGTCCGGCTAGGTGTTCGTTAGTATTCCATACCAACTGAGGCCGCAGGGGTTTGTAGGAGATGGAATACTAATACCTACAGCAGTCGTGGGCTTACAGGACCTGTCATGATGTCACCGTGTGGGAGGAATCCGGGGTCACATGATTTGCCTGTAAAATACTTTTAAAAAGGCCTGCTCACAAGCCTGCAGAGGGTTGGCACGTACCCCCGGAGAGACCTCCTCATTCCTTGCTTAAATTGAACTTTTATTATCAGGAACTTCCACAGGAACAAACACTTGTAGTATTTTTCATCACCCAGTGCAGAGTTCCAGGAGCAGATTGTTAAAGCTGATCCTATTCCTCTGCTTCTCTCATGGTTCAGGAACGTTTGGCCCCTGTTTTTCATGGCAGACCTCAGGATTTGCTTTCTGTACTTCCTTATGCCCAATTTTAAATGGTACCGTCCCCTAAAGTCACCCTGCACAATCACGCCACTCTACTCAGCTGCCATGGCAGTACAAAACTTTTAAAGAAACAGTTACAATAAAGAGAAAACTTTTCTTACTTATCATAAAGTCTGTCATTAACGTGTATATATATATCAATAATCAATACTATTAAGACCTTATTAAAGAGCACCTCAAAATACATGGTGAACATATTCTTCATTTACCAATATACGCTCATCTGTCAGAGGTGCCACCTTAATTGGTGTAGATAGTTCTTTTCTAGAGATGAGCGAGCACCAAAATGCTCGGGTGCTCGTTACTCGGGACGAAATTTTCGCGATGCTCGAGGGTTCGTTTCGAGTAACGAACCCCATTGAAGTCAATGGGCGACCCGAGCATTTTTGTATATCGCCGATGCTCGCTAAGGTTTTCATTTGTGAAAATCGGGGCAATTCAAGAAAGTGATGGGAACGACACAGCAACGGATAGGGCAGGCGAGGGGCTACATGTTGGGCTGCATCTCAACTTCACAGGTCCCACTATTAAGCCACAATAGCGGCAAGAGTGGGCCCCCCCCCCCCTCCCGCACTGTCAGCATAAAGATCGTTCTCCTCTGCCATAGCTGTAACAGCTGTGGCAGAGAAGAACGATGTTTGCCCATTGAATTCAATGGAGCCGGCAATACAGCAGGTTCCACTGAAAGCAATGGGCTGCCGGCGATCGCGGGATGAATTGTTGGGAAGGGCTTAAATATATAAGCCCTTCCCTGCAATTCATCCAGAAATGTGTTACAATAAAAATATATACCGTATATACCGGCGTATAAGGCGACGGGGCGTATAAGACGACCCCCCAACTGTCACCTTATACGCCGGGAATACAGCGGAGCAAAGAATAAAAATCATTACTCACTTCCCCCGGCATTCTGCGGCGTTCTGCGGCGCTGCTGCAGGCTGTCGCTCCCTCCTGGTCTCCGGCAGAGCATTGCTTTCTGGACGCAGGGCTTGAAATCCCCGCCTCCAGAAAACACACGTGCCTTCAGCCAATCACAGCCATTCAATGACATCATTGTCAAATGGGAGTTATAAAAAATAAAATCTCAAAATGACAACTTTTTTCACCTTTAAGCTTTTATATTGTAAACTTTTGCTAGTTGAACATTGGGGTTTACTCAAAATGTTTTGGTGTCATCATATGTAAGTAAGTGCACCTCTAAAGAGTGAGTGTAATTGCACCCACGAACAACCATCAAGGTACTGAAATGATCACCTGACATACACTATATGACTAAAAAACTGCATCACAATATCTTTTTCAGAGCTGCTGACCCCAATAAATCAGGATATGCTATCTTTTCAATGCCCCTCTTTGATACTTTGAAGGACTGTATAGTAGATGTTATAGGGTGCTCTAGCTAGTCCGTTCAAAGAGGTCTCATGGTTGGACTTTGCGCTTGTCATTTTGCCTAGAAGGGTCTTAAAAACTCCTGGTCTTCACCCTTGTTCTCCTCATGGAGGGTTGGACTTTGCTCCATAGTGTTTCCTGGTTATGCATTGCCAATCGACTGGGCAGATAGGAAAAACCTAATCCATGGAAAGCCAGCAATCTATACTGAGAAAGTGGAATACATTTATTAGCCAAAAGAGAAGACTTAAATTATGGTCAGGGATGAGTGGAGGTCAGAATACTAGAGATGGAAGTATAGGCGGCATTAGTTAGGTCAGGCAGTCCAAGGTCATGAACCAAGTAAACTAAGAGAGGGTAAATTCAGAGTTAAGCCAGGTCAAGAATCTAAGAAGGCAGTCCACTATGGCACCAGAGTAGCACACTGATGGGTCAGTGACTGGTACATAGCCTTGGAGAAGGGTCAGTGACTGGTGTATAACCCTAGGTGAAGAGTCAGTGACTGATATGTAGCCTTGGAGAAGGGTCAGTGACTGGTGCATAACCCTAGGTGAAGAGTCAGTGACAAATGCCCCATAGGAGCAGTGTCCCCACTTACGGAACGTGTCCCATGTCGTAGACGTTACTAACTAGCGGTTTCTCTTCTACCTTCCATTACTCGATTGCATATACAATCTACGTTTTTCCTGCTGCTAAACTTCTGCACCATTACACTTACTGCGTCCTAGACACATCACCATTTTATTACATCACATCAGGTACATTACACTGCCGTTATTAACCCTTTACATTACACACATAACATAACATTCCATTAACCCTCACAAGGCCTCGCTCTACTATTAACTATGGCACCATATTAAATCTTTATGCTAACAGCCCGTGGGTCCATTTTACCCCCATTTTGGCCAGGGATATTATTTCACATGGTACCGGGGATCAAAGTCCACTGACGTTCACTGACATTGCATTTCGCGGCTTATTTTGTTCCTGATTCACAGCATTCCTGGAGATTCTTCTGCACCGCCACCTTAGTGATCGGCCATGCGGTGAAAGAGTCTCCCTCTACTCCTGCGCGCTATGGGGTGCTTCACCCTAGGGATACGGCTAGTGTCCTATTCTCTGCCCTCTTGGATTGCAGGGCCCTTGCTCGTCTCTCCAGTGCAGCTTTGTGGCCCCTGTAAAATGGCCGCCACCAGGATCTGCTGTTGGGTGCTGCTGGACCATCTTCTTCTTTGTTTGGGTCTCCGTCTCTCAGGGTCTCCTGGCTCTGGACTGGAGCTGTGACACTTAGCGCTGGGGATGAGGCAGGCATAGGCCAGTACTCTTCCCTATCAGGGGCCAAATCTTCATAGCGGTGATGTGCTAGCCGTGTCACTGCTACATCACTGGCAGGGACAGAGCTCCTTCACATAGCCTCTGGGAGGCTACATCAAAATGGCAATGCCCAGCGACTCTAACATGACACCAGGGGCGCCTCCATCACTTCTCCCCTCCCAGTCATGTCTCTAGCTGGCAGAGGGGAACAAACAGTGTTTGTCAGGGCTTATGAGACTGGCGTTGACAAGCACTGGCCTCCTGACGCTCTCCCTCCTGGCCCGGTACTGGACCGGAGGGGACGGGGCTAAGCGGGGATTCGACTGCTCTCACAGAGTGGCCCCTCCCCTGAATAAGGGAGGGTGCAGCGCAGCCGCCTTACAGCAGCATCAGAAAGTATAGGGACACACCCAATTGACAATATTCATAGTCAATTTACTTACACATTTCCAAGAGGAATAACACAGGAATGACACAATGTAGAGTTTTAAAAAAGGTACTTCAGAATTGTTATTTTAGGCATAGTACGTGCGTTTACTAAAACAGACACATCAGGAAAGCTGTCAGATCTGCTTTAAATAAAATCGGGGATATTGTCTTTAATGTTAAATGAGGTGGTAAAATAATATTTATAGTCTCCAGAAGATTAAGGGCTCATGTCCACAACTGTGTTTTCACCGTGTATCACGCGTACGTTGCACAGCCACATGATATGCGGTGGCTGGAGTCAATGAAAGTCAATGTACTTCCATTGATCGATGCACACCAGTGTGTAGACACTATGTGTCAGTACGCAGGAGGAATAGATCATGGCATGCTCAATTTCTCTGCGTCCCATGCAGCGTGAGCCCTATACTCTTGTAATGGTTGCATATGCAACGCTGTCCATAAACAATACATTGCGTATGGGCGGATTTTTCATATACATCCCCACTCTGAGGCTGGATTCAGACGAACGTATATCGGCTCGGTTTTCACGCCGAGCCGATATACGTCGTCTCTCTCTGCAGGGGGGGAGGCTGGAAGAACCAGGAGCAGTGCTCTGAGCTCCCGCCCCCTCTCTGCCTCCTCTCCGCCCCTCTGCACTATTTGCAATGGGGAGAGGCGGGACAGGGGCAGGGCTAATTCTAAAAAAAACCCACAACGTAGCCCCGCCCCATCCCGCCTCCTTTCATTGCAAATCATGCAGAGGGGCGGAGAGGGGGTGGAGAGGAGGCAGAGAGGGGGTGGGAGCTCAGTTCCTGCTCCTGGCTCTTCCGTCCCCCCCCCCCCCCCCCCCTGCAGATGAGGACAACGTATATCGGCTCGGCGTGAAAACCCAGCCCATATACAGTCGTCTGAATCCACCCTGAAGCAGAGCAAGGAATTAAAGAAAAATAAAAATGTAAAAGCATAGGAACGATTATCAGTGGGACAACCTGTCAGGCATCACTAGTAGCATAGGTCAGACCACAAACATGACTCCTGGAGTCTTTGTATGACCCGCTCTAGTGAGAATCAATGTCAACCTTAGCAGCTAATATAGCAGATTAAGTCACGACTATTTTTCATAAACTAGACACAGAGAATATATTAATATGTTCTCGTCACACAAAGAGGAGCTACACAATTAAATATTGTTGAATTGCCTTTGCAAAAAGTAATTTAACTGAAAGTACATTTTTTGATTTCATATCCAAGAGAAACTATCATATATGAAGGATGCCATTGAATAAGTGCAGGGAGTGCGATTAATGTATTGTAATTACTATAGTCTTTCAACAATGCTCTTGATTATACTCATAAAGAACCAACCAAAAGAAAAGAAATAATTAGAAAAGATTAATAGAGCTGGAAAGTAGTAGCTACAGTAGAAACAAACAGTTCATGTCTACTACTTGTAGACGCAATAAAAGACAATAACTGGTAATTAATAGCTGCCATGAATATGATTATAATTGTATTTAATCACTTAAAGACATTTACACAGGACAAGCGTCGGGCAAGCGATGCCCGACACTTGTCCCTGTGTCTTCGCTCTCCTGTGCTCCTTCACGGGAGAGCGGAGACACAGCTAGCAGAGCTGCACTGGTTCACGGAGCAGCCAGTAGGGGGGCGGGGCAGTGCAAGAGATTTCTCTCCTTTCGCTCCCCCGCCCCCTCCATTTATATAACACAGTGGCCGTTCACTACTGAACAGCCGCTGTTTAAACTGTACGATGAGCTTCACCACTCATCGTTTATGCAGCATGAAAGATCAACGGTGAAGCTCATCGTGCAGTTTAAACAGCGGCTGTTTAGTAGCTAACAGCCACTGTGTTATCTCAATGGAGGGGGGTGGGGGAGCGAGAGCAGAGAAATCTCATGCACTGCCCCGGCCCCCTGCTGGCCAATATGTGTGTGAGCCTGCTCTGCTAGCTCCCGTGCAGGAGCATGGGAGCACGGAGACATAGGGACGAGTGTCGGGCATCGTTTGCCCGACACTCGTCCTGTATAAATGGGCCTTTAAGCCTCGTTCACATGGGGGATTTGTGCAGCTAACTTGCATGCGGCAAAAAATTGTGACTATTTGAACCGATGGTTTCCTAAGGAAACATTCAGATGAAAGAATTTTAGCCGCGCAAAAAAAAAAAAACACGTAAAAAGATGGGGGATTCCCTAGCACCATGGATGGAGTGGTTCCCCTGCAGGGGAGATGGAGGGATTCCCCAGCACCATGGATGGAGAGTTTTCTCTGCAGGGGAGATTCCCCAGCAATAGGGGAAACCCTCCATCTCCCCTGCAGGGGAACCCCTCCACCTGTGCTGAGAAAAATGGAGTCCCAGGCTATGAAAGGAAGCCCCGGGAAGATGAAGGGGGACTTTGGAGGATCCCTTTTATCTATTTCTCCGGCAGCACATATTTTTAGTCCCTCCTGTTGGGCATGGAAAGATAGCATCTGAAGCTCGGGACTTCAGCGTGGAAAAGTCGTCTGTTCAGATAATTTTTGTGCAGCTAGAGTTGCGATTTTGTTGTGTGCAGCTAATAGCTGTGTGAATGAGCCCTTAAGATGCCTTCACAGGGGCTAGCATTGTGCATTGCGAGACAAAGAAAACTTGTACCGAGGTAGACCCCATTGTATTCAATGGGTCCATTTACAGGTGCACGTTTAATACGAGTGCAATGTGATTTTTAATTTTTCCTATTAAAAATATATGCGGTTTTTACATGTGTGAAAATCGCATTTTTTCCGATACTATTTCATCGCAAACTGCAACGCACTTAAAGTGAACATCACAATTTTCTCGGACCAATATCGCACTTGCCTGTGTGAATGCACACTTATGAACATGAGCTGAAAAGTGGGTTTTTTTTGTTTGTTGTTTGTTTTTTAAAGAATACTAATAATAAAGGTAATGATGTGAAGCCTATATAGGTATGTTGGTTGAGTGAATTATATAACATTATATGCGTCAAGAAAGGATCAGAATAGTTAGAGCAAGGCAATAAATCTGCACCGCTGCGGTTCCCCGTGATTTATACGTCCTACATCGGCCTCTGCTGGCTCACTGATAAAGTGGATATGTGTGTCTTTTTTGACCTAGGGAACATGACACCTTAATAAATTGTACAGTGCACAGATTTGGTGACAGGCTGAGGTGTCAGAGGTGAATCTTGCTTCCACTCAACAAATCCCGTCACCTGTTGAGTTACAAGGTTTTCCCTTGACTAATGAAATTTCACATCAAAAATTCCAGGACAGAATGTCTAATTCCTTCGCAGTGAACCCTGGACATTCACGACTTGCTTCTGTCAGTATATACACTACTGGTTTCATGTAACTGATGAAGGATTTGTCCAGAGCTGCACTGGATATTTCTGAGCTTGGTAAGTCTTATAAACAGTTAAAAAATATTAAAAGTTAAAAAAACAAAACATTTTTCCCATAAAAAGATAAACAATTAAAACATATATTTGGTATCGCTGTGTACGTAAAAGTCCAAACTATATAAATATTACAATACTTATTCTGCATGGGGAAGGACATAATAAAACAAATAGAATGTCAGACTTGCAATTTTTTTTGGTATCCCAGCTCACAAAAAAATTGAATAAAAAGGGATCAAAAACACATGTTTCCCAAAATGGTGATATAAAAAAGTGCAGTTCATCCTACATAGAACGAGCCCTCACACAGCCCAAAATGACAAAATAAGAAAATGTTACAAAAATCAGAATACAGCGATGGAAAGCAATTTTTGTTTAAGAAAAAAATTTGAGTTAGTTTTTTCAAAAATAGTAAAGAATTAAAAAAAAAAAACAAAGCTGTAGAATTTGGAATCACGGTAATTGTACTGACCCATAGAACAAAGTTCATATGTCATTTTTACTGCACTATGAATGATGTAAAAACGTAATCCACCAAAAATGGCGCAATTGATTTTTAAATTTTTTTTTCAAGTTATTATATGCATTAAATGGAACCATTAAAAAATACAAATCGGATTTGTAACTGCTGATGTAATGGACAGTTGATAACCAATTCTGTGTTCTTCAGTAGGCCAGCTAACCCTACTACCTACTGGCTTTTTCACACGAGCATACATTGGCCACGGCCAGCCGATATATGCTACAAACTGAGCTGTTTCCCCTTCCCACCCCCTCCCCGGACACCTCCTTTCTCTTCCCCTACGGCTGTTTGCAATGTAAGGGGGTGGGACAGGGTGGAGCTAAGCTTCCGCCCCTCTCTTTGTCAGTAGCTCCACCCCGCGCCTTCCCATTGCAAACAGCCGGAGGGGAAGAGAGAGGCAGAGACCTTGCGACGGGGAGGGAAGGGGAAGACAGCTTAGATGGCAGCGTATATCAACCGGCTGTGAAAACGGCGGCCGATATACGCTCGTGTGAATAAGCCCTAAGCTTGATTCATATCTTTAGAAAAATCTAGACCCTTATGCAAGAAGTTGTGTTAAGAGCAAGAATGATTTGTTTACCAATTTCCAAAATTAGAATGATTTGCATTTTTGAATGAGAATTTTGCACTATTATTCAAGTAATGATCACTCGGAGATCCAAAGAAGCTGTGTGTGCATTCTTTCTATTCATTCGCCATAGACTATTTGTCATTACGTTATTGATTTTGCTCCTCTAACAGGTCAAAGAGTAAATTTTGTCTATTCTTTCCTCAATAAAAGGCTAAAAAGTCTGCACTTACGGGTGATAAGCCAGTATCAAACAACAGAGTGCTACAAACAGAAGAATCATTCAATATTTTATTCAGCAGCCTGGTATCTGAAGCAACTAGTTACAAATTGTATGGGCGAGTCTTGTCAAGGTCAACACGGAGCTGTTAAGTGTCTGAGATCATTATCTGGCCTGGATATATTTCAAGATTCCCCGTCATATGATTCTATGCCAGAGTTTAGCCAACACTTTGAAGGTGATTTATACAGATCATCAAAAAGGGAAGCGGGTGTTAGGAAACTCTAAACTTTTTGATCTGAGAAACTATACCTGGTCCACTCATGAGACTTTCTGTATCATCCTTGTCCTAAACATACAGTACTGTGCAAAAGTTTTAGGCAGCTGTGGAAAAATACTTCAAAGTAAGTTAGAAGTGTTAATAGTTTATTTTTGCTAATAAACATAGTGAATGAAGAGAAGATAAATCTGAATATAATTAGAGATGAGCGAACACCAAAATGTTCGGGTGTTCGTTATTCGGAACGAACTTCCCGCGATGTTCGATGGTTCGTTTCGAACAACGAACCCCATTGAAGTCAATGGGCGACCAGAGCATTTTTGTATTTCGCCGATGCTTGCTAAGGTTTTCATGTGTGAAAATCTGGGCAATTCAAGAAAGTGATGGGAATGACACAGAAACGGATAGGGCAGGCGAGGGGCTACATGTTGGGCTGCATCTCAAGTTCACAGGTCCCACTATTAAGCCACAATACCGGCAAGAGTGGGCCCCCCCCCTCCCAACAACTTTTACTTCTGAAAAGCCCTCATTAGCATGGCATACCTTTGCTAAGCACCACACTAGCTACAACAAAGCACAATCATTGCCTGGATGACACTCCGCTGCCACTTCTCCTGGGTTACATGCTGACCAACCGCCCCCCCTCCCCCCCACAGCGCACACCAAAGTGTCCCTGCGCAGCCTTCAGCTGCCCTCATGCCACGCCACACTCATGTCTATTTAGAAGTGCGTCTGCCATGAGGAGGAACCGCAGGCACACACTGCAGAGGGTTGGCATGGCTAGGCAGCGGCCCTCTTTAAAAGGGGCGGGGCGATAGCCCACAATGCTGTACAGAAGCAATGAGAAATAGAATCCTGTGCCACCGCCATCAGGAGCTGCACACGTAGGCATAGCAATGGGGAACCTATGTGCCACACACTATTCATTCTGTCAAGGTGTCTGCATGCCCCAGTTAGATCGGGCTTTTTAATTCATAGACACAGGCAGGTACAACTCCCTATTGTGAAGTCCCTGTCGACCCACAGCATGGGTGGGTGCCAGGAAGCCACCGGCGGTACATAGAAATATCCCATTGCATTGCCCAACACAGCTGAGGTAGTAATGTCGTGCGTAATACAGGTGGGCTTCGGCCCACACTGCATGCCCCAGTCTGACCGGGGTTCTTTACAAGTGGACACATGTAGGTTAAACTCCCTGTGGACCCACTGCCTGGGTGGGTGCCAGGAAGCCACCGGCGGTACATAAAAATATCCCATTGCATTGCCCAACACAGCTGAGGTAGTAATGTCGTGCGTAATACAGGTGGGCTTCGGCCCACACTGCATGCCCCAGTCAGACTGGGGTTCTTTAGAAGTGTACAGATGTATTAAAAACTCCGTGTGCACCTACAGCATGGGTGGCTCCCTGGAACCCACCGGCGGTACATAAAAATATCCCATTGCATTGCCCAACACAGCTGAGGTAGTAATGTCGTGCTTAATGCAGGTCGGCTTCGGCCCACACTGCATGCCCCAGTCAGACTGGGGTTCTTTAGAAGTGGACACATGTAGGTTAAACTCCCTGTGGACCCACTGCCTGGGTGGGTGCCAGGAAGCCACCGGCGGTACATAGAAATATCCCATTGCATTGCGCAACACAGCTGAGGTAGTAATGTCGTGCGTAATACAGGTGGGCTTCGGCCCACACTGCATGCCCCAGTCAGACTGGGGTTCTTTAGAAGTGGACACATGTATTAAAAACTCCGTGTGCACCTACAGCATGGGTGGCTCCCTGGAACCCACCGGCGGTACATAAAAATATCCCATTGCATTGCCCAACACAGCTGAGGTAGTAATGTCGTGCGTAATACAGGTGGGCTTCGGCCCACACTGCATGCCCCAGTCAGACTGGGGTTCTTTAGAAGTGGACACATGTAGGTTAAACTCCCTGTGGACCCACTGCCTGGGTGGGTGCCAGGAAGCCACCGGCGGTACATAGAAATATCCCATTGCATTGCCCAACACAGCTGAGGTAGTAATGTCGTGCGTAATACAGGTGGGCTTCGGCCCACACTGCATGCCCCAGTCAGACTGGGGTTCTTTAGAAGTGTACACATGTATTAAAAACTACGTGTGCACCTACAGCATGGGTGGCTCCCTGGAACCCACCGGCGGTACATAAAAATATCCCATTGCATTGCCCAACACAGCTGAGGTAACGTCAGCTGTAATGCAGGTGGGCTAAAAATTAATTTGATTACACTGTAGGCGAGGGCCCACAAAAATTGCTGTATCAACAGTACTAATGTACATCCCAAAAATTGGCCATGGCCAGCCAAGAGGGCAGGTGAAACCCATTAATCGCTTTGGTTAATGTGGCTTAAGTGGTAACTAGGCCTGGAGGCAGCCCAGTGTAACGAAAAATTGGTTCAAGTTAAAGTTCCAACGCTTTTAAGCGCATTGAAACTTATAAAAATTGTTCAGAAAAATTATTTGAGTGAGCCTTGTGGCCCTAAGAAAAATTGCCCGTTCAGCGTGATTACGTGAGGTTTCAGGAGGAGGAGCAGGAGGAGGAGGATGAATATTAGACACAGATTGATGAAGCAGAAATGTCCCCGTTTTGGATGGTGAGAGAGAACGTAGCTTCCATCCGCGGGTGCAGCCTACGTATTGCTTACGTATCGCTGCTGTCCGCTGGTGGAGAACAGAAGTCTGGCGAAATCCAGCCTTTGTTCATCTTGATGAGTGTTAGCCTGTCGGCACTGTCGGTTGACAAGCGGCTACGCTTATCTGTGATGATTCCCCCAGCCGCACTAAACACCCTCTCCGACAAGACGCTAGCTGCAGGACAAGCAAGCACCTCCAGGGCATACAGCGCTAGTTCAGGCCACGTGTCCAGCTTCGACACCCAGTAGTTGTAGGGGCAGAGGCGTCACCAAGGATGGTCGTGCGATCCGCTACGTACTCCCTCACCATCCTTTTACAGTGCTCCCGCCGACTCAGCCGTGACTGGGGAGCGGTGACACAGTCTTGGTGGGGAGCCATAAAGCTGGCCAGGCCCTTAAAGACTGTTGCACTGCCTGGGATGTACATGCTGCTCGATCTACGCACATCCCCTGCTACCTTGCCCTCGGTACTGCGCCTTCTGCCACTAGCGCTGTCGGTTGGGAATTTTACCATCAGCTTGTCCGCAAGGGTCCTGTGGTATAGCAACACTCTCGAACCCCTTTCCTCTTCGGGAATCAGAGTGGGCAGGTTATCCTTATACCGTGGATCGAGCAGTGTGTACACCCAGTAATCCGTCGTGGCCAGAATGCGTGCAACGCGAGGGTCACGAGAAAGGCATCCTAACATGAAGTCAGCCATGTGTGCCAGGGTACCTGTACGCAACACATGGCTGTCTTCACTAGGAAGATCACTTTCAGGATCCTCCTCCTCCTCCTCCTCAGGCCATACACGCTGAAAGGATGACAGGCAATCAGCCGGTGTACCGTCAGCAGCGGCCCAAGCTGTCTCTTCCCCCTCCTCCTCATCCTCCTCATGCTCCTCCTCCTCCTCCTGTACGCGCTGAGAAATAGACAGGAGGGTGCCCTGACTATCCAGCGGCATACTGTCTTCCCCCGCCCCTGTTTCCGAGCGCAAAGCAGCTGCCTTTATGGTTTGCAGGGAATTTCTCAAGATGCATAGCAGAGGAATGGTGATGCTAATGATTGTAGCATCGCCGCTCACCACCTGGGTAGACTCCTCAAAATTACCAAGGACATGGCAGATGTCTGCCAACCAGGCCCACTCTTCTGAAAGGAATTGAGGAGGCTGACTCCCACTGCGCCGCCCATGTTGGAGTTGGTATTCCACGATAGCTCTACGCTGCTCATAGAGCCTGGCCAACATGTGGAGCGTAGAGTTCCACCGTGTGGGCACGTCGCACAGCAGTCGGTGCACTGGCAGCTTAAAGTGATGTTGCAGGGTGCGCAGGGTGGCAGCGTCCGTGTGGGACTTGCGAAAATGTGCGCAGAGCCGGCGCGCCTTTACGAGCAAGTCTGACAAGCGTGGGTAGCTTTTCAGAAAGCGCTGAACCACCAAATTAAAGACGTGGGCCAGGCATGGCACGTGCGTGAGGCTGCCGAGCTGCAGAGCCGCCACCAGGTTACGGCCGTTGTCACACACGACCATGCCCGGTTGGAGGCTCAGCGGCGCAAGCCAGCGGTCGGTCTGCTGTGTCAGACCCTGCAGCAGTTCGTGGGCCGTGTGCCTCTTATCGCCTAAGCTGAGTAGTTTCAGCACGGCCTGCTGACGCTTGCCCACCGCTGTGCTGCCACACCGCGCAACACCGACTGCTGGCGACATGCTGCTGCTAACACATCTTGATTGCGAGACAGAGGAGGAGGAGGAGGAGGGTGCTTTAGTGGAGGAAGCATACACCTCCGCAGATACCACCACCGAGCTGGGGCCCGCAATTCTGGGGGTGGGTAGGACATGAGCGGTCCCAGGCTCTGACTCTGTCCCAGCCTCCACTAAATTCACCCAATGTGCCGTCAGGGAGATGTAGTGGCCCTGCCCGCCTGTGCTTGTCCACGTGTCCGTAGTTAAGTGGACCGTGGCAGTAACCGCGTTGGTGAGGGCGCGTACAATGTTGCGGGAGACGTGGTCGTGCAGGGCTGGGACGGCACATCGGGAAAAGTAGTGGCGACTGGGAACTGAGTAGCGCGGGGCCGCCGCCTCCATGATACTTTTGAAGGACTCCGTTTCCACAACCCTATACGGCAGCATCTCAAGGCTGATGAATTTTGCTATGCGGACGGTTAACGTTTGAGCGTGCGGGTGCGTGGCGGCGTACTTGCGCTTGCGCTCCAACAGTTGCGCAAGCGACGGCTGGACGGTGCGCTGAACTACACTGCTGGATGGGGCCGAGGACAGCGGAGGTGAGGGTGTGGGTGCAGGCCAGGAGACGGTAGTGCCTGTGTCCTGAGAGGGGGGTTGCATCTCAGTGGCAGGTTGGGGCACAGGGGGAGAGGCAGGGGTGCAAACCGGAGGCGCTGAACGGCCTTCGTCCCACCTTGCGGGGTGCTTGGCCATCATATGTCTGCGCATGGTGGTGGTGGTGAGGCTGTTGGTGTTGGCTCCCCGGCTGAGCTTTGCGCGACAAAGGTTGCACACCACTGTTCGTCGGTCGTCAGGCGTCTCTGTGAAAAACTGCCAGACCTTAGAGCACCTCGGCCTCTGCAGGGTGGCATGGCGCGAGGGGGCGCTTTGGGAAACACTTGGTGGATTATTCGGTCTGGCCCTGCTTCTACCCCTGGCCACCGCACTGCCTCTTGCAACCTGCCCTGCTGATGCCCTTGACTCCCCCTCTGAAGACCTGTCCTCCTGAGTAAGCGTTGCACACCAGGTGGGGTCAGTCACCTCATCGTCCTGCTGCTCTTCCTCCGAATCCTCTGTGCGCTGCTCCCTCGGACTTACTGCCCTTACTACTACCTCACTGCAAGACAACTGTGTCTGATCGTCATCGTCCTCCTCACCCACAGAAAGTTGTTGAGACAGTTGGCGGAAGTCCCCAGCCTCTTCCCCCGGACCCCGGGAACTTTCGAATGGTTGGGCATCAGTGACGATAAACTCCTCTGGTGGGAGAGGAACCGCTGCTGCCCAATCTAAGCAGGGGCCCGAGAACAGTTCCTGGGAGTGTTCCCGCTCCTGAGCAGGTGTCATTGTAGTGGAGTGAGGAGGCTGGGAGGAAGGAGGAGCAGCAGACAGAGGATTCGGATTTGCAGCAGTGGACGGCGCAGAACTGCGGGTAGACGATAGGTTGCTCGAAGCACTTTCTGCCATCCAGGACAGGACCTGCTCACACTGCTCATTTTCTAATAACCGTCTCCCGCGTGGACCCATTAATTGGGCGATGAATGTGGGGACACCAGAAACGTGCCTCTCTCCTAATCGCGCAGCAGTCGGCTGCGACACACCTGGATCAGGAGCTCGGCCTGTGCCCACACCCTGACTTGGCCCTCCGCGTCCTCGGCCGCGTCCACGTCCTCTAGGCCTACCCCTACCCCTCAGCATGCTGTATTACCAGTGATTTGATTTCACAGGCAGCTAATAAATTGGCGCAAGACTGCAGGCCAAATATAATTTTTTCCCTTTTTTGAAAACGAAAGGCCCCACTGCCTCTAGTGAATGTATAATCTAAGTTTAATAACTGTGCTGTTTTCCTGCTAATGTGTCACAGAACGTGAGGGTAGCAGAGTTATTAACTGTGGCAGAGCAGGTATTTTTTTTCCCAATTAAGGAAAGCAAATGGCGAAGCCAGGAGTAAAACGTAGCTGGGTGCGTCTGATTTTTAGAGGTTGCACACGCAGCCGACACGTGTCCACCGCCCTTAGGATGGACAGAGGCAGGACAAATAGAATTATTTTCCGTTTTTTTTGCACCAAAAGGCAGCACTGCGTATATTCTATGAACATGAGAAGTTTAATAACTGTGCTGTTTTCCTGCTAATGTGTCACAGAACGTGAGGGTAGCAGAGTTATTAACTGTGGCAGAGCAGGTATTTTTTTTCCCAATTAAGGAAAGCAAATGGCGAAGCCAGCAGTAAAACGTAGCTGGGTGCGTCTGATATTTACAGGTTGCACACGCAGCCGACACGTGTCCACCGCCTTTAGGACGGACAGAGGCAGGACAAATAGAATTATTTTCACTTGTTTTACAAGCAAAAGGCAGCACTGCATATATTCAATGAATAATAACTGTGTTGTGGCCCTGCCTATACAATTCTTTCCCTGCAGTATCAATGGAGGGTGCAATGCTCTGCAGAGGCGATTTTGAGAAGCAAAAAAAAATGCAGCACAGCTAACAGCAGCCACCACAGTACTGCACACGGTTAAATATGGCCCTAGAAAGGACCGTTGAGGTTCTTGAAGGCTACACTCACTCCTAACACTCTCCCTGCCTATGCAGCACTTCTGTCCGTAACGCCAGGTGCAACGCTCTGCAGAGCCGATTTTGAGAAGAAAAAAAATTGCCACTGCTAACAGCAGCCAACACACAGCTATCAGTGGCCCTAATAAGGACCTTTGGGGGGTCTTGAAGCCTACACTAACTACCAATTCTTTCCCTACAGCAGCTCCGGTACAAACAGCACTGTCCCTCATCTAACTCACACGGCATCTGAGGCGAACCGCGGGAGGGGCCGACTTTTATGTTCGGGTGACACCTGATCTTCCCAGCCACTCACAGCAGGGGGGTGGTATAGGGCTTGAATGTCACAGGGGGAAGTTGTAATGCCTTCCCTGTCTTTCAATTGGCCAGAAAAGCGCGCTAACGTCTCAGGGAAGGAAGTGAAAGTAACCAGAACACCGCATGGTGTTCGTTACGAATAACGAACATCCCGAACACCCTAATATTCGCACGAATATCAAGCTCGGAAGAACACGTTCGCTCATCTCTAAATATAATCAATATTTGGTGTGACCGCCCTTTGCCTTCATAACAGCATAAATTCTTCTAGGGACACTTGCACAAAGTCAGGGATTGTGTAGAATAATAGTCTGGTGTACGATTAACCAGTCATACCAAACAGGTGAGAATGATCATCAATTTCATATGTAGGTTGAAATGCAATTCATTAACTGAAACAGAAACAGCTGTGTAGGAGGCTTAAGGCCTCATGTCCACGGGCAAAAGAAGAATTAAAATCCGCAGCGGATTTTAACTCTTCTCCCATAGGGATGCATTGACCACCCGCGGGTAGATAAATACCCGCAGATGGGCAATAAAAGGGATTTTTAAAAAAATGGAGCATGAAAAAATCTGGACCATGCTCCATTTTCGTGGGGGTCTCCCGCGGGGACGGCTCCCGCAGGCTTCTATTGAAGCCTATGGAGGCTGTCCGCATCCGCGGGAGACAAAAATCGGAATTTACTGACCCGCTCCGGTTCTTCCCTTCGCCGTGGCTCCATCTTCTCTCCGTCGCGGCCGGATCTTTTTTCTTCGGGCCGGCGCATGCGCGGGGCATGTCACCGACGTGCCCTGCGCATCCGCCGGACCAAAGAAAGAAGATCCGGCCGTGACACAGAGAAGATGACGCCGCGGCGAAGGGAAGATCCGGAGCGGGTGAGAGGTAAGTTAATTCTTATTTTTATGCCTCATGTCCGCGGGGCAGGAGGGACCCGCTACGGATTCTCCATATAGAATCCGTAGCGGGCCTGATTTTCCCCGTGGACATGAGGCCTAAAAGTGGGTGAGGAACGGCCAAACTCTGCTGCAAAGGTGAGGCTTATCTCATAGGTCATAAGGAAAAGGGCAAAGGGAAACTTCAATCCAAATATCACTGCCATTGCCATATTTACCTATATCATTTCTTGTTAAAAAATAAATAAAAATCAAGCACCCAGAAGCAGTTGCCATTTTACTGCAAAACTTGGCATTCATTTAAATCCCAAGGAGATATGCAAATAATTAGCCTTGTGATATGATTAGATGACCAGTCTTGCCACTTTAGGCCACAAAAGTGGTTCCACCCTTGGCCTATAAAGGCTACTTGTGTGTAATAGACCTTTTTTATGCTTGTGTAGAGCTTGTTGACCACTAGACATGTCTTTGCAATGTAATTGAAGAGAGTTTACCTAGATAACAGAATTCGAGAGGGGGAACATTATTGCAATGCCAGAAGCTGGATGGTCATATTGACGACTTGCCCGCCACCTCAACTATTCTGATCAGACTGTTTGAAGGTGTTGGGACCAGTCAGTGTGTGAGGGCACACACACAAGGCGACTGGGCTCAGGACACCTTCGACAGACCATCAATAGAGAGGATTGTCTGACTGTACGACAAGCGCAAGCAGCTCCAACTATTTTATTGACAACTTTGACAACCTACAAGTTTGCATGATCTAGAGGCTCAGTTACAGCAAATGGGCAGTGATATGCTGCAGGATACCATACAGAACTTGTGTGCTCACATGCCCGCCCGTATCGCATCTTGTATCCAAGCTAAAGGCAGTACAACAGGGTACTAGAGTCTCCATGCCCGCCTGTATCACATCTTGTATCCAAGCTAAAGGCAGTACAACAGGGTACTAGGGTCTCCATGCCCGCCTGTATCACACAGAAAGTTTCATTCCATTTCGAAAATTCCTTCTAGGGGAGAGATTGTTTTTTTTAACAATGAGTGTACTAATACAAAGATATACAAGGTCAGGTACAAACAACACATCCCAGAAGAATGCAGACAAGCAGATTGCTATATGGAGGAGCACTGCACAAATGTAAGATTCAGATGAACAGCCACTCACACACCGACCACATATTCTGGGGAGGGTCTATTTAATATCATACTTGCACAGAAATAAGGCATACAAAGGGTTCCAAGCCTCGTTGATATGTGTAGTGCACTATACAGATTCAGGCCTCATTCCCACAAGCGTATATCGGCCCGCTGTTTTCACGGTCGGCAGATTTATGCTGTGATCTGTTGCATAGGATTCCAATGCATCAGATCACATGGCTGTATTCCCACGATGTAAAAGCACCCGGACGGCCAATATAGCGCTGGGCATTTTTATGTCGGGCTCAAAAGATAGTCCTGAAACTATATTTTGGCCCAGAATACATCAGCTGCTGCATGGGCTCCTATGGGAGCCAATGACAGTGACTGGAGAAGGGAGTTGGGAGGGAATTTAGCAGCGTGACTGCTAAACTCCCTCTTCTCCCCTCCGGCTAATTTCACAGGGAGGGGGCAGGGCGGGGTGGAGCTAAACCCCGTACCACCCCTCGCCTGCAGCCAGCAATGGGAGGAGGCGGGGTGGGATTGGGCGATGCTTGGCTCTGCCCCCTCCCATTGGAATCAGCCAGAAGGGAGGAGAGAAGAGGTGAGCTGGCAAGGGAAGTGGAAGGCTCAACGACATGGCAGCCTCGATGTATATGCCGTGAGGCCCATGCTGTGGGAACGGGCATAGAAACATTAGATTTGTGCGTCAGTTCATGAGCTTTTACGCCCCAGATGGTAGCGTATATCGGCCGGCCATGAAAACGGTGGCTGAAATACGCTCGTGGGAAAGAGGCCTTCGATTCCATTTTTGCTAGGAAGTCCAGCAGGTGAAGGGTTAAATCAATAGAAAAAAAATTGGCTGAAATGATGACAAAACAAAACAGTGGCCATCATTACTTAGAGGAGGGATGGTGGTGGTGGTGGTGGTGGGGGGGGGGGGGGGGTCAGGCCAGGGACATATAGGGACCACTGTTAGGGTGCATTCATACATAGCGCATATTTGGTGTGGACCTGCTCCAAAACAAAATTCAAAAACTGCACCGTTTGTCTGGAGAACCCCTTTAGGATAGGTTTTTCATGAGGCAGAAATGCTGCAGAATGTCCACAGCGGAAATTCGAGATGAGCCATGCATCTTCTGTAATTAACTGCGGGTATGCAGCCTATTTGAGTCAAAATCTGCATCAATGGAACGAATTTTGACTCTGTTTTAGATGCAAAAATATTGTGGAATTTGTCACAAAGCTTCCACTGTGGATATTCAATAGCATTTCCGCCCCAGATAAACAAACCCTTAGGCTGGGTCCATACAGGGTGGAATTTGTGTGTCAACCCTCTGCACTGAAATTCAAATGGCATTTACAGTAACAGCAAAGTGGATGAGATTTTGAAAATCTCATCCACAAGCTGCAAAAAACATCTACACGAAACCTGTATGGAAATTCACAACCAGCCTGCCAATTTTATCACCATTTCTGCTGTGGAATTCACCTCTTCTCAAAAGGTGCAGGTTTTGTGGTAGACTTTCTTTGGCTGATCTGCTGCAGAATGTTGGCTGCGGACCTTCCACAACGAATCAGCCCCTGTGGACCAGCCTTAGGGTAGGTTTATACATAGCCGAAACACAGTGGATTTTTTGCAGTGGAAAAAATGTAGCATTTCCGCAAAAGACACAGAGTCAAAATACGCACCATCGGTGTGGATTTTGACTTGAAATCAGCTGATTTCAGAAGACACGTACTACTTTTCACCTCTTCATGTTCATGCTCTTGGCACCTCCTTCACCGGGCACCAGGCCCCTATAGTGAGCGCAGGGCCGCTGGTCAGGTGCTGTAGAAGTAGCTAGCGGCACTGTGCTCACTAGAGGCCGCCGGGTGCCTGAAATATCAAAGGTAAAATCATATGTCGGGATAAGCCCCATCCTTCCCCACCTACTTTTTGGTAGGGGTGCCCCGCGATACAATTTTTTCCTAAGGGTGTCCCAAAGCGGAAAAGGTTGGGAAACACTTCTCTATAGGCTGACCGGACAGCTTTGTCAGTGACATGATGTGACCACTACTATGTCATTTTTAAAAAGTAGCATCAGCATACCCTTATATGTTATAATCATTAATAACTTCAAAAAGGGTCGATCCGGGGATTATTCTGATTGCCAGAAACAATTTTTTCCCCTTAAATGGGGAAAATTTGGCTTCCACCTCTCGATCAGCCTTGGGGGTTGAGAGGCTGAAATGGATGGACATACGTCTTTTTTTGGTCTTACATACTAGGATACCACAGGGTTATCGGCCTCAATTTTCTGCATGATGTGACTCCATGAATAATGCTCAGCATCAGACACTGTAGCTCCGTTCCAAGTGAACACAGAAAACTTACCCAAGAGAAAGTGATGTCCGCCTTCCCTCTTCTACAATTCTGGTTACTTCTTATATTAATGAAAACAAATTGTAGGACAGGAAGAGCTTGTTATTCAAAAAGGCTTCTTCTGTTTTTCGGTCTTCTTTCCTTCGTTACTGATAGATTCTTACTTTATTATACTTGCACACTCATAAGTATAATCTGTTTCCTTTCCCCTAGGCTTAACACTGCGCTGTTAATGCCGGTTATTACTTGCATTGTATAAATGTAAGTAAGACTGTACAGCTTCATTAAGTGATTTATGTCAAGTGTCAGCTCTGCAGAGAGAAACTTTATTCTTTCTATTGTTTTGAGAAGGAAAAAAAAGTAATCCGAAAAAAAATATCCCAAGCAGCTGTTATTTTATCAAGGAACTTTGTTAATACAAGACAACTTGTACAATTTGTGTGGGAGTAAAACAGAAAAGATGTAAGGAAAAAAGAGTCTAGAGCAGAAACATACAATTGTTTCACTTGTGAAATGTTCTTGTAAGAATAGGAATGAAATAGCAAAAAAAAAGCAATCAAAGCTCTATAGTAAATGGGACATATTAAACATCCCTTCCACCAGCTCTTCGGTTGCGGCTCTTGCTTTTGACTACCAGACTCATTACCGTACCCCTCTCACATTTCAGGGCATACTTCCATCATCTTATTGAGCACACATTATAAGCTTTATGAAAACTCATCTGCTTTGTGCTCTTATACGTTCTACATTTTTTCCCCTTAGGTCAGGAGAATCTCGAAGACCACCATTGGCCACCATTCTTAGTTTGCAAACATTGATTTACTAACATTGCAAATAGACTAACATAGCTCCATGGCATAACGAAGCAAAACTGGGCATCCTAGTGAGAAACTGCTGTAACGTGTGATAGTAGAGGTCATATACATTAGACAGCTGACAAATCTCCTTTCCAAATATCTACAGTCAGCTCTAAATTAGATTAGATTGTCAAGCTAAATTTAGTTGGTTTGGAGGTCTTTAAGATAACGGGCAGATTTACTAATCCTGTCGAAAGGCCCATTTACACGCAAAGACAATCTTTCTAATGATTGAAAGGACAGTTTTAGCGATCGGTTTGCATAAAGCGTTAATGGACACTAATGTTCATTAATACTTTATTAGCTTCATTTGTGTGTAAAAGGGCCTCCAGGAGCTGCTTGCAAACGCCAGCATGTGGTTTGAGCTCTGCACACAGCTTCATTGTTCTCGCATGGGCTGTCGGCAGAATACAATGTAATCCCCAACTCCCATGGAAGACAGCATGCAGTTCTCGTTATCTCTCTCCGGCTGAACAATTGATTTTAAGCTCACCTTAAAATCTTCGTGCAGCTGAAGCGTTAACGATGGCAGCATTTACACGCAATGATTATCGCTTATATGCCATTATTTGTGGGATAATTATTGCATGTAAATGGGCCTTAAAGACAGTCTCAGACAAATGTATTACAGGTGCATTAACGGAGCTGTAGTATGAATGTGTCAACGCGACTGCATGTCTAATAGCCAGACCCTGTCCGAAACAGTCATCGCATTACGGACACATGAATGCACTTATATGTCCATGTGAAACTGGTCCAATAGTGAGTTTAATGTAAACTTAAAGGGGTTGTCTCGAGGAAGCAGTGAAATTTTTTTTTTGCCCAGTCCCCCTTATTAAGCATACATTACTAATCACCCCTGTAAATGACTTTTCTAGCCGGTTTCTACTTACAGTTCCAGCGTTTCAGCAACTTATAAAAAGTTTCCCCAAGATGGCCACCGGCTCTTTTCCCGTCGCTTGCTCTAGCCCGACGTGCGCGCTCCCGAGATGCTACCAGCTGTGTCTCCCTGACAACCAGACGCCCCGCAGCCGCCGACTGGACCCCGGGATTGAACGCGGCCGACCAGTCACCCACCGCTAGGCCCCGGCTCCCCCGCGCTAGGCCCCGGGGCCACAGCCCGTCACGCGTCACCCCCGTCAGTCCGTCACCCATCACTTACCTGGGCGGCTCTGCACCTTCCTCTAAGAGAGGATGGTAGCAGAATGGCCGCTTCAGCGCGCTCCCGAGCAGTGACAGCTCGTCTGCGCATGCGCAGAAGAGCTGTAGCGGCGAGCACACTGAAGCGGCTCGTGCTCAGAGCAGAAGACCGGACTGCGCAAGCGCGTCTAAAAAGGCAAGCCGCCAGCGAATTTAGACGGAACCATGGAGACGAGGACGCTAGCAACGGAGCAGGTAAGTGAATAACTTCTGTATGGCTCATATTTAATGCACGATGTACATTACAAAGTGCATTAATATGGCCATACAGAAGTGTATACCCCAACTTGATTTCGCGAGACAACCCCTTTAAGGTACTTTTAACCCTTTCCAATCCACTGTCTGACGTCTGAAGACATTATGATTTAAGGCTGTACAGCTCCGATGTTGGAAGACATCCGTCTGTGTTCTCTTACTGTATATTGCCAGCCTCTCTGCTGTCGAAGCCTATCCAACATGTCACCTCATGCAGTACTGGCTTTAGCCAGCAGATAGCGCCGTTGTATAATGACAAAAAAAGAGTAAGCCCCCTAGGAAAACCAGGATACAAATTGGATTGGAAAGGGTTAAACAAGACGATTATTGTTCGAATTCTCGCAATCCAGCGAAAATGAGAACAATTAAATTTTTATTTAGGCAGATGTGTGAAGACCTTATAAGGTCGCTTTTTAGGCAAACCAGAAAAATTGTGTGAGATTTGTGTATTGCAAGATGCAAATATGAACCCTATTCTTTTGGATGGGGTCCTAGACATGAGCAATTATTTTCCTGCATTTTGGAACGCCTCACGCATAGTTTTCAATAGGGCCAGCAAAGGGTTAATACAGAACCGCCTCGCCTACACTAGAAAGTCGCATGTTCCCAAGTGCTCACCCAAGTGAAATTAGCCTTCGTGTCTTAGGCCGCCTGCAGACGGCCAGGTCGGATCCGGCTGCGAGAATTCTTGCAGCAGGACCCAACCTGAGTGCCTGCAGAGAGCAGCGCGGAACTCACCCACTCTGGCTCTTTCATGTGCCAGCTGCCGGCGCATACGCAGAGCAGAGCCGGCAGCCGGTGAGTGACGTTTCTGAGTGGGGCTCTGCGAGCCCCGGACAGAATTAGAGCATGCCGCGGTTTGTTTTCGGCGTGTGATTTCGCGCAGACAAACCACAGCCGTCTGCATAGGATTGCGTATTGTAATGCAATCCTATGCAGGTGTGTACTGGCGGAAATTCTGCGGGGAATCCCGCCGCGTAATTTCCACCCGTCAGCAGGCGGCCTTATGCTGGATGTTACATTTGGTGCATCATTAGACACTTCTGTAACTTTATACACCCCACTGGTTGGATTGGTTTGGTTAAATTTTGGTGCACAATGATGCATTAAAACCACGCCCACTTGGCAAATGAGGCAAAGTGTATTATTTTTTCTAGTGCATTTGCTTCATTAGTAGGTCTAAAGTTGAAGCACCATTATGTGCCATCAATGGGGGAAAATGTGGAGTATTTTATGACAAGTTGTATTGAAAGGTCATGTAGGGCAGGGGTCCCCAACTCCAGTCCTCAGGGACCACCAACAGGTTGGGTTTTCAGGATATCCTATGGTAAGAACACCTGTGGCAATGTCTGAGGTACCAACAATAATTACATCACTTGTGCAACACTAAAGGAAATCCTGAAAACATGACCTGTTAAAAGGTCCCCAAGGACTGGAGTGGGGGAGGGGAGGGGGGGGGGGGGGGGGGGGAGAACACTGATGTAGGTAAAAAAAAAGTGAAGTCTAGACGTAGATGAACCCTATTATCCTAGATTAAAAAGGCAAAAACATATGGCCATATGTGCAACTACACTCTGCGTAATTGAGCATCAACCGGGTTTTCTTTTTTTCTTCAGGCTTTTCAAACGCCGCGCTAGTGAGTGCAAGTTTGAAAAAAAAGAAAACAAATAGCGGGAAGTTTGGGTAAGAAAAAGATAGGACTTGCCCTTACTATTAACGGGTGAGAATACCATTGAAAACAATGGTTTCATGCAATCTTGCGACTGTCGTTATCATGGACGCACGACTGGACTAAAATCACGCCAATCTGAAGAAGCCCCAAAATGCAGCAATAAAGGCAAATCTATTTATGCTACCATTTCTATTGTGCTGCTATAAACTTAGAGCAGTTTTCACGCGACTTACCAATAACGGCCTTTGTTTTGTGGCAAGTGTAGGTGAAGTTTATGAAAAACCACGCGCTTCACTGTCCTTGCTACAAAACCATGGTAATTAGAGATAAGCAGCGTGTGGTTACCGCAGCTCAGCTGCAAAGCATAATAGTATCTTCAGGGTGTATAATGGAAGTCAGCAAGTTAATTAAAGCACACACTCTTTTATTACATTCTATGCATGTGAAGGCAACAGTACGGAGAAAATACATGGAATATAAGAAACTGTGCTTAATTCACAATAGTTAGTTCCACATTTACCTGTTATTTAAGTATTATTATATTAAAAAGCATTATAGGACAATAAATTAAATATAAAATAGGTACTGCAGCTCAAGGACCAATAAGAAGGAGTTGAGTTTCCTTATCAGACAACTATGAACTAGAGTGGCACCATTCCTGCCAAAAAAAATTAATAAAAAAACCCCAAAAACAATAAAATGCCATTTCCCCCCCCCAGAGATCCCCATTACAAACCTACAAGTCATTCCACCCCTTATTATAACATACAGACTGTTTGCATGCAGAAGAGAAACATATCAACAAACATTAGGAGGAATTTATCAACAGCTCTGTACAAGTTTTCTGGTTAGAAACTACATTATTTTTGGCAAATGCCATATTAGCAACTTTCCACCGATTTTGAAGAAGATGGTGTAATAATTAGCTAGAAGGGCAAAGTCCCCATCATATTTATCAAGCTTTGTGCCAGGAAATGGTGCAAAAAAGTGGCATAGCAGACTTAGATTTCATCTTTTTTGGTACGCAGACAGCCAATGATACACCAAGTTTTAAAGGAGCATGCATCCCAATCCAAGGAGCTCTTGATTAAGACCAGCATGTGAAATGACAGTCTGATGTTCATTATGTACAGACATTTACAGAAATCATATGTACGCCCTTTCCCTTCTCCAATTTGGGCCGCCTGCACACAGCCGGATTTGCATTGCGGAATCCAGAGCAGGCGTCCGCCTCCAGATTCCGCAGCGAATACCTGCCATAGCACGTTATGGAAAAGCGTTTTTTCCTGCTCACGAGCAAAATAAATTTTGCAATCGCAGCATGCTCTATTTCTAGGTGGATTCCATGTGGACGGCTTCCGTTGAAGTCAATAGAAGCCGCCCGACCGACAGCCCTTCCGCAATCGCGATTGCAGAGAGGAGATGACGTGGATCCCGTGACCTAGCAACGGTCCAGTATTATCTGTATTGCGGATGTGCCGGCCAGCGGAAAAGGGCAGTACAAATAAGACTGGACAGGTATGCAAGGTTCACCGGCTGGACACAGGGTCAGATTCTGCTGTGGGATCCGACTCGGTCATGTGCAGGCAGCCTTTCTCAATGAGCATCAACACGATTGTCATTCAGCCATATATATAAACCATTGTTAAGTTAGCTGAAAACAAATACTAGACTATGTGCACCTCTACAAGGCATTAAGGTTTTGTTGTTGGTCCACAACTATAAAGACTATGCCCCATTTTTATAAACTAGCACGTCAGTCAGTCTGTGTATGGGCTGTAGCAAACATTGCAGTCCAGTCCCATTCACTTGACTAAGGATGAGCCGCAATACCAGATACAGCTTATGGCCAGATTCCACTATTCTAATATGGACAGATTCCACTATTCTAATAAAGTGCCTATTTATCTGCCAACGACTAGTAATTCAGACAAGTAAAATGAGTCTTTGCCATCAAATCTACACAAACGGGAATGCATTAAAAAAAAAAATATATATATATCAGTGTTTCTCAACTCCAACCCTCAAATACCCCTAAGGAGGGGGACCCAAAAAACGAAAATCCCTTTCCTATTGTATGCCAAGTTATTTCTCTTTTAGACAATTTTACAATAATTCCAATGCAAATTTTCTATGACAAATCCATTTAAAATCTGTAAGAAAAAAATAAAAGTTTTTAACATGGAGAACCTTTATATTTGCAAATGACTGCTTCAGTGATACATTGTCCGGGCAAAGAAAAATGAACTAATTAGAAAACTAATGTAAAAACGTTATTGTTCACATGTAGCAGAGCTAATATTTGTCATTAGCTAAATTCTATCATGCTATCCAGAAGCGTTCTCTCCAGCTTTTCATAGAGCTATAGGTAAATGAAATGCATTATTCCAAATGATGAAGCCCTGAAGAGTTCCGATGCCTTCAGCTTTGCCATTTCTCTACATGGACAGAACATCACTTTGCTCCCAAGTAGGTTTCAGTTTTCTATTCTATTTCGAAGTATTCATCGTGATGCTTTGGGAATGCAATATCAACAAAATTACTCTTCTCTATTGATCTAGAGACACTATCCAGGTACCAAAGAGAACTTCTGCTGGTTGTTGGAGTATACTGGTATACATAGAGAAATTGATTAGTTTTCCAGCCGTCAAGGGAACTAATTATATTTCCATTATGATATTCAAATGTTCATTAGCGTTTTATGTAAATTCTATACAACCGAATCTCATTTGCAAGTAGGAAAAAAAAATATCTTTAAAAGTGCAGGATACAGAAAATGTATCCATTAAGCATATTTTAAAATACTGTACACAGCACAAAAGTCATCATTAGCATCAGTACAAATAGAGTTGCACAGCAATCATGTCGTTTTGGCCCTGCAGACTCGGTGGCATCATCTTCTTCTTCTAAAAGAGAAAAAAAATGAATTAAAATTGTAGATACTATTTGTTCATACAGGTGGCAAACAATTAGTCTTGTTTTACATTATATAAAAGTCTCAGAAGAGACTAAAAGAATGCAACTACCCAAAACAAGGCAACACCTATGTATTCATCCGCCTCTATAGACATTGATTCCTGCCCTTTTGTTACAAAAACCGGATTCTTTTGTGCCACTGCAGAGCCTCATTTAAACAAATGCAAATATACAGGAAAGTCTAGAGTAAAGACAAAACTTCTGCTCTTTGCTGAAACAATGACACTGTAGCACTCAATAGATTTCCAGTCCTCTGAGAAAAGAACATTATGTGCTTTTCCAATCTGCAAAACTGCTTTACCATTGATGATGCATGCAGTTTTATGGTGAATTATATGTACCATAGTCAACATTTTTTGTCACATGGAAATCTACAAAAGAAAAACAAAACAAAAACAAAAGCAAGATGCAGAAAGATAGGACATAGTACGATTTCTCTTCATTGCACATCCCATGAGTGAAAACATCGCAAATCTGAAGGAAACCATTGAAAAGCATGAGTTTCATAATTCTCTCTTTTTCATGCGCTCTCCTATTGCCTGTGTGAGACTGTCATTAAGACACATGCACATGGGCGGGTCAGATTCTGCATGCTGAATCCAGCCCTGGCATCCGTGTGTACCAGCTTTCTTTTTCTTCTTTCTGTACTGCAGATGGTCCGCACGGCTTACCATCAGACATGCACAGTACAGATTTTTCTAAAAAAAAAAAAAATTTAAACTCCTGCATTTCCCGTGGAATCCACGGCCCTTGCTATGGGCAGTATTTGCTGTGGAATCCGGAGGGAGAAGGGGGGGGGGGGGGGGGGGGGGGACACGGACGGAGACGGACACACACAGTATTCCACAATTCAAAACTGCCCCTATGCATTCAGCCAGATTCAGACTGTTTCTGATTTACACAAGGAACATTAATAATAAAGAATTGCTGCATACTTACCACACCCTACTGCAGGGGACAAGCAGTGAAGTCGTCCTGCGAAACACCTACATAGAGAGCAACCTTGGACTACCCACTCTCCATTGAGGATACCACCAGGACAGTCTCTAGTTAAAAAAAATAAAAAATTAATATTTAAAAAAATTATTATTATATATAGCGCTGATAAGACTGGAGTTCTTAAAACTACCCAAGTTTATAAAAGACCACAACAAAACTCATTTCCATTCTAGAACATACTACAAATATATATTAAGCACAAATCCCACTTATATTTTAATCAGCTTACTCTATACATTCTTATAGTAGCTACAGAAACAGTCAAGTAAGAATGGCTGTTTCTCCATTCACTCCCGAACTGTATGAGGTGGCAAGTGGGACCAGCACCTCCATCCCATCAAGAGGTCATAAATGCCTAAAAAAATTCTTATAGGGAAGGGGAAGTATACAGCAAAAAGTCTGCAGTATAGACTATTGCATTTCTGAAAACTTCTCCTTGCCATGTGAACTTCACCCCCCCCCCTCCCCCCGAACTTCATTTTCACATGCACAGTATAAACAGAGAGGAACTTACTGAGGCCACTTTTCATATTCACAGTGACGTCCTTTGTACTCATTCGGACAAATGCAAAATGTTCCCAGAAAACAGGTTCCTCCATTGTAACAACATCTCTTATCTAAGTCGCCGTCTGTGAGAGAGAAAGAAACAGGGGGGTTAGAATTCAAGAACTAGAATTAAAAACATTACATATAAGCTCTGTTTTGGGAAAGTATTTCTCTCCTGATTTACACCAGAGCTTTATTAATATTTCAGAAAACTATTTATATTTCAGGAACATAGGCCAAACCTACAGCCCTGATTTATGCCTCACTGAGATCATGTTCCTCCGTTAGTAATGCTACTGAGCACATTAGATTTGCTTTGCCATAAATATTGTAACTGCAATAAGACCCTAAATCAGGCATTTGACATATTAAACTTCTATAAATGCTGGTTGTCATACAAGATGGATCAGACTTGTTGCATCCAATAGAATGTTGCATCTTCTTCACCTCTGGTCTGATAACATGGCACGTTTACTCATAAATAAATAAGCTAAAAAGTTGCCATAACTCTTATTTATTTTGTTACACTGCACAAAAATACATATTTATTACACAGATCAATTCTGCCCCATGGAAACCTGTTACTGAACATGCCGCAAGTTTGTGTTGTCATCAGTTGTAGCATTTATCCAATACAAACATTGGTCAGGCAATGCAGATTAATAGTTCTTACAGTATTTCCAATGGAGATACAATGCTAATGAACGTGTTATTGCATGCATGCTAAACCACTAGGCAATATTGGACATGAAGCCCTTCCCAAGCCATGTAAGCAGGCGCACTTACTTTTAACGACTCCTTGGAAGGCTATTTTGTTGGCAGGTCTGTTTGGACTCTTGGAGGTCGAGCTGTTCATAAGCTGGTTGATATAAGCGCTAAGGTTTGATTGTGGGATATTCACTTGATCGCAAAATAAGCCTTCACATGATTTGCCTATGAAAGGGAGAAATTTCAGTTCATTTTATATTAATTTTTACATCTGGAAAGATACAAGTTTACCACTAAAACAACCCCATTTCAGATGCGTGGAACTGGTCTGCAAACAGAGAATTTCTGCAACAAGTTTGCCTTTAGAGTAAATTTATGTGCTGTAGAAATACTGTGGATTTTCCAGAGCATGATTAGCTGTGGAATATTTGCAGCGTTTTACAGTAGAAGCAACGTGGACAAGATTTCAAGAAATCCCATGCACAGTCTGTGGGAAGAATCCACAGTGTAAAGGGATCTGTATTGCAGATTCCAAAGCCACAGATTTTAATCCCTTTAAACCAGGGGTCCCCAACTCCAGTCCTCAGGGACCACCAATAGGTCATGTTTTCAGGATATCCTATGGTAAGAACACCTGTGGTAATGTCTGAGGCACTGACAATAATTACATCACCTGTGCAACACTGAGGAAATCCTGAAAACATGACCTGTTGGGGAACACTGCTTTAAACGATGGGTAAAATCTGTGCTGAAACCCACAGTGAAAACTGGACCATATTGGGGCAAATTCTCCAAAGTGAATCTGATACAGGTGAACATATTCTCAGGGCGCCTTCACAAAACCAGCCACACTGTGGAATTTCTACAGAAGTCCCACAGCATTTACTGTACAAGCCACGTGGAGGAAAGTAACAAAAAAAAAAAAAGTGCAGAAATTTTACGCAACGAATCTGCAGCATTTTTTGAAAAACACTGCAGATCCGTAGCGCATCCATTTATGCTGCAGAATTCAGCCCATGAAATACAAGGGTTAAATTCCACAATTTAAAAACCATCTGCAAATCTGCACCATTAAGGCCGGCTTCACACAGGCATCAGCGTATTTGTGTGATGATGGACATTGCTTTTTGCATGCGCCTGTCGTACTGCATTTTTTGCGCAGGCAAATGCACGTGTGTGAATAAGCTCTTAGGTCTGGATTTGGCCCCTTCACTTTTCCAGCAGAAGTGCTGGGGGCGTTTCTTTATGGAAGGCTTGCAGCGATTTTGCCACCTGTAAAGCGACCCTATGGCGTGTTCACACATCATGGATTTGTTACATAATTTCAGCTGCTGAATGCACCGCAAAATATAGCACAACGCAAGTAAATGGGGTTTTAGCAAACCCTATTCATGTTCCACAGAGGAAGTTCACGGCAGGTTCTGCGGATTTTCAAATCAGCAGCAGGCATAAATCTGTCACTGGAAAACAGTGACAAGTAAGAAGGCTTTGCGCTTAAGAACTCCACAGGCATTTTTGCGCACGCGAAACACAGAGAATAGAACTCATTGATTTCAATGGGTTAATTCTCATTTCCCAATTTTGCGTGCAGAAAAAATAAATAAAATGGAGAGGAGGACCTGCTCTATCTTCCTGCGCCCCAACGGTCCCCATGGAAGTCTAGGGGAGATGTACAATTTTATGTAAAATAAAACAAAGCCACATCTGGAACTCATTAGGCTAAAAATCCATTTAAATCAAGGAGTGTTCGTATGCAGTGTGCAAATAACATACCTTGCATGCACAAAAAAAAAATGCAGTAAAAATACTTCGAGACACGTGCAAAGAAAGCCTCATACATAGCGCAATGTATTTGCACTAAGGCGTGCACAGAAACAAATACGCCCGTGTGAAAGAACCTCAAGGAAAAAAAAAAAAAAGCCTCCGGATTTCAGCCTACTACCGGTTCTTCACAGACTACATATATGTTTTCCTGTGCCTCCATATAGAGCCAGATGCACTTAGAGCTACACCAGGAGCCTACCGCAGGCTACAGCCACCGTAATACGGAGCTCTACAAAGTGGATCCATAGTACAAAAAGTGTTCAGGGGTCCCAAAACAGGTTTCCAGTACAGCTAGGTTCATATTGCCATTTTTAGTATTTTTTTTTTTTGGCATTTTTTTTGTTAAAAAGTTTTTAAAACCATAACACAAGTAAAAAGCTAGTCCTACATTGTAGCGAACCACAACATACAGAAAGGCTCAGGAGGTTTGGAAGAACGAAGTTTGGCTGCTTAGAATTACACAAATTTATAAATAAAAAGTCCTATCTGAAAGGAGCGAGAATGCAGGCATTTAGTTACTTACCGTAAGTACGCATGAAGAAATACTCGGCAGACACAAGGATGCCAACCAGAAACCTGCAACAATAAATGGGAGAAGGTGGTTTTCAGAAAAATCGCATACATTTAAAGGGCTACTAATGATTCACATATCATCATCAATGTAGGCTGGAATTAGTCTCTCCCCTCCGTCGTCCCACTTCTGGGTTTGGCTGCTGAAAACTGCACTGTGCGAACAAGGCCAAGTGTCTTCTATTCACCATGTAGTTCTATGAAAAGTTACAAAGCGTCTGCCAGCACAAAGATACCTGCGAGAATCACACATCTAATAACCAGACCACCCGCAGCTTCCTTCTGCTGAGAGGAGATTTGATAACTTTATACACTAGATTTGCAGCTAAGACACAATTAAATCTAATGTATGGACTCCTGACTTGAGTCATGCTGGGCACAAGCCCCCTAAATGCTAACCCAGGTGTTACATCTCCCTATGTGGAGGATACTTACCATATATATTGCATTTCTCCCAAGCGCTACGTGGGAAGGAACCTTGTACTTGGCCAAGGCTGACCTGGACTAACTTCACCTTCTTCCCAGGAGTTTAGGACTTAAGATGCAACCTGTAGCCACACCTTAAAGTAAAAGGCCTCTCAGCTGCATTAGCAAGTCGTACTCCTTCTCTGCCTTTACCCCTCCCGGGCTTTTGTGCTCTTCTGTACTATTGTGTATTTTAAATTAAATGCTTTTAAATAGTATTCTGTGCACACATGGGATTCTACATGACAAAGCAGGACAGCACTTCTGCATCAGCTACACGGTCTGTTTTTAGGGCAGGTCACATAATTGCGCGCGTAATATGTAGTAAATGGAGTACTTTGATTGTCATTGATACACATGTACAAAGAACGCAGCATGTTCTGTTTTACCGTGTATTCCGTGTGATAGAGCATAATTGTTCTCTATGGGCACATAATAAATGCTGTACACATGCAATTACATTGCATATGTGCGGCATTTATACACAATGTCGCCAAGGGCTCCTGTAGACGAGCGAAAGCACAAATACGCTGGGTTTTATTTTCTGCATTTGCACGCGGGATTTACCTGTGTGCAAAAATGTGCTAAAATGCAGCCATCTGAAAGAGCCCTTATACACGCAACATTTTACACATATGCTCGTGTCAGCTGGCCCTAACAGTGGGGGCTTTGATAGACGACTGTGCTTTTAGAATGTTTTGCGGATATGAAAATCATGCCCGCAAAGCATGACGAAGCTCAGCCATTGATGAGCGTTATTCTTGAGTGACATTCCTATGTGCCGTCAAAAGATAGGAATTGTTCTATCTTTTGACGGAGAGAAAGCTTGGCGTCTAAAAATTGCGCCAATGTCCTATCATTTGACGGGCGTTTTTTTTTTTTTAAGTGTCAAAAAAACGTTTGTCTGAAAGAACCCATAGGAAACCATGCGTACTTTTAGATGCGTTGTTTTTACGCACCTACTCAGCGTCAAAATGCCGTCCATGTGAATGAGCCCTTAGGACGGCATCACCTGAGCGTATGCGCAGTGAACGAGGTTGGATGAGGTAGATTTGCTTTGTGTCTGTGTCACCTTCATCTCATCATGCACAGCCATCATGCAAGCGCATGTAAAAGTCTGAGACGCTATTGACTCTGAATGGCGCCACGATGGGCGTGCATGACGAGATGAAGGTTGCTTCCACTATGATGTAGGTTTACAGTCTCATTACTCTGTGCGTGGGCTTATTCGGTTGTTACTAATTTGGATTAGTTTGTACTACCATTTATATGTGATATTTTAACATGTGTGTATACTTGATAAAGACCGCTTGGTCGAAACGTTGTTGCTGTTTGGCTTATAGAGAGGTAAAGACGTTTTCCATTCTGCGCAGAGTATGCGGTCACGTTCTTCTTCTATTTTGTCTTAAGATTGGATACTGGGATTCCGGTTCTCGGTGACTGAGCATCAATTGCCCCACTCTATTAGTGCTCATTAGAGATGAGCGAGTATACTCGCTAAGGCACATTACTCGATCGAGTAGTGCCTTAGCCGAGTATCTCCCCGCTCGTCTCTAAAGATTTGGGGGCCGGCGCTGGTGACAGGTGAGTTGCGGCAGGGAGCGGGGGGGAGAGAGGGAGAGAGAGATCTCCCCTCCATTCCTCCCCGCTCTCCCCCGCCGCTCCCTGCCCCCCGCCGCCCCCCGAATCTTTAGAGAGGAGCGGGGAGATACTCGGCTAAGGCACTACTCGCTCGAGTAATGTGCCTTAGCGAGTATACTCGCTCATCTCTAGTGCTTATCCTTCCACAGTGTTCCCCAAAAACGGAGTTGGAATATTTCCAGCTGTTTTTCACCAATGAACATTTCGGCAAAATTGTGGCTGCGACAAATCTGTATGCAGTAGAAACAATTCAAGAGATGACTACACTACCAAAATATTTTATGTGATACTCCAGGAAGGATGTTTCAGCCGAAGAAGTGAAGGAGTTCTTTGGAGTCATAGTGAACATGGTCATGAATTTAAAGCTGCAGTTAGTGGACTATTTTACCAATGAATGGCTAGACCGAACCCCATTCTTCAAGGATCTTTTCCCCCACCTTGTTTTCTACAAATATTTTGGATGCTGCATTTATTTCCTCCCAATGCTGCCCAAGGGTGTGGGCATACCTGAGGGGGCAAGGTGAAGAACATCAATGATTACATTGACAAGAAATGCAAAGAACTGTATGTCCCAGGAAGGAATCTGGCTATCCACAAGAGCACAGGAAGCTTCAAAGGAAGGGTTAAATTCAAGGGCAACAATCCAAAGAAGCATACAAATTTTTTGCCTGTGTGATTCTGAAAGTGGCTACATATTTTCACACATTCCCTGTTATGGCAAGACCACCACAGAAAAACTCATTCAGCCTGATTTGACATTTATGTCTCAGATTGTGGTTCATTTGGTGCAATGCTTTCACATTTTCATCACATCTTCACCAATATGAAAATGCATATTGCTGGAACCAGGGGCGTAACTAAAGGCTCAGGGGCCCAGGTGCAAATGTTCAGCTGGGCCCCTCCGCACCACCTGTACCTGTACCCGTACCTAAACCTTGCTGCATACCGATGAAAAAAGGTTTACATACATGATCTAGCCCTTTGGCGAAAGCTTTCTAAACACGACTCAATTCATGGACTATGTGAAAATCTGTTTGTAGCCCTTTCACCGCTTTCACATGACAGAGAAAATCTTGGGAGATTTGTGCGTTGCAAGAGTAGTGGCCCGAAGTTGAAGTGTTGATGTATGTGAATGACTGTTGTGAGTGAATCCTGTGTGTGTGCCCCTTTAACTGTGTGAGTGACGTAGTTGTAAGTCTTGGGTAGATACGTGGGTGGAGCTTAGGAGGAGTTCAGTTGAGAAAATGTAGTTGGAGGAGGTGGAGCTAGGCCATGCAGAAGCCGCTGTCGGAAGGGATCATAGATCCACCCATGACCGTCATCGTAGTTTCCCAATGGTCTCCCTTGCAATGATGGGACTCCCACTTGGGCCTCCGCACAAGACACAAAAATCTTCCATGAATATGAGCCCCATTCTTTTGGATGGGTTCATGCACATGAGCGATTTTCCGCATCGCACAAAAATATTGTGGCATGTCCTATCTTTGAGCGTTCCCTTGGAATGCCTCGCATCAACCATTGTTTTTAATGGGGCCGGCACAGCATCACACGGCATATGAGGTGCATGCGAGTGTGATGTGATGCAAGGTGTACCCATTGAAAGCAATGAAAAAAAATCTGTGATCCTCCACCGCGGCTAAAACCATCGCTACTCCCCCTATGTGATGCAAGCTGGTTTTAACACAAAAATGCCTCACATTCGTGGGAACATCACACGTTGAAATGTGTATTTTATATATGGCGGGGTCTCTGGACCCACTCAGTGCAGGGGCAATTGTTACCCCTAGCAGTACGCCACTGGCTGGAACAGTTATAGCTTCTAGGAAGGATTTCCCTTCTAAACTGAAGAAAATAAATCAGGAATATGTGGCTATAAATGCGACAAGAAAATAACGAGCCTCTCATTCCAAGACGAGAGGAGGGTTACAATGCTGAGTACATTCTATGGCCCTCAGACACAGTCACTCACTGGTTTTCGGATGGAATAGCCAGTTCTAATTGAAAAGCCTATTATTATTTTGTAGTACACAAAGATTATGGGAGGACAGAGCTGACCAGTACTGTGGATGCTGCGGTTTTACCAGAAGATCCTACAAATGGTGGAAAATATTATTCTTCTGGCTGATGGAAGTTGCAGTTACAAACGGCTACATCCTTTACTCCTTAGGCCTTGGTCAGTAAAATGAACGCTTATAAAAGAACCAATGGGGTCCTATAGAAGAGTTTATATGCGCAGAATTTGGGGGACAAAATTCTGCGCACCTAAGAAAGATAGAACATGCACTAACTTTGGTGCGCAACGGGCAGGAGTATGGGAGCAGGAGTTAATGGAAACTTCTGTGCACGAAATAGCTTCCCCGCTGCTTACAGCAGGACATTTAAAGGGTCTTCCTCCTGCACCCCTGCTGGTCAATTCCCTAGCAGCGGGAGATAGTAGGTGACTCCCCCCCACCTCTCTCTGCAAGGGATTTTCCTATTGCAGGGAGAGAGGGGGAGAGGTGGTGGTGGTGGTGGTGGTGGTGGGGGGGGGGGGGGGTTACAGGGCTTCCCTTGAGGGCTTCCCCCTGAGCATGGGAAGAGGGTGCAGGGCTAGACGAAATGCTCTCTAGCCCTGCCCTCTATGGATTGCTCTAGGGATCCTCTGTGAAAATCTCTATAGGCCCGCCCACTCACTCTCTGCTATGGGGATATCCCTCAGGATTTCCCCATAGCAGGGAGATTTAGCAAAACTATAGGGGATCTCCCCATAGCAAGGGACAGAGAGCAGAGCAATGGGGGATTAACCCTTTGCCCCACTCCATCTCTCCGTGCTATGGGACCCCCCCCCCCCCCCCCCATTGCTCGCTCAGTTTCCCTGCTTTGGGGAAGTCCCGAAGCCCTGCGGGGCTTCTTCTCTCCTCCTGGAGCAGCTGTGCTTCTCCAAGTACAGCAGCTCCAGTGAACGAGCAATGTTTCATGCAATATAAGTATGCAAAAAATACATTCGTCTGACTGAGGCCTTAGATAAGAAGGAGAGGGGCCAAAAAATGCTGACCCAACTTTTGCACAGGAAAAACATCATCACTCAGCTTGTGGGCAATGTGAGGAACACAATTGTGAGAAAGAGGGAAAGTCCCTCAATTTTGGAGGCCGAGGAAAGACTAAATGGGAAGCTGCATTTCCTAATGCAAAATGAAAAAAAATCCACAAAGGATTGCAGCAGAAGAAAGGAGCAAGAAGAAGTTTCTACTGTGAGAAATGCAGTAGGAAGTCTGGACTGTATCCTGGAGAGTGCTTCAAACTGTCAAACATACTGTCAAAAAATATGAACAAAAACACTTTATTTTTCAAGAAATTGTTAAAAAAAATCATCATGACACCTCATTTTTATGTGTTTTTGTTGAGTGATTCCAAGTAATCCACAACAGTCTTTCCCATGCAATATAAATAAGAGCTGCGGAGGATGAAGGTGTCAGGAAATTGGATTGGAAAGGGTTAAACATGTCAAGAGATGTGGAGTCACTCTATACGTGACCCAGCTACTGGAGTGAGACTGCAACAAATTGTAATTTTTTTTTTATAGTATTAATTCTTAAAGAACCTTAGACACCCTTTCTCTGCAGCCCTCACTGAGAGCACCATAAGATAGTGGCAATCACAATGATTGTGATGGGTATGTCTGCTGTATGTATCTGTGCAGTAGTTTTGGAGAAACTTGCATTTTTTTTTTAGTAGAAGCCAGATACAGAACTAGTCCTGCATATTCATGAGCTACAGCCTAGCCGCACCCACCCTGCCCTCAAGTCAATGATTGGCAGCTCTCTCACTATGTAAAGTAATAAGCAAAGAGCTGCCAATCATTGGCTGAAGGGCAGGATGGGTGTATTGAGCCTTTCGCTCATGAATATCCAGGGCTACATCTAGTAGTCCGTTATGCATTTGCTACTACTGATAAAAGCCAAGTTTCTCAAAAACTACTGCACAGATCCACACAGCAGACATATCATTGTAATCAGTGTGACTGGCACTACTTGGTGCTGCCCTCAGAGAGGGGGGCAAAACGATGGTTTGGGTCAGGATACCTGCTGTCAGGCCAGGAACACAATTCCATAAAACGAAGGCAAAATATGGTGGTGTGGTTGGCCCCAAACTGTTGTTTTAGATGCAAGTCAGTAGTACATTTTTCTAAAATAATTTGCACCAAAAAGGTGCAACTTACCCCAGGATTACAGGGCAACACCACTAATAAACATTCCCCATAGTCTAATGCTGGGACTCCAAGCTGGGGCAGCTGCATGTGGCCTAAACCCTACCTACTGTGGTCAGTGGCTGCACGATTTTGCCAGTAAAAGGGCAGCATCACCCCATAATTCACTAGGGGTGGGTAGATTTTGGCCACATGCAGCTGCCATAGAATTGGCATCCAGCCTGAAATAATATTTCTCAACTCTAGTCCCCAAGTATTTCAAGAAGTCATGTTTTCCTTAGGCTGGGCTCATTGAACTAATCAGTTCAATTTTTGCTGTAATACGCAAGAAAATAGAATAGGCTGCATTCAAATGCGTGTTGATTGGTACCCATTACAACAGGCTGAGAATTTGGATGATGTAAAAAGGACCCTAAGGGTGTCCACACATATGTGTAAGCGCATATATGGTTGGGATAGCATGACGTATATACGCTATGCAGGGTAAGTGGCCGCGTGCAATCCCTGCTAGCCGTCGTAAACCGCTCCTGCAGTCATACTGATTCTGCCGTCACACGGCTAAATGTCTGACCATTGTCTATGTGTATAGCATCCCTCACTCTCCACCCCGCCACACCGTGCACATCTCCAGCCCCTTTACCTTCTGTATCACCCCATTACTTGTAGTATGTAAGCTCATTGGAGCCGGACCCTCACCCCTATTGTTTCCATCAACTGATTACTATATGTAACCGTGGTTGTGTAATTTTTGTACTTTTGTCTTTCTGTATTCCCCCTGTCTATGTAAGCGCTGCGGAATATGTTGGCGCTATACAAATAAAGATTATTATTATTGTGCCCGTATCAGCACTTTTTACTGTATGTTTTTTCACTGCCGGGTCCACTCACATCGGTACAGTCCCGGTAGTGCTATGCTTGAGTATGCAGCCCAGCTATTAAAGTCCCAGGTGTTTTTTTTTTTATTTTCTGCATGAACTCACGCAGTTCAGTCTACAATTTTGTGCAGACGGAGACCTTTTGTGTTTAATTGCGCACTAAAATAGAGCATGTTGCATTTTTTTTCCTGCGCTCGAAATGCACATGGAAAAAAACACCATGTGAAGCAACCCATTAAAATCAATGGGTTCTATTCACTGCGTATTCCGCACACAGATTTTGCGGTTTTGTATGGGAGCCCTTAGTGTGAAATTGATGCGTTTTAACAATGACGCCATGCAACCAAATTTTGGCCCAGAGTTTAGGCGCAAACTAAAGGCCCCTTTTACATGGCGCAATTATCATGCAAACCACTTCCACAATGATTGGTAGGTGTAAACGCATGCAGAAAAAGAACAATCGGGGGTAAATCGCTAATTGTATCTTTCATACAGACCTAAAAATCCTCGTTGGTCCGCCGCCTTATCGCTCTGTCTAAACAGGCCATCGTTCATCTGTCAGCGAGGGCCTATTTATTGTGAATGGTGGCGGTTGGCCAGCTCCACCTCCATTCTCTGAGCGATGATCACTCCTTGAGAGACCATCACTGGGACGGCTGTTGGGTGCTGTAGCTCCACACTGTTGTCCAGTGTAAGAGGGCCTTAAGCCAATCAGTAGGGGATATAAAGTGAGGCAAAAGTGTCTAAAGATATGCTAAACTTATTATCCAGTCACTGTGATAAAGTTGCCACATTGGTAGGCTGTCTAGTCCACATTTACACTCCATTAGACAGGATTAGTGACTGCCCCAGTCCTTTTGTTCTACAACTTATCTGAAAGCTTATGATAAATGGATTTGTTTTCTGTCACCAATTAACCTTTATAAAAATAAATTGCATAATGACAGACCGAGTGAATGAATGATTATGCAGGAACTGATGAAGACTGATGCAATCAAATGGATTTTGGCATTAGTTTGAGTGACTTAAAAATTAATTGGATCCGTCAATGGATCGGTCATCATCAAAAACAAAACTGTGAAAAAGTGTGAAAGCACAGAAAACTAAACCATATGAACTTTGAACCTTGACTATACTGACCTGAGCTGAGAACCCAATCAGAAAGATATTACTTGGAAAACATTGACGGATCTAACTACATTTTCTTTCATTTTTAATGCTTTTAAGGCGGCTTCACACAGCGTATCTGTTGCGCGCTTTTTGCTGCGGAAAATCTGCAGAAAATATCCTTGAGAGATCTGCAGTGGCCATATCTGCACCCAAGTGGTACGGATGTGACCACGGATTTTGTTGTAGGTTTACTGCAGCTTTTAACCCTAATTTTTCAAGGGTTGAAATCTACAGCATAAGGCTTCTTTCCCACGAGCGTATATCAGCCTGTCCGTTTTCACGGCTGGCTGATATATGCTGTGATCTGATGCATTGGATTGCAATGCATCTGATCACATGGCTGTATTCCTGTGACGTAAAAGTGCCTGGCCAGCCCAATATAGCGCCACGCGTTTTTACGTTGGGCCCAAAAGATAATCCTGGAACTATCTTTTGGGCCGGAATACGTCGGCCGCTGCATGGGCTCCTATGGAAGCCCATGGCAGCGGCTGCAGGTGGGAGGGAGTTTTGCAGCGTGGATGCTAAACTCCCTCCCTCTGCTCTCCTCCCTCTGTGCAGGCTCACCTGTTTTCTCCTCCCCGCTCATTCTGTAAAATGGAAGGGGCGGGGCAAGGGCGGAGCTAAGCTCACGCCCTCTTCCTGCCTCTTTCCCATAGCCATCAATGGAAGGAGGCAGAGCAGACTGGTGCTTAGCTCCACCACCGCCCCGCCCCTCCCATTGCAAAAGAACCAGCGAAGAGGAGAAGACAGGTGAGCCTGCGATGGGGAGGGTAAATGGGCGATGGCCTGGTGAGCTCGGCGCATATGCGCTGGGCCCCATGCCGTGTGAACAGGTGCACAAATGTTTGATTTGTGCGCCCATTTACTATTTTTTACTCTCTCAAAATAACGCATATTAGTCGGCCGTGAAAATGGCGGCCGATATGTGCTCATGGGAATAACGCCTAAATCCACAGTCTAAATAGGCATGTGTAAATACATCCATATGAATCTGGGCTAAGAGTTGTTTTGTTGGGATCTATCAAACATGGCTGATGTTTTTAAACCAAGAAACCAGCGGGACATTTTACCAAAAATGAACAAACTGTAGGCAGTTGAAGGGTGAGGTTGTGGATGGAGTATATCTCCCTCTCAGGCTCTTAGTCTGGACAGGGTGGCGGTCTAGTCCACAACTTCAGCCTGCTTCTCAGAAAGCTCAGCTGTAGGCACTGACACCATTACTGGGGCATAGAAGACTGCAGCTATAAGGAGTCAGTCTCTGACAGCCTGAGGAGGGAATACCACTTCACAGCAAGATCTGAAGAAACCTCTGAGCACCCTGCGTGGTGCAGCATTGCATATGTTATGCTGCATGGACTTTTGTGTTGCTTTTTGCCTGGAGTGTACCATAAAGAATAAAACTGAAAGTAAGTTTTATACACCCTCTTAGTCCAGAGTGTCATTGCCCCCCCCCCACCCCCTGGAGGACTTGGTTACAAAACCTATAAGATGGCTACACAACAAGATAAATATCAAGCAGAAAAAATGTGTATCGCGCCATAATACAAATAAAAATATATTTATTGTAATTGCAAACTAGTAAAAAGGACAAAGCCATGATGAAAGAAATCTTAAAGATTTACCCTCAATGCATGATCCCATAATCTCATCTCATGTCAGAAATCCATGAATACCAATCACATGCCAAATGATAAAATTAAAGTACAAGTAAGGTCAATTTCACATCTGCGTAGAAACCTCTAGTCAAAAGTTCTGCTGCAGATCCGTCTTTACCCTTTGCAATCCAATTTTAGATTCAGGGTTTCCTAGGCAGCTTTCTCTTTCTGTCATTATACAATGGCGCCATCTGCCGGCTAGAGACAGTACTGCAGTATGTGGCATGCTGGAGAGGCTACTGACAACAGAGTGGCCAGTAATATACAGTAAGAATACCCTGCCGGATGTCTTCCGACATTGGAGCTGCACAGGCTTCAAGCAGAATGTCTGAAGACGTCAGACAGTGGATTGAAAAGGGTTAAAATGCTGGAAGAAAAAGCTCTGCATGTAGGCTTTCTAATGAAATTGCTAATGTATGACCTTGGTTTCTTTGCCGAATGTAACTCTAAATCTATAATTTGACAAGGAGGAAAAAAAGTAAAAAAAAAATAATGTGGTCCTAAAGGTCAGAAACTAGCTCTCCTGTGGTTCTTAAAGGGGTGAAAGGTTGAATTTCATTTCTAAGCTGCACCATACATAGGTTGCCTGTCGAGTGGCAAAAATGGAGCATTACTGATATACATTCCAACAGCCCATGGTAAAATTTCCCATATACATTTAACAACTGTTTATCTGACAGCTGGTTCCCCTGGCTGCCCATAAATGGACGGTTGGCAAAACTCTTACTATTCGTCTATTATTTAGCGATCTATTGGTTACTTACACAAGTCCTCAAATATCACAGATCATTTGGACATCTTTAGTCCCTTTAAACATTTTTTGTAACCATGAATCAACCTCTGTTTTTGCAGACCCCTACTGTCCATCAACGCATTTGCTGTTGCCTGTAAGTGTAAACCATAACATTATTGGAGTGTTGGTAAATTTCCAGCTATTCAGATATTGAAATGACATTTTTATTGGATAGAGGATTAGTAGGAATTCTGAGGTATTGCATGCCAGATTGCGGTATATTATATGCAAAATGTTCTAGTGCAGTGCATGATGGTACATCAGGGGCACGCTGTTTGCTACTATGATGAGACAGGGCAACTCTAGTGATCTAGAGGTTTTTGGTCATTCTTGGTGATCCAGTGAATTAGAAATTCCTATCTATACAGGTATTCAAACTATAATTAAAAAACATTGTTTATAGAGATGAGCGAATATACTCGTTTCAAGTAATTACTCGATCGAGCACCGCGATTTTCGAGTACTTCAGTACTCGGGTGAAAAGATTCGGGGGGCGTCGGGGGGAGGCGTGGCGGCGCGGGGGGTAGCAGCGGGGAACAGGGGGGAGCCCTCTCTCTCTCCCCCCCACTCCCCTCTGCAACCCCCCGCTCACCCACGGCGCCCCCCGAATCTTTTCGCTCGAGTACGGAAGTACTCGAAAATCGCGGTATTCGGGTGAAAAAGGGGCGTGGCCGAGTAGGCTTGCTCATCTCTAATTGTTTACCTTCTCCACCACTCTATGGGGCCATAATGGTGCTGAATATATTGAGGGTGGCACATTTTGTATTCACTTATTGTGGGATTGCCAATTTCCAACTTATCCAGAAATCATGGGCCAGCACGATTTCTTAATGGACAAATTGGAAAGCTATAATGAATAATAAAGGTTGGTCAAAATACCAATCTGAGCTCATTGCCAACATTTACTGTGAGCCGTAAGATGCTGATAATTGCAGCCATAATAAGCTGCTTAAGTGCCACCAGCCTCAAAAAAAAAATTACGGATGCACCAAATTTTTTTTCATGGACACTGGAAAAAAGTACAGTTTTTATGGACTGTCCCGAAATGTCTGGTTGGTTGGCAAC